>NC_138946.1:30167537-32567537 GCF_965226115.1 Aulonocara stuartgranti
TATGAAAGGCAGAAACAAGTTTAATATTCAGAAACCTAAAGTATGTATCAGCAGCAGAATGGACCTATAAATAAATGTTTGTTTCAATTATTCTATGAAGCTTTGAGTATTTTGGATCAGTAGCACTGCTGTGTTTGTTGCATCATATTGCTGTAATTGTTTATATGCTTTATATATTTTGAGGTAAGTTGATCTATAGTGTTACATCATATTCTATAAGGATGTTATGTGTTTGTATACTTTCTGCCCAGTTTGAACCATTTAGCAGAAGTCAGCCTGTTTAAGGCCCTGATATCTGTTCTGTATGACTTAAAGCAGTTATGACATGGTCTGATTTTCTCACCCAATAAAGGAATATTTAGTATATCAGTCTACTCTTCATTTTATCAGAAACAGTTATCACAGCTCGTACATTTTCTTTTTACACATGTATGTAAGCATTGAGCCAAATTTAGTAATGCTAACATATTAAATGAACAATATTTGTCTCTTATGTATAATGCATCTATATATACACTGTCAAAGGTACTTGTCTTTGAGTGAAGATTGAAGGTGATAGGAAATATAAATAACTGCAACTTGAATCTTTGACCCAGAGTTCAAGCTCACTGCTGTTGTGTGTGTATATATATATATATATATATATATATATATATATATATATATATATATATATATATATATCAATCATAATAATCTGACAATACATATAATATTGGCCATATTATATTTACATTACCACAGTGAGATGATTTTAGTCTCATGAACAACATTAGCTAATTGTTATTTACTAACTAATCTTGAAATGACTATTCAGCACAGAAATGAAGCCCAGCAATCATGTTTTACAGTCCTGTGGTCTCAGCCTCAGATACTCAACTAATCAAAGTGATGTAATGACAGAAATGAATGACCAACAAAACATTTTTCTTCATTTCTGTCACACAAAGCTGTATGAAGCGTTTCTCGCGGTTAGTATCATGGTTGCTAGGCAACCTGAACAGCGCGACGAAGGCTAGACCGTCCAATTTCACAAGCCTCACATTTCCGCACTTCTCGTACTTGCAGTACGCACTGTGCGTAGTGCGCGTACTTCACACGTGCAGACCCTGAATTGGGACACACCCCCTGTGTTTCTCTGAGTCTGTGTCGTGTCGTCCCTCATGCTGTGTGGATCTCCCTGTGTGTTTAGTTTGTTATTCCCAAGTTTAGTTTAGTTTACTTTGTATGCTTGTTTTCCTGTGACCAGCAAATAAAGCTTTTAAGTCCATCCCTCGAGTCAGAGTGCCTGCATTTTGAGTCCAACTCCTGCCTGCCACACAGCGCTTCTTGACAACAAAAGTGATTTCAGTCTTTATACGGCTGGAAAAAATGTAATTACATCATTCTCATTTATGAGATGGTCTAAGCCTTTCGGTTCAGAACATTTATATGCACGAGCCACACAATCAGTGCATCAGATTCATAAAAGCCTCTGTCATTTCCCTGTTCAGCCTTTTGTGGATTTACAAAGAGCATACAAAGGCAAACACAGTCAGTTAGATTTCTAGCCTGCAATCATCTTGGCTTCCATTGTGTTTAACTACCATGTCATACCACTTAGCACAATATTTACAAGTAAAAAATGATTCTACGGCTCCACACTGAATTTAAATGGACCACAATTTCAAATGAGAGGAATGTGGACAATCTCTTTGTCTGCTGAACGTTTAAGTGGGCCGTCAACTTGGATGAATTTTAAAATATCTGACAACTGGCTAAGTGTCGGAACTGACTTTTCTCCAAGCTAGGGATATTGGCAACAAGATTAGCAGCTTTTTCTTTGTCTTTCTTTTTTTTTTGGGAGGGGGAGGGGGGGCACTTCATATTGCCACCCAGAATTCTCAGCTTCTCTGGGGTCATATAACAAAATATGATGTTAAAGTTTGAGGAATTACTGAATGGGTAGAAACATAATTATGAGTTATTGTTTTTGGTTTCACACTAGGGGATTAATATGATTTTATTGCATTAGTTTTATTTTTCATGTTCTGTTCAAAATTCATTGTAAAGGCTGAAGGGCTAATGTGCTGATGATAGGACACACACACTGTCAATCCATTTGGCATAGAAGAAATGCAAAATGGTGCCAATGATCAAGTTTGAGACATGTCATCATGGGTGTCTTACATTCTCAGGAAAGTTTAGCTTGCCTAAATGTTTTGCATTTTAAGGGCAGCGATTGCATGCAACAGGGTTGCAGATAAACATGCTGATGACCCAGTGAGTGATGTTATATAACATTGAACATGAAATCTGAAAGCACATTACATGCTTTAAAGAGGTGATAGACACCGCCTTTAATAAGATATTTAAGGCCTTGATAGCAAGTGTTGAGCTCTGTTTCCATCATATTTAGTGAGAGGGAAGAGGTGAAGAGGTCTCTGTTAATCTCCTTGCAAAGCACAAAGACAGCTGAGACTGACGTAAAGGACAAAGTAGACTGAGAAGTAGAGAAAAACAAGTTCTGCCAACAGTGCAAAACAATAACTAGCAGATTGCAAGAACCATGTGGTCGTACTTTATATTGCATCCAAGCAACTAACATCCACATCGACTTGCCAGCCATGGATTTGCCTTTCAAGTTTTGTTTTATTTATACTTTAAATGAATAACTTAGCAGTCAAATATTGTGGGCAGTCTGATGATTTTTCTTATGTTTACATTTTGTTCTGTTCATGTGTGATTTTAAGTTAAGGGTAAATGAGGTTTTTTTGTATTTTTGTATTATTTATGAGATGATGTTAAGTTTTAGTAGTATTATTAATTCCCTTGAGTTGCAGTATAGTTTAGGTCCTTGCATGTCTCCTTAGTTATGAGTCTCTTCATGTCCCCTGGTGCAAATCTGTCCTGGTCTTCTGTGTCATGTATGTTTTGTCTGTGTGTTTTCATGTCCAATAGAAAAGAAATAGAAAAAACTTATAAAAGACTTGCATCAGATTTGGCCTACTTCATATACTGAATCATATAAGACTTATGTGATTTACTCATGAAAGTGGCCACTTTCATATATTGTTTTAGTAAGTATCCAAAACATACAAGTTTCATTTATATATTTTTTCATTAAGTTTTTCATTAGGTCATTTTTCATCAAAACATTAGGTTGTCATTCAGTCTATAAGCTGTTATGGCCTGTGGCCATAAGAAGTCTGTGGGAGCTGCTGTGTTTCTGTCTCTTTACTGTGTCTTAAGATTCTCTGCAGGTCCTTCCCCTAATGAAGAGTAGTGGGCTGCTGATTGGACCATGGAGCACATGACTGCGTTCAAAAAGCTGCTCTGGCAGCTGCCGGGAGAGAGAGAGAGAGAGAGAAGCGAGCAGTTTTGACAGCAGACGCGAACCTGGCCCTCGTTTCTAACTTTTTGGGTTACTTTGTATCTGTGTAAGCATGCTCTGTGAGAGCCGCCACTGGTGTACAAACTCAGTGCTTATGCATACATAGGCTGAAGCTGAAGGGGTGAGCGGCCTTTTCATTTGAACTTTTTTCTCCTGTTTCTGGGCTAGGAAGCGAGGGATAATATTGTCATTTCTTTGTTTTGTTTTTGATCTTAGGGTTTAGTTAGTTTTCTCTGGCGGGACTTACACTCAACAAAAATATAAACGCAACACCTTTGTTACTGCTCCCATTCCCCATGGGATGGACGTAGAGACCTAAAATTCATTCCAGATACACAATATAACCATCCCTCCCAAACAGTGGTCACAAATCAGTCCAAATGTGTGGTAGTGGGCACATCTGCTATATTGAGATAATCCATCCCACCTCACAGGTGTGCCACATCAGGATGCTGATCTGACATCATGAGTAGTGCACAGGTGTACCTCAGACTGCCCACAACAAAAGGCCACCCTGGAATGTGCAGTTTTTTGCGCTATTGGGGGTCTGGGGACCCAGAACCGGTCAGTATCTGGTGTGACCACCATTTGCCTCATGCAGTGCAACACATCGTCGCATGGAGTCTATCAGATTGTCAATTGTGGCCTGTGGAATGTTGGTCCACTCCACTTCAATGGCTGTGCGAGGTTGTTGGATATTCGTGGGAACTGGTACACGCTGTCGTATACGCCGGTCAAGCACATCCCGAACATGCTCAATGGGTGACATGTCCGGTGAGTATGCTGGCCATGCAAGAACTGGGACATTCTCAGCTGCCATCTGCCCTGAACAATGTGAACCATGATTCATCCGTGAAGCGCACACCTCTCCAACGTGCCAGAGGCCATCGAATGTGAGCATTTGCCCACACAAGTCTGTTACGGCGACGAGCTGGAGTCAGGTCAAGACCCCGATGAGGACGACGGGCATGCAGTTGAGCGTCCCTGAGACGGTTTCTGACAGTTTGTGCAGAAATTGTTTGGTTGTGCAAACCAATTGTTCCTGCAGCTGTCTGGGTGGCTGGTCTCAGACGATCTTGGAGGTGAACCTGCTGGATGTGGAGGTCCTGGGCTGGTGTGGTTACACGAGGTCTGCGGTTGTGAGGCCGGTTGGATGTGCTGCCATATTCTCTGAAACGCCTGTGGAGACGGCTTATGGTTGAGAAATGAACATTCAATGCACGGGCGACAGATCTGGTTGACATTCCTGCTGTCAGCATGCCAATTGCACGCTCCCTCATTGCTTGTGGCATCTGTGGCATTTTGCTGTGAGACAAAACTGCACATTCCAGGGTGGCCTTTTGTTGTGGGCAGTCTGAGGTACACCTGTGCACTACTCATGATGTCAGATCAGCATCCTGATGTGGCACACCTGTGAGGTGGGATGGATTATCTCAATATAGCAGATGTGCCCACTACCACACATTTGGACTGATTTGTGACCACTGTTTGGGAGGGATGGTTATATTGTGTATCTGGAATGAATTTTAGGTCTCTACGTCCATCCCATGGGGAATGGGAGCAGTAACAAAGGTGTTGCGTTTATATTTTTGTTGAGTGTAGTTGGTTTTGTTTATTATTTTGGCCTGGGTTCACCCTGGAGCTATGCTTCCTGACATTAAATAAAATCACCTTTTTACTCATAACTGTTTTTGGCTGTTTGGTTTGGGAACCAGGGCGGGTACTTGCTTCTCTCTCCTCCAACCTTATGTGTGTCCCTACGCGCCTAAACTAGGGGCGCAACAAAGCTAAAAATATACAAAATAAAAATCACTTCATATGACTATTCACCTTCAGCACAAAAACAAGCTCTCTGTAATTTCAAATGATAATTAAATATTTGGAGGTCAGAAGGATTATTTCTACCAAACATGAACTATTACAAGGATCTATAGCAACAACATCAGAGTGTCATTTGGACTGTTAATTGTAGCTCAGTGGTATCTAGGAGAGGAAATGTAGTCAAAACCTGGGGGATTGCACTACCAGAAGGTAACACTGCAGACACTGAGCATAGTACCTTGGACTCCTACAAGCAAATGGGAACCACAAGAGAGACCTAGGAAAGCCACAACAAACAAACACCTGGAGAGATTGAGGCAAGTCCAGAGGAGTCAGCTGAATGGGAAGAACAAGATCCAGGCAATTAACACCTAAGCCCTGGCATAATAAGCTGGCCAAAGAAGGATGTAGAAACCTCAAGAAAGCGCCCTATGACTGTACACTAAGCAAAAGGAGGGAGGCCAAGGACTAGTGAGTGTCAGAACCACTGACGAAGCAACCAAGTTCCATGAGTACATCAGGAAGATGGCTACTAGTGATGGTAAATTTGATTCTTTTTACTGAATCGAGTTTGAATGAGTTACTCATCAAAGTGAATCGGGTTTTTTGAGTCACTGAGTCAGTTGACCAGAGAGTGCAAAAAAATTTACATTTTCACTCAAACTTAATTTGTTTATCTTTTCATGTAAATCCTACTGCTAAGATGAGTGATTGAAAAAGAAAAACAACTATTTTTATAGAGCAAAAAAGAGCAAAAAAAAAAGATTTCTAAAGGAAACATTTATTTTATTTTTATTTTATTAGCATTTTCCTCAAATGTGTCAAATATACATTTTCTCATCTAAATGTCCACTGACCTGTTTGCCAGGGGGCGGTAATGCTCCTTAACATTGGTTGCCAACCAAGAAGAAGAAGAAGCAGCTGTGAGCCAGGAGGGAGTGAGTGAGTGAGTGAGTGAGTGAGTGAGTGAGTGAGTGAGTGATTTGCTTACACTACGATTCAGCACAGGAAGGGAGGGGGTGAGTGAGATGTGAGTGAAGTTGGCCCCCCACCTTCTTCAAATCCAACAAAAGTGGTATCAAACATTTGTGCTACGCAGACTGGTGCAGCTACAACAACCTGTCCCTGAATGCGGAGAAGACCAACAGCGACTCTACTTCCTCTGCAAACTGAGAAGCACAAGAGATTCAACCCCCATTATGAGCACCTTCTACAGAGGCACCATTGAGAGTATCCTCACCAACTGCATCACTGTGTGGTATGACTCCTGCACTGGGTCCTGCAGGAAAAAAATGACAACGGGTAGTGAGAGCAGCGGAGAGGATTTTGGGGACCTCTCTTGCCTCCCTCCCCAGGAAATCTACTGCGCCTGCCTCATCCAGAAGGTCCTCTCCATTACAGGTGACTCCACTCATCCCTTCAACGGCTTCTTCAGTTTGCTGCCATCAGGAAGGATACTGAAGAGCCTCCGGAACAGAACCCGCAGACTGAGAGACAGCTTCGTCCATCAGGCTGTCAGGATGCTGACCATCTCTGAATCGAGAAGGGGGGCCCAAGGGTACATCTTTCGCCATCTTACAATGCTGTGATTGCAGCCATTCCCCAACTCTCTGTGAATTGTACTCATGGCCATTCAAGAATCTTTGTCTTTGATTAGTAGTCGTTGATCAATGGTCATAAGAATTTGCATACTAACAATCATGGAACTATCCCCCCAGCCCATTGTTCATTCAGTGGTGCTAGTTTCCTTCACTATGCAAATGTACTGTTTATAAGGTTGGGGAAACCTGCAGTTAGCTGCAACTGAAGAAGTCACTTGGATGAGTGACAAAACGTTTCTCCCACTGAAAATGTCCAGATGAACAGAATCAACCTTTTGGAATTTACTTACCTGGATGATTGAGCATGCATCAAGACATTATTTTATTAATATTTTTGAAATGATAGCAGCACAAACGAAAATTTTAGCAGCACAAACCAGCACAAACATAGGACAGTTGAATGATACCAGTTTTGTTTGATTCCATTAATGTGGGAGGGCTGGTTGACCGCTGATGACCTCTAGAATTTTTTATTAATATCTTTAAAATGATAGCAGCACAAACAAATAATTTTGCAGCACAAACTAGCACAAACGTAGCATAAATGTTTGATATCACTTTTGTTGGATTTGAAGAAGGTGGGGGGGGGACAACTTCACTCAAGTGTGAGTGAGTCCTGAGTGATTTGTTCATGCTACGATTCAGCACAGGAAGGATGGGGGAGAGTAACTCAAATTTGCTGGTAGCATGTTAGCAGAGCGATGGTACTGTGAACTGAGAAGCTATTGTCTTGATGTGAGCTTTTTTTTTTTTTTTACACATTTTTAATTATAAGCTAGATATGTTTCTACTAATGAAATTAGTTTGCTAATAGCAACAGGGATGAGTCAGTCAGTCAGTTGGGCTTGTGAATCATGATTCACGAGTCAGTAAAGTGATTCTCGAGTATTGAACGATTTGTTCATGATTCGCACATCACTAAATGCCTACAACTGATAGGGCCCATGCATGGGCCTGTACCCCATTCTGGTGGTACAGGCCAAGTATGGGCCTGTACCACCAGGAGATAGAGGACGTGACTGATATTAAGTAATTCTTCCAGTGGCTAGACAAAACTGGACTGAAAGACAGCACAAAGGCACTAATAATGGCAGCACAGGAACGAGCTCTAAGCAGAGAATCAGTAGTGGCTGGGGTGTGCCACACCGGGCAAGATTCAGGCAACAATGAGAAAACGCTGATATTAACAGGCTGAAAAATTCTAGTAACCAGGACATGGCATCATGTGTATGGCATACACATGATGCCATAACCAAGTGGCTGGCATAGTATCAGGAACATCTTTTCCAAATATGCCTGGAAGTCTCAAGGTCAAAATGCAATACACCCCCTAGGGTTGTTGAGAATAACCAAGCTAAGATCATGTGAGACTTTGAGATACACAGAGACAAATTGGTGATGGCTAAAATAGCCAGCCATAGTAGTGGTGAATAAACCAGAGAAGTAAGGACATAGTGATAGATGTAGCATAGCATAGCATAGCATCTTTATTTATAACGCACTTTACATCCAACAATGTTGACCAAAGTGCTACAAATATAAAACAGAGAGGAAACAGTTTAAATTACATATGAAATATCTTAAAATTAAAAATAATATAATTAATAAGAAACGTATTAAGAGACATCAACAAGTCCTGCTGTGCTAAAAGCCAAGGTAAATAAATATGTTTTAAGACGTGATTTAAAAACAGATAATGAAGGTGCCTGTCTAACATGTAAAGGCAACTCATTCCACAATTTTGGTGCTGCCACAGCAAATGCCCGATCCCCTCTGAGCTTACGATTAGTCCTGGGCACGCTCAGGAGGAGCTGGTCTGCCGACCTGAGGGACCGGGAAGGTATGTATGGATACAAAGAGCTATACAAAGTGACAGCAACATCAGGAAGAAGGAACACAAGCAGCTTGAGAAATACCAACGGCTGAGAGGGGAGCTATAGAAGATGTAGAGGCTGAAGGCAACAGTGGTCCCTGTGGTAATCGAAGCACTCAGGATACTGACGCCCAAATTGGCCAAGCAGCTCCAGCAGATTCCTGGAATGACATCTTTGTCCAGAGGAGTGCAGTCCTAGGAACAAAAATGACACTGCACAGGGCCCTCAAGATCCCAGGCCTCTAGTAGAGGACTCAAGCTTGTATTATTGAAATACACTAACAGATTAAACTTTGCTTGACTAGTTTTACATAATTGGGCAATCACAGAAACCTGCGCTTTCAGCAACTCCACTGTGCACTCTGTGCTCCTTGATTAATTTGGTTTTGCGCTTGTCTACTGATACCACTGGACACCACAGCTAATTGAATTTGCAGCTACAATTCAGAGGTCAAACTGTTTCTAAGTGCTCTATACATGCAAATGAGTTTAGGCCTTTGAAAATCATCTGTCTTCAAACAGAGCACATCAAACATCTTCTGTGATTTGTCAAGGGCTGGGTAAAAAAGTACCACACTCATCGTGAGCATCTACATCACAGGCACATGAAGGCTGAACAGGTGTCATCTGAGTACTGCTGTGGTTTATTCTACTGGATGTTTTTGAGGCTTAGGAACATTTTATTTTGTGTGCATGGAGTGTTTACATTATTAATTGCCAATATTAATACATACTGATTCTGTGAAATTTGGCACTTGTGCATGCACTAGAAAAATTTATTTTCAACAGCCACTTCTCAAATTCATTTTATCATCTATTTTGATCACATCACCAGACTTTTTATATTACATTTAGACATACTGGCAGTTAAAGTTAAAGCAGTAAGGATTAGTGCGCATGCGCCAACCAGCGTGCAGCCTGTTACAGTCGCTCCTGCTTTTCTCTTAGTTTAGCTCTTTTTTCTTACGTATTCTTTTTTTTTCTGACTTGTATTTTCCTCCGTTTTCTATCTCTTACTCAATCATGTGGATTGAGAGAGTTTTTGTTCTTCTGGTGGCCGTGGAACTGTTACTTTTATCATGGAACGGGACCGCGGCACATCTCCTACATGCACGGACTGTTTACTCCAGAGATCAGCTGATCGCCCTGATGCCGGCCGGCTCGCTGGCCAGGCCCGCAGAAGTGCCCGCAGAAGTACCAGCTGAAATTTGGAGGAAAACACATCGGGGATGCAGAGGTCAAGGACAGAAGAGAAGAAAAAAGGTGACGGTGAGACAGCGGAGGCTCGAAGCGAGGAGGAGGTTTAAACCGTGTCTGCCGTCTATCGTGATGGGAAATGTGCGATCGTTGGCAAGTAAAATCGACGAGCTCTCAGCACTGGTACGGAGTCAGAGGGAATACCGAGAGTGTAGCCTGATGTGTTTCACCGAATCATGGCTGCACCAGGTCATTCCCGATGAGAATGCTTCCGTGGAAGGCTTCCACACTGTTCGGGCGGACAGGGACAGCATCGCTAGCGGTAAGCGTAAAGGAGGTGGGCTTGCTGTTTTAGTTAACAACCGGTGGTGTAACCCTGCCAACATAACAATCAAAGAAAGGATTTGTTGCCCGGACACTGAACTGTGTGCTGTTGGACTCAGGCCGTATTATTTACCCAGGGAATTCTCTCACGTCATCTTGGTGGCTGTTTATGTTCCCCCCTCTGCTAACCCCACAGCTGCATGTGACACTATCCACTCTGCCATAGCTCGGCTACAGACTCAGCACCCGAGTGCCTTTATTGTGATCTCGGGTGACTTCAACCATGTATCACTGGACAATACACTACCAACATTCAAACAATATGTGGACTGTCCCACCAGGGGAGAGAAAACTCTAGACTTACTGTATGCTAACGTCAAGGATGCATACAGCTCCTCCTCCCTCCCCCCACTTGGTAGGTCAGATCATAACCTGATTCACCTCACCCCCCGCTATGTGCCAATTGTGAGGAGGGAACCTGTGACCACCAGGACTGTTAGGAGGTGGTCAGAGGAGGCAATAGCGGAACTACAGGGCTGTTTCGAGGTGACCGACTGGGAAACACTCTGTGAGCCTCACGCCGAGGACATCAATGGGCTTACTGAGTGTATCACAGACTACATAACTTTCTGCACCGACTCCATTGTTCCAGCTCAGACTGTTCATTGTTACCCAAATAACAAGCCGTGGGTGACTAAGGACATCAAAGCCCTCCTCAACAACAAGAAGAGGGCTTTCAGAGGGGGCAACAAAGAGGAGGTGAGGAAGATCCAGGTGTTACTAAAGGACAAGATCAGAGAGGCTAAGGACAATTACAGGAGGAAGCTGGAGTGGAAACTCCAGCAGAACAGCATGAGAGAGGTGTGGAGGGGCATGAAGACCATCACTGGATTCAGGCCAACCAACAGCAGGGGAGCTGAGGGAGGTGAGAATAGAGCCGACGAGTTGAATCTGTTTTTCAATAGATTCGACACCACAGTGTCTGCTCCCACCCCCACAACCTCACCTGCAGTCAGCCTGGAATCCAGAGCCACACCACTGTGCCAGCCTCTCTCTTCACATGTTGCCTCCTGTGAGATTCCTGACACCCCTCCCCCACCCATCACCTTCACTTAATACCAGGTTGAGATGCAAATGAGGAGACTTCACTCAGGCAAGTCTGCTGGACCAGACGGAGTGAGTCCCCTTGTCCTCAAGGCCTGTGCCCCCCAGCTGTGTGGAGTCTTTCATAAACTGTTTATGCTGAGTCTGAGTCTGCAGAGGGTCCCGGTGATGTGGAAGACATCATGCCTCGTCCCTGTACCAAAGACGCCTCGTCCCAGTGGCCCCCAGGATTACAGGCCCGTGGCACTGACCTCCCACATCATGAAGACCCTGGAAAGGCTCATCCTGGACCAGCTGCGACCCATAGTAAGACCACATCTGGATCCCCTTCAGTTCGCTTATCAGCCTCGTCTCGGAACAGAGGACGCCATCATCTACCTGCTCAATCGTGTCTACACCCATCTGGACCAGCCGGCGAGCACTGTGAGGGTCATGTTTTTTGACTTTTCCAGTGCTTTCAACACCATCAGGCCGACCCTCCTGGGTGATAAGTTAGCAGCGATGCAGGTGGATGCTTCTCTGGTGTCCTGGATTGTTGATTACCTGACAGGAAGACCACAATATGTACGTCTCCCACAGTGTGTGTCTGACAAGGTGAT
This sequence comes from Aulonocara stuartgranti, assembly GCF_965226115.1. Classification (NCBI taxonomy): domain Eukaryota; kingdom Metazoa; phylum Chordata; class Actinopteri; order Cichliformes; family Cichlidae; genus Aulonocara; species Aulonocara stuartgranti. The sequence continues at coordinate 30,179,430 of NC_138946.1, forward strand.
TAGCAACACAGGGGCACCACAGGGGACTGTCCTCTCCCCCTTCCTCTTCACCCTCTACACCACAGACTTCAGCCACTGCACAGAGACATGCCATCTTCAGAAGTTTTCTGATGACTCTGCGGTGGTTGGATGCATCAGCAGGGATGATGAGACAGAGTACCGGGCTGTGGTCGACTCCTTTGTCACGTGGTGTGAGCAGAATCATCTGCAGCTCAACGTGGCAAAGACCAAGGAACTGATCGTGGACTTCAGGAAGACCAGGAAACACTTGACCCCTGTTTCAATCCAGGGGGTCAGTGTTGACATTGTGGAGGACTATAAATACCTTGGAGTACACATTGACAATAAACTGGACTGGGCTAAAAACACCACAGCACTTTACAGGAAGGGCCAGAGTCGTCTCTATTTTTTGAGGCGACTGAGGTCCTTCAACATCTGCCAGAAAATGCTGAGGATTTTCTATGAGTCTGTGGTGGCCAGTGCGATCCTCTATGCTGTTGCATGCTGGGGGAGCAGGCTGAGGGTCGCAGATGCCAACAGACTTAATAAACTGATCCGTAAGGCCAGCAATGTTGTGGGGATGGAGCTGGACTCCCTCAAGGTGGTGTCGGAGAGGCGGATGCTGTCCAAGATAAAGACAATGTTGGATAACACCTCCCACCCACTCCATGACATGCTGGTCAGTCACAGGAGCACGTTCAGTGAGAGACTGAGATTACCGAAATGCACCACTGAACGACACAGGAAATCATTCCTGCCTGTGGCCATCTCCCTGTACAACGCATCCACTTAACACACTGTTTGCTGCTACAGCTACACATGTTTCTTTTCCAACTATTTATTTATGAGTGACTTATGTATGTATGTATGTATATATGTGTATATATTGTACTATTCTTAGTTAGTGTATTGTCTGTCTTGTCTTAATGTTGGTTTAAAATGGAGCACTGTAACAAAAAATAATTTCCCCCAGGGATCAATAAAGTATTCTGATTCTGATTCTGATTCTGATTCTGATTAAGTGTATGGTTGCATAATTAGAATCAATATTGTTTGTGTAAACGGATGGAATCAAATAAGTTGCACTGCTATTGCATAAGTTATATATAACTGGTCTGTCTTTTGGCAGGAAATATCAACAGCATAAGAACAGACATCCAATGAAATCTGCTGGACAGATGGGACTGATTACTAGATTTTGGTAGTAATCTGGGTGTAAGTACTGCCATTTAGAGACATTCATAACTCCATTTATGCAAATAAAGGAGTAGAGTTGATTTCCAAGCCAAAGAATATGTTATCAGAGTCCAAAAGCTGTTGAGTCCTTCAGTTCTTTATGTGCATGTCTCACTTAAGACTTAAAAATAAACACAATGAACAAGATAAAGTATTCATTAAACCATAAAACTAAACATAGAAAAGAAATTCCCAGAGCATTACCAATATGTAGATGGTTTTCAACCCTGCATTTTGAGTTTGGATTTTCAGGTTCTGTTGTTGAATATTTATTCTCGTTATCATAGATTTATATAAGTTGTGTCTCTGACCTTGGTGGTTCCCATCCCTTGATTGCCTTTTGTATCTATTGTTGTGCTTCCCTGTGTTTATGGTGTTTCTGTATATATTCTCACGCACTTTGTTTTCTGCTGTACTCCTTTGTCTTGAACAAAGGTTTGTCTTTCATTAAATTTGTCTTTGTAGTCTGCAACATGTATGCACTGACAGCGTCTTGTTATGACACTTGCAGTTAAAAGATTGAAGTTTATTATTTTTTTCAAGCAAGCTGCTTATTATTTTGAAATATGTAAATGACTGACTATATCTGCCAAAAAGATGCAGTATGTTGTGCTCTGCTTCTGAACACTGGAGTAGAGAAGACATATATCTCCATTTTTCAGGATACTATCAGTGTCAGGGGCTGACAGTAGTGACTGAAATACAATGTAAGCCCTCCCCCACACCCCATTTTTGTGTCATCCTACATCCTTACCTGCTGACAGCTGTACTTGACTTTGACACTTGAGATAAGCAGCTTGTCAGTGTCAAGAGTCTGGAGTAAAGAAATGGCTCGAGTTAGGGAGGCTTGGTGTTCTGTAAATGACATCTCATTTATACATAAAATCATGTATGTTAATATAAATTTATTCAATAGTAGCCTGCTTAGAGGTTTGTGGTTTGTAAGGAATTTACAAACAACTAAACTGTTGTATTTTTAAAAGGAGAAAACATGAAATGCTGTTATTGTGGCTTTATATCAGCAAATGAATTGATAAATATGGAATTGTAACTTTTTTTTAGAAAAAAAGTTTTTCTGTTGCTGTATTTTATTTAATTTTTATTTTGTATTTTAAGGCTGGTAAGATAGTCCTGTAGTGTGTCTTTCATGAATATGGTAGTTTTTTTACTTGCCGAATAAAAAGAAAGTCGGAGACTGACAGGCGGATTGCCACAGTATCTGTAGTAATGTAAATACTGTACATTCCTGTGAACATGCAGAAATTAGTAGATATTGGCATGTCATACAGCTATTTTGTCATACTGACAGCCCAGTTCTGCAATATATCCTGCGAGGACAAACCAAGGACAGAAAAAAAACCACATTGTGCTTCGAGTAGTACTCTCTCTGGTTCATAGTAGAATAGCTTTTTTTTAATCCAATGGAACAATAAAAGTGAAAAGGATTGAAGATTCAGCATGCCACTTTTAACCTTGCATTAATTATGTCCTTGATATTGTCACTGCATCTTTTTCAATGAAAAGTAAATTGTTTTTGAGAACCAAAGTGTCCTTCACATGGGCAGAAAAGATATTAACAGCCTTCAGGGTTGACCAAAGGTAATGATCATTTGTGAGAAACCTGCTTCAGATCAGTCTTCTGCTTGTGATTCACCATCCAATAACCTTGTACGTTTAGACAGAAAGTGTATACCTCTGGGCAATTAAGTTGTTGAAAAGTTCCAGTTTCATAGACATTATTTTTTTAAATCTCCTGCTGACAGCTGTACTTGGCTTCAAAGTTACTCTTTGTTGGCATAGACTGGTAAGAAGAAATAATAAAAACTGCAGAATATATATTATGAGCCAAGTAAACAATAACATTATTCATCTTGTTCTGGATATAGCTTATCAAGTTTATTCAGCCTATTGCTGTTTTAGATCATTGCATAGCTTATTACATTACATATTATTGCAGTCTTAAAGACCTTCAGTAGAATAAAATGTAGAAATTGTGGCTATGTCACCAAACCGTTAAAGATTTTGAGAAATGAATCTCTAATAGCTCAGTCAACACTACATAGTTCAATGTATAATCAGTTCATAAAATCTAATTTAGCAGATTGTGCTGTCACATTGTATTAAAAGCAGTGCAGCAGCAACTGTTTTTTTTGTGGGGAAGAAGGACTGTATGTTAGCAGCTATACAAAGAAATTAAGTGACACTTGACTAACTCAATGAAGAAAAAAAGACACAGATTAGTCTCTTGGAAGAAGGGAAGCAGGTTTGAAAGGAAACCTGAGTTAAATGCAAAGTGAAGATTTACACCGCCTTCTGAACATGAATGGCTCTTCAATCTGAGAGGGCTCAATGAGAACTACTGACTATTTGGCTCCTTTCCTGTTTGGAAGACTTCTTCTAATTGGCTATGGTGTGTACTAATTTATTGTAAAATTGAGGGTACAGTATAGTAGTAAGTAATCAAACAGTAACAGTTTGAAATATTACAGGTTAGGTTACCGGTTGCAGGGGCCGATCCTTCCATGATGATTCCTCGTCTTCCTCCTCTTTTTTGGGTTTCTACTGTCTGAGGTATTCAATGAGCACGCAGTCGGTTGGGCCATCTTCCTGATGTATTCATGGACACAGCTGGACTTTTGCCCGGTGGACCGATGGTGATTTTTTGTTTTTATGGGCTGATGGGTTTTTTGGGGGGGGTTTTGTAACAGTAAAAACAATGAAAGGTGGTGGATTGGCCAAAGGCAAGTTATGAACTGTTTCTGAGAGACAAATAACACCAGGATTCTTTTCTACATAACTGACAGCTGGTAACTGTGCAGGGGCGGGTCTACCAAAGTTATCCCAGGGGTGCAGGTAGGGCATTTCCAGGGAAAGGGAGCACAAAGAAATGCTTTTCCTTCTTATTCTCGTTTAAAATGTCTAGCTTTTAATAAAGCTGTTTTTTTTTCTGTTCTCAAACTGATCTCCCTGTTGGAGCTCAGTCTGAGGGGAGTTATTTTTTTCTCCTTATCTTTCCTCATGTGGTGCATTTTCTATTGTTATACCTCTCTGACCTGTCTTCCCCATGTGATGTTTTGTGTCTTGTATGTATGGTCGGAGGGTAAGATGGCGCTGCCATTGCGTGCAATAGGTCGGCAGCCTTATGAAATTTCCCCTTGTGGGACTAAAAAAAGGTATATCAAATCAAATCAAATCAAATAATTATCCGAATCTTACAACCAAAGTGGTCATCTGGTGTAAAATGTATAGAAATCATACATATATCCCAACAAGACAGTGAACGTCACTGTCACAACAGCGTTTGCTTTCATTCAAAGGCATTATGGCTTTTCCTATAATACCTGATGGGCTGGTCTCTAGTCAAAATGCCCGGGACGATTTTTTGTCCCAGTCCAGCCCTGGTCATGGATCTCTGTTGTGTCATCCTGGACCGTGGTACTGACCAATCCCTGGCCTCCTTCCTTCCTTCCTTGGCCTTCCTCTTTGAGATGTAAAATGGTGTAATGACCCCATATCATGTGCTTCAGCTTCTGCTTGAAGTGTTACCTCAGTTGACATCTCCATCAGTGATTGATAAAATCCCTCAAGAATTGTGCATAATCTTCTCCCAGAAATATTTTGTTGAACATTATTCATTAGCATTAGAAATGTTGCTAAATAAAAATATGATGTTCAAGGTAAAGACTCCAATTTATTTGTACCATTTGCAGTTTGAACAGTTGTCAAACTCTACAAAGTACTGAAATAGTTCAGCTGATGCCATTTTGTAGAGGCAGAGAATTCAGAAAAACCTAACCCCCAAACATGAAGTTCATTCATTCTATATTATCAGGTTTCATTCTATATATTCAGATTTTTATTGTAATATATATATAATATTTTAGCAGCATTATTTCAGCATCATTTTAGTATGACTCAATGGTGCCCTCGAGTGGCCTGAATCAGAGAGCTGCTTTTCTACACAGACAGAAATATACTAAATTACTTTTGCTGTCATTTAGTAAATGAAATTTCATTGCAGTTTTCTCAACACAGGATGAAAATATTAAAAACTGTTTTAAGCATAATAAAACATACAGAAATCTATAGCAGCAAAAATGCTATTCAATTCAAAATGTATTTGTATAACACGTTTAAAAACAACAGAGTTGACCAAAGTACTCACAATTGGTTAAAAACAAGAGAAAACAATGGAAATATAGATAAATTAGAAACTAATAGAGACAAATAACAAGACAGTGAATTAACAATAAAAACATAAAACAGGGCCCTGCGACAGATTACCCCGCCTCTCGCCCTATGACAGCTGGGATAGGCTCCAGCGCCCCCCGCGACCCTGAAAAGGAGAAGCAGAAGCGAATGGTTGGATGGATGGAACATAAAACAGGCCTGATAGTACTCATGCTGAACTCGAATTAAAAGCCAAAGTAAAAAAGTGAGTTTTAACACGCGATTTAAAAGACTGAATAGACTCTGAAGTACAAATCTCCTCTGGCAGATTATTCCAGAGTCTGGGTGCTGCTACTGCGAAGGCCCGATCTCCTCTATGCTTCAATCGAGACCTTAGTTGTGCTAAGAGCATCTGGCTAGAAGATCTCAGTGCTCTTTTGGGGTCATACGTGTTGAGGAGTTCGTTTAAATAACAGGCGCCATATTATTTAAAACTTTAGAAGTAAGTAAAAGAATCTTAAAATCAATATGATATTTTACAGGGAGCCAGTGTAAATTTGCTAAAACTGGAGTGATACGTTCATACATTCTAACACCTGTTAAAAGATGTGCAGCGGCATTTTGGACTAACTGCAAGCGATGGAGAGATGAGTGTTGAAGACCCAAATAGAGAGAATTGCAGTATTCCAGTCTAGAGGTGATGAAGGCATGAATAAGTGTTTCTAGATCTCTTAGAGGAAGATAAGTGCTATGAAGTGCAATGGTTAAACGAGACCTGTGGAATTAGCATACAGAAACCTGGTATCCAGTACAAGTGGCATATTTTATTTAAAGTCAGAAAGCCTATCCAGCCAGAATATATGAAAGCTGAAAAGTGTCTTGACTGAAAGTGCTCTGTGATCCATGACTTTCTGCTTCAAAGAACAGGAAGAAAAACATTACATTCTGCAGTCGTCCCAAATCCTGAAACACACTGTTTATAATTGGACTTCCAAAATGGGAGCTTGTTCATTATAAGTCTCAGATCTGCATTGCATTCCTTTGAACCCATGGTCTCCATTATCCACCCAACAACCTCCCTGCTTTTGTCTTTGACTATATCAAAATAATTGCATTCTTTAATCTGTGGAAAATTCACCTCAGCAGTAATTCTGGGTTTGTCTTATAGAACAGTCGGTCAAGGTGACACAACTCTTCTTGTGGGTCTTTTGGTTGCTCAGAAGCACACAGATAATGATACTCAAAGACAACTCTGGGTAAACTACTTGCTTTGTTGAAACACTGAAAGTTTTTCTGTACAATTACTCCACCATCTCATTCTAAAGAAGTTGTTATGACCCAGGAACATCTGGGTCATATATGTGTGTGTGATTCCTCTCTCTCCTCTATCTCAGGTGGGACATGGGTGTGTCTTGATCAGTGTTGGGGAGTAAAGGAATACATGTACCGGCGTATTTAAAATACAAAATATGAGTATTCCATTGTAAATAACTGTAAATAGCTTTGTGAAATAGGTCATTTGTAACCCTTTCAATGTATATATTTATTGTCTACTGCAGCAGTCTTGTAGGAGTGAGAAGCTTTTTCTGTTGAACTCAGTTTTCTCCTGCTTTTCAAAGTAGAAAAACATTAGAAAAGCAAATTGTTTTTTGGTTGACTTTTGTTTGGTAGGGAAGCTTAGGGACCTTTAGAGATAAATAATTGACTAAATAGCATTTCAAAAGAGAGAGATTGCTACAGTTTTGGCTCTTTCTTGGGTGGTGTTGGAGAGGGGGGGCCACGTTTCTTGGAATGTTCAATTTACCTAAGAACATAACACAAGTATACGAGTATTGTGTGATGCCTGTAAGAACTGGTGCAATAATAAATAATGTAAAGTCTAGAATCTAATTACATTTTGGTAATTTTATACGTTACGATTTCCATTTCATATGAATTGGCTTGGACCTCAGTGTAATTAATTTGTGTGTGTTTACTGTTACTTACAAATCTCTGTTATTTGTGCATTAAGAAAGAACAGAATTGTGTGAAATACAAATAAAATCACTTTTAAAATGAGTGGCTCTCAGTCAGCCTTTAATAAAGAGCTCAGTAGGACTTTGATGTAGTAGAGTAGAAGCTCTTCGATAAATGTAAAATACAAAAACTGCAACTTCGTGTGGTTTCATTCTGATTAAAAAAACACACAACTAAATAAAAACAGTATTTATTTATTTGGAAATATATAGAATACAAGTGTCTGTAATTCACAGAAAACAAAGGATAAAAGACAGGAATACATCAAATAAAATATTCAATACCCTCACCTTGTATAAAATTATGCAATGGAAGTTGCGGAAAATGAATAGCACCCATAGCTGCCACTGAATATGTTCTTTTGTGTCTTGATGGAAATCAGGAGTGTACAGTACGGACTGTATATTTATGGAATTCTGATTTCTGACAAATGTCATGTTGTCAAAGAGTGTTCTCTTGCACACTGTCCTTTAGTAATTTAGTCGCCTATACTGAGACACAAAGAAATTCAGTGGCAGATATTGTAGAAAACTGACAAATCCTGCTCCATTGACATTTACAGCCAGAACTTTTTGCATTATAACTCAAAAAATGTTTTTGTTTTGTTTTGTTTTCAGCCCACCCCTTCCCTTTCTTATTCCCCCATGTTATCATATTGATTAAGTCCATAGGAGGCCTAGTAATGACTAAATGGTGCAGTCTCCTTCAACTCATGGTACCCCTGGTGGTTTGGCTCTGTAAAGAGACGGAGAGGGCAGTTAGAGAGATTAGATGAAACTTTATTAATCCCTCGGGTGGGTTCCTCCAGGAAATTCAGTAGGACTAGGAAGTACCACAACTCTATAACTACCTATCTATCAACGTATCTATTGATGTAAGCATAAGCCAGTGTTTTGAAAAGACTCTTTTAGAAACGTAGGTGCTCTGCTGTGGTTACATACAGGAAGACAAAAACCAGTGCAGTTTAAAACCACACAGAAAAAATATTGTGACTTGGATTCTTTAGTTGCCACTGCTTATCAAACTGCTTCCTTAAAGTCCTGTTGGACATGACCTTCATTTCTATGCAATGAGCACTGTGAAAGCCACCCTACTATATATGTAAAACATTTGTTATTCCCTTTTTAGAACCTGCGTCTGTAGGTCACTTAATGATTTTCTGTACATCCCAAATGACGTAAACAAAAATAGCCACTAGCAGAAGGCGTTTGAGTGTGTAGATAAGTGTTACGGTACCGAGACTCATGTTCTCCTCCACCAGAGGCCTCTTCTCATTGCAGTTCACCACTCTTCCCTGTGCTGCTCCCAGAATAGTCATGATGTCCACTAAGTTGAGTTTCCCTTCCTCCCTGGCCTCCCCAACTTCCTCAGCAAGCTCCTTTGCTGCCTCTTCACGCTCCTCTATTTCCTCTTGGGTCAGCATTGCATGTAAACCTTGTTGTGCTGTGGTGTTTCCCACCTGTGGGGGTGCCAGAGAACACAAAGCCCTCACCTGCCCATAGGACTTCAAGTGAGCTATATTGGCACGTAAGAAGAGCAAGAGGACATTGAGGTCGTTCAGTGGGCAACCTAGCCGTCGTCTGTTGATGAGGTCCAGCGCTGGGAGGACCTCATAGATAGAAATGAAGGTGGTATCCCAAACAAAGAGTCGAAGGAGGCTGAAGAGGACGATAGGTGCCAATAGGATATAGATGGCACCATTAGCAACACTTATCACCTGAAAGACTAACTGGCCAATCATTTTACACTGAACCAATTCAGGGATCCAGTTCTGATCTCGCAGCATCCCTGTGCGTACAAAGCAGCTAAACTCATCCTGCAGGAAGGCAGACAGATGGAAGTAGGCCAGGTACAGGCAGGCAGCAGTCATGAAGATCAGGAGGAGGAAGCCCCGCAAGAAAAGCATGCTAACAAGAAAGTACGAGTTTTGTTTGCACTGCATGTGTCTCTCCAGAAGGGGGTACTCAAAGTACCGCTTCTTTTTGGCCCTGCAATGACACAAGAACAAACTCAGCATTATAACCATAGTCGTACTGCTACAAATACACACAGCTGGGAGCCACCCAACACAACCACAATGTTCTACTTTTGGCTCCTAGGAGTTCCTGACCACAATACCAACAGTACTGAGACTGTTGGTAGCTAAGCGCTTTGCTTAAGGGTATAACAAGGGTAGTTGCTGTGGGAGAGGAAGCGATCGCTCTTAGCTTTCCTAGTTTATCAAGAGACAGAAGAGCATCACTTTTGTATCCTCTGAATGATAGATACTTTTTACTGCTGCTGCAATGACCTAGTTTTATCACATGAGTCCTTGGAGATTTATGCAACTAGACATGTGAGTGAATCAATATTCATACGCTGAAGCTACTCAAAGCGTATGAACACTTGTGTTTACAAACTAACAATCATAAGTCCCTTACCGCTGCAACTCAGCCTGAAACGTCAGCGGGTTCTTAGTGTTCTGGCGCATATCCAGAATGTTTTGGGCCATTCGGACTGAGCGGTTGTAGGACTTGTCTAGTTCATCAATTATGAAGAGCAGGTCTGATCCCAGTGTGGGCATGACAAGCTGGCGCCAGAGTAGAGCTGGGAGGTACATCAGCACGGCCATGGCCAGAAGAGAGTAAGGGAACATCTGGACAGACAATGACAACAGAAATTAGAAATAAATGGAGAAGAAACACCCAATCATATAGATGAAACAAAAAAACAGCCAGTCTCACTACTGATCTTTTATTAATAAGTCAGTATTACAAATGAAGAAGCATGAATGATTTGTAAAGGGTTTTTAGAAAAAACTAAACTAAATCAATCCTTAACTCAGAAATGTGGTACACTGACATTTTTGACTGAAATTTTGCAGGGGTTTCAGCAGTTTATCATCCACTCTAGGCAGGAATAACATTCAAGAGTGCTTGATCAGAATCTTTGAACTCACTTTGTGTACCCAGAGGGAGCGCTCCTCGAAGTTCCCATCACTGTCAAACTCATGATGCATGAGAGAGTCCCAGCAGTATGTGTCTATATAGCTGGCCTGCTTCACAGTGAAGTTACTGGGAGGAAAACAGCTGATCTGAGGCCCTGCAGAATATACAAATATTGATCTATAACCTGATGTGAAAATGTGGAAAATTACTTCATGCAACATCAGTTGATTCTGTTTTGTCAATATGCCTGTAAGCCACTGCACAGTAGCAATCTCTCTCTCTCTCTCTCTCTCGCGCACACACACACACACACACACACACACACACACACACACACACACACACACACACACACACACACACAGAGTTTTCCATCCTAAAAGTCCAATGCTAGACACATGCTGTACATCTGAGGTGCTGCATGCCCTTTCCCTTTCACTGGAATAGATCTCTGTGGAAATCATATGTTTCCAAGTGGCAACATGGCATTTAAAAGAAAAAGAAAAACTCTGGGTGACTGTGTTCCAAATTTGTGCTCACCCACCTTATATTTAGTTCACCTTTATATTACCACATATTGTCCACCCACACCCATCTGTCATTTCTCAAGGGTGCTCCACCCTTAAACAGAGAGCTAGAGTTAGAAGACATCAAAGTGTGCCCCACCTACTTGCAGCTTTGCAAGAGAAAGAGTCTGTTTTATCCTTGCACCCTCCACATTTGGCCAGCTCAATATAAGTACAAATATGCTGCCACTACTCTACTGCCAGGATATAATTTCTCTCACCACTCCACCTCACGATATAGTGCATGGCCCACTTATCTCATGGGTGTGCATATTTTTGTAATTATTCAGTCCTAGTTAAGTGCTAAAATTAAGAACCCAAGCAGACATGGGGAGAACATGCTCCACACAGCCACATGGTGGATTAGAAACCAGGAGTTTTTCAATTCAGTTCAATACAGTGTTATTTATACAGCGCCAAATCACAACAACAGTCACCTCAAGATACTTTATATTGTAAGGCAGACCCTACAATAATGCATACAGAGAAAAACCCAACAATCATTCAACCAGGTATGAGCAAGCACTTTGGCGACAGTGGGAAAGACAAAGTCCCTTTTAACAGGAATAAACCTCCGGCAGAACCAAGCTCAGGGTGAAGCAGCCATCTGCCACGACCGGTTGGGGAGAGAGAAGGAAGACTGGATAAAAGACATGCTGTGAAAGCATTATTATAATTATTATTATTATGTACTAACCATGCCAGTTATGGTTTCATGCAGCTTCTTACATATTGCTAAATAATTCCTAAATAAAAAAATATATAAACAAAAACAACAGAGCATGCCTTCTCATGAAGTCTTGTAACAATATTTTCCCCTTCAGTTCCCTACCTGTGCAAGCCATTTGACAAAATGAGGGAGTTGAAAAAAGTTCTGTCCCTGCTTCTATCACCTCCTTTCAATCCTCACTTAATATTGGGAGATCGCCTCCACATTTGTGCTTTAAACAAGGCTTCTTGGCTAAGAGCACAGGTGCAAGTAAACCAGGCTCCAGACAACAGTACACTCAGGCACTGTTGTGAAACTGACAAGCCAGCAGATAAGCAGCCAAGATGCAGCAGATAAGCTGTGAATCTCAGGACCATGTCATGTCCTACACACACACTCCCCATCTCCTCCTCTGGTTAATCAACACATCCTCTCATTTGACTTAAATAGAGGGGAGCTGCTAGAGAAAAACTTTGGCTGGTAATTACAGCTTGCCACCGTTAGTGAACACTCCTCTCAATCATCCCCTGTTTCAATTAGTATCAGGCGCATCAGGCTGATTGCACACCGGCTCTGTAGAGAAGACGTTTAGTTCAAGGTCAAGACAGTCAGTCTCTGCAGCAATACACTTGTGGACCTGCCAAGTATATTTATGATTGTCAGCTGTGCTCTTTTTGTTATGAATGGCCGGGGATATAGTATCTGTGTGCTTGTTCCACTTAAATTATATATTTTTTTATTTTCCCCTCTGACAGCAGAAGAAATGGCAGCAAAAACAATAAAGTGCTGAATGGAGTTTTAAACCCTTTGTTATTTCTTGTTTTCAGTAATTTCATGATGTCTTGTCAATGTTGCATAACATGTACTGTTGAGGCTTTGAGGGGGTCTTAATAGAGTCAGCCGTTACAATCCTCCTTTTATGACAGATGTTTAATAAATCTTTCCTCTTCCATGACTGAGTAATTAATATCTTTGTTTTACAGTTCTTTATATTAAATTTCCTTGTATATTTATTGTAAGAGGGAATGTGGGATAAAACTCTGTTTTATCGAACCTGCAAATCTGTAGAGATTAAAAAAGTTAAGAACCGTATTGGGGGGGGGGGGGGGGGGTAGTTTGAAGAGCAGCAGAAATATTAGTAATATTAGAACTATTAGGTCTATTTCGCTAAGTATGAGACTCATCCTTATCATGAATTCAGCTACATGCAAATGATTAAAAAGACATTTAGGAACAAAAAGTACAAGATTCGTGTACAAGGAGGACTATTAACATTGCTAAAACAAGGACCACAAAATCCAATAAGAGCATGGAGAAAAAAAGACCTATAATATTCATGAGGGTATAATTAAGGGCAAAAGCAAATGGAATACAAAACAAATGTCCTGACATAGTATTAAAAAAAACAGTTGCTCACCCAGGGAGATTTCACGGGCAAATGCCATGCACACCAGCATCAGCGGAAGGCCCACAGACACAAACTTGATGACCTTGTCAAGAGGAAGCTCCAGTTCCAGGTGGCTGATACGGTGTATCCCAGAGTCATCCCGCAGCAGGGCATCAGATAGCATGGCCTTGGCCGCTGCCTGGGCGATTGACATTTTGAACACCTAAGCAAGAAAAAAAAGATGACTTTTTTTTTGTTTGGTTGTTTGTTTTTTTACCTCATATATGACTGCTTTCCTTAAGCTTATGTTCACTGCTGTTCTTCACTACATGTGACAAAATACAGCAATAACTCTGATAAATCTTTAGTAATAAAAGAAATCCTCTAGAGTAACAAATCAGAAATGGAATTAACATTAACCAAAGTATATTATCCAAAGACATCTGATGAAAGCTATTACCACCTTACCTCAAGTCTTTCTGCTTTCTCTGCTGATGTTATTTGAAAATGTGGTTGCAGAGACTAGAATTTCCATAAAAATCTGCACAGTGCTGGAAAGCAGCTTAAATAGTCAGGGAGGGTCTCAGCCTGGACCAGCCCAAGATCCAACCTCTCATTTACTGAGTCTAACTGTAATTACAGAGAGGACATCTGGAAGCATGTATTCTCCCAAATGGCACTGACTAAAGCAGACCTCCAGTTCTCAACAGCAGGTCTAACAGCCGGTTTGTGTGTGTGTGTGTGTGTGTGTGTGTGTGTGTGTGTGTGTGTGTGTGTGTGTGTGTGTGTGTGTGTGTGTGTGTGTGTGTGTGTGTGTATTTCTACACTGGCTGTAGACCACTTCAAACAAGTGAACCATCACCAGTGGCTTTTTCAGCCTCTATCATTCAGATTCTATTTTTTACTGCACTTCAGCCCAAGAGCTACTGCTAAGATACTGTTGCAAATAACACACCAGATGGCTTGTTTCTGTCCCTGGCAGGCTGTACATGCTGTACATTGTGCAAAACTTCTATTTGACTCCATGGGAGTGACAAGAACACTGTGACAGGGTTTTGTACTCTAAATGTAAGAAAGCTTTTATTTTACTTTATTTTTGCTTTTGCTTTTATTTTACTATAGATGATTTGCTCAAGTGGTTCTCAATTCTGACACAAAATTCCCACAACCACACACAAAGAAGCTTTGGTCACATGTTTGAATTCCTTAAGCATGTGCTAAGATTTAAATGTTTGTTCTTTCATGCAAGCCCACTGCTAGAATTCAGCAATGAAGGTTGGTATGGGTTAAAACTCTATTATAACTGAAAATCTTTTTTTATTATTTCATACTTTATTTAAACTAAGTTCTTCAATAATTCAATTTTCAGTTCAATTCAATTTTATTCATATACATCACAACAAGAGTCACCTCAATGTGATATGATCAAGCACTTTGGCAACAGTGGGAAGCAAAAATTCCCTTTTAATAGGAAGAAACCTCTGGCAGAACCAGGCTCAGGGAGAAGCAGCCATCTGCTGTGACCAGTGATGACGGTGATGAAGGGAGAAAGACAATAAACATACTATGGAAGACAGCCAGAAATTAATGCTAACATGTGGTGAGTGAAAAGAGTTCAGAAGAGGAGAAATGTTTAGTGCATCATGGGAAGCCCCCAGCAGCCTAACTCTATTGCAGCTAACTAAGGGTGGCTTCAGGGTCACCTAACTATAGGTTCTGTCAAAAAGGACAAATCCAAATTCAATTCAATTCAATTCAATTTTATTTATATAGCGCCAAATCACAACATAAGTCGCCTCAAGGCGCTTCATAGATACAGAGAAAAACCCAACAATCATATGACCCCCTATGAGCAAGCACTTTGGCAACAGTGGGAAGGAAAAACTCCCTTTTAACAGGAAGAAACCTCCGGCAGAACCAGGCTCAGGGAGGGGCGGGGCCATCTGCTGCGACCGGTTGGGGTGAGAGAAGGAAGACAGGATAAAAGACATGCAGAGAGACAGAGGTTAATAACAGATATGATTCAATGCAGAGAGGTCTGTTAATACATAGTGAGTGAGAAAGGTGACTGGAAAGGAAAAACTCAGTGCATCATGGGAATCCCCGGCAGCCTACGTCTATTGCAGCATAACTAAGGGAGGATTCAGGGTCACCTGGTCCAGCCCTAACTATATGCTTTAGCAAAAAGGAAAGTTTTAAGCCTAATCTTAAAAGTAGAGATAGTGTCTGTCTCCCAAATCCAAACTGGAAGCTGGTTCCACAGAAGAGGGGCCTGAAAACTGAAGGCTCTCCCTCCCATTCTACTTTTAAATACTCTAGGAACAACAAGTAGGCCTGCAGAGCAAGAGTGAAGTGCTCTAATAGGGTGATATGGTACTACAAGGTCATTGAGATAAGATGGGGCCTGATTATTTAAGACCTTGTATGTGAGGAGCAGGATTTTGAATTCAATTCTGGATTTAACAGGAAGCCAATGAAGGGAAGCCAAAACAGGAGAAATATGCTCTCTCTTTCTAGTCCCTGTCAGGACTCTTGCTGCAGCATTTTGGATTAGCTGAAGGCTTTTCAGTGAGTTTTTTGGACATCCTGATAATAATGAATTACAGTCGTCCAGCCTGGAAGTAATAAATGCATGAACTAGTTTTTCAGCATCACTCTGAGACAGGATATTTCTAATTTTAGAGATGTTGCGCAAATGGAAGAACGCAGTCTTACATATTTGTTTAATATGTGCATTGAAGGACATGTCCTGGTCAAAAATGACTCCAAGGTTCCTCACAGCGTTACTGGAGGCCAAGGTAATGCCATCCAGAGTAAGAATCTGGTTAGATACCATATTTCTAGGCTTTTCAGGGCCGAGTACAATAACCTCAGTTTTATCTGAATTAAGAAGCAGAAAGTTAGCGGCCATCCAGGTCTTTGTCTTTAAGACATTCCTGCAGTTTAACTAATTGGTGTGTGTTATCTGGCTTCATGGACAGATAGAGCTGGGTGTCATCTGCATAGCAGTGAAAATGTATGCTATGTCTTCTAATGATACTGCCTAAGGGAAGCATGCATAATGTAAACAGAATTGGTCCTAGCACTGAACCCTGTGGAACTCCATAATTAACCTCAGTGTGTGAAGAGGACTCTCCATTTACATGAACAAACTGGAGTCTATTAGATAGATATGATACAAACCACTGCAGTGCAGTACCTGTAATACCTACAGCATGTTCTAATCGCTCTAATAGGATATTATGGTCAACAGTATCGAATGCTGCACTAAGGTCTAGCAGGACAAGCACAGAGATGAGTCCACTGTCAGAGGCCATAAGAAGATCATTTGTAACCTTCACTAAAGCTGTTTCTGTGCTGTGATGAGCTCTGAAACCTGACTGAAACTCTTCAAATAAACCATTCCTCTGCAGATGTTCTGTTAGCTGTTTGACAACTACTCTTTCAAGGATTTTTGATATGAAAGGAAGGTTGGAGATTGGCCTATAATTAGCTAAGACTGCTGGGTCTAGAGATGGCTTTTTGAGTAAAGGTTTAACTACAGCTAGCTTGAAGGCCTGTGGTACATAGCCGATCATTAGAGATAGGTTGATCATATTTAAGATCGAAGAATTAATTAATGGCAGGACTTCTTTGAGCAGTTTTGTAGGAATGGGGTCTAAAAGACACGTTGATGGCTTGGAGGAAGTAATTATTGAAGTTAACTCAGAAAGATCAATTAGAGAAAAAGAGTCTAACTTAACATCGATGGTACTAAGAGTAGCTGCAGATAATATTACATCTGTGGGATGATTACTGGTAATTTTTTCTCTAATGATAAAAATTTTATTTGTGAAGAAGTTCATGAAGTCGTTAACGTTAAAGGGATTGTTGGCTCAAAAGAGCTCTGACTTTTTGTCAGTCTGGCTACAGTGCTGAAGAGAAACCTGGGGTTGTTCTTATTTTCTTCAATCAGTGATGAATAGTAAGATGTTCTGGCTTTGCGGAGGGCTTTCTTATAAAGCAGCAAACTATTTCTCCGGGCTAAATGATGATCCTCTAAATTTGTGACACGCAATTTCCTCTCCAGATTACGAGTCATCTGCTTTAGGGTACGTGTTTGAGAATTATACCACGGAGTCAGGTACTTCTGATTAGAGACCTTAGTTTTCACAGGAGCTACAGTATCCAGAGTCGTACGTAGTGAGGAGGTGAAATTATTAACAAGATAATCGACTTCTGTTGGGGTAGCGTTCAGATAGCTGCTCTGCTCTGTGTTGGTACAGGGCATTGAAGATGATAACAGTGGGTGGATTATATTCTTAAACTTAGTTACAGCGCTTTCAGAAAGACATCTACTGTGATAAAGTCTTCTCTCCACTGCTGTGTAATCAATTATTGTAAATGTAAATGTTATCAGGAAATGATCAGACAGGAGAGGGTTTTCAGGAAACACTGTTAAATGTTCAGTTTCTATGCCATATGTTAAAACAAGATCTAGAGTGTGATTAAAGTGGTGGGTGGGTTCTTTTACATTTTGAGAGAAACCAATTGAGTCTAATAACAGATTAAATGCCATGTTGAGGCTGTCATTTTTAGCATCTACATGGATGTTAAAATCACCCACAATAATTATTTTATCTGAGCTGAGAACTAAATCAGATAAAAAGTCTGAGAAATCAGACAGAAACTCTGTGTAAGGCCCAGGTGGACGATAGATGATAACAAGTAAGACTGGTTTCTGAGTTTTACAGCTGGGGTGGACGAGGCTAAGCATCAGGCTTTCAAATGAATTAAAAGTCTGTCTTGGTCTTTCATTAATTAATAGGCTGGTGTGAAAAATTGCTGCCACACCGCCCCCTCGGCCTGTGCTTCGAGATTTCTGGTAGTTAGAATGACTCGGGGGTACATGAACTAGTTTTTCAGACAAGGTAATTGTAATTTTAGAGGTATTGTGCAAATAGGATAAAGCAGCCCCACATATTTAGTATGCACACTGAATGACATATCCTAATCAGATAACATATTTCTAAGATTTATAAGGAGAAAATTAGAGGTCATCTGAAATTAGTTTTACACCAGATATAACAGGACGTTCAGCTTCATGTCTTGACATTTTCACAGAATATTGTCCCAAAAATCTTGTGAATAATCAAGATGTTGTTTTGGGTCATCAGTGGTTTTCTCCTAGGAACTCTCCCATGGATGACATTTTTACATGGTTTCTTTTGATTGTTGGATCATGATTCAACAATCATTCAAGTGAGGCCTGCAATTCTTTAGAAGTTGTTCTGGGTTCTTTGGTCAGCTCCTGGTTTTCAGTGTGTTCATGCAGTAATTTTGGTATGCCAGCTACTCGGCAGAAGGTCCACCCTTTCCCTGGCGGGTCGCGGAGTATGGGGGTGCCTACTGGGGTCAGCAGAGGAGCTGGCCCCAGGGAGGGGTCCCTTCTTTCCCTCCCCATCTCCAGCTGCCTCCCTCTTCCCGCTCCACCACAACCACCCACACATGCAGGGCCTTGGAGTAGGGGTGTGTCACCAGGGTGCAGAGGAGGCATCCCCCCTTCTGTCCCCTTCTGGCTGCCTCTGCCTCAATTTTATCCCACAACTTAGACATTCACATTACTCACACTCTCATTACACATACATATAGGATCTTGGGGGTGGGCACGATACACGGAATCCAAATTACCATCAGGGTGTACACCTCACCCCTGGCGTCGTTGCCCACCTCTCAATTTTAAATACACGTAGACATTGAGGGCTAGCAGGAGGGGCTATGCGCTTACCTGCTGCTCTCTGGCAGGTAGCTCCATGCCCTCCTGGGTTTTAAATGCACCTTAGAACACACATGCATCAACACTACAATGAGCGGGCGGAGGGAGGTTTGGAGTCTTCACACACCCCCGTTCTCTGCGGCCTGGTGGAGCGGGGGGGCTAGGAGGAGGAGTTGGCCGTCCGACTGGGGTCTGGAGTGTGGGGCCTCCCTGCTGCTGCAGAGTCAGGGCGGTCTGCTTCTCCCCACCGCAGGGAAAAGGGTAACACCACCTGGGTCTGGGTGCAGTTCCCCCCTCCAGGGGCAAGGGTACCTAGACCCGGTTCGTAGAGTACGCTTGGGGAGTGTGATTGTGTGTACAGCGTCTCTTTATGTCTGTCTCCACGTTGGTTGAGTGTGGAGTAAGTGCATATGAGAGCATGAGGGTGGGAATGGATGTTTGTATCTGTGTGTGCCTGTATGTCTGTGTCTATATGTCAGGTTGGGTATCAGACGCCACCTCTCTGGGGACATCTCAGGCCCTCCAAGGTTTGGAGG
Source organism: Aulonocara stuartgranti (assembly GCF_965226115.1). Classification (NCBI taxonomy): domain Eukaryota; kingdom Metazoa; phylum Chordata; class Actinopteri; order Cichliformes; family Cichlidae; genus Aulonocara; species Aulonocara stuartgranti. The sequence goes on from NC_138946.1 coordinate 30,198,732, forward strand.
CCTATCTCCCCCCACCACTTCCCCTGCCGGTGGCGGACTCCCTCAGACATCGGTGTGTTGGTGGTTCTTTGTGTCCGGGGATGGGCGTCCAGGTACACACCGGCTCACTCCTTGGCGGCCGCTTATCGGGGCCTGGAGCCTGGGGCTCGCTCGGGCCACTCCGGAGGTGGGGTGCCCCCGGCCCCTCGGCCTGGGGCTCGGTCACTCAGGCACAGCTGGCTGCTGGCGGAGCTCACGGGCGCGTCACTGCAACCCCCCCTGGCTTCTGCTCCGCGGCTGCTGAGTGAGCCCTCATCTGGGACTCTCCTCAGCTCTTTCTGGGACAGTGGCGCGGCTGCCCCTCTGTTAGTCTTCCATGGTCTCTTGTGTTCTGGGGGCCTCTGGATGTCTGGAGTTTTGATCTCCTCCATACCTGCTTCATGCCCTGAAGGACGTGGCAGTGGCTCCCCACACCCTCTAGATTGTTAGGGGGTTTCCCATGGCAAATTGGTCCTCGGTGAGGGAGCAGACAAAAAGCAAATCAGAAGACGCCTATGAGTAAAAAGTCTAGGGAACAGTTCATCCTGCCTGAATAGAGTTACTAGGGCTCTGCCCTGGAGCTGGGCCTTGGAAGGGTGCCCAAGGGCGAGTGCCTGGGCCCCTTTAGGCAATGGGGCCCAGGCTGGCGCAAGAAGAAGGAACATGGGCCCACGCTCCTGTAGTCCTGTAGGGGTCGAGTACAGTGTGTGCCAGGCGGCAGCCAAGGGGGAAGACCGTGGCAGGCTGATACTGGCTACTGAGGGTAGCGACTGGGATGTGGAATAATTCTGGGACCAGTCTCCTAGAGACTCCTGCATGTACATTCAGGAATGGTTCCGGTGGCTGTATGTTCTGGATACTCGGTGAAGAAAGGGGCTGAGTTGGATCAGGTGGTGGAGAAGGATGCTGGACAGACCTAGCTCACCTAAATGTATATTGAGGGTGCACTGGGAATGTCTGGTAGAGGCCTTGGTCTGTGAGATCTTCAACTCCCACCTTTAGCAGAGCTAAGACTGCATTTCATGGGAGAATGGGGACATTGAGTATGAATGGACCATTTTTACTCTGAGTCGTGGTACCAACAGGCCAAGCGGAACGTGGCTTGAGCAGTGGCTGAAGCAAAAACTCGGGTGTGGGAGGAGTTTAAAGAGTCTATGGAAAAAGACTGTAGGACTGTGTCGATGAGTTTCTGGCAAACCCTCAGGTGACTCAGGAGGGGAAAGCGGTGTTTTACCTGCACAATGTATGGTACAGGTGGACCGTTGCTTACTTCAACTGAGGATATTGTCAGGCAGTGGAAGGAATACTTTGAAGACCTCGATCCCACTGACACGTCTTCTGTAGGGAAAGCAAAGTCTGGGGACAAAGGGGACAACACATCCATCACCGGCGATGAGGTCACTGAAGAAGTTAAATAACTCTTTGGTGTATGAGGTTTGCCCTGAGTTCCTAAAGGTGCTGGATGCTATAGCCTGTCAAGGTTGACACGCCTCTATAATGTTGCGTCGAGATAAAGGGCGGTATCTTATGGTTGGTGGTTCCCCTCTTCGCGAAGGGGGGCCAGAGGCGTGTGCTTCAACTACAAGAGGATCACACTCCTTAGTCTCCCCGCCCATTATTTGAACCTCAGATACAGGAGGGTAGGTGCAAAACACTGCATCAGCTCTTTACCCTCTTGAGGGTACTTGAGCATGAATGGGAGTTTGCCCAACTAGTCAACATGTGTTTTGTGGACTTCGACCATGTCAGTTGGAGAATTCTGTGAGAGATGCTTCGGGAGTATGGTGGTTGGTACCGACAGGTGTCTGTCAGGGCGGTTGCTCCGAGCCATTGGATCCTTATACAACTGTTGCAAGAGCTTGGTACACATAGGAAGTAATTAGCCACACTTGTTCCCGGTGGGTGTTGGACTCTGCCAGGACTGCCCTTTGTTCATAAAAATTATGAAGAATTGGTGACACAATTTGATGAACTTGGGTGGTCTCAGAATCTCACCTCTACAGAACCACATCATCTGCAAAAAGCACAAATCAGGTGGTGGCCTCCAGCTCACTGGAGTCATTCACAGCCGAGTGTGAAGCGGCAGAAATGAGATGGCACCTCCAAGTCTGAGGCCATGGTCCTCAGTGGGAAAAAGGTGGAGTGCCCACTCCAGGTTAGGGACAAGTTGCTGCCCTAGGAGTTTGTTGGGGTTTGCAAGTGGGGGGAGAGGGGACGGGGAGATTGTTAGATGGATTGGTGCTGTAGCTGCAGTGATGTGGATGCTGGACCTATCCATTATGGTAAAGAGAGGGCTGAAGGTAAAAGTGAAGCTCTTGACTTACCAGTAAATCTATGCCCTGGTCACCTATGGTCACCAGCTTTAGGTAGTGGCAAAAATAACGAGATTGTGGATACAAGAGGTGGAAATGAGCTTTCCCTGAAGGGTGGATGGGGGAGTTCAGCCATCTGGTAGGGGCTATAAGTAGAGCTGCTACTCCTTCCACATTGAAAGGAGCCAGTTAAGGTGGTCTGGCATCTGATATTCCATGCCATGTAAGGGAGGTGGCTAACAAATGCACCATTCTGTAGTCGGTATCTAAGCCATTCTTATTAATGATCTTACTGAAGAGGGAGGCCTATGCAGAACAACAGTGGGGGTAGAGCACTTCCTTGTTCCTTGTCATTTGATGGTGACTTGTGTTATTGGCTTGAAGTCCACCTCTAGTGTTGTTTGCCACATCCCAATTGAAATCCTGATACTCTAAGAGTCCTGTTGATTTTCTATACTTCTAAATTTTCCCGAATCCATGTATGTGCATTGAGTTGTAGTTGAGGCTTTCTTGTAGTCAATCTAGGCAGTGCACAGGTTGGTCAGTCTGGTCTTACAGTCTCAACCAACTGCTCACTCTACCAGTTGCTGATGTTTTGCTCCTCTTGCATTTCTGCCAATTCTCTTCTGTGTCCTGTATTAGTATTGACCCATGTGGCAGTTCAACTTAGCCACTATGATGGCTGACAGGAGCTTCCATGTTGTGCTGAGACAGGTCCCTTCTGGGGAACCTTAGGGATCAGGACTTTTGGGCTTTTGGTTAGCAAAGGCCCAACACTTAGCAGCTGGTTCATTTATCCATGGAGAAGGAGAATATGTAATTTACTCATTGGAAGGTTAGCAGTTCAATTCCTAGCTGCTCAAGTCTGTGTGCCAAATATCCTTGGGCAAGATACTAATCCACTACAAGAGAGTAGAAAAGTGCTATATAAGTGCTATATAAGAATCAGTCAATTTACCATTACACCCAGATTGGATGATTGATTTGCATATATGGACTGTTACAGGCTTCCACCACATATACATATAGGCAATACTTCTACTGTAGCTATATCCATCCATTCTATGATAAATTCAAATGAATCTATCTAGATTCTTACATTCACATTTGATTCCACTTGCTCTCAAATTGGTATTTGCACTGTTCAGAAAAGACCTCTGGCTATTGTACTCATCTAATGTGTTGCGCATGAACTCCATGCAGAATAATTATTGAACAAATGCTATAATGTCTGAAGCACTTTTTTATTAGACCACTTGTGTAAATATGGCTGTGTCTTCCCTCCCACATATTTCCTCTCCCATGCATTTTGACCATTGCTCCCTCAAAAAAAAAAAAAAGTCAAGTAGCTAATCATCTCACTACATGTTACCTCTGCTAAGTAGGTCCTATGTGACTGCTATAGTTCACATTTCTCGTGCCATAAAATATGGCTAAAGGTGGAGTAACAAAGGTGAACAATAACAGAGATTTAAGTGATGCAATTAGAGTTTGACCTTCTATGGTGAGGTTGAAAACAATGCAGGAAGGCAATTACATATATAAGCCATGTCAAAAAAAAAAAAAAAAAAAGCAATACAGTGATTTACTCAAAGAGGCCACAATTCAGGAGATTGTGGGTTTGTTTATGGTAGCTGGCTGAGAAGGTGGGCGAGCATTTGGGTGGGCATTTTCCAGCGAGTTAAATCACAGGCTTGAGATATAACGAGTGGGTGGAAGGCTATACATGATAGGACAGGCAAGTGGGAGAAGTTAACCAATAAGTAATCTGAAAATTATTGTGAGGATGGTGAAGAAATGTTATACTCTCTTTTGTAAAAATGATTTACAGGTTATTGTATCGAAATATTAATGAATCAAACTGCCTCCCTCTATGAAAAGTCAGAGCCCTGCATGTGTTTGCTCAGCTCAAACAAATGCAGAACTTCCACGAGTCAAAATCAGTACCTTTACATGTTTAATTATTAAAAGTGATCTATTGAAACACAATAGATTATGACAACAACAAAGTTTACAAATGAAACAGAAATATTCCCCTAGTCTGTTGCTTGCTCTGGAAGATTCATTTAAAACTTTTTAAAAAGTTTAAAAAAAAAAGAAGAATAACAGGAAACATACTTCACAATGAACACTCAGAACATTCAATATAACAGTTTTTTTCTTTTTCTAGACATCTTCACATTAGAGATGAGTGATTCCATTTGTTTTAATACAAAACAGGGGGCTGAAATCGATTCACAGCTTCTTTAAAAGCCTTCACATAAAATGGAAAGATAGGTTACTACTGAGTCTCTTCCCTTTTTTATGTTTTTCTCAAAAATGTCTTCCATCAAAAAGAAGTCAGTGTCAGTACATGACATTTTTTTCCAAAGTCACTAGGCATCTCTGCGTGATTTCTCTCAGTGTTGAGTCTGTATGACCGGCACGCTCTTGATCTCTGACAGAACTGATCAAGGTCACAGAAATACGCAAGTAGTTTTCAAAGAGTTGGTGGTTGGAGTTAGGTACATATGTGCATGGCCACCTGCTTTTTCAACACCCTTATCCAGAAAATGTCATGGACAACATGAAGTCTGAAGCTACACACAAAAAATTGAATAAATATGCAAACCCTCAACACCAGAATACAAACATAGGAAAAATCCAATATACATACTATATGTGCAGTCAGTATACACTGGTTTAGTACAGCTGTTTTTGCTCATGGGGAGAGAGAAAATAAACCAAGAGTGTTGTAAAAGTCATGCGGCAGCAGTAAGTCAAGTGTTTTGCTCATGAGGAAGAAACATGTCAGATGAGAGTGCTGTTAAACCTGAGAACCTATGAGTCATTTAAAACGTGTGAATGATGTCCCAGAGTGGAAGCCAGCAGTCACTTCAACAAATATTTGAAATGTATTACACACACATCCTTTCCTTTATTTTGTCTTCTCACTCTTATTTTAGGAAGTGAAATGACACATTAGCTGCAAAGTGAAACTGTGGTCTGTCAATTGAAAATAAAGGGCACTTTCAGATGAAAAAAAAACTGATAAAAACGGCTGCAGCCCTTTTAGTAACTAATTTCAGATGACAAAATATTACATTCAATTAAGTAGTTGCTAAAACATACAGTCAAAATAGATTTTCAGTTCTTTAATCCATGTAATGCTTTTCCTCATTGTTTGTTTCAAAAAAAGAAAAAAGAATCAGTTCCTGTAAAAGCACCAAACATCTTTAAATGCTGCTTTTAAACGTACTCAATTTCAAACCTATTAGTTCCTGTGTCATTCCTCTCCATAAATAACCAGAGCTATAAAAATGTGCTACTCTCCAGAAAGTTCATGAGTTCACTACATAGGAACATACTGTGTTAAAATGCAATAACACAATTCAGCATTAAACTAATATTTTTCCTATAAACATGATGGTCATTGTGTTTGATTAGAGTCTGTGGTAAAGAACTAATACGTGCGTAAATGCTCTCTAGAGTCACTCGGCATTAGAGGCGTACTATTTGAGTTTCAATGAGGCTGTATTAAGTTCACAACTGAGATCAGCGTTCATAAAGTCTGTCAGTTGCCCCTGGCAGACTACTCCAGTTCCTCTCTGTGCTCCATGCTAAGATCTCTCCTTCCCACTCCCTGGCTGGACAGCTGCCTCCCCCTGTCATCTTCCTCCTCTCCATCCTCTTCCTCATCGTCCTCCTCTATGCCTTCCTCCTCCTCTTCCTCCTCCTCTTCATCCTCTTCCTCAGTGCCGTCCATTGAGTCATCGGCTCCGAGCATGGCTTGCTGCATGGCCAGGGTGGCTGAATCTGAGGATAGTGACTGGAGACTGTCCATACTCAGTGGGTCTGAAGCGAGGCCAGAAAGAGGGTAGGGAGAAGAGGGGTTATAATGTGACAGATACATTTAAAAAATAATAATGTAGGCAGAGGAAGATAGACCTTTTTATTTGTCTGTGCATGCTTCAGTATTATTTAGAAATTTCACTTAGCCAATATTCAGAGTGGCTACAGGGCCAGAGACTCAATTTTGGGAGCCACCTGAAAAAAACCATCCCATATGGAAAAGATATATATAAATCTTATAAAGTTTGTATCTGTCTTGTGTGAAACTTGTATGAAAAGCATACAAGAGTGACAACAGATATAAGATCCCTTGAAAAATTATATAAATGAAACTTGTATGTTTTTGATACTTCCTAAAACAATATCTGAAAGTAATGAGAAAGTGGCCACTTTCATGAGTAAATCATATAAGCCTTATATGATTCACTATATGAAGTAGGCCAAATCTTATGCAAGTCTTTTATAAGTTTTTTCTATTGCTTTTCCATATGGGATCCTACACACCAGTTTGATCAATTTTACCTTGCAAAACGTTACGTAGACTTTGTCTGCCACTGAAATAAATTCTTACCCTGCCTTTTATCTATATTTGCACTCCAGTAGGGAAGCTTTCTTTTACTTGTCTATACTCGTACCAGCTGCAGTACTGTGACAGGAGATAACAAATTGCATAAGTAACTGAGGTCTACAGCCTACCGTGTAGCAGTAAAAGAAAACTATTCCCAAGAGACTTGTTTGTACACATGAGTGCAGGCTGAGCTATTGATTGATTTAGGACACATTTTTAAAGAAACTGATAGTCTAAAAAAAATTAAACAAAAGAGTGGTAATAGTGCCATCTAGTGGTTTGGATTCAAGCAGACACGCTTTTAGTTTGTTTATTTTTTTGTACAATGTGTACAATTTTACCGTTTATCAATATTCCCTCCAAATTCAAGTACATATCATAGCTATAGTGATCACTGTAGGACAAACACATCATAGTCAAGCAAGCAAAATCACAGACATTAAATTTAGACTGTATCCCATAACAGCCACAGTTGACGGCTGCTGTGTTTCTGCTGTTTGTTTTTACTGTTTCTACTACTATAATTGATTGTGTATAAAAATATTTTTCCAAACACTATATTTCAACTATATTTTAAGAGATGACATGTAAAAATTTAAATGTTCATGTATAGCTAGAAAGAGCTATTTGTGATCTTTAAATTACAAGTAAGCATCTATGGCTGGTAAATGGTAAATAGTTCTTATATGGCACTTTTCTACTCTCTTGGAGCACTCAAAGTGCTTTACAAAACAAAAATCAAGAAGACATTAAAGAAAAATTAAAAAGTAAAGGATTATTTAATGCCCAAAGAAAGCTGTTTGCTTTGCTTTGCTTTTCTTGGAAAATGTAACTGTTGGCATACTGTCTGAGTTGCTTCCTGTCTGAGATCTGTGCGTCTGCAATACACCAGCCACAATAGAGTCGGGCCAAAAGCGCTGTGTTGGACGATGCTGGGACTTCATCTTCTTCGCTTTAGGAGCTGGGTCAGGATTACTGGCATCTAACATAGGCTGAAGGATACGTCGACGAGCATTGATGAACCTGTGAAAATACCAAAGAAGTCATATTAGGAAAAGTAACACCTATGAATCCAACTTAATTACTCTGCATGTCTTTCACATATCTAATTAGTTCTACTAAACAGTACCGAGATTTAAGGAAGACATAAAATGAAAAACAAGTACACACAAAACTTTGAATATGACCATCAACACTTCAAAATGTTATCATTTGATTAAACCATACCCTAATGAAAAATTTTAATGCACTTTTATATCAAATTGTCTTTATTTATTTTTTTCTCTCTTTCTCTCTCTCTCTCTAAGGATAGACTGAAAGTCAGGACCCTCCACAGTACCATGGGAAGATAGAAGTGGCTGACACTGTGAAATTCTACTTGTGGAGAAAGCTGGACTGAAAGATAGCACTAATCATGGCAGCACAGGAACAAGCTCTAAGCACAAGATCCATAGAGGCTGGGGTCTATCACAGCAGAAAAGACCCCAGGTGGAGGTGTAAAGATGCTCCTGAGACAATTCTGGACATAACAGCAGGGTGTAAGATACTACTAGGTAGAGTATACATGAAATGCCATAACTAAGTGGCTGGCATTGTATAGTTGTACATTTGTGCTGAGTATGGTCTCCTCTATATCTCAGAAGGTTGAGCAAAGATCCTGTGGGATTTCCAGATACAGACACACTGGTAATGACAGCTGTAGTGATAGATATAGCGATGCCAAGTGGTAGCAGTATCAGGAAAAAGGAACACAAGAAACAAGAAGAGAGAGAGGGAGAGAGGGAGAGGTTGTTCCACATGTACTTGGTGTATACAACCAGGAGATGGTGCCACTGTATCAATGATGTACTCGGATATGCCAGCATAGTCAAGTTCAATTTAAAGCTTAACATTCATGCTCTGTAGAAGAAGGGCCAAAGTTTGTTCGATCTGATGTGCAGGCTGAGGTCTTTTAGTGTATGTAGGACCTTTTATGACACAGTGATTGCTACTCCAAGCTTTTATATGGTTGTCTGCTGGGGAGAAACAGTACATGGATTAAAACGCTGATGAAGAGAGCCAGTGCGCTAGACTCCACAGAGGAAGTGGGTGAGAGGAGGATGTTAGTCAAACTGATGTCTATTATGGACAACACTTCTAAAAGACTGTGGGGACCCTGAACAGGTCCCTCAGCAGTAGGACAGATCACTGTCACAGGTCCTTCATCCTGACAGCAGTCAGACTATATAATACCCACACAGGATAAATACTGTTTAAAAAATGCATATGTATACATTATCACTTCCACTGCATTTTAGCTATTTATATAAATGTGTGCATATAATAGCATTTTGGCTTTTTTGTACACTATTTTTCATTTATTTCAATTAATAATTTTCTAAAATATCTCTAAAATATCTTCACAAAACGAATTTCCCTTGCGTCGGATTAATAAAGCGTATATGTCTATGTCTAAAGAAAACTTTGTCTTACTTTTTTAAATAAAAATATGAAGCCGTGTTTTACTTTTACACATGCAACATGAGGCCTTTTTGGGATTACAAAATCTTACCAGTTGTTTACTTGCAAGAGAGTCAGACTTGTTTGTGCTGCAATCTGTCTTTTCTCATCTTCTGTTGGATATGGGTGCTGCAAGAAGTAGGAAACGACATTTCAGTTTTCAAGCAGTTTCCAGCTGTTAAAATGGAATGTGCCGCACCATAATTATGTTAAACACTGAAAAGTCTTGCCCTCAAACACAGTGTAAATGTCTGCCTGCGTCTCACCATGAGATGCTGGAAGAGCCAGGAGCGCATGATGTTGGTGGCGTGTTTGGGCAGGACTCCCCTCTTATTCTTAGACTTCTTGTCTTCACTGTCCAAAAAGGAGGACAGGTCCACATTTACCTTTATTCACAGACAACAGAAAGGAAAGAAAGAGGAAGAAAAGAAAAAAGGGAAAAGACCATAGGGCTTAGTTATTGTTGCCACGGAAACAAACTCAGACTACCAATTACCTTTTTTTTTTCCTATGGCAAGGGCAGAAACACCTCCTCAAGTGTCACCATGGTAACTGAATTTGAGTAATGATACTTAAAATATAAAGAAGCAGTACCCGTGACTAGTCTGTTATATGTGTGGTGCTTGGACTTTGAGTTTGAGTGACGCTGATGCAGAGTGGGCCTGTGTTTGCTTGGATTTTCATTGGTGTTGACCTGTAGTACACCAGCCTTTGTGTTCAGTGAGAAATCATTATTCAGATGTTACTGTTTGGAGTGTGAGTGCTGAAGGACGAGATGCTCTCAGACTATTGACAGTCTTTGACAGCCTGCATATGGATGTGTGTGAGTATGTGAGTTCATGTCTGGCTGAGACAACTAACTGCAAATATTTTTAACTGTTGTAAGAACATTTAGGTTTGCTATTTGGCGAAGAAATCATTTTTATCACAGTCATGCTTAAGATAAAGTTTGCACATGGCTTATTAGATAGTAAAGGGAAAACATCTAGTGATATTCTTCATTATTATGTTCTAATTAATGATAAATAATTCACTATTTCTAATTAAAGCATGACTTATATTGTTTTGTATTTTTTCTTTTTTTTTCCCCCGTGGTAATTTGGGCTTTTTAATAATTTCTTTGAACTGTTTTATTTATTTTTATTTTATTTTTTTTAGGATGATTGCACAGCATATAAAAAACAAGTATTCAATATTTAGGCTCAAACATTTACATACATTCACTTAAATCTTAAAAAGTGGTGCTCAGGGTTCCATCCATCTTCATCCGCTTTATCCGGGGCCGGGTCGCGGGGGCAGCAGCCTAAGCAGAGAAGCCCAGACCTCCCTCTCCCCAGCCACCTCCTCCAGCTTATCGGGGGGGAACACCAAGGCGTTCCCAGGCCAGCCGAGAGATATAATCTCTCCAGCGTGTCCTGGGTCTGCCCCGGGGGCCTCCTCTCGGTGGCACATGCCCGGAACACCAACCCCAGGAGGCGCCCAGGAGGCATCCTTGTCAGATGCCCGAACCACCTCAGCTGGCTCCTTTCGATGTGGAGGAGCAGCGGCTCTACTCTGAGCCCCTCCCGGATGGCTGAACTTCTCACCCCATCTCTAAGGGAGAGGCCAGCCACCCTTCGGAGGAAGCTCATTTCCGCCGCTTGTATCCGCGATCTCGTTTTTTCGGTCACTACCCACAGCTCGTGGCCATAGGTGAGGGTAGGGACGTAGATCGACCGGTAAATTGAGAGCTTCACTTTTACACTCAGCTCCCTCTTCACCACGACGGACCGGTGCAGCGTCCGCATCACTGCAGCCGCCGCACCAATCCGTCTGTCGATCTCCGGCTCCCTTCTCCCATCACTCGCGAAAAAGACCCCGAGATACTTGAACTCCTCCACTTGGGGCAGGAACTCATCCCAGACCCGGAGTTGGCACTCCACCCTTTTCCGGCTGAGAACCATGTGTTATGAGTGGCTGTGTGCAGACAGGAATAGGACCCAAGGTGCAGACTCCGGAGCCAGATGTGAACTCAAAACAGCTTTAATGTTAAACTCAAATATAACATAACTGGGGGAAAAAATCAAAATAAACTTACATCGGAAAACTGACAGAACACACAGCTAGGTAAGCAGTAGATCGCGACACAGACACAGAGAAACACAGGGCTTAAATACACAGAGGGAGCAATCAGGGAATGGGTAACAGGAGGGAAACACAGCTGGGGCAAATCAGGCCTAACGAGACAAGGGGAAGCGAAACCAGATACATTAACCTCAGACAAGGACCTTCAAAATAAAACAGTAAACCTGACACAGACTGAACTAAAGACACAGACTCGCACGCACTGCAACAGAGGGAACAGAGACTGACTGGAAACGGGGATATAGCAACTAAGGATACACAGAGACGCGAACTAGACAAGGGGATACAGCTGACAGGGGAGACAGAGCAACTAGAGAAGACAGAGACATAAACCATAAGACAGAACTCAAACAAACCAAAGACTAGAAATTATAAATAATATAATAAACTCAACAACCCTGGGTCAACGACCCAGGCATCCTAACAACTTGGCCTCAGATTTGGAGGTGCTGATCCTCATTCCCGCTGCTTCACACTCGGCTGCGAACCATTCCAGTGTGAGCTGGAGGCCTTCACCCGATGAAGCCAACAGAACCACATCATCCGCGAAAAGCAGAGATGAGATTCTGAGGCCACCAAAGTGAAAGCCCTCCACCCCTTGGCTGCGCCTAGAAATCCTGTCCATAAAAATTATGAACAGAATCAGTGACAAAGGGCAGCCCTGGCGGAGCCCATCACCCACCGGGAACAAGTCCGACTTATTGCCGCCAATGCGAACCAAGCTCTTGCAACGGTTGTATAGGGATCGAATGGCCCGTAACAATGGGCCAGACACCCCATACTCCCGCAGCACCTCCCACAGGACACCCCGAGGGACACGGTCGAATGCCTTCTCCAAGTCCACAAAACACATGTAGACTGGTTGGGCAAACTCCCATGCACCCTCAAGTATCCTTGAGAGGATAAAGAGCTGGTCCAGTGTTCCGCGACCAGGACGAAAACCGCATTGTTCCTCCTGTATCCAAGGTTCGACTAGCGGACGAACTCTCCTTTCCAGTACCACAGGCTAACCAAGCCCGATAGGACTCCCTCTTCAGCCTGGTGGCTCCCCTCACCTCTGGTGTCCACCATTTCGTTTGGGGATTACCACCACGCCAACCACCTTGCAACCACAGCTCAATGCAGTAGCTTCGGCAATGGGGACTCAATGTCCCCAGCTCTGCCGGAGGTGTGTGTTGAAGATCTCGCGGACTGCAGCCTCTGCTAGACGTTCCCAGCACACCCTCACTACGGGTTTAGGTGCACCAGGTCTGTCCACCGTCCTCCCGCACCACCTGATCCAACTCACCACCAGGTGGTGATCAGTTGACAGCTCAGCCCCTCTCTTTACCCAAGTGTCCAGAACATATGGTCGCCGGTCTGGTGATACGATTACAAAATCGATCATCGACCTGCGGTCTAGAGCGTCCTGGTGCCACGTGCACTTATGGACACTCTTATGTTTGAACAAGGTGTTCGTTATGGCCAAACTGTGAGAAGCACAGAAGTCCAATAACAAAACACCACTCGGGTTCAGATCAGGGAGGCCGTTCCTCCCAATCACGCCCCTCCAGGTCTCGCTGTCATTACCTACGTGAGCATTGAAGTCTCCCAGTAGGACAACAGAGTCTCCAGGTGGAGCGCCTTCCAGCACCCCACCCAGGGACTCTAAGAAGGCTGGGTACTCCGAACTGCCACTCGGCGCATAAGCGCAGATGACAGTCAGGACCTGTTCCCCGACCCTAAGGCGCAGGGAACAAACCCTCTCATCCACCGGGAAAAACCCCAACGTACCGGCAGCAAGCCGAGGCGATATTAGAATACCCACCCCAGCCCACCGCCTCTCACCGGGGGCAACTCCAGACTGAGACAGAGTCCAGCCCCTATCCAGGAGACTGGTTCCAGAGCCCAAGCCATGCGTTGAGGTGAGCCCGACTATATCTAGCCGGTACCTCTCAACATCACACACTAACTCAGGCTCCTTCCCCACCAGAGAGGTGACATTCCATGTCCCAACTGCCAGTCTTGGCAGCCGGGTATCAGTCTGCCAGGGTTTCCGCTCCTGGCCGCCGCCCGGCACACAATGCACCTGACCCCTAAGGCGCCTCCTGTGGGTGGTGGGCCTGCGGGAGGATGGGCCCATATCCCCTTTTCGGGCTGTGCCCAGCCGGGCCCCATGGACTAAGGCCCAGCCACCAGACGCTCGCCCTCGGGCACCCTCCCCGGGCCTGGCTCCAGGGCGGGGCCCCGGTAACCCTATCCCGGGCAGGGTAAACTGTTCCCTCGATGTTTTCTCCATAAGGGTCTTCTGAATCGCTCTTTGTCTGGTCCCTCACCCAGGACCAATTTGTCATGGGAGACCCTACCAGGGGGCAAAAGCCCCCAGACAACATAGCCCCTGAGATCCCCGGGACACACAAACCCCTCCACCACGATAAGGTAGCGATTCATGAAGAGGAGCTCAGGGTTCTACAGTCTATTTTAACTTAACAAGGCCAAGGTCATTTGGGGGGATTTATTTGACAGCAATAAATAAAGAATTGTAGATTTACACAAGTTGGAAGGCCTCCTGGAGTCATTAAGTTATTAATACAAATTATTTAGATCTATCAAATGAGAGGAAATTGGCTAGGATGTTCAGAAATAACACAAAACCCATTAATGCCATGAACTGAAAGCATCCCCAGAGCAAAAATAATTGATCATTGCTCTGGAGCTATTTTGCTGCTAGTGCTACATTGCACAGTGCTACATTGCACAGTGCTACATTGAATAATGAAGTTCTAGGACTACCTCCAAATTCTAAACTTCACCCCAAATGAACAGTTGGATGGTTGAAACTTGGGCACAGTTGGCCTTTCTAATAGAACAATAATCCTAAAGATCAAAACTGGTTTTGAAATACATGCAGTAGCTAACATTAAACTTCTGGAATGGCTTACCCCAAACCCTGACCTAACCCTATTCAAATCTTGTGGACTGTGCCTAAAAGCTCAGTCAGTGCCAAGAAATCAACCAACCATTTTCCTAGTATCATTCATTCCTACTATTTGGAGCCGTTTCAGTCCCCAAGACAGAGTATATTTTGTATACAAATGGGACATTGCTTGTTTTTTTCTATTAATAAATCTAACACCCCCATGGGTTAAATCCTCCTGACTAGGTCCTCTCATTGGTCCTCTAGTTTCATGTAAGTTGTATATTTTGTTGGAGGGAAATCATTATGCCCCACTATTATTAGGTTCCACGCAGAATAGTGTGGAAAGAATCCACAGACACGGAGATGCTGACCCTCACCCACCTACAACCCACATAATGCCCATAAATAGACATTCACACAGATCCCCCCTCATTCTCCCAACACAAAACAAGACTCATTACAGTTGCAGCTGTGTGTCACGTGGCTCCTTCTGTCCTGGGAGTGTGTGTGTTCCAGGAGAAAGCGAGGTTAAATTAATTGGCAGCACCGAGCCTCAGAGTGTGATTACTCGGGGCTTGTCGGCAAAGTGGCGAAGGGGCTGTGTTCAATTCCCAGCACGCATGTAGAACTCAGCACCAGCTGGGTCACTGTTACTGTCACAGAATTACATGAAACTGAGCCGCTCTTCAAACCAACACAGAACACTGTTAAATTTCTCTGCCCCATTTCTTTTCTTTTCCCCCCATTCAGAAAAGGCAAGTGTACAGCCTGTTGATTGGCTCTGCTTGGAGCCTTGGTTCCAGCATGGAGCCGTTCTTTGTCATAAATTTGTTTGAAATCTCCACAACAACAGAGTGGGCGGAGATTGTTAAAGTAAACCTTAAATTCCAAACACAATGAATTTGTAATAATTAAACTGCTGTTCATACAGATCGATATATAGCCTCTTACACCCACAACTCTATTTTCTGTAATAGAGTTATGCTATGAAATCACAATCAAGGTTAGATTACCGCTAATGCCAGACACACAATTTATTAAGAAACCACATTTTTTTATTCATGTTTTTATGTTCATCCAACTTTCATCCAATATATTTTGTCTGTTCTTCAGCTGTTGGTGTCTTAAGTCTTTGTTGTGACTGTATCTTGTACATAGACATAGGAAGGGTTCAAGTACCTGATACTCTATGCTTTAGAGGAGCCTTTGTACTCCTTCCCAAACAGAGATGAGGCGCTACACAACAAAAGAAAAGTCATAAAGGTTTGAAAAGGTGATAGTCCTCTCCTACCTAAACCACTCAAAAATTAGTCCCTGGGTATCACTCCTACAGTAAAATTATGATGATAAAGTATTTTTGCCTATATAATGACTACTTTAAAAGTCTTAGAGAAAGACAAAATGTTATACAGTATGAGTAATTTGCCAGCTTGTAGGAAGGCTGATACTGAAGGCTACTAAAGAACCTAATACTGAATGTCCTAGTCTTTTATATACGTCATAGTCAGTGGCTTTAGTAGTAGTAGTAATACCGTCATACTGTCTGCTTTGTTTATGACTACTTTGGTTAATTTCTTGTGCCTCTCTGTATTTTTTCTTGTATATTATGTGCTTCCGTGTCTATTTTTGTAGTTGTCATTATGTTCTGTCTTATTTTGATACTTTTCTTGAAACCATTTTGTTATTTTGCCTTCAGGCCTTGCCTGTTTTCTCTCTTTAAGTGTTCTCTAATTGTTGCCCTGAATTTAAGAACAGTAATATATTACTGTTAGGATACTCCTTTCTCAGAATGATTTGTTGATTCAAATGCTACGGTGAGGGTACTGACAGAGACTAAAAAGAGAAATCATTGTTAACTTGTTAAAGCAAATATCTAGTCAGCCATACACTCAGTGGCAGCAACTCAGTGATTTAGGCATTTGCATTTGGGTATGGTTGTGGAACTTGTACAATTGTTTCACACTTGAACAATTTCTCAAGGTGTTCCAACTTGTAGAAATCTGCAATTATCACATTACTGATTCAATGTGAGGTAGATAATAAGTGTTTTGTGACTTGTAGACTAAACTGACTTCCAAGGTGCACACAGAAGAGTTGAAAGAGGCTAAAGCTCTGGCAAATTTTAAAACAATTTAAAAAATCATCAGGGTAAAAAACAACTTTTTAAATAATACATTTTAAATAAGGCTAAAAAATAAGATATCCCTAACACAAACATAAGGGAACCTATAATATACATTTGCACGAGCCCTTCTTGTCTAAAATACTTCATCTATTAATTACAAGGCGTTTTGTCCTAAACATACAGTTTGGCTAACTAATTTGACACATTGTCCGTATTATTCTTATGTTATTTACTGTGCATAACAGCAAGCTTCAATGTTAATATTCCATATGATATTCATCACTATTACTGTGTGGATCATCTGTTCACTTTTTGGCATTCACTTGTGAGTCAACAGACCCTTCCTTTGAAGGTTCTGTTGCCTTCAGAGTAATGATTTTCTAAAATAAGTATCCTCATATTTACAACAAACCAACAGTCACAGAGCAGGCATACAGCAAATGTCCCAGCTATTCTAAACAATTCCAGAAGCTTTTTGACAATCTAAATTGAACTAAAATACTAAAACCAGAAATCTGCCCCTGTGCAATAAAAAAAAATTCAGTCATTCATATGAGTTTCTAAATCTTTTGGCGATAAAACATTTGTGATCCTAATATTTCCTGTTCATAAAAATTCTGAAATATTTTACTTCTGTTCTGTTCACATCTCAAATGTCCTGTACTTTTTGTTTTTAACAAAAGGTTTTTGAACAATGAAAAATGAATGACTAAATGAATTAGTCTTTTGTATGAGATCCGAGATTTATTTCTTGTATCTACCTAAATCACATCATCCACAAATTTGTCTTTAACTGATATTCATCTGCAGTGGCATGGTATCACAAAGGCTCCCCAAACATCAGGGGAATAAACAATTTCTATTTTGTTTAGCAGCAGGAGGCTATGTTCAGACAGACAATGAAAAGACCCACTGGGGAGGTCTGAGAGATGTAAAGAACAAATTGAGACCATAGGTGGTGAGGGCACAAGGAGGAGTGACAACGTTGGCCAGAAAGCATTGTGGTTCAGACAGCTTTACCTGTGAGTTCTGGATCTGAATGGTTCCCGGAGGCAGCGCCTGAGTTAACACTTGCCCTTGCGATGTCACCATGGCAACTGGCTGGTACAGGGTCCCACCTGAGGGGATAATTTGCTGCCATGAGTATCAAGTGTCTTCAGCAGCTACTAGAAGCCAGATTCTACACTAGCACCAGAGCTTATTAACTGCTTGTCAGCCTTGCAATCAAACACACAGCAAACAAGAGACTAAATGATAAATTCAAAGTGCATTACTGCCCTTTAACCCAGAAAAAAAACACAGAGAACAAGGAGAAGGAGGAGTGTGTTTTTGCTGCTGGCTTAATTAGCCTTGATCAAGACACTCTTATCACAGTCTGTTTGAGCTCTTCAGTATGTCGTGATCAAAGGGAGAGACATTGATTTATTTTGGGTTAAAAGGATTTTCCAGAGGGCAGGATTAACATTTCACTGTACAGGCTTGACATTACAAGAACCTGCCAGCCAAGCTCTCTGTGATGGATACTTATCATGACCCTCTGATACCAGCTATACAAAACACAGCCACAAACATGTAGCTAATGATATGTGTATATAATAGCAATGGAATAGTAAACATGCGTGTATACTGATTGATCAAAAGCATGCTAATGACTATTTTTATTTGTCATTATGCTCAACAAACAATTGAGTTTTATACTAATAATATGAAAATGCTTTATAATGATAACCCCAAAATGACGCAAAGAAAAAAGATCAAAGTCAAACTGATAAACACAATGCAAATAATAAGAAAAGTATTCATTTGAATATGATAGTTATTAAAAGTCAGGAAATGGTGCTTTGGATAGCTGGTGTCAAATATTTCCTCTGATCAGAACGAGAGAGAAAATGTGGAGTACTATTTGAAAGTGTTGAGAGTGATTGGGCTAAGGCTCAGGTAAGTGTGCAGAAAACAACAGAACCACCTATGCGATTTTATTTATTTATCATTAGCTGTATGTCACTGACTGTCCCAAAATCTATGGAGACCCTATTTAGAGGTGGTAGTTTACTGAATAAGTTACACTGAGTTTTACATTTTTGTAGCACCTCTTCTTCACACATTGGGTCATAGAGCCATATGGAAAAAAAAGGTCGATAGTGTCAGGCCAAATTTTGTTTTATAGTGCTCATGTGAATTGACACGCTTACCCGAGACCACTTGAGAGTTGATGGTGGTCATGGCGACATTCCCCTGTTGCAGCCCTCCAGCAGGCACCACAATCCCTGAAGGGTTAACAGAGCTGGAGACAGAGGTCATGGATGGAGAGGAGGTCTGAATTAGTTCCTGGGGGATAACAGAGGGAGACACTGGTGAGCAACTCTAAGGGGGGGAAAGCTATTGCTTGTGTGTGATAACCAACAGCAAAATTTACCTGCTGATGAATGGCGTATCAAGGGAAACACTACATTACTGCATTATTACGCTAGGTACCATTACGGAACTCTAAGCTCCACGGTGGGTCCATCACTGACCTGCTGCATGCTGAGACTGGTGTGTGACGGAGAATAGGGCCCTCCGAGGTCATTACGGAGGAGGTTATCGCTGTGCATCTTGGTCTTGAGACAAGTGATGTAACGGTTGCAGAAGTCCTTACAAAGCTCATTGACCTTCTCTAGTTCGAGTAGGTGGATTCGCAACACCTGAATGGCCTTTACCATCTGAGAGCAGCAAAGACAAAATATGAAACAGATCACATTCACCTTCTAAAACACTGATGACTTTTAGCGAACACCTTACCTTTAAAACACCAGGTTAACAACCATGAACAGAAGAATACGTTTGATGTTGGTCTCATGGATATTGCTGGCATTTGGTTTTATTGCAATTTATGTTACAAAGATCTGTAACGTCTAATGTCAAAATCAAAAATCATTGGTAATGGTATTTACAGATGCAGACTGCTGACTGACCCGCATCACTGATCCGTATATATATTAATACATTTTGGAATAAATGCAAATCTTCTGGTTTCTTGTTGTAATTATTTAACTTCTGGTACCCATCCGTAATGCTGGGTAATGTCTTTAAAACAGAGTCCAGGTAACAGATTAAAAAATCCTTAATACGGAAGACCCACGGGGGCCTGAGTGACTCAATAAACATTTGGGAAGTGCATCACATTCAGTAAAACAAACTAAAAAAAACATCTGGAGCCTTTCCACTCAATGTCTGTGGACTACAAATGTTTTTACATTAAGCATCATCATCATCATCACAGTAGTGTGTGAGTGAAGTGTATGTGTTAAGGCTGTCAAGGTTTAGTTCTATTTAGATTAGTTAACAAGCTGCCATGTTCTTCATGCTCTTCTAATTTTACCAAGACATGCACCAGTATCAAAGTGCATACTGCACTCTGGCTGTAAGATTAAGTTTTTCTTGGTCTGCAACTTTGCAGTACATTCCTATACAGGGTTCTAGTGGCTGTGCTTTTAAGATTACATATCCTGGCTAAGTCATTCACCAGTGTCTTGGCAGTTGTTTTGGGGTCTTTATACACATCTCACTATTTGTCTTTTCAGACTCTTTAAATTATTTCACTTGCTAACTCTGTCATGTTTGGTCTGTAATTTCTTGATGACACATCTCACTCCAATCCTTGGCACTTGGAAATGCTGTGATAACTTTGTATATCCATTTCTTCCTTTGTGAGCAACTATTTTCTCAACTGTGAACTCATTTTGTTTGTTTTTTGTTTTCCTTGTCAGGTGACAGCTCAAACCCTTGCTGAAGTTTTTTTTCTGTGTATGATTTGGAAGATAACCCTCGGGTTTCACTTGATTTTACAGCATTACAAATTTAAAGCGCATGACTGCAGCGCAGTGCACGGTGGTTGGTGCTTAGTTTTTCAGGGTACTCATAATATCGACCCAGCTAAATTTTTGTTTTTAAATAGTTATATTAATTTATGCAAGTAGAAATACTGTATGCGTTGTGAAGAAAATAATTATATTTAGAAGTTCTATAAGAAGTATAAGACTTTGAAAGCCATTTACAAAGTTTTCAATAGACCAGTGTCTAATATTTAACAACTCCAATTCGTTGCAGTTGTGTTGCTAAGGAACAGCCTATTAAAGGATAAACTGCTGACAGCTACTGAGAAGAAATGAGAAACATGATTTTTGTTTTGCGTTGTTTTTCTACTAAGTTATGATCTGTCATTGAGTGAAATTTGGTTTGTTGGTTTGGCTGAAGTGACAACAGGAATCACTGACAATATATATATATCATCAACTGCCTGGCTTTTCTTCACTCTGTGTGATACAAGATGGCACACCTTCAAAGTTGCCATCCAAGGTCAACAGAATGGTCAGAAAAGCACTTGGCCAAGGAGGAGATAAATCAGCTAATTAAACTGCACTTGCTTAATCAAGGGACCAGTAACTCTTGTCCTCATCGCAGCCAGTCAGGCCCAGCGTAGCATTACTGCCCTATGGAAGAGTTAGTGTCCTCTGGCAGAGACGCCTATTCCCATTACCTCATAAAACACACAGATGCAGGGTTAATTGACTGTTCAGCACTTGTCAGCCTGCAAGTACTGTAATGAGAAGAGTGCACTTTTTTCCTAATTCCTTGTCTGTGTCTTTGTGTCTGTCTGGCTTCAACTCCTCCCCCCCTTTTGTCATAGAAGATTATCAGCTTCCTCCTTCTCGTAATTTATAATTATTTCTAACTGTTGTGCACAGAGAAGATGGGAAAATTACTTTAAAAAGGACTGAATACTTGGGAATAGCAAAAATGGGATTCAATGCAGACACAGAGCCACATCTGTTAAGATTTATGTTACAAAAAAGAGGTTCAGGAACAGAAAAGTTGGCCGCCAGTAGGAAGACAGGCAGTAATTGCTTGAAAATACTTAATTTTAGTGAAGTTTTTTATTAGTTTTAGTATTAGTTTGAGTCTTTAAATTTTATTGTATGATTTAGAAAAATCAGTAGAGGCCTTAAAATACATTTTTTTAAGGTTGTTGACTCAGTCTTGTAAACATCCAAAGTCTCAGTTAACACACCCATTAATGCCTCATCAGGCAAGCCGTAATACAATTTTTACCAAACTAACAAAAAAAAAGAGAAAGAGAATTTTTTCTCTTTATTTTTATATTTCACAAAATCATTTCATTTAGTTCTAGTTTTATTTGAGTTAAATAAAAAGTTTTTAGTTTAGTTTTAGTTAAATAAAAATAACCTTGGTTATGGCATCAGTCTGCACTCTGTTTAAAAGGAAAAGAAAAGGGTGAATTCAAAAATATATTCACAGTCTATTCATACAAAAGCATACAAAACACAACAAGACAGAATAGCTGTGGAAGTGACAAACTAAAGAATTCTTAAAAGAAGTGGAGGACTCTTCGGTGTGTGAGGGAGAAAAGGTTCCAGTTAATGTGTGTTCTGTCGCATGGTTCATATAATACTGTAGCTGTATGTTTGTTATAGGTTTTTCATTTTTCTCTTCTTTAAATCACCTCTGTTGAGTTTTCTGAACTTTTTTAAGAGTTTTTTTTTCTTTTTACTTCCATTGTTCTTTATTCAACCTTTATTGTGAGCATCTTTCCATTTGCTGGTGTTTCCTGAAGTTGCAGTACATGCAGTGTATGACCTCTTAGGGCTACTGCAGTTATAGTTGTATATAAAAATATAAAAGGCAGCTGTGGCTAAAAAGGTAAAATAGCTCATGTACTTATTAAGGATAATAAAAAAAACTGTACTCAGAAGGTAAAAAAACAGTAGAAATTACTGCATTACGTATTAATTACTGTTACATATTCATTTGAAAGAGCATCGGTACCAACAGTGCCATCTTCAGACACGCAACTTCACACAGCAGGCACACTGACCTTCCCCTCATTAGGAGCTGTTTCTCACAATAACACTTTGTGAGAAATTTTGAGAGGTCACTAAAGCTCCCATTTGAACAATATTAAAGTTTGACCAGCATATACACTAATGTTAGCTTTTTCAACTATTAGCAATTACCTGATAGCAACCGTAGCCATCTGTTATCATTAAAATAGCAGCTAGCAACTGGCTAATAATAGAACCTTAACATTAGTCTGCAATGTTAAAACACTGTGTTAGTTTAACAGGATAACACCTTTATTTGTATCTAAAAAGTTCAACATCAACTGAGAAAAGTTTATCAGATACTCCAACAGCCTACTTCATACATTCTATTGGATCTGGATCATCAGCTGGATCAGCAATGTAATATACATAAATATATCCATCCATCCATCCATTCATTTGCTTCCGCTTCTCCTTTTCAGGGTCGCGGGGGGAGCTGGAGCCTATCCCAGCTGTCATAGGGCGAGAGGCGGGGTACACCCTGGACAGGTCGCCAGTCTGTCGCAGGGCCAACACACAGGGACAGACAACCATTCGCACTCACATTCACTCCTATGGGCAATTTGGATTAATCAATTGACCTATCCCCACAAGCTGCATGTCTTTGGACTGTGGGAGGAAGCCAGAGTACCTGGAGGGAACCCACGCAAACACGGGGAGAACATGCAAACTCCACACAGAAAGACCCAGGCCTGATGGTGGAATTGAACTCAGGACCTTCTTGCTGTGTGGCAACAGTGCTAACCACCGTGCCACCGTGCTGCTATAAATATATATAAAATATAAAAATATAAAAGTCACCGCGATCGTGGCTCAAGAGTTGGCAGTTTGTCTTGTAGTCTCAGTCATTGTGTCCTTGGGCAAGACATTTCACCCGTTGCCTACTGGTTGTGGTCAGAGGGCCCATTGGCGCCAGTGTCTGGCAGCCTCACCTCTGTCAGTGCACCCCAGGGCAGCTGTGGCTACAATGTAGCTTGCCATCACCAGTGTGTGAATGTGTGAGTGAATGGGTGAATGTAGTGTGAAGCACTTTGGGGTCCTTAGGGACTACGTAAAGTGCTATACAAATACAGGTCATTTACCGTTTACAGTGTATAAGGCAAAAATAGAGTCTGTACAAATAGTATAGTGAGCTTGAAAATTAATATTTGGAATGACAACCTTTATTTTTCGACACAGTCTTTGGCTAACTTTCTTGTACTTAAGGAATTGTTCCCCAGGTTCTAAAGTTCTTCTTCATGCACTGCTTCAGTAATGTTGAGGTCTGAATTCAGAGGACACCGATTCATGACTGATGCTTTAACACGTGTGATATGTTGACTTACCAAGTTGTCCAATTCTGGATCTTCGCTAAAGAAGGGTTTATGTTCTCGTTCCTGCTGGTGCACAAAGTTTTCTATGTCCACATCAAAGCTGGCTGACGTGATGCATTCAGATCCCTGTGTGGCCTGTTCACATTTCTCAAACAGCAATGCTAGCAGGGGAAACAATGGATGCCTGAGGAAAAAAGATAAAGAGGCACAGTAGGTGTCAGTTTCTAAAATTGTTAATATTATCTTTTCTGCTGTGAACAGAATCTTTCTATAAAGATCAATATAATTGCTTGAAGGTGAGGTCAGTGCTGAAGAGACTCTCTTTTCTACCACTCTAGTTGTTAAGGATGTCTTAACTACATAAAAAAACAACTCTAATCTTCACTTAGTCCATCATTCAATCAAATTTCAACTCAATTTAACCTATATAATGCCAAATCATACCAACAATCACCACAAGGCACTTTATATTGTAAGGTAAAGATCCTATGATAATAAAGCGAAACCCCCAACAAATAAATAACCCCCTTTGAGCAAACATATGGTTATAGTGGAATGGAAAAACTCCCTTTTAACAGGAATGGACCTTGCAAAATTTTAGACCTTTAACTTTAAACAAAGTGCTTCTGCTATTTTGCTTGTACTTTAGCTACTCCAGGCTTAGCCACATGACAGCTGTGTGGTCACCGTGCTCATTCTCACGTTCCTCCAAACTGCAACAAATTATCTGTGATTAATTGCTTTTGCTCTGATGAAGATAACTGTTTTAGTTACAACACCAACAGCATGGTTTACTTTTAGAACCGACTTGCACCTGCATAATACAATTGAAAAATTCAATTTGTGTTAATTTCAGTCACTTTATCTTACATCTTGATAAAGACGTTTTCCAGTCAGAATGCGGACAACTATCAGTTGTAACACCTACGAGTTTGTCCCAATTCAGCCCCATAAAATAAATCACTCCCTGTTGTAATCTCTTACATTGCACTACTGCCAGCTCCTCCATAATCTCAAACTCTTTTGTTATACAGCCTGTGTTCAGAGTCAGGAAGTCTTGCTCTGACTTGATTTTGACTGAGTACCAGTGTGAGGGTGTATACTGGGTGTATTTCTAGGTTGACCCACGGAGACTGATTTAGGTGCTTTCAGTTGGAACTATGTTGAAGTCAGTACCCTGGATTTCGAACACCATACCTTTCCAGGTGTGGGTTAGATTTAATGACTAAATCACAATCTGAGAAAAAAAAACTTAACATGAAATGTTGTCACAGCACAGCACAGGCTGCATATAAAACATTACTTTAAAAAAATAATTTGCTGCATTGTACGCTTTGACAACAACATTATGAATGAGGAAATGAATAATCAGCTATCATAATAATTCAGGTGCAGCAGGAGGGAAGGAGTTCGAGAGAAACTTAAAGAATATCTGACAATCAGTAGGTTTTTGTAGAGTCTGTTACCTCAGTAACTGACATAAATTGAAGTTAAATGTCTTTCTATAGCAGAAAACCTGGAGTTGCCCTCAGCAACTCCTGGGCAAACAAACTCTGTGTTGTTTGCTAATCCTACTTCCTGGAATAGGGCCCAAGTGTAACCCAACTAGAAAATTGTTCTTTTTCATAACGTCATATTGTTTTTCATGTTTCATAATAATAATGTTTTCATAATGATAACTGTGTGCAACAAGTAGAGGTAAGGCATTAATTTGGCACACCAATGGAAAATAGTTTTCAGTAAGATATGCCCATGCTTCTTTGCTCATAGCTACTCCAGGGTGAGGTGGCAGCACATTGGAGCACCGTAACCGTTTAAACATTAAAGCTTACTGTCTAAAGGAGACATGGAAGTCACTTTAGTTTATCATCAACGGGTAAGAAGAGACCAATCAAGTCTCCAGAAATTAACATTACAATTTCTAAAAGATCCCTCAGACCTCTGCAGGGAGCGTAGGAGAGTCTAAAGTTTTTCAGTCACGAGTTTTGTCTTTCTCTAATGTCCATCAGTAACAAATATGGATTTTTAGATTTTTTTTTCCTGTTGGTAGCACCTATGTTGTAGAAGAATACCTGTTCAATCACTAAAATTTCACTTTGATCTGCAAAAGCTAAAGCGATTTATATGTCTTCTATATTTTGCAATGGGACAGGTGATTCATTTTCTGTGTAAGAATAGTCTGTAAAATCATTTTAGATTGATTAGACTGTAGATTGCTAAGTGGTTAGTTATATTGTATATTGTTATAAGACCATACAATAATACAGAGAAACCCCCAACCCAACACATGACCCCCTAAGAGCAAGCATTTAGCAATCTGCACAAACAACGCTAATGCAACTAGAAGCGCAGAACCCGAGAGTGATGTCAAAGCTAAGTCTGTCCTGACCGTAGCCAAGCAGAGCTTCCACTTCAACAGAGGACATCACTACTATCATTGCGATAGTAGTCATGCTTGGTTTATTTCAGCCTCCATTTCTATCTGTAACTGGTTCTACAAAAGACTAAATAGTCTGGTTCTTATATAGTGAGCATTCAAAGCACTTTATACAACTTACATCATTCACACATATGTGTTTTCTAACGTTCACACTATGAATGCATCAGAGACCAACTTGGGGTTCAGTATCTTACCGGAGGATACTTAGAGCAGGTCTTCTATCAATTGGAAGGTTGGCGAATCAATATCTGCTCCTGTTTACAGTCTGCAAACCTCTCTTCTAAGCTACAGTCAGCATGGCCACAACAGTTTTCTGCGATGTGCTCTTTGATGAAGTTTACAGGTTTACACTGTTAAACGGTAATTATATGGCATCTCAGGTCATGTTAAAATGTACCCCAAAAAGGATGTATGCAGCAGTGTGACCTGGGCTCATGGCCAACTAACTCAAATGGCAATTAGCCAATGGTACTGTGAACAATTTGCCACTCGATACCACATACGCACACATTAGACTTGTCAATAGGGACAAGAATTTAAAACATATTGTAATATAAGCTGTACTCCAAGGACTCCTAATGCCCTTGTCCTACTTTTAACAGTGTGGTAGCTCTGTGAAGTACTTATAGTGGACAGGATATGGTCCAGTAACGGCACAGGGCTTCAGAGAGTTATCTAAATTGTTCCATTCTGTCTTTCACAGAGAACGACATTTGGATACTGTACAAGGATCTATAGTGTGCTGCTGTATACAGTACATGTTACATTATTGAACACATCCACTCGCCCCACTTTGATTCCAGGGGTACTTGGGAAGACAAATGGATTATAACAAAAATTTTGTGTAGCTAATTATACAATCCTGAAAGCTGCTTACACATGGCATATTTTATATTCATATTCCATGGTTTTAAATGTACAACATATATGTGAAGGCTTGGGGGAATGGTGATGCGTTTACTGTTTTAAAATACGAAAAGGCATTGATTTGATTGATGGTGTCTTGTATTTACTACATGCATAATAAATACTGCTTGGAGCTAAAAGCCACATTTAGGAGCGAAGAACTTTCATTCTTACATTTAAGCACATTTATGTAGAATCTGAATGTGGCTGTATAACTTTTAAATTAATATTGATTGCATAAAGTTTTGTTTCATAAAGACACAATGATGATGAAAATTGATGCAGTATACTTTTTAATTCCATTCAACTGTAAACCATACAGGCAAACATATCAATCACAGATCCTATCAGCTTTCACATAATGATGTAAATGTTGATGTCCCTCTGGGGACAAGTGGCAAAATTTGGGTGGAGACATCTAATATTTTATTTTTAGTATTTTCTTGATTCATACCACAACAAGCAAGTACTCAGGAAACTTTATAACAGATATGCAAGTTACAAAAAGTTTTCATTTTAAGCATCATCAGCAATGTTATAGATAAAGTTGTAAAACAATAGTAATGGGATTAGTTATTGTTGCATTTGACTTAGGAGATGCTAATATGCAAAGTGGTTCACTGCTATGACTTACAGAAGCACTTAATTATACTCATTCACTGTCTGTATAAGTCCATCATACTTCCCGTGTTAGCTTCTTTTGGTTTACTTTTATACTTTCTCCCTTCTTTTCCTATCATTGTAAAAATGACTGTATTCAATATTTTCTCTCCGTTCTAATACAATTTGCAAATTCTGATCAATTTAATTTATGTTTTAATCTGAAAAAATATACAAACACACCGTTCGGCCTTAAAGGTGAAGTTGTTAATGTTTTTTTTTTTAACCATCACTGGTTGAAAAGTAATAACCCTTGAGAATTAGAATTCAGTGTCCTTAGCCAAGGAGCCTCATACTGGAAATGTTTAATGTATTTCTATCTGCCATTGAGAATCACACAAAACTGGCACTCCACATGGAGTTCCTCTGGAGTCAATTAGTGGTCGTTTGTTGTTTACTTTCAATATAGAACTCAGGATTGCGGTTTCACCAACAAAATACATTATGGGACTGTTCTTCATGAAAGTCTGAGTGAATGGATTAGTGGAACATACCAAGATAAAGGTATGTAAGTCTGATGTCATTAGCCATTTCTGGGTCCAAACTCCTCTTCAGCTCTGAAAGTCAAACGAACACTGCGGCATCACTGAGAATTACAAACTGTCTAAATTCTTTCATCTTTAATAAAGTGATCAGTGTGGCTGCTCTACCAGGTGTAACAATTAAGTTTAAAATCCAGGCATCCATGAAAACAAAATTTGTGAAATTTATGAGTTAGAAGTTAGCTCACTACTTTCCACCTAAACATAACATACCATGTTCTGACTGAGGGATTTCTGAAAAAATTAAAACGTACAGCTCTGCTATCACTTCTGACATAAACGATGACAGGAAACTAAACAGCAGGGACGTTTGTAGGGTTACTGAAGTTGAGCTAGCTGGTATATAATGATGTGGTACACGGTGGCTAGCTATACACCTACAGTATAGTTAGCATGGCTGCCCCACATATTAGCATAGTGAAGCTGGAGGATGAACGCTAACTTTTTTCCACTCAATAAAAGTAAACGCGAGGGTTCCCGATGGTTAGGGACAAATGCAATTGTATGGTAGGATACTGTAAATGGACCAAACTTCACTCAGCAGAACAAATGAGATAATCCAGACACAATACAAGGTTAGTCATTAATTTACTGCTGCATGGGCTGGGCTGTAGTTACATTGTAAGGTTTTAAAAAATGAGCTTTAAAATTAATAGTGGCAATAAAAACCGAGAGAGAACGACAGTGATCACTGATGTTTTTAGAACAAAATGGCACATATTTCTGGCAGAAACACACGCATATATACACATTATTGTGTAACTGGAGTGCAAGTGTGGAGCAAGCCTTCAACTGAATACACCTCCAGGCTGGTCCCCCTGGTGGATACACAAGACATTACCACTAGTATTCCTAAATGCTGCTTAGGGGCGTTACTACTCATGGTTGCATGGTCCATGTCACAGGAGGGTCATCTATCAGCCGGCAATCGATCAGGATTCCACTAGGCATCCATCATGGTCCTGTCAGGGATGAGGCAACTATTTTAAGTGGCTGTAACTGTAAATCTCAAAACAAGGTGACTGTTTCTGGTGAACACTGTGAACCTTTCAAACAATAAATGAACTGATTCTTACATATCGCTTTTCTACTCTTCCATAGCACTCAAAGCCCTTTATACAACATGCTACATTCACACCCCTTCACAAAAGCACTTTCTTAAGTGCTTTTCAGTACTTCCCAGCTAACATTCACACTCTGATGGCTGCATTGGAGAGCAACTTGGGGTTAATATCTTGCCCAAGTATACTTGGCGTGGAGACCAGGATCAAACCACAAACCTTCCAATCAGTAGATGACCTGCTCTACCTCCTGAGCTACAGCCAAGTTGATAGGATTTTAGTTCAGTGAGTGAGAACAAATGCAGTCAAACACAAAGCTTCTTTATATAAAGATTCTACAGTTCCAGTTAACTGGATAGCAAGCTAACCCACGAGTTTTGATGAGAATGTCCAGCCTGATTCGAAGACTGCACTTTTGTTGCATTTCATTTGCCTTGGAAACTGGATGACAGATCTGGGAGTGATGCTACTCCTTGCTGAGCATGTTCCAGTAGTAAAGTCAGAAAGGCAAAGAAAAACAGGATTTGTTTTGCTCATTAGCAAGGCAGAGGCATTCATACATCACTAGCAATACAACACTGCCAAAAGAAAAACCTTAAACGCAGCACTGCAACACATTCACAGACAAAGCTGTGCTGTGCAATACTGTGCACAAATACACAGTAGTCGCAGTGTAGATTACAAGTTCTTCAGTTTTACTAATGTTTACACACACACACACACACACACACACACACACACAGAAGATGAAACAACTTTTGGTTTCATACTATCTTATAAATAAATATGACTTGTTTTTCTGATTGTCTATTTGACTTTTACAATTCCTTGGCTGGTTCTTTGCTTAATATTTATTGCTATTATTTTTCACTTTCATTCTATAGACTATAAACGGTAAATCGACAGGAACTTATGTAGTGCTTTTCTACTCTAACTGAATGCTTTGAGCACTTTTAAAATTATGGTAGGGAATTGTGGCGGTATGGACCCTACTCAGGCTCTAACCCATGGCTCTCATTTCTAGCCTTTAATAGTCAACTATATTATACTCTAATCTCCCTGATCCCAATTTAATACTGCTCCCTCAGCCTACGTGCCAGGAATATTAAACAGGACGGTCACGTGCACACTGGAGAGATGCTGCATTTTTTGTCTGGTATCTGCTTGAGTTGGTTTGGAGAAGAATCCAGGTGGGGGAGAGAGAGAGGTTTATTTAGTCTTAGATGTAGTGTTATTTTTATTACACAATCTGATTAATTTTGACAATTTTCTGAGTTTATTTAAACTCATATTTTTACTAAGCTCCGATATCTACTCAAAGATAACGCAAATGACATATTAGCCCACAAGTGTCAGCAAACTGATACTTTCCTTGTCTTATTAGACGTGCCCGTGTGATTTGTAAACATCAGACACAGAAAAAAATACTTGACTGCATCTATTAGCACAGTGCTGTCAAGGAGATCTGGCCTTACGGGGCTTAAAGCCTCAGGAGCATTGTGGCAAGAGCTAGAGAGTACACAACACCTTTAGTGGCTGGTAAATAAACAGGCAAATTGAAAGAAGTGATAACAGTAGGCAAGCTAAAAACAAAGCGAGCACGCCACTTAAAAGTGTTAACCAGATGACAGCTGAATTTCTTGCATGTCCAAGACAAGAAATTTAAATCACTTTGCATCAAGCTATTTCTTCAAATAACCTTAACACGATAACATGAGAGAAATATTTGATTTTGATCTCTTTCTATTGGTGAATACTTTAATAACAACTAGAATGTGATTATGCTTTTGTAAGGAGCTAAAAAAAAAAATAGTGTCAGTACCCAAAACTATAAGCGGTGTTCCATCAGGAAAAGGAAAGCAGGCAATGCTTGCCTTATCAGATCTAAAAACAGACATAATGTTTTAACAGACATTAAAACGTATCACAGCCTTTCATCTCATAAAGCTCCTAACCTGTTTGCATCCATCATTAAAATTACTGTAATCTTGTGACTGCAGCTGGCTATTATTATTGAAAGCTCCGCTGTTTTGTACTCAAAAGAATGTAGTAGCTGTCTCCATCTCCTGTTCACAATGACCGGGGTGAGCAAGCTAAGAGGCCAGAAGCTTTTTTCTGGTGGTTTTGCGCATGAGCATTGTGGATAAACCTTTGGTCTCTTTGGTAAACTGATAGCAGGCAAGCAAGGCAGAACAGTACAAATGCAGACCACAAAGTGGTACTACCACTTTGTACTGTGTACAAAGTGGTCTGGAAACAAAATGGTGTGGAAACAGAGCAAGCACTCAGTTATTTATCATTGTAACAGATCAGTTTCGTCTTGCTTAACCACCTTGGCCAACATATGTCATGATAAATAAAACTAATAAAACAGGGAAGTTGAACAGAAATTATTAATTTGTTTTAATATATCCAAGGCCTCATGAAGAGCTTTTTCAGAGACCTCTGTTAATTTGGGGGAATATTTTTCTGCAGAATAATTCTTTTTATTTTCGATACTTTATGCACTTTTCATTGCTACAGTTTTATGTGCAATGAGAGTGTTTTCATAATGTTTTATTGCTTCTTTTCTTAAATTAGTGGTTTGAAAATGTCCTTGCCACTGTCAGATAGTAGTTAATTTTGTTTTTAGTAATATAATAGAATATAATAGATTTACATGTCTTCAGTCAGGAAGGAGTGCAGAAAGGTGAAAATGTCCATGAGAGTGCAGACGGCAGCACAAACGGTATGTTTTAATAAATACAGGTGAAACAAACAAAA
Organism: Aulonocara stuartgranti; assembly: GCF_965226115.1. Lineage (NCBI taxonomy): Eukaryota > Metazoa > Chordata > Actinopteri > Cichliformes > Cichlidae > Aulonocara > Aulonocara stuartgranti. The sequence continues at coordinate 30,230,675 of NC_138946.1, forward strand.
AACAAACTTGCCAACTTGTACAGTAATTACATTTCATCTGAATTGTTGTTCCGAATGTGACATGTTTTGTTTTACTATTCATGCCATGTGCTGTAATTTTCAGTGACATTTGTAGTGAATGAGTAATAAAAAGCTCACTTGCATGTTAAAAAAGAAAACAGAGAGACATCTTTAACTGTACAGTTTTTATAGCTGATGATGCAAGCTATAGATTGAGACGTTTCATTTATCTGTTCTTCCTGCTGTTTGCATGTCATGTTTAATGACACTGACTCTAATTAGGATTCGCAAACAGTAAAGTTCATTAAACTGTTATACAACAGACTTTGTTGAGCTAAAGTGATAATGAAATCTAGAAACAAATTGTTTATGTATATGGTGAGATCTATATCTAGACAACAACAGCTTTGTAAAACCCATCCATTTGCATTCATTATATTTCATTTGCATTTAATTTTTCGTATATTTTCTTTGCCTGGCTTCTTGGCTTTAAACTACATTTCATATTGTTTAAATAAACACTTTTGTAGAAATCAAATGTTAGAAATTTCAGTCTAACATTTTGCAGTGTTTTTGGCAAAACAGATCATATAAAGTCTTTTGTTAAAGCAAACTACATCTGTGCGTTCTCTTGTGTAAAATCAAGTTCAGTGGATATGACAAAGTAATTATGGGTTTTGAGATTACTTTTGGAAATTCTAAGCTAACCGTTGCTGTCAGCAGTTCAATGTTGGTATATTCCAAAATCATGTAAAAGCCTAAAACTATCAAGGCACTATTGGTCTGCATGAGGAAGTCTGTCTCTGATGATGTTACACAATTGCACGCTGTTGGAGCTCACCAACTTTGAGTGAGGTCAAAACACCATCCTTCGGCACTTTCTATGACCTTTACACAGGAAGTTGGGATTAAGGTAGATGGGGTGTGAAAAGGCATGCATTTTTATGAATGTGAACATATGTATGTGTGTGCCAGTGTGTAGTCACACAGTGTGTGCTTTCCAGTCTCCCGCTACCTCCTCCAGCCATCTTGAGCACCCTCATGTTGACTGCCAGAAGCAGCGGTTCCTATCTGCAGTGCGACGGAATCGAGATTGCTGGCTGGGGGATCATTATGAGGGCCATAAAAGAGCGATTTACAGGACGGCCAGTGAGTGGAGTCATCACCAACCCCCCACCTCACCCCAACACACACACACACACACACACACACACACACACACACACACACACACACACACACACACACAGACACACACACTTTTTCCTGCACTGCACCATGCTGGATCACCAACGAAAAGCCCAAAATGGAGAATCAGAGGCGAGCGGAGAGCATGATGACTTAAACATGAAGGTGAGGCACGTGGCAGCTTTAGTGGAATCTGCTTTATGACCTGTGGATCTAAGCAAGGGAATAAGGTGCCAGTACATTTTTGATCAGATAACAGAACACAACAAAAGGTAGAGCACTTTCAAAAAGCACAAAAAATGTCTTGTCTTAAAGTGAAAAACACATACAGTATGTGGTACTTTTTTTTTTTTACATTTATTATTATTTCTTTGGGGTTTTCTGTTGTTGTTGTTGTTGTTGTATTTTCCCACATATCCATAGCCCTGAACCCCTTAATCATCACAACCTATGTTTAAATTATGATTATTTTAACCAATTATAAAATGTGTAATACTAGTCCTAGTTTTTAACAGAAAAAATGACCTTGTTGATATATATTGTTTTAAACCACAGTTTTCACATGATGTCAGATCTACTGGGACAATGTAGTGGACACGCCCACCTGGCAGGCATTTATCTAACTGTATTAAATAGTTTTTCATTACACTTTTGCACTGTGTTTTCAGCAGTTATTCTATGAATTAAGCTTATGATTTCAACATTTTAATGACAACTATTGCAACTTTTTTCTAATTAAATATTTAACCTTAGCTAACTATTTGGAAAATCCCTTCATTACATTTAATTACTTTTACATCAACCATTTGATCTCTACTTTTAACTTTTTTTCATTGCTTCAACTGTCTACCACAGGTATGGTATGTGATATTGTAACTGTGTTATCACAACATCAATCTACTATTCATAATACAATCCTTTACTTATTCCTTGCTAGTGCTATATTTGGTCATATATAAATAAAGCAGAATTATTATTATTCACTATATTGTTAAAAGTATTCACTCACCTATTCAAATCATTGAAGTCAGGTGTTTTAATCACTTCCATGCCTACATAAATATAAAATCAAGCACCTAAGTATGTAGACTGCTTCTTCAAGTATTTGTAAAAGAATGGGTAAATTTCAGGAGCATGGTACCATGATAGCCACTTTGTGATATTTCCTTGCTACTAAATATTCCACGGACAACTTTCAATGGGAATGACAGCAACTCAGCCACAAAGTGATAGCCCTCCTAAAATAATAGAGTGGTAGTACTCAGAGGTCACCAACTTTCTGCTGAGTCAATCACTACAGACATCCAAATTCCATGGTCCCTAGAAATTAGCTCAACAACAGTGTGTAGAGAACTTCATGGAATGGGTTTCCATGATTGAGCAGCTCAAGCCTTACATCTGCAAGCACGATATAATTCGGCAGATGCAGTGCTGTAATCACCATTGGCCACCATTGGACTCAATAGAAGTGGAGATGTGTGGCAGTTGCCAGGAGAACGGTACTTGTCTGCATTGTGACAAGTACTGTGTAAAGTGTAAAGTTTGGTGGAGGGGGGATTATGGTGTGGGGTTGTTTTCAGATGTTGGGTTTGGCCTCTTAGTTCCAATGAAAGGAACTCTTACTGCTTCAGCATATTCTGGATAATTTCATGCTTCCAACTTTGTGAGAACAGTTTGGTGTTGTCCCTTTCTGTTCCATCATGAGTGCAGGCTAGTGCAACCCGATAGAACACCTTTGGGATGATTCATAGCAGAGACTGCAAACCAGGCCTTCTGGTCCAACATCAGCATCTGACATTACAAACATCTGGAAGAATTGTCAAAATTCCCAGTTCTAGATGCAGTGAAGCATTCCACAGCATAATCCTTCCACCACCATGTTTAACGGTGGAGAAAGTGTTCTTTGGCTTGTAGACCTCTTTCTTTCTCCAAACATAAGCAGTGTCGCTACTGCCAAGATATATACTTTTACCTCATCTGACCAAAGGATGCATTTTCAGTATGTTCAAAAAGTCATTTTATACAAAAAGATCATAAATGTCTGGACATGTACACTCTATCCAGATTTGAAACTGGTAAACAGAAACAGGGAAAGTGAGGTACTCAGAAGAGGACTTTTGAACATCCACTATTCCATCACATGTTTAAGTACAAATCCATCTGCCGAGGAAGACTGTGTTATATAACTGGAAGCTCCAGGAGAGCTACTGAATGGAAATGTGGTGAGAGGTTCACTGTCTTTCAAGGAAAATAAAAGAAATGTCAATCCCAGTTGAAAATATTCTTTACATTTGAGTTTTAGCACTTAAATCTACCAAGTTGTCTACAGCCTATCAAAAACATTAAACCTGCAGATGAAGAGCAGCGCATGAAAACAAGCACAAATCAAAGCAGCGTAGTCATCTAAGGAACGAGTCATGTTTACCTGCATTTGCAATAATCTGTTAGGCCACCAAGTGGGTACAGAAAGACGACGGGGTGGGGTTTGAAGGTACCGCTGTGTGTTTTTGCGTGGGGATGCGTGTGAGTTGGAGAGAGAGAGGAAGAGACAGAGGTCCTCCTCTCTCTCTCTGCTCCCCACTGTTTGCCAGTCTAATCAGGCCTGCTGTACCCCTGTATATTAGAAGCCAGTTTGTGGTGAGCCCTGCTGTGTGTGCTCCCAACAAGGCCCCATTTCCCCAGGCTACATGTCTGAAGCACACCCTGTGTTAGAGAAAGGAGTGTGTCACACATTCACACACATACACACAAAGAACCTGCGGCATTATCTGAAAAAATCCAGTCTCCTTTTCTGTACTTCTCAATATTGCCTTTTATTCTTATGTCTGGTCTTGAAACCCTTCAACCAATATGTCATCTGTATTTAAACAGTCTACCTTTCATTTCACTTTGTATCCCTGTGTGTATGTACATCCTTTCTGATTATCCTGCATTGGCAGATGTTCTTTACTTGCGCTTTTGGCAATACACACACACACGCACACACACACATACATATATACATATATATATATATATATATGCGCGCTTTTTAAAAAAGCTGACAAAATACGTGACTTCGCCTACATTCTGTAAAAAGGTACTGTTATTTTCAATAAAGAAATAAAGATAAAAATTGAGGCTGACTGAATGAATGTTGTCTTTGCACAGAGTGTGGGTTAGCAGCTGTGAAGTGTAAATTATGTCCTATTCTGTGTTTGCTGTAGGCCACTCGTGCTAACAAAAGATAACATGGATCGCTAAGTTGTCCAAGTAAGAAATTAAAAAAAGGTAAAATTTGGACTTTCATTCTCAACTAAAGTCAAGCGGAAGGATACTCATAAAAATGAGTATCTTAAAGAAACAGCCAATAAAGCCACTTGAGCTTTGACACAGTTTCTTGCATTCAGAAGCAGCTGAACACCAACACATGCTGACCCGGTAAATGGAAAAAAGCACGGCCTGTTTTAAGCCCATCAAATGGTGAGAGACTTTGGGTTGCTGGAATAGCAGCACAGTGGTGGAGAACGCATTGATGCATTGTGGCAGTGAGGATAAATAGACTTTATGGTGCATTAGAGACTCACACAAACATGGAGGCTATAACAAAATGTGTCAATCCTAGGATGTATCAAATTAAAAGTAATCTCCTCCTGTGTATATTGTCATGTTGTAATGTTGTCAACAACAACTGCAAATAGAGGCTGAATAACTCGCTTTAGCTTTGTGAATTAAGGAACTAGCAGCATGGCTAACTGCTAACCTTTCCAGAAACACAAAGAAACCCCATCAATTCAAAATACAGGGGCCAGGACCAGCATGAGAAGGGCTTTCAGCAAAGATCCACTATGGAGGCATGTCAGTGGTAATGTGCACCACATACAGTTCTGCATTTGTACGGCTGTCAAAGACAAGAAGGAATCGAATTTTATTTCTATTTTTCTCAGATTTTTTGAAACTTATAAAATGACAATGACTACTTCTCGTAAGACAAAAATGTGTTTATTTGATTTTAGAGATTTATGAAATAACGTGTAAGTAACTAAATGTAGCATATGCTTCCATTTAATGTATACAGCAGATGTATGATACAGCCTGTGAGAACTTTTGAAAAGCACATTCACCCTGTTGTTTATCATTGATTCTCTACTCCAAGTTCTCTTCATGTAAAGTAAGTGAGCTGTTAAGTCAAGCATAAAAGTGTCACCTTAAAAGAGCGCATTGGTAAACACATCTCTTCTACCCGGGCTGGTTCTGAGAATTACAAGGACATTTCTGTTGAAAACAGAAACGACTATTATGATGTCTCTTTCAATTAAGCCCGTGTTTCCATCTCAGCCGCAAATTCTACATTCGCAACCTAAAAAACAAAAGACTCACCCGCTTTTTAATAAGATGCAGAGAATCCAGAAGGATCTTTATAGTAAATGCCACAACTCATTAGGCTAATTACCCTATCACACATTTACTCTGCTGCTAATAACAAAGTAGGCAGAGAGACAGAGAGACGGAGAGAGAAAAGCACACATCTCCTCATAAAATTGGCATTCCAGCAATTAGTGAAAAGAAACATTAAAGCCTGCACAGGCTTCCTGAGCAAAATAATTAAAGAAAAATGGCAGAGATGCTGATTCTCACTGCTCTTCTCCTTTCAAAGTCTACAGCCCCCATATGAGCACAGCACAGAAGCATAAAAACAAAGTGCTATTTGTGTCTTTTTGCATAATTTCACTCACTGTGGGAGACGGAAGTGAAGTCAAATTTAATTGTGTTTATAACAAGGTGCGTTTAGTCATTAGTTCCTCACAAGGGCAACAGTCATGCCAAAAATTCTAATCTGCTCAGCACTTCTTTGAGTGCTTAAACACAACTATTTCAATAGGAGATTTTAAACAGCACATGCTGGTGAATTCTTAGGGCTGCCTCTAAAAGCTAATTACTGCATTTTAATGACGGGCCATTATACATATTAACTGACTCATTCGACATTATATTCTCCGTAGCACCATTTACTCTCATCTCAATTTACCCTTTAGCCCACTGCTTTTTTATCACATAAAGACACTGATCATCTACAGCTATGTTTGTCTGTAACACTACGTTTCACAGACCCTGCCATTCTGTGAAGGTTCATAGTTGGAAAGGAGATATCTCAAATGGAAAACTTTTCTCAATTTAATGATCATTTTTTAAATTTTAATCCCCTTATAGGCCTCTGCATGTATCCCATTCACTCAGTGAAGCAATAGGGATCTACTAATCCAGCACCCGGGGAGCAGTGTGTATAAAAGGGTACCTCCTTCCTTAAGGGTACCTCAGGATAACTGTTCGGTGGATTCAAACCCCCGACCTTGTGATCATGGAGCAAACCCTCAAACCTACTGACCCATCCCACCCCTAGGAAGACTCCTAACAGAGTAAAATGACTAAATATTTACTGAGCACTACTAAAGAAGTTCCACTCTCTGAACTTTCACTTTCATTTGGGGAACTACAAGACCATCTAGCTATTTATTATTAATAAGTGCCACTAAAGTTTATGAGAGTGTTTAATTTCAGTATACATGTAAAGTATTAACAGACTGCTAGTGTTTTTGTTCGCAACTTATTAGCTATACTGTGTTTGTGAAAAAATCAAATCAAATCTGGAATATTCTTGCCCAGAAACAAGTGTAAAAGATTACTTTATAAGGATTGTAAGGATTACTTCCTTTGTGCAAGCAGAGTCAAAACTGCAGAGAGAAGAGCAGATGCAAATATCAGAGCTAAACAATACAGGTTCTTCCCATCACTGTCTGTTTGGTTTTAATCACTGCTACCTATACTCTGGAATACCTGATTCTAATCTAATCTAACCTGATGGACTGGAAATTATAGTCAATGCAGGGGTGCAATTCAAATGGGATGCACATATTTTGTCTTTATATGATTAAAGTGCCAGTTTAGGACAGTCAGTTCATATAATGCAAGTCTATTCTTGTCAGCTGTAGCTTTTAGCTTAATAATAAAAGCAAGTAGTCAACAAACAGGTTTTATAACTGAGATCGCATTTTAATAATTTCAAATGTTCTATATGTCACAGCTAGAATTAGTAATTCGTATTGTATATGTGGTTGAGAACTGTTAAAGGAGGAAACCAAGATCCAAAACTCCCCAGAGGAAATGAAAGAGGGGCTGATTCCACCACCACAAATACACCCGGAGCTGCTCCAAACATGGTGCCTCACATCAAAGACAGCCTTGTATCTCAGTGGATCAACCAAGGACTTTACAGTGGCTTGCCTCAGGTCTGCACATGGGGGGGGGACTCACATCTCCAGCAGTGGCAGATACACTCAGGTGGGACCCTAATACCATACAGTGCTGGGCAGCCTTCACTCAACAAATCAAGTTAGTTGCTGATAGTCTGGCAACACCAGGAGATCAGCCAGCTTGATTAAAAATGCCTGTATATTTTGAATAATTTACTTCATAAATAGATAATATAAACTCATTATAAGGGTTTATCAATATTCTAGTGATGAGCTGAGAGAAGAGGGAGGTGTAATTTGTATCTTTTTTTTTGCTGGCATTTTTTTTTTTTTTGCTGGCATTCTGGGTTTTCCCCAAGCAGTAATTTTCTTACAAACATATATATATATATATCAATATTCTATTCAAAATCAAATCAATATATATATATATATATATATATATATATATATATATATATATATATATATATAGAGAGAGAGAGAGAGAGAGAGAGAGAGAGAGAGAGAGAGAGAGAGAGAGAGAGAGAGAGAGATGTAGACTTTTAAATAAAAGATTAGTCAAATGGTGCTGAAAGTGTGACTTGAGATTTATTTGCTGATCATATGATTAATTTGAATTTTGAATAATTTGAATACAGAACTTCCACACAATCTGAAAATGTAAAAAAGCAATTCACTACACAGCATAAATGTCAACTTAATATATCTACCAGTGCCAGGCAGCTAATATAAAAACATAACCTAAGCAGCAGCGTAACTGTGGTAACTACTTTCTTTATTTCCTGTAAACAGTATAACCTTTTTCTTTTGTAATATTGCTGCACTTTACACAGACATTGGCCAGAACATAAAGTAAAAGCCTGTAAAATAAGTATTACGAGTAATTGTGACACATGATGAAATCCATTTTCACAAACATCTCTATTATCTCTATTAGTATGGTTCATGTGTTTCTACTTAAATGAACATCTATTCACAAGTGTGATTCCAAAAGAAGCTCTCTTTCATCTGAAGAGTGATGCTTACCTTTGAAAATGGCTGTTGGCGTGAAAGAGAAATAAATTATGTTTTACAATGTTGATCTGGAGTCAAGCTAAAACCTCACACAAAACAAATGGCCAATAAAATTTCAAATATCACTTTCAACAGCAAATAAACAAATGATTTAAATTTCTTTTTTGTCCTCTTCTGGTCTGCTTTATTTTTGTTGGCTGTTCGTAATTCAAAACAGTGAGTTTATAATGAGTGATAATTATAACAATTTAGAGCCCACCTCATTATACAGACAACTGCTGCACTATGAGATACTTTTTTTTAAAGTCTTGTAACATTTACACAGTTCAAAGCAGAGAAAACTGAACTGCCTATGAGGAGTCAAGGAACAAAGGTGCTCTCTGGTTTATAAATGAAATCTGAAGAAAGCCCCTTCAAGTATAATTCCAAAAGCTTTTATGTCATGGCTAGTTTGAGAGAATGCATTAAAAACAACACTAGTGCCTGTGTCCTTCATCGGTGAGTAACACATCAAGTTAATTTACTACAGTCTCTTAAAGTCAGCATGAAATGAAACATTTCTTCAAAGGGGAACAATTGAAATGTAATTCAGAAGCAGAAGGGTGCACACTGCCAAACTTCATGACACAAACACATGACTAAATAATCAAAACAAAAAACCACTGATAAACAACATGGTCTTTCTCTGCTTCTTGTCCCTGGTCATCTTTACATATTTATGTTTTCAGACTGGCTTATAGCCCTTACAGTAAGAGATGTCTCATGAAAAATGTAACCAACCTGTAAACAGCCCTCTTGTCAGATTCAAGCTGGGCCTGGGGGTCAAGGGTCACACTGACAGAGCTATTTGGTGCTGCGGAGGCTGCTGGGATGTGGACCTGTGGGGTCTTGGTGTTCTGTTGAGTCGTGCCCGTCATCTGGTGATATTTAAAATAATCACAAAATGACTTAATGATAAATTTATGTTCTTTTTTTCTTACATTGGCAATTATGACTTTGAATATTGCTTTTGTTTTAGTATCATCTGTGATGTTGCATATATACGGTGATTTAGGATGCTAATACGCTCACAGTAATACTCCTAACACGGCAGTGCTAAGATTTAATGATTATCATTCATTTAAAGCATGCTGACATGCTCATATTTAGTAATTACCACTAATTAAGTACTTTCAAAATCCTACATCCTACGTCTCAAGTTATCGCAGTTTCATTCCGATAACTTGAGACGACGATTTTCAGAAAACTTGACCTCTGACCTCTAACCTTGAGGTTTAAGTCACTGAGATTTGAACTTGTTTGTTTTTAGTATGTGGCCCTTTGGTATCAATTTGGAAATCCTAGGTTATCACACTCACAAACTTGGGTGTCCATGTTGACTGCCAACCCACCCACCTGGCAGGGTGATGACAGCCCCTCAGATATATATAAAAGTCATTTTTTAAAAGTAATTCTTGTAATTGCTTTTCGAAGCAAGTAAGGCCACAACATGCACTGAATTCTGTCAGACGCCAAATGAGGATGTCGCTGGCATGAATCATTATGGCTCGACAGGTCAATGGCCTGATGATGCTGTTAAGCAAATGAATTGTGAGTGAATGAGTGAGTTAGGACAGGTTGAGTAATTGAACAAGACACTTACAGATCTTATAGACTGCTGTTAAATGATAAATATCCAGTTTGGAACAAGAAACTGAACAGTGAATTAATCAGAATATAGAAAAGGAGTACAAAAGATTTTGACTGCCTCTGTCAGTAAATGTTTAGATTTTATATATGTCTTATAAGATGCACAAGTCTCATAGGATGTTTTTGCTTCTTTTGAAGGTATTTGTATTGTGGGTGAGAAAGAGGGCTAACATGTTTTACAAACATGACCACTCGTCTCCTTGATTATCTTCTTCCTTCATTCCACTTTTCTCTCTCATTCGTTTTTTATGAGGATATGAATGTAAAAAAAACCCCATCCCCCTTCTGTTTTTTTTCAGCAGGGTGGGGTGGAAGGAAGCTTCAAGTCTTAATCCCAGCACCAAATGGGAAATAAATTAGGTTCTTCACACTTAACTAGCTCTAATTTGCATTTACCGAGCACACAGGCTGCAGCTCGGGAGCTCTCCCCTGGCACTAATCCTCTGGCGAGAGCAGACAGAGGTGCTATGAACAACAAGCAGGGTTAGATGGTCAGATGAACCTACTCTATTCCACCATCACAGGATGTCTGTGGCGCTGAACAAAATATTCTCTATTCTAATATTTCTGTACTATTATGTATTATCCTTTCTGGTGATCACTCGGTATAAGCTGTGTATTTTTACACAGGTATCACTGTATCTGTAAGTTATTATTTAAAGCTAATGTTCAGCCAGGGATTCTCTTTATGTGCTTTATCATCTTTTATGACAGCATCTTTTTTCATGTTCACCCTTAATAATTCTCATAAACTTAAGGAAAAGTTACAAACAGATATGATTTTGAATAGTAGATTTAGAGGCTGGTTCACTACAAATAGCTACACATTTGTTTTACATCTATGAATGGTGCTGTACTGTAGTTCTCACAAAGGATCACCCATCCAAAATTCTATACAAGTCTGTTTAGAACATATCCTTGTAAAGAACATCAGTACATCTGCTGATGCATGGCTTGTGAGTTTACCAAACTATCAGCCCACAACACAACAAGCCAGCTCCACACTAGTTCCACTTTATATGTTTTAGGCTAACACCTGGCCTCCAGGTGGCTAACACCTGGAGGCCAGATAGCAAGTGTGGCCTTAGTAGGTTGGAACTGATTGGGCTAACGGGTGAGTAGACAGGACCAAAGGCAGGTCATGATATCATTGAGTATACGGTTTAGATTATATGTCATAGAATATGAAATGATTTGTAATTTAGCAAAACATTTTATGTCATTTTCATTTAGTTAATTTCTGTGTTCTCACAAAAATCAAAACAAATTCAAAACCTCAGCTCCTGTTGAAAAGAACAGCCTAATGCATACTGAGAAAAGATACCTAGATAAAAAACAAGGGCATAAATCCCCTGTCAACAAAACCCCAAAGGTTAAACGTTACTTTCATTTTTTTTTCTTTAACTCCAGAAGTTGTTTAAAATGACACTATGTATGAATCATGAGAGGCTGCTCTTAAATGTGTACTACAAATCATCTTAGAAATTCAACTATAAAACAGTAAAAGTTTCAGTTTAGGTAAAAATTCAAAATGATTATTTTTCAAATCTTTAACCTTCAATCCTTCTCATCACATCCGGATTTATGCTTGTTGGCACATCCCCAGTTAAGTAAGAGCTCAGATAACACAGAAAACCTCCATAAGCCAAGCTGTGTGTTCACATTAGACACAGGGGTTACTGTACAGAGGTTTGTACCATATGACAAGTCTTTAAGTTGGCGCTCTAACCTGTTGGCTCTCCTGGTACGATGGCGGAGGAGCGCTCTGGGTGGCCATCATTGTCACTGCAGATGCTGGGGACACATGTTGCATCATGGGATAGTTTCACATTGAGACTGGTAAAGAAACAGACAAGAAAGAAAAAATCATAAATCCAGTGCAAGCAAGCAGTGATTGCAAATTCTATGACAGCAGCCACCACCAGGTGCTGCTATGATTAAATCATATGAGATGGGTTTCTCAAACACATCATCTCACACTTCTATCCCTTCTGCACTTACTAATTTATTTCTTTGCTATATTTCTCTTCAGTCTACTTCTGCATGTGTTGCATAGAGCTCACAGAACAGTCAGTATTAACACTGAGTGATCTAACAATGCTGACAAGTAAAAAGAAAACAACCTGATTAAGTGTGTGCAGCCCTTTTAATGAAATACCTTACATAGCAGCAGGTTCATAAGGATACCACAAATAAAGCCCACTACTTGTTTACCATTTACAGAGAGCTATGCTTGTTTGCTAATTACAGATGGCTTTACATGCATTGTGGCGGAGTCACCTTGGTCGTCTCTATGTTTTGGCTGCTGATGTTGTTGCTGTGCTGTAACTAAGCCAATCAAGAGGGCTAATTAGGGCTCTTGTTGGTAGGCTAATTGCTATTGGCCAAGACCCCACAGGGCTGAGGGCCGTACCCTGTGGAACTCTGTTGTAACCATTGCCCCCACCCCCACTGAAGGAAGCTAATTGGTTTGCAGAGACACACATACACACACACAGCACAGCTGGATCTCTTTCCTTAAGTTACATTTAACCTATGTGTATACTGCATGAAAACGCCTTGTTAATGTGAGCTGATGGCAGAAAATGTGTTTTAGATAAAGGTGTGGTTAAACTTTATTAAACCTTTTGTGAGATTTCAACTTTTAAAAAAAGGCAGGCTTTAAACTCTGATCTCACAAATCATGTGAGATCAGACACATGGGATGTTTCAATCTGTCACTTTAAACAATCCGTTTGCTCGGTACCCTGAGCTGGGAGAGTTATTGGAAAAATGCACTCTAATGCCACATAAAGCCTTGCGTGGTTGTGAAAGACAGGCAGCAGTTACAATGGACTGGTGCACTTGGACTGAATGGTATTGACCTGGAGGAAAAGCACTTGATTACCAGCTAGTGAAATGAAACTGGAACATCTGACCAAAATCTCTGTAGCGCTTGCAACATCTGCTCAGGAGATACCGCCTCAGGAAAATGGAGCAAATCAACCAGACTGTTAAAGCCAAGGATTTGCAGTATTTGACAGTGAAGTTACAGACTATAATAATCATATAACACTGTTTACATGATAGTATAAACGAGGATCTTGGACAGACTACAAAAGAAAAACTGCAAAAATATGTAATGAATAAGTATATAAGACACAACAAGTTGGACTATTACAGAAACATTAATGAGATTATGTTTGAGTATTATGCGGCATTCCTCCTTCCAGCACTATAAAATCTCCTCCTATGGCCTCCTGTGTGTTGAGCTGAGTGAACAAAAAGGCTCCTTTTGGGTAGACTTCAGTATCTTCAGGAGAAAGACGGGAAGCAGCAAGAGCAACTTTTTTCTCCTCTCTACTCTGGGATATTACATGACAGACATTTCACTGCCAGTCAGCTCATCACCCACTGAGACTCAGACCCTGACAATGTCTCTGAATGGGAAAGTCAGAGAAAAGACAACCATAGTAGACCTTTCTCTGTTTGAGTGGCACCCCTATCCACCACCGCTGCCAGCATTTTGATTTCAAATGGTGATTTGGTTTCTAATTTGGGGTTTCAGCTGTAAATCTGCATGTTTTATTGTGTCATTCTGTTTCAGTGTGTATGTATTCAGTGCACCCATATATAAGCAGGACTGTTTGCTCTGCGTGCGTTCACACTTGTTTGTGTGCCATGCGCATGTCTCAGTGAGTCGTGTTGTGTACCGATTGTGTCTTCTGGTTTCTGTTCTCATTCCAACTGGTATCAGCTGAAAGGCATCTTCTCTGTTATCAGTCCTCATTTTAATTGCAAATGAAGCGAGCGTGTTAGTGATTAAATGGAAAATTGCACATTAATTGATGAGACTGAAGATAAAGCAATTCCAATTACCACACAGTATTTTACGCAGCCTCTCAAGTTTTGCCATCCCTCAAAGGAACAAGCCACCAAATGGTAAATTTGAGCAGGCAATGGTGCATCCATAAATATACACACACTGAAACATAACTTGTGCACAAACACATGCTATACCAAGGCTGCTGAGGCGTGAATGTACATACAAGAGCAGACAAGAACACTGGGGAAAAAACCCCAGAAAAACACCAACAAGATATTTAATTTCAACCCAGCAAAAAAAATTCTCTCATGAATTTGAAAGTACAATTTTTGAAGACAATAAGCATCTGTCACCAACCCTTTCCAAAGTCACCAAAGGTGTGTGGTTACACAATAAGTTGTGAAATTAATTTCGGGGATAAATGACATGTTTGTTCCTCAACAAGGCCCTTTCAATTATTGCAAAGTTCGTAATGCATATCAATTGAAAAGTGCCTGTAGTCACAATCAAAATTCAAGAGCAAGCATAAAATAAAAAATGAGAAGTAGGCATAAAATTATTTCAACAAACATCAAAGGGTTTTGTGAATTTGGATTGGAGGCAGACGTTCTCTTTCATCGGATTGTGTGCAATAAGGAACATTTCTATTCAGCATTCAATTTTCCAACAATTCTCAGGCATAGAATGGGCCTGTGCTCTATTGATGCAAGGTTAGGCTGCAGTGTAGCTGCGGTTTCACCCCGTTTACCTCCGGCATTGAATAAATATTCATATCTAGTCACACATGATGTGATCACTGCCTGTGGACTTCACAGTTCAGCTATGTCTGAAGTGTTTTTTCTCTGCTTTGGTTTAAAGGTGAATTTCTTACAAAGTGTCCAGCTTCTATTATACATGGGATGAGAGTGTTTCGTGCCACTGACTACGGTGATAAAAAGAAACTTTGCGATTTAAACACACAAAGCAGCACCCTGGAGAACACTTCTTGCATGCCAAACTGTGACCTGGTAGGGGGCTTACACTGGTTCATTAATAAAAACAAGCCTGTTGTAGACAGAGATGCAGTATTCTCTCAGGTTGACTTATCAACACTTCACAGCAAAGAAGTGAACAGAGGTGATGGTGTTGACAGTCGCACAAACTGTGGAGTACAGGTAATGTGAGTCCTCACATGTAAAACTGAAAATAACCATGTTGCTGAATTGGTGGTTTGATGTGAGGCTGTGATGTTCAGATTTTTATAGCACTCTTGAATTCAGTCTCCAAACAGATTAAAGCTGAATGTTAACATTAGCATGCATTAGTGTGCTGTATATGCATACCTATATATATAATGTAAAAAAGTGACCAAGTTAAATATGTTTTGTTAGCATGTTTGCTCCATAATATTATCCATTATCATCTTATTTATTTTACTTTAGCATGTTAGCCCCACAAGCCAACAACACGGCATAATCTTACATTACCAAGTTAACCGTGACACTTTCTATCACTTGACGCTGTACACATGTAGACTCCACAGTATCAACCATTACCATCCATCAATCCACTTTCTTCCACTTATTTGAAGCCACTTTCTCTAGCTTATCCGGGGGAACACTGAGGTATTCCCAGACCAGCCAAGAGACATAATCCATCCATCTTCTTCCGCTTTATTTGGGACCCGGTCACGGGGGCAGCAGCCTAAGCAGAAAAGCCCAGACCTCCCTCTCCCCAGCCACCTCCTCCAGCTTATCCGGGAGAACACCAAGGCGTTCCCAGGCCAGCCAAGAGATATAATCTCTCCAGTGTGTCCTGGGTCTGCCCCGGGGCCTCCTCCTGGTGGGACATGCCCGAAACACCAACCCCAGGAGGCATCCTTGTCAGATGCCCGAACCACCTCAGCTGGCTCCTTTCAATGTGGAGGAGCAGCGGCTCTACTCTGAGCCCCTCCCGGATGGCCGAACTTCTCACCCTATCTCTAAGGGAGAGGCCAGCCACCCTTCGGAGGAAGCTCATTTCCGCCGCTTGTATCCGCGATCTCGTTCTTTCGGTCACTACCCACAGCTCGTGGCCATAGGTGAGGGTAGGGACGTAGATCGACCGGTAAATTGAGAGCTTCGCTTTTACACTCAGCTCCCTCTTCACCACGACGGACCGGTGCAGCGTCTGCATCACTGCAGCCGCCGCACCAATCCGTCTGTCGATCTCCGGCTCCCTTCTCCCATCACTCGCGAACAAGACCCTGAGGTACTTGAACTCTTCCAGATATAATCTCTCCAGCATATCCTGGGTCAGCCGCAGGAGCTTCTCCCGGTGGGACATGCCTGGAATACCCCAGCCAGGAGAAAGCATCCATGTCATGGCCGGACCACCTCAACTGGCTCCTTTCGATGTGGAGGAGTAGCGGCTCTACTCTGAGCCCCTCCCAGATGGCAAAACTCCTCACCCCATGTGTAAGGAAGAGGCCAGCCACCTAAAAGGTGAGGGCTGGAACAAACATTGACCGGTAAATCAAGAGCTTTAGTTTTACACTCAGCTCTCTTTTCACCATGACAGACTAGTAGTGCATCCGCATCAGTACAGCCACAGCATCAATCCATCTGTTGATCTTCCGCTCTCTTCTCTCATAAACAAGAGTGAACAGCCAGTACCCATTTAATTATATTACTTTAGCATATCAGCTCTATAATTTAGCTTATTAGCTTCTTATACTAGATATACATGGCACATGTAGTGGCATTTACATAACCTTCAGATCAGAAAATAAATGTAATAATCTGCAATCTTTGTAATACCCATTAGGAGTTTACTTCACTAGTTCCACCTTATACTACCTCAGTAAACAAATGTACAAAAAATGTATGGTCTTAATAAAATGAAGACCTTTAATTTTATTGAATTCATATCTTCTTCACTACAGCATGATTTCAATAGAAGTCAATGTGTTTAGTGTTTCCTTCAAAAGCTAAGACTGTTGCAACCAATTACCAAACTAAGGAAAGATGAGTTAAGTGGCCAACTCACCTGTAAAAATCATTACAGTTAATCTTGAGGATGTGAATGTTTGTTTGAAATGCTATGAAATTCCTCTATCAAAATCTATATGGCCCTGTGTGAAAAAGTGTCTCATGTCAGTCTGGAAAGGCCATCTCTAAAGCTGTGGGACTCCAGTGAACTACAGCGAGAGCCTTTTTTTTTTTACATATGACAATAACATGGAACAGTGGTGAACCTTCCCAGGAGTGGCCAGCCAACCAAATTTACCCCAAGAGTGCAGTAACAACTTGTCCAAGAGGTCACACAAAACCCCAGAACAACATCCAAAGAACTGCAGGCCTCACTTGCCTCAGCTAAGTTCAGTGTTCATGATTCGACCATAGGGAAGAGACTGAGCAAAAAAGGCCTGCATAGCAGAGTTCAAAGATGCAAGCCAATGCATCTCGAAGGCTTGTCTCAGTTTTGACAGAAAACATCTTGATGATCCCCAAGACTTTTGGGAAAATACTCTGTGGACTGACAAGACAAAGGTTGAACTTTTTGCAAGGTGTGTGCCCATTTACGTCTGGCTAACATAGCATTTCAGAGAAAGGACCATTATACAAATAGTAAAATACAGTGGTGTTAATCTGATGTTAATCTGGGGCTATTTGGTTGCCTCATGACCTTGAAGACTTGCTGTGGTAAATGGAACCATGAATTCTGCCCTCTACTAAAACCTCCTGAAGGAGAATCACCTCAAGCTGAAGCACACTTGGGTTCTGCAGCAGGACAATGATCCAAAACACACCAGCCAATCCACCACTGAATAGCTTAAGAAAAATAAAATGAAAACTTTTAAGTGGTCTAGTCCAAGTCCTGACCTGGATCTGATTGAGATGCTGTGGCATGACCTTAAAAAGGTGGTTTGTGCTCAAAAACCCTCCAATGTGGCTGAATTACAAAATTCTGCAAAGATCAGTGGGTCAAAATTCCTCCACAGCCCTGTGAAAGCCTCATTGCCAGTTATCACAAACGCTTGATTGCAGGCAATTACTTTTTCACACAGGGCCAGTAGGCTTGGATTGTTTTCCCCTTATTCATAAACACCTTCTTTCAGAAACTACATTTTGTGTTTACTTGTCTTATCGTTGTCTAATATTTAAATTTGTTTGATGATCTGAAACATTTAAGTGTATCCAAAAAATAGGAAATCAGGAAGCGGGCAAGCACTTTTTCACATATATTTGTTCACTTATATGATCAGCACTGATTAACCAATGAACCAAACAAAAATCCTTATGTGATTTTCAACAGACTTGTAGAGGCTTATCAAATACACATACGACAGTCTTATTTGCTTTCATTATCAACAGAAATAATGAAATAATCTCACAAGGGCAGGATGCAATTGGAAGAGAAATTAGCCCAGTCCCCATGATACCATTTTCTTAAAACCCCAAAATAACAACATCACTAAAGTTTGACTGACTTAAATAGTCCAGTACAATTGGACCTGCTTTTAGTATCCAGCAACTTTTCAGACATAATATCTTGTGCATATTGATGAAAATAGGGACAGTGTGCCACAGTTTTACACCAGAGGATAGCTTCTAAGCCACTTACCCATAGATTGCAACACTTTAACGTAGTCTGATATCTGAACTGGTACTGTATGTACATGCATCAAAGAGGCAGTCCTTCCATGCATATCTTGTCATAAAAATCTCATTTAATCTGTCTTGGGTTTGTTGGTGAAAAGGTTGACCTGCAAAAGCAATGAATAACATTTGGAAGTGGGTATGTCACCTTGGTCAGATATTATGCATCTTGATGCCCTGCAAGGGGGGGAGATGAATAAATAAATAAGATGTTTTTGAATACGAGTAGGATCTAATCATTGCCTTATTGTCAGGCCTGATTTACAATGCAAACACCAGGAGGCAAGGCCTTGATGGCGTTGAGTAAAACGATGGAGGGAAGGGTGGAATGGTAATGAGATTTGGGGCCAGGGATGGGGGATGCTATGTACACATTTGTAGTTGGACTCGATACACAAAATCACAAAACACACAGATCCAAGTGCAAATACACCGCATGCAAGCAGGAATGGGTACGCATGCAAACACAGGCATGTATATTAATGCACAAATTCCAACACTAAACACAGAGATCTCAAAGCTTCAACCAGAGTCATCCTGAGGGCAATATTACAATCACTGTCTCCCGGCATACCACCATACAAGCACGCATACATCTGTATACACACACACACACACACACACTCACACTCAAAGGCTTGAGTGGATACATGGCCTGAGGCAAAAAGAGTCTAACCAGTGGTCTTAGGGCTACAAATCCCCCCCAGGCTAAAGTGAACTCCATGCATACTGCAGTCAGGACCCGGTCCATGCTCCCAGACCACCTCATTAACCCAATCCAGCAGCAGCTCCCTCCACCCAGCCAACCTCACAACTTTGCTCTTCAACAGTCCATACTTACCATTCATACTAGTATCATTTATTCATCTGCTCTTGTTGATTGGACTCATCCTCGCCTGCATGATAAATAAGGCATGGATTTGTAGTTTACTGAAGGATGTTACAGCAGTGTTGTGGTCAGTGGAAGGATTTAGCTAAGATCAAAATGTCAAAATGACAAGGCGTAGAGGGGCCCACGATGTGGGACTCTTGGGTCAACAGGGAAGTATTGGTATGTAATTCTGCATTTCTGCAGTGTCGGGGAAGTTGCTCAGTCTTGCCTCACCGCAGACAGTGTGGAGAGGGACAGAGAAGGATGTTCTGTTGCTGAAATAAAACGTGCAAAAGAAGGAGAACATGGTCCAGTGGACACTGACTGAAGATGTTTGCAATAAAAATAGGTTATATAGGTATTGGCTACGATATGTAGTCATTTCATTTTAACTAAATCACTAAGCTGCATCATAATTATCAACAAGATGCTTCTTACCATTAAGTCTTCTCCCTCTCTTTACTCACTTCACTCCAAAGGTTCCTCCGACTTTCAATTTCCAATGACATTTTGTGCTTGAATTTAAATGTCTAACCTTTCTAGTTTATTCTTTCATGCTGAACTTGATGAATGTCCTTCACAAATTCAAATATACCCCACAGTCTTAATGAAGACTTGGGATTTCCTGTGGGTGTGACAGTTTGCATGATTCGCCACTTTCTTTGAATGTGGTGAACAATGGCGCCAGCACTCCACGCTGACTGCAATTCTTTTCTTTGAATTTATGCAAATGTTTGTTTGGATATTAAAGATTCCAGTTTGATTCCATTGCTTCCTGCTTTTAAAATTAGATTAAAAAACACAGACTAAAATGGATGGTGGTGAAACTACAGTGCAGTGGAAACATTTTTGGAATCCCCCGTAGGCAGGTGGTTTGCATGCAAATAGCCTTATTAACATAGCTAAAAACCCTTCTTGTAATGAGGTGAATTTTTAATCTAAAGAGACTGAACACATAAGACAAAGAATATTCTTGCAGCAGGTAAGTCATTCTACCATCGTAAATTCAATTCAATTTTATTCATATAGTGCCATTTCACAGGTACAGTCACCTGTACATTGTAAAATAAAGACCCTGCAATATTAGAAAGAAGTTCCAACAATCCCACAACCCACTCAAGGAAGGTCAGCCATCCAGCACAGTGAGTTTAAGGTGAGGGGAGAATCTGAAAACTAGTCTAGAAGAGTATTTATTGTAAGTTTCAACTTTTGCTGTGGTTTGGATAATGGAAGGTGGATAAATGAAAGTTTTGTGATAGACAAAATTAAGTATTTTTTTCTGATTAAGTATTAGAAAATGTTAATTAATTATTTCCATGATGCTTTAAAATGTCATAGTAACATATTTGGCTATAGCTCAAATGTGTTACTGTGAAGGTTTGTTTCGACGCATTAGGCTCCAGTGCACACCTCAATCTTCCATCAAAATAATTATAAGACGAACATGGATATTCTCTACTACATATACAACACACACGGCAAACATGGCATGAGGCCACCAAATGGTTGGCGGGCCGACTTCAGTAAACTTATTTTTGTTTCAGCTGTGTCGTGGATAAATTTACACAAACTGGCTCTGCATCATTTCCTAAAACAAACATATACACAGGCACACACACTCCTGGGAAGAGTGGGTGGGTTGGGTGGAGAGTGCCAACAATGTACTCCCCTCCATCAACAGAAATAGCAGTGTAACAGCGTCTTTCTAGTGGAAAAAACTCAGAGAACCAGAGATAAAATGATGGTTGGTGGATTTCAAAGCAAATTCAGCTGTGATATTCTGTACCTTCTTGTTTGTATATAGGACCAAAGCCAAGTGCACTTCCGCCAAGTGGGATCAATATCACATGTTTCTGTGGCATAGAGCTCAATGAAACAATAGTTTTGCACCATGGTATTCAAGAAAATACTAAAAATCACTCAAATATATGAATGAATACCCTCATCATTCATTATTGTCTGCAAATTTAAATGAAACTAGTTTGATGAAGTGAAACTTTTTAACTTCACATAAACAGTGTAGGGGAGTAACGGAATACATGTACCGCTGTTATGTATTTAAAATACAAAATATGAGTAACTGTATTCCATTACAGTTACCATTTAAAAAGGTGGTATTTAGAATACAGTTACTTTGTTGAAATAAAGGGATTACACGGCGGTCTTTTCCTGTTTCATATGTTAGGTTATGCCCTCTCTATTTTTGGTAATTCCACACCGGTGGAAACCCAAACAAAACACGCATTAAGAGGCCCAAATGCCTGTGTCTCAATGTCAAGTCTCATAATGACGTGAAGAAACATTTTTTAAAATGATTTAATATGAAGGCAATCCGGTTGTTCAGTCTGACGTCACTAGCCGTGTCTGGACCTAAACTCCGCTGCAGGTCCACAAACGATCACTATGGCATTACTGAGAGTTGAAAAACTGTCTAAAGTCTTTCATCTTTAATAAAATGATCAGCGTTCTGCTCTACCAGGTGTAACAATTGAGTTTAACATCCAGGCATCCATGAAAACGGAATTTATGACATTTAACGGAGTTAGAAGTTAGCAGGGAGTTAGCTCGCTAGCTTCTATCTAAATACAATATAGCATGTCCTGACTGCGGGGTTTTGGAAACAAATTAAAACGTACAGCTCTGTTATCACTTCCAGCATAAATGAAGACAGAAAACTAAAAAGCAGTGACGTTTGTAGGGTTACTGAAGTTGGGCTAGCTGGTATATAATGATGTGCTACGTGACCGCTATGTTAGCATAATATAAACAAGCTAACTTTTTTTCCACTCGATAAAAGTTAACGTGAGTGTTCTCGGTGGTCAGGAACAAATGTAATCGCATGGCAGGATGCTGTAAAAGGACCAAACTTCAGCCAGGAGAACAACTGAGATCATCCATCCACAATACGAGGTTAGTCATTCATATACTGCTGCATGGGCTGGGCTGTAGTTACATCCTAAGGTTTTAAAAACTGAGCTTAAATAAATGATTAGCGGTAATAAAAGCCGAGGGAGGTCAACAGTGATCACTGACTGTTTTAGGAGCTTTTTGAGATCAAATAGAAGAAAATACAAAACATTAAACATGTTAACAACACAAAAGCCATATTAAACGCAGACTACTTTAGGCCCGGAAGTAGGATTCGTCAGAGGTGGGACCAAGTCATTGTTTTGCAAGTCTCAAGTAAGTCTCAAGTCTTTATCCTCAAGTCTCAAGTCAAGTCTCAAGTAATGTCAGGCAAGTCAGAGTCGAGTCTCAAGTCACTGGTGTAAAAGTCCGAGTCAAGTCACAAGTCTGAAACTTTGAATTTCAAGTCCTTTCGAGTCTTTAAAAAAAAAAAAAAGAAAAAAGAATGTTGCAAGTTATGCTAAATGTAAATATTAGACCATGTAATTTTAAAATCTGTGTTTTTCTCAACACATGACAAAATAGTGAACTTAGAAAATATACACAAATTGTGAAATTGCACCTCTATAAAATGCAGCTCAATTAAACCTAGCTCCAAGAATAATTTTCACCGACAGTTCTGAGATAAGCTGCATGTTATTCTTGGATGCGGTTGTAGGACCGGCTTTAAAATCGCATGACAAAAATATCATACACATTAAAAAAAACTGTATCACCAACGTAGCCTGGACAACATTTGCTAGTTAGATGAAGTCAGCTATCTCATCGTAGCATATTTATATGCATATTTATAATTATACGGTTCTTGGAGTGAGTGCACACACTCATGAAGTTTAGTAACTTCAGGTCACTGCAACAAGCCCAGGTACAGTTTACCGACGGATGGGTACAGGACCTTGAAATGCACAGTGTAGAACGAAAGACCATCGTACCTATCATAAGTTTACCAGTCTCACAAATTGTCTTCATAAATACACATTCCTTAACCGTTTATTAATAGGACCTTTGAGCTCAACGGTAATTAATTAGTAGTGGAAATAATTTCTGGTACGCGTTACAGAAATGTAGCAGTGACAACAATATTGTATGCTGTAATCGTACTGGGCAATTAGTGATACATAAAACCTGTTTTATCCTGTGATAAAAGTATATGTTTTTGTCAATGTACCATAATAACAGAGGCGAAACGCAATATTGTGTCAGGACAATTCACTATTTATGCACAATAAATAAAGGAGCATAGCGCGACAATTTCTGTTCAGCGCCAGACTTGCTTGTAACCTATATCACCAATTATGTTATGAAAATGACGTATTAACTACTAAAAAACACTGACCTTCGTGTAAATGCTTGGAGCAGACTAACCTGTGAGCTGGAGTGTTCTGGGACGTTATATTTGATCTTTGAATGGCTGCAATCCAGGCCATCCATCGCGTCTTTGTTACTTCGGAAACATGGCTTGAACAATTTCTCTTCAACGACGTAATCCGATAACAACCGATCTCTTTACCCGTCGGCTTCCCGTGGCTGTCATGCGACCGGCTATTGCAGTTAATAATACAACGGCTTCTTGACATTTTTGTGTTTCTTTTTATCGCTGTGTGACTGATTTCAATTGAAAGCCTGCGTGCGCTAGTACCTCTTGCCATGAGTTCCCAGAATCCTTTGCGGTTTACCCCTGAATGACGTCACATTTTCAATCTCTATATAATATGCATGTTAAATTTTATATTTGGGGTGAAATATCAAGTCTTTTCAAGTAAACCGGTTCAAGTCCAATTCAAGTCCCAGGTCATTGGTGTAAAAGTCCAAGTCAAGTCACAAGTCTTAGAACATTTTTTCAAGTCAAGTCTAAAGTCATAAAATTAATGACTCGAGTCTGACTCGAGTCCAAGTCATGTGACTCGAGTCCACACCTCTGGGATTCGTCGTGTCATCACTGAACAACCGGATAGGCAGAGTGTTACAGGCATCACCCTAAAGAATGTAGCCTCATGGGCAGTGTAGTCCGTGCTGCAGGGAGAATGGACTGCCATACCCGTTATGTGTCTGTGAGCGTGAGGAGGGAGAAAAAGGAGAGTGGAAAAGTACAAGCTGTCACCGAGCAGAAACGGGAGCTGGAAGCATGTAAATATAATAATAACCACTGCAGCCAAAAAGAGTGCCTGACGAGCCCAGTTGTAAGTAAGCTATTAAGATTTGACTGTTCACTGTGTTCGTGTTTTCCTGCGAAACAATAAGTTCCAGTGGAGCAGCCTTTCAACGCCTCTCTCTGTCCCTGCATGGAAAGTTGACCCAGACAACAAAGTAAAGCAAGTTTTCGGCTACGAGCCCGACACGAACCCGACGTATTAGCCAGAGGTCCCTTTACTACGGTTCCTAGTCGCGGACCTGTTTTATATACGCGCGGAATAGTTTTCTATACGAGATCGCTGCAAAAAGTGCAGCCTTACTTAATGTCCACCTACTGTTACTCATTTTATACTAAGATTTAAAAATGTAGCTGGTATTGGTATGGCAAGTAACCCTCAGTAATAGTAATAAATCACACAGCAATAGGACATTCATGTAGTTTTAAAAAAAGCATGATAATATATTAAGTAATCCAAAGTATTCAGAATACGTTACTCTCATTGAGTAACGTAATGGAATACGTTACAAAATACATTTTGGGGCATGTATTCTGTAATCTGTAGTGGAATACATTTTAAAAGTAACCTACCCAACACTGCACATAAAGAAGAAGCACAGAACTCCACCTAAATGTACAGATCTTAGTAGCT
Organism: Aulonocara stuartgranti; assembly: GCF_965226115.1. Lineage (NCBI taxonomy): Eukaryota > Metazoa > Chordata > Actinopteri > Cichliformes > Cichlidae > Aulonocara > Aulonocara stuartgranti. The sequence goes on from NC_138946.1 coordinate 30,255,784, forward strand.
GTCATTTCATTTGATGACTCTAGTGAATTCCATAAGTGGATGAGTGATAAAAAAAAATGAACATTGTGTTTTACTTTATATAGTGTATGTCACTGCAAAATGAAAATTGCTTGATTGCGTACCCAGTTTCTCAGTAGCTACTGATAGCGTCCCATTAGGTCAAACAGCTGTCAAGCAGTTATTCTTTAAACCAACTCACTTTAAATATAAATCAAACAATTTCATTTCTTGCTTAAATGTATGAAATTTGGGTCAGCTATGTGGTAGATTGAACTCAGAACTAAAGAGGTAGTTCATAGAATGAAAATATATGAAACAAAAAAAATATATATTTATGTATGTGTAGTACATATCAGGCAAATGGGGATTAAAAATACTCAAAAACTGCTCAATTAATGTCTCTACTTTTTTTGGTCTTAAGATAAAAGTGATGGAATGAAAACTAAATGTATACAACATTGATTAATGTGTTGGTCTTTACGTCTCAAGTTTTTCTTCTTTAGCTACTGTTCTGGGCCTGTGTAGGGCAGAATTCATGAGACATTCAACTCAGGATCACATTTTTGAGGAATGCAGAACATGTTATGTCACACTCTCCAAGGGTTTCAGCTTGGACCATGGTGGTAAACCAAAAACATCGTCTCACTTCCTTTTAACTTACCAAAAGAAACATTGTATTTACGATTTATGCATGAGTGACATTCATTTGTTTAAACTGAAACGCGCTGGGCATGCAAATCACGTCTGTGAAACAGTTCCAAAATAATCAAAAAAGGAAATTCAGAAACCCTTAAGATGGAATGACTAGAAAGTATAAAACCCTGATGGCAATATCCTAAATTTAGAGGGAATGATGAAGGCAATATGAGGCCATCTAACAGAGTTCCTTTACCTTCTTATTGATACATTTGGGTTACTTAAATAATCATCCAATAGTAATTATGTTAACAACTCCCCTCAAGTCCTGACTTTGAGCTTAACAAAGTTATTCATAGAGGTTTTAGTATGAAACATACATATACAAATGCATTTGTGCCATTGAGCTGTTTTCCAAGAAGAGCATCTGAGACATTCTGATGTTGAAAGGTGTTGCGTGGCCGAGTGTCTGCACTTGACACGCAGATGCACATATGGGAGCAACATTTCCTCTGCTAGCTGATAACCATCAGAACACTGAAGGTAGAAAATTCAAGCTGAAATTGGAATGCCCAAGCTTGTGTAAATGTAATCTACAAGACTTTCCCCACTGAATCCTTCCCCAACACTATGCTTGTCTTCTCTCCTCCTCCACCACCACCACCATCTTTTCACTCACTCCTCCTCATCCTCCACTGTCATGTTTTCTGGCACATACATTGTGTAGATTATCTGCCATTGCGTCTGTCAAGTTCTTTTTTTTATGGATACCTCCCTATCACAGTGAGGGGGGCCATCTGTGTAATCCTAGAACAAGTTTAGGTACTGGCAGTGTAACGCGGCTGATTAATAAATTGTACAAGATGCATGGCCACTTATTTGTTTGAAAACTTAATTGGCTACAGAAAAAACTATGTATATGTGTAATGCAATGTAATGTAAGTTGACCACTAAAAACAAGAATGGGTGGAATAAAAGTTCTATTACAATGACTATTTTTTCTGGTATTAATCATAAGTAGAGCTTGCTAAACTGAACAGATAGAGCGGTTGGTTATTTGACAATATTGATTATTACTAACAGCAGGCACTAGAAAATATTTTGCCAATTTTCTCTAAATTTCTCCTAAAGATCCATTGCTAAAGATCCATTGAGACTAAGTAGCAAGCTAATTTTGGGACTGAATAATAAAGTCAGTCCAGAAGTGCCGGAAAAAATTCAGTTCTTAGTTATGTTTATATCTTTACCCACCATTTTAGCAAGGGATCGAAAAGGAGCTTTTTGCCGTCGATACATGGTTGCAATACCCTCAGCATAGTGCGTGCATTCTCTGGATTAAGTAGCTTAGACCATTACTTTTTCAAATAAATAGCTATGGTGTTCTTGCGCACATTGTGAATGTTGACTCATTGGCTCATTCACAATGTTTCGATCTCCCTCTGACTCTTGTACCTTATATATCTTGTTAGCTAGAGAGAACTACGAGGAGCTTGCACTTGTAATTGTTTCTGCTACTGTCTCCAACAATGTTGTTGGATCTAACTTCAGTATTGGCACTGACATTGTCCTTAACACTGTAACTAGTTTAGTTAGGACAAGTTTGTCTTTGACTGAAGAAAATATAAGAGCATCCTTGAACATGTGCAGCATGGTGGAAAATCCAGACAGGAATTTTGCCACAAAGATTGGGATAAAATCTGCTGACAAGCTGAAGGAATGCTACAGACATGGTCACATGTTTGCCAACTCTCATCTCAAGATGAGGCCTGTGACATGAGAAAGATGGCTTTGGTTTTCCAGCCTCTGGCAGAATTGGTAGAACAGACTGACATTGAACATCATATTCCAAAGGCCCATCTTGAAAATCATGGACAAGTACAAAGTCAGCCTGGATACCTCTAAAAAGGGCCACGATGGAATATGTTATCAAAATGAGAGATTTAGTTCATCAGTAATTTATATATGTCATTATTTATTGATCAGGCATGGTCTGATGACCTGACTGTCTTCTTTGAAAACACTTTGTAAACAGGGTGTCTTTGGTTCATGAGGTAGAGCAGGTCATCTATTAATTGGAAGCCAGCGAAAAAGAAGTTGTTGATTTCTTCAGTCTACATGCCAAAGCCAAAGTATCCCTGGACAAGATGCTTTCATTGCATGTTAGACACGGCATCAACGCGTTAGCGCAGTTAGATCGTTAACGTGTTAGTGCCATCCAGCCCCACGGACGGGGCAATTCACTATTACTCGCTAACGGAGATTTGCCGCGTTAATACGGTTATGCCGTTAACGTAATTTTAACGAGATTAACGCTGACAGCACTAATAAAAATTAGTCAGCTACTAGATTACCAGCTCTCTGTTTGTGTCATTGAGCATGTTTAGGTCAGCTAGTGTGATGACAGAGAAGATGGCCTTGTGCAAGTATTTGCATATTTATTCTGTGTCTACAGGTGATAATGAAGTGTATGTCAGCAAGACTTTAGGGTCATAAATTCAAACTGATAGTAAACATGGTTTCTTTTAGCCATGGTCATTAACAACTCCAATCACATGTATAACTAAGCTCCTAAAGGTCATGTCGGAATGTAGAGGCAGCCTTTATCATTTTTAAAGTCAAGGACTTGCTGTCCTATTATTTACTATCCATCCATCCATCTTCATCCGCTTTGTCCGGGTCGCGGGGGCAGCAGCCTAAGCAAAGAGGCCCAGACCTCCCTCTCCCCAGCCACCTCCTCCAGCTTATCCGGGGGAATACCAAGGCGTTCCCAGGCCAGCCGAGAGATATAATCTCTCCAGATTAATATCCTCACGTTATTTTTTCTCCTCCTTTGTTGAAAATCAGCCTCCTTCTGAAAATTATTTACTAATTACTAATATATGTTCTATCAGTATAAAAGTTTCTCCTGTGAAAACACATGGATATGTATGTTTAAATGTGACTTGTAGCATTTCTCAATATTTTTCCAAGCAGCCAGACTTTCTTTTAATTTTTATATTGGCTTCATCGGGTGAAGGCCTCCAGCTCGCACTGGAACGGTTCGCAGCCGAGTGTGAAGCAGCGAGAATGAGGATCAGCACCTCCAAATCTGAGGCCATGGTTCTCAGCCGGAAAAGGGTGGAGCGCCCACTCCGGGTCGGGGATGACTTCCTGCCCCAAGTGGAGGAGTTCAAGTATCTCGGGGTCTTGTTCACGAGTGATGGGAGAAGGGAGCCGGAGATCGACAGACGGATTGGTGCTGCGGCCGCAGTGATGCAGACGCTGCACCGGTCTGTTGTGGTGAAGAGGGAGCTGAGTGTAAAAGCGAAGCTCTCAATTTACCGTTCGATCTACGTCCCTACCCTCACCTATGGCCACGAGCTGTGGGTAGTGACCGAAAGAACGAGATCGCAGATACAAGCGGCGGAAATGAGCTTCCTCCGAAGGGTGACTGGTCTCTCCCTTAGAGATAGGGTGAGAAGTTCAGCCATCCGGGAGGGGCTCAGAGTAGAGCCGCTGCTCCTCCACATTGAAAGGAGCCAGCTGAGGTGGTTCGGGCATCTGACAAGGATGCCTCCTGGGGTTGGTGTTTCGGGCATGTCCCACCAGGAGGAGGCCCCGGGGCAGACCCAGGACACACTGGAGAGATTATATCTCTTGGCTGGCCTGGGAACGCCTTGGTGTTCCCCCGGATAAGCTGGAGGAGGTAGCTGGGGAGAGGGAGGTCTGGGCTTCTCTGCTTAGGCTGCTGCCCCCGCGACCAGGTCCCGGATAAAGCGGAAGAAGATGGATGGATGGCACTACACAAATGTAAATTTTTATTATTAGTACAGTTTTCGAGGCTTAATGAAGGCCATTCAAAGTTGTCTTTGGGACACAGGCTGCTTCTTCACTCATTTTCAGTCCCTGTACTTTTTTTTTAAACATTTTCAGGAGACAGTTTTTTTCTTTGTTATGCACCCTAACACCGAACTATTAATCGACGGATGAGCTACGGTTGTGCCCACAAATAATAACAACTTACCAAAGATTTTTAACACTTTGTTTCTAACAGCTGGTCACAAAAACACTAATGATTTGTTCTTATTTCTGTAGTTAGGTATAAAGTAGTATTTTTGCACCAATAAGGTGATTCCTAAAGCGCTATAAGCTCAAAACCAATCAGAATGGTGTGCAGTGTGTGGACAACTAGAGGACCAAAGAGGAAGTGACATCTCAGATAACCTGTATCTGACCTAAGAAATCATAAAAAACAAAATGAACAAAGACTTGACACGGGACCTGAGAGATGGATCTGGCTCTTCATTTGAGTGTTTACCGAAGCCTCATTAGAAACAAAAGCACTCAGAGAGTGCAACTCCCTGTCAAAAGGGCAAGGGCTGTACTAAAACTATGATATTCGATTCTGTATTCGGTATTTTTTTTTCTTTATTTTATCAGCATTGGTAATATGGAAACCTCAATAATGATATCTGCATTGTTTTTGTAGATCACTTGTGTTGATGTCAGCATTTTTAATATGAAAAGGTAGTGTAGCATATTAATGTTTTTGTTTCATTGTGAGGTCAATTATTTCTTGTATTGAAAAAAGAATATTTTAAAGGGATATATTGGTTTAAAGTACGATTCAATGGAAACTAAATTGTTTCCTAAGTCATGTGAGCCTGACCTTTGACGTATGACCTTGAAGCATTACATACTAAGATGGTGAATTTTATCATCCGTATCCATATGATTGGAGCAGCACTGGATGAAATCTTTGGCGTCTATAAACTGTAAATGATATATTCATGCAGTGTATACTTGGTGGCCTCATTGTGATGTCATTGTGATGTCAAGTACAGCTCTCTCATTCCCCTTATGATACATTACTTTATTATTATTATTTTTTTCAAAGTTAATTTTGAACTTGGGATCTAACAGTGAAGGTCAACATCAAATACTCATGTCCCCCAAGGCCTAGTATATTGTTGTGAAGTTTGAAGACAAGCCATACAAAACTGTGCAGAGTAGGATCATTTTAACAGACACCAAAATAAAAGGCAGTCAACACTGTAAAAAGAATGTTTTGCTTCTAGAAACCTGGACTACTCAAAGAAATTACAAGAACGGTTGTCTAAATTTGCGTACACACACATACACATTCGCTTGTCACACATTGCTATGAAGCTGCCAGCTGGTTGCTTGTAGACATTCCAGGCTCTGGTTGCTTGGTGGTCACTACATTGCTGCAAACTGTTTGCAGTGTGTACAGAGCTTACGACAGTTCAGGCGGTGTTGAAGAATAATGGTTTATGACAAAAGCAGTATTTAAAATCATGTATATTTACACGTTTTAATAAATTATTCCACTGTTCCTAGTAAAATATAAGGAAATGAGGGATATCTCACAGCTTTTGCACAATGCTCTTTTTGTGCAATAGTGCAAAGATTATTTAGTTATTTTCTCCCACATGTCTAGGGATGGGTATCGAAAACCGGTTCTTGTTGAGAACCGGTTCCCACTGTTTCAATTCCTTGGAATCGTTTGCCATTTTTGCAAACGATTCCCTTATCGATTCCAGTCGCCCCGAATGACGTCACCACGTTGCGGAGCGTCATTTACCTGGCAGGAAACATGGCGCCTAAGCGGCTCAAACGCTCAAAAGTTTGATTATACTTTATGAGAACCGATGACAACAGGGCAACTTGCAAAGTAGATATTTCATTTAAGGGAGGAAACACTACGAATATGCAAAAGCATTTGCTCACAAAACACGCGATGACACGCGTTTTTAATTCCGCTCCGGACTCGTGACTCTCAACCCAGCAGCAGCGCTAACGTTTGCACGTCCTCTCCCGTTAATGCGGCAGGTAAATAATCAACTAACAGTGCATATTATGTTAGCGCGATCTGCCTTATTACAAGACCTGCCATTACTGTACATGTAGGTGACCATGATGAGAGAGACAGACAGAGTCTGGCTGGCGCTCGCTGACAGTTCTCGCTGCAGTCTACCGGTAGCGTCTCCTTTCAGGCCAGGATAGACTAATGTCACCGAGCAGTGTCTAAGTTTGTGGTCAAAGGCTTGCACCCATTTGCCACAGCAGATGCCCCCGATTTTTGGTAAGTGAATGTGTTTAATTGTAGGCAGGGACATTACTGGATATTCTTGTGTAATTGCCACAGAACAATTTATGTTATACTTTGTTATTGCTACAGAAGAATGTTGCAGCTTTAAGGCAGGGATGACTCCTGGAGTTGCTTTCTCACTGCATATGCTTTATTTCACAATCAGATCGATTCGATAACAAAAACATACAGCAGCTCCTCTCCTACTCCTAGCCCTTCGCTGCGGTGGAAAAAAGAACGACTTCAATCCCCTTCAAGGAACATACGTACAAAATAGTTTTCCTGATACACCAATGGGGCGTTCAATGCCATCTTGTAAATATGAGTACTCTGGCAGAGTAACAGTTCAAATGAAAAATACACCAGAACAAACAAGCAAACAAAAAAAGAAGTGTGGGGTACCTTTGAACCAATGAACAAAGTATAACAATTTATACTTTTTAACATAACCCGACCCCGTCAATATGTGATATGTCTCACAAGAATATTTATTTTATTATTTTACATTTACAATTTTTTTTTCCTGGGGACCCTGTGACACCCCATTGAAGAGCCGTAGGCTGGATCTCTCAAGATCTCACTGTTGGGTTTGTAAGGCCATGTTACTCCTAAATTTCTATCTTGTTCAAAGAGAAGATATAAAACAAAGCTCTGAGCTAATCGACCTTAGTGTTCTCCTTTTTAAAAAAAAAAAAAAGAATCGATAAGAGAATCGATAAAGAATCGAATCGTTAAACAGAATCGAAAATGGAATCGGAATCGTTAAAATCTTATCAATACCCATCCCTACACATGTCATCATTTAATTTTGAGTTCTGCAATCGAATACTTGTGATACCAGCTGTGGGCAAATGAGCAATGAGCACGTTTGACTAATTATAATGTAATGTGTTTGTAATCTACAAAAACTGACTTTACTATGAAAACTGTGAAGTCAATTTTACTTGAAGATTTAAAAAATTTAGTTGAGGTTAATCATTTTTTTCTAGCTTCCACCTCCATAGATGCTGTAAAACCTTCAAAAAAAGTTCAAGTTTCCATGAACTAGCACTGATATCTTTATTTTGTTAAGGAAATGTGTGGACTCAACCATACAGAAAACAATGGAAAATAAAATAGGTAGCTGACTATTACTGGTCAGAGTCTTCTGAGAGGCTAGCTAATGTTTGAAAGTGAAATTTAATGAATGGAGCCACCTGCAGAAGGCCCTGTTGCACAACCACCCCCACAATATACACACACAAACGCCCTAACAATGAGATCAACAGAAGGGAATATTTGAGGAGACTAGTGGGGGATTAATGAGAAGGGGATTAGAAGGTGGGTGGCTCTCTCTCTATGTATTTGTGTGTGTGTGTCTGTAGTGTTAGCCACTTGAGTGTCAGCATAGCTCTGGTTAGGGACAGGATTGTTTTGAGTTTGTCTTAGCGGGACAAGGCTAGCAAGCAGTCAGAGACAGGAGTAGGTTTAAAGAGAGCTGTTGGTGGCCAGACTGAACTAGAGACTGAGATGAGTGAGCAGACTGGTATGTGTGACAGCTCTGCACTGAGAAGCCCGGCCAGAGTAATGACAGGTCATACTCTCTGAGCATGCAAAGCAGAGAGTGAAGCGAAGGCAACTGGGATCTTGGTTTGGTAAACCTGTTTCTATTTTATTTTTTTCAACAGTAAGCCAGTTCTGTATTTCATGTAGTAGTAGATTGTAGCAGATAAGAGCTTTGATTTCAATGTGAATTTACTTTGACTCATGTAGACAAAAAGGAAGTGATAAAAAGTCTTGATGCATTCTCAATCATCCAGGAAAATAAATCTCCAAAAGTTGATTCTGTTCATCTGGACGTAGCATTTTCTGGGAGAAACGTTTCGTCACTCATCTAAGTGACTTCTTCAGTCTCAGCTGACTGCAGGTTTCCCCAACCTTATAAACAGTTTATAAACTGACTGCAGGTTTCAGTCAGCTGGAAACCTGCAGTCAGCTGAGACTGAAGAAGTCACTTAGATGAGTGACGAAACGTTTCTCCCAGAAAACGCTACGTCCAGATGAACAGAATCAACTTTTGGAGAAGTGATAAAAAGTATTTATCACTTCTTCACTTCCAGTATTTAACATTGGATTTTTGTTTGAAAATGAAAACATTGGGGAAAAAAACTTTTAAAGTACAAAAAAACAATACAACAAGAATTGGAAGAGTTAATTATCTCCTATGTGAAGGTCTGATGACACAGAATATATTTTAACTGAAGCAGAAGTAAGAATAAAGCTTAGTTATGGGAAATCATTTTTAAACTCGATACTTAAATCGAAACCTAAATCCACTAAATTCTAAACAAATGTGGTTTCCAAGAAATTCAGCTGAATTAATTTTAATTGATTTTAATTCATTTCCAACAAAAGTCACAGAAGAAAATGCTCATTAATACTTAGTGGTAAGTAAACCACTGTTTTTCTCTAGCTGAGCACCCAAAGCACTTTCCCACACAGTGGATGTATGAATGGGTGAATGAGGTAAGTTGTCTAATGTCATACCAGCACAAACAGTCTGTCCAGCCAAACATTCGTCCACATTCATACTCTGATGGATGCATCGGGGAGCGACTTGGGTTTAGCATCTTGCCCAAGGATATTTGGCATGCAGACTGGAGCAGACAGGGATCAAACCACCAACCTTCCAATTAGTAGATGACCTGCTCTAGCTCCTGAGCTACAGCCGCCCCACAACACCCCACTGTTAAATGTCAAAATAAACAAGAGAAGGTAGAGATAATATCACTGAAATAATTTCAATCAGACTTCCATGCTTTGATGTGAGGAAGGTTACTTTGCTCAACACTTCACAAATCTAATTTTTTCATTGTCTTTTTAACATTTCTCTCTCTCCAGAGTGCAAGCTTCAGTGCATCACACATTTATCTTAGATCATTTAAGTGTATTTCCATTGGACGTGAGTAAAAAGCAAAAGAAAGAAACATACATTTTGCATTTCAAACTTTTCATCAGGTTTCATTACTTCCAGTTGGGAGCTTTTAAGTGCAAAGTGAAGAAGGGAACAGTGGGGTGATCAAAACTTCATAGTTTTATTTTTCTTAAACACTGGATTAAGAATATAGTGAGAACATTTAAAAGAAAACTGCAAGGCGCTCATGTTTTGCACTTTTGGGGCAGTCATTTTGTATTTAAGTTTGTACATTTCCAACTGAATAACAGGGTATCAGGGTACCACAAGCGTATCAGAGCTTCAAGTAAAAATAACAGCTGCACATCATCAGTGAAGCATTACTACTCACTGCGCAACAACTCTGATAAAAACTAATGGAAAGCAGAGGATGAACATCCTGTTTACATCCTAAGACGGTAACATATGAAGCTGTTTTTAATGTGCAGCAAAACTGTCTTACATGCACTTTATAAACTGTAAATACCATATGGATGTCATCTAATTCCTTTCACAGACCAGCTCACATAAGACATGCAGGTGCAAGTAGATCTAAAACTGAAGCTATGCTCATAAGAAGGGAACAAACAGAAAATGAAGTGCTGTTGGATTCATCTGAAATGTGAAGACCAAATAATGAAGCCAACACCAGCAGTGTTTGCTGCTCTTGGCTGGACAGGCTCTGTTTGTCTTAGTGTCGGGGGGCAAAGAGAGCTGGCAGCTGAATGGAATTCTTCGAAACACCAAATAAACCCATATTAAATTTCCTCTGCAATGCTTTAGGGAGAGGGCTGAATATGACAGGGAGGACGGACAGAAAGGAGGACAGCAGGAGCTCATTGTGTAGAGGCGAAGGTACACTGCAAAGTAGGTAGGTAAAGAGCTCAAAATATAGAGATGGGAAGGTGAGAAGAGACTGAGAAAGATGTTTGCAGGCTGTGAAGGGAGGATAGGGAAAAGGTCCAGAGGGAAATGGAGAGCGCAAGGTCGCAAAGGATGTAGAGGAGAAGCTGTGAAAAAGGTGAAAAAGAAAAGAATAAGAACGGTCATAGTAGAAAGACACGCCGAACAAATGAAAGTCACTATGTAGGCCCCAAACTGGATTCCTACCAGAAGAGAGGCACTCTGGGCATTTACCAGTCATAGTCATAGCCCTGCTTTTGTAATGGTTAACGTTACTGTGCACAGGTCTGAAATGAAGTTGAGTATCACACAGCTTTTTGTGGCCACTGCTGCAAAAAGTGAATATCTCATTCATGCAGAACAGATGGTGTGAAGTCTACGCACATCACAGTTTTGGCAAAGTGCAGTGCTGTGAAAAAACAATTGCCCTGTTTCTGGGTTATAGCTGTCACATGTGCATGTTTCAGATGATCGAACAAATGTTAGATTTAATATCAGACAAAGATCATCTGAGGTTATGATGATTACATTACATAGGGCCAATCTACTTGGCCCTATGTGAAAAAGTAATTGAATTAACTACAATTAACAACATTTGCTAGAAACCTTAGTTCAGTCTTACCGGCCACACCCAGTCCTAATTACTGCCAGACCCACTGAATCAAGATATAAAAGTAGACTAAAAAGCAACAAGTCACGTCACGATCTAAAGACACTCAAGAACAGATGAGAAACAATATAACAATAACACATCCAGGAGGTGAAGAACCCAAAACATCATCTAAAGTAGTTAAAGATACGTGTGGATGTCTGACAATCTGGAGCTGCTTTGCTACTTAAGGACCGGGACAACTTGCTGTAATTGATGAAACCATGAATTCAGCTCTATACTGGAAAATCCTGAGAGAGAATGTCTGGCCATCAGTTTGTTCCCTGGAGCTCAAGAAAACTAGGGTTGTGCAGCAGGATAATAATTGGAACACATCAGCAAATCCACCTCTGAACAGCTCAAAAAAAAGGTGGTTTTGGATGGACAGGCCACAGCTGAGGCTTAAGTCAGATTGGGATGCTTTGGCATGACCTTAAACATCTTGTTCATACTTAAAAAAACAAACAAACAAAAAACTTTAATGTAGTTAAATTAAAACAATTCTGCAAAGAAAAGTGGGACAAAATTTCTTCAGAGTACTGTGAAATTCGCATTGCCAGTTATCGCAGGTACTTCATAGTCCCCTCAAAGCATGCATGGGGTTAGGTTTGTTTGGTGATTCTAAACTGACTGTTGATGTGACTGGTTGTCTCTATGTGTTAACCCTGTCCCAGACTTGCTGACACGTCCATGGTGTATCGTGCCTGTGGCCTTTATTGGATAGACAGAAGAAAATTGATATCTGGATCTGAAACATGTAGCTGTGACTAACATGTAAAGAAATCAGAAAATACTTTTCACAGCATTATAAAAGTGAAACCTAATACATAGATGTTGGAAAAGACTTGTTACAGTTGAATTCTCCAGGTGTGATATTTAAAAATGAGAGCAGATTAACTCTCACAGTTAGTGAGTTGTAAAATAAGGTTTCCATGGAACAGTTCGTCCAGTGGACCCCGGGGGACTTTTGGATGCAGAGAGTGTGATAGAGTAGACTGAGGAACCTGGTCATTCAAGAGGGCCCAGAGTATAGCTGCCGCTCCTCTGCACTGAAAAGAGCCAGTTGAGGTGGTTCAGACATCTAATTAGGATGTCTGCTGGATACCTCTTAGGTGAGGTGTTTCCAACATTGACTGGAGTCTCCAAAGCAGACCCAGGACACTCTGAAGGGATTTTTGGCTGACAGGCAATGCCTCAGTTTCACCACAGAAGAGCACGAGGAGGTGGTTGGGAAAAGTCTGAGCTTAGAATGTGTCGCCCACAACCCTGCCCCAGATAAGATATCAAATACAAGGATGGATGGAAAACTCAGAAACTTCTCCGAAAACTGCACTCATTAAAATTAGCAACCAGAACAAGAGTACCATATGAGTACTGTGTTAAATAACTGTCACAGTTCCACAACGCCTCCCCACCCCCACCCCCTTAGCAACTATATACTTAGCTGTTTGTCTGCTGATGACATGGGAAGGAAACAAAGCTAAAGACAAAAAATGATATATGTAATCACTATTATTTTGAAATGAAACTCAACAGCACAAAGCCCCAGGTGCACCGGCAAGAATCCCCCAAACCAGAGCTATAGGCTGTGAGACAGCTAGAGGTCTGCTTTGAGGATTATAGCCTCCAATTCTCTCTCTGCCCCCCTCTCACTTCTCTCTCTCTGTCTCTCTTTCTTTCAGCTGAAGGGACATCTGGAGTGCATTAAAGCGTTGAGGACATTGGATCTCCCCAGAGCGCTCAACTGGATGGGTGGCCCACTGTAGCCCCTTTTCAGCAGCAGGACCCAACCCTTCCTGATTGATAGAGGGAGCCCCACATGCACACTTAACACTCACACACATCCTACATGGCTGACATACACCATAGACCACTGAAACACCGGTAGTGCTGCTAACGTGGATTAATTTGAACACATGTTTTTGCTCCTTTCAGTGTGTGCAATTTGGCCTATCAATCATCCATTGATACATTTTATGTGCTGTACATTCCTGCAGATTTAGGCCATATATTAGTGAAGTGACTTTGAAGCAAGCATGTCGACACTAAACACAAACCAGCTTGGTTTAATGGAAGCTCCTGACATGTGGAAGTAATATAGGAACACGGATACTCTGATCCTCACTGACAACATGCAGTGACTAAGGCTTTTTACAGCAATCCTCGACACCTCATTCACAGACATAATGAAGCAAATCAAAACCCAGAATTGTACTTTCTCATTAAAGTACAGGATGGACAATTCTATAAGAGTCTTTCCTACACACGATTAGAAAACACAAACTTTCTCAAAGAGGGAAAGTTCAAAGAAGCTCCTCATTTCCAGTAAATTGCTTTGCCTGATTTGCCATTTCAAATAAATTGCAGCGTTGGCCAAAATTTGCAATTCACTGGAAGTCGTCCCCTCAGCCACACAGAAGAGGTTAATCCATATTTCGCGTTTGAATATAAGACGGAAAAAGAGAAAAAGGGAAGATAGGTAACTCTTTGCCCGGAGATGGGGAGCTGAGGGGAGGGGAGTAGTGAGAGAAACTGTGGGAGTGGAGGAAAAGGCGAGAGAATGGGAAGAAACAGGCGTCATTTAGAGTAAATGGCATCCAAAAACCCTCTCCAATTATCTTTGCCTACCATGCCAGTGAGACTGACTTAATTAAAATGACTTGAGAGGGAGGGGAGAGAAGAAGAATCTGCCAGTGATTGAGGGGGCAGGCAGGCGACATATCTGCACTGAAACACAAAGCTCAGGCATCGTGCAGGCTGTCGACCACTCTCCCTTTTCAATTCTCGACTTCAAAAGTGAATAAAGAAATACTAATAAAAAGAGAGGGGCTCTCACCATTTGCAGCCATGTAATTGCGCTATTTAAATCCTACATTTTTTATCATTGTTGGAATATTGGTCGGGAGGGGGGTTGAGTGTATAAAAATGGATAGTGAAACAGCCCCATACCCTCACCACCTATAATCTCCGTGCCTTCTTTCTCAGAAAATCCTCTGACAGTGACCTTTTCGCATGAGGTCTGTTTCTATGGAAACAACGTCCAGCCCATCTACGTTTGGTGTTTTCCTGTCACCGGTCTGCCAGAACTGGCCCACTTGTGACTAAGAAGAAGAATGTGGCACATTTCAAGATCCATCTCCTGTTTGTTGTTTCCACTGGTGTGCAGCCACAGGCCTGGGAAGCAGCATGGAGCATCTGCTATGGTAAACACACGTGTGTGATGTCTGAAGCCTAAAATGTTGCAGTCCTGTGGATGTGAAATCATACAAATTTCATGTTTTATGATGATTTCATGTTTGTTTTTTGTGCATCACACTGCAGCAAAAATTTTGAGTTATTATAAAAGTATTTTCCAAAACAACAATTACCAAAAAATGGATACTAAAGATATCCAGGTTGACAAAGATATAGTGACATAGTTACTCTAGCAGTTTTACAAATAGATCCCTCAGTTTATTATTTCAACTCTACGTCTTCATCAAATAAGATTTACTGTGGGTTACCCACTTTTCCTTTCTTGTCTTTATTTTTGCAGCCAGCTGGGGATGTATATGTGATTTATTTGAAGTGGCAGTTCATCTTATCAGTGTAAATCTAAAATAAAGCCAACGTTTTGCAGTTGTTACCACAGATATAACATACAGAAGAACAAGACGTCATTGTAAGAAGCCATTTGAAATCTGATATAGGTATCACCAACAAGGTGCACTGCAGAAATACTACTTAGCTTATTCCAGTATTATTAAAACTATTATGACATTTACTAACTAAATGTCCGTTTTTACACACGTTCACACTTAGCATTAACATGTGCCATGGATAATTGGTAGATAAATCTATTGTGTCTGTTTAGGAAGTGCAGTCACGAGCATTTTCGATAGCTCTGTGTAAATGGATCTCATCTTTCTCTTTTGGTTTGCAAAGACTAACTATTCTCTTTTCAACTGTCAGAAGGCAGCAATTCAACTTCTGTTACCATTTTGTCAAAAGAAAACGAAGAAGCATACATCCATCTTCTTCCCTTTATCCGTGGCCGGGTCGCGAGGGCAGCAGCCTAAGCAGAGAAGCCCAGACCTCCCTCTTCCCAGCCACCTCCTCCAGCTTGTCCAGGGGAACACCAAAGCGTTCCCAGGCCAGCAGAGAGATATAATCTCTCCAGTGTGTCCTGGGTCTGCCCCGGGGCCTCCTCCTGATAGGACATGCCCGGAACACATTAGCCAGGAGGCGCCCAGAAAGCATCCTTGTCAGATGCCCGAACCACCTCAACTGGCTCCTTTCACTGTGGAGCGGCGAAAGGAGCTCTGAGCCCCTCCCAGATGTCTGAACTTGTCACCATATCTATAAGGGAGAGGCCAGCCACCCTTCGAAGAAAGCTAATTTCCGCCACTTGTATCCACGGTCTCATTCTTTCAGTCACTACTGACAGCTTGTGACAATAGGTGAAGGTAGGTCGACTGGTAAATTGAGAGCTCTGCTTTTACACTCAGCTCTCTAGAAGAAGAAGCAATCCATTGATTGATTTGAACACGCAATCAAAACAATATAATTCATTATAAAATTGTTGGCATATCACTGAGTACTTCAACTAATACACTGTACATCAAAGGGTTAGGCAGAACATTAACACAGCCCATGATACATTAATATACACTCTAAATAGCAACCTGCAGGCTTCAAAAATTAATAGCAAAACTGCACTTTCCATAATGGCCATTGCTTAAAAAATGCTAAGAGTACAGTGGGTGTTTTTTTCTCCTTATAGCCTGTGCACTGGAATGTTGGTGTCTGCTAGGCCTCAGCTCTCCATGTCAACGCGGTTTATTATAAGAGATTAATGAGCATATCAGCTTTGGGCATTGCCAAATAATAAAAGATTTGCTCTTTTAGATTTCATGAAGTATCTTTTGTCCATCCTATAGACATTCTAGACTTTGCATCTTTATCAAGAAAATACAGCTAGTGCGCTGTGGCAGCTGCTCTTTTGGAATTTAAGGCTCAGTTTGCTTGCCAGCAGATTCAGACACACTCTGGCTGATGAAAGAAGGTCGTTTTGTGGTGTAGTGTACACTGGGGACACGTAGCAATGTTAAAAACAATGTAAACGCTGATTTGAACAATATGTTCTCTTTAAGTGTTGTCTTGTTCAAATGACAAATGCTTTAAACACGTTTGTCACAGCCACTGCAGAAATTTCCATTTAAACATGCGCATTGTGCCATTTCAGTCTAAAATGTGCTTCTCTTCATAAGTTGCTGGCTTAAAAAAAGGAAGCAAAGAAAGAAAAAGTGAAGTAAATTGAAATTCATTTTGCACCAAAGTACAGTATGTGCTGCCAGTGTCAATAAAAAAAGCACTTCTCTGTCGCAAATACACACACATTCACAGACACACACACACACTCCTCTCACACCTTGATCAGCCAATACACAATACTGCTCATGTGTCACAGCTAACACCTGTTACTGTGCTTTTGCCTTGTGAGCTTATTGTAACGGACTGTACAGAATCTTCCACTGAACACAATACAAACTCGCACCTGTCTCAACAAATGTGTTTGCACAGAAGGTTGGTGGGCGCTATAATTTCAAGTTAAAGTGCCAGGATGCACTGTATAGGATAATTGCCAAGACTCAGCAACCACTGTATCAATATACATTGACTGGAGTGGGCACAGACAGCTTGGATATAAATCAAAGCTTAGAGGAAAAAGACACAAACACACACACACACACACAGCAGTGACTAAAACTTTGAAATCACCTCTTGGAGCATTTGTGTAAAAGTTAGTGCATTTTCAAGTCAATGCAAAACATGACATTTTAGCAAACAGAAAAAGAAGAAAGAACTCTTGACAACAAACTAATCTAAGGCAATATACTTGTTTCCACTTATAGTAAAAGATTCATTCTTAAAGGTATAGTAAGTGATTAGACAATGTCTGAGAGCTCTGAGGCCCGGAGATGAAGGAGCACCTCAGTTTATGTGAAACAGAAAGGGAGGAAAGGGGGTGGAGTTAGCATGACAACTGCTATTTTGATGGGGCCAAAGCCAAGTACCATCATTGTCCATCCCCCTGCTTTTCCATCTCCAGAGCCCTCTCGTCTCCTCTCCTCTGCATCCCCTTGTTTTCTTTCTCATTCTCGTCAATATTCTCTCTTCATTCTTCTCTAAATTCACATCTTCCTCTTTCCACTGCTTTTCTCCTCCCCCATTTTCTCTATTCCTCCCGTTCTCAGTATCTTGGTCTTAGAGAGCTTCACATTCCCTTATGTTGAGAAACAGAGGGAGAGACCGAATATTAATCATCCCTGTGTGGTTTCAGCGGGCTTGTTTGTTGTTTTTTTAGGGAAGGAAATTTTACACTTCATGAACTCTGTTGACCTCATTCCATATCATCTTAGGGAAACATTTAATGATCGTTATATTGAAGGTGGTACTGAAAAAAGTAAGGAACAGCTCGGCACCTTTACCTCCCTAAAACTCACATGTACCGCATGCACAAACACACAGACACACACACGAGACCGCAGTCAGTCTCAGCTCTGGTTGCCAGGGAGACCGCCATACCAGGGCTCTGACCCAGGAGGTTTGGGACTGTTTTTCAGCCTCCCCACTGGCACCTCCCCCTCTGAAGCAGAAGAGATGGCAGCTGTAGGACAGCTGTTCCTACCAGGATCGAGCCTGAAACCACAACCACCATCCCACCATGAGCGCAGCCAGGACAACATATCAGGGGACAAAAAACACTGAAAAGGCCCAAACGATTACACACATCTGTTTGTTTCACGATAAGTCTGTGGAAAAGATTCACACTGAATTTATTCTATATTTCAGTATGACTCAGTATGACTTTTTTCTATCTGGAAAATGATCCTTTTAGCTTTTGTTTACATTGTTAGTCACTATATTATTATATAAATAATGTAACCTGGTAGCTCAGCTGACTGTGAAACTTTAGGACATAGTTATATTTCTGCAATTACTGCATTATCCTAAACTGGCATCAGTTCACATGTCGCTTTAGATTTGGTACCGGTAAGTACTTTAACCCTTACCATGGGCCTTTTGCTGGGCCCATTTTACAAGCTTTATTTAACTGGCTGTAACTCCATTAGTGTTTGTTGTAGAGACAAAATTCACATGGTTTTGCAAGAAGAAGATGAGTTTCATGGGGATATTTAATGCATCATAGTCACACAAGGCAATCACGAGGTACTGCTGTCTGAACACAGACAGAGTTTACCATCTGTGCTTCACATTACCTTACTCCTGAACCATTTTGACCTAGAGAGAAACTTCTACTTGCTACTGGAAGATGAGAATTTTTTTATTTTAAAGCAAAAGTAAAAGTAAAGTAAGTCCATTAGCTTGTGTGAATCTTGGTTAATAAAGAGATAAGAATAAAAAGTATAACAGAGTAGTATAATTTTCAACTTTGGCAGGTTCTGTTCTCAACTGTTTTCTTAGTATTATTATTGTTGTTAATTATTGTTTATCTTACAATATACAGAAAAGTGCCTTGAGACAGCTGTTAGGTAAAACTGAGTGAGAAAAGAAGAATTTAGGCAGTTTGACTGAGGCAGATCATGATTTTCCTTATATTGTGGCTGTTCAGACTAATACAGGATGGATTCCTACACTGTTCCAAAAAATACTAATGTCAAATTATTTTACTGTGTATTTTACAGTTGTGTACTGTTTTTCTAGAACATCATTACATTTACATAAGTAGACTGTGATCTGACACGTCAAATGTAAAATAACATAACATCACTGTAAATGTAATAAAACACAATTTACTTGTTTGTTAAATATATTTTGTTGTACATATGCATATTTAGATCGTAAAAATACATCCAGGAATGTCTCCCATCATGCCTTGGGACATGTGCTGCTGTTTAGATGTTCTTGTTTTATTGTTTATGGTTACGTTACTTTAAACTGTTATCTTGAATGTTGTGTTTACGCCGTGGTGCAGCGTCACTGATAGTTGTTGTTTTGTAGAGAGAGTGCTGTACCATGAGTGACTTCTGTTGTGCTGTTGTTGAACCTTGAGGCACATTGTAGCACCGCAAGTGTTTTAATAAGGAGCTCCCCCTACCAGCTTGGGGTTAAATAACAAGCTCAATCTCTCTCTGTGAGCTTCTTTGTTAAGATTTCTCTGCATGCCACAATGTAAAACATTGCACGGACACGCTGTGCTAATTATATATTTTGAAAAAGAAATGTAGAGGTAGGAATTGCAA
This sequence comes from Aulonocara stuartgranti, assembly GCF_965226115.1. Lineage (NCBI taxonomy): Eukaryota > Metazoa > Chordata > Actinopteri > Cichliformes > Cichlidae > Aulonocara > Aulonocara stuartgranti. The sequence goes on from NC_138946.1 coordinate 30,275,241, forward strand.
TAATATAAATAACATGACGCTAAGCATCGGCCAATGAATGTGAACTAACAACAAGGTCGCGGGTATGGCTGCGACCGTAGGAAAAAAAACACTAATATGAAGGTATTTTACTGTGCATTTTACAGTAATGTTCTGTTCTTCTAGAATATCATTAAAGTTACGTAAATAGACTTTGACTTCACATTTTGAATGTAAATTAACGTTAAATCACTGTAATGTAATACAACATAATTGTCATGATTATTAAATGTATCTGTCTGTACATATGCATATTTAGATTGTTAAAATACATTCACAAATGTATCATGATTTCACAATTCAAATGTAATGCTATGGAAAAGTATATAACATGATCCCTATAAGCGTGTGTTACATCACATAAGTATTATTATCGTTGCTAGTTAGGGCGATCGTGGCTCAAGAGTTGGCAGTTCGCCTTGTGATCAGAAGATTGCTGGTTCGCGCCCCGGCTCGGACACTCTCCGTCGTTGTGTCCGTGGTCAAGACTCTTCACCTACCGCCTACTAGTGATGGCCAGAGGGGCCGATGGTGCAATATGGCAGCCTCGCCTCTGTCAGTCTGTCCCAGGGCATGCAATCAATTATTATTTAAACCAAATGTTAACTGTATATTTCTGTACATTTACGTATTATGATTCATATTTCCACATTCAGTGACCTTGTTTATAGGTAATTTCATTGTTTGATCGCGTAAAAATGTTCCTAATTTAATGTCTAAAAGCACTTGGAAAAGGCAGAATCCCATGTAAAATTAGCGCAACAAACTGTATTTTCATTACTGAAAATGACCGTATTTTTATGGGACAGTTATTTTCTGTTATTTTACGGTCGTATTTTTGGCGCCCCAGCTGCCGGAATATTACCGTTTTTTTAAGATGTTTTTTTTTCCTATTTATAGATGGTTTCATTGTTTCATCACATTAACATGTTCCTGATTTAATGTTTAGTGGCACTTGAAAAAGGCGAGATCCCATGTCAAATTAGCGCAACTAATTGTATTTTCATTACTGGAAATAACCGTATTTTTATGGGGAGTGATTTTCTGTTATTTCACGGTCGTATTTTGGCGCCCCAGCTGCCGGAATATCACCGTTGTTTTAGGATGTTTTTTTTAACAGTGTAGATCAAAAATATGAAATAGTAAGAAAATAGTGCTTTTTGCTTGAAATGTCAGAAATGAAGGTCTGGCTTTGGAGTAAATCACATTTTTCTCTATGGAATTAAACATGTATTTAAACAACATTTTAAAAATAAGGACAATTCTGAAGCTTTTTGTTATAGCAAATTTATCAAGTTGAGAACAGGAATTCTTCCCAGCACTTAAAATTGGCAGATTTATAAACCTCTTGGAGGAAAACGGGTCATATGAATATATGTGTGACGAGCTGAGGATACATATTTGATGAAGTGTTTGAGAATCTAGAAGGGTTTTGTCAGATAATCAGATCAGATATTTTAACCTTAAGTCTATTAACTGTAAGCTACATTTGAGCCTAAAGTCTAGAGAACAAAAACACAAGGATCGATGTATTTTACTAAAAATGTTCATTTTATTGTAGCTTCTATGGAACACTGTTTTTAAATTATGGTGGTTTATAAACCTGGCTGGTGATTTTTTTGTCCATGGCACAATAATAAAACCAACCAATTCAGTTTACTATGAGCAGACTTCTTTGCAGTGTATTAACACAGGTTTAGTTCATCATTACTTGATTATGCTTGCTCTGACTTAAAAACACCTTGGGTATATGTCACACCTGTATGTATATATAGGCAGTACACCTGTAGAACTTAAAAACGCATGATTCATTATTTAATATGTCAGTTTTAAACTAAACATTATGTTCTTAAAATGAAATAAAGTCAACATTGTATTGTTAAAAAATGAAATAAAAACTCAGTTTTACCTTTCTGGAATCCACAGCAGATCTAGCTTCTGGATAATTGGCCTTATTTCCACTGTGTCCACATACACTTTGCAATTCTTCACCACTATTTATATCACTGAATTTCCCTGGATAGCGGTTCTGGGATTCATATTTGCATGTTGTCGAAAGAACAGATACATTTGCATTGTCTCTGATCTAAAACAAGATGACTAAAATTAATTTAAAAAAAGAAACAGTCGACCAGTTGACAGCAGATCTTTCAAGAATTGCTTGTATGTCTCAGTGCAGCACTCACAACCCCACTATAAAGTTTATGCTGCATAATGTTTGATTTGTTTTGTAATTGTCGTTTTTCAGAAATTCATAATAATTACCCCTGCCTGACCCACACACACAAACACACACACACAAAAGAACCTCAGAAAATAAAAATAAAAAATGTTTCTATTGTGTAAAACTAAGTAATCAATTGAACCAATAAATTAATCAGGATAATGTTTAACAAGGTTACAGATAACATTAGCTGAAGAGATGTTTTTATATGGATTTCCACACAACTGGACTTTTTTCCAACCAGAGGAGAGGTGAATTATTGGTTAATTCTCATAAACCTGGAATTTATCAACTAAAAATACATAGGAGGGGGGCACTGGTTTTTGAAAGCTGCCATGTTGCTCGACCATCTTGAATACAGTGACTCAGATGGATATTGCAATTCTACCTAATCAGGTTCTATGTAGGTGATGGTTCAAATATGTATTACGTTAAAGGCAGAGAAGAGAACTTGTAGGCGATCACGTGCCGTGGAGGCACATTTGAATTTGTTTCTGCACTTTCCAAGACAACATATCAAGGATCATATCTACGATTAGTCATTTGTAATTGAGGTCCTTTTTACCAAAGCAAACATGTGAAGGAAAGAAACAGCATGACCAGTATCATCTTCTTCCATACATAGGTGCATTCTTCAGGAGGAAGATGCAGGAGACACATCTATTCTGATATTTAGAAAGCGTATCTATGCACTTCTATATGTGAAAATGATAAAGAATGCCTGAGAGCCTTACTGTATTTTATTATATGTTGAACTGTTACCTGTTTCCTTCTCCCAAATGTAGAGATTTTAACCACTACATTGATGCAGAAAAAGGAGTTGCAGTAAAAATCCTCAGAATGTAGGAAATAGTGTTTGATCTTTAACGTTTCTTGGAAAAGGACTTCTAAGACCAACTTAATGTACATTCCCCAATGATGAAGTGAAACCTGCACCCAAGTACATATGTTTACAACAATACATCATAAGATAATCACAATACCAGCTCTGAAATATTACGCGTGCCCTCTCTAGTTTCTGGTTTCGTGATTTAACTTGTATGCAGTTTTACAGTATTGCTTTGGTCTCATAACATGGTTTTGTGTGCATGCTATGCATTCGCATCTTTCTCTGTGAGAATAACGTGTGAAAAATGTGGGAGGACTTGACCTCGACGTTCTAGTCTATCCACAAATATATCATTTATATATACGATGTTATTTTGCCAATAAAGAAACAGTTGCCTTGAGACTGTTTCCAACAGCCTGAGATACATAAAATTGCTGCTTTTTATGATCAACTGGACAACCAGAGAAATGATGCGCACTTATCTCTTTAGCAGCGTCTGTTTTTTCATTGTAAGGCACTATGCAGTTTTCAGTAGCACTGTATTTCTCTATAATTAGGTAGTATTCGTGTGCAAGAAGAGTAACCTGTTCTTTTTTGTCATCGGAGTGCCATGGAAAGGAGCAAGCTAAGTTAGTGTGGTGGTGATTTGGTTCTCCCCCTCCATCTGTTTTGTTTTCCTTCCATCTCCCTCTTTTTGATGAGCTGGGTCTTCAGTCCCCCTTATAAAATCCCATTAGATCTTAATGAAGTCAGGCTCCTAGCCTCTCGGCCTCACCTCATTTAGCACGATTGTCTGGCGGCCATTAGCATGGAGGCAATTACAGCCGCACGACAAGAGTAATTGGAAATGCCGACAGGGACCCTGAGAAATTGGAATAAATAAATATAAAAAAAAATATTCAAACTAATAAGCTTCCATTCAGATGGCAGGGAGGGAGCCGCATGTGTCTAAGTTAAATCAACGTAATTACAATTAGGGTTGGTAGGGTAAAGAGCCCGGGTGAGAGAGAAATGGATATGGATGGATTGGAGGATGTTGGTTAAGCACAGAGGTAGCAAATGTGATGGAGGGGAAAGCATAGTGAGGATATTAATGAAGAACTTAAGTGTCAAACACATTCAAGTCACAGAAGTTTGGAAGAAAATATCTATCTGAAGGTGAATTTTGTATTTTGTTGCCCAACTAGTACCTAAAATCATTTCATTACTTCTTAAAATATCAGCATTATTATTTGTAGTCTGTTGTGAAAGCTATAGTGCACATATACAGCTTCAGATCTGTCAAAAGCAACCAGCTAAACGACATGAGGTATACCTGTAATAGATACAGTGTTAACATTTTTGTCCTTTTTTTCCCCAGTTACAGTAACTGTAGTTATAAAGTAGATATGTATAATATGCACTGTCTATTAGCATCTCCATGCTAGTTTAACTAAACCAGCAACAATCTATAAGGACCTAATTCATAATAAATATGTTGGGCTACTGAGAATGACTTACACCAAGGGATAATTATTAATAGTATAATATTTTTTTGGAAAAGGATGGCCAAAAGAAAAACCCCATCTAGATTTGCTAGGCTGCAATAAAAAGCCTCTGGCCATCATAGCAAATACAACGTTGGCAATAACCAACATGGATTTTTCTTTGAGTCCACTGAACTGCACTGATTGTGTTCTTTCAATCATAGAGAAGATATGTACCTTATTGTGCAGGAACTTTAAGAAAAAAATAAACTGACCAAAAAGGACCGCTTGAGTCTGAGAGGCTCTGAGACTACTGAAACAGCAGTGGGCTGCAGGACCTGAGCCAGATTGCCATGGCATCTCTCCTGTGCTGCCACCCCCCAAGTCCATCCCCAACCCTCTCACTCCACACCACCCACTAGCAATCTTGCCCCCTTTCCTGCCTCCTAAACTGAATGACAGGTGGCAGAAATCCGATCAGCATGGGCCTTCATCAAGGAAGCACTCACATCTGAAACGGGCACATTGCCCACTCGCCCACCCGAGGGCCACAGCACACATGTGAGGCTGTTTGGTGTGTATGTGCATGTGCATAAATCAGACAGAGGATGGGGGAGCAGGGCTACAATGGACACAGAGGCTTCAGAGGGAGAAGATGGGGGAGTGTTAGGGGTATAATGGACTTCTTGGCCAGGGAGCCAAGCGGCGAAGCTGGCACTAGGTGTCCGGGACTCAAACGGGAAACAGGAGGTTGGCTCCCACTATAGTCATTGCAAGAGTCCCATTGGGTCATCCACAATAGCAGGGCAACCGGCTGCTGTCAACAATGACCTCCAAGGCCTCACTGCTTGAACTGAGAGAGTCCCACCCTTCAGCACTTCCCTTTTAGCACTCCAATGCAGCTAAGCAGGGATTATTATTAGGGACATGTATTTGGAACATGTGTGCATGGTTGTGATGACCTGTCACTTGGAGTTGCTTTAAAGCTTTGGCTACTGTGCTTCAAAATATGGCTGAAGAACAGCAGTACTGAAGTTAATACACATAAACTGCCACTTCTATTGTATTGCAGCTCATCTTTTCCTGCCCTTACAAACCCAATCAAATTTGAAAAACTCCCACTGTCCTGTTTCTCATAAAAAAAGTTTATTTGTCTAAAACGAGCACAATCTCCATGGGCAGCAGTGGTAGTAAGTGGAAGGGGGGTAATGTAAAGGGAGGTAGGGGGTCTCCTCCAACCAGGAGGAGATTTAATTAGTGAAATCTCATTAAGTCTAACAAAATTAAGCGTAAAACAATCCTTGGTGGGGAATCGTGGTGGAGGTTCTGGGTGTAGAGGGTAGGAGGTGGGGGACACTTAGGGGCTGAGAGGACATGAAGACTGGCTGTGCGATTAGTCTTGCCTGTGTGTACGAGGAGACAAATGGCTTAGTATAACCAGACACCGCTTGGCAAAAAACTAGATTGCCATGTGTGTACAGCTCCTCCATTGTTTTAGTTCTTAACTCTTAACTTCTTAACTAAGCTCTTCCTAGGGAAGGTACATTTATAGAAATTGATACATAGAGTAGCTACAATATAGAATCAGACATTTCAAACTGGAGGCTTGATGAACGATATCAAGAGTGACTCTGAAACCTTCCTTTGATGGAATACAGGTGGCTGGAGAGGATATCATCTGGACAGCCTGCCAATCTGACATACAACTAACACTTAGAGACAGGCATTCATTCACATTCACATTCACAGCTGTAGCCAATTCCCAGTACATGTGACAGAGAATATGCCGACTCCATAGAGAAGGGCCCCTGGGTCAATCTCTTCTTGACTTGAGCATATAGTTCTACCCACCATAACAACATGCAACCCTCAGATACTACAATCCTATCCTTATATGGACTATGACTATATAGGACTATGACTTTCACCATTTGCTTCACAAACATTTTAGAGTTGATCCTGCGTGAAATAGCACTAAACTACTGCTGTACTGGGTAGCAGTAGTACAGCTGTAATGTAATGCTGTAGCATGCTGTGGTGCTATGTGATCATTTCCATTCTTCCAACGTACGAAACTGACAAACAAAAACACCAGTTAGTGTATTTTTTACATCAAAGAGAGAGATAGAATCTGAAATTATTCCAAGGGCAAAGTAACTTAAGCCACTGGTAAATGTAGCCTACTAGCCAAAGAAATAATGTTACAGCTTAAAGCGTTGTTACCCACTATGGCAACATTGTTGATTGTTGGCTTTTTTTTTCCAAGAAGTACATGTCTGCTCTGTTTTAAAACCATGAAAGTTCGACTTCTTCGTTATAGGAAGTACCTTCACAGCACAAATAGGCAAAACATAGTCTTTACCTGCCTTAGAGTAAAAGCTGTCCAGTACAGAATGTACTATACTGGCTTTGGTGTTATGCTACTGAGTTTTTCCATTTTCCTCAAATAATTCTAAAATAGCTAATTAGAAAATAACCTAACCTGTTTTTTTCTCCCAACAACCCCTTTGATATCAATGTCCCCAGTGAAAAACTAGATAAATGAACTGTACACTAATGAGTGCCTATAATTTACTAAAAGTGGAACGCTACAATTTTACTTTGCTGTCTCAATGACTCGGCAGCAAACTAAGTGTTTTGTGGGAAGAAGTTCCAGTCATGAGGATCTAAAAAACAATTTGAGGGCATTAATGGGTTGTTTTGTCATGTAAATGTAATATAGAACCACTATCCAGCCCAAAGTAACATTCAAAAGCCAGACAATTGTTTCTTAGAAACCAATGAAGTGCCCTATTCTTGGTCTCCGGGAGGTCCAGGTATCATCAGAAAGTAATGGTCTTTTTAAAGATGGTGGTTTCCATCGCCACATAATTTCTGCTCAACATTATAAACAACATACAGAAAATATATGTTTTTCCCATCACCTGATTTTTCTAGTTTATCATTCATGACTAGGACACTTTAACACACTTTATATTTAACTAGTATAACTTTAAAGAAAATGAAGTCACATTTTTACATGAGATTGCTAATATAAGCCTGACCTCACCAGTAAAATAACAAGAGCAATAACTAATTGTGGTAAATGGCTACTCCTCAGGTGACCTCTTGCTGTCTTCTTAGTGCACATGCACCTAGGGTGGTATGTCTCAAAAGCCTGACAGAGGAGGCTGATAATGGGTAATTTAAGTAAAACTATCTGTTCCTAAACTCCCTACTTTTGTTGACTAACACTAACTAAACAGTAGCTAAAGACAACAGTAATAAACAAAAAAGGAAAGAACATGGAATAAGTGAGTTACCTGAAACCCAGGTCTTCTTTTGTGTGTATGTGTCATTGGTAACTGACTCTATTGTTTACTTGTAACATGTGCACAAACAGTTCATTTACTAAAGGGTTAATCATAATAATCAACAACTTCAAAAAACAGAACCACAGACAAACTACAGCAAGAAGCGAGTAAACATAACAATTCAGGGGTTGAAGAAATAGGGATAAAGTTTGCTCAGGTGATTGAAATTCAACTGGTTAAACTGAACTTCAGCAGGGTAATCAGTCACAGTGTACCCAACAACAATATGCCACCATGTGTAAAGTATGAATTACATGTGACTCTGTGCTCCTAAATTATTACAAGAACTGATCTTGATGCCGCTTTCTCAACATTTCTCTACAAAACAAAACCGCACATAGATTTGCTTCTGATACTTATAATAATATCCAACATCACACAACAGGAAAATGGCACCTTACAATTAGCTTGCCCACAACAACGCAGCACCTTGTTGTATTATCTTCTGTCTGTCTGTCCTCCACTCCCAGCCTATTGAGACATTATAGAATTATTAAACATTTAGCAAAAGTTATTATTAATACTGAAACACTATTAAATAATAGGAGCAGGAATGCAACTGGTCAATCGTTTGTTTAAGAAGGATATAAAGTTGTCATTCAAACCAGATTTAACCTCTTAAAACCAGTCTGCATCATAAACTGTCACATTAAAATAATAAAGCCAGAATGTTCCAGATTCTAGATCGACTTCTACGAAAACTGGTCTAAAACAAGTTGTCCTTTTAAAAACTAGTGAAACTATATTGTATCCAAGATGGCCGACTTCTAAATGGCCACCATGGTCACCACCCATCTTGAGGAGTTTGCTCCCTCACATATACTAATGTGCCACAAACAGGACTTTAATATCACCAACCATTCCCATTTTATGACGGTGTATCCATATAAATGGCCCACCCTGTACAAATGTGATTATAATTTTGAAGAGGTGAAAACAGGGAGGTCAGTAAATGGCTGTGGTTAAAATTCCATTGAATAGTTGACTGGCTGGCTGTGACTGATCCACACAGAGCATTTTTGGTGCACATGTAAAAGATTTAAGTTCAATCAGGCATTCAGGCCTGGACACCTGATCTTTCACTTAAAGCTCCCCCAGAACAGTGGGAGTGTGGTTCGGCCTCACAGCAGGCCACCTACCTCCAGCAATCTGTGAACACAGAGCTTCTTAAGGGATGGTATTTATCCAGTTCTACACAGCTCAGTCGGGAGTACTCTGTGTGGTATGCAGGTACCACCCTATGAGTAGGGAGGACTGGTATGAAATCTGCTGATGTCTGAGCCCAGATACTTTTCTCACTTTAAAGTTTATCAGTCTCACTAAGAAAATGGAAAGAGATTTTTTATTTATTTATTTATTTTGAGGATGCAAACAAAGTGGTTAATTTAATTTAACATTTAATTTTACTGGGCAAATTGCCATGTCATCCAAAACCCATTTCATTTCCATAATCCATCTAGTTTATCGCTACCTATGACAATTCAAAAAGGAAGAAAATCCTGATTATTATTGTTGTTGTTGTTTTAAATTGTATAGAACTTGTTATTTCTATTAGCTCTTTCTCAACTTGAAAATGTCAAGCCTGTTAATGTAAAAAGGACAATGTGGGGATGGGCTGTGATATAGATATAGGCATAGGGCCACTCCAGTGATAAAATACATCAAAATAAGTTGAACACATTTACTTTTTATACAGGAAAATGAAGCAGCAAGACTTTAATAATGCTGCGGCCTTCGTTTTTCAGCTGCTCCCATTGGGGGAACATGTGCTTCCATCTCACAATCTCTCTACTATCCTCTTCTTTCCCTGTCCTCCTTCACTGCATCCTTGAATATTTTCTGTGGTGTTTTTCTTTTCCTTCTGCTTGGCACCTCAAGCTACATAAAACCTTTGTCAGCCATGTCACTATCCCTCCTCTGCACAGCCATACCATTTTAGCTTTGCATCTCTCATTTTTTCTGATATACACTCAACCTTAGCGGCCCCTCTGTTAGACTCATTTCTAGTCTTGTCCAGTTTTGTCACTCCAAATGAAAACTTTAACATCTTCAACACTACCACTTCCAGCTCCGCCTCCTTTCTTTTGGTTAATGTTCCTGTAGGTCTCGCTGCCATCTTATAAACCTTTGCTTTTGCTCTTCCTGCTGTCCTTTTGTCACATAACACTCCTGATGCTTCACTGCATTTTCTTCTACACCTTTGACAATGTTACTGTTGTTACTGCGCCAACTGTTATTTTCAACAAAAGTCAACTTGGATCATTTATAAATTTCAAAACTGTGTGTAATTGAGTATCAAGTTTTTGGGGTTTTTTGCTTCTGAAAGGGGGCGTATCAGAAAACAGAGATAGTAAAGAAAAACTTAAATCTGGGGGGAAACAAATATGTTGAGGATGTACAGTGCCAAGAAAAAGTAATTTCCCCTCCCCCTGATTTCTTTGGTTTTTGCATATTTGTAACATTTAAATATGTCGTATCATCAAACAAATTTTATTATTTTGCAAAAATAACTTGTGTAAATACAAAATGTAGTTTTTCAATGACGCTCTCATTCATTAGGAAAAAAATTTTAAAAAGTAATTGCTGCCATATTAAAACTGCATTTTATATTTACATGGTGGCAGATATTTTTCACTAATATTAAAATTTGTTTGCTGAAACATATAAATGTGACAAATACTGAAAATTTGAAGAACTCAAGGGAGGAGCAAATATTTATTCCCAGTACTATCGGTTGAGTTTCGCTGTCAAGCAGCCACTTCAGACCAGAGATTTGGGTAAGAGCATTTCTTAGATTTCCTTCAGCCACAAAGAAAACATTTTAGCCTTACGGTAATCCTTCCCAGAGCCCTCCCTAAGCTCAATGGCTCTTCCTCCCTAGGTGATCCCTCTGGCCCCTGTGTGTGATCCTAGAGGGGAATCTCTTTATACCAAAACCCACCGTGCACACCATTCCCCTCCTCTCGCTCCATGGCCCTTCTGAGACCCAGCTGATCTTCCTGTCGACGTCAAAGAAAAATCAGAGTGGAAGCTAGAGCAGTGAGGGTCTCCACCCAGGAGAGTGGAGGTCTAATCACCCTGTTCCTCACGAAATCCACAAGAGAAACATTAGCATTCCTTAATCTGCCCAGTATCAGGTACAATCGCTGGATCTGTACTTGCACTTTTCTACTTCCATTTTCCTCTACGGAAAATAACATTTTACTTCAGTATAGATTTATATTTCCCAAGAAAATTATTTTTGCAACCAGACATTATAAAACAGAAAAGTTTGCTCTCAGTCTTGGAGTCTTGGCTGTCCAGGCATGTAAACCAAGCAGCAAAGTGAAAACGAAGCAACACCGAACAGCCAAAAATTGTTGTTCCTCTTCCTCTCAGGGCAATTTAAGCTTGGGTCCAAAGGCAAGTTAATCCCAACAGACTCCTATGTTAAAATTCCAAAATTTACACCAGTAAAAATCATTATATACAGCTGAAGCTTAAAGTTGGTTTGACATGTGGAGCAGCGGCAGCCAATAGCTAGGCCCCACCTCTGCTAATTCATGTTACTGAATTTCACCTGAATGTGTTTGCGCTGTATATACTTTTCGGAGCACTTTTAGTACTTTTAGTACCTTTAGTACTAATCAGCAGTTTTGTTTTGTTTTTGTTGTTGTCTCTTTTTTTTTTTGGGGGGGGGGGGGGGTCATTTGTTTCAAGGTGTTTTTTTAGGATTAAGGATAGCTACTAATACTACTACTACTACTACTTAGCTACTCCATGATGTGTGTCTGTGGATTAGTCATTAATCATATAGTAGGGGACAAATTGTTAATGCTGAGGTTTTGTCCAGAAACCAGTTGGTTACATCATGTTGGCTATGTTCATTTTTTGATGTTTTTTTCAATGAGTGAGAAGTGATAGCTCTCATTTTAAGAATTTCCAACAGGCTTGTCGCAATTTTGCAAGGAAAGTGCAGCAACACATCCTATTTTTTAATAGGATGTGTTTTAAATGTATATTTAAAAGGAACGTATAAAATATTAAATATCCAAAGCACTAGAATTCTCACCATTCCCCTTTATCCATTATAACTGATATTCCCAATAACCAACTCAAAGCCAGAATGAAATTTAGATTGCACCTGTTTACAATTTCTGTTTGTAAGGGGCAACCAAAAAGAACTTAAAGGGCCCTTTTCGCAAATTTAATCAGATGAAATAAGGATTATTTTGAACTGGGAATCATGCAAAGCTAGTCTAGCAGAGTCCAAAAAGATAAATATGGAGTACAATTACTGTAAATATGTAAAGATTCTGCCTTGCTTTCAAAAGAGTCTATGTGCAAAAGCATTGTAATGCTGAACGAGTTACAAAAAGGTAGTATTCGATGTAGTGATAGGTTCACACCACCCCAGTCAGCTCTGCATTAAATCAAATAGTGGGAGGATGAGTCTTTGCTGTTGGTTCACGTTTCAGGGTTTATTATGACTGAAGGAGTGGGGCTCACAGAGTGCTACTCCCTGGACAAGTTGTGCTCCTTGTAAAATGATTGCTTTATTGTTGCACTGTGTACAACATTTGCTCATATCAATAATGGGATATGCTCCAATGCATCAGGCAAACCCTGGGAGAGAATGTAGCCTCATTTGGTTCATTCAATTTTCACTGTTCGCTTTCATGGCAAAGCAGGTTTTGGGTAGCCACAGGAATGAGTGAATATTCACAACTTCTTGACTAAACTTTATCTCTAATCATATGGAATCTCTGTACAGGGAGCAAAAAAATTCCAGATGGGCATCTTTAAGATATCTAAATCCCCCTCCATTTGCTAGTAGGTTCTGGGGTCAAGGTGTGAAGGGAGGACCAAAAGACCTGTTTCCCACAATCCCTCCACAGCTATAGCCCCCCAGCTGTTCGAGGGCTTTCATAACAACAGCTGCGCAGAGGTTTAGTGGTTCATGTTGCTATGACAACAGCAGGATCAATTGGCATGCACAGACTCTCGGTGCTAATAGCAAAAGTGACATTATGGCATAATTTCATTTCAATAAAACACAGACAGCATTTTTGGTGCACAGAGATTCAGGGGCACATAAAAGGATAAAAGGAAATAATTAATTTTGCACGACAATTCTAGCAGCTCATATGTACAAAACTTACAAGAATCTCCCACACATATTGACAAGCCAGCAACATCTCATTTCAAAAACATTCCTCTGCGTTAAAGATAAGCTCAGTACAGAGCATGACTGTGTCCAAACTCATACAATAGAGGCTAAATATGTCTTCATGCCCGGCAGCTGTATTTGCCACAGATCGCTAACCGGCAGGATGTGCAACAATCAGAAATATTTCTGTTCTCCTGACAAACAGGATATCAGGTCACTTGGCCTCCTCAACAGTGAGGAATCTGATTGTATGGGGAGATTAAAGTATTGCGCAGAGTCAAGAACCAGCCCCAGTTCTACTTGAGGTTTACCAATGGAGGACATCTTTATTACTTAAATACACTCATTGTTCCTTCACATATATTCAACAGTTAGTTAGAGTTTAGTTTTATAGCTTTAATCTGGCCAGTGAATGACAATAGTAGGTATTCCCGAGGGAGTAACCGGAGCTGGCATGGCGTCACCACGGATTTAAGCCCAGCATTTAATGAGCATGCAGCAGATACAGGCAGCTGTGCCAGACAAAACACAGCACAGGCAGCCTATTCGCACACTGATGTGAGCATGTTATCCAGCTGCTACACTGTGAAACACAAGGTTTTTTAACTTTGTATGTACACCACTAATCGTCATTCGGCTGATATTTGACATTGATTATTCCTCTCTGTCTCAAAGAATATGATAGGCCTTGTGAACGGTGTGGGGAAAGCCAAACCGGAATTTACAGCTAAAAATACCCACAGTGATGAGTCAGGATGGACTGAGCAAACAAAAAGAGACCCGTCTAATTTCCTACAGTCTGGCCTTTCAGTGAAAAAACTTCCAGAGTCCTTTCTAGTTAATGAGAGCAGCATCGAGAAGAGAGAAAAGATAATCTATAGACTAGTGGAATAAAAAGAGATTGTCCAATTTCAGTTCAATTCAATGCAATTTGATTTATAGAGCACCAAATCGCAACAACTGTTGCCTCACAGCACTTTACACTGTAAGGTAAAGACCTTAAAATATTTGAGAGAAAACTCCAACAATGAAATAATCCCCTATGACCATGCAGTTGGCGACAGTGGAAAGGAAAATCTCATAACAAGAAAAAAAAAGAAAAAAAAGAGCAGAGTTTAAGTCAAAGTTTAAAAATAATTACCCAGTTTGTTATCATATTGTATCTAGAATTTTCAGGTGAAAATGAATTTAATTAATTTTTGGAATAAAGCTGTAACATAGTAAAAATGTGGAACAATTTGACCTGTGAATACTTTCCAGAAGCACTGTAAAGCAGGGTATCATCTGCATAGCAATGAAAGGTGATCAGGTATAATGTAAATAGCAGTGGTCCCAGCACAGAACCTTGTGGAACTCTGTGACGAACTTCTGTGTGCGAAGAAGCCTTCACATTTACACGAACAAATCCGTTATTCTTTTACATAGATATGATTCAAACCATAATTCCTTTAATATGGTGTTCTGCTTTGTAATTAAATATTATGGTTAACAATATCAAATCACTGCACTTAGGTGAGGTTTAACATGAAATGCACAGAGATCCACTGTCAGAAACCATAAGACTGTCATTAGCAGCTGTCTGTTTTGATAATGAGCTCTGAAACTTGACTGAAATTATTCAAATAAGCTATTCCTCTGCAGATGGTCAGTTAGCTTTTTTACAACTAGTCTTTTAAGAATTTCTGAAATAACAGGAAGGTTGGAGATTAGTCTATAAATCGCTAAGACAGGAGGGTAAAGTAAAGGCTTTTTAAGTAATAGTTTAATACCACCATCTTAAAAGCATGTAATCTGTTGTGGCAGGGCATGGGCTGTGGCACCGCTGCGGGGGAGGCGGACTCACCTGAGAGGCATCAGCGATCACGTCTCACCGGCTTAGAATGATTAACTGGGTCCTGACTGGGTTGTTGTTGTGTTGTGTGTGGATGGCAGCTGAAAAAGAGCCAACAACCGGGAAATAAAAGTGTGTAAAGTGAACTATGTGGTTGGGTCCATCGCAATTTCCATTCCACCCGTTAACAGAGATAGATTGACTACTAATGGTATGACTTCTTTCAGCAGTCTAGAAGGAACTGAGTGTAATAGACACATTGATGGTTTGAAGGAAGTAATTACTGAACAGAACAATCAGAGAGAGTTTAAATAAATATCAGCTGTTTTAAAAGTTTTGGATTAGCTGTTGGATTAGCAGTTGGATTAACAACTTCATTTTAAAAATCCTGCGACTATTCAAATTAGCCACACCGTGGGCTGTAAGGAGCTCTCTGATTGGTTGGACAGACACAGGCTGTCTGTCTGGATTTTTCTAGCTCATAGCTTCGCCCTGCTAAGTAGCGTGTGTGCTTTTACAAAGGCCGTTCAGCCTCAGGATTTACACTCGACTTGACACGGATATGTGAAGACCCTGCAGCAAAACAAACAGCGCAACCTCTGACTGAGTGCCTGTTTATTCAGTCTGACCACCTGTTGAAGGTAACGTGCTAACATGGCTAACGATAGCATCACCGCACGTCGCCACGTTATTTTAAGGTCATCTTAGCTTATGAAAATTTTACGTCACATCTGTACGAGCTGGCTACATGTTTTGTAAACTGCTGTGCTCTTCACAAATAAAGCTGGAAGCAGCTCAGACTATTAGAACCAGCACTGAGCCCTGTTACATTTACACAGTGTTAGAGCAACGGCTGCAGCCTACAGCCTTTAAACTAGCGTGTGCAGTTCCTGCTTTAACCTCCTAGGACCTGGCGTCCACATATGTCGACATCACATTTTCACTCATTACATCCCACGGTGTGGCTAATTTGAATAGCCGCAGGATTTTTAAAATGAAGTTGTTAATCCAACAGCTAATCCGAAAGTTAATCCCTGAGCGAACAGGAAAGGGAAATGGATTTTGAAATGAGGAGTGGAATCGCCATTTTAAAAAGCATTGTGAAAATCACTTTATTAAAGTGCAATTCGAAAAAGGGTTTTGAAATGAAGTTTTTAAAAAGCATTTTAAAAATCAGTTTACTAAATTGGAATTCAAAAATGAATTTACAAATGCAGAATTTATTCTACAACTCATTATTTAAGCACAGAATTCTTTATTTCCATGCGCATGGCTCTTGTGGTCCTCCATATTTGTTAACCTGGCTACAGTACTGAAAAGAAACCTGGGATTATTCTTTTTTCTTCTATCAGTGATGAATTGGAAGATGTCCCAGCTTTACAGAAGGCTTTTTTTATAGAGCACAAAACTATTTTTGCAAGCCAGACAAAGGTTTTCTAAATTAGTGAAACACTATCTCCTCCTCTTCAGCTAAAGGTTATCTGCTTTAAGGTGTCCATTTGTGAGTTATACCAAGGACTTTGATCTGGAGCTTTCTTTTTTAGAAGACTCATAGTATATATGTGTGTAGCTCTGCTTTGTGTGCCCAACTCTGAATAATCACACTTTGGGGGCTCAATAATTTGATGAGATTACTAGAAAAGAGAGCTGCTCCATGTAAAGTGGAATTGATGCCATTTCTCCTAAAAAAGACCACATAAATTTTTTGAACATGACACAGCCAGTGGTTTAAGAAAAACATGCAGCTAAGCATGTCACTACTGTTCTGAATGGAGAGGATGAGTCTGGTATTTTTTAAATCAAAATTACATACTTTGTCAGTTTCAGTATTAATCAGTAATAATTTGAGTGACTTAAGTAATTTCAAAATTAATGCAAACAGGTGCTTTACTGCTAAAGTGAATTCCAGTCTTGCAAAATCTAATTTATTCTTAGTTGGCAGTTTTATATTTCCTTCAAGGGGGGCTACTATGACCCCAGGAACAGAATCAACTATGGCTGCTCAAGTCTCTAGTGTTATGTTTCACAGACTAGAGTTTTTAGCTTGGCAGGTGTCTCATGAGAGGGTAAATTCAATTTGAAACATGAACAGGTTAGTGGAGTAGCAGGGGTACAGCTAACTGGGGTTAGCTATCTGGGAGTCCAAAGCTACAAGTTTTATTAAAGTACCACTGATGCTAAAGGAAGCTGAGAAGTAATTAAACATTTGAAAAACTGCACAGCAGCACGAGGGTGTGCTGCTGGTGCTTCATTTAAAGGTGTTTCTATAAAAGGGGCATCATTTTTAATTCTTCTTATCACCAAACTATTCACTGAGCTGTCGTGCCCTATGGATTGGTGCCAGTCATCTCTGAAGAGACCAGACAACTTCAGAATAAAACTGCTTCATCACAAGATGAATATGATAAAAGTGACTGCCCTGAAAAACATAATATTAATTTCTGTATTGAATTTGAGAAACTTGCCTTTAAGAAACGATACTAGTAAAATGCCTCTTATCAACTGTCATTATAGGTATCAAAAGTTAATACCACTGTTCTCTCGACCTACGTCACACATCTGCTTGTCTAGTTGAGAATATAATGAAACTGACTATATCTTTACTCTTTGCTTATGTACGAGACGTCAAAAGGAAGGCAAAAATGTTTTTATTTTTTTTAATACCATGATATTACTTGGCCTTGCCTCCATGTACTGGGATAAATATTTTTACTTGAGAATACATTTATGTCCGATTCAAAACTTGCCCAAAAAAGTTTATATCCCAAGGCACCAAAGTGCATCTGTTATGCAAAATGTATATCAAGATTTACATGCATTATCTTTTGAGGCAAACACACAGGTAAAAACACACTGAAAACATAAAGGATGTGTTTTCACTTCATTCCAGCTGTCAGACTGTCAGATCTAACACACAGAGAGGAGACACAAGAGGCATTTCCCAGGTGGAATCCTGCCTTGATTCTCACAAAAATGAATCAAACAATCCAGACAGACAGCAGGCCAGTTAAAAGAAGTTGTCTTGGCTCATATTATGCAATATCCTGCAGAGGTATCTCTATAATGTGACTGCACAAGTTTAGATATATTTTGAAAAATATATATTTTGAAAACTCCTAACTGATGTACATGTAAGTCAGTGAAATGAATCACATCTTTAAGATGTGGCCTCTGTGATAAATCAATGGAACTGCTGTGTTCTGTGGTAAGTACAAAGCACTGAATGGGAAGACTGAATGGATTAAACAACCAGTGACCACAATTTACATTATTTTATATGGGTACATTCATTGTCAGATGAAGTGATGAACTGCAGTACGAACATCACTGATTTCTGATTATCTTTTTATGAAACTACAATCAGTGTTCTGCTTGAAAACCTTTGGCTGCTGTTACTCATATCCTTTCCCAAACATATAAAGGTAGGTTTTACTGCTTAAACCTATGTTAGGGACTAGAAAGGTGCTCGTGTAGTACCTTTCTAGTCAGTTGAGCATTCAAAGCACTTTCTTACTATAATCTCAACCAGTGACACACACATTCATACAACACTTATTTACGCGTAAGCACTTTCTAACAGTCACACTCCATTGGATGCATCCGGGGCAACTTGGATACTGCCCGATGGCAGTTGCCCTTACACAGCATCAAAATGCATGTTATTGGGTGTATTGGACCAATACAAGTGCTCAATACTTTCACCCAGCTTCTCAACAAGCACATTTGATCAAGAGGTTTGCTGGAATATGCCCAATCCACAGCGCTCACAGGATCCACTGCCAGCATCACAGTTCCAGACACTACAGGGCACGCACAGAGGTCCCAGGCCCATGCCTTAGGGCTGTTTTGGTGGCACAAAATAGAACTAAAATATTAAAAGGTACTTTTAAATTTGTTGCTAATAATACATCATAAAATGACTTACAGATTACAGATTTTCACATCTTGCACATAAATGATATAAAGCATGAAGACATGATCTGTTATTTTAATGTCCATCTTGTATAAAATGTCAGAGTCATGTGGTAGAATGAAATTTATACACTACAGTACACGCTGATGACAAAGTCATAAATGTAGTGAAGAATGTTGATAATCTCCTCAGCCTGGTGCTGTATAGCAGTAGTAAATTTTGCACATAATCTTTCAATGTCTCTCAGACAGAAAAAAGTGCTTCCCATATGTACATTAAAGAAGATGGATGAAGGAAGCACAAAGAAAGCTTCGGTTACAGCAGACTCATTCTCTCTGAATTTAAACAGCCAGTGTCTGCCCATTATATAAATAATGAGGCCATAGTAGGAATAAAGGTAACACTTTTTTTTGCTGCAAATTTAAACACTCTTTCATTGTCTGAGCATGAAACAGCTCGGGAAGGCAGAAGCACAATGGACTTGGCAGAGGCGGCAAAGGCAGAACAGACAGAGAGGAATTCCCCATCAGTGTCTGAAGCAAACTAACCTTTCTTTTTTCTTTCTGACTCTTCCCTCCTGGTGAGAGTCCAAAGGAAGAAAGTTAACTCTTTCACTGGCACACTGAATGTCTGCTTCAGTTGTTTGTTCAGAGTGCACAGCTCCTAATAATAATTCATGACATTCCTGTGGACTGAGGCTGCAGAATTTACTGACACCCTGGTTCTCTCTGTAGCCTCCACAATGTTTTTCCACACATTAGAGATGCACCACTTAACCCCCCCCCCCCCCCCCCCCCCCTTCGCCACCACCACAATCCAGCTCCATATCCAGGTAGTTAAATACAAAAG
This sequence comes from Aulonocara stuartgranti, assembly GCF_965226115.1. Taxonomy (NCBI): domain Eukaryota; kingdom Metazoa; phylum Chordata; class Actinopteri; order Cichliformes; family Cichlidae; genus Aulonocara; species Aulonocara stuartgranti. The sequence goes on from NC_138946.1 coordinate 30,294,873, forward strand.
TACTTTCTGTCCTTTTCCCAGTACAGAAAATAGTGTCTTGAAGGTGCTTCTCTGTCTGTAAATGTCGGCTGGTGATGGTTTATAAATACCACTGACCACGGGGGAGAAGAAGAACAGTAGCATGCCATTCACTGAGATTGAGAGATTCACACAAAAGACTTATAAGAAAACCTCAAAACAGTAAACCGCTTTCTCAATTTCCCAGCCCTAGCTTGTACAAACACACTCTCATATCCTGGAAAGATAAGCAGGCCTGTTTTGAAGAGGGCATCAAGAAGGCAGGTGTAAGTCATCCCTCATCTCCTGTCATGGTGGGTCTCACCTTCACAGTCCAACTGACACTACGCTGCAGCCAATCCTTTCTGAGAAGCTTAACCACGCGTCTCTTTTTGAGAGTGGCCCATTGGTCAACTTTGCTCTGAACAAATGGGGAAAAAAAACAAGAACGAAAGCAACCACAGGTAAAATCACGTGTTCCACGTCCACATTTCCAGCAATAAGTCAGATTCATTCCCAGTAGATGCCGGACTTCACCAGGGCTGCCCTCTGTCACTGATTCTATTTACAATTTTTATTAATGCCAAGTGGTTTAAGGCTTCCACCTTGGTGGCTGCAGGATCACGTCTTTGCTTTTTGTGGATGATGTGGTTCTGCTGAATTTATTAGACTGTGGCCTCACACTGAAGTGGTTTACAGCTGAGAGTGAAGTAACAGAAATGAAAATTAGCACCTTCAAGTCTGAGTCCATGGTTCTCAGCAGAAAAAGGGTGGAGTGCCAAATATAGGTAAGGATGGATGGATGGACGTGTTACAAATGTTCTAACAGAAAAGTTTGATATTTTTCATATTCAAGCTAGATAAGAAGACTTATCTAGGTTACCACTAGATCTATAAGAGACTGGCAGCCAGGCACTGAACTTAGTTTGGCAAAATCTGTAAAAAGCAACTCACAACAAGTTTTTGTGTTGTTTGTGAACAAAGACTGCAGTCTTGTCGTCATCAGCTAGCAGGAGATCCAGGATCCAGGAGACCCACATGATTTTATTCTGTTTGTATGCAAGCCCAGTGTCCCAGGTGTCACATGCCAGTTTTGATGTCACATCATGTCACCTTGCCCAGTTGTGTAGCTCTTGATTTTTGTAACCTGGTGTGTTGTGCCACAAGACTTTGCAACAACAACAACAAAAAAACACTTGGCAAAGTCTTTGCTTACAGTTTTGAGTTTTTCTCTTCCTATAACATCACTTACATGGCAGTATTGTCTAAGTGGCGACACCTATCGTTCTGCAGAGGCTTCCTGTGCCTTAACAGTGGGCATAAATAGACTTCAAGATGATATTGCAAAGCAACCTTAGCTGTCAATTTCCAAATGGGAATGAGGAGTGAGTAAACCTGAAGATGAATTTTGCAGCATGAAAGAATTTTAAATATTCCAAATTCTATCCTTTGGTGAATATATCATTTCCAACATGAGTTCTCTGACGGAAAACCTTCAGTTGATCCAAATGCTTTAAGAGGGAGCATTTTTCTCTAATACTGGGTTCTCTTCCCTGTTCATTTCAGAATCAAATTTCAGCTCCTACTCCTCCCATACAAGGTATTGGATAATCAGCCACCGTCTTATCTTAAGGACCTTACAGTACCATATCACTCCAATAAAGCACTTCATGCTTAGACTGCTGGCTTGTCTACGGCTCCTAGGATATTTATTTACAAAGGTAGAATAGGAGGCAGAGCTTTCAGTTTTTAGGCCCCTATTCTGTCAAAACAGCTCCCAGTTTGGATTTGGGAGACAGACACCCTTGCTACTTTTAAGATTAGCCTTAAAACCTTTCTTGTTGAAAAAGCCTAGGGCTGGATCAGGTAACCCTAGGCTGCCAGAGGCTTCCCATGAGTGTTTCTTCTTCACTTGTTTGTTTTCACTGCGTTTTTATACTTTATTTAATCATTCATTATTAGTAATCTCTGTCTCTAGTATGTCTTTTGTCGTGTCCCCTGTCCTAATTCCCAACCAGTTGCAGCAGATGGCTGCCCCTCTCTGAGCCTGGTGCTGTTGAAGGTTTCTTCCTGTTTAAAAAAGGGAAGTTTTTTTTCCTTTCCACTGTCACTAAGTTCTTGCTCATAAGGGCTTGTCTAAATTTTGGTAGTTTTCTCTGTATCACTGTAGGGTCTGTCCCTTACAACATAAGGAACATCTTGGTAAGACTGTTTTTGTTGTTACTATATAACAGGTAATAACATGGAACAGAAATGATTGACCTATTGCAGAAAAACCTATCTAAAAGGCTTTTTCCTAACAAGAAGTTTTTTTCAGAGGAAACATTGCAATCTAGAAAAAAAGTCTTCCATAATGAGGCCAATTGGATTAGCAGTGGTGTGGTCTGAATCTGTGCAATTATTGTTTTAGACATAATGGCGAGTTGAAAGAGGCATACTGCAGGCTTCAGTTATTAGAGCTAAAGGCTCATTATTGGAGGCATTAACTCAGTTATTGCTACCAACCAGAATGGCTGGGTTTTCATACATCTTGGATAAACTACAGGACTTGCTCTGGCTACTTAATGCTTCCCCAACCAGGCCAGAGAGACATTTTTAAAAACTTCTGTGCCACCAAATCCAAATGATAAATCACTTAACAGGAGCCTTATGAGTCTATGAGACTGTTGTTGCTGAACTTGTTCTAAAAAGATAAAGACTGAGACACGGTCTCCATTTGAACCATTTGGAGAATCCCCTTACAGTCCTGGTACAAGACTAGTGTTAAAGTTCAGATGTGTGGTACTAATCACATTTAAAAACAATGTCACATACAGCAATCTTTAGGTGTGAGCACAGAGCACTAATGAAACACTGATGATTTCAGTGAGGCTGTCGAAATTACTTATCCCCTCTGAAAAGCTCTTTAAACTAAAAAAACAAATTTCATCCACAATCAGCACTATCAGATTTCAAATTCCCATTTACACCACACTAACATTACAGCAATGCCAAGGCAGTGCCAGCAGGGATCCAGGCATAGATACAGCAGAGCGGTATGGAGACCTTGACCAGATGAGAGCAGCCAGGGGGAGGGGGATCTGGATAGCTGTCTTTCTTCTCCCAGACTCGAGCCCAGACATACAGAAACACACTTGACTCTGTACCGTCTCCAGACGACGCCAGTTCCACAGCTGTTTATAACTCACTTTTAGCACAAAACCATCATCACTCTTTGGAGATGAACCTTTATGAAGTCACATAGTGCGTGGGAGAGCTGTGTGGGTGCGTGACTATGTGTCATTTTTCATTCTTTTACTCAATTTTTTTTTAGTCGCTGGTAATTAAAGTGCTCTTTCCTATGAACTCCTCTGAGGTGCTTTTTCACCTCTTAGGCTGAAAACTTCTCTGTCTGGATTGATCTCAGTGGAGTTTGTCAGATTCTAATGTTATTTTCATTTAGAAATATAATAATGTATAATAGTGTGGGTTTTATGAATGTCTACGTGGAAAATAGGTGGGAAATTTTTTCTCAGCTAGGTATTGGAAACATTGCATGTTGCACCACCCACACCCACAGCCCGACACATGCACACACAACATTTTATTACAGAGTTAATTATATCTGATAGCAGAAGACACGCTGATTTTAATTGTACAAACTCTGAAACTTTCAGGATTTTGTTTGTTTGCCTTTCTTCTTTTTTTGGGGATTTTTGTTATCGGGGGAGGGGAGGGGTCAAATAAAGCCACTGGGCACAATATGGATATGGCTTTTTATTTTTGCTATGGCAAAATATAACTCCTTATTACGGTGTATTGCAGGTTTTAGGCACTTATCAGTGACAGGTGTTAGTGCCAAAAATATTGCAGGACAAAGTATGTACCTGAAAGTATCCACAATGTCACTTTCAGCCTTGAAATACTGATTTATGAGCACATACTGACACATTAAACTTTTTGAATTAATGTAGCTGCATGTTTCCTGCATTTAAATACATAAAACTATTTTAATACCGTAAATGAAACAGTCTAAATTTAGGCTCGATGATGGTTTCTCTGCAGAGTAGTGACATCGCCTGTATTTTAAGTTCACGTTTTTTTCTCTGTTTATTTACATGACAGACACTGCATTTTAATAACACTTTTTGAAAATTGGACTTTAATTGAGTAGTAAAATTTGTAGCTATTGCATTTTCACAAATCCCAGTGTCTTTATAGGCAATTCAAACTGCCGTCCTGATTGGCTCCCCTTATTAAATAATAGCTGAACTGTTTCCAAGCAGGCAGCATTAAACTAGGATGCATCCAGCAGCAGGTTTACTTATTTCAATTGAAAGAGTTGCTGTTGTTCATGACTAACAGCTGTATCACAATGTTATTTTTTAGTTAGCCTTTAACTGACTTTCATTTATTTGTAAAAGGCAGGATAAGTAATGTTGTATTATAATGGAAGCTTGTTTGAAGACAACCTACAAATATTCTGAAAATGTCAAGAAGTTTAAGAAATATTAAATGCCTATTATATTAACAGCACACTATAACCTACTTACTGAAAGCTTGACTGAAGTGCTGCACATCTGTCCTTTGGACTGAACAAGATCTATACAGCAGACTGCTGCCAAAGTCAAGCATTTACAGTAGTCTCCATTTTCCTGCCATGTCTTTTTGCATCTTACGCATATTAACTACTCTGTGTGAAACCTGGAGTCCAAGATAACATTACTTCTTATGAGAAATGTACCCGAGATGTGAGTGCAAACACACACAGAGAAAATAAATAGACACTTTATAGAGTGATCATCCAATATTTCAGTTCTTTCTGCATTTCTCACTTTTCAGGAATGTCTTGAACAATAGCCTCTTTGAGAGAGCGAACCTCTTATCGTGGCACATATCCTAACATGCTAATTACCCACACAGTTTGAGTTCATTTATTATGCATGAAATAATCTAATATGATGACTGTGATAATTATGCGCACATAGATAAGATAAAAGAGTAGTAACCAATTATGGCACGGGAGTTGGGAAAAGTAATTATTCTTTGTAGTGGAAAGAAGTCTCGGTAGAGAAAAAGGGGGTTCGGTCTGTTTTTCTTTTTTTCTACTTAGTACTGGATTTAACATGTGAAATCATGTCTACACTCCCAGATAATGTTTAAGGGATATTTTCGTGATTTAAAGTCTTATTTTTTAGCAGGCATTTCATTGACCAAAATGAAAAAGTAAAACTGCAGTAGACCAGAATTTGCTTCAGCTGCTGATATATCCACTTACAGTGATGTTTCTGTTATAATTGCACATGCTCACCCCCCCCAGCAAACTCCATAAATCTGACATGTTTACATTAAGACTTGAAAGGCAATGCAACTAAATGTCTTGGTTTTCATCGGCAGTAGCAAATCAGAAAGGACACCAAAAGGAAGGAGTGGTGCTCAGAGTCAAGTACTCACAAATCAGACGGGTGTTGTAGAGTCATTAAATATTACCACTTCTAAAATCAGAGCTGGCATGCGGTTAGCCCGCACCACTGTACAAACACACTTAACACAGCACAGCTTTCTTTGACAAATTATGTGCCTGCCACCACAAATCACAGGAAACAGAGACTCAGCAGTAATTTTGTTTCTCTGTGACTGTTTTGGCTCAAATCTTCTTATGAATTAAACTTTTATGTAACGGAATGTGGCAGCCTGGAAACGGTGCTGAATGTGGATTAATGTGTCGGCATGCTCACACAGACAGAGAAAGAAATGTTTTACGGTTGCTCGTAATGTCTTTAAATGAGAACCAAACTTGACTGAGTCACTGCTGCAGGCCAAAATAATGAGATACGGGAACGATAATTAAATGGGGGAAAAAGAGAAATTTTAAAACAGGTGCTAATTGCAAAATTTGTGCTATGTAAAGGAGGACTATTGTCTCTGACCTCAAACTAAAACCCAACTGAAAGTGACTCAGAAGTGCACACGTCATGGTCACACTCATCAACCGTCAACCGTGTCCCGGACCAAGTCTCCTGTGGACTCCTGTAGCTGACTCATAATTATTTGCAGAGTCCAAGCTTCAGGCCAAACACGAGTCCAGAACCATCCAGAAGACAGCTTTTAAAAACAATACTGCATCAATTTCGACAGGTTTTTCAAATCAGCTCAATTTCCATTTCCATCAGTGTCGATCCCACCCTGTTTCAACTACACACAGGTCTGAACAAAGGGACTGGCTCTCTGTGTGCTCTGTCACTTTAAACTGGAGGTTAATGTCAGTGGTGCTCATGTTTCCTTACACACTCAGCAAAGTCATAATGTTCTAAATGCAATGAAGTGAGGAAAGGAGAGAGCAAGGACGATGGATACGGCTAAGACGGAAGCTACTGCATATCATGCATTTCATATGAACAGCTGATGTTTGGAAAACATTTTCATGGATTTTTTGATGGATATTTTTTAGGGGCATTAATCCATGTTATTACAAGCTTGCAGTGAAAAAGAAGATTACTTCAGCTCTCTAAAAACAGGTCATTCTCTGGTCCAAATAAAACAAGAAAGACGTATGGACCATAAAGCCAGTTTTAACTGCTGCCTTAAGTTAAAGTTCAACAGGAGTATGAATAGACTGTTCTTGGTTGACTTCACTAAATCATTGATCATCTCTTAGACATCATTTTCAATATACTGCCAGGAATAAGTTCACCAACATGTTTTCAATATGTAATTTTAGAATAAGGCTGTTGTAAATGCTTGGGGTGTGTAAAGGACAATTTGACTCTAGATCTATCATATTGGTTCCCAAGTGTGGTGGGGTTTAGGTCCCAAAAGCTCTGGTTCAGATTAGGAAAGATGCAGGTTTCCACATTAATAAATAGACTTGTCCTTTCCAAGTTATTCTTGGACTCTTTGATAAGTTCGCAAAAACCCGATCTTTCTAATCTGCATGTTTTTCTCCAAAACATAACCACCAAAATGAATATTTTATCATGGAAAGGAGATTACTCTTATGAGCTGAAAACTCATGTTTTGTCATTGTCACTGGACAGTGGTAATCAAGGAAGTGCTTAATGCAGTAATGTGTGTTTAGCATTGTAAAACTATGTACTTTTATTCAAACTGTGGTTTTTCCTTCTATAACCGAAAAAGCTATTTTGGTGCCTAAACCCAACCAAACAGAAAAAGAAAGAATGTGGAGTTAAAAACAAAAGTGCAAAACCAGGAGAACAGAAGAGTTTCCCAGGAGAACTCCTGTCTGGCTGTTTTCTTCTCTTTAGAGGGTGTGTAATTATGTCATCCATCGCCCCACCTAACACAGATTTTTGTAGGTTTTTATTGTTTTCCATGTTGAAAGCTGAACGCTAAAGAGTTGTCCCAATGCATCAGAATTGAGGCTAAGTGAGGGTGAGTTAAAAAACAAATACTTGGTCTTTTTTTAAAGTGAGACAGGTTTTTACATCTACACATTTCCTCCATATCTAACACTCTGACTAATAAGACTCGGTTAATTATTTCCACACCCAACTTGTTTAGTCCCGACTTTGAGAATTTCCACATTGATATCAACCAAAAATGAAGTGTGAGACCTCAGTGGACTGAGAAGTGGATCATGGTCAAATGTTGGTGGCTCCCAAATCAAACTCATCCATGATTTATTATTTTTCTTTTGATGTTTCAGCCTTTCACCAATTACAGGATGTTACAGCCGGCTATTGTTAGACTTGGAAAAAAGAAGCACAAGAGCAGAGGATGGAAACAAGTTTTATTTGAAATATGGTCTGATGCTGGTGGGGGGAAATGGTGAATTGACCGATGAGATGGACACTTGGTTTTGTGGGGTTTTTGTTTTTTTGTTTTTTGCTTGTTGAAGACGGATAACAGTTGGGCTGCAGCTTATTATTATCTTATTATTATTATTTTAACAACTGGATATTCTGTTGATTATTCCATAGGTGAATCGAGTAATCGGATATGTTCTCAGTGGTTTCCATTTTAAAAATTTTAAGGTTTTTAATAGTTTATCTGCATACAACATCTGTCAAAAAACTAAAGCCTTTCATTGTCTTTATGTAAGCTGTTAACTTTCTTAAATGCAAAAATAAATAAATGATCGTAAGTGCGGTAATGTCAAAGAAAATAAGGTCTACATGAAATCTAAACTAAGGCATAAAATAAAACTGCCTTTGCTCTTTCTCCTTGGAGAGCTTTCTTACATTAGTACGAGGCAAACAGAGTTCTATGTTGCATCTTTTTGATGTTCGTTCGTTCGTGTGTGTGTGTGTGTGTGTGTGTGTGTGTGTGTGTGTGTGTGTGTGTGTGTGTGTGTGTGTGTGTGTGTGTGTGTGTGTGTTACTGAAAACAGAGGCTCTGATGATTAATCTTAATAACAATTCTGTGTCCACCCTAACAATAATAGGTCACAGGCTCAGAGTATTACTGGCACAGGTACATTTTTATCAGCCTGTGAAGAACCACTTTTAATTCTATATTTTAAGATATTTTTGTTTACTTTAAATATGAAAAAAATGATGTAAAAGCCTTAAATATGGTTTAGTACACCCCTGCTTGCTGCTGGTATCACTACAATAGAAAGCATGACGCCTGTAGTCGGCCTTCAGCAAGCTCATTTAAATATCGTATAGATATTGGAGCTTGCTAAAGATGTGGTTTGATCACGGACTCCTGCTGACTGTTTCTAGTAAAGTTTTTAATAAGAAACAACTATTTCCGTGGTGACAACTAAATGCTACAGAGCCTTGGATTAAACAAAGCATGAAGCAAAGAATTTTCATAGAGGATTTTTTTTAATAGTTGAATTATTCAAGTTACTGGATGAATCACTGCAATCCTGGAATAGAAAAAAATATATGAATGACAGAACACCTATATCAGACATGTCTGTCTACAAAACCAGTCAATATTAGCATGTATAGTGTTGATGACAGAATGCAGTATTTCACTCATATGTATATAGTTAATAGTTAATAATTAATAATTTAACATAATGCATTTTATGAATGTAGTTGCTAGGGGACTGGCCATTTTGTTAGGTTACCGTGTAGTTATATATATAAAATGTTATTTCTACTTTACCATTAGCATCCCTTTGGATGAAAAAGCTGCTGAAATTTAGCAGCAGTTCGACATCCAAGATGGCTGATGTTTAGTGAAATATAATACAGGAATGAAAGAGTGTAGTGCTCCTTTCACATTTTAGGAGTGACAAGTCTTGTGAAACACTGTGACAGATATAGCCTTCCTGTGGAAAATGAAATGCGCCTCGACTCAAGCCTGTACTGTCATAAAATCATGGCACTTTTATAGCAGGGTACTGGACTATGTAAAGGAAGTCATTTGCAGCTAATAAGAACGATTACTAAAAAGCACTGGGACAAATCATTGTGTCCTTGCCACTGCATAATGTCTTTACTAGTCTTACTAGTCTGCTGATAAGTCACAGTTTTAACTAACGACTTGTGCATTAACAAGAATTTCCCCGGGTGCCTTCAAAGACCTCTTAGAGATTAACAGCAAAGTATACAAATGGATTTGAAGAGACGACTGCTTTTGTTCAACTCTAATGCCAAGAATAAAGGAACAGCTATAGACTGAGTGAAAATATTGTCCTTCAGATCAATGGTGTCCTAGAGTGCAGTAGGCTGAAACATTCAGATGAGTGGCAGAAAGAGCAACACACTTGAATAATATCTTTGGAGAGGACTGTGGAAAATGGAAGTGTACTCCAGTAAATAGCCATTTGGAGGTCACAGCTTTAGCGTTGGTGTATTTCTATTCACAGCGCAGCAGACTTCAATGAGCTGCTGTGCCAACAATCAAAGGAAGCTGATATCTAAAGATCATCAACCACCATTTCAAAAAGGCTAATTTCCTCATCTTCTTGCCTATTGCCTTGTATCTCAATGTGTTGGGTTTTTTTTTCATCTGTATATTAATTTAGCTGTAAAACAAACAAACAAACAACAACAGTGATCTGAGATAGCTTAGTGCTCACAGAAACAGCCTGAATTCTTGTGTACCTGGTTGTAAAACTAATAAAAGCAGATCTGCATCACATAGAGGAGACAACGCTTTTCTTAATGGCAACTGCACTGCAGTGCCGAAAACCAGCTGGAGCTGTACCTGCAGTAAAAAGACGCTGGAGTTTCAATAAAAACAGCAATTTTTGAAGCGACATCAATATAGTTGCATTAAGCTAATTGAAGCTCCTGCCTCTGTATCAGTGCATGGTGTGAAGATGGCTTCATCAAAATAAGTAACAGTTCTGAGGAAACTTAAATATGTTTTATAGAATATTGCAGTGTGTGAAATTCCCAAAAGTGGCAACAGCATTTTGGCCAATGCATTTATTCATGTATTCATTCTCAATATGCAGCCACATAGTACTTGGTCGGATTTACTCTGCTGTGATCTACTGTTGAATTCAAATCAAATATTTTGAACCTCACCCAGCTCAGCTGTTACCAGGACTCTGAAATATAATAAATTCAGGATTTGCTGGCAGGATTCATATTTCTCTGTGAGAAGCTCTACTCATTTATTCGGATTATCTACATTCCACCAGAGATAAGAAGCAAAGGCACAATGAGGTTCAGAGTCTTGCTAAAGGTCTTCAAATGCAGAATATATAATGTGCTGTAGCTAATTTGATTGCACGCTTGATCTTTGAATAGTAAGCACCAATGTCTAAAAATATTATGTTTTAATTGTTTTCACTGCAAAAATAATGACATCAAAAGCAGCTGATATTAACACTACTGAATACTGACGACGTGAGAGAGAGGCCGCAGCCTGTTTCTGAAGAATCTTTGAAATACTTTTCACCCCCAGTAAACAATGCACATGCATCCTGCTGCTGGTGGAAAAACTAAGCTGTATTGGACTTTCCATTCTAAGCCACAACTTTGACTCATTTTAGGGAATGTGTCCCTGCTGGGCTTTCATTTCCTCTGTCTGAAAAAAGGAATGCAATCAGAGAACTGATGCTAAAATCATTATCTAATGACTAAAGCCCTTATTTGACTCCTTCCATGCTGTCGTGTTCACTGTTCAAGCACACATCTGTGATTGTTATGTGAAGAAGAGTATTTCTAAAAGTTTAAGAACGATCTGCAGGGTAAACTGAATGTGCTACACACTATCATTCAGTGAATAGCAGTCTGGAGGCAGACATGGATTTTTCTTACTTTTTTCCAGCTGGAGATGAGCAGTGCTGTACTGAGAGAACATTGTAATAACATTTTGTGGAGTAAAACAACACAAGAAAAAAAGAGTAGCCTGTGTCGTGTAGACAAGTATGTAATCCTCCACATGCTCATGTGCAATGGAATCACTTTTAGTTCATATTTTAAAAAAATAAACGAAGCAAAACAATCTATGCATTTAAATAGTCATTAGGAATACTGTTTTACATCAAGACTTGTAAGTAATGTAATGACTGCCTTAAAAAAGTGACTATGAAGTGTAAATGGTATCAAATATATATTAATTCACATTTTCTCACTAACTTTATCTTAAAAATGCTTCCTTAATGTTTGCTTTTGCATTGCAGTTATTTGTAAATTCTACAAGACATACATCTGGAAACACTCATTGCTAAGGCACTAAGAGGATGTCTGTTGTTATACCGATCACCAACTGGCACTGGGGAGGAACCAGCTAAATGTACTGCTGTTTGCTATTTTAATAAAAATGAAAATAACTACAATTGTGCTCAGATGCAATTATGGGGCAAAAATGTTAAATTACATATAAATGTCAAAATGTTATTGATTACTATGGGGTTATATACCACTATTCAGACTACATCATTTATTTATTGTTATTAAAGTAAAATGTTTTAATCGCTTTTTCTGCCTCACACTCTTTTCATTGTTGAGCGTTTAGATTAAAATACATTTCAGCAGTACTGTATGCCGTTACTGCCTGATTCCCTTTTTAAATTAAATTACAGTTCTAATCAACATGCCTATTCATTATAGTTTGTTTATGTCTTTCCAGAAACAAAGTCTGTAATGTTGACACTATATGGAGAATCGCTAAATTTGCCTGCTGTTCCTCTTGAAGCATAAATCAAGCCAATCCATCTCTCTCCGAAGCCCACTCCCCGGTGGCTTACTTAGAGCCGTGCCAGCACAGCACTGGCTGCGGAATGAGCATGGGTAAGCATGCAAGGGCTGTCCTTAACCTGTGCTATCTGACGATATAAAAAGGTCTCTGCCTCCTCCTGAGAGCAATAGGGATCAAGCAGGCTTAGTGGGCATGACCTACGAGGGCCCAGACAGGACCAAAACATGCAGCGCAACACAATTGTCTAAAGAACTGCCGCGCTATCGAACATGAGAAAACTAGACTACATCACTTTGCTCATGGGCCAGAACAGGAGCTATATTCACTTCGCTGAGGATACCCAGCAGACTAAAACCCTATGAATAATTCAAAACATCCGCTGTTTTTCCAGCCTGATTTTAAAAAGCCGGGCCCTCAAAAAAAACAACAAATTAGATATTTCACAATTTGATTGCTAGAAAAAAGACTCCTGCAAAGTAAGCCCTATTAGTCTTACAAGAAACCCTGTGAAAAAAAGAGAAAGAAAGGAAAAAGACTGTCTCCAAAAATGATTCCACTGGCACCATGCAGGGAGGAATTAGCAGCAAAGGCGAAGAAAATGACAAGACATTCGCTCATGGTTTAATTTCCTCAATTGCTTTATGGCCATACATAAATGCTTAAATTGGTTTGTAACATATGCTCTCCTCGCTCTGTTTACTTCCTTCATTTAGTGTGACTGACTCACTTTATTAGTGATTATCCCCCAAAAAGCTGTAGGAATGCACAGCATCACATCTCATCATGTAATTTACCCATATAGTAAGAATGGGAATATGCAAATGGTGCCGGAGTATTGTGCAGCCCTAAATGTGCCCCTGGGCTGCTTGTCCAATGACACAAATCATCAATTAAGATCTCAGCAGGGTTTGGTGGATAAACTAAATTGGCATTATCGCCTTTTGACAATATGTAGAGCTGCGTGGGGTACATAACAACAAAGAACAAACATCTCTGAGGGTGACTAGTGATGCGTATCAACTCGTGTGCTTGCGTATTTGTGTACGCCGTCTCGATCCATTCGCAGGTAAATCATCTACTGACAAAGGGTGATTTGAACGGTGTAAAAGGTAAAAGGGCTTCTCTTGCTCTTTTAACAGCAATTCACAGAACAACAGCAGTATCTTACAAAGTGTTTACTTTCACAGTGGGTGCAAATTTAGCCCCTCGTGGGATTTCATGCTCAGCATTTTGCACCTGGTGAATGTGTCTGACAAAGGGACCTAAAGTGGTCCAAATCGCCATCGTGATTTCTCAGGGAAGCAGATGATTAGTAAACAAATGGTTCAGGCATATTTAATTAAGCTAATGTACTCTTGATGTTCACACTATGGCCTTAGTTATTAGGCCCTCAGTTAGCTTTGTATAGCCAGAGCATTTTACCACTGAGAGAAAACAACTGTGTCAGTTGTCAGTTTAAATTTTATATCAAGAAAAGCGTTTCTGTTTTTAAGTCACATGTGTTTATCAAATTTGCGCCTGCCTATATGAAATACTGCCCAAAGGAACACAGGAGTTGGCTGAATTTGACTCAAAAAAACTACTAAGACAGAGCAAAAGACCAGCAAATCTGGGCCTCTCTAACTCAAGGATGTAAGTCAAATCATACAGGCTAGCAGTGCTGAAAACTAGCTGTCTCGCAGACAGTGTTTTGTGCCAGTCAAACAAGCTCTACGGTGAGCAAAACCGTCATTCAAGCAATTGTGGAATAAACAAGTCATCTGAAATAGAAAGTGGTGAGCGGCACACAAAGAGGGCCAGTGTTCAGACTAGGGAGGTTTTTGCAGGGCTGGGTAGGCTGAGTGTAAACTTTAGAGCTCACTTCAGTCAAACATTGATTGAGAAAATAAGAAGTCAAACATGCCCCTATATGAGGACAACTTAAATTACTACATGTAATATTTTAGCTTTATATATTGTTTGTTTTACTTTAAAATACTGCTGCTACACTAATTTCACTGAAAAGCTTGGGTACTTTTGTAAGTCATCAGCAAAAAAATGTAATTTTAAAGGTAACTATAGTTCACTTTTTTCAGTTTGAGATTGAAAAACATGCAACCATCTATTTTTCCTGCAAACCAAAATAATTACACACGCAAAACTCACGAGCATTAAGAAAAATAATAATAAAATTCAGTGAATTACATCAAATTGCAAGTGTGCTACATGACACCCCCCATTTACACCTCACCTAACTCGGTCAGTCAAAATAAAAGCCTTTTTAACAGCGCAACAACGAAACTTCAACATCAAGAAAATTGCATTACATTACAACACAACACGCCTTTTGCACGTTACAGACACGCCGTAAAATGAAGTGTTAATTTGCGATTAATTAGAATGGGATGAGGCGTTCCGAAGCTTTTTGACAAAGAAATCAAAGCAAACAGAACGCCAGCTTCCTGCACGCTTTACTGCTTTTATTCTCTTTAAACTATTACATTTGCACTAAAACATCCGCTTTATACATTTAAAAAAAATCTGAGATAACCGCATCACAAACATTACCGCGACAATTTCAAAAATCCAAATGCCGCATCAAGCAAAGGGAAAAAAAATCCACTGGTCTTTGAGTCCAGCACAAAAATGCTTCTCCTCTCCTTTCCCTCTCTCTTTTTTCACCCCCTCCTCTAGGCCCCCTCCCTTCCCTCAGTCTCTCGCTCTCTCTTTTTTTTTCTTTCTCCCTCCCTCACTCTCTCTCTGTCTCTCTTTCCCTCCCTATCTCTCTCTCCCTCACTCTGGCCTGGCTGGCTGTCTGACTGTATGAATAATGTCCTGCCTTTTGTAATGAAGGGGGGGAAAGGGGGAAAAAGGACGCTGGAGTGCTGAAGCCCTGCTCCCATGCACTGACATTGAAAATGAATGACAGCTTACCTGCATGCCAATCTTCATCAGACTGACACTGGGCTGACAGCACAGCCTATACTCCTCCACACAGTCGCTGACGTCAGTCATGTCAGGCCCCTCCCACCTCCATCTTCATCTCCGCTCCCCGTTTTCCCAACACCGGGCTGCTGATGCCTTCCAGTGTCCATGGGAAATACCGCAATCAGGTGTAGGGCTCCAAACACACGAAACCTCCAAGAAGAGCGCATTGACATTTGCGGTCGAGTTACGGTGGTGCAACTAGTTTACAACAATCACAGTAACCACAACAGCAAACAACAGTTCATTTCAATAAAAAAATCTAAAGAATTTAGTTGATTTTGAATCAAGAGAATCAGTCTGGACCAGCTTAAAACGCAAAAATGTGAACATTTAAATGACATTTTCAAATGATTTAATATATGAACACATTCATTGAGCTCGGGCGGACTCTGTTATAAACCTGAAAAGTAAAGTGACCTACATCTGTTCGGTCATCCTCTGTGCTTTCGGTCTTTATACAAACATAATGTGACAGCCTTTGTCAGGAAAGTGTGTCCAGTTACAGGCAAGCTTGAACCTTTTTAGTATAAGAAACCTAATTCACTGCGTGTTGATTTCCTGCTGTTCTAATCCCTACAGGAATCCCCAGTTTTATATTCACTTCATTGGCTGCCCGTGCATTTTAGGATCCATTTTAAGCTGCTTTTATTTGTCTTTAAGTGTTTGTCAAATGCTGCCCCTCTGTATCTCTCTGAGCGTCTTCATCCATACATAACTTCCCGGTCCCTCAGGTCGGCAGACCAGCTCCTCCTGAGCGTGCCCAGGACAAATCGTAAGCTCAGAGGGGATCGGGCGTTTGCTGTGGCAGCACCAAAATTGTGGAATGAGTTGCCTTTACATGTTAGACAGGCACCTTCATTATCTGTTTTTAAATCACGTCTTAAAACTTATCTATTTACCTCGGCTTTCAGCACAGCAGGACTTGTTGATGTCTCTTAATATGTTTCTAATTAATTATATTATTTTTAATTTTAAGATATTCTATATGTAATTTAAACTGTTTTCTCTTTGTTTTATATTTGTAGCACTTTGGCCAACATTGTTGGATGTAAAGTGCGTTATAAATAAAGATGCTATGCTATGCTACAGCTGTGGGTAGCTGCTTCAATGTTAAATGTCTCAGTTGTAGTCACCACAGCTCCACTTATCCTCGTTCTTTTTGTTATATCCTCACTTGTTCAGGTTTACCACTGATTACAGTTCTTCGTTCAAACAGAAAAGACCTGAGTTTAGACCTTCTTTATCGGGAATGTTCAAGCACCCCTGAATTTGGACATAGAACCCCTAAAAAATGTTCTGTTATCATTGTCTAATTTTGCATTTATATTCCCACCTGGTCTGCTGGAGACAGTGCAGGTTATAACAAGCACAGATTTAGATATCCAGTGTTCTTAATGTCATGATGTTACAGTGCACTCATACATGCTTCAACATCAACAGTGTGGATTTTTATTAATAGATTTGTGTTATTTTGACAGAAAGAAGATGAAGAGGTCATTCCACGACACAACTCACTTGTGAAGATTGAAAACACACATTACCTAAATATGTAAACATGCAAGGAAAAGTGTAAATTGTCCTGATAAAACAGGGTCATTACCATCAAAAATGTTAATGTAGGCTAGATTGTTAGAGTCTATTAGCTAATTTTAGCTTTCTGAGCCTTAGGTCTGCTGGTATATATGCATGTGCTTTATCAATTTCCTATTTCTGTTCTGGTGAAATCGGGGTGCAGTGTTTGTTTACAGCAAAGCAGACCTCTAGACAGAGAGAAAACAGCTAAGAGTGAATATGTAGTGAAAGCCAACAAAAGTTACAAAGCCATGGTAGCTTCTGCTTTGCTCACACTCATTAATAATGATTTCACATTCTAAATAGAACATATTAATTGATACGAACTGAATAGGGTTCCCATCGCTAAACATGGCTTGAACAGGATGGATGCCATTACAAATCTATTCTCCACTCTTGGATCAGGGGACCTGATATCATGTGTCCTGCAGAATAAATGAAGGGTTTGCATGAATTTGGAAACTTTAGTGTAAAATAAACTCTACCAACTCCAGGTGTATGGGGTGGCAGAGTGATGTTTTTTTTTAAATGTTTTAATTTTAATTGCAATTTAATTGAAGTAAACTGAACTGCCTGTACGTGGTTAAGAGACTGAAAAAAGAGAGTGACAAAAGGCTGTGCATGTTTCTTCTCCTATCTGCTTTGTATAGTTCTTTAATGTACCGTGGTCATTTCTGGTCAACAATTGAACACAATTGAGTCTTTGCCTTCAGTTTGCCCGCTATAAGACTGGTGTTTCATATGGAAAACTGTGATTATTCATTCCAACTAATTGGGTTGCTTTGAAGGTAATATTGTAATGTGCATTCCTTTGAACTGAGGGTTGTAAAGGGGAAAAGGACAGCAGCGCATGTTTACAAACAGAATATTCCGCTAATATTAATTGCAAGGAAGTCTGTGCATGTCATTATGATAGGGGGCTGAGCCCCCTTCAAGGTCTAATCCCAGAATCGCCCCTTCCTGGACACTTTGATACAACATTGAAAGTGAGACGTTTGTGTGCGCTTTAATCTGTTTGATTGCAGTGAAAGTGTAGAAAAGATCAAATCGCCCGATGGAAAGTCAGGCAGGCACAGGCAAAACACAAAGAGCGGTTTAAACTGCTCTAAAAAAATGTAAATATCTAATAAGGCGACATATTCATAATTTCTCTCACACACGCGCGCTAGAATGCACATGCCTTTGAATTGCGGACCTGGCTAGCCCCCTGTTGGTCACCATGAATATTACCCATGATAAATCTTAGCTCGGAGTGCACGTGAGACATTCAGTCACTACTATTAATACACTTTGTAGATCAAGGAGCAGAATATTGTTACGAATAAAAACAGGAGTTTAAAATACGGCGGGATACTTTATGGACACGTGTGATAATCCCTTGAATTAAATGTGTTTTGTGCAAGACTGAATAATACTAATACTCCTTTGGGCTTACTCTGGGGATACCTTCAGATAAGTATTCATACAAGACTTTATGAGTGTTTCAAACACCGCCGGTTCATAAACTTTAAGGAAATCTACCTCAGTGAGCCGAACCTAACATAAGGCGCTGAAACGTGGCCTGGCTATAATGCAAGGACCTGGCTGTAAAATGGGACCCTTCCTCGGAATAAATGGGGTAAAGTTCGACATTCGCATAAGAAGGCTCTACTTCTTCTCTGGTGTTGTGTGGCAGCTTCACAGTGGGGCTTAACGCTTAAGTAACGACGCATTTGATTGGTTAGTCGTCTGGCTCATTTACCCAATTACATTACAGTTTGTTGTTACCAGGAAGCAGATGAAGCCATAGAGAAGGCTTAACCGATGCTAAGAAAAAAAATAAAAGGCTTAACCGATGCTCGGCTCGTTTTTATGTGAGAAATGGCGAATTAGCTGGCAACATTAGTTCGCAACTGTGTCGGCCTGATATTTTAAAGCCTTCTGTCTCAGCGCTAGTAGAGACAGCGAACTTACTTGTAAGGCAGTGTCTCGACTACCTTTAGCTGCTGCAGCTGTCGGTAGTTCGATACCGCACAGCGTTGTTAAGTGTACAATTAGCATTTTTCATAAATACAAAGGATTGGGCGTTCGGTGTGATGAGTTAGCTCCCTTAAAAACGTTGCTTTAAAATGGCAAATACTGTCCTTGAAGTCGGTATCGGCGTTTTCGTTATTGTGGCGGTCTGGATTGTTGCTCTTGTGTTTGGGATTTTGCTGCTGAGAGCGCCAGGGTCCGCAAAGTGAGTGGCATAACAGCACACACACAGGCTTAACTCTGATGGAATATAGGAATATTTATAACGAAAAGCCGGGATAACATTTATCTCAATGGGCGCCGCATTTCCTTGAAATGCGCGCCACTTGTCTCATAGCTGGGCTCCAGTGCACCTAGGAGATAACACGTTGTAACCACTAACGAGGCTTCCTTGTAAATTCGGCATACTTTTGCATCACACAGTAACCACAGTGTAATCCCAAAAAATGTCTTCTGCTTTCCGCTGCTCCCTTTAGGGACCTGCAGCGGGTTATCTGGCTCCATTTCAGCCTTTCCCTACCATCCTCCTCTGTCTTTCAGTCCTCTTTCACTACATGCATGAAGCCGAAGATCTTTTTTTTGTCCTGCCTGACAGCTCCATCTGAAACATCCTTTGTCCAGTTTATCCACTGTCCTTCCACTGTACATGTCCCAACATTGTCAGGCGTGCCTTTCTAACTTTGTCCGTCCTGGTCACTCCTAAAAAAAAAACCTCAGCATCTTCAACTCTTTCACCATCTGTTCTGCCTCCTGTCATTTTGTTAGCACTGGCGTCTCTACAGCCAGATGTATGTGATGTATAGCAGGTCTACACCTACACCCCTCCAGGCTCTTTTCCACCTGTTCTCTACTCTCACTTTAGATTACAATGTCTTCTGTAAACATCATAGTCCATAGAAACCCCTGCCTGACCTCGTCTGTCGGCTTGTCGTACACCAATGCAGACAAGAAGGGGCTCAGACCCATCTGTAATCCCTATAATACCTGTAATACATGTCCTGCACCACCCTCACATACCTCTCTGTCACTCTTGACGTCCTCATGCAGTACCACAGTTCCTCTCTTGGAACCCTATTATATCATTTCTATAGATCTAAAAAAAAAAAAAAACACGGTGCAACTCCTGATTGTCTCTATACATTTACTCCCCCCCTTCAATGAAGCAGCTCATCCTTCATGACTACTCCTACTTCAATATACTCTCAGCCTTGCATTCCTTTCACCTGGTCTCTTGCACACACAATATATCTACCTTATGTCTCTCTATTCTGTTAGCCACTTTACCAGTCATTGTCCCCAAATTTATAGTTCGTAGAGTCATTTCCAGATTTCAGTCTTTCCTTTTTCTGCCTCCTAAGTGCCCTATTATACCTGCTTTTTGGTCCCTGGAGAAAAGCACCGTATGATAATGTTGACTTAATGCTTTAATGCCATTATTAGTTCACTGACTTGCGGCCACGTCCCACCCCCGTCAGCTGGGTTAAAATTACAAAAATTATAATGTCTCAAATATCATTAAGGGCTGGAGCTGGGTGTTTGAGAGGAGGTGAGGGACAGAGGAGGTGTTAAGTGCTCAAAAACAATCTAATTAACACCAAGGGAAGGGATTTTTGCACAGTCACCATGAGACATGCTGAGACATTGTTTTGCTTTATAGGCTACTCAGTGAGACCAGCAAAAATCAACTTTTCCATCAAAACACACGCTGCGTCACTGGTTGAGTGCTGCAGCGATACACCTTGCACTCCCTGCTGATTAACATTTGTGCAATTACTCAACATTGGACCATTATACCACTAAAGTCAGTAAAATTTGAACTCCTGTAACACCAAACACTGTGCAATTACAGTAAAGTTTAAATGTGTGAAACATGGTGCTATTTACTTGATTGGAAAGTTAACAACTTTTGAAAACCACAATAAAGGCTGCCATTGTTTAGATTGCTATTGGCTATGATGACATTAGCCCCAGGTAACCCTGCATGCCTTACAGATCATTAACTCAGTAGTGGAGACCTCATCCTCAATCCTCTGTCTTTGAATCCCATGTGTCTTCTCAGGTTAGGAGTTCTTCCTGTTTTCCTCTTGGCTCTCACGATCACTTTGGTGTTGGTGTTTTTCCCCCGCAGCCCAGAGACACCTCTGCCTTTCAAAGATATAGAGGTGAGCTTAATTCACTAATCACAGACACATTAACATAATATTAAAGAGTGTGTCAGTGTCTGTATCTTTGTTTATTGGGTAACTCAACTCGACTCCAAGTCTCATGTGCCACCTGGAATAATAATTAGTATGATTTTGCTCATCATTTTGTTCACTAGTTTTTACTGTAAATCTGCTGCAAAATCGATGTCAGGAAAACACAGAACACGATACCATTTATTGAAAATGTATTCATTAAAACAAAAACACATTTGCTATTATTATAAAACCTAGCTAGGGATGCATTGATTGATCAGTCACAGATCAGTACTGCAGTTATCCACCATACTGAACAATATTCATCTCAGTGGCTTCCCGTGACGTAAATATTGCTGATTTTCACTAATAATATTTCACCAGTAGCTGAATTTGAGGCTATGAGTTGAGGGCATCTTTAAAGAGTTTAAGCAGAATTGAATCCTGCAACATGACACTGACCTAAAACATACCAGTAAATCCACCAAGAACTGGTTGAAAACTAAGAAATTGAGAGTCCTGGGGTGGCATTGTAAAGACCTATTAATTGTTGAGATGACTATTGAGAGTCTGCCACCACTGATGGTATTCTGCTATATTGCAGACTGATGTCAGAGACTGCTGGATGACTACAAAAAGCGTCTCTGAAGTTATTTTAGCCCAAGTCAAAGGGGGAAAACTGGCTATTAAGTGGTGGGGTAACCCTTTCCTCAGTTAGAACATAAAACAAGGTTCATTTTTGTTGTTTAGCTGTGATTAAAGCACTTTTCCCCCAGAGATAAATAAAAACAAGATTAGATATTAACATGTAAACCTTTTTAAATAAAGTGCTGAATGTTCACTGAGGTATCCAAATGTTTTCACATTGATGTATTTCAGCTGGCCAGTGTAATGTCGTATAAAAACTTGCATGTCTTCTCACACAGAGATTGCAGTTTTTGAAAACACATGGTATGGAAAGAGTGACACACATGTAAGAATATTTTGCAGACAAGTAAACTGGTAACAAAGATGGTGAAGAGGTGAATCACATTGCCCTAGAGCAAATAAGAAAGAGCCAGTCATTGGTGGCCATGACAAATGGTTTAAATGAACAGCTTATGTTGTTATAACCCACACTTATGCACTATAAATTTATAGTTTGGCAATAAAGCCACTGACAGCACTCTTTACACTACACCATATATATTTGAGTGCTTATGATATTGTGGGCTAGGCTAGACATTCAATAGTTCTGTATTTTTTAAATTTTTTTTAGTATCCCTCAACTGTAAAAGGCTGATACTGCTGTCACCCTGCTAGGTGGGCAGTGTGGACAAGCAAATTTGTAAATGTGATAACTTGAGAACAAAGTGACGTAGGATTTTCAAACTAATAACAGAGGTAGATCTACTAGGAGGCTGCTCAGTTTCAGTTAGCCTGCCAGAGTATGGTTTGCTTGTTTTTGTTTAGTTTTTGTTATTAAAAAATGTTTGCTTCTGGTTTGGTTTTAATAGTTCAGTACAATTCAGTTCAGAAAATCAGTACAGTTATTACAAAAAACTCTGTATAATGGCTTTTTTCGAGCAGTTGACTCACAGTCTTATAGACATCAGCAGTCGCAATAAACACATCCATCAATTCCTTTTTTAATTTTTAATTTTATTTTACTTCCTTTTCCAAGTTCACAGAATTTTTTGTTTTAATTTTTTTAAGAATCTAGTTTTTTATTTTAGTTATTTAAAATCCTTTGTTTCAACATCTAGTTTTAGTTTTATTTTAGTTTTAGTTAATCATAATAGAAAGTTGTGGCTCAGAGAGTCTGATTGCTGTAAGCATGGAAGTAGTGAGGTGACACTCATACGTAATACTGCATAATGCCTGCACTGTCACAGACAGAAGGCAACGTGACTAAAAGAGCCCCTGATCAGTAGGTTCATCCACACCTGGTTCAGTCGGAGTCAGATTTATTAAGAGAACAATGCATGCAGGTATGTGTACATGTGTTGTAGAAATCAGATGTACTTTTTTTTTTTAAATAAATAAGGTCCCAGAACTTTACAATTGGTGTGTCCCTACTTGTGTTTCCTGCTTAATGACAACATAATGTAGTTCATTTAGAAATGATGGGGGTCTGCGATGTCATCAGTCTTGATGTAAGGCCATGTGGCATTCATTTCCAGCCAATATATTGGGTGCAGAGGGAAAAATGAGGATTTAGAGCCCACAAATTAACAGCAAGCTTTAGCTGAATGTTTATCTCATGTTCAATACATTATGTTATTTATTCAGTTAATTATAGTGCCTGCAATCCTAATTCTCAAAGACAATTTTATCATAGACGGTGTTATTATGTAGAAAGGTGAGTTATATTTAGTTCTAAATGGCAAAGCTCTGATCATGCAGGGTTGTAAAGTAAAGCATTCGCTACATTCATTTGTACTAATTAAAGATCTACGTTCTACTTAGCTTTAAGATGCAGTGAGTGTATATAAACAGCCGATGCAGAATGAAAGCTTAATTTTACTGTAATGTAAGGCAGTATCTGCACAACACTGTATGCCTGTAAATAGTGTCAGTGTGTGCACTTCTGTGCATGTGCTTGTCGTAAAAGGCCTGGTCTGCTTTATCTTAGACCAGCAGCAACACAGAACAAACACTCCCCCATGCTGCCTCGGGGTCGTGCCAATAAGCCGGCTAGATCTGCCAAGCAAGCTGCCACCCCATAGAAATAGCAGAGCGGAGCAGCATTCTGGCCAGCTCATGTTTTATATCCTTTGTGCAAAGGCAGATACCAGACCTACAACAGAGAGAGGGGGAGGCAGCAAAATCAGACTTCCTGGATTTCTGTACAAGGTTTCCAAATAAAATGAACCTATGCTGACTAATTATCACACACAGGTTTTCTTACTTCTCAAGTCATTATTGAGACGCACATTATTTCCCATGATTTGAGATAAAGATTTTTAAAAAATCAAGTCCTAAAAAGGGTTCTCTCATCATCATTTTTACAAAAACCTCAAAACAGAAAGATGCCACCAGAATTCAAATATTATAATAGCAAGACGCAAATTGCTTAAAGAAAAGAAAAGAAGAAAAAGAGGCGTGAAGAACGTCTTCATCTCCGTTCTTTGGAGTATGTAGTAACACCTGTAGAAAACAGATCATCTACCCTCCCCCGTAGGATCCAAAACGGTATTTAAATGAAGGCAGATATGCATGTTAAGGTAATAAATTGATCTACTGGGCACAGTTAGTGACTTTTTGTGTTTGTATCATGTTGTGATGTACACTCATTTTTAGCTAATACACACAAAGACACACAAAACTTTGTAACCTATCTGCAAGCAGAAAGATAAGTGAGAGAAAAGAATGTCTAGCCTCCTGTTAAAGAAAAGTAAAATATCATAGTGCCAATTAGGCCAGTCTTAGAGCAGGAGTGGGGGTGGTTTGTACCACACCCCATAGTTCTCCCACCTCCCCCACCGCCTGCATGCTCACACTGTGCGTCCTGTGGCACATTAATAAAACATGGGCCGCTTTCTGGGCTCCTGCTTGCTGCGTAATTGGCAAATTAAAAAGTGAGATGTGTTAAATGCACCTATAAGAAACAGCATACATCAACCCCACCTCATGCACACCAGTGGGTTTACACGCGTGCACACACACACACGCACACACCTTCTCTCATTTCACAGCAGACTCTGTGAAATCCTGTTTAAGACTGCAGTAGAATTGCAGCTCTCCTCCCATTATTTAGCTTAAGGGCGTTTTCTCCGTTTGTCTTCTTGTATTCATGATCCAAATTATAACATGCAGCCATTAATGACGTGCTGATGAATCTTTTTGATGGCAAATTTTAAAAATCCAAACTTCCCCTTATCCACGAAACAGCATCATCAGTGTGGCAGATGTGTTGTTTTTCTGAGCCCTGCATCTTGCTCGCTTCACATCTCTTAATTGACATGTTGCTTGGGTGAGCTGCAGTGCTGTGTTGTTGGTGTCCCTGCTGATCATCTGTCTAGATAGGGAACAGCAGGATTCCAAAATAAAGAGAAGCCCGAATCAGCATTAAGTTGTGTGAGAGCGAAACAACAAACATGTTTTCAATCACAGTTTATTCCGTGAACAAACATAGCATCAGAGGTTTGATGACCAATTCTCGGCCAGTGGTTTAAAGTGACATGACCCTTCCAGCATGTTCAACCTATTCCACCTATTGAACTGATTTTCTTGTTATGCTATCTGGGATCATTTTTCTATGTGTAAGATAATAACGGGCTGTGTGGCTGGATAAGTTCTAAATGTGCACAGGACTTCTTTTAATGAGAGTCTCTAAGCTTATATAATGGCAGCTTTGTAACAGCAGGGACTCAGAGACAGCATTTAATATGAAAAAGTGCAGCTGGTTGTTGTGCAGTCTGTTAAAGGAGGTCAATTTACCACAGACACCCGTGCATTACATCAAATTAATTATTGCACTAAAAGTGTCAGATAGTGAACTATTAGTATGGGGGAAATGATCGTTTCCAAATGCAAAGAGAAACAAGAGTACAGCAGGGATTTTTTTGTCTACTGTTTGAACCCAAAAGTGGCTGAACCCATAGAAGGTCACACTATATCACACTATATACTGAATACTGTACTACCTGCTGCCTTTAATAGCCAGCCAGTGGTGAACACTGTGAACACACAAAGTGTTCACCACTGTGAGTGAGCGTAGGCCAGAGCCAGCAAGAAATAGATCTGTCTCTATGCCTGCGAGTCACAGCCTGCATCATGGTTTTCTCCCATCTGCCATATAACGAACTAAACTGAATGTTCACCAACACCAAATTAACTAGAAAGAGATCTTTGAATACTATATGTATTTATAGCATCACAGTTAACCAAATGTTTCAGGCTTGTCTGAGTTATGGAGTGATGTAGTTGTCAGAAAAGGCTTTACTGTTCAAGGATCTCATTGTTGTTTCCATGGATGCTTTTAACAAATAGGGCTTGACAGATACTAATAAACTTCAAGTCATTTTTTCAGCACTTCTTCATAAAGAGAGACTAAAAGCTATTGTGGAGCCATATTTGCTCTGTATATGAAGGGAAAATGTATAGCATATGGAGCAGTGGTTTGTGCTTAGTAAGACTAGAAAAGCACCATACAAATGCTAGTCCATCCCACTCCTTTGATACAGGTGCTCTTGATTATTGCTCATCGTTCTTCATGTCACTGCTTACAACACTCATCAAACTTGTCTGAAGTAGGTGAAAGCACAGATTGTGCCAGAATATGCAATGCAATCTGAATTTGGGGGGAAAAATGTGAAAATTGCAAAAAATAAATAAATCCAGCACCGATTTGGGGAATTCAGCGATTTCCGGCCACCTGAAGCCAAATCAAACTGTGTTTCCTGTCAAATGCTCAATTTTGCTCTGCCTCCATAGTTGACAGCAGTCATGAGGTTGTTGGTAAAGAAAGCCAGGTTAAGCTTAACTCGACAAAAAGAAATCCAGATAATGTTTTACTATCCATAGAACAATTTAAGAAATGTTAAATGAGTGACCTTCTAAAGTTGATTTCTCACTGAGAAATTTGCACTTGAGCCTTTATGAAAGCCCTGCCATGACATCTAGTGGCTAATAGAGGAACTTTATGTATAACCCTGTGTTTTCCATACACTAGAAACTACAAACTTCTAATGGATTTACTTTATTTTGCTCTGTAGATAGTGGACACCTTGTTCATCGGCCGCTACGTGCTTCTGGCTGTGGTGAGCACCATCTTTCTGGTGGCATTCTTTGTGCTGCTTCCCTTTCATTTCCTGGAACCCGTGTATGCCAAGCCCTTAAAAACACACTAGAGTTGGCGCCTGAATCACAGGCTGATTTACCCAGTCTGACAAGTCCTGAAGACCCCAGCCTGCCTTCACAATAGATTGTGGAACACATGTGAATGGAAGATCCAGTTTTGTCTTAGCACTGCTGTTTGTGTCTTCATGATTTTGTATACAACAATATAAATTGATATATTTGGGTCAAGTTTTCATATTTTGTATCACTTAGCACAAGTAATGACCACATCCTTTAAATTTTGATGCATGTATGGAACAAGCCAGTAATTCTTTGTCATTCAACTTTTTCATCCAACAATAAATAAATAATTAAGTATGTGATTATGACTCTCAAGTTTTTGCTTCTGATTAATTTCTGCAGTACTCTCAAAGTACGGTAACTGATAATTGTGATGGTACATGATGCACATTTAGCCCAGAGTGAAAATTGCTCAATTTTCCACGATCTGCCATTTACAGCTGGATTATTTTTGCCTTTTGTTCTTTTGCTTTAAAGCTCAAATGTATGCTGGCGTAATATGACTTGTGTTTTCCAGAGAAGCGTTCCTAAATTGGACAGTTGAAAAAGCTTAAATAGGACAAGGCAAACTATAATTAGACTTCGCAATGCAAAACATAACCTTGTAACTATATTAGGCAGAGCTTTTTTTGCCTGTAAAACAGGCCAGTTGGGTTTACTTTAACCTAGCACCAGTTGCTGAACATAAGCATGCCCAGCTATCAGGGAACACCAAGAACTGATCGTGATGCAGGCTGGTTGTTGGAGGATTTTGCTGCTGCAGTGTCTAGTGACCACAGACGTGGACTGAGTGCTCTGATGTTGAACAGACATTAAAGAAAGTTGGGTTAGGAAAAAAAGACTCCAGACACGCTCTTGGAGATTAGCTGTTGAGGATAGCAATGATACTCTTCTAAACTAAGATTTTCTAAATACACATTTAAATGTAAGTGTTGGATAAGTCAATCATGTCATATCGTGTAAAGTGTTGTCAGTACATTGAAGAACAGGGGGATGCATTCACACAATTCCACAGGGTCGCAATAAGCGGATGATTCCATAGAGTAATGAGCTTTTGCAGTCCAGAGGCTCAATTATAAACACTTACCCCCCTCCCGCCTCCATTTTAAAAGTGTGAAGCCTGAGGAGACATGGAGTGGAATTCCAACCAGGCCGATGAAAGAGAATCTAATGAATCAAAACCAATCCTATTAGTTCCAGCCCACATCTCCATACTATGGTCCTTTTTCTGCATAACAATCCACTGCATGATTTCGCACAACCTGGGGAACTGGGGGGATTTCATCACGGTGGGGTAAGGGATCCGAAATCTTTTCAACCTGGAGGGACTTGTTGGCTGTAATTGACCGCATGAATACCGCAAAACATGATCTTAGCCCCAGTAGAAAGTGCCACCGAGTGTCTTTAAAAGCAGTGAAATTGAAGAAGAGGCTTAGCTGGCTGACTTTAACTTGATTGAAAACTTTTTGGATCTGTTCCTTTTACTTATCAACAGAATGGTCTTTTTGAGAATATTCCGCTGCAGTTTCTGTTTCAAGGTCATAATGCAAAAGGTATTTACACCAACTCCTCACTGCCTTTGCAGCCTCCACGCTCAAGGTTTTACATTCCCTGAAGTCTGGGCCTTGAAGAAGCCAGTATTCCCTGGCTCTCATTTTCACACACCCTCTCACTCTACCTCACCTTTTTAATCTTTCTCTATCCTCTATCCTTTCCTCATTTTAATTTTTGCTGTTAAACTCCATCTCTGGGGAGTGGGAAAATGAGCAGAACAAAGGATGTGGGGGTTTAAGGATCATTTGGAGCTGGGAGATGCAGTCTTTGTGGCGCAGCCAGCTGGACATATAAAGAGATGGGGGGTGGGAGAGATACAGAAAGAGAAAGCTATGCAAGGGCAAAGAGGTGTGAGCATGGTTTTGAAACTGCAGAGGGGCTGGTTGCTCTCCTTGGGGTAGATCCTGCATTTAGATGCACTCAAGCAGAACTTCTGGCTTGCCCTTCACATCCTTAGCCATCTTTGTTTGTGATATGGACACTGTCACCACCCCACCTAGCTCCCACAACATTCACAATCCATTAAAGATTTCAGGCAAAGTTGATGCACTTATCCCAAAAGAATGACATTCAGTTCGTGTTAAATCAAGCAGATGGCAATGTTTGCTATCCTTTCAGCAAGTTTGGTAAATAAAACCTGATGAGACTTTCGAAGGGAAACACAAGCAGGGTCATTTTAAGTCCTTATAAAGTCTTGAATTAGATAAGGACTGATTTGCCAACATGGGTGTCTGGCAGTGTCTGTTGAAGACACTAGAGTTCACTGTCTGCGGCTTTCACTGAGGTATGAGAGAGTTTGTGATAGAATGTGAAAATGAACCAAAGCCTTGTCGCCCAAGCAACAAACTATGCCGTTTTGGGGCCAAGAAGAGGGCTTTTTTTTCTCAGCACTGCCTGGTTGTGCTCTATTGTGCACTTTTGTATATCGCTAGGGGATGCTATAATTGCAATACACACTAGGGGGGCAAAATCCTCAAACTGAGATCCTAGTGTGGACTTAGCCTTTTACCTCTTGCTCAGGAATGAATTAATGCATAGCTCTTTCCTTTGGTAAGAGGATGGTGGCCCAAATTGGGGGTCAGGTTGCCCACGAACAGCCCTTTGCTGTTTGGACATGACATCTCCTTGAGGGCCAAAGCTTGGCCTATTTTCCATTCTGACAGTGCTGAAGACCTTATTGAATATTAGCTGGGTGTAGAAAGGCAATGGCTGCAGAGATCAAAGGCCACACGGGTGGCCTTGGTATTGCACAGAACATGCTTAGTTGTTACCAAAGTCACCTATGTTTGAATTTATCTAGATCTTTAGAAGCTATTCCAAAAAGTTGATTGTGTTCATCTGGACTTGGTGTTTTCAGTGGGAGAAATGTTTCATCACTCATCTGAGTGACTTCTTCAGTCTCCATTCTGTTGGCTATATATAGCCAGCTTTAAGTTTTTAACTGCCTTGTGGCACACATATTCTGATATTCCAGGGTTTGTGGGATTTTAAAAAATGTATTTTTGTAATATAGGAACAATTTTTAGTCACAAAACAACCTTTGATCCTTCATGTTGACTTTTTGGGATGTTTTTTAAAGCCAGAAATGAACACATTTGTCAGGATAGAGGTGGTGATTGATGTGAAGGCCAACAAAACGCACATCAGAAAGATGTTGCAATTCCCAGTAATTCTGGTGTTTCTATACAATGTATGATTGGTCGTAACAGAAAGTATAAAGATAACTTTTTTCTGTAGGAAACACAAGTGACAGGTGCACTTGTACAGTGCAGTCCGGGTCTGACGGAGAGCAGAGTTTCCAGTCAACTTGAAAATAATTATAACCAGCCTTCTGGCAAAGCTCTTTATTTTTATTCACGCAGTATTTTTAGACTTGTGCATAGGCAATGAAAGGCCCATCACAGGCATTAGATAAATACACTGAATATGTCTGAGATTGGTCACAATTTGAGATTTGTTTGTCACAAATTACAGACATACTGAAAGGAACTGGTACAGAGCAGAAAAAAATGGCCCAAACTGCTACCTATCTGTGCTTCTCTGTTTGGAAGCCCATTTGTTTTTGTTGATAGGTTGATGTAATGCAAATCAAATCAGGAGTGTATTCTTTGTGCACTCTGGGAGGCCACTCAAAGCAGGCGAACTGACTGCGTTTGAATTGCAAGCAGAACATTCTGACAAGGTTGACTTGGTACTTTTGTTTGCCTCTTGTGGGCGAGCCAAGATGATGTATGAGACTCATACTGTGCAGACAGGCAACTACAAATTTGCTTGGCTACTTGGCTGGTGGGAGGTTGGGTAGGGAGTGTACGGTGGTGTTGATGGTGGTATGGGATGTGTGTGTGTGTGTGTGTTTGGGAGGGGGGGAGTGTCACTTTAAAGCAAAGCAGTGAGAGAAAAAGGAGCCTTTGTACCCATTTTGTCCTTTTTTAAGCTATTGTTTGTCAAGCGACGCAGCATTCCTCTGGTGTTATAATTCACAATTGAGCATGTGAACTTAAAATAATATTTCAGATGTGCCTTTGAGCAGTCCAAATAAAGGTTCCTCTGAAATCTGACGAAATGAAATAACTTTCTGTCTGTTCTTGTGCATTTTCTGAAAGTTATAAGCCTCAGCTTCAGAATGATCAAAATAGGTCCAGTTATTCTGTTTATGAGATGATCTCCATATTTAGACACTGTTACGCTGCATTTCATCAGTCAGTAGGTAGACATTTGATTGATGAAAGCGACCTGACTTAGTGAACACAGGCCTCACTCTCTTACCTCCCACTTATTTCATCTTTCTCTCCCCTCCTTCCTGCCCTACACTGAGCCCTGTTTTCTGTTCCCTCTTTATCCCAAGACAGTACCCCCTGGTCCCCTTCTCCTCACTATGTGCTCAGCATGAGGTCTGAAACTTGTTTTTTTTTTTATCATTGTTTGCCCCCAACCCAACCCCACATCTCCCAATTTCTTACTACTCAGAGGGGGGGTGGAGACCAAAGAGGAGGGAGAGAGTGAGAGCAACCAGAGTAAGAAGGGAGGGAAGAGGAGCTGAGGAATATGGAGAAACATAAATCTCCAAATAAGAAGTGGGGCGTAAGATAGGTCACATGTTGAATGTCTGTGGAGTGCCACGGTAGAGAGTAGACTGAGGGGATGGTTGATACAGCCGAACCACAGTAAGGAGTTGGGGAATTGCATCCTGGACCCGTAGCATGAAGATGCGTGTCTGTGTGTGGCTCCTCTGGGTGTCCTGGTTCTGCACCTGTGCAGAGTACTCCAAGTGGTGCAAGTGTCATGGCATCGTGCCGGCAGAGCCAGGTTTAGACAAGAGGTCAAAGACCCTGTTCAAGGAGCGTGCTCATCACAGTGGGGGACACCAGCACACACCTCACAGGAACAGGGCACACCGGAGAAAAGGTGAGTGCTAAACTCACAGAGCTGACAGACAGCACTCTGCTGCAGAAGAGCTGAAACTTTTCGTGCAAGACCTTTAAGTGAGAAGGTAGATGACAGCACCTTATAGGCTGGCATGTAGCGCATCTGACAGGCTTAGAGCTGCAACTAAATTTGTGATTTTAAAACAGATAAATATCTTCTATGTTACTAACATTGCCTTTTGCATCCTTGTTACATAAAGTGTAAGTATTGAAAATCAAAAGTCATCATAACTTTTCTTCAAAATGTTTACTTTTTTTTACTCTTTTTTACATTTCAAACTCTAGATCTATAAATGCATTAAGTTAATGACCAGATAAAGTAATGTAACTGTAAATGTAATCCAATGTTTATTTAAATCTAACTGTTTTACTAAACAAAACATATTTAAAATTTGTGATGTGTACTATATATGTCACAGCAAAAAAGTCAGTTCACAATTATGTTTCAAAGTAAGTCTCATCAAAGAGAAAACACATTGGCTGTATGTAATAAAGTCTCATCTATATTTTGTCTTCATAGTAGTTACATCAGCTCAGATTTATTAAGTGTATTAAGATCGGCATTTCGTTGTTGTCTTCAGTCTTTAATTATTATCTTAAGCCGCCAAAAAAGACAACCTATTTTGGGTTAAATTAAGTTAATTCAGCCTTTTGTGTTGACAGTGATTGTTAATTCCTTTACAAGCGAATTTACTCTGAAGTCACATTTTGTCACATTCCTCACTACAGCTGACACATTCTTTCTTTTTTCTAATGCCTTCCCACCCTCTTTTCCTCATTTCCAACACCTTTGCTGACCTTTTGGTCTACAGCCTGAAAGAGGTCCCTTCCCTCCGCACATCTTGGTCCCAGCACCATTCCCATGGGCTGTGTTTTTGCAGGGGCGACTCATCCTTCATCCTCTCTAAAGCCTTTGTTGTAGGCTGAAAGCTTGCCGATGCCGAGGCCATCCAGCCTAAGTTGTTGGATCAATATAAACATCCATCACTTAGCCCCGGGCCTTTCTGACCTTCACAATGCACAGTTCACTACACAATGCTTTATTTATGTGCGCCATTAGAAAGAATGAACTAGTGGTAGTCCATTTATTTGGGAGTTGTCCTCACTGTGGAAACTTGGAAGTAACTCAGCATCAGGACTGTTTTCTGTCTTTAGGAGATGTAGTAGAACTTATTCTTATATGGCATGGTTTTTTTTATAATCAAAAACTCAATTTATTGTATATTTGTACAAAATCTCTAACCTGTTTTTAGTTCAGTAATTTAAGATATCTACAAAAAGCTATAGTAAAACCTACTGTGACAAAGCCTTCAAGCTGAATTGCTGGACACAATGAATGAGGAGCAGATGTACAGTTTCCTTCTATTGTTAAATAAAAACATGGAGAGATTCAAAACTTCCTGCCACATAGGAGTGCTAGCACAAAAGCTGAAAATGGACAACAGCTCATGATTAAATGGAAAATGTAATACTTCCTCCTCCGTTCCTTTGATTAAACCTAAAATACAATATTTAAAGGCAAAACCAAACTCTACTGTTGAAATTGATATTAATATTAGTGTGAAGTTTTGCTTGTTTGTTTATAGCAGTGTTTACAGTGGTCATCAGAAATGTATTTTCTTTTATTCTATTTATTTTATAACTGACTCCACAGAATATAAATTAGTGCTGTGAGAATCACTGGCAAATATATTTTAATTCGACAAGGTTTTCATTTATTCATTACTTTTCTTTGTTCAATAGCTGGTTATATTCTGTAATATTGTGGCATGTAAAAATCCAAAGAGCGTTGCTGGTCTCAGGTATTTCTGATAGTGTTATGCGATTTACATTTGGTTGTAAGGCAAGGCAAGTTTATTTGTATAGCACAATTCAACAACAAGGTGATTCAAAGTGCTTTACAGAGACATTAGAAACAAAAACAAATAAAAAGCATGATTTAAAATTGATTAAAACAAGCAAACAAACTAACTAATTAACAAACAAACAAAACAGTATATAAAATCAAAACAGATAAAATCAGAACAGTAGATAAAATCAGTAGTTAAAATGTAAGTTTTGAAATTTAAGCTTAAGTGCGGATTTGGTGCTTTATTCAAATGCAGCTGAGAACAGGTGAGTCTTCAGTAGTAATGTAGTAATTAAACGTTTCTTCCACGATGACATGTGACTTCTTTTTACCCTGAATTTCTTGCAAAGTATCTGCAATAGATACAACGAGAGAAAAGAACTTACTAAAACATAAACACAGGGGACACAGATTCATTAATCTAGATAGTAGTTTTCTTCATATAATGTAGCGGTTAACTTTCTGTGGTCAGAAAAGCGGAAACAAACCTTGCCATTTTGAATACAAATTAAAATCACATCAATTAAAATCACAGAATGCAGTTTTATGGACTAAAGCAAATAAATGTATTATTTATTTCCAAATAATAATAATAACAATAATAATATTTATTTCTACACTAATAATAATTTCTATACTAACATTGCGGGTTTTTTTCGTGGTCTTCCCAGGAAGTTGATTCTGTTCACCGAAAACGGAATGTCCCGGTGAACAGAATCAACTTTCAGGGACGATTGAGCCTTGTGCCTCGAGACCTTTCGTGGTTTTATTTTGAAAACCATTCCATCAGGAAGCTAAATTTCACTGCACCTCCCAGCTGTGTGGAGTTGGGACTGCGAGGGAGTAATCGTTATAGAGCAGTAATTAAGTTTAAGATATATATATATATATAGTTGCGGTAACTTTAAAACAAACAACAAAAAACAACAAAAAAAAAAACCCTCAAATGGCAATTTTGTGAAAATGAGGCGTAAATGCTACGTAACAGGTTAGCTTTAAATTTAATATCAGAGGAAAGTATCCTGGTTGTTGACTTGGCTGCTCAGAATGATGAGCAGAGGTTATTTGGAGAACATATTTCTACCCGTGTTTGGAGTTCTCCTCCTCGGTAAGTACTGTTGGAACTCTTCCTGTCAACTAAACAACCTGTGTTAGAAAAGATGAGCATGCCTTTTAACTGTAATGTGTTACTTTGAATCCTTGACATGAAATGAAAAATCTAAAAAGACCTAACGTAGAGTTTTGAGGGGGATGTTTGTAATACTGCTGCAGGGTCTGTGTTCAGGGTTCCACTTGCTTTAATTCTAGCAGCTTCACCAATGCACAGATAAACTGTAAAAAACTGTAAGACAATTAATGTGTCAAAGTCACTAACGAGACCTCACAGACCAGTTCCACAAAGAAGTGTAAAATGATCTTTCGGCCGATTTGTTGTGTGACCTCTCCTGATGAGTTTATGGTCTCAAGTTACTCACCAGTTTGAAGTGTACATATATGCATGGATGTTGTGTAATTTCCACATCCTGTCTGCATTGTGCTTCTGCTGCATGAGCTGAATGGATTTGTTTTTTTAAATATAGTTACAATTATAATGAATCTGTTGCCAGCTGATCTTTGGGTAAACCTCTAACAGTTTATGAATTCATAATTTGTTACCCAGCTTGTGCAGCTTGTTTGAATGGAAATGTTGGTGACGTTCAGGAGCGTCCTGATTACCACCTACCTCCCAAGAATAAAGCATTTTAGAAATGTCCTGAGAGTGTTTTGACCACGACATGCTGGTATTTTGACTGCATCCTGCCTTTGCTCTGAATGTGAAAGGACACAGTGACAATGAGGTTGGACAGCTTATTGTTAGCTGTAATGGGAAGGCATTTCCGCCTATAGTAAATGAAAGAACAGCTCAAGAGGGACAAGAGCTGTTTTGTTGATTGTCCTTTCCCATTTCAGACTCCCAAAATGTTGGGTCAGATTAAGATAATATTCAGTTTAGATGTGAATTCAGTTTCCTGTTTTCCTGATTATTTTCTTTAAACACAGCTGGTATAAATTACATTGAAAGCATGTGTTTTTCATAGTATAAATTAAATAAGAAGCAGCGTCTGTGCTGTAACTTGCCTTCCCAAACCTTGCTAACCTAATGATGTAATTTAACACACTTGTAGGACTTTGTTTCTTCCCACATTTTAAGTTTTCAAAAGTGAGTGTTAAGTGTCTCTTGAAGATGGTCTTTTGTTCTGTGGCGGATGTCCCGTTGATGAGGAAGTTCCCGTCAGCTTTTGTTGGCCTGGATGTTCCTGAGAACCTCTGACTTCCGCTCCTGTCAGGAAGCTGATCACCATCTGTGCACCGTCTTTGGGTATCCAGTCCCATGGGAAGCTCAAACAATGGCATTCCATTGCAACTGGCTGCAAATACACATTGTTTGTTGGTAGCAGAGCATACGTTTGTTTGTTGTGGGTTTTGCTAGTGGCTGGAACTCAGGGGTGGCGATGTGTAGGGCTGAGGTTTGCTTCTTACAGAGAAAAGTGCTGTAATTTACACCAAATCTCCTGTTGTGAAACACACAGAAACAAACTCAGGAAATCAAAGCTAACATGAGCAGCATTGCTT
Organism: Aulonocara stuartgranti; assembly: GCF_965226115.1. Taxonomy (NCBI): domain Eukaryota; kingdom Metazoa; phylum Chordata; class Actinopteri; order Cichliformes; family Cichlidae; genus Aulonocara; species Aulonocara stuartgranti. The sequence continues at coordinate 30,330,938 of NC_138946.1, forward strand.
AACCAATTCTCTCTTTATCCTCCTCAGGTTCCAAGGTTCGAGCAGAAGAGAGACCTCCCCGCATTGTCCACCACCCCTCTGATGTGGTGGTGAAAGTTGGCAATCCTGCCACCCTCTCCTGTCGCGCTGACGGAAGCCCGAAGCCAACTATTGAGTGGCTACGCAACAATCAGCTGCTAGAGACCGCAAAGAGAGATGGCCAGCTGCAGCCGATGATCCTTTCAGACGGGAGCCTCTTCTTTCTGAGCGTGGAAGGGGGAAGACAGGGGCAGTCGCATGAGGGTGTCTATACCTGTGTGGCTAGGAACAGTGCGGGGAAGGACACCAGCCGTAATGCATCGCTGTTTATCGCAGGTGAGACTGGGACATGTGTGGCTACTCATAGGACCTGCTGTACCACAGAAAATATTTCCCTACAGGCATAAAAAGAACTGTCTGTCTAACTGACAACTAAAACACTTTGATTAGATTAGTCTTTTCATATACAAGGCTCCACAGAAACATGATGTGCACGAGGTAACCAATCAGAAGAAAGTTGGCTTAAAGGGTGGTTGGCCTTATAGATAAATGAGGGTCTGCAAGAACATCTGGTGTCTGCGTGTATGTATGAATCATGCAAAGATGTAGTCCTTAAATAATCATATCGTAGTGCAACTACACTGTAGTCATATTTCGTATTTATTTTATATTTTTACAACGTATCAATAGTTGTTTGCCTTAAACATGAGTAGTAACAACCTTAATAATTTATATAATACATTTAAAATACAAGACCTATGAAGTGCATTACAAGACACCACACAACATAGAAACACTGAATTAAAAGCAACATAAAGTTAAATGAAAACCAAAATGACACTGAATGTTCAAATATACAAATACTGCAAAAAAACTGAGAGTAATAATAAAAAATAACCACTCAAAGTATAAAAACTGGTGTCAAATTTTTTGCACACTCAGAAACAAACTTGTTCTTTATAAGCAGTCTGTTTTAAGGTCCAATCATGTTTTCTTCTGTGGGAACATCGGCCTCCCAGAGGCACAGAGTTCAAATGTTCATGACCAGTGTTGGTCAAGTTACTTGAAAAAAGTAAACTGATTACTTCTCCAAAAAAGTAATCCAGTTGATACTGATTACTAATTTTCAAAAGTAATTAGTTACTTAGTTACTTTTAAAAAACATGATACACAACTTCAATAGGTAATAAAACAATACACCTTTCATTTTCCATCATATAAAATGTAATCAAATGAAAAAGTCTCTTTTTAAAACTTGTGTTATTAGTTTTAATCCTTTAACTTTATGCACATTGCATCAAGCAAAAATGTAATTATATGCAACAGTCTTTGACTTGAAGAAATTCATTTAACATTTGAACCTATTTTCTGCACAGTCCAGCATATTAAAAAAAATGTTTTGTGTTTACACTCACTCTTTCAAATAGATGCAAGTAAAACACAGCAGAAAATAAATAAAATCAAAGACTTGGCACTGAGTCCTGTCGTTCGTAAATCTATTTTCACCTGTTTAGCAGGAGTGGAGCAGGTGGAGGTTTGCCCAGTGCCGCAGCGGTCATGTCAGTGGGGGGATCCGGGGGTTTCTCTTCTATTTTCTATTTCACATTCCCGTGGCAGCGTGCTTGGTACTTGCTCAGAAGTTTAAGGGTTTTTTTGCTGTAAAAATAAGTTTTCTTCCCACGCACTGTACAGCAGACGCTAATGTTTTTGTCACTTTTTTCAAAATCAAACTCAAAGTAAGGTCAGTACTTCCACGCTTTAAACGCTGTGTGCTGGTCATACTCTCCCCCACTCTATATATTATCCATTGTTGATCTGCAAATGTCTGTTACCATGAACGTCGCACGCGCCTACATCATTGCTATGAGACACTCTCACAAGCAAAATCACGGTTTAGTAACGCATTAACACAGCATGCTTACGGGAAAGTAACTGTAATCTAATTACTTTTTTTGCAATAGTAATCCCTTACTTTACTCGTAATTTCAGGATTTTACTACTGATAAGCACCTCGCACACAGTCATTCACATTAGAGTAATGAAGTAACAGATAAGCAATTAGTTCCTTTTGTTTCAGTCTCTACTTTATCAGTGTCTGTTTTTTACAATGTATCCAGTTAAAGACATAAATAAATAAATAAAATAGGAAATGTTCTTTGAATTAAGGAAATTAACTAAACTTCTCTAATGTTACGCATTTATTTCATACAATTCAAGCCCAACAGTCATGCTGACAGAGTTTACTTCATTACTTCATTTACTACAGCATCATTTCTTTATCACGTAGAAAAACGGCATAGTAAGAGACGCTGTTGAAATTGCACTTTTGTTTCCTTCTTATATTGAGATATGTCAGGGACTAAATGTGCAGACAAACTGCTTCACACTGCAAGAAATGAGATTTTCACAGGTCTGGCCCACTTTTGGGCAGTATGTGTAAAATTAATTTGATCTAGGGGGTTTATGTCTATATTTTTCACATAGTTTCATTACTGAACCAATCAAAACACATTTCCTGTCTCCTGTTCTGGTTTGTCTCTAGACTTATTTCCAACTCCATTTTTAGCAAAAATAGTAATCAGTAATGAAGTGCTTTAGCAGCTGAGATATTTGATATTCTCAGTTGCTAAAGCACTTAATTGACAGTAGAATTTCTTCCAAGCACATCAGCCTTATTTCCACAGGAGAATTCTGGGTCTTTGAACATCGGAATGCTTTTTAAGCATCCATTCTCAAGTCTCGCCCGAGTACAGACAAGTGTTTGGCTGGATGCATGCATCTTAAAAATAATTTCTAGATGCGCTTATAATTTGTTTTTCTCTAAAAAAGACAATAGATGAAACCCTAATCAGAAAACAGAGGTGGGGCAATAAAGACATCACACAGACACTCGTACAGAGAGGTGATGAAGACGTGCGTGGTTACAGTCACAGAGAGACAGTGTCAGTGTTTGCTGGAGTCAAACAGTGTCCCAGTGAGCTGTTGATTTAATTCAGTTCACTTCAGGTAAATTCAGCTCAGCTGGATTTATACAGCACTACTTCACAACAACAGTCCCTACAGTATGAGGACCAGAACTCCCAACATTTCAAACCACCTGGCTCAATATCACTCCCTAAGCCACCCTGTTACCTATTCATCTTACTCCAGTCTCACATGGTAGGTCTGACTCATCAGCCTTTATATCACAGTCAGATTGATGGTTGTTCATGAATGTTCATTAATGCATTATTTGTAGTTAAAATAATGTATTCCTTTTTGGAGTTTATTTTATAAAACCTTCTATGTTTGTATAGCTTTTCACTATGTTCATAGAATAGATATAATATATAATGATATGATTAATATAATAGATAATATCCTTCATATTCTGGCGTCTAAAATTGCAAAATGTCATGTGGGTCAACTGTCTGATTAAATAAACAGACTAATATGATTTCTGTTTAAATAAAAATGTATTCAAAATAAATTAAAAAATAAAATGTGTTAATGAGAAAATGTTAAAAATGTTGAGATCAAACAAATTTTCTTAAAAAGTAAAAAGCAATAAGAATGAAGAGGATATTTCCCCATTCAGAGGATGGCCATTTATGGTAGATGTCTGGTTATTTTACTTGGGAAAAAAGGTTCAGTAATGATGAGTAAAGCCCACAGAAAATATGAATTGGAGTTGATGGGAGCAGTGAGACACATGAATTTGTCTTGCTGGAAAAGTTGCAGTACAGAGAGGAATGCCTCTCATAAAGGTTTCCGACACATTCACAAGCTCAAACTGAGAGAAAATACACTGCATGCTTGTTGCATATCTTTCTTACATGCGAGTGAGTCAAGGCTGTTCTGTGGTTGAATATGAGGAAATGTCACTTGTCCAACCCTCTGGGCTGAGGGTTGGACAAGTGCAGAAATAGACATTTTATCTCATGCAGACAGTTTATCTCTCAGTGTATTCAAAGATATAGGTCTCAGGTAAGCTTAACCTGAACTCTCTGATTTTGCAGTGTTGAAGGAGGAGTTCAGTATGCAGCCTACTGATGTGGAAGTGGCAGAGGGGGAAATGGCTGTTTTAACCTGCAGCCCCCCAGTGGGACATCCGGAACCTAATGTTGTCTGGAAGAAGGATGGGCTGCCCATCAGCAGTGCTGATCATCATTACACTGTGAGCTGTCTGCCCCTAATAAATCTATTACAGCTATATAACCTGTGTAAAATAGATTCTTACAACTGTTTGAAATGGAACTTCACAACTATTAACAAATGCATCGGGCACTGTCACATGATGTTTCCTCTTAAGAACTTGCACTCTGACCTTTAGCATCCACACCTTTGTGCATGTTCCAACCCTTTTAATGACCCTGCAGGACCTCTTTCAGGGCAGTTTCTATGGTAGGAAAAAGCTGGATCCAAATAGGTGAATGTCAAAACAATCCAGTATCAGTGTGAAATTTGTCATGTCGGCTAAACCAACAAACAGCAACACAGCAGCCAGCTCTTGGAGGAATTCTCATCAAATTGACAACAATATTACATTCGTTTGACAGTAACGCTCTAGAGGGTAGAAACGGATCAGATGAGGAATACTGGCACTGAAATCAGCCTTGTAGATGCAGGTGCAGACATCGCTGTCAGATTAACATAACAGCAGCAGCAGGAGGTAAATGCATAGTTCTTAAGGTAACACTGTTTGCATTGATAAGAGCATAGTACTGGATTGAATTCATTCACTAAAAATCACCATTGTATTAAAAAAACTGGAAAAAAGTCAGATTATAAATTCTCGATAAATGCATTTGCAGAGGTTTGCCTGTGAAAGAAGGTCAGTACAAATCAATTTAGCTTTGAGGTCTAAAAAGTGCATGCTTTTACATTTCCAGCAGGGAGTTACTTCTGGTTCCACAAAGAAGTCTGATGGAAAATCTTCTGGCTGTTTTGTTGTGTGACCTCTACTAATGAGTTTATGGTCTCAAGTCACCAGTTTGAAGTGTACATATATGTATAGATCCTGTGCGATTTCCACATCCTGTCTGCATTGTGCTTCCGCTGCAGAAGCTGAATGGGAAGCTTATCATCGGTCCTGCAGAGAAAAGTCACTCTGGTGCTTACGTGTGTGCGGCCATCAACACTGTGGGGGAGAGGGAGAGCAGGGCAGCTCGGCTCTCTGTGCTGGGTGAGACAGGAACTGAAAACAACTTATCACTGTGTTAGCATCGCTAGTTTCCAATGCAATGTCAGGATTCCAAAGCAATATTACCCTATGCAAGTTTTCCTTCTGCAAACAAAACACTTTGATACATGCAAAGCATAATTTTGAGTTTCTCTTCTGTTGTACTGCAGCCAAGCCCGTACTGGTGCTGAAGCCAGAAAACGTATCAGTAAGAGCGGGAGAGTCTGCCCAGTTTTACTGCCAAGCTAAAGGTGACCCTCCACCTGCTGTGGTCTGGAGCAGAGAGCAGGGACCACTGCCCAATGGCAGGTAATATAGAACCCTTTCACATGGTCACTGGCTAATATTCATTTATGCTTTATGGGTGTGGAAATATTGCAGACTGTGGCGATTTTAAGTGTTAACATTTTATGTAAAACAGACACAAAACACCAAAAAGCACTGCGCTTCAGAGCAGTCTTTGTTTTTCAAATTCAAAAGTCCAAATTATTCTTAATCTTTGTCTACATCAAGCTGTTAAGTTATATGGAGGCTTGTAAATGAAATCAGTTGAATCTATGCTATGTCTAAATGTTGATTCTTTTAGACGAGATGAGGGGGATGTGAAATTTCAAATCCATGTGTGCACATGGATTTGGCAGGGATAGCTCAGTAGGTAGAGTGGTGGCCCCATGATCGGAAGGTCGGTGGTTCGACTCCACTGAACGGCTACCCTGAGGTACCCCTGAGCAAGGTACCGTTCCTGCACACTGCTCCCCGGGCGCTGCATTGGTGGCTGCCCACTGCTTCACTGGGTGAATGGGTTAAATGCAGAGGAACTATTTCCCTACGGGGACTAACATGCACACTTTACACTTTACTTTACTTTACACAGGTACATCGTAAACCCAGACCAGACTCTCCAGATCCATTATGTGACAGCCCTGGATGCCGGGAAGTACACCTGCACTGCTCTCAATGATGTGGGTGTGGTCACTGCCAGTGCACAGCTACTAGTTGAAGGTGAGGTTACATGATAATGCTGTTAAAATATATCTGGTGTCATGTGTTTTACAATCACTCGATGAATGTTAAAAACACTCTGCTTCAGTGTGGGCCATCAGAATGTTTTCCTACGATTACTCTAAGTGTAGGAAATGAGTGCTTCCTTCACACAGTGACATTTCTGTTTTACAGCAGTCAGAGCCACAGTTTAGAAATGATTGTTATGATTTGATATGCTGAAACTAATTCATTTCATCATGTGGTGTCTACGACTTTAGTTGTAGTCTTCTGAATTCTGTAATTTAGACGCGATTGTAGTAAGTCCACACTTGGGAAGTAGGTTTGTGATTAGATTATTGTTCGTCTTTGTGCAAAGGTCTGCACATGAAGGAGAGAACAGTAATTTCCCAGAACGTGCTGTAGGTTTTTTATTAAAACAAAGTGACATTATATACAGGATGCAAAGGCAGAGGTGTTTTTCATAAATTAGCTGATTTGGTCAGTAAAAAGCTGAAGAATAGCAGAAATGTTAAGCACAGCTGCTCATTCTGGAGTAAGATCTTATAAGCTGTGGGCGTGCTTTGCTGCATGCATTTGCATTTGAATGAGTTGAAGCAGTTTTTGAAACTCGTGTTGGAGTTGTCCATGACAATCAACTGTGTTTTCTGTCATCGAGTATCTGTTGTCTAACTGAAAAATAACTTACCACAATTGTATATGCAAAAATATGATGCAAAAAATACCTTAGTTCAGCTTCAGACATTATAATATGCTCACTTGCAGATACTAAAGTGCTTATGCATGCCACAGTTGAAGATATTTATTCATCTCATACACCTTTCTTAAACACCTCTCCATAAAAAAATCCTTATCTTTGCACTGTCCAATGCACATGATGTTAAAATGTTTACTCATAGATTTGAGCAGTTAATGAAAAATAACAGAGAGGGAACCATGTGAATCATATGTTATGGTCTTCATAACTGCAAAATCTCCGTCCATCTGAACAGCTGTGAGGGTTTAGCAATCTCCCTACCATCATCATTGCACCAAATGAGGGTGAAGAATGATGTTTATCCTTTGGTTAGCAATTGAGGGATTTGAAGTATCAGTGGAAAGACTTTATGAATCTGTAATGTAAGTTTAGAGTCTTTAGGAACATGTTTGTGTTCAAAGAAACCTTGCAGTTCTATGTCAGCGGTAGATTCTTGCTGTGTGAATGAATTCATGAAACAAGTATGCTCTAGGTTAACGTTGGCTAGTGAATTTTCACTGCACAATCTGGCCAGCAACAGAGAGGTCCTCACACACTGCTGCAATCATCTGTGGTTAATGCAATGGGTTTGAATAAACCACTTGTGTTTCCAGAGGCTGCCAACACTGAGCAGAAAGACCTCCACAAAGAGCTGTCATCCCTGCGTGTGATTCTGGAGAACGTCACCGTCATGGCCCCTGATTCTAACATGTCCTTCTTACAGTGGAAGGTAAGGGAAAGCTGTTGCACCACGTGTCAGAAAGAATGCAGGAGTATGACACGTACACGATCCACATTGTATTTTCTCCCTGACCAGCTCCAGTCACTCCCAGCGCAGCCGCATTACCTTGATGGCTTTGAGGTTCTGTATCGCTCTCTGCTCACTGCCAGCTCAGACTGGGCAGCAGAGAAGGTGACATTCCCCAGCTTCCAGGCTCAGGTGGGCCCCCTAAAGAGAGGCTACAAGTATGATTTCAAAGTTCGGCCTTATGGCAGCGGCTTATATGGGAGGGAGAGCAACACCCGGCACCTGAGAGTTTCTGAGACAGGTGACAAAGGTTTTTACTTTATCTTTGTGATGTGAGAATATTCATTGTGTTTTGCTGGTAATAATAAGTGCTCTGTTTACAGTGCCCAGTGCCTCTCCTCGGGCTGTGTCAGTAACAGTCAATCATGAGCAGAATAACACCATCCATCTGAGCTGGGAGCCTCCTCCTCCTGTAACCCACAATGGGATCTTACAGGGATACCAGGTAATTACAGTAGGACTGCACGACACAGTTATCTGCTCAGCAGACTGTTGAAACCCTCAGGGAAACATAAATCCTTACAGATTGTAATGAATCATGCTGGAGTCATTTTAAGAGGGAAACATGGGATACAAACAGTCCTGCATACAAATATATGGAAGAATTAATCAGCAAGTGGAACAAGAAACAGATTAACCAATCACTGTGCACTAAGATTCTGAGGCAAACTTTGTGATGGAAGAAATGTGTTGTATTGTAGACATATTAAATATTTAATAAAGAAGAGCACATGGTTCTTAGTAGGAATGTTTTATTCTGTTATAACTGGAGTCTCAGTTACTGGTATGTCCATGTGGAGCAGCTGATGAATTGTTTAGTGATTAAAGCTTTATCCACACAAATGATTTTGATCATGTTTGGGGTGGATACAAGCTTCAATCTCACTCTTAAAGATGCAAACTTTCTTCAGGTGTGGTGTGTGGAGCCCGAAGAGCAGCAGTACCAAAACTGGACTGTGGATAGTAGCCAACTGAGCCTTCATATCTCTAGCCTCAAACAAGGGAAGCAGTACTGGGTCACCATAGCAGCAGTCAATGGGGCTGGAGTAGGAATGCTGAGTGACCCTCATGGATTTGTCATCAGTGAGCAATACAGCTGTCAACTTTTTATTTCTGTATCAGGACAGATAAAGACCAGCGTGTGTTCTCAGACTGGGTTGTATTCATTCATAATGTGCTTCCATTCTGCTGCTCAGACTCACAGTTAGGTGGACTACCCGAGGCAGATAGCCAGAGGCGGCGTTTGTCCCCGGTCCTGGCCTTTCTTCAGGACCCTGTGTTGCTCGGCAGCATCGGCGCCGTCTTGTGGTGTGTTCTGATGGGTGCAGCGATCTGTCTCTTCAGACACCACAGCAGGACCGGTCAGCTGATACCAAGACCTGGCAAGGCTAAAGGTATGAGTTTAAGGCTTTAATGTTCACCATAGTAAAAAGAAAAAGCTGAACCTCCAATACACCCACAAAGGCTTTGTGATAAACAATAATATGCATATTTTGTTGATACTATATCTTCCTTTATTTTTAGGTTTGCGAAGACTAGCCGGTGAAGATCTCATTATAAAACACAGGTAAAATGAAAAGAAGACGCATATTCGATTCTGTTGCGACAATAAAGTGACAGGAATACATTCAAACCACTAAAACCAAGTGTGGATGAATCAGCTTTACATTCATTCAAGTAGTGTCTTGAATGTATACAAACCACTTTGAATTATAGTCAGCAAGTCAGCTTTTAAAGTGTTGGTAAGACAGCTGGTTAAATGTATTACATTCATTCTCTTAGATGTTTGTTTACAGACAAAAAAACACCTGCTTTTAGTTGATGGCGCGTTGAAGAAGCACAGGAAGTAAGCAGTAGGCGGAACAGAAGCAAAATCTGTTTTCACCACCTAAAAGTATTCACCTGGAAAAGTGTGTGGGGGGAGGGGGGGGGTGTAGTGTAGGTACAAGGTAGAGCAGGTCTTCTGCCTATTGGAAGGTTGATGGTCAGATCCTTAACTTAATGACTAAGCATTTTTGGACAGGATACTGAACTCTCTGTAATGCGTTCATCTGTGAATGTTAGTGAAAAGCACTACGTAAGAACCAGTCCTCTTTGCTTTTCCTCCAACCAGTACTTTCCTAAATCTATCTGTGTGAGCTTTAAAGGGAACGACTCCTTTTACTGACTCAATACTTTACACAGGAATTACTGAGTGACCTAACCCTTCGAAACACGAGCATCACAAAATATTGAACAGAAACCACCAAATGGTGTTACAACTTTTAGTAGAAAATAAACTCACCAACCCCTCAATTCAATTCAATTCAATTTTATTTATATAGCGCCAAATCACAACAAAAGTCGCCTCAAGGCGCTTCGTAGATGGCTGCATTCACTCTAAAAAAAGTTCAAAATTGTTCCAAGTTACCTTCATTTTTTTCTCTTGCTTCCATCATTGCATGGTTTGCAGTACTGCTGCCTTCTTATTCAAACTCGGGATGTGCCAGCCTCTGACATGACTATGGTTAGGTAAATACTAGAGCACCACTGCTTCTTATATAACGCTTTTCTACTCTGAGCACTTACGGCGCTTTACATAACTCGCACAAGCACTTCTCCTACCAAACATTCACACGTATTCATATGAAGCAGCTCGGGGTTAGTAGCTTGCATGCAGACTGGAGCAGACGGGGATCGAACATGCTTCATCTTCCCCTCTACTGTCAGAGTGTTTTGTACTATTCAAAAGCAAAAAGCCATTTGTTAACAAGAATTCCACGGTATCCATGGTAGAGAACACAAAGTGAGATTCTTATAAATATTATATGGAGATAATGAATCTATGCTACAGCATAAAAACGTCTCTAATATTTGACGTTTGGTTCCAGCGAGTTCATTTTGGTTTGATTTGGTTTCTCTCCAGGATGGCAGCTCCAGATTCACCGTGGATCCCCGGAGGCTGGAGACCTTCTTTGAGTCAAAAGTACCATGACCTATGGGCCCAAGGTCAGCATCACCCAGGAATCCGAAGCACCAGTGAGTATGGACTGCAAAACAGTAGACTGATGATGACTTCTTTCTCCCAAACTGCTGTCCTACAGCAGACCCGACTAGATTTACTTGTTTGGGTTCGTGGTGACCTCTTAAAATCCACCAAAGATTTTTTGCTTACAGTTGAGGAAACGAAAAAAATCAACCAATGATTCTGATGATGCTACATAAGCTGTTTTCAGACGTCATGTAAAACAATCTGGAGAATTAGGTTAGGACATTGTCTGAAATTGTGCTGCTGGATTGAACTTACTGGACTACAACATGTGCTATTCTCACATAGACATTACACTGTGTGTAACATTGTATGTACACGAGAGGCGTGTGGTGACTGTGGTACAGAAAGGCAGTTTAGAATCAGAATACTTTATGAATCCCTGAGGAAATTATTTGGCTACATTTGCTTCAAGACAATAACAGTAACAGACTGAACTAATTAAATAATACAATATATATTACACAGTTTACAAAATATAAGAAATGGCTTTAACATATACAAATTGCTCAAACAAAAATGAAATATATATGATTGATATTCTATTTTCACTGTAAACACTCCATCGGTGTTAAAAGAATTACTATTAATCCTGGATATGTTTAATATTGAGCTCATTTTAAGTACTTTATATTCTGTTTAATGTTCAGCATCACCTTTTTTTAATGCATATGTTTGTATTATGGCTGTCCTTTGAGGACCAGATGTATTAATAACAACAGATCAGATGAATAAAAAAGGTTTGAGGCGTGTGTGACATGGTAAACTGTCAATATCTATGCGGGGAACCCAAATATTAATGAAAATGACTGTGGAGTGTTGGCACAGCAGGTGGGCAGACATTTAATTGGATGTTAATTTGAAACTGTTCTGATGCTGAATCACCAAAGCATGTTTACTGGCTAATGCAAACTGCGTTTTCATACAAAGTGGAGATCCTAGCTGATTCCAGAGCAGTGATAGCTGAGCCGGTATACTTTGTGCTCAGTTTCCAGTGAGCATAAGCACAGCTTTCAGTGACAATACCTAAATGTAGCCACAAGATGGCAGTAATGTAAAGACTGGATCCAAACATGGGAGGAGCTTTATGACAGCACTGTTTGAGATGAACAGACACATTTATGCAGAGCTTCTTTTATTGACCATCTTTAGCTTCCTCACATCCACAGTCATTTTAGAATATCCAGTTAACCCAGTATGCATGCCTTTTCACTATAGGAGGAAGCCAGGATACCTAGAGGCACAGGGAGACCATGCAAACTCCACAGAGTTGCAAACTCCAGTTGAGGTTCAAACCAGGAAGTGACACTGCTAACCACCTTATGGCTGTGCCACATGAAGCTGCAAGAAGGGAAAGCAGCAGCAAGACCCAGAGTAGAACAGAACAGGCCTTAATGGCCACAGCTACTACAGTGATTAGAAAGACAAAGCCTGAAAAGAAGTGATGGTTGTAGAACAGCTTGAAGGTGCTACATCTGTAAGATTCTTAGGCATCTGTGTGCAGGCTAAAGCCGCTCAGATAGTTCGTCGTATATAAGATTTGACAGCTGTGTTTGTTCAACTCATTTCTGGGATTACTGCCGAGCTTGACTTTGTGGCCCAATGCGTGAAACATAGAAACCTTTTAAACCCATGCAGTATTTTGCAATTTGGGATGCAGCCTTTTGTTCTACTTGTGTTCTTATAAATCTCTCTGTTTTCTTAGGCCTCCCAGTCTCATCCAAGAAGGACAGCAGCTGCCTGGAGTCGACCGTTCCCATTGTGACCGATAGCTGCGGTGTCTACGGCACCTTTTACGTGGACCTCATGGGCAGTGGTCTTAAGACCTTCAACAGTCCGGGACGTGTCACTAAAATGTCTCATGGTTTGCCCCACAAAGAAGGAGCCGAAACTATCCAGATATTTACTCATCCTGCCAGCAAGCCCTCACCCATCATCAGCAGGGAGGCTCTGCCATGGAAACAGGCCATACGACCCCAGCCCAAGATGGGTGTGCTAAGGGAATCATGGGAAAAGAACCACAGCAAGCAAGGTAGATATGGAGCAGTGGATATCTGGAAATGCAGTGTTAATTTCTTTCTTTCTTGAGTAACGTGAATTGGCCAATTGGTTTTCTCCACAGAGCTGCATGCAGTGAGCAGTGTCCCTATACTTTCAACAAGAACCCAGGGACATAGTCACATACCAGCTCTCCAGCACGGTACTTTCAATCTGTGTAATTAAATCATTATTGTCCACAAACCTCGTGGAAGTGTAAAAAACATTTTGTACACAGATCAAACTTTTTTGTAGTCCCGAAATGTAAAAATATGCTTATAGAATCTGGAATAAAAGGAATTATTGGATAATTATACTTTGCTATGGTTTGCTATGGTGTATCCAGGTGGACATCCAGACAGTGGTAAACCTGTGGGTTGTCCTCGTCTGCTGCATTACTCAGCATCACTACATCTTATGAACATGTTGCTGCCCCCTCCCCCAGTACCCACCGAGGACGCCACTGACACGCAAAGCCTCACCTCAGATGGAGGGTGAGATAAACACTCAGACTGGGTGTTAGAGGGTTGAATGGAGATGTTGTTCTGGGAAATGCAGGTGTTGTGTAGAAGGGGAATAATGAAAAAAAAACAGATTTAGTTGTTTCTGACTCCTCATCAGCAACTGAAAAATTAGACTTGACAATGCAGGTTTTCAGATAACCCTATAAAAACCAGTGTATACGTCAGTCTTTAGGATAGTTTAGTTGGCATAAAGGTAGTACATTATCTATATAATACAGGATATTTCCTTCCTATAGTGCAGCTAGAATGCAGACTACCTTTAACTCTAAGGCTGTGAGTTTGTTTGTTCAGGTACTTTTGAAGAGTAACAGTAAACTCTTCAACAGTAAAACCTCTGTTTTTGTAACCTCTCCAATTCCACTGATAAAAACAGAATGTATTTACTAATCTGTAGCAGACACTAGCTGTCACTGTGACAGCGATGTGAGATTAACCTTAATATGACCCTCAAGTCAGTTTGGGACACACTGTTCAAACTCTGAAATTGTTAAATAGATGTGATTGTGGTTCACTCAGTTGGACAGTAGTATGCTTTAGTTTTGTCACAGTGGGAACTTTGAGCCCTCTGAAAATGTTAGCTAGCTAGTCCAGAATGAAAGACTGAAATTCAGTTCAGTTTTATTTACATAGCACCAGACGACAACAACAATGTCCTCAATTCACTTTATATTGTAAATATCCTACAACAGTACAAATCCTCCCACCTTCTCTCATACCTCCTGGATATGTCCTGCCCCTCTGGTTGCAAAGCATTACAGTAGTGTGTATTTTAATATTTCTTTCTATGCAATGTTTCAGTTGTTTTATGCAAATAACCAGAAGAAATGTTAAAAAATCTAGCAAAGTTTTCCTGCTTCCTGCCATGTATCTTCTATTTTTTTAGCCATCCATTAATGGCCAGCGATGACTTAGACTTCGGTGCTTTGAGTATGTTTCTGTCCCAGAAAGTGCCCACTTTAGTGGAAACACTTAAGGAGAACAATGATAAGGATCCTATTTGCAGATATGTGTAACACTGAGTTTAAAACACAGGACACAAGAAGACTGCTAGTTTGGAAGTGTAACCAGTAAAGTTGTCATTAATTTATGACACCTTGTATATTTATAATTGTGGTTGTTACTGATCCCAGTACTTCCAGTAATTAAGCTGCCTGATGCAGAACATTTTGATCAGTTCAACTACTTGTTTATTTTTGTAGTAGTCTATTCTGTATTAGTCTAGTATTGAAGGACCTCAGGGAGTTGTTTCAGATATTGGTTTGCATGGACATAAATGAGGATGAACTGATTTATTTTGTTAGTTAAAGGCTTCTTTGACATCGTGTCACATATTAAAGGATTAACTCAATATTTCATAATTAGGAAGAAATTCACTAAATTGTTGAATAGAGTCAAATATTTGTTTTGTTTTTTTAATTTGCAGAAGTCAAACGCACAGATCAATGTTCAGCTGCATGTTAAACAAATCTTTTATATTCTCTGTACTTGCTTACAAAGCATTACACTATATCACAGACATACCAGGTTGTTTTTGCCCTTGTACTAGGTACTCGCTTTGAAACATGGAATAGTTTAACGTGGTGGTCTTTTCTTGTCACTGACTTCTTGTGCTCTCTGTTTAGCACTCTGTTACAAGTCACTTCCTACAAGTCACTGTGTGAATGTGTGTGTGAATGGGTGAATGACTGAATGTAGTGTAAAGCGCTTTGGGGTCCTTAGGGACTAAGTAGAGGGCTATACAAATACAGGCCATTTACCATTTACCATTCCTGTGTAGAACCTAATTACTATACAGAGCAGAAAAGTCAAAGCTCTGAAGTTTTTTTTCTTTTATCATATTTGAATGGTTATTCTTTTCTTTATGTAGTTGGTAGACTTTTATGTATAGAAAGGTACAAAGATAAAGACAGCTAAGAATAAGCTTATTGGCATGAATAGTGTTTGTGTCTGACCTCAGCAGGACAACTGAACTCTTATATACTGTAGTTCTGTTATGTAGCAAACCTCACTTTATATATATGTTTGCGAATTGATTAAATAAAGGAGATAAAGACAGCAACAACAATTTTTATGAACAAGTGGTGGTTCACTTTATTAACTTAGCTATCTAATTTCACATTTTCATAAATATATTTTATGTAAAAAAAAAACTTCCTGTGACAATGAATTGCAGCTACGAGCACTTCTAACCTCAATAAAATCGTACATTAAGTCTTACATGATATATTTTGTTAAGCTTGTTATGTTTAACAAAATGTGAGAAGAAAGCATAAAAATCAGTGATACCATTTATACAGTGTGATGTATACAGTGGTTTCCTGTATTTCTAAAGGTTGTTTGACAGAAAAAAAAAAAAGACACAAGTCTTACAGTCTGTTTGCGTCTCCCTCAGCTCTAGTCGTTCCACAAAGCTAACAATGGACATGGGCTCTCTTCAGTCAGTGTGTCCTGCATCAGGCCCCCATGGACAACTGGGACCCAGCAACAAGAACATCTGCCCATCCTACAGCCACCTGTGCACTGCATTATCTTCTGTGTCACAGAGTGATGAACAGGGCAGCATGCTGACAGCACAGGAAGCTGCTGAGTACCTGGAGCTCACTCCTAAACCAG
This sequence comes from Aulonocara stuartgranti, assembly GCF_965226115.1. Lineage (NCBI taxonomy): Eukaryota > Metazoa > Chordata > Actinopteri > Cichliformes > Cichlidae > Aulonocara > Aulonocara stuartgranti. The sequence goes on from NC_138946.1 coordinate 30,346,865, forward strand.
AGAGATGCAGGTAAAGCCATAATGAATCCATTTACAGTCAGCACTGAGCAAAGGTGAACACTATAATGACTATTCCATGATATTATTCTGCGTATCGGCTTAGTTTCTCCTGTATGCAGCCTACATACAGATGCATGCACAGTTACTGTAGCTGACCATTCTGCTCCTTTGTGTCAGCAGTGCCCTGCCAGAGCAGCGTCCTTCCCTGTCCCGTCATTTTGCCTCGACGCTGAATTACATCTGCGGGCCGACTCGCTCTGCTCAGGTGCACGACGCCTTCACTGAGCCCGAACCTCCATTAAATAGTCTCCGTCATGCCTGCCGTCAGAGCTCGCCTTCCTCCTGCTACAGCGAATGGGACAGCTCTCTGTGGAACACGATCAGCTCAGTCATGGACAGCAACCTGTCCAGTGCCCGAACCAGCCTCATCAGCTCCGTGGACAGCTGCTACACTAATGACAGTGCTAACTTTGCTCATCTCCTGGCCATGGCAGCGGAGAGCATGAGCGGAGCCTCTTTGTCAGGTAAACAGCAGAAATGTCACTTTTGAAATAGGAAAATCAGTTGTGGCAAAAAAATGTATAAAAACATCCGTTTTCATGAGATGATGGTGGAAATGAATGAGATTTAACTACGCACAGTTATGTGAGCTTTTTTGAATGACCAGCTAACCTAACCCCACGGCACTTAGTGGGTGGGGTTAAGTTATAAAATACTAGTAAAAATACTATTTAAAAAACTACAGAACTCCCACAAGTGATCCTGTGGAGTTGTTTTTTAATCTGCTACTTTCAACAACTTGTAGTCCTGAACCATCAGTGTGTTCAGTGTTGTCACCCATCTATATTTTGTCTGTGTTTTAAACTCATTTACTCACAAAAACATTTGTTTTTAAAAAGTTTATATTTTAAGAAAACAATTTGGAGGCTGCTTTCCGAAGGATTCGTTTAAGTTTTTATAGTATCAGGACAAAAGATACGTAAGAAGGAGAAATACCTAAGTCAGCATAAACTGTGGCTTATAGTTTTTACTAAAGGATAAACAGACTCATGTTTATGTCGTACTTTTTAGTTCATTCATTCATTTAGCACTTTAGTCTATGCCATAAACTTTTGCTAATTATTAGACGCACACACTCTAACAAGTGTGTGTCTCATTTTAGCATGTGGACTCGAGAAAACAGGGGATCAAACTACAGACCTTCAAAATAATAGAAGGTCAAGTGTACCTCCTGAGGCACAATGGAGCCCTGTAGCACACAGAACTTATACAGAGCAGTGTCTCAATACACTGACAAGTTGGTTTGGTTTAGTTCATTCCTACCAGTGGCTCCTCATGAACTGCTCTATCCTTTGGAGCATTATTATTTATTTATGAATGATAAATAAACAAAGATCAAATGATTCAGTTACTAAAAAAACAATTTGAACTTTGAAATGATAAAGTGTAGTTGCCAGCTGATGTGCTGTTGTCTCATAGCGCAAAAGTTCAGGTTCCATGTGCAGAATCACTGATTTTTCATGTGACATAAACAAAGCTGTGAGCTGCTGCTTTTAGTCTCTATTGGAATGGATGAAAACAAACAAGTGCAAAACCACTAACGCTGTTGTACTTACCACTTTCCCCCACTAGATGGGGCCTTTCATCTATGAAAGATGCTCAATGGTAAGGAAGAGCAGCCCTAAGTTGGTATGGAGGGTTACAATGTTGTGAAAATGCTTTGTGGAAGTAGCTTGGCCTCTCTGGCCTTCTTCGTATATTTCTGATGTCTCACTGTGTGCAGAAACGTGTCTGAGCAGACTTTCTGCTTTGGTCCACGTGCCCCCTGTGCAAAGACAAAAACTCATTCAGTCTAATATCTAGTGGCACCAGGCAATTACTTAGGGACCTTTCAACAGATTGAACCTCCAGATGAGTCATCTACTTCCCTCTTTGTCAACTCATCAGTCACCCTGCCCTCCCTCGGGGTCCGTGCAGCTTTATTCCACTCACTACACTCACTTTTGGCAACGTTCTGCCTTGCATGATTTTCACTCTATCACACAGTATGAAAACTCTTGAAGTGGCTTCTCTGCAGCTGATTATGTTCCCTCGCAGTTACTCTGAGTTACTTTGAGTACAAAGCTGTGGATCACATGCAGCCAAACCGTACCCGTTTTTAACATTTGTGCAATGATGGAATCAGGTCATGGGTTCATTTTATTGTATGTCAAGTGAAATTTTCTGGGTGTTCAGGACATCCTATCAGTTGTGTTTTCAGTAACATTTAAAATGTTTTGCTTTACAGTTACCAATAAAAAAAAAGTCTGTGCAGTTAAGTGCACACACAGGTTCAGTGTACTTATCTGAGACCTAGCTTGAAGGGTACAGTGTGGATTAATCCTAAGAAAACAGCAGGAAGAGGCTTGTCACAGATTGGTGCACTTTCACACTCTCACATTAATTGGCAGAGCCTGTATAGCTTCAAGGCTTCAGCGTCGTTTTTGTGTTTTGTTTCTGGACGTGAGCTCGGAGCTCTTTGAAATTTGTTGCTACCACTGGACTGCACAAAGCGGTTGGTGTGAATTGGCTCGGTTTGCTTCAGACCCTCAAACAAATTAGAAAAGTTTTATTTTCAGGGACAAACTGCTGCTTCAAAGAAGCTTCGAAATGTTCATTTCACCCCTGAGAATCATCATGAAAGGTGCTCCTCAGAGGGCTCGAAATGTTTACTCTTGCTTCTCCAAAGGCAAATAAAGTTTCACACGCGCACACACAGACACATGCTTGATATTGAAATGTCAACATGTTGTCCTCTCCTGTGTTTAGATTTCTCTCCGCCTGCCTCCCCCCTCAGCGCCTTGTACCCATCTTTCCATGCAGAAGGCGACTCATTCGGCGAACTGGAGCCTGTTTCTGCTTGGGACTGGAGCATGGCCTGGATGGAGGAAATGGAGGCCCAGTACTCAGAACACTATCCTGACAGAAACACCAGACCCTTCAACAGTTAGGGACTCTGCTACAATGGTGACTGAACTACCACAGCTGAAGTTTAAGAGCTGCAGATACACCTCCCAAGACCAAGGGACAGACACTGATCCATTCACGTTCTCAGAAATGTTGGTAACAGTTACGCGGTTGCGTTTATTCAGGTTTTTATTTTTGTTTCTGTCTGATCTGGTTTCATATAGCTCATACTGTATATGTTTGGGACACCTTCGCAGGCAGATGCATGCCTCTCTTTTTTTAAATACTTCTCCCCACTTATCTCAGGGTAGCATCCTTGAAATGACTTCCACAGAGTCGAAGAAGTTCTCTTTTTTCCTTCTCTACATCCTTTCCGCTCATTAGAGAAACAATAATGAGATACTTCCCTCAGGATATTCTCACCCAGCAAAAGGCCAGAGAGATGCAAAGGCAGGATGCTAGATGGTCAGAAAACAGTCATTAGGCAGAGATCCTGTGCTGGAGGTTCCCTCTCAGCACATGTCTGTATTTTTTGCAGGACATTTTATTTGGTGCTGAAGTCGTATGACACAGAGGATTTCACTCACTGATCAAACATGTGTATATATATCTATATATATAAATGCGGCATATTAAGCAAATATTATTTAAAGAAATCCAAGACACTGCATGTCCTGAGTTTATTGTTGTTTTTATAAACCCTGTTTGCAATAAGCTGTAGGTACAGAACTAGGAAAAAAAGTTAAAGTAATTAAGCGAGTTAACCTTTTATCACCAAATACCTGGAACTGTAGTAAGATTTGAAGTATTTGAAATGAAAATGCTGCGTGCATAGTTTATCCTTTTATATATGCAGGTATTTCACTAATTCTAGCAGAAATGTACTTGTATTTTGAATTTTATTTTGTTCACATTACATTGCAGATGGTTTTATAGTTTGGAATAAAGTAATTTTATTGATTGAAAGCCACAAGAATAAGTTGTGAAATAAAATCATTTTTCTACTCAACAATATTTCACTGAAGCTGCTTTTCCTTTGACACTAGTAGTAACAAATCAAGCTAAAATGATCTTCATATGCTCTTTAAATAGTATATTGATGAAATTGTATTAATACCAGTACCATTATTGATTCTGTTTATGGCTTCCCTCATTGATTCCTGTTCACAGACACATTACAAACACTAAAAGTCTTGCTGTGTGCATGTTCTCAGTCATATGACGACTCCGTGTATTGGTTCTTAGTCATCAGAAATTTGAGCAGCCTGAGTGTGAGTTGGCTAACTTCAGACTGCCCCTCTTTGGCCTGTGGGCTGGATTTTTAATTGACCTCCTGCTGTTCTTCATAGCTGTGCAGAGCAGGAAGGGTGATGTATAGAACTCATCTGTTTGGCTTGAGTAACCAATAATGCTGCTCTACCTGATATTGGCTTCTAATTACAAAGCCACTGGAGAGAATAATTAAAGCTTAATATGTCTGTGTTTAGACGGGAACAGGAAGAGTGTAATTTTTAACTCTCCCACACTCTTCCTGTGGTGTCTCCCTGGAGATTGTGGAGATTATGTTGCAGCATTTTGACTTGATGTTTCAGTCAAAGTTCAGCTTAGTTGACGAGGAATCGGATTTCCTCAACGACTTTTGAGTTCTGGATGAGCCAATAGAGCCACAAATCACAGCGTGCTCCTTTTATTTGCTTCTTCAAATGTAACCCGCGCCTGTATCTGTGTTGACCCGGTCAAATCAAACTGGGACCGCAGAACGCTAAGAGCCGTTTTGTTGTCTGTTCCATTTCTAAGCTGCACAGTAGCAAGTGCGTCGGGAACAGAATTAATGTGTGGAGTATGAAGAAAAACGTGTGGGGCATGAGGCACAGGGGTCATTTATAGTGTTTCCTTTATGCAAAGAATGGGGAAGGCTCTTTAGTTCCATCCTAAAATCTAAAAGGAAGAAGCTGGAGCTCTTCTCATGTCAGCCTGCTTGATTTACTGTCAGATAAAGTGCAGCAGAGCAGCAAGCTAAAGCAGGCGGAAAAAACAAGTAATTAAGACAAAAAGCAGACCTTCGAGGACCAAGCTTTAAACGGTGTTAAACTCACAAAGCACACATATGCAGGACTAGATTATATGTGTGTGTGTGTGTGTGTGTGTGTGTGTGTGTGTGTGTGTGTGTGTGTGTGTGTGTGTGTGTGTGTGTGCTAGACTGCCAAAGGGATTATCCTTCATCTGTCTCCCTCTCTAAAGACCATATGTTTTCTACATGAAGCCCCCAGCTCCACTGAGCGGTGCAGGCACACATTTCCTGGTAGAACAGACCACACAGTACTTACATAGTAATGAATCAAAGCCTACTGTATGTTTTCTTGTCTTATTAGCTCACATTCACACACACACAGGCACACCGCCTTTGGGATTTGTGCATCACAGATTTTGGCCCATGTCAAAATACCAGCTTTATATAGCATGTCAGCAAACCAATGACCCATATTACACATGGCCTGTAACCACACACACACACACACACACACACACACACACACACACACACATGTAGATTTACAGTATCCCTTCCCTGTAGTCTGTTATTTTATTTTAACAAATGGATAATTACCATTCTAAGACCAGACGTGTAGACACAGGCAGAGTATTATTTGCTGGATTTCTAATTGTTTTACTTCAGCTGCCTATCAAGCATCGTGGGATATGACACTACCATTTGTGTCACACGTATTTGTATTACCAGATTATGTCTAAATCCTCAGTTTGAATCCATAGCCACATTTGGATCCAGTTACAGGACCGAGAGCTTAAACAATACAGTGGAGCTTTATTGATTCATTTACAGTCATAAAAAACAGCACAGTAAAAGAGAATGTACACACAACACAAATGGAACCTAACGTAAGGAGAAAATAGGCATAGCGATAATACTAGCACAGTAATCCCCCAAAAGTACATTTTCGAATCATACAGCACACTCACCGCATATTGATTTGATAAGTTGCTTTCATAAGAAGCATGTGCCTGGGGCAACACACACCAGCTACAGCGTTTGCACGTGTGAGATGTAAACCTGCTCTCGCTGTTGCACAGACAGCAGCTCAGGTGGCAGCGACGCATTCGTGCTGATTGACAGCAGAGGTTGGCTGTGGTGGTGCATGCTAAAGTGGTAATCATTCAATTAACTGGAAATCAATGGCAGCCATATGGGTGGTGTGTTTCAAGATTGCTCTGTCAGTCACACCGCTACACTCGTGCACACACGCACACGTTTCTATCTTTGTGAGTACCCTCGCTGACACCTCATATGGAAAAGATATATATAAATCGTATAAAGTTTGTATCTGTCTTGTGTGAAACTTGTATGAAAAGCATACAAGAGTGAAAACAGATATAAGTAAACTTGTATGTTTTGGATACTTACTAAAACAATATATGAAAGTGGCCACTTTCATGAGTAAATCATATAAGCCTTATATGATTCACTATATGAAGTAGGCCACATCTGATGCAAGTCTTTTATAAGTTTTTTCTATTTCTTTTCCATATAGGACATGTCCTCACTTTCAAAGCTGCTGTACAGTACAACAACAACACATGCATCCACGTTTTCATATTTACTTGCTGCGTCCTCTAAAACCCTCATATTTCCATAATGTCATGTGAAAAATAGCTCACAGCTTTCATTCTTTTTCTTTCTTTTGTGCCATTTCCCATTTCTTGGTGTTTTGTCTGTCGTTTGCTTTTGTCTGGTACAGTAGGACTGTGAATATTAGGCTTCTAAACAGTTATACGATTAAAAAATACATGGGGGTGAAATATTGATCATTTTGCAACTTCCCCTAAATGTTGAATATTCCCTCACATATACAAACAACACACATGTCCTACTTTCAGTGAACTAGCAGCCTCCTTAATAGCTTCATTTGAACTCTTCTATTGCTGCATCCCATCAACCAGCCAGTCACTAACATCCATCTCTGCTGTCACAAAGCAAATTAACATGGAAATTGGTGTGTTGTATTGTGGAAGATGGGAATGTGGCTTTTAACGACGCCATCCCCTTTCTTTTAATCCTTCCTCTTTCGGTCGGTGGTTCTGTGCTCTCGGGCAGCCGGCCCCTCTTCCTTCAGGCTCAGTGGGCGTTACAGCGCTGACACTGACCTAATGAATGAGTGAGGTGATTTATAGTAGAGGAGGAGAGAAAGAAGGGAAGGATGGGAGGATGGAGGGGAGTCTGGGGGTGTGGTAGAAGGTCAGTACATACTAGAAGGTCAGTAGCGTAAATCTTCTTCTTATCTGCGGCTGTCCTTTGCTCTCTGTTGTTTCTACAAGCTTGCTTGTGTAAGAACTAATGAAAGCTAACAAACTGCAAACAAAAGCATCCTGTGTGCTTGGAGGACAAATTTAGACAACCAAGTTTATAACTGAGGCAGCAAGTTTCCAATCATTTAAAAAATCCACTGTGTATGTGTATGTGTGTATACACTGTACTTTAGCAGGAACCACCATATAGATACTTTGATATACTTATTACTCATTTTGGAATTTATTCAGGTATTTATATGGGCATGAATCTGCCTCATAGAGTTAGCGGTGGATCAGGTGACGTTGAATCCTCCCTTAGTTATGCTGCAATCGGTGTAGGTTGCTGGGGAATTCCCATGATGCATTGAGTATTTCTCCTTCAGTCACCTTTCTCACTCACTATGTGTTGATCACCCCAACAGCAGATGGCCCCGCCCCTCCCTGAGCCTGGTTCTCCCAGAGGTTTCTTCCTGTTAAAAGGGAGTTTTTCCTTCCCACTGTTGCCAAAGTGCTGCTCATATGGGGTCATATGATTGTTGGGTTTTTCTCTGTATGTATTATTGTAGGGTCTTCCTTACAACATAAAGCACCTTGAGGTGACTGTTGTTGTGGTTTGGCGCTGTATAAATAAAAATTGAATTGAATTTTAATTTCATCAAGACTGCATGTATAAACTCGGTTCATTATGATACCACAAAATATCAAAAGTTTCAAGTTTTCACTTCTGTTAGCTCTGCCATGGCATGACCCAGCATGAACACATCTATGTTGCTGATGGTATTCAGCTAGCCATGAAAATGCTGTGTTTGATTAGAAGTCTCTACTTTTTTCTTTCTTTAGCACATCATTCTCAAACTAAACTAAAAAGTATATTCCAAAGATCCAGAAATAAAACATTACTCATTATTTTTGGAGTAATGCATCCTATTCATACTGCCGTTCATGGTTTATCAAGTATATTGTCTATGACCTTTGTTCACTTTCCTCAGTCTATACTTTTCACTGTCAACTTCCAACCTGATACTGCCCCATTCTGCCGGGGTCCTGGGTTTTTGGTTTGTGGACTTTGGATTCATTTATGTTATTATATAGATGTTCTATTTGATCTCAGCTATATACGTTTATACTTGTTGATCATGCCCCTTTATATCTTAGTTCACTGTTTCATTTGCTGTATTCTGCTAAGTCTCGTGTTATTTTCTTAGCCTTTTCCTTGTGGCTTTCTGTGTCAAGGTTGTGTATCACTCTGTCATCTCTGTTTATCTACCAGAGCTATTATAGTTTTATATTTTATTTTTGAAAAACAAATTATTTCATTTTGATTTTTTGGTTTCAGTTTAGTTTCAGTTAGTCTCCAGAGTGGATTTTCCATAATGACTGGTGGATGGGGGGCATGACAAAGGATACACTGTGCAGGAGAGCCAGAGATGAATAATAATTAATGATAATGATTAAATGCATAGTGTGAATAAACACATAATAATTGGAAAAGAAAGTGCATCATGGGAAGCCCCCAGCGGCCTATTGCCTATGTCACAGTACTGGGCCATGAGGCCCAGGGTTTAAGTTCTAATGCATATTTTTGTATCCACATGTGTAGTTTAACGCATCTAGTTGTTTTCTAGTTTGCAGTTTAGTCCTTGGTTTCTTAGTCCCTTTTGTCATCCCTCCCTGGTCCGTGTGTCTACCTGTCATGTTTCATGTCTCTGGTTAGGTTAAGTTCATGTTCTATCTCCATGTCTATGTCTCTGTGTTTCCTGTTTTATTTTGAAAGAGTATGGTGTTCTTTGTTCATTGTAGTTAGTGTTACTCTCCCCTGTATTGTCATTATGTTTCCTTCTAGTCAGCTGTGTTCTCATGTGTCTCCACTTCCCCTGATCACCTCATGTGTGTATTTAAGTCCTCAGTCTTCCTTTGTTCGTTGCCACGTTGTCTGTTCAACTTCCCCCATGTTACGCCAGGTTTCAGGACTCTGTGCTGCTCATGTCCATGTTACTTACGTATATACGTTTCATAGTTCCTTGTTGTTCCAGCACAGTCCTGTTCACAGTTGCCTCCGTCATGTGCATCATTGTCACCCTGTCTTAGCCTTCCCTGCTGTCTGAGTTAAGTGTCAGTTCTTAGTTTTCCCAGTTCAGCTTCTAGTTTAGTTTTGCCTCAGTGCTTTCTGTTGTTTGCCACGTTAATCAGCCCAAATAAAGGCTCGCTTTTCGTTTCAAGTTCGGTAATGTCTCCTCGTCTGTGTCTGCACCTGGAACCTCACACTCCCACACTCGGCACCACCCACCGCAGACCGTGACAGCCTATAATCAAAAAGGAAAGTTTTAAACCTAATCTTAAAAGCAGAGAGGGTGTCCGTCTCCTGGATGTAAACTGGGAGCTGGTTCCACAGAAGAGGGACCTGAAAGCTGAAGGCCTCCCATTCTACTTTTACATACCCTGAGAAGCACAAGTCTGAGAGTGAAGTGCTCTCAGATGTGGTTGGTGACCTGATACACATGACTACTGAAGACTACTGTGAGTAGAAGGATTTAAATATTACTGAGAGTGTCTGTTTTCATTCCCCATGTGTTTCCCTGTGCTTTAGATTCATTTACGATTCTCTTTTGGACTTTGTCGTTTATGCTTCTTTTTGGAATTCATTTGGAACTCAACAGCAGCTCGCTTTTTTTTCTTTTTTTTTTTTCTTTTTTTTAGAATTTCTCATACACCCGGTCTCACCGGACCTGATGCATTTCATCTGTAGTCGTTCTGTAAAGCTGCTCTGCTGCAAAATCAGGTCTAAATCTGATTTATGCAAGTCCTTCAGCACAATCAAAAACAGAAGCTTTAGCAGTCTATATTTTGGTGAATCAAATCTGTTTTTATGTAACTGAGACCATCATGAAATAAAGCCTGTTGAGAATCCCATCTTAATAAGCATGGAAAAATCAATTTAGCACCTAGAATATGTTCCCCTAAGGCTGTGTGCATTGCTCACAAGAATACACTGTAACTGTGTGTGGGTTATTGTAGTTTTTGCCAGTCAAACACCAACACATTCATCAAGTTTAAGCTCATCCTGCATCTATCAGAAGATTTCTTAATGTATTCACTTGGTTTCCACCTCCAGCATCTTTATCTGTGGAAGTCAACAAAGCTATGCTGCAGCATCTTATCGTGCTCCATTCAGGTAAGAGCTCTGAAAGAGGAAGTATACCCCTGGCTGTTCATGTGTGCCTGAGCCTGCAAGCCATGATGCCAAGACACAGCGAGCATCTGTAGAGCAGTGGAGGGTAATGCATGCCTTGTCTCTGGTGGACAGAGGGGAGAGTGTGTTGAACTCTCCGAGAAGTGAATTTGGCCAATTTCATGCGTGTACAGTACTCACCCAGGTGCAACGCACTGTGAAGCTGGAGAAAGAATTAGAGAATTAGGCATTAGGAGAATAAGAAGCAAACAGAACTTCAGCAATAAGCAAGAGCTTTTGTTTATTTATTCATGTAGTTCTAGCTGGAAGTGGTGGATGGGGAGTTAAAGACTGCATGCTTAGATGATGCATCTTTTTAGAAGTTTGCACCAGAGTAAATAATTTTCAGCCTTCGTTGTATTGATTACTTTCTGTATGTCAAGAAATCTACTTGAATGTGCTGCACATCCAGGAAAATCCCATAAGAATGGTAGTGAAATACCAGAGTATGGCTGGAAAACTAAGAAAATTACCTTTCCTATCTTTAGAAGGTCTTTTCAAGAATTCACACCATCAGACATGCCCCATCAGTATGACTTTTTAGCAGCCCCTGAAAGAAGTCCATTGTGGCCTTATTTTCTTTTTCTTTTTTTGATGCAGTTGTCCCCTCAAAATCAGCTCCAACCCGTGTCTTATGGTATCAGACACCAACATTAGCAGCAGATATCAGGAAGTCTCAGAAGGTGTAAGAGTGATCTTCCATGGATGGCACTTGTATTTCGTGCACATCCCCAAGAGTAGAAATGAGATGTGGGGAAACAGGAAACATTGTCCCAAATTGTTTGTCATGTGAGCAGCATGGACACAGAGCTTCACCCTAACAGGGGTCAGTTTTTTGCTTTTATGGTAAATGGACTGGTTCTTATACACTTATGGTCAAAAGTTTTAGAACACTCCAATGTTTTATTGAAAATTATGCAGTTTAATGTCACATTGCGCTCTGAACTGAACTTACAAATAAGCAACTGGAGTGAAACCAGAAATCAGTGAATCAATTTTTAGACCAAAATGTTTTCTAAACTTTTGACTCATCAAAGTATCCACCTTTGGTAGATATAACAGCTGAACACACCCGTGGCATTCTTTCAACAATAGAAATCAAATATTCTTCAGAAAGTTCTTCCCATATCTGTTTCAGAAGTTTCCATAAATGTGGCGCTTGTAGGTTACTTTGCTTTCACTCCTCTGTCCAGTTCATCCCAAACCAGCTTGATGGGGTTAAAGTCTGGAGACGGTCTTGGGCACCCCATGTTTTCAAGCTTACCATCTTGTTCTTTTTTCCTGAGGTAGTTCTGGCATAGCTTAGACTTATGTTTTTTGGGTCATTATCTTGCTGTAGGATGAACCCCTGACCAACTACATGAGGGTATTGTGTGGCGCTGCAGAATGCTGTGGTAGCAGTTTTGGTTCAGCGTGCCTCTCACTCTGTAGAAGTCACCAACCCGAATCCAGCAAAACAGCCCTAAACAATCACACTTCCTCCTCCATGTTTGACAGTTGATGCCACCCACTGAGGAGCCATCGTTTCGCCTTCTCGATAGCGTACAAAGATCTTGAATGATGAACCGAAGATTTCAAATTTTGATTAATCCGTCCATAATACCTTCTTCCTGTCTTCAGTAGTCCAATGGCCGTGTTTCATGGCCCAGGCAAGCTTCTTTGTCTTATTCTGACGTCATAGCATTGTCCTGTCAAACCTGGAGCTCAAAGTCTTCTCTTCACAGTTGAAACTGAGATTTGCTTACTATGACCACTATTAAGCTGTGCTTTAAGCTGTTGTGAGCCGCCTATCACGCAAGCTGTTAACTCTCAGAAATGTCCTCTGATTCACCTGTGGCTTTGAGTCTGCCAGACCTCTTCCTTTCGTCAAAGTTTGGCCCAGTTTCTGAGTGCCTTTTGATGGTGAAGGAAACTGCACTCACTGACATCCTGACTTTCTTTGCAATTTCTCTGTTGGAAAGACCTACATTTTTAAGTGTTATGATGGTCTGTCTCTCTTCCATTTTTATTTTTATTTGCCTTTATCTCACCATTTTTGTCACACTACTTTCTGCAGTACAATACTGTTCAACTGATACTTCAGTTCTAAGGTCAAATGGTGTCGAGTCCCAGATTTAAACCTAGTGGGAGTATCCCACCTAGTGGGACCATTTACCTTAGAACTGAAGAAGCTTCTCGGATGAGAGGTGAAACGTCTTCAAGCAACTTAAAGAAGTCCAGACGCTTTTCTTTGCAAGCTCCGTTGTCAGTTTTGAGTAAACTTACCTTTTTAAAAAAAAGTCTCTGGCGGTTTACCACTTACCCTTTTACAATTTTAAGCTGACTTGAACAACTTGAATTGCAATAAATTGAATTGCCTGTTTACATTCTGAGTCCATGATGATTCATAATTTAGCAGCCTATCCTGTTGTGCAAATACGATCACCTTAAAAAGTAAACTAAAAAACATGACAGTTCCCACAACACATATACTTACACTTCAAAATCTGTAGTCCATAAACCAACGGATAACATACATCCTATATACAGTTATGGGCAGGAGTTAGACTAACCAGGCATTTCACTAGGTACACTTGGCTAGTATCAGTTTGGATCCGTTTGCTTTCACAGCTGCGTTCAATATCCAAGACTCAACAAGGTGCTTCAAACCTTCCTCAGAGGTTTCATCATAATATGTTCATGATAACATTAGAACACATACTGCAGATTCATCATGATTTGAGTTGATGTGAACCTCCCATTCATTAACATCCCAGTAGTGCTAAATTGGATGGAAATCTAGTGACTGTGAAGCCCATTTGAGTAGTGAACTCATTATCACATTAAAGAAACCAGAAAATTGTGACTTTGGTACAGTGGTCGTAAAGGAAAGGCAACGTCAGCACCAGCACACAGGTATGTTGTGGCATTCAAATGAGGCTCAACTGGTACTAACAAGCCCAAAGTATAAACCTGATATTAAGGCCAGAAAAAAGATTTGCACAAGGATTGTTGTTACAGTGAGTGTCACAAGCTATTGTTATACGTTCATTCAGACCTGAGATTACAGGTTATGATGCAATGTAGTGATGTGGAAATACATAATATTTAAAAATGTTCTTTTAAAAGGTTTTTATCCACAGAGTTGAATGTTGTTGAACTGAGTGGGAGGATTTAATTTGATTTACGTAAAAAATATAGAGCTCTTATAATCCCTGTGAAAAGTTATGCCAGTTTGCATAAAATTGTTTTTCTACTAAATAACTGATTAGTGTTTGAGGTTAGTTATTCCGATGTAGATCAGTTATGAAGCACGGTCATTAAATAAGTAATAGTGAAAACCTTTCAGAAACTGACTCGGTGTGCGACAGAACTTACCTTCACCTAAGGTAACTTTGTCATTCACTGCAACACAACACAAAAAATCCAACACACATGCATGCACACACACACACACACACACACACGCCGCTAAATGCAGACAAAAAGTCTTAATACCCTTGATATAGAGTTTTTAAAAAGCCACCACTGAGGCAACTAATGGCAACTGTGGCACAGTTAAAAAACAAACAAATGCATGCACTGTCTTATGCTTTCTGAAAAAAGAATGAGTACAGGCAGAGGTCATCAAATGTGTTTTACTGTACATTTACAAAACAACAAGAGTACAAAAAAGTCAGTCCACAGACATTTTTTGTTTGTTTGTTTGTTTGTTTTGGAGGGAGTATATTGACATTTCATCTGACAAATGCAGCAAACAGCCTCTCAGACAGACAAGAGGGGAAGCAGAGGGATTACAATCAAACTTTCATAAAGTCTGTCTGTCAGTCTGTCTGCAGAGTGGAACACTTTGCAGCAGAGAAACCAGAGGAAACATAGAAAAATATGACATTCGTAGCGGACAACATGGCAGCAGGGATCCTGGTGGGGAAGCGCTGGGGGGGCGGAGACGTCCATCTGGGAGCGAGACCCAGCTCGTTTTGGTTTTTCTGACCCCCCCCCCCCCCCCCACCCCTCATTCTCGACCAGAAAACACACTTTGTGCTTCATATTTTCTGTTGTTTTGCCATCACAACAAGAGTGCAACAGTAGTTAATGCTTTTCCAAAAAGTATACATTTTGAGAAAAAAAGTTGGCACATTCAAGAAGACTTTTTTTTTTTTGTTTGTTTGTTTGTTTGTTTTTTTAAATATCAGACGTTTGTGGTTTTTTAATCCTCATAAATACAATATACATCTTTTACCCCTGTATCCAGAGCTCACAAAATACAGACACAGGTATTTACAAACCAAAGGTGAGGAGTGATCTGAGTGGCTCATAAATATTCGGAGCAATACCAAAAGCAGAATGTAAAGTCTGTTTACAGCAATAACATAGGTTTGACTCTAGGTTCCTGAAACCCTAAGCTCCATGTCTTGTTCAGCTTATTGTCTCCACAGTGGTTAGATGGGCGGGGAGCAGGAGGGTGATCAAATCATCAAAGGTACACTGATAGAATTTCTTTATCTTAATTCCTGAAAGAGAGAAATATAACATCAGTAGCTTAAACAATCAGTCTCACAGAACGAGTTATCAGGACACCGTAGTACACAACTTATTCTAGCAGCAACTTGGTATCAGGGGCCAATTTAATCCATCCATGGAGATTGAATCAGTTTTTATCAAGACTGTTTAGCTGTCAGGGTGAAGAACTTCAGACAATTTCCTCTCGATCTGAGCCACATTCCTGCAGTAATCATCTATCTTGTAAATTTTGGGTCAGCACCACTTAACAGGAAGTTAAGTGACTTGTTGACATTTCCACGATGTACCGGAGGATGCTGAAAACAGCTTCAAGCTAAAATCTGTTTCTGGAAGCTCTGCAGTAACACAAAACACATGCAAGTGTTGCAAATAATATGATGCAATGTTTAATACTCATCTTTTAATGTGAAAATTAAGCTTTCAGCTCCATGCTGATCACAGTGAAGTTGCTACTACAAACAGGAATTCCTCTCCAAGTGGATCTAAAATGCATTTCCTTATTTTTTTAATCGCATCTACAGTATACTGCTACAGTTATGGATGTAAACCAAAAGCATGCGGGGCAGCCAATCAGAAGAAAATTAGCTCAAAGGGCAGAGGGAGGCAAAACAGCTTGTCTGAGGCAGTCTTTTATGCATGTAGTGCATTTTACTGACTGTCAATCAATTTATTTATAAGCACATTTAAAAACAGCACAGATTGACCAAAGTGCTGTACAAACAATCATGTGAACTATGCTTGAGCAGACTAGGTTCCCCATATTAAACACATATTAAAGCACTGCCAGTTGTTCCAGTTTCTGAAGATCGTGTCATGCACTGCATTTTGATTGTCATTATTCTGCATTCAGTCCAGAAAGATTGTTTCAAAAGAATCAAAAGTGATGCTACTTACTCTAATTACTCTAATTAACTTCATACAAAGGTCAGGATGGATGGATTTCACAAAACATGCTATGAAATTAAAAGGAGATATAAAAAGTATGAAAAAAACTTCAGTGTCTCAAACGTTCATACACACCTCTCTAATACCACTGTTACAGTGGCCTATTTAGTTCCTAGCCTCGGAGCATTTTTTTAACAGGCTTGACGACATCTGCTGCCCTTCCGTCGCCCATCCTAGACTGGCCGTCTGCATCAAAGGCCACATGATAAGCAGGCAATAACACCACATGAGGAAGAGGTAACCTAATCCAGGCTTCCTGTAACTTTATTGCAAAGGAGGATTGTGCTTTCATGTGCCTGGGAAGGTGTGAAAAAGGTCAGCGTGGGTCAGTTAGGAGCATGTGGAGCAGGGGTGAGGTGTTCTTTAGTTCTCCACCGAGGGGGTGGAGGGGAATATAAGGAACCTTTGTGTGTGTGGCAAGAGAAAAGAGTGATTGTGCATGTGTGTTACTTTTACAAGTTGCTTTGCAACACTCATGTCTGATGTGCACTGAGAAGTGACCCGTGACAGAGCCATCCTTTCTCTGTTTCCTCACACATGCAGCTTTATAGTGATGCCTCGGGTTACAGCTGTAAGCTTAACAGCTACAGCATTAAAGGAATGCATCAAAGCTGCTGCACTAACCATGTCTCATAAACCACTGCGTATGTAGGTTAACACTGAATTTTGAAAGTAACCAGAGTCAAAGTTGTGGCTGAAAGCTATTTTATCCATTTAATTACATAGAAGAAAATATTTGTCCTGATCCTTTTCAGCATTGTGCCTGCATGAAATTAATTAACACAACCTTTTCAGTTTTTTCCGTGCAGTTAACCAATCCAAAACACAGATTACAAACTGAATTTACATACAATTTGAATTTAACTTTAAAGAGCTCCCATCACTTTGGATTAAGCTCCTGTTGGGTTACCCAGCTTGCTGCCTACCTACAGTAATGTCAAACTTTGTAAGCACAAATTCCCTTCAGAGCCTTCCATTCAGCTGGCACAGCGTGCTCCACCATAAAAGACACTAGCACGTCGCAAGGGAGCCTGCAGGGAGTGCATTTAAAAGAGTGCTCCCACAGTTAAGTGTGCCCTCAGAAGTGTACTCCAGAGAGAGCAGTGGTTGTGTAGGCTTAACATTGTTTCTTACTGTAAAGGTTTTGAAGCAAATGGTAGTGGCAGATCTGTATGAATGGGCCTGAGAGCATGACGGTGTGAGTGTGTGTGGGGGGGAGTGTAGAAGCCCTCTCTGAAGTGCCTTCACATATTAGTAATGATATGTAGATTAAACTGAATCCCATGAAGAGGCTTTGTTCTCATATTCATGAATATATAAAAGAATCAATTATTAAAACCATTAGAGGTGCACAAAACTCTATAACTGTTTTTTTTTGCAGAATTTTACCTCATTGTGTTTCCTGGCTGAGTTGAGCCCCCGGGAGCCTGTGGAGCCTCTCGATGAGGAACTTCCTGTAGTTGAACAGTTACTAGACATCTGACCTCTGGAGAGGTAACCGGCCTTGCTGCTGTACAGGATCATCTCCTCATCTGGAGAGACAGATGCAAATGGGAAAATAAAGGTGCATTTGGACATTTTGCAGCTGATCTGGACAACACTTTTTCAGATGTAGGCTACGTCTACACTAATCCGGATAAATTTGAAAACTGCGTTTTCGTCTAAGAACGCTCCACGTCCACACTATCGTTTCCAAACAGTTGTTCATCCACACTGAAACGCTTATGGTCCTCTATTGCGCATACGTGAAACGTAAGATGATTTGACCTGCGGTATTTCTGTCTGCTGTTTATTTACTTTCCGGCTCTTTAAAACGCCGTGGCAAAATGTCGAGGAAAAGTTTTTTAAATGGACTAACAATGAGGTGGAGGTGTTGCTGCGAGTAACGCAAAAGTACAAAGTTGCAAAAGTGAGTGAGAATTAAACAATTTGAAGAAAAGCTATCTGGAGCATGTACAGGCTGATGTCAATCTTTAATAGAGCAAACAAAACAACGCCCTCCGCAATCTTAGTTTAATTGGTCACATGACTGGATCATATGACTAAAATGCGTCATCGTTTCCGAAAGTCTGCGGTTACGCTGTCCACACTGACTAAATGACCTCCTCAGCAGGTCTTGAAGTTCTCCAGAGGCCTGGTAATGACATAGTCATTTGATTCAGGTGTGTTGACCCAGGGTAATATCTAAAACCTGCCTTCAAGGCCTGGAGTTGGACACCCCTGCCTTACAATATAAAGCACCTTGAGGCAACTTCTGTTGTGATTTGACGCTATATAGTTAAACTGAAATTGAATTGAATACATTTCCATCCAAATGAATTCAATAACCACACATTTACCCAGATTTATTTTTGGAGTTGGGTTTGGAAAAACAACACTGAGTTTTCACATGATATTCTGTGAGGGATACACGCTGGAGGGTTTTTAGATTCTCTGAGCCATGCCTTTTGTTTTTGAAAATGGCCAGGAGAGCTGGCTTCACGGTTATTTTGCAAAGTCATTTATAAAGAATGACATGTTGCAAACAGACCCGTTTCACTCTCCCGTGTAACACTGCAGTGCAGTAGTGGACTGTGGTGCATCATTATGTGGAAGAGGCTTCATCAGCCGAGTGCATAAGTGCTGCCTTTTCTTCCGCTTTCTTCTTCTGCAAGAAGCACAACATTTCCAAGAGAGCCCACACTCTCTGTCCTAAATTTGATTTGTCTAACCTTAAACTGCATTATGGCTGAAATTCAACACACTTACTGTCAGTTTGTCTCTGTCCCGAGCCTTTTCGCTGCTGGCTATTAATGCTATATTCAGTCCTCTCCAGGGAGGACAGCGTGCCGTTTGTCACACAGTTGGCCTCCATGCACCCCTGGGGGTCCTGTAACCGGCTCTCTTCTGGGGGTGGTTCTGGAGGAGGGGGCAGGTCTAAAAAAAATGAGATACAGGGAAAGAGCATTAAAACTTTAAGAAAGAACTTTTTGTTTCCATTTTCATTGTTAGGTTTCTGTTAAAAAACAGTTTTCTTAGTTTCCAAAAAATGACAGCTTTTTCTTATTTCTCTCTTTGTTTTCTTTGCTAAGTGAGAAAAGTGAAGAGACTTACAGTCTTGATTTCTTGATGGAAATTGAAATGATTATTCACTTATTAAGATGAAAGGTCTTGTTCTTGTTCCTGCCAAGGCTATGGATTCACAGTGGACTGCAATTTCAGATTTTTATTTCCGTTTCCAGTGATAATAATCATGCTTATCCAGTAAACATATTACAGTCTGTAAGCTGAGATTACAATTTCCATCCATAGTCAGGAATGCCAGCCTCTCATCTTGCCTTTCTAACAGCTGTGGACAGTCACAGTATCTGTGATTCACATATTTGAATCTGCCCACCTCCTTGTATGTCTCTTCTGTAAGCTGAAGTCTTAGACACTTTTTTTTTCACTCTTGATTTTTGGTTTGGTGGAGTACTTGTATCAGCGGGGGAGGAGCGACTGTGCACTGTGGGTGAAAAGGTATAAATAATCAATAGCAAGGAGACGATGCAGAAGGATTACTCACATGACAAACACTAAATCAACTTTAAATCAGCTTTCAGGGTGGGGGCTGCTACTCTGTATTCTGTATGCGTGTGCACGTCAGCCACTTTACCCGGCGTGGTCGTGCTGATGCTGTCTTCATTCAGAGCTGGGCCCTGGCTCTGGAGGCAGCGATGGGCAGGACTCTGGCACTGCAGCATGCCAACTTCTGATGAGCTGTGATGCTGTTGGCCGGAGAGGCTGGGGTTGGACTGGGTGAGCAGCGGGCTCGGTGCCTGGGGAACTGGCATGGGACCGCAGGGTAACCTTCTGCTTTGGGAAGTGAGGGCAGCATGTTACTGGAGCAAAAAATAAACTGAAGCAGAAGCTAAATCTTGTAATGTTTAGGAGTGAGGTTTACTATACAGCTAAACACATGATTTTTGGCATGATTAATAATGTGATTTTATTGGTTTTGTCATTTTATTCTGTCTGTCACATCTGACAATAGCACTCGATTTAGCTAGGCTGCTTATCTGTAATTGTGAATTCTACTGAGAAGTGAATGAAGCACTAAACAGTAAGCAGTAAAATGACTGTGATTAGCAGAGAAATCCCCTTCCATCAGCACATTTGCTGAACTTAAACACATTGACACAGTGCAGTTAAATGGACACAACCTTTAGAAAATATAGTAAGCACGTACCGTGACAACTGCTGGCTGTTTGATTGGTTCTGACGGGGGAGGTCATGGTGGGCTTGGGGCTCCTCGTGCGGTGACGGAGTGAGCGTGGCGGTTGACTGGTGACTGTAGGAGGTGGCTGGAGAGGAAGCGTTGTTCCTCTGAGGGGGCGAAGGTCTGTCCTCGCAGCCTTCCATCAGGTATGTCCTCTCAGGGAGGGGTGGACACCATTCCTCATCCGATCTAGATACACAGTGAAGCAGATTACAGCTCAGCGAGGCCGTGTGCGGCTCTACACCTCGATGTGTTGCATAATTATTGTCGAAGTACAACCTGTTTACTCAGTGATACCTTCAAATCCAACTAGCTAAGAGGCTATTTAAAGATTAATGATGTTCTTTCAAGTTAGGAGGCTTCGCCAACGGCAAAACTGCAGGAGGCTAAGCTTCCCATTGAATGGTACTGCAGCTATGAGTTTTGCTATGAGGCTGCAGAGTGCAAGTGGTAAGGGTCAACATTGCTAATTGCGTTTCATGGGTGGGGAAAACAGCTAAATCAGTCAAGGAGTTGACCAAGGCTGAGATAATTGAGTTGTTAAGGGCAGGGCCTTAAGAGCAATGCTGGCTTTTATACTTAATGCAGCTGTTAGAGGTGACACTAAGTCTAAGTGATGATACAACAGTGTCATACTAATTCAGAGAGATGTGCATCTGAGGAGGCAGGACTGTGACTCACCCTAGGTCCATGTTCTCTGGAAGTTCGTCATCTTGCTCACACTGCTTCAGCTCTTCTATGGGCGGAGGCGGGGGCAAGGACTCCATCCAGGTCAGAGATGGGGTCTTTACAGCCTTACCCATCACCTTCTGCTTGGGCTTACCTAAAAAAATGACATACATAAATAAATGCAGCGATTCAATTGAAGGGAAGGTTCTGGCACAATAAGCTGATTCGTCATGACCGTATTTTGACACATACCCCAGCAGGCCTGTGGCTCACAAATAGCAACACGGAGGCAGCAAAGTAGGATTTGTAGCATGACTGAGTGCATGTTGGCCAAACTGCTTCCACGAAGGAGAGCACAAACCTCAGCTCACTCTCTAAGGGAGTAGTTTTGTATTTTGTACATTTTCATTTTGTTTTCTTATGAAGTTTGCAAGAAAGGCAGGTGTGAAATGTAAAAGTGACATCACTACATGCTTTTTGTCAATTTTCAACCAATATATCCAAATAAACAGATAAATAAAGTTGACCGTGATGGACCATTGGTGGACGTAAGGCAACTTTTCATGGATTGTTAGCACAAGCCCACTCTACCCCCCTACAAATTTTTATCAGCATTCATTGAAAACTTTTCGATCTGTCACCTTGGCAGATAGAACGATTGCTCTCTTTCAGTCTTGTTTTTGTGTTCCTTTGTCTTTCATTGTTACCCAAGTCCACTCCTGCTGTCTTGCCCAGAGTCACATTTGGATGTGTATTCCTGTTTTACGTTGGTAATGGTCGTTCTCCGTGTCTCAAGTTTTCTTCGTCATCTCGTTATGTCTGTTGTTGCATCCCACCTGTTATCTGTCCCCTTGTTATTCTGTGAGTGTGTGTTGTTTCTGTCTTCCTCTGTTTTTTGTTGCATTGTCCCTCATCCTTCACAGCTGTGTGTACCCTCGCTCTGTGCCTCCCTGCTTCGAGTTTCCCAGCTATTCTATTTCTCCTTGTGATTCTGTTAGCTTTTGATTCCCCTGCTCACCTTGGTTCTGTGTATTTTGGACTTTCAGAATTAAATGCTCATTTTCAATTTGCTCTGTATTCAAGTCCACAAACAAGCTTTTACATAGCCCACAAAGAACAAAAACACTATTTTCTGATTAGTATTTTTCATTAGAAAAGCAGAACAATCTAAAATCCGAAGCGATTCTGAAGGCAGATGCAGACTGTTTCAAATCTAATATCAATAATCCATCCATCTTCATCCACTTTATCCGTGGCCGGGTTTTGAGGGCAGCAGCCTAAGCAGAGAAGCCCAGACCTCCCTCTCCCCAGCCACCTCCCCCAGCTTATCCGGGGGAACACCAAGGCGTTCCTCCGGATAAGCTGGAGCTGATTTCATATCAATAAGTGATGACAAAATATCCATGTAAAAGGAAGGAAGGTAAGGAAGGAAAGTAAGGAAACACTGGAATCTAAAGCCATATTTTTGGCATATTTTGGGTTTACATTTCACCTTTTTTTTCTTATTTCCTCGAAGTAATCAACGCAAAAGGAGACAGATGTGTATTTCAAATTCACAGAACTGAAATCCTTCCTCACCACTGCAGCGGTCCAGCTGGGCGTACTGAGCTCCAGATGGACCGGGCTGGGTAATCCAGTGGCCGTCGTCTTGCTGCTCACCGCCGTGGGGTGGAACTTGTGTCTGGTTGGTGAAAGGCATGATGGAGGTGGAAGCGTAAGGAGTGGTGGAGTTGTGCTGGGCGTAGGTGAAGCTGTGCAGGTCCTCGCTGGTGGCGTCAATCGTGCTGTAGATGGGACCTTCGGTGGAGCCTCCCATGCTGTACTTCTCAGTCTGATTCAGGTAGTTGGAGATGCCAGCTTCTACACAGGGATGGAGGTAGGATTTAGCAAAGCTCCTGTTGTTGTAAGCACAGCATCACAAAAACAGACACTCCTACCATTGTAGTATCTCTCAGCTGTGTCGGGATTGGCCGGGCAGCAGTTGACGGCCTCTTTGCCATTGTGAACCAAGTTAGTGGTGGGCCAAGAGTCTGCCAGCCATGGGTAGTTGCCCATGTTGCCCCCAAGCACTCCTTGCCTACAGAGACACTCTGGCATTAGCTGAAGTCGTAGTGGGGCAGTACAACATCAAGTATAACTGTCCAGATGGAATTAGAGAGTGGCAGAGAAAAAGCTGCATGCATGCAGTGAGAAATGTGGTGTGAATTTAAAAAGATTCACATAATAAAATATCACAAAGTTCAGAGATATAATTCTAGAAATGTCTGTATGTCTTTGCTTAGCAACCCTATCCTACTAGTTCACACAGAAACAGCACTAGTAGGATATAAACCAGTTACCTTCCATTTAGTCCCGGTCCTTCTCCATGAGGGAAACCGACTGCAAAAGCAAGAGAGAAAGAGAGTGATGAGCAGAGGAACAGGGATTCACAAACAAATTATTCTGTTATCCTTCTTACAGATCCTTCAGTCTATATCCTATTCTAATAATGTAGAGTCAGCTGTTCTCATGTCCACCAAAAGCACAAAAAAGTGCATCTATGTTTTTATTTTTTGATTATTATAATTATGTGAGTTCATACTTAAACTTCTAGTCATGTATTAAAGCTTATACTATTGCAGTACAGAGAACAGAACCTAAATAGTAGGTATATATAAAGATTATTAAGTATTCAAGCCCAAATTTAGCCTAGGAGGGAATTACACTGAAACTATTTGTAAGTTTTTCCTTTTATTTGGCTGTACATATGTCAATGGCAGTATTCTGGATTCGACTTCCTTCATAAGTATCATCCCAGCTTCAGGTCATCTTCATCATCCTTCATCCTTACCTGCTGGTGTGTAGGCGAAGGAGGCCGTGTAGTGGCTCAGCTCCTTCCTCTTCTTGCGGCGGCAGTAGATCCAGACGCTGAAACCCATCAGGATGACCCAGCAGGCTCCTCCGATGCCTGCGATGAACGCCGGCTGCTTGACCACATCTGTAATCTGTTCAGCTAGACTCACGCTGCTCTCCTCACCACCATTGGTCTTGTCACCACTGCCTCCGCTTCCACCTGCTAATGAGGGCTGTTCAGCTGGCAGCTCTACAGGAGAAAAACAAGACCAAAGATTACTGAACCATTTTATTTTTGGCTGGTTTGTTTAGTTTTCATACTCCAAAAAATAGCAATCAGTAAACCGTGTGTGTCTTTAATAAAGTGAACCTAAACTAAACTATTAACCGTGGACATAATTACCTCTTTCCTGAATAAACCTGAAGCAGGTGATGATGACATAACCTGAGATGTAACATTAATTAGCATCTTCTAATAACAAGTTTTTGGATGTTTTAGGTATGTGATTGCTGGAGCCGCACTATGGACTTCAATATTTTCCTGCGTCCTCTGGGATTAGTGTCTACTTAATTCATCTACTTTCGCACCTTGGCCCACTTTTTATTCTCATTATTTTTGTGGACTCACTGATGAGGACGGGCACCGGCTGACTGCGAGTGCCAATCCCGGCGCTAGTCACTGCTGCCACCTCCACTTGGTAAAGCACTCCGGGCATCAGGCCCTTCAGCAACGTGGACAACGTGTTTCCATCCACTGTCTTGTTACTGTAGTATCGGGTCTGGTTGTCATCACCAGTGCTCATGCACCAAACCTGTTTGCATACAGAAAAATTTGCCATTAACTTTTTTTTAAATACTTCACATTTTAATTCAAAGATAAACTAGTTAACTACTGTCCTTTTTTGCTTAAAACTACATCAGAGTCAAATATTTTTCATGTACCACCTTCAAGCTTCTATATGTAAAGTTTTCTTTTCCCATTTATCCTGACTGAAGAAAACATCATACTCACAATCCACCAATTACCCGCTGTTTCCTTTTTATCTATATCTTATGGGATTAGCAGTGATTTCATAAGAGAACCGCCTTAACATTTGGGTCAGTGAGTACACATTTTGTGTGTAAGGCACTACTTACATGTCAGCTATGATGTTTTCTTGTGTGAAGTGTGAAGGCAGTGAACGGAGAGTGGTTACTACACATTGCAGAGGTTTTCCTGGGCAGTCACAGTGCTGCCCCCACTAAACCTTTATTTAATTCAATTCAGTTCAATTTTATTTCTATAGCACTAAATCACAGCAGTCACTTCAAGGCACTTTGAGTGTGAGACTTGTGACTTGACTAGGCTGAGGTTTGTTTACCCTGTACTCCTGGATGATGCCATTTTGCGTGTCACTGCGTGGCGGCTCCCAGGAGACACTGATGCTGGAGCTGGAGCTGTTGCCGAGCTTCACTGTTGACACTGTAACAGCTCTGGGAGGGGCACTGGGTACTGTGAGAGGTGGGAGGAACATTTCTCTCATTTCATCAAGATGAGCAGAGTAGTTGAGCGCAGTAAATTATGAACATACACCCATATAGATACATATACATATTAGGACTGGGTATCGTCACTGATTTCTAGAATAGTTTCAATTCCGATTCACAAGGTCCCAAATTGATTCGATCCACGATTCGATTCAATTCGATTTGAGAGTCAGAAATATTATAATTCAGATCATGCATCAGTACATTTCCATATTTTTTTATCTATAACAAGAAAGCTGACACTTGCGAGACTTTATCAAAGATGTGAGCATCACAGCAGATGCCTTTGTGTCAAAGTAGCTGAGGATAAAACACAGAAAAACATGAAGGCGACTTTCCTGGCCTGGGATTTTATAAAAATATTCTGCAGTAGATCAAAAACGAAAGAAAACCATTAATCAACATATGAACATTACCTGATGCTGCTGAAGTGAAGCAGAGCAAAGTTACAGAGGTTTGATTAGAGACACGGCTAAGCGTTATGAAATTTTGCATAATTTTAAAAAGTTTAAGTTTGTTCAGTAGCCTACTGAACAGTAGAAATGAGGTTTTCTTTTCGGAAGTAAAAGGAAAAAAAAACAGCGGCCAACAGCGCTGTAAACAACGGTAGACTTGTGCGTAATAAGCAAGCGAATAATGCAGAAAACAGATTTTTAGACGGGAAACTGTTCTTGAAGTACAGAGAGAGAGAGAGAGAGAGAGAGAGAGAGAGAGAGAGAGAGAGAGAGAGAGAGAGAGAGAGAGCTCTGCATGAAGTGTGATTTTATCGTGGTGGAAGCAAAACAATTTACTCATTTACTGTTTTAGTTGTTTGGTGGTTGTGGAAATTTTGTGAGGTTTAACCTAATTTATATTTAAAAAATCGATTCAGGATTTTAATGAATCGATATCATGTTATCCAAGCTAGAATCGATTTTAATCGATAAATCGATAATCAAAACCCACCCCTAATACATATGTATATGTATACAAAATAGAGCAGATATACAGGATGGAAATACAACCTGCGCTTGAAAAGGAGTGGGGAAAAAATAACACTTGTGTGCTCCTAACCCCTTCACATATTTATAGCTCAGTCATTATTAACAAATACATAAAGTAATAAAAGAGAAGACACATGTATATAAGTTAATGATGTTCCTTATTCAGGCAGGTCAATCCATAAGTGCTCATGGCACATATGCCTCCTTCCTTGTGTTTTACTCTGGAGTTTGGATCAACCAATATAAACCCCTGGCTGCCAAAACTGCAGCACACAAATTTAATGAAAACAGTGATCAGTATAGATGAACTCAAATTCCAGAGGATATAAAATTAACCTCAAAATTAGATAACATAACGGAGATTCATGTGGTGTCATACAGGCTAATGAAAATGCCGTACAGGCCCTGCAGTGTCAAAGAAAACCAAGCCCAGTTTATTAGAAACACTTTTCTTTGAAGATTTCTTGATTACAGACTCATTTCTTCATTTACCAGACTTATTACCTTCTTCTGGGGTCCGGACTAGCAACGTTCTGCTATCTTTGCCCTGGAATTCATCAAAGTAGGGACGGATCTTTATCTCGTACTCTGTTCCTTTGAGTAAGCCGGTGAGGACGGTGCTGCGCTCCGAGGGGGAATTGATGTCCTGGAGGAGCCACATTCCCCCGCTGGGCCGGTAGGACAGACGGTAGCCCTGGACGTACTGAGACTGACGGTCGACCTGGAAAAAATTGAGGTCCGCATTGGGGGAAGATGAGAGAAGATGACGGAACGGCGAGATGGAGAGGAAATGGAAGATTATTTTTCTCTCTTTGCTAACCCCAAATGAATACTTGTTCCCCAAAAAGCAGGGAAATATGTGCCACTCACGTTCCAGGATACTCTAATGGAAGCTGCTGTTAGCATCACGGGGTCCTGAAGCTGAACAGCCACCTCTCCCAGCTCCCTCTGCACTTGCTTGTGGTCCACTCCCTGACCTGTAGGGCTCACATCTGAGGGAAAACACACACATAGAGTGATGCTGTCAGCGCATTAACACACAGTCACTGTTTCTAACAACTCCAGGTGTGAGTCTTGCTGTATTTGGTGAAAGGGGGGTGCAGGCTGACCTTGTGTTCTGACGGGCTCAGAGATGGGGCTTGGGTCACTCAGGCCGTAGGTGTTGACAGCACGGACGATGAACAGGTAGACGGTGTTGGGAAGAAGGCCGGTGATGGTGTGTGTCTCCATTTTAACCATGTCAGCTACAGTCTGCCATGTGCTCCCTGCTGATTGGCTGTAAAAGTACAGAAGATGAAAAAAAGTCAGATAAGCAGTGCGATATTTAGTGGCAGTATATTATTATAATCAAGAAAATGTACTCAAACTACCTAGTAGAGATGTGCACGACTAGTTGACTAGATGACTAACTGTTGCTTCTGTTGATGGTTGGTACCAGATGTACTAGTCATTTATTCTTAACATTTTAAATGATGCCCAATGTCGATAAATTGTTGCGTCCCAAATGTTACGCAGCCATCTGCGACCAGCTGCCATGGAGCTACAGCCCTGGTATTGTTGTAGAAAACCTCCATAACTCAGTTAATCTAGGTCTGATCTTTTTGTTAAGCCTATTATTGTTAGTTATTTTGAAAGCAGAGGAATAAGATCAAGTAGCGGAAATGAGCTTTCTCCGAAGGGTGGATAGGCTCTCTGTTAGCGATAAGATGAGGAGCTGAGTCATTTGGGGGGGATGGATGATTTATTGTTTTGTTATTGTTTTAGATTTGGACTTTTATTGAGGTAAAACTTGTTACAAACTGTAGAACAATGTGTATCATTCATAATGCATGGTTTTTCTGCTTCTTCATTGTCTGCTTGGTGTATAACATGCAATGTTCATAATGCACAAGATGCCACAAAGTTAAGCAGCAAAGTGTGATTAATGATTGAGGAATGTGATTTATGGTTCAATATTTTCCTTATTTAGACACTTTTTGACATTGTCCATTAAACTTTTGTCAAATCTAACTTGATATTTGTCTCTTAGTTTTGACTACACAGTTAATCTCATTTTTTTCCTCGTTAAGTTGACAAAATTAGTCACTAGGAACATCCCTAATAACTAGTAATTTAACCTCTTAAGCCCCAAGCCTACCTGATCTCCTGCCTTTTGCCCCTGTATCAGGGGGCGTTGGGGCTTAAGAGGTTAATTCAATTTTATTTAGACAGCTCCAAATCACAACAGTCGCCTCAAGGTGCTTTATATTGTAAGGTAGACCCTACAATAATACATACAGAGAAAAACCCAACAATCATATGACCTCCTATGAGCATCGAATGCCCCAGCAGCCTACACCTATTGCAGCATAACTAAGGGAGGATTCAGGGTCACCTGATCCAGCCCTAACTATATGCTTTAGCAAAAATGAAAGTTTGAAGCTTAATCTTAAAAGTAGAGATAGTTTCTGTCTCCCGAATCCAAACAGAAGAGGGGCCTGAAAACTGAAGGCCTCCTATAGTATAATTAGCTTGCATGTGCCTACTGCTCTTTGTCTCTCAGCATGACTACTCCAAAACTTCCAAACTGAACTGAATGAAAGCTCCACCTGAAAAGTGGAGCAGAGAAAATGAAGAATCTCACGACGCTGATGTGAAGATTCTTGTGAACTTGTGAAATACGTCAGTGACCTTGGCAGATGATACACTCTCTTATTGCCCGTCCAGTTATTCATGCAATAATTTTTTTGAAGAGGCTGCAACTAAAGATTATTCTGCAACCTAATTCATCTGCTGATTATTTTCTGCTTTGTTGACAAATATCCAGGGAATAAAGACCACCAGAGTCTAACCAAAAGATTAAGAAAACAAAAGTAAATCATTAATAAAATCAATCATCAATTAAAAAGGGATTTTTTTACCCACTTGTTCCACTTACTTGCTCACTTACAAAGAAATGATCAGTCTCTAACTTTTACAGTAGTTTTTTTTTTCATTAATTGAGAAAATATCAACTAAAATTCAGGAAAAACACATTATTCCCATATTTCTCCTACAATATGAACTGAACTACAACAACAGGTAAAATAAACAACTGCTGTAAACTGATGACTAATATTCGATTGAATTATTGTATTGCATAGCATTTTCCACCATCTTAGACAGTGGCTAACAGTAGCTTAACCTTCATATTATTTTCACTATATGAACAATTTCTATATCTTCTATAACATGCTTTTTAATGTTACCGTGAGTAATTCATATTACTCAGTCATATTGTAAATCTCCTCATAATATGTTTGAAAACAAAACAGCAAATATGTAGGTCTTATCAACAAGAAGGCAGAGTGACAAGCAGCTTCAAGCTGCTTTGTAATACCGACTTGATGTGTAACCTCATAATTAACCAATGCATGGGAAGCTCTCTGGGCAAGAGCATGATCTATTTTTGGTTTCCTCTAATATTCAATTCAGTTTTATTTATATAGCGCCAACTCACAACAACAGTCGCCTCGAGGTGCTGATATTATTTATGAAACAATAGCTGAAGTTTTGCAGCTCACACAACTTTGTGCTTGAAAGATCTTCTCCCAGTAATACTATTTGTTGTCCTGATGAATAATGTAATTGGGCTTGCAAGAAGGCACAGCTGCTGACATAAAATGAGGGCATGTTGTTGGCCTTGTGGCACTGCCCCAGACAGATGCATTATTCCACCACCGCCAACCACAATCCCTCCTCCTGCTGCCTTTCTCTGTTCCTCTGTGAATTTACCATCACCTTGGCAGAGAGGCAGTCACAAAGGCCTCCTCCACCATGAACTACCTTTATGCTGAATTCTAACAATTAGACCAATGGGGAAGTGGCTCTAAAATACTGTGTGTGTGTGTGTGTGTGTGTGTGTGTGTGTATTCATATCTTTGTGGGGACCAAACATTGGAAGTTTACTATACTTGTGGGCACCAACAGCCCTTACAGAGACCAAAATCCCAGTCCTCACAAGTTTGAAGGCATTTTTGAGACTCAAAATGTGGTTTTAGTCTCAGGGTTACAGTTTGGTTATGGTTAGGTTTAGGTTTAGGAATTCATTTTTTATGGTTAGGGTTAGGGTAAGCAGCTAGGGAAAGCATTATGTCAATGAGATGTCCCCACAAGGATATGAATACACACACATGTGTGTGTGTCTGGATGTGTGTGTGGCGTGTGTTTGTGTGCGTAAGTGAGCACAACACCCTGAGTACTGGCTTCAAGGCAACTTTATGGTGGAAGAGAGTTCACACAGGTGTACAGAAGACAAAATCGATACAGCATCAGCAGGAAAATGGAAAGTGTGCCTTTGTGCATTAAATAAACCCTTTTACATACCACATATGGCATAAGCAGACATAGTAGTGCTCCTACAAACAAGCCTTATACCTCAGGCAAGGAAATGTTATTGTAAACATCCCTGTGGTCCCCTCCAGCTGCTTTAGAGAAAATCCGTTTGCTTTATTCTGAAATGTTCAGGCGTTGCCATGGGACACAGTGGACGTCTGGATCTGATTAAGCGCTGCCGGTGTCCCCAACTTTATCAAATTGGCAGGACATATTTCATTTGCCTATCTTCATCTAGAGGCTTCCTTCCGAACCACCCGCCCTGTTTAGCTAAATCTATTCTGGGTCTAATTAATCCAAGGCTGACCTCTGCTCAGGTGAAGATACCTGTAGGGTTCTGTGGAGGCCCACTCAGATTTAGATAAGCCACAAGAGAAAAGACAATATTATTTTAGGTTGTTAAGGTGTCAAGGTGTTTTTTAGCGACTTATCAGCAACTTGTCATCAAATTAATAATATTATTATTGCCAGATTATTACTCAGTTTAAGTTGGAGTCACATTAAAGAAACTAGTATTTAGTATTTCTTGGTTCCAAAAGGAGCACGGCTTCTGCAGAAAAAAATCCTAAAACTGTTAAATAAAGAAGACAAATGTAACTGCACTTGTACTTATATAGGACTTTTCTACTGTAACTGAGCACTCAAAGCATTTTTTAATTTCAAACTTCATTCACACAAACACAATGATAAAAAACGCTGAAATTCACACACTCACTGATTGCTGCATCGGGGCCTACTTGAGATTCAGTATCTTGCACAAGTATACTTCGCTATACAGAGCCAGGTATCAAACCACCAACCTTCTGATTGGTAGATAACCCACTCTACATCCAGACACACAACCACAGGTGAGAAGTGCAAAAAGTATAAGAGAAATGAAGAGCTCTGGATTAACATAGCAATGTCAACTTACCTGAAGGCCTCAATGATGTAGGAGGTGACAGCGGCTCCTCCCTCGTGGGCATTGGGTTGCCAGGTCAGAGAGACACTGTTCTTGGACACATCCGTGACTATGGGCTTATGTGGCGGGCCTGGCAGCTGGAAGGGTTCAGTGGCCTGAGCTACCAACACGTCTGCGCTCTCTGAATGGAAAGGGAAGCAAACAGGAAGAAGGAGGAGTAGCAGGAAAGGTGAAAGAGAATAGTGCACATTTAATTATAACAGCTGGCTCTAGTGCTACTGTTTCATTACGTCCTCTCTGTAGTCCCACTAATGTTGACTGAGCATTAGCATCCTCATCGCCGCAGGTGGAGCTCCTCACTTCTAACAGACTTTGTGATTTTGCTGTTACACCCGAGCCAACTGTTTTGACACTAATAGTCAAATAACAGACTTAGGTGTTATCAGAGTAGCTTGTTAAGTCGTTAAAGGCTTCATTTAATGTCATATAAACAAATCTTTTACTGCTTGAAATATTTTATGTGCTAATGCCTGCTCCACTGCAGAGAAAGTAAAAAAGGGCAGAGCCACACAAAGCACTTAAATAAATGGGGTGTTTTAAGACAGATGATATCTCACATTTGCACCCCAAATTTGGTCATCAGCATATTCTCACCTTTGCTTTACCTCTCTTGTCCTTTCTCTTCACCCCAGGATTCACATGCATACAATTACTGACATTTAGATTTGCAGTTGGCTCAGGAACAGCAGGGGCTAAGTGCTTTAATTAGACCCAGCTACTTGTTTCATTTAAGCAATTACACAGACATGAGGAACACTATCTACACTCTGGCTTTTTACAGTGAAGTCACACATCCTACACTCAGTCACAGCTGATGAATTTTAAGTTGCCCACATTTAATAAGGAGACATTTAACAAGTGACAATCAGCATTACTTTTTTTAAACAGCACTTCATATACATGGACATTTTCTTTCTCGTCACATGTAGCATCTCTGTGTTATATGTAGACACTTCATAGAGCTTCCATTTGCATGTATTTAAATCACACAGAGACAATTTACCTTTGACTGTGAGCACTCCACTCCAACTCGTCTCTCCGCTGGAGCTGCTAGCCAGGCAGGTGTAAACCCCAGAGTCTGTTTCCTGGCAACAGTAAAACGTGTATCATTAGTTTATTGTGCATGCGTGTGTGTGATACTGTGGTAATGCACCCATTACCAGTGATTGAGACTAAATGTCATATCTCTCCAAACAGATGGTTTGCAGAGAGAGTGCTGAGCAGTTGGAAGTTGGTGTGGATGCAAAGCTTTTGGAGCAGGGAGATTTTATTAATGCAAAGCCAACCAGGTAACTATACCTTCAATGCACTTTCACAGTACAGAAAAATGTGCTTATTACTGTCAACTTGTAGCATCATGCAGCTCCCATTTGTGGCTATATGTCTAAGAAAGATGAACCTTCTTTTAGCTTTGTGTATATTCATCCCTAAAGACCTTTTGAAAAGTAGAATATAGAAAATTGCTACCTTCATCAATCTGCCATACAGGTGGCTTTCTCTCATTCAGACCTGGGCCACTTAGTGCCACTCTTGTTTTTATTCAGGAACCAAGAGGAACATTGGAAACCTTTCGCCCCATGTTGCTGACTCATTGTGCTTGGACAAGCTGTTGTGGTGTGCCAACATAAAAGGAGATATGAAATATACTTAAATAAACTTATCTGAAGGCACTGTTTTCAAATTCCCGGCTCTCAGCCTTTATATTACTATAAGGCTAAACTAGTTTAGTTCAACATTAGTTTATATTAGTGTTGCCACAGAACAATCTGTCATCAAAGACCTAAGAAATACTAAAATGTGATTCATCCACTATTAAGAACAACTATAAAAAGCATCTAAGTCTGTTTTCAGCTACAGTCTCATTCTAGCAGAGACAGCCTGGAGGCTAGCTTTACCCATGTGTTGTCTGTTACACTGGCTAATAATACCCAAGGCCAAGGCTGCCATTCTAGCAGACGTGCCACAGCACGTTTCCAAAGAAAGCCATACTAAACTACCCAGAGCAGATGAAGAGGGCAGCAAGTGAGACACAATAAAAGCGCAGAAAAATAAATGAAGTTTCAAAATAAAACACAGCATGCCCATTAAACATGCCACTTAATTATGTTTTAGAGCAGCACCAGCACGTCCTCAAAAGTCTGCAGATGCCTCGAGTCTTTAGAGGAAGCTTCTGCCCTTTGACCAACATTCATACTAATGATGTGTTGAAAATCCAACACGATTGTTACTGTAAGTGAGACAGCCGTTACAACTTTTCCAAAATTAAGAGTACTGAGTGAGTCATAACACCAACACATTCATATGTCATGAGATTCTTGGAAGAACGCTCATGTCTGAATGCTGTGATTCTTTTAATGACATCTACTTCTGACAGCAGCACAGAGTCACTGGTGTGCTGATTGATGGAACAACTCACAGATGAAGTTTAAAGGCACATGGGCCACATGGTAATTCAGATGGAGTTCATTAGTATTGTTTAGACCTATAGTGACATCCTACAAGATTTATCATCTACAGTTCAATACCTTAAAAAAAATCACATCTCTGTTAAGGCACTTGAAATAATATTTACAATGTGTTTATCTTGTTCTGCTTTTATTCGTCATAACAGTATATTAAAAATCTGTTTCTCCCAGGAATCACTTACACATGACAATCTCCATTCTGATTAGGCTACCTCAACATAACATCTGTTTTCATTAACTTCTACTTCAGGGATGTTGTCAAATGCAGTTATTTTATTTTCCTCCATAAATGATAGAATCTCAGTGGACCTATCTGAAGTCAAAGCTAAAGTCAAGCTGGTGGCTTTTATGTTTCTCATCTAAGGAGGAGAGTTAAAGCAAAGGATCAAAGGACAGAATTTTAATGACCAGCTAGAGGTCTAGAAATGTCTGAGGCACCAGTCTTTCTACTCAACAGCTACTTAGCATTCTGGACAGGCTATGAGCAGATGTAATTAAGAAGTGTGTGATAAATGTGCCTGTGTGTACGAGTGTGTGTTTAGCTGAATACTATTAAGTTTTTGGAAAAGCAAGCCAAAAGCTAGGTGGGCTGTGAAATTGCTTACAAGAAGAAGCTGCTAGGGGGTCTTTCACTGTGACACTAAAGGTAGCAGCAGTTTGCAAGAGCAGTGCCTCTAAACATGCTTTTTAATTACTTAAACTTTATCCCTTCAGGTTGACCACTTATTCATTTCATTCATTCTGTTAAAAATCATCTCATATTCAGTGTTAGTGTTAAACAGTGCTAAAACATCAAGAAAGGGGTGGGAATATTTACTGTGTGTGAGCCATAACATACTGAGATGTGTACTTAAGTAAACGGAGCACCCACCACTTGGCTAATCAAATAGCATACATGCTGGTAAATAACACAAAGTCCTTCTAGATCAGAGGAATCTACATCACCAGGTGTCTTAAATTTCCCGTTAGCTCTGACACCAGGATAGGTCTGTAGCACACTACTGATGTGAATTGATTGGTGTAAGTAATAATATACTTTTGCAGCACTAGCAACAATTAAACCTATATATAAAAAAAAGCATAAAAGCATGTTTCTCCGACTCTGTTTTCATCATAAAACCTACGACACAGAGCAAACACACAGCTCCAAAAAAAAAAAAAAAAGTCTTATTGATGTTGTTGTAGTTGTTACTGTGCCAAATTCCAGCTGGCTATTAGGTCATGTTAGCGCTCCTATTGGTGAAGAAAGAGTGCTTATAATGTCAGGGCTTCTTGGGCTGCAACCTCAGAAGGCAACTACCCTCTGCTCCCTTGAACTCCTTGGCGATTGTTACTGTATTGATGGGAAAGAGGTAATACGTGCTTTTATGTGAGAAAATATGTCAAACAAACTATTTGCATTAACACACATTTAAAACTCCATGTGTCACAGCTCAGTTTGCAATAAATGATGAAGACAAAAGACTGTGGTTAATATAAGTTACGCCTACGAGGCCTCCTGGCTCTATACATAATTATTTCCAGCTCTGTGTGTGTGGTTGCAGTTAGTTTTTCAGCTGCTTGCTGTGAGATGTTTCAGTAGTTCATCAATTTACATGGCAATTGATAAATCCACTGCAAACACAATTAGCCTTCCCTTACTTATTCTGCCACATCAGCTCATTTTACTTGCAATGAAAACCTTTCACATTATGCAGAAGATGTGGACAGCAGAACCTCTCACACCTAATGCCTCGCTGATCACTGTGCACACGCTCAGTCCCTCTCCCCTCCTGCTCAGGGTGACTCATCTCTCCTCTTTCTAGAGGCCCTGACCTTGAGTTGACCTGTAGGCCGGCTTGTGCGTCTGTCTGAGGGGAAAAAGGGGGCCCCCAGATGGTAGCATTTGATCGGTGGATAGGGACTCCGCACAGAGGGTGGGTGGGGTAAATAGCTGGGACACCTGACTATTAATCAAGGCTGGCAGCTTTGGGCAAGCGCGCAAAACACATTTCTAAAAAATGTATGAGGCAAGAGGAGAGCAGAAGGGAGGAGCGCCAATCCTAAAGAAGGCACATGTCAATGTTTATTTTTTATGCTTTAAATAGCACATATTTGATCTTTGAGATATTTTTTTATACAATCTGCAGAAATAATCTGGCAGTCCTACAGAGCGATGTGAACATCGGTGCCTTTTTCATTTACCCTCCACCTGCACCCCATCCCAAAAGCACCAGCATGAACATCCTGCACATCAGCAGCCAGAAGGGTGATAATGATGTCAGAGCCTATTTTTGGGTGTGTGCAGAAGGAAAATCTGATTATCAACTATAATGCGTGTATGCCGGGATTTAAAGTCAACATAGGAATTTGATTTCCTGCTTTAATCTGATTACTCCCAGAAATCTGTTTAGCTGTGTCCATGTAGTCCTTCTCACACTCCCCAGGCTTTGTTGGCCTTCACCTGTTTCGCTTCCTTATTTATCTAACATTAGTAGCCCCTATAACGTACCCCACGGCCTGCTACGATTTAGCAGCGCCATACACACACACATACACGTCCCGTCTGGCCTGGGAGTCTTGGCACCAAAGTGACGGACAACGATAGAGTGTGTCTGGCAGAGATCCCAGGATAATGGCATCTCCTCATTGCCAGGGTACAAGGAACAAACAGACCATCTGTCCTACTCCAGGGGCACAGCGGAAATTGACTTATTTATACTGAGTTAAATGTCTGATTTCATTGTTTGTCCATTTTAAAGGTTATGCTTATTTTGGTATTTAATATGTTTAGACTTTAGAGCTAATTCATAGAAGAGCTTTTTAAAATGAGCATTATGAATCTTTTAAACTACCCCAGGTTTAACAACTGTCAGTGTAGATGGCAACAAAAAAAAAAATCAATCACTGAAAAAGCATTGTAAACATTTGCCTTTACCTATTTTAACATATATTATTAAGAAAAAGAAAATCTGTTTCTTAGCAACTTCTTTTCATTGCTTTGACACATTGTCCACAGCCAATCCTTGTATAATAAAAAATATCACCAACAACAAAGCAGTTTAGTCCCATTATCTAAAACATCTTGATGCATGCTCAATCATCCAGGTAAGTAAATCCCCAAAGTTTGATTCTCTTCATCTGGATGCAGCGTTTTCAGTGGGAGAAACGTTTTCTCACTCATCCAGGTGACTTCTATGGTCATGGGAATTTGCATATTAATGATAATAATATAATAATGATGAAGGAAATGACCTCCCAGCCCATTGTTCCTTCAGTGGGCTGGTTTCAGTCATTATGCAAATGTACTGTTTATAAGGTTGGGGAAACCTGCAGTCAGCTGAGACTGAAGAAGTCACTTGGATGAGTGACGAAACGTTTCTCCCACTGAAAACGCTGCGTCCAGATGAAGAGAATCAAACTTTGGGGATTATCTAAAAGACTTTATTTGAATTGAATCTCTTATAATCCTATGCCATGGGTCAAATGGATGTTTAACCACAGTGTGTGTCACTTGGTTAGCCTACATGAGAAGACTTATAGCTGAGTCCCCTGAGATATATAGTGGCAGGTGCTGCAGCACCCAGAGCTGATATGTCCCCTGTTCTGTTTTTCATCATCATCATCATCATCATCATCATCATCATCATCGTCATCAGTAACAGGTTCCTTTCAAAACGACTGCATTTCATTTATGGGACATTTGATGGAACTGGACTATGTTGATAAAATGTGTTGACATTTGTGGCAATGAATGAAATATCTTTATAGCTGATGGATTATCAATGTAGCAATGAAGCTATGATGTAACAAATAGCATTACTTCCTGTCACAATGGCATCTTTTAAACACATTATTAGGCAGCATGTAAATAGAACAGAATGAAAAGTTATTGGGTTTTTCTGAGACACTGAGAGGGAGTATGGCTCAAAGCATGTCAAAAACTCTTGTCGGTGGTTCCAGTGTGGGTGTGGGTGGGCACCTACTGAATCCCATCTCACAACGTATGTGATCTGAATGATCTGCTACTAAAATTTTAGTGTCCAATACAAAATGTGTTTTTTTTTAAATCCAAACTTCAATGTCAAAATAATTATTTTGTCTTTGTATTTGTTGCCGAAATGTCAAGATATCTACTTTCATAAGCAAAAATCCTGGATTACTTAACCATTACTGGGTTAAACATTTACCCAGACCTTTAGTTCGTTACCAAAGACCTATAAAACATATTATATATCAGATCTACATCCTGTTTAGTGACAGCTGGGTTAAATATTCACATGCTGTCATGCTAACATAATCAAAATGAAACAACTTTCTTTTCAATGCACTTTATCGACTCTACAGGTAAATTCTCTACAAATTAATATTATAAGATGACGAGCCTGTGTACTAAATGAAAGGACGTTAGTTCACAGCAGGAGAGCTGCTTGGATGACTGTATTTTGGGATTTTTTCTACCGTCATTACAGCTCAAACCACTTGCCTGTACAGCAACACAGACGATGGATTTCGACTCTGGGTCTTGATTCCTTGTGTTAGTGATGGACTCCACAAAAAAATGTATGACATCACTGACAAGGCATCTTCTTAAGTTTATGGAACAACATTTCAAAATGAATAATTTTTATGTGTAATTCTGTGATCTTGTTCCTGCAGTCTTAGGCCATAAATACCATTGGTTTTGATGTTCCAGATCAAAATGAATTGAAGTCTGATGAGAACTTCAACATGCTGTCTGACAGCTTCAAATGAGTTCCAAAGGCTGAGCACTTCCAAGATGGTGCTCTCAGCTGTCAAGACATTTCCTTTTATTCCACCATGACACAAATGCATCTTAAAATGTACTTTAGGCCTCTGAGTCTCAGCTATTTCTGCTTCTATCCTCTCCCTCACCCCTGTTTCTCAGTTTCTAGCCCTCTCTTTTATTCATCCAGTCCTCACTTGTACTGATGCATTGAGGATTTAATTACAAGTCTCAGCGATCGTTAATCATTGAGAACCCACAATCAATTAATGCGCACGCCTCCTCGAGTCTCTTCGAGGCTGCGGTGACCTCAGGTGCTGCTTCGTACCCAGGAGGGAATTCTGGGCAGAATAGATTTCATTAGCATGGAGTAAGACGGCGCTAACGACCGCTAATGGCCTCGCACGCTCATTGTCATGTTGATCACACCTCAATGTTCCCCACCTCTCCTCCGCTCATAAAAACTCATCGTCTGAGTCAACCGTAAAATTGTCCTCTGTTTAAATGCTTCATACTTTCCTGGAATTAAAGCTGTTGTTTTATCTCTTGGATTAGGTTTATCTTCTGTAAACTACATCATGTTTGATGTGCTAATACTGATACATGCAGACAGTGGATACATTTTAATGAGTGTGGTGGGATTACAGGGACTATAAAATACACACTGCTGAATGTCATCATAGAAAAGCCGCGAGTTTAAAAAGCAAACGGCTTCGTTAACATGGGATTGGAAAAAAATGAAACGCACTATATTTGCATTGTTATTAAACAGCAAATGAATGTAAGAGTATGAGTCTTATTCCAGTACCTGGAGGTTGGTGATCTGAAAAGTTCCATTTTCCATCAAGCTGATTCGACCATCATTTCCCAGGATCCTTTGGCCATCTTTTTCCCATTGTATGCTGGGCATGGGGTTGCCCATGATGTGACAGTGTAACTGAGCCATGGATCCAGGAGCTAATGTGTGATTGGCTGGTCCTTGGCGGATGATGGGAGGGACCCGGTCTGAAGGTGCTGTAGGAACATAGAACATTCACATAAGGATGGGATTTGAACCAAAGGTGATTACTTCACTGTACTGAAGCGTTTGCACCACTACACTTTATCTAGCATAAATGCAAATGATCAAAAGCCTAGAAAGTATTCGAAAGGACGCAAACATCTAAATCATTTTATATGTAATGACACCTAAGATTTTGCTCCCTGGGTAAAATGCTCAATTTAACAGAAGAAAAAGTATTTTTATAGGTCTGTAAAAATAATTCCAGAGGGATTTTTTAAAAGTTAAACACTTGATTTCAAATTGCAGACACAGTTGCTTGACTGACAGGTGAAAGCTTATAAAGCCGGCTAGAACTTAACCTCTTGACCATGTTTGTGGTATTGGTGCCTTCAATTTCACAATTTCCCCTGGTTTTTCTGTGTGATACTTAATATAACCAATAATTAGCGGGTATTTCATCAGGCCAATAGTCTATCAATCCAGTTTATTAATTTATTAACCTAGCTTCACTTCTTGCACCAAAAACCACAATATTATAGCAGTTGAAACTTCAGAAAACAAACTTCATAAACTGTCCCACTGCCTACCATCACGAAAGTAGCAGAAAGTTTATTGTCATTATTCAAAGGATCTTTGTGATCTATCACTGTCTGTCTCTGTGTTCTGCAGAAAGTAGAAATCTACAGATAGTCATGTCTAAGACAATGAGACGGACATATAAGTTTGTTTCAGTGTTCAATAAAACTACTATAATTACTGGTGTTGCAAGCTCTTTATACTTTTACGTGTAGAGGATCTGTGAAAGAACAATCTTTTGACGGAGCCTTTCAAAAAGTAAAAATTACTATTCTCAGATGTCCAAATAATTTTGATGCGTTGCCAGACTCGTCCAACAACACACCAAATCAACAAACAACAAATATTACAGAGATTTCAAACAGTATTATTATTATTTACTTGTCAAGAGGTTACTATGACGACATTATTAGTAAATGTTGAGTTTTGGGTCTAGAGTCTTTGTTAGATTTGTGGCAATTCGACAAGAAAAAGTTTCCAGAACCACACACAGTACTGCAGTTTAGTAGTAAACTAAGGTGAATCCACACTTTTCACTGGCTTCATCATCATCACCATTGACACAAGAGACTGGTATAGATCTTCTAAGCAGCAAGACAAACAAACACAACTATTGAAATTTCCAAAGATGCCATTACATTAAAAATAAAAATTAGATCTAATTTTGCTTTAGATAGCTTAAATTTTTTGCTTAAATTTTTTCCAAGTAATCTGATGTGACATTATATGGGGTTTTTCATCAGAAAGAATCAGAAAGACTTTATTTATCCCCAAGAGGCAATTAAGGCACTGTGAGAATGGTGAAGCAGTTGTTTGCACTATCACCTGACAACATGAGAGTTCCTGGTTTTAGGCTGGCTGGCTCTATTCAGAGTCTGTGTGTTCCGATCCTGGGTCATTTGACCCAGCACTTTGAGTTTTATTCTATTTTGATGTTCATCAGCTTATCTAAGTTCATTTCTATTTTGCCCGATGTTGCCCTGCCATACTTTATTGCTTATTAGATTCTCCTTGTGTCTTCACCCCTGTGTTTAAGTCTCCCTCGCCCTTCATGTGTTTAAGTCTCCCTCGCCCTTCATGTGTTTCATGTCTGCGTGTCCTATGTTGTCAAGCTCGTAATGGCATGTCTGCATCTCATTATGCTTCCCGTTTTATTCTGAAGAGGGCTGGTGTTCCATGTTCATTGTGTTTGGTTTCACTTCCCCTGTAGTGTCATTATATTTATTCTAATCAGCTGTTTCCCCATGTGTTTCCACTTCCCCTGATCACCTCCTGTGTGCATTTAATCTGTGTGTTTTCATTCATTCCTTGTCTGTTGGTCTGTTGAGTTCATGTCATGTTTCCATGCCTCCATGTTTCCAGGTTTTCATCATGTTCAGGGTTTTATGTTCTTGGTCTCTTGTGTTTAGCATTTAGTTTCTCACAGTTTAGCTCTAATTAGTTTTGCCTTAGTGTTAATCTGTCTTTTTTTTTGTACCTTTTTCCCAGCCACAAATAAACGGATCGCCCTTTGTTAAATTATAGATTCGCTCTAAATGTCTGCATTTAGGTCCTCCTCCTCTCTCCACACAGTCTGCCAGTGCAAACTGTGACACCCTATGCCAACATGATTTCTCTGATCTGATAACCTGATAAGCTTTTTGAAAACAGATAAAGTTTGGAATAGTGAATATGCAGGACATTGTCACAGGCTAACACAGAATTATGATTCTCAATAATGGACAATGCATGTTGTCTCTTATTTGATATGAATTCTTTCAAAATAAATGTAACATCAAATATTGTCATTTAAAGGTGACCTTCGACCAGGAGAAAATGCCTCATCAACAGGGTTTGTCTTCGTTTATATTACAGTGCCAGCTGTAGGTGATATTTCTCTCTGAGGTCTACTTTGGTTTCTGAAAGCAGTTATAATGAAACCAAAGTCACAGAGAAAAACACACTAAAGTCAAGCGTGTGTAATCTTGGGGTTACAGATGTTCATACTGACCCATGAAACCACATTTTCTCTCATGTGGAATGTAAAGTATCACTATAAGAGAACATTTACTGCCAAAGGCTCTCAGGTTACCTTTCTCTGCTGCTGCTCCACTTCAACATGCAAATCAATGGCACAGATTTGTCTCAGGCAGGAATGTGTGGCTAGAGTGACCTCCTGTCAGTCATGGACCGCTGCATCGCACCGAGTAGTGGCTGAATGAATTTTTATATTGGATTTTAAATGTCTTTAGGTAACCATGCAACGTAAGATATTTTCAATAACTTTAAACCAGTTAAAGTATAGATATTATTTAAAGAATATTTAATTGCATAATTTATCTGTTGAATATTTCATGAGTTGGTTTGTTAAAGACAAAATACTGACAAGCATGTACTTTATATCTCCATCTCATCCAGCAATGAAAGCTAAAGTCATTAGATTAGGTTAGATTAGATTATTAGACTCAAATCTCCCTCATCTACGAGGCCACTTTTGGGAATGTGGATGTGTGGCTATGCATGCAGGCAAATTGATTCTCACACCCTTTTGACTCTTTGAAATGAAGACGTGTGCTGAACAGCTTCACTGATTCATTGTCTCAAAATGAGAGATAACAGAAGGTTTTATTGTCAAAGGTGTGGTGAAGGGGAAGAAGCTTACAGGAAGAGGAGATAAAAATGAGCTCACATTTTTATAAATAGTTTGAGTTAAATTTTCCATTGATTTGAGGGTTTGTTTTGGACTGTGTTATTTTTAAGTCCTCCTTGCCTGTGTGGTTTGTAATGATTATCATCATAATTATATCAGGCTGAGCGTTTCCGTCTTTCACTTCCAGTTGAGTATTTATGGAATTTATTATTAACGTTTAGGTTCTTGTATCTCTTTAGAATTTTTGTTTATCATATTTGGATCTTAGTATTTGGAGCCTTTAGTTGTTGTTAAATTTTAGTTTGACAAGTTGACAGCTGTGCTTGCAGAATTTAATTTTCATTTCCGTTTGTGTTGCTTCCCCACTACTATTGTTATCCAGACTACACTCATGTTATGTTTTCCCCAGCTGCGTCCATTCCCCCTGACTGGCCTCAGTGTGCGTATAAATAGTCCTGTCTCATTTTGCATAATCTCTCTCATGCTTTCTCAGTTATTCTTGGGGCGTCTGGACTTGTTTGGTTTCCTTTGTGAATTTTGTCCTTGGCATCTGACCTTAACAAAAATATATATATATATAAATATTCAGTCAGCCTTGGGAGTTTGCATGTGGGTCTGTCACCTGCAAATTATCACACTGCCTCATTACATCTGTGTTGAAGCCATAGACGGTGATCTCAGAGAAAGTCATAGTCATATATGGGTGTGCTCCACAGCTGCACGGCTGTAGG
Source organism: Aulonocara stuartgranti (assembly GCF_965226115.1). Lineage (NCBI taxonomy): Eukaryota > Metazoa > Chordata > Actinopteri > Cichliformes > Cichlidae > Aulonocara > Aulonocara stuartgranti. Next base: position 30,390,485 of record NC_138946.1, read on the forward strand.
CTCAAGCTCAAATGTAAACAGAATGGCACATGTGTTGCCAACTAGCAACTGAGTTATGATCAGTTTAGATAAGCCAAGTAAATTCCTGCACATTTATAAATAGAAGTGGAACAAGTTGAACACAAACCCACAACATGATACCCCAAAATAGAACCTTACTATTTACCACTGGCCCACAGTCACGTTGTATACCCTCATTTGTATTCTGAGCCGTCGAAAGCTCTGATATCATCAGCTAACTGAAGCTAAACTGGAAATGTGAACACACCCAACACAGGAGTTAGTCTAGATGGAGCTGAACAAAATCCCTGTTTACTGCCACACTGGAAAGGATGCAGCGAGGAGAGCATATGTTGCAGCAAGGTTATTTGCATAGAACTATCATCATATGTCCCTTTTGATTACATCAGATAGGGCTCCTGCTGTTTGTTTATTTGGGAAAAAAGGATGTTTAATTTAAGATGGATGACAACTTTTTCGTACTTCTACTGGTGCACATGTGGGGCATGGTCGTGAAGAATGATTAATCAAATCAGAATCTGAAAACAATGTAACAAGACAACGTCAAATATGACACATTGTTAACTTCAGCACTTTTTTTCCTCAGAGTTCTTAAAGTATTGGGTTAAACTGGATGCACAAGTGTCAGTGATATGTGCACAGTTACCATATGTCAATTTCTGCTGCTCTTTTGTTCAGTCGTGTCCTCTCACAGCTACATTTTCTTGGAAAGCATATAGGTTTTCTAATTATATTACTTTGTAGGACAGTGATTGTTATGATGTCAAGATGTCATTTTAACTAAACTTAGATCTTGAGTCTATGTATAAATACCCGAAGCCAAGAAAAACACTGATTTTGAACAGAAAATGGAGACTGAATCAATATGAAAGGATTGAGATAGTCTAGTTTTTCTCCATATATAATTTAGCTGTCGTTTTAATGTTAGCACCATTAAGTTAAATTTGTTTATACTGTGAGCTATGATCTCATATTTCTATACTCACCACTTTCTACCTCGAGCAGGGCTTTGGTCAGGATGCTTCCAGCCACGCTGATGGCCTGGCAGATGTAATAGCCAGAGTCTTCAACTTGGACATCATTGATGGTCAGCTCACCACTCAGTGACACTGTGAATCGTCCTGACTGTGATGGCTCCTGGACAGGGAACAGCAAGATCTGGAGGAGAAAATGACCACAGGAGTCGTTTCATTATTTTATGTGGGCTGAAACAGGGCCAACATTAAAATGGCAAGTTGTGAAACTATCAAGCAACCATTCAACAATTTTATGCGAAGTGTCTTAAAAACACAATTTAAATAGGATCTTTTCCAAGTTGCCTGTTTTGCATGGACACAAAACTGCTTCATCTCATGCATTATGTGCCATTTTTATGATTCATATGTCAGTGTTAACTGGCTTAACATATGAAGAGTTCTCTGAAAATACTCGAGTACAAGGACTGGACTGAAAATGAGTGAAGGACAAGCTGAGAAGTTTGAAAGGTATTTGGAGCCTTGTGCTGGAGCCTCAGGGCGAGAGGCAGGGTTTACCCTGGACAGGTCTAACACAGTCTGTTGCAGGGATAACAGATAGAAACAGACAACCATTTGCACTCACATTCATACCCTCATTTGCACCTATAGGCAATTTAGAGTTTCCAGTTAACCTTTCCCCACTAAATGCATGTCTTTGGACTGTGGGAGGAAGCCAGAGTGCCCGGAGAGAACCCATGCAAACACAGGGAGAATATGCAAACTCCACACAGAAAGACCTTGGCCTGCTGGTGAACTCAAGACTTGCTAGCTGTGAGACAACAGTGCTAACCACCATGCTGCTATTTCTGTTTTAATTTTAATTTTAATTGTAATTCTGCTTTTTTTCTGCTCAGGCAGGTGAAAAAGTCAAGCTCTGCACATTAGCCGATGACTCAAAAATATGATATAGGGCATAAAAAAATCAGAATTCATCTTCTTGTGCAGTAAGGTTGGATGCACATATTTTGAGCTGCCGCCGACAAACAGGGTGGGAAGGGGGAAAAGCTCCCATGCTCCCCATTTCTCATGAAAATGCGACAAAATGTCAAGAAAGGTCCGGAGGTCTCAGAACCAAGTCATACTACCAAATAATGAAGTATCAAATATCAAATACAGGGAGTGCAGAATTATTAGGCAAATGAGTATTTTGTCCACATCATCCTCTTCATGCATGTTGTCTTACTCCAAGCTGTATAGGCTCGAAAGCCTACTACCAATTAAGCACATTAGGTGATGTGCATCTCTGTAATGAGAAGGGGTGTGGTCTAATGACATCAACACCCTATATCAGGTGTGCATAATTATTAGGCAACGTCCTTTCCTTTGGCAAAATGGGTCAAAAGAAGGACTTGACAGGCTCAGAAAAGTCAAAAATAGTGAGATATCTTGCAGAGGGATGCAGCAGTCTCAAAATTGCAAAGCTTCTGAAGCGTGATCATCGAACAATCAAGCGTTTCATTCAAAATGGTCAACAGGGTCGCAAGAAGCGTGTGGAAAAACCAAGGCGCAAAATAACTGCCCATGAACTGAGAAAAGTCAAGCGTGCAGCTGCCAAGATGCCACTTGCCACCAGTTTGGCCATATTTCAGAGCTGCAACATCACTGGAGTGCCCAAAAGCACAAGGTGTGCAATACTCAGAGACATGGCCAAGGTAAGAAAGGCTGAAAGATGACCACCACTGAACAAGACACACAAGCTGAAACGTCAAGACTGGGCCAAGAAATATCTCAAGACTGATTTTTCTAAGGTTTTATGGACTGATGAAATGAGAGTGAGTCTTGATGGGCCAGATGGATGGGCCCGTGGCTGGATTGGTAAAGGGCAGAGAGCTCCAGTCCGACTCAGACGCCAGCAAGGTGGAGGTGGAGTACTGGTTTGGGCTGGTATCATCAAAGATCAGCTTGTGGGGCCTTTTCGGGTTGAGGATGGAGTCAAGCTCAACTTCCAGTCCTACTGCCAGTTTCTGGAAGACACCTTCTTCAAGCAGTGGTACAGGAAGAAGTCTGCATCCTTCAAGAAAAACATGATTTTCATGCAGGACAATGCTCCATCACACGCGTCCAAGTACTCCACAGCGTGGCTGGCAAGAAAGGGTATAAAAGAAGAAAAACTAATGACATGGCCTCCTTGTTCACCTGATCTGAACCCCATTGAGAACCTGTGGTCCATCATCAAATGTGAGATTTACAAGGAGGGAAAACAGTACACCTCTCTGAACATTGTCTGGGAGGCTGTGGTTGCTGCTGCACGCAATGTTGATGGTGAACAGATCAAAACACTGACAGAATCCATGGATGGCAGGCTTTTGAGTGTCCTTGCAAAGAAAGGTGGCTATATTGGTCGCTGATTTGTTTTTGTTTTGTTTTTGAATGTCAGAAATGTATATTTGTGAATGTGGAGATGTTATATTGGTGTCACTGGTAAAAATAAATAATTGAAATGGGTATATATTTGTTTTTTGTTAAGTTGCCTAATAATTATGCACAGTAATAGTCACCTGCACACACAGATATCCCCCTAAAATAGCTAAAACTAAAAACTACTTCCAAAAACATTCAGCTTTGATATTAATGAGTTTTTTGGGTTCATTGAGAACATGGTTGTTGTTCAATAATAAAATTATTCCTCAAAAATACAACTTGCCTAATAATTCTGCACTCCTTGTATGAGATACAATATAATAAGTACTTTTGTTGTCATGTTTGATTAGATTTGGGGGCCAAAAGTACTTCATTAGGTTTAGAAAAAGATTATCCGTAGAGTTCAAATGCATTCTTTTACAAAAAGGACATCTTCCTGTGATCACATGGTATCTTTCTCAGGTGATCAGTTAAAAAAAGTATATATACGCATTGCAATACAAGGTAACCGGTGCTGTGATAGCATATAGAGTGAGAACAGGTTGATTCACAATGAGCCTTAGACACTTAGCCTGTGTTATTGTGCAATAATAAATGACAAACACGTCCCTTCATTTCTACTTTTCTTTGTCATATATCACTGTGTAAACCCAGTAAAAATCTCAGCATTTCACTGAAAGCGGGGCCAAAATTTCGAACAAGCTACCCACATTCTTCTTCTCTTCCTTCTCCTTGTCTTCCATGCTTTCTCTGCTTTATCTCTCTCCTCCACACTCGTTCTCCCTCTCCCACACATTCTCCATCCTACCCTGCCACCCCCTGTTTCCCTAATCTGTACCTGGAAGCCAAGCTACAGGCACCCACGCAGTCTCATCAGGCCTTTCAGTGCATTCCAACAGGCTGCAATGCTTATCACAGGGTGACTCTCTCCCACAAACACATACACGTCTCAATACATCTGAAAACGTGCAGGTCTTTGGTAAATAATACACTGTGTGGATGATGGGAAAGTGTAAGTGTGAGTGTGTGTGTGTGTGTGTGTGAGAGAGAGAGTCACTCTGGCAGTAAACTACAGCACACAGTGAAGGATGATAAAAGCAGAGACCATGACAAGGAAGGGAAATGTTGGCTCTCTTCAAAGCACATGTAGCAAAGTGGCATGCAAACAGAGTCGGTAATTAAAATCCTATAAAGGCTCATTTAAAGCACTTTTTTAATCTCGTCAGGTGTTCTTTTAAATTTAAAAAATGTAAAAGTTGTGTGAAGTTATATTGGGATTTACTTTAAATTGGGTAAAATAAATATAAGAAAAAGTAATGTATCTATAGCACATTACAATATGAGAGTTTACTGTTTCCCTCTTTACCAGAGCCCTGCTTGTGATGATGCAATTCACCTGTAGGTTTTTCTTTATTTTATGCTGATGTTATTGTGCAGCACATTTTCAGATAGCTTAAAATCAACTTTTTTGAAAGAAAAAGGTTTAAAAAATGCACATAGTACTGTTAGCACCAAATCCCTTGGAGTTAAAAGTAAAGGTCTGTATGTACTTGGTAATTAAAGGCTTTGTGATGTTTGGGGGCCAGTACTGGTACTGAAATGTGGAAAACAGCTAATGTTTTGACTTTACATAAACTGTACATAAACAAGCCTATTAAATCTTTATAATAAAGACTCATTAGAGTATGTTTCATAACTACTGTAAACAAAATCATGGAACGTTTCCCACCTGGCTGCCTTCTTTTTGCCAGAAGACGGCTGGCGGAGGGTTTCCTTTGGTGCCACAGAGGAAGGTTACGGTACGACCTGGAGTTGTGATCTGGTCCCGCGGTCGAACCACAATCTGAGGAGGCACTGCAGCACATAATTCAGAAAAAAAAAATCTTGAAATCCAGTCATTATGTGCCATTATTTTATCAACATGTGACTGAAGTACAGACATTGAAAAAATGAATTCATAACATTAATTCACAAAAGTTATTCTAATTCAAGACATTTAACAAAAGTTTTGCATGAACTACTTAAGAATTACAACAACTTTTACACACAGCCCCCCATTTTCATAAACATAAATTTAAATGTAAATACACCTGAAGGCTATACCTGGAGCCTAGAACCCACTGACTTCACCAAATGTTGTGTTTCCTGTCTTGAGCCTTGAGTGGCCTTTACTGTAGCCACCTGCTTGTTGCTTGTTTGTGGGTCTTTCTGCATTTGGTTTTGTATTTAATAATGCAAAAGCATGCTCTGTTGGGTTGAGATCAGGCGACTGATTTGGCCGTTGAAGAACATCCCATTTCTTTTGAGAAACTCAATTAGCACTATACACTTCAAAATTCATTACATGCATTTCTATCAACAGTCAAATCATCAATAAACACTAACGCCTGATTCCATGACAGCTTTCAAACAGTCAAGGCACAAGAGAATAAAATATTTTAGAGACAGTGACAGTAAACAAAGACAGTAGAGAAATGACATTAAACCCACAATGTCATTTCTCTCGGGGTCTGAGAATCAAAGCAATACTAAAAGATGCAGTTTGATGTCATCATGAAATGTGGTGGGCTCATGGGAAGCTTTACCACCACTGAAAATCTACCTGACGTGACTCAGGCAGAAATCATGGTTCTAGCTGAGATAATGCATTAAAGTTTTTTGTTACATTAAAACATTTATTTTCAAATGAATTCATTTTAATCCAAAGAAACAGCTGGACACATTAGCCACATTAGCTCACGTAATATTAACTAAACCTTTGATGCATGAGCTAAACATAGCTACTGTAGCTAACATCATCTGGCAAACACGGTTAACTGGTAGGGCAGCCCTGCTCTGTGATTAAACAAATCATAACTTCATAACTTTATGCTTGTGTTGAGCATCAACTCAATGTTATAAGAATACCATACGCACTGCCTTAGTGGTTAGGACTTTATTTAATTGACAGGCGATTAAATGCAATGCATAGTAACACAGAATAAAATGCCGTATTTTTCTTGGATTATTCAGTGGCATTAGGTGACAAATTTAGCCAGATTGAAACGTGCCCTTTTTGTGCTGCCTCTTTTAATTCCTTTATATATGCTAACAGTACCGCCATACTTGTCAATGCTCTTATCACATCTCGTTTAGATTAACTCTCTTCTCTATGGTTTACCTCGTAAATCTCTCCATAAACTGCAGTTAGTTCAAAATACAGCTGCTCGTATTATATCCAGAATGAGATCTACTGAACATATAACACCATTGGCTTCTAATTCACCTCCGTGTCAATTTCAAGATCCTGTTTCTTACTTTCAAAGCGCTTCATAACCTCGCTCCTCCATATTTATCTGATGTTCTCCATATGTACTCACCCCCTCGTACCCTCCGCTCTTCTCCAGCTTCCCTTTTGTCTGCTCCACCTGCTCGCCTGACTACCATAAGACTCAGAGCCTTTAGTTGTTCTGCCCCGAGGCTTTGGATGCACTCCCACCAGATCTCTGGACTACAAACTCTCTCTCTACTTTTGAACTGTGTCTTAAAACCCATCTATTTAGAATTGCATACCCTTCATCATGACTCCACCTTACTCTATTTTACCTTATTTAGCTTTTATACTTTCATACTTGTTTTCATTTTTTGTTTACCTTGTGTTTTTATTTTATTGTACCTCGAGGGTCTTTAAAGGCACATATAAATAAAATGTATTATTTTTATTATTATTATTATTAAAGAATTATAAAATATTATTACTTCTGGAGTTAAATAAATATTTACTATTTTACTATATAGTTACTATAAGCTGACATGTGGTAGTTCCCCACCACTGTTATATGAATTAATATTACTGCTGCAGATGTTTAGGGCTAAGCCCATTTTAAATACTTTCTGTTGTTTAATCTCCAATAGTGGATGATATTCTATAAAATCATGCCTGTAGTGTGACTGTCCTGTGGTGACCACATGTTTTCTGGACTCAGAAAAACAGGACTAATAAAACTGATTTTTAAAAACTTATTAAATATACATAATAAATCAAATCAGAGCTCTAATAAAAATTTTGACCGTTATATTAAAAATATACATGAAAAATGAAGGTGGCTATTAGCAAAACCACTGCTTAAGCTTTGTAAATTCATTCAACCAGACATGTTAGCCACACATGCTAATCTGAACAATTGAAAAAGAGAACATTTGTCTTGTTTTTATACATTTTTATGTGAAAGCCCATATATTTATCGATTTAATGACATTCTGTCTTCATCTGCAGGGCTGATATATTGGCCAATATTAGTCATTTCCTGATATATCAATATCGGCACTTATAACAGACAATAAATGAAAACTATCCACCCACTCTCATTCTCCATTTCAATATATCTACTACATTTATCAGATACAAAAAGGAAAACAGAATGTGACTTTAATGAGAGAATCTGCAGGTTTTCAGTCGAGTACCTAGCTGTGTCTACCACGAGCGACCATAACAGTCCTTGATTTGTTTGGCTTTTTGTGTTTGATAAATTGATGGTTATTGCCTAATCTAGATGGCTTGACTGTTTATCCCACACTACAGCAAACAGCCCATCAAAAAGGTCAGCCCAGACCCCACAGGAGCCTGAATCCAGGTTTGTGGGTCACCATTCTGATTCTGAGCATCAGACATCTTTGAACACAGATGGAGGGCAAGGGGGATAAGGGACTGCAAATAAATGGTAAGCTGTCTCGCTTTCTCATTGCTGCACCATGCCACTGCGTGTGCACGCGTTCATCCACAAAGACACACGCATCTTTGATTTCTATTGATTCTGTAGCAAAATGACAGTCCTTCCTCCACAGAGGGGGGTGTGAATGCATAATGATGCACCGGGCCTAATTGATTTCTCATCTTCCCACCTGATCTCCTGCTTCACTTTAATTCTGACTCTCTATTAGCTTTGAGAGAAACACAAAGAAGGAGAAAGATGGGGAGGAGGAGAGCCTATGGAACGGAGAAGAAAGTAACAGTAAAAAACACTTAACAGTCACAGTGAAAGACAGAATAAATAACTAATGTCCTTCTACTGTTTCTCCATGAAAGGAAAAAATCCAGAATAAAGAAACTCCTAATCCACTACATATATCCTTCTTAGAATACTGAAGTAAACATAAAATAACGTCTTTTCCTCAAATTTTCTTCCACTGACTGATGTTCTGGGGGAGGAAAAAGCTTTGTTTGGTTACATTGCTGGGACTCACAAACGTTGCTTTTTTAAGTCAGCTCCTGTGTTCAAACACAGCCCAACATATACTTTGAGAAATGTTTCCAGACATTAACTATCTCAGATGAGGAGAAAGCAGCAGAAACAAAAATAAATAGTAGCAGAGTGTGAAGAGCTGAAACATTCCCAATCTCTCCCACTGACCCGCCTGCTCCCCCTAATCACTTGCCTCAGATGTGCATGTGCAAGCTTAATTTCATGCCTTGTATACAACTTATGCACTTTTAAAACTGCTTCCACCACGGGCCCCTCCGCACAGCAGGAGGACATCCGTGTGTCAACTGCGGGATAAATTACAGCTAATGGGGGGTCTTGGCTGAGCTAGTCAGGGTCATGTCCTGGGATCAAACTTCCAGCCCTTTGCTAACCCTAAAGGTTAATGCCCAAACATACACCCCTAGTTTTTGTCAGCAAGTGACATGGGAACATCTGCCTCCACTCTCCAGTTACCTCAAGGACAGGCCTCCTGTCGCAGCTGATGCAAGGCCTGAAATATTAAAGAAACACTGTGTAATGCTCACTTCTTATGTAATTCATATCCATGCTTGTGCACATACACGTAATGAAAACACATAGAAAAATATGCTTGTGCACTTCTCAGCAGGGTATTTAACAAAAACATGTCAACACCTGAACGTTTTCTCCTCACACCTGACACAACGCCGTAACTTTGACCCAAATACACTGACAACTAGGAATATTTGAGCTATTAAAATGCTGTTTTTGGCCCACTACACAGCCGTGTCTAGAGAATAACAGTGTTTGATTTGAGGAGGCAAGCCGGCACATTGCCTGAAGCTGTAATAAATAATTAGCAATAATGGGTGCACCCGGCATGACACTGAGCCTTAGATTTAGGGCAGGGAGATACATTAGCATCCTCAAATGGGATTGAAATGGGAGTATGGATTGTAACAGAGCAGCTGAAATATAGATGAAAAACAAGAGGGAACAATGCCTGCATGTCACTCTTATAATAATTTAACTTTCAGAGATGCAGGGTTTTTTTTTTTTTGGTGAGTTAATTTTTGCTGTGCCTTAAACTGACTCGACTTCTAAAATACCACGGTATGTTCATTTACTAATTTTATGAAACACAAAGCCAGCACACATTAAGCACCGCATACTGCTAACTGTTGCTGTCGGTGTCTGGGAGGTACATTGGGAAATTTCTAAATACAGAATGCAACACTTAAGATAGGAACTCAAAGGATCTTGCAGACTTCTTTTGTATGCTGCGTATACTGCCAGAACTGTAGAACAGATAACAAAGCTAATATGCCAAGAGGGAAGTAAAAATAGACATCAGGCTGTAGCGTAGCTTTCCACAGCTTTTATGAAAAGAAATGCAACACTCAAGGAGGAAAGTCTAGTCTACATGTAAATTGCTTGGTGTCATTGAATGTTTGTGGATGGTTGTAAATGTTCTCTTACAGATCAGAAATAATGTTTAATTTTGAGGTATTTGACTTGTTTTAACTTTATTCTTTAAGTTGAGTTTAATTAACGTTGACATGGGAACCCTGGAGGTCTAGAAAATTTAGCAAATTTATATAAGTTTGCCAAATCTTCCTAAAACAATAAGATGATGCCATAAGATAAAGGGCATGTAATTGGATGGAGCGAACATTATAAAGGTTTCCTGCAAGTGATCAGCATATGTCCTCCAAACCCACAGAGCTCCTCCAATAGTCAAACGTGCTCGGATTTGTAGCTTTTTATTCAATTCAGTTTTACTTGTACAGCTCCAAATCACAGCAACAGTCACCTCAAGGCACTTTATATTGTAAGGTAGACCCTCAACAATACATACAGAGAAAAACTCAACAATCACATGACCCCCTGTAAGCAAGCACTTTGGTGACAGTGGGAAGGAAAAACTCCCTTTTAACAGGAAGAAACCTCCGGTAGAACCAGGCTCAGGGAGGGGCGGGGCCATCTGCCGTGACCAGAGTAAAAATATTAATGAAAAATTTCCAAAAGGTTTAGTCAATTCCTTGAATTTCATGATATGGGGGAACTATATATACAGATATTACTGGACTGATAATCTATTTGGATCTATTCCTTTAGTGGGAATATACAGAATTAGTCCTTCTGCTATCCCTGATAAAATAACTCTACAATCAGCAAGGATTTTCCACACAACTTGAATCTACTTGTGGTGTTGGTTGCACTGCTAAGATTTCAGATTTCAAGTACTGTGTGACAAACAATAGATTTGGGTGACTCTCCAATTCCACTGTATGGGACAGAAGCAGGTGATGGTAGTCCTTGTTCACTTCCCAGCCTGCAGCACAACAAGGAGTAAGTAAGTAAGTAAAATGTTATTTGTATAGCACCTTTCAAGTCAAAAATCCCAAAGTGCTTCACAGAAAAGCGTACCATCAACAAAGGGTCAAAAAAATAAAAAAAAACAACAACTTAAAATGCTTTTAAAAAGCAGGAAATGAAGATCATCTACACTGTGGATGAAGTGGTTCTATCTATTCATCAGTGATGGAAACTGTCAAACTTCATTCAGTCAGCACTGAATTAGAAAGATTTGAAAATGGTCAGTGTCTTTCATGCAGCTTTCTAATGTTTAGAAACAACAGCCCCGCCCTCCGGCCAGACAGTATTGAAAGTATCGAAACAGCAAGTTGGTGAAAGGGTGTGGAGATCAGTGTGGTGAATGAGCAGGTAGCAAGTGTGATTTTAATGCAGGAAAAAGCCTTTTTTCAGTGGAGGTAGTAAAAATCATCAGTGGAATATCCTCATAAACAAGATGAAGCAAACCAGCGTCAGCCTGAGCTGTTCCCCACACACTGCGCTCCCACTCACACCGTGTGTTCCACTGCTGTCACTCACGTAGCAAAGCTAAACAAAGTGCTTACAACGAAAACATCTCACCTCCCCTGCTCCACCCCACCCATGCTTGACATATGATTTTGAGCAACACGCTGAAGATATCCGCACTTGTATCAACACAATCATACACACACCCCTCGCTCCCTAGGGGCGTAGATGTGACATGCAGCTGTCAGAGTCCCGTGGTGATGCAGCTCTGCATCTGCTAGAGTAAACACACTCCAGTGCTGTTGCCGCTGCTGCTTCACCTTTTTACGAAACATCACACGCCCACTTAAGTACACAGACTTCATTCCTGAGACTGTTTCCATTCTGAAATGATGATTGAGGAGGTGATTATTTCCAGGGCATAATTTATTATAGCTGGACTATATCTCATTTGTGCTTATATTCAGTGTGAAGTTTGTGCCTAGAATTGTATCCCATTTGTCCAATATCAATATATAAATTGGAAGGCTGGTAAAGTTTTAAATAGGCCAAGAATAAGCAGGCAGTCCTTACACAGTGAATGGGACAAAAATGGAATTGCATAAAAATAATAGGTATGTAGAGAACCTCATAATTCAAAACATTTTGTGGTTCAATGTTTCTTCCACTGAACACTTTTTTAGGGGTTTTTTCATTCTTCATCCCTTTTTCTCTATTCCCCAACATTAGGCACATTTAGAGATGGGAGTACGCATTAAACCCCATTTGCTTAGTTCAAGCCAAACGCTGGCATTTTTACTTTTGGTAAGTAATCATCAGTGCATTTGTGGCAGAGTTCAAAGGTGAAACCACAGCTCACGAAAAAGAACACAATAACCCAATTCATGTACGCCAAAAACGTCTTGATGATCCCCACGACTACTGGAAAAATACTCTTTGGACTGATGAGAATTGAATTTCGTTACATCAGATGTAAAAACAGCACAGCATTTCATAAAAAGGCTGTCACACAAACAGTCCAATACGGCGGCGAAGTGTGATGGTCTGGGGCTGCTTTGCCTTATAACTCTTTTTTTTTGTTGTTGTGTGGATTAATCAGCAATAACCATTTATTTTTCAAAAGGTGAGTGTTTGTGCTCTAAATCGGAGACTGCACGTTTTACAGTGGGTTTTTTTTTCTAGTAACTGAAGCTCCATCTATGAGTGTAACGAAAGGTCAAAACCCTTCTACCCTTCAATTTTTTTGTTTTTTGTTTTTAGCTTTAATACTTGGCTGTCCTAATTGGCAGAAAAAGCACCTGTGCTAGAGGGTAGAGGTTTGGGTCTCTAATGTAGCAAACAGCTTATACCTGTAGGACTGTATTAACTCTCATAAACAAACACACAAACAGACACACAAAACCATACACAGATGGGATGAAATGGAATACTTACAGGATGGGCCGACTGTGATGGAGTGATGCAGAAATGGGTGGAAGAAAGAAAAGAGAGAAAGAAAGTTGAATAACATGATGAGATGACGATGGATGGTGAAACTAGTTCAAACATTTGAAATTTTGGAACACCATACCTACTTAACCGTGTAACTAGCTGTGGTTTAATAGAATATATATTTTCCTTTGTATGTGTTTGTGTTGCATTCCTATGATCCCCACTGCAGCTACAGTGCTGCAAAATTTGCCTTCTCTTTGCTCTTTTGCACATTTGCAACACTTATGACAGTGATTCAGATCAAACAAAGATAATGTGAGTAAATACAAAATTAGGATTTTAAATGATGATTTCATCTATTGACGGAAAAAAAGTTATCCAAACATATTTGATTCTATCCTCCTGAGAACCGAGGAAAAAACAATCTTCCCATTGAACTTTTTTTGGTATTTCCTTCCTTCTTTGGAGCCAAAGGAAGCCACCCAAACACATGAAATATCATTGGAAAGCCCAGGATGTCCTCTATTCAGTACATCAGGACTTAGTAGGGTATCTCAAAAACCAACATGTCATGCCATGATATAAAGACACTCAAGAACAGATGAGAAACCAGTTAGTAAGACTGGTTTCTCATCTGAGAACTCCATGATTCACTGGAGTCTTTAAGACTCCAGTGAATCATGGTGAAAGCCATTATCCACAAACGGAGGAAATCTGGAACAACTTTCCCAAAAGTGACTGGCCTACCAAAATGGCTCCAAGGAACCCAGAAAAACATCTAATGAACCGCAGGCCTTCCTTGCCTCAGTTAAGGTGCCACCCATGGGAGAGTCCTGTGGTGAAAACCGCTGCTGATGTCACGGCGAGGTACGCCGATGTGTTTGTTTGACAGATCCAAGAGCAAACACTGTACTCAACTTGAACCATTTTGTGCTGATGGCAGAAGCACAAGAACATGAAAACTAAGGCGAAAAAGGTACAATAACTAAACTAAGAAACTAGCGATAAAAACTATGAATCTATCTGTGATAACTATGGTGTGGTGTGGCATAACAGACAACCTGACAGTGAGTGAACAGAAACTTGCAGACTAAATACACACAAAGGATGATCAGGGGGAGTGGAAACACATGAGGAAACACATGACACAAATGAACCTAATGACGTCACAGGGGAAGTGAACCTAAATACAATGACAAAGACACACCAGACTCTCTCAAAATAAATCAGGAAACACAGAAAATACAATGATCAAAGACTAAAAACTAAAATACACAAAACACTGGGTCGCAGACGCAGTAGACAGCTGACTAAAACGAACACAAAGGCCAATTTCAAGTTTGCCAAAAGATATTCTGATCGTGCCAACAGTCAAACACAGTGGCAGCAGTGTTATGGTCTGGGGCTGCTTTGCTGCTTCAGAAGCTAGCCAGCCATAAATTCTGCTCTTTACCAGAAAACCCTGAAGGAAAATGTCTGGCCATCTGTTCATGCCCCAAAGATCCCTGATAGACACCACCAGCCTCTAAATGGCTCAGAAAGACACAAAATACACCTTCCTTTTTTGGCCTTAAAAGCTTTGGCATGACCTTAAACTGGCTGTTCATACTCGATGTGGAGGAATTAAAAAAATTCTGCAAAGAATAGTGGACTAGAACGCCTCGTCAGTGCAAGACTCATTGACAGCCAAGGGTGGCACAATCCTTGAGAGATGTTTAGCGGGCACTTCATTTTTCACACAGGGCCAGGTAGGTTTGGATAGCTGTTCTTCTTTAATACATGAAATCACCATTTCAAAAGTGCATTATGCACAGGTAGGTGCATGTTGTGTATTTCTGCATGTTATTTTTTTTAAATGTATCAGTCTGTCTGTTCACTGCTGAATTTTTATACATATACGAGCATAAGGTATGTGCGAGTGTTCAGGAGTACCAGAGGGCCCACTCACTGCACCGAGTGTTACAGAATAAAACTCTAAAAATTCCCTTTTATCATCACAAATGACAGCTTTCTCATTTGAGCATCTCTCTTCAAGGGACTGACTTTATTCCCATGCAATTTCAGTTCTTTTTGATCTCAGATCTCTCTCCAGAGGAATGACGAGCTGAGGCTTGAAAGGAACTTAAAATCCATTTTTCACTTCATTTCTCTGTAATCTTCAGTTAACAGTGGATTACCAATGGCATGATATGGGGGAGTTATAACCAACTCATGTCTAGCAGCCTCTTTTTCTGATGTTTTAATAGGCGATGTCTCCACGTAGAAACAATGTTCTTAAAATCCTGGCCATCTGACATAAACAACCAGAATGAAAAGAACAAGAATGAAATGAGACAGCATTCCTGTAGGTGACAAGTGGGCAGATTGTGGTGCATCATAGCAAAGCTGCCCATCTGTGCAAACAGTTTACTCGTGCGATCATGGCTGTTCAAACCGTATTTCTAGAAAGATTCTTCAATAAGTCTGTGCAATTGTTGATTGTTTCTAATTTTCAAAAAACATCTTACATAAATATGTGAAATGTTTAAATAAAGCCTTTTACACTTTGAATCACTACGAATGCAGTAAAACTAAAACATCTTATATATAAGTGTGCCTGTGTACATCTGTACCGTGTACTTGCAGGGCAGCCGACGCCTCCGCTTTGCCGACGCTGTTCTCTGACACGCAGGTGTAGGTGCCCTCATCTTCAGCTCGCACCTGGGTCAGACGCAGACTATTCTCACTGCGGATTTCAAATCTGGGAAAAAAAACGTCAACGCAAGTGTTACATTCATGTTCTGAAATCTTCAAAAGATGGTTTGAATGAATATGACGTTGTCTGGTTCAGTAAATGTGTGAGCGTTGTCACTACTAGAACAATACATTTTGGTAGTTTTCATGTTTTAAAAAAAAATATGGCTGTTTAAATGTTCCAATCAGATTTTTAAACATACAGCTTTGTGTTTACTGCACAGCTCTGTGGACACAGGCCTGAGTCGTGCTGTTGACAAGGGAACATTTTACCTTATTTCCCCTGACAGGTCATTAAAGTTTCATCCAATCATGCAGACAGGTGTGAGAGAGTAGGGCTCTCACAGTAACACAGTGATGGTGTCATGGTGCAAACACCACATGATACTCCTTTCTGAGCATGTCTCGTAGTACTAAACTCTACTGATTAACAAATAAGTAGCTTACGACAGGGATGGCTGTCCATCCGTTACTAACACAAGCTGCTGTGCCACAGGACTCACACATTTAGATTCTAGTAATAACTTTCTATTTGTATTGTAAGCAGCACAGCACTTAAAAAGCAATCATTACGAGCTCAGCGGGAGCTTTGATTTGTTTCCGTTTCTCGGTCGTTACATACAAAAAAGCGAATGATAGTGTTTTCTCTTTTCTTTAATATGTTTTTTTATACCGGTACATGTAATTTTTGGGGCAAATTCAAGTCAGCTGGACTTCCTCCACTCACAGAAAATCATCTGAATTACTTTCCTTCACACCTAACTATAAGAAAATCGGATGGACAAACAGTTGCTCTCTAATTGGAAGCTGTTATATTATTAGTGAAATGATAGTAACAAGTGCTATTTGGAGCAACAAATGATGTATCTAAGTAACAGTGAGGCAGTGGGGATTGAGTTTCAGTGCAGTGATTTGTGAGTGTGCAGCAACGGCACTGCGCTGCTGTTGTCGGACCTGCCCCGAGGCAGCTCGCCCTCCTCTCTGCGCCAGCGGACAGTCGGAGTCGGGTCTCCGTGTACCTCGCAGGAGAAGTCCACTGTATCGTCTGCCAACACCACCTGGTTCACCGGCTGTTTGGTGAACACTGGCCTCTCTGAAATTAGACAGATATGAGTGCAGAAAGAGGACAAGAATTCATACCTATTAATTACAGCTTGACTTTTCACATTTGTTAGCACTTTATAGGACTGCCCATGTAATGGATGAGTGGACACATATGGAATAGGCTGGCCGTATAAAGAGAATAATTTGATGTCCATTTGCTGCACCATAGCAGTTTACTCAGAATGATGTGGGGGGGAAAAACACTGAGGGATTGGAATTGTTAAACCTCGCACTAAAAATAATTTCAAAATGGGACACTCTCACCATGACTCTTAATACTTGATTTGAACACAATTAAACTTTTATTAAGACAAAACGAGGAACAAAATGACCCCACACCAAATCACACACAAGCTGGTAATAAATATTTACCAGCTGTTGTTAGCAGTATCTCAAAATTGACAGAGCCTGTCTAGCATTGGAAGTAGATTGCTGCAGTAGGTTAAATTCAATACCCAGCAAATAAAAGCTTTTAAATACCAAAGTCCAATCATCACAGTGAAACATGTTGGAGAATCAAGTAAGACTAAGTAGACTCAGAGCTGCAGGTACTTCCATGATCATAGTCAGTGTGAAAGCATTCCCCACAGCTGGAGGTATAAAAAGTCGCGGTGGTGAGAAATGTCTTGACAACTTTGTTCAGTCTGTGATTCGAGAGCAGAAAATGGATGGGCAGAAAAAACAGTGCAGATGTGCACTGGCTATTATCTTTCAATTTTGCAGATGGCAGTAATATTAAACATTAGGGAAAGCGCCAAGCCATGCATTTTAAGGAACCATAAATTTATAGATTATGCATTACATGCCAGGGTTTGAGTTTACTGCTGCACTACAATGTGCAGAAGGAGCTAAATTTTGTGGCAGTGTGGGTGGTGGTGAACAGGAGATCCAAGGGACTGAAAAGAAAATATCAATTCTCCATCTGTTTCCTGGGATCGATACACACTTTGATGCCTGTGGTACTGCTCCACTGAGAGCACAGCAGAGAATCAGAGACAGGAGGAGAAAAGTCAAGAGAGCAAAGCAAAGAGCAGCTGGGTGGGAAAGATGAATCTAATCCTCCAATATCAGCCAAGGAAAGAATGTCCAACCCCAGAAAAATACAGACAGGCACAAAATACAAGATACTTTCACTGTTTTTTGGAATCTTATAGTGAACATTTTAACACAGTTGAAGCAACTTAACTCAAAGAATTATTTCTAAAAGGATCAGAGGAATTATATTGATAATTTGTCTTAATATATGAGCCAATTGGCTAACAGCTGGAAGCAAATTAGCTCCAATTTATTCTGTTAACAATCTATCTTTTGCCATTACGTTTGTGTGAGCACTACAACAATCAAGCACGCTCCCAAAAGGTTATTTGATACTAATAAGGTTGACTGTATGACTTCATGTTTAGTTTCCCAGACGATATTTGCTAGCTGAGTGTCCTTTGATTAATTACAGTACAATCCCAGTAAAAACAACTCACCAAATACCACTAGTTCAGCAGGATCACTGTCTTTTTCTCCAACCATGTTGGTTCCAACGCACACATACATGCCAGCATCACTTTTCCTGGTGTTTGAAATCATCAACTTTCCTCCACGGATCTGAAATCGAGGGGTTAA
This sequence comes from Aulonocara stuartgranti, assembly GCF_965226115.1. Classification (NCBI taxonomy): domain Eukaryota; kingdom Metazoa; phylum Chordata; class Actinopteri; order Cichliformes; family Cichlidae; genus Aulonocara; species Aulonocara stuartgranti. Next base: position 30,408,789 of record NC_138946.1, read on the forward strand.
AGACAGAATGAAGAGCAGAAAGATGAAACAGAAAGGAACAGATGAGTGGATAAGTGGACAAGGACGAAAGGAAACACGACGGTGGAGGAGGGGACAGAGAGAAGACATGGAAAGATGTTGGAAACAGGATATTGAGGCATGTTAGTGAGGAGAGAGAGAAGCCACTTTGTCATTTTCAGTGTGTGTTATGACAGATGGCTCTCTGGCTAGTTCTTAAAATTACTTGACAAGGGCTCTCGCTCCAAGCCAGTCGTCACACAAGCATCACTCACTGCTCTGTTTGTGGTAACTAACTTCAATAAGCCGCAATTCATCATTTGGTCATAGTGGGTAATGTGTGTGGAAGTCTGGTATTCTAAATGTGTCTTTTAACATCTATCAGCTCAGTGTCTTCTGTTAATAGTAATACAAATTAATGAGTGAAAATTACCTGAAATTTTATTTTAAAAAAAGTATAAAAAGCTGACAAGTTAGTAACAACTTCCACCAGAAGTAAAATGCAATTGAACCTTAAACCAGACTTGTTTAGGTTATTTTTAACTTACAGTAATTCTTTCATCTCGATCATTGACCCGGATGTTGTTTCTCTTCCAAGAAATGGTGGGCTCCGGATGGCCCCTGGGAGGGATACACTCCATGACAGCCGGCTCCCCTGCTGCCACCACCACATCACTGGGCGTCTGACGGAAATCATCTCTCAGAACTGGGAAAAAAAGGTGAAGATGCGAAGGCAGATGGTAAATGGACTGTCATACAGTGCTTTTCTACTCTACTTGAGCACACAATGCGCTTTATGCAAAACATTTAATTCACCTATTCGCACAACACTGGTCACCAGTGCTTTCTGTATAACACTCACACTCCAGTGAATGCATTGGAGAACAACTTGGGCTTCAGTCTCTAACCAATAGATACTTGGCTTGCAGAAGCCAAATATCCTGCTCTCTGTAGCTGGCTCAGAATGAGTGTAAACTTTTTGCTGTTTAAATGGGTTTATAATTGTCATATGTGGTAACAACGATATTTAGCCTTTAAAATCAACAAAAAAGGTGAAAAGAAAATCTTAGAGTCGTCTTTCACCGAGTTGAATAATAGGAAACATAGTAAGGCACTGCTGTTGATAATATTGATACTGTGTCCCTGAGGTCTCCATTGACTGGATGTCATTCATGCTTCATCATAGTACATCAATAAAAAAGGCTCTTGTAGGTGGTGCACACGAGTAGGTAAATAGCTCATTCTGAGATAAACACACACATTCCCTTGGCAAATATATATGCATAAATACACACAAGAAAAACATGAGCATTCAAACAAACACATCAAATAAATCAACTACATCGACTGCAGGAAGTCACTTTGAATTCAGAAATAACTCCCTTTCTTATGCCTTGCTGGAGTCTATTCATAAAACATGAGAGATTTTTCTTCGGGTCACAGTGCCTCCTTTCAAATTCATCCCTCTGTAGTCAACATCTTGTGGCTTTTACCTGAAGGCATCGGGCTATTTTTTTCTCAGTTCAGTCTCTAGAGCTTTGTGACCTCTCAGATTACAGATGTGGAAGATGGTTTTGTTGTCTGGGATGATGTACTGACAACAATGGTCCACGAGGAACAGGCCAACACCAATGCCGGCCTGCAGGCTGTAAGTCTGGCCTAAGCCACTCTAGGGATTTGCAAGCAACGAAAAGACTTCTGTGTCATTCTTATCTGCTCCAGACACCCTCCAAAAAGCCTCTCTAACTGATCTGAAAAGTAAATCAAGCCATATTTTCTTAAGTATTTATTAAGAAACTTCCAAAGTCATTCGGCAACTCTCTCAAAGTACAATTTTGAGTGGTTTTACAGTTCTGCCCTAAAATATTCCACAACGTTTTCTTTGAAGGCATGAGGAGACAAGAGATTTGAACATCAAGGAGCTGATAGATGATTAATTAATGTAAGAGGATGGTATGTCTGATTTTTATACATTATGGGGGTCTCGCTGATATCAGTGAGTCATATCAATATAATAACATTCCAATCATGTCTCTCAAGTCTCTCCTGAGTGTTCAAAGATCTGCATGGCTCTTATGGCTGTCAAACAGAGAGAAAGCTGTTACTTCATCTTAAAAGTGCAAGTCATGTCAAAAACTGGCATCCTAATTTACACTGGCAGTTCTTCACAGACTACTCAAAAAAGCTGTCGAGTATATCACCTCCCCATGAAAGCACAAATCTTCTTTAAAATGCCCTGCGCACAAAACTGACAGATATGTTTGTGACGTTCGGGGAAAATTTCAAAGGGTTGTCTTGCTGTTGCATAACATGTACAACAAATTAAATGCAATTCTATATTAATTTCTCACCTTGTGATTTCAAACAGACGAAACACATTTTACGTTTTTTCCCCAAATTTGAGGTATGAATAAGTTGGAGATTTTAGACCAGAGAAAGAAGTTGCATTATTGTGTGAGTGCTCTTTTTACTGCAGCGGTCCCCAACCCCCGGGCCACAGACCGGTACTGGTCTGTGAGTCGTTTGGTACCAGGCGCAGGTGTGAAACTTATGGTTTTCAGGATTTTTATTGGTTTTTATCATTATTGTTTATTTTTATTGTTTCTCTGGGTCTTTTCCCGTGTGTTATGAATGAATCTCCTTTCTTTTGCTACTGGTACTGGTTTTATTTTGTTGTATTTATCCACGAGCCCTTAAAGGCCAGACCGTGAAAATATTGTCGGACATAAACCAGTCCGTGTTGCAAAAGAGGTTGGGGACCACTGTTTTACTGCATTAGTACCAGTACATTTCTACTGGTCTCCCAAGTGTACATCACATGGCTTGTGCCACTACATGCAAAAGACAGCTACTGAATATAGAAAAGAATGTGTTTCCTGCTGCTTCCTATTTAACAAGGCCGTTTTCTATTAATTACCAGTTGCGCCATTATGCCAGACACAGACTGGCTGTAGTTTGTAATACCCACCTGCTGTGGTGGAAACTACAAAAATCGGTGTTGAACGTGTGTTACTCTTATGCTCAAAGATATCAGACCATCAATCAGATCAGATCATCAGGAACACATAGTTGTGGTGGCTGGTGTAATCCCTAGTGTTTAATTTTAAACTCAGCACCAGTGCAGAATTTATGAAAAAGCACTCCAATAAATACGAGATAATCTCTACATTTATGAAACAGGTGGTGGGCTTAATGGTCAAATGACATCTTTACTGACACTAAATTAAAAACTAAATGTTTAGATTTAATCAAAGTAAACTATCCTAAATTGTCAGCACAGTACTGTAAGCTAATAGCTTACTGTAAGGTATCAGATTTCAGGACTGAGCGAAGATGCTTAAATATATTTATAAGACATGAGTGTCTATGCACACAAGAATATGTGATGGACCTTTGGAGTGGAACAGCAGCAATGTCGCTGTAATGTCACAGGCCAACAGGGGAGGGTCACTGGCTCATCTGATTAATGACACATCTCCCCTCATGTCAACGCCCACAGGCCAAGAAAGCCCCCAGGATATTATGGTTATCATCACCATCCATATATCTATCGGCCCATCCATCTATCCATTCATATGAGAGCATTTCTTTATCTGAATCACCTGGCTTTGTGTGGTATCTCAGTGTCAGCCTGTACACCACAAAGGCTCATTCTTCTTCCTGTCAAGATAGCGTTGTGTCCTCTTTGAATGTGAGAGTGGGGATAACTCAGTCAGCTCTGTTTGTAATCAAGGTCATGGGAAACGGGTATATTGGTGTTTCAGCAGAGAATAGGATATTTTTCATTTTCTCATTAGCTAACACAGCTGGTACTTATGTTTGCCTTGAAAAAATACCCGTCTACTCAGTTCATTTGAACTACTACGTTACCGTTGTCTTTATCTGTGCCTCTTTCGGGGCTAAAACGACAGCTTATGACTGCATTCTGCCCCATATCCTGATGGCCAATTACTTTGCCACAGAGTATTTGGGGCTTGCTGAATCCCACTGGTCACTCCAATCCTTGTTTGATATGCCAAACTACACCCCTGACCTTATCTATGCCTGCTGCCAAAATTTCTCTTACCACTATTCATAGCAGATTACAAAAACCTGACTAAATTGCTCAGGATCCCATCTTGTCATGCAAAGGGAGAAATGAAATAGGACAGCTGATTGGACCGAAGGTCTGAATTACCATGCTGTGGGGTTAAAGGACTGCAGCGATGACCTGTCACACACCACAGTGAAATCATGGCTCCAGGGGCCCCTGATCCTTCCCATTCTACCCCTCCACAAGCACCAAACCTGAGCAAAAAAAGGGTCTCTAGATGTTAATTAGGCACCGGCACTTACCTAGAGGCCCTTGGGGGCCCAAATTAAGAGGGTGCACTTTGACCCTTTCTTTAAACCCCTTCAACAAAGCCAGAGTAATCCCCACCACTGGGCTTGAATGCTGCACTTTAATCAAAGCACAGACATAGAAAATAAGGAGATACGAGACACAAGATTAAAGTGAAAATCCTGCAAATGGACAGTGAAAAGCTTCTCCCATTCAAATACATACAACTATGACAATACACATTTGTCCAAATTCAAACAGTTGTGGACAATGTTGTGGCAAAATGGGATTCATAAGATCAATCCATGAGGTTTCTTTATTTGTCAGCTATTTCATTCATTGTGGTATTTAAACCAAGCATTACTGATCATTTCATATTTGATAACAATTTTACATTTCAATTTTATTTTAGATATATATTTGTCCAGCTTATTATCCCAGCAGGGTACCTGACGACCGCCAAGGCGTAAGTTCTGAATGAAAGAAAGATCTTGAAGGAAATGAAATATGTTGTTCTTCCCATTCAGCTGACTCCTCAGGACTTGCCTTATTCTCTGCAGGTATTTGGTGTTTGCAGCTTTCCTAGTGGCCTCTTCACGGTTCCTATGAGACTCTCAGTTTTAAGGTTTTATATGTCAAAAAATTATTACAAAAACACATTCCTTCCTTCTTGAACCTTGCCAAATTTCAAATTATTAAATGGTAAATGGCCTGTATTTGTATAGCGCTTTACTAGTCCTTAAAGTACAAATATTAAATGAACAACAACACGACTTGTTACATTGTTACATAATATTTAACTGCATGATTTATTTATCAAAAATGAAGCCAAAACACCAAAAACACTGTGTGATCCCATATTTAATAGCTTGTAAAACCACCTTCACTCCAAGTAATTATGTTCTATATTTAGTCTCTTCCATCTAGAGCTGGGCGATAGAACGATAACGATATGTATCGCGATATAACTTTTACTCGATAGAGTAATTAAGCTATCGCGATAGACCTCGCCGCTCTTGTCCTCAAAAAAAAAAAAAAAAAAAAAAAAAGGTCAGCCAATCCAAATTAAGTAGCGCAGAGCCGAACCAATCACAGCCGCAGCGTCACGTCGCGTGACTTGTTACGTACAGCACAAGTGCCAAGCCGCACGTGTGTTTGTTTGGGAAGCAGCCAGCGGGTAATGGAGCCAGCGCGTAATGGAGGAAATGAGTGTGTCGACTAGAAAAATCAACCGAGCGTGACCGAAGAGAAAACAGATGATGGTTCCAACGCCGGAGAGATTGTCAAACGGAAGAGCCATAGAAGTTCCGTAGTGTGAAGGTATTTCGGCTATTTCAAGTCTGACAAAAAACAGAGTAGCGTGCACTGTAAATTGTGCCGAAAGCAAGTCTGGAAATACAATAAACTGGTGCATGCGTCACACTGTGCGCCACGTTATTGTTTCGGTGAAATGAATTTCTACAATACTGTTACTGTTAATTGTACTCTCTGCAGTGTTTAAATGCTTACATATACACACAGTTACTGTCCCTCCACACATACGACTCGGTTCTGCTTCTATGCCCCAGCTTTGTTTACTTTTTCCCACCGAGGCTTCTAGACTTCTGATTGGCCAACATTTCTGCACGGTTAGGAATCTAGCTCCACCTGCTGCTTTGGCATGTTCATAGCAGCGTTTTCCTTCATTTCTACCTTTATGTGTGGACGGGATTATTTTTTAAAACGAAAACGGAAAATCTCCGTTTTCAAAAATACCCGTGTACGTGTGGACGTAGCCTCAGTCTCTGACTGGAAGCGCTAATTCGTCATTCGGCTTTTGTCAGACTAAAGTAACTGTTAAAACTGTTTGAAAAGCTCAGCTATACAACAAGGAGAGATTGAGAATTTCCTTTTAGTTCTCAGTTTATTTGATATTGACAAAAGTTAGTCAGTTTTGTCTGTTCTTCTGTAAAACAAACTAAGATTTATTTTTAGAATTAATATTTTGTTTCTAAGTGGAATTGACAATTTAGTCTGTTTCGTTTGTTCTATTTTGAAACTTAAACGCTTTAGCGGCTGCCTTTTGTGTAGTTTGCAATATTTGCCTTTATTTATCTGAAAAAGTCTCATGTTCCTTAAGTACATCTACTCTGTTGAACTTATTATGGGAAATAAATATTTAAATAAAAACAAGCTGCTGATTATTTCACATTTTACTTGTGAGCAACGGCACATTTAAATCTTACAAATATAGTTATTTGGCTTATATCGTGATAGATATCGTTATCGCCTGAAATGAAAAAAACATATCGTGATATGAAAAAATCTCATATCGCCCAGCTCTACTTCCATCTTTGTGAAAGGATTTCTTTATAAAGTTACTTTAGTTCCTTGAGATTTGCAGAAATTCCTTTATGCACATCCCTCTTAAGGTTCCGCCACAACATTTCAATGTGGTTGATGTTTGGACTTTGATTAGGCACCTTAATTCTTGTTTTGTTGATTCTGATACGCTGTGTTTGTTTTTTTGTCAAACATGGCACTGTGCATTATGGTCAAGAAACAAGAGGTAGTCACAATTGCTGATGATTTAATAATCTGATAAGAAGCATCTGGCAGCTTCTTTCTCTCTTAATTCCTACACACTTCACACACTGTTTCTGCATTTTGGCTTAATTTTTGCAACATAAATATTGAAATGGTACAATATGTCATGGTTTGTTGCTCTTTTTATCTCATTTTAAGACTTGTCAAAGAGCAGAGTGGTCAGCAGATATTTTGTGTTCATTTCTTAATAGAATGAGCTTTAAACATCTTAATTCATATACTTTTAAGCAATGCTCAATGGTCTCTATGGATTCATTCAGAACCCTAAAACCTAAACTTTTCACCATACTGATCTCAAACAAAGTTCCCAAATAGACCAGTTTGGGTATTTTTAACAAGAATTTTATCAACAAAAAGCCCAGACGAGAAAATAATCACCCACTTAAACAATAGTTAAAGAGATTTCTTTTTGCATCCACACTTTTAATCTCTTGAAAACAGATTTACACATCATCACCCTCTCTTACGTGCTACCATATCTGTTTGATTACTGTCAGCCTTTCCACAACAGCTTGTAGTGTACAAAATGATTGATTTGAAAATTATAGAGTACTCATCCTGAAAATGAAGCCATCATAGCTAATCTGTTTCATTAAAAAAAAAGTACAGAAGTAATACTTACTGTGACCAAGAGACTAGTGTGATTTACCACGTGGGTAAAGTATAAGGACCCTTCTGTATATCAGTGCACCACTTAAGCATTTAATTGGACATAAAAAACACCTCTGGGTGTTAGCTCTGGCTCACTTTTGATTAAATGCCTTTATCACTGTCATTAATGTTCCAAGGAGTGAAACACACACACACACACACACACACACACACACACACACACACACACACACACACACACACACAAAAGAATAAATATTCATACGGTGGAAGGAGGGGGAACTGAAAAAAAGCTTCAGGTTCAAGCTCTGCTGTGGGGGATTGAGCTGGTCATGTGTCAATCCATCAGCTTACATCCTTTCCTGACATGAAGCAATCTGCTTTGGTGTAAACACATGCAAAGACATGCTGATGTTTTTTGCGCCTTTGCTCAAGTACAACATCCTTCTTATCCCTTTATCAGGCCTGCTTAGACACACACACACAAAAACACATATACATACATCTTATCTGTTCCCTATAGGTGCTGCTTGTTCCTCAAGGCAATATCAGTCTAGGCCCTCAGGCCCATCAGGGGCCCTCATCAGAAGCCACCTTCTATCAGCCACTGTCATTACCCCGAGTGGACCCCCTCCGATCCCTATCAGCCATTACACCATGATGAAACGGCCCACGCAGGATATTGGTGTGTATGCGTGTTGCTTCCCTGGTGATGGAAGGCCTTTAGAGGACGTGGGGGAGGTGGGGGTCTCACAGTTGGAGACAGATGTCCTTGTAAGCACCATCCTCCTCCTCCTCCTCATCACCACACCCAATACAAATACTCACACTTGTGCAGATATGCTGCACAGCAGCTGTAGCAGCAAATACAGTAAAGCACCGTCTGCATCCAATATGACCAGCTCAGAGCAATCTACAGGCTGACTGGAGATTACAAATCCCCCGCAGTGCACACACACACACACACACACACACACACACACACACACACACTGTGATGAAGCTCTTACCATTTCTTTATCTACATTCTCTGACCTGAAATGTGGAATGTCATGACTTGGTTTGAAGTGCAATTCCATTTTGTGTCCTGGTGCTGCCATTTAGTTTTTTGGCCTGTGTATTTTATGGCCTTGACTAAACGACATAATGTGGTTTAGGTTCCTGGAAATGCTCGTGTGGCCAGTAGTAAAATTGAGCTGAAGTTAAATGAATGAGAATCACATCAAGAGGATATTTCAGTTATTCCTTTGAGAAGCCCACAAGGGTCACCTTCTCAGCCCAAGTAGTGCTGCTTGATGCCTCCCCCTTCAAGAACACACTTGGATAACGTGTTCACTGATGTCAGGTCCACTTCCACCAACAAATGTATTCCCTCCATCTTCTTTTGTTCCTTAATGTGCCATAGCACGAGTGCTACTGCTGAGTCCATTTAACAGCCACAGCAGCTGGCCCACCCCCACCCACCCAACCTTAACAAGACTCTCTCCATGCAACCACTAAACCTAATGGCTGCTCTCACTAGATATACTGATAAGAGCACGAAAAATTATTTCCTTGTTTAGATGAAAAAAATTAGGTCCTAAAGCCTGAGAACTAAGTCACTTTTTTCTCACTGTGATTAAAAGGGTCATGCATTGAAAAGAAAGCAACTCAAATAATAAATTTGATAGAGCACTGAAGTGGCTACCAATCCTGGACAGAAGCTGACAGAAAAATCTCTGCAGTCCAAATTAACATTAGACGAAAGCCCTAGCATGTCTCACAGCAAACCCCTGGAAAACCAATTATTAGCCACTGTGCTCAGACAACACTGAAATGACATCCACAAGTCCCCATGATGCATTACAAGCAGATTATAAGCCTGTTATTAACATAGATAAACCTCCTCTTACAACACAATCATGAAGCAAGCCCAAGAAAATTACATTGGATTCAATATTCATGTCATGCTCTGATTCTGTTTACGATGCTTTAATATATACTATCACAGTCACTTAATATAAATTACCACCCAAAATTGAAATAAGCGCTAAAATGTGAGAAATCAAGAGTGCCCCTCCCCTGTTTGGGGCAGGGGGAAAACAGATATAGTTATCTGTCAAATGGTAAATGGCCTGTATTTGTATAGCGCTTTACTTTGGGGGAAAAGGCTTTTAAATACGCTGCCCCTGCTTCCTGGAATAATCTGCAGAAGGAACTGAAATTATCAGAATTGGTTACCTTGGGAGAGTTTAAGTCTGTCTTAAAGGAATGAGAGAATAACTCTTTTACTCAGTGTGATTGTTTTTAATGTACTCTTAATTTGATCTGTTATTGTATATTTTACACATGTTGGTATGGGATATTGTATTTGTTTTAAATGTTATATACTTATGTGGTATGTGTATTTTGACTTTTGTTGCCATGATGCCAGGTCTCTCTTGAAAATGAGATTTTTAATCTCAATGAGATTTTTTACCTGGATAAATAAAGGACTAATAATTAGTCCCTATGGACCCCAAAGCGCTTTACATTTCAAGGTGCGATGTTTCATGGCTTTTATTGTAGCCTAAATGCCCAGCAATGTCAGTGGTCTCAGTGTCTTATCAAACCCAGACGTGTTTAAAAGGTGATAGTGTAAGGATGGATGAGGAGCAGCAAGTACTGGGTAGTAGTGGTTAAGAGGTAATGCTTGACAGCGGTGAAGTCTAGAGTCAATATGACTGTGAGGCCTCATCGTCTCGCCCCACATGCATCAGCGAGACGACACAAAAGGCGCTCATTATCTCACACAGACTAGAGGGACGTTAGTGTGTGTGTGAGTGTGTGTGTGTGTTGTTGGAAGATCAGACCAACTTGGAAGCACAACGTTAGTTCGGAGTTGCATCGTGACATGTACCTTACTTGATGTGGTTCATGCTTTATATGTTTGTTTGTTTGTTTGTTTTTTTCAAAAATGACCTCAGACAAGAAAGCCTCATTTCTGTTGTTTACTACCGAAGAAATGTAAACTTTTTAAAATTATGCCAATCTGACAATTATGCCAAACATTTGCTCAGCTTCACTTCAGCAGCATCAGGTAATGTTCATATGTTGAGTCATGGTATATATATACACACACACACACACACACACACACACACACACACACACACATATATATATATATATATATATATATATATATATATTGTTACGTTTCGGTGTTGTCAGTGTTTTGTTTTTGCGTGACTGTCATGTGTTTCCTGTTTTATTTTGAAGGTCTGTTGTTATTTTAGTGTGTTCAGTTTACATTTTCCCTGTCTCGTCAGTTCTAATTTGCCCCAGCTGTGTTTCCCTCCTGTGGTCCATTCCCTGATTGCTCCTTCTATGTATTTAAGCCTTGTGTTTCAGTATGTCATGGTCGCGATCTTCCCCCCCCGTTGTAAATAGTTTGACGTCTGGTGTTTGGTGATGTAAATAAATGTGGTATTTTGCTTTAAATCTCGTTTTGGGATTATTTTTATTTTCCTTATTTCTATTTTCCTGCGTTGCACCCCGGTTGCCTAGGCCGGGGTGTAACATATGGGGGCTCGTCCGGGATCGCTGGAGGGTCCGAAGGAGGGACAGCTTCGGCCTTCTGTCTTCGCTGGAGGATCCGAGGGACCGCTCCAGCCTTCTGCAGCTGGTGGGCTGCGTGTCCGTGTGTGCAGCTGGTGGGCTGCGTGTCCGTGTGTGCAGCTGGTGGGCTGCGTGTCCGTGTGTGCAGCTGGTGGGCTGCGTGTCCGTGTGTGCAGCTGGTGGGCTGCTCATCCGCCTTCGCTGGAGCGTCCGAGGGACCGCTCCAGCCTTCATCCGCCTTCGCTGGATGGTCCGTGGGACCGCTCCAGCCTTCGTCGTCCGCTGGAGGGTCGGTGGGGCCGCTCCAGCCGTCATCAGCTTCGTCTGCCTTCGCTTCAGCCATCCACCTTCGCTGGAGCGTCCGAGGGACCGCTCCAGCCTTCATCCGCCTCTGCTGGAGGGTCCGGGGGACCGCACCAGCCTTCGTCGTCTGCTGGAGGGTCCGTGGGACCGCTCCAGCCTCCATCAGCTTCGTCTGCCTTCATCCGCCTTCGCTGGGGGGAGGGTCCGTGGGACCGCCCCAGCCTTTGTCGTCGCTGGAGGGTCCGTGGGACCGCTCCAGCCTTCATCCGCCTTCGCTGGAGGGTCCGTGGGACCGCTCCAGCCTTCGTCGTCTGCTGGAGGGTCAGTGGGACCGCTCCAGCCTTCATCAGCTTCGTCTGCCTTCGCTGAGGGGAGGGTCCGTGGGACCGCCCCAGCCTTTGTCGTCGCTGGAGGGTCCGTGGGACCGCTCCAGCCTTCATCCGCCTTCGCTGGAGGGTCCGTGGGACTGCTCCAGCCTTCGTCGTCTGCTGGAGGGTCAGTGGGACCGCTCCAGCCTTCATCGGCTTCGTCTGTCTGGATCAAACTTTTCACTTGGTGTTAAATGTTTGATTTTTGGGTGGGGGGAACTGTTACGTTTCGGTGTTGTCAGTGTTTTGTTTTTGCGTGACTGTCATGTGTTTCCTGTTTTATTTTGAAGGTCTGTTGTTATTTTAGTGTGTTCAGTTTACATTTTCCCTGTCTCGTCAGTTCTAATTTGCCCCAGCTGTGTTTCCCTCCTGTGGTCCATTCCCTGATTGCTCCTTCTATGTATTTAAGCCTTGTGTTTCAGTATGTCATGGTCGCGATCTTCCCCCCCCCGTTGTAAATAGTTTGACGTCTGGTGTTTGGTGATGTAAATAAATGTGGTATTTTGCTTTAAATCTCGTTTTGGGATTATTTTTATTTTCCTTATTTCTATTTTCCTGCGTTGCACCCCGGTTGCCTAGGCCGGGGTGTAACAATATAAAAACACCCAGCACGCCCCTGCGGGCGGTTTAGCCTTCAAGCTCGGGTCCTCTACCAGAGGCCTGGGAGCTTGAGGGTCCTGCGCAGTATCTTAGCTGTTCCCAGGACTGCGCTCTTCTGGACAGAGATCTCCGATGTTGTTCCCGGGATCTGCTGGAGCCACTCGCCTAGCTTGGGAGTCACCGCACCTAGTGCTCCAATTACCACGGGGACCACCGTTACCTTCACCCTCCACATCCTCTCGAGCTCTTCTCTGAGCCCTTGGTATTTCTCCAGCTTCTCGTGTTCCTTCTTCCTGATATTGCTGTCATTCGGAACCGCTACATCGATCACTACGGCCGTCTTCTTCTGTTTGTCTACCACCACTATGTCCGGTTGGTTAGCCACCACCATTTTGTCCGTCTGTATCTGGAAGTCCCACAGGATCTTAGCTCGGTCATTCTCCACCACCCTTGGGGGCATCTCCCATTTTGACCTCGGGACTTCCAGGTTATACTCGGCACAGATGTTCCTGTACACTATGCCGGCCACTTGGTTATGGTGTTCCATGTATGCCTTGCCTGCTAGCATCTTGCACCCTGCTGTTATGTGCTGGATTGTCTCTGGGGCATCTTTACACAGCCTGCACCTGGGGTCTTGCCTGGTGTGATAGACCCCAGCCTCTATATGTATGTGTATATATATATATATATATATATATATATACATATATATATCTGTGTGTGTGTGTGTGTGTGTGTGTGTGTGTGTACGACACTAGAGGCCAACTCCAAGCCCATAGCACAAGTCACCATCAAGTGCGGGATCTACCAAGGAGATGCTCTGTCCCCACTGCTGTTCTGCATAGGCCTGAACCCCCTCAGTGAGATCATTAACAAGACTGGCTACGGATACTGGCTACGGAACGGAGCAGTTGTCAGTAGGGCTGGGCCATATTATACCGTTCACGGTAATACTGGTATAATATTAGGCAACGATAGGAAAATGAAATATCGCGATAGAATGGGAGTAAAACGCGCATGCGCAGTGCCTTTGTTTTCATACGCACATGGCCGATTGTTGAGTGAAACAAATGAACCAGAATTGGTTTGTAAAAATGGTGCAACTTCAGTGATGTGGAACTGGTTTGGCGTTTGTCCGTCAGATACACGACAAAGCACATTTTTTTGCAGAACATGCAAGCGGCCGTCGTTATTGTCGTATTTGTCGGACTAAGATGCTCTTAAATCTGGGAGTAATCTGGGTCCTAAACTCCGTAAACCTTCAGGTCAAACAACACTGCAGCATCACTGAGAGTTTAAAAACTGTCTAAATTCTTTCATCTTTAATAAAACGATCAGCATTGCTGCTTTACCAGGAGTAACTATGAAGTTTAACTTCCAGGCATCCATGAAAACAAAATTTATTACATTTAACGGAGTTAGAAGTTAGCAGGAAGCTAGCGGAAGTTAGCTCGCTAGTTTCGCTAGTTACCCAAGCATGATATAGCATGTTCTGACTGAGAGATTTCTGAATAAATTCAAACGTACAGCTCTGCTATCACTTCCAACATAAATGAAGACGGGAAACTAAACAGCAGTGACGTTTGTAGGGTTACTGAAGTTGGGCTAGCTGGTATATAATGATGTGCTACGTGATCGCTAGCGACACAGCTATGTTAGCATGACATAAACAGTGAAGCTGGAGGACGAACACTAACACTTTTCCACTTATAAAAGTTAACGTGCCTGATAGTTAGAGACAAATGCAATCGCATGGCAGGATGCTGTAAACGGACCAAACTTCAGTCAGGAGAACAACTGAGATAATCCATAACAACTGAGATAATCCATCCATAATACGAGGTTAGTCATTAATATACTGCAACAACATGGGAATAGAGCAGCTGCCAGAGAATTCAACATTAATGAATCAATGGTACAGAAGTGGAGGAAGCAAGAAGAATGAGTTTAATAAAGTTTGATTTATCTGACTGCCTTGTTTCGCTTAATGTGCCTTATAATCCCGTGCACTTTATGGTCCGAAAAATACGTACTGCACACTGCAGTTTAATGTTGCAAAGCACCTCTTTTTACCTTCAGTGGATATTATACATGGTTATGCTCAGGATATGTCAGCCCATTTCTACTGGAAATGCCTTTTGGTTAAACTTTCAGCAAGGAATTTGCATTTGCACTGTTACATTTTTATATAGCTTTAATGTACATAAAAACCAGCTTCTTGTTTAAGTGAAAATAAAAGGAAGGTTGTCTTTTTGCACTAGTAATGTTGTGGAGTTGTATTTTGTCTTGCATCAATTATATCGTCAGTTATATCGTTATCGCAAATTTTCAAATATATATCGTGATAAATATTTTTGGCCATATCGCCCTGCTCTAGTTGTCAGCCACCTCCTGTACATGGATGACATCAAGCTGTATGCCAAGAGTGAACGAGACATCGATTCACTGATCCACACTACCAGACTATACAGCAATGACATTGGAATGTCGTTCGGACTGGAGAAGTGTAGTTGAATGGTAACAAAGAGAGGGAAGGTAGTCAGAACTGAGAGGATTGAACTACCAGAAGGCAACATTGCAGACATAGAGGACAGTTACAAGTACCTGGGGATCCCGCAGGCAAATGGGAACCATGAAGAGGCCGCTAGAAAGGCTGCAACCACCAAGTACCTGCAGAGGGTCAGGCAAGTCCTGAGGAGTCAGCTGAATGGTAAGAACAAGATCCGGGCCATCAACACGTACGCCCTGCCCGTGATCAGGTACCCTGCTGGGGTAATAGGCTGGCCAAAGGAGGAGATAGAAGCCACTGACATAAAGACAAGAAAGCTCCTTACCATGCATGGAGGGTTTCACCCCAAGTCCAGCACCCTGAGGCTGTACGCTAAGCAGAAGGAAGGGGGCCGGGGACTGGTGAGTGTCAGCACCACAGTCCAGGATGAGACAACGAACATCCAAGAATACATTGGGAAGATGGCCCCAACTGACCTAGCGCTCAGTGAACACCTCAGGCAGCAGAAACCCAAGGAAGAGGAGGGAGACGAGGAACCATCATGGAAGGACAGGCCCCTGCACGGTATGTACCACCGGCAGATAGAGGAGGTGGTTGATATCCAGAAATCCTACCAGTGGCTGGACAAAGCTGGACTGAAAGACAGCACAGAGGCACTAATCATGGCAGGACAAGAACAAGCTCTGAGTACAATATTCATAGAGGCTGGGGTCTATCACACCAGGCAAGACCCCAGGTGCAGGCTGTGTAAAGATGCCCCTGAGACAATCCAGCACATAACAGCAGGGTGCAAGATGCTAGCAGGCAAGGCATACATGGAACGCCATAACCAAGTGGCCGGCATAGTGTACAGGAACATCTGTGCCGAGTATAACCTGGAAGTCCCAAGGTCAAAATGGGAGATGCCCCCAAGGGTGGTGGAGAATGACTGAGCTAAGATCCTGTGGGACTTCCAGATACAGACGGACAAAATGGTGGTGGCTAACCAACCGGACATAGTGGTGGTAGACAAACAGAAGAAGACGGCCGTAGTGATCGATGTAGCGGTTCCGAATGACAGCAATATCAGGAAGAAGGAACACGAGAAGCTGGAGAAATACCAAGGGCTCAGAGAAGAGCTCGAGAGGATGTGGAGGGTGAAGGTAACAATGGTCCCCGTGGTAATCGGAGCACTAGGTGCGATGACTCCCAAGCTAGGCGAGTGGCTCCAGCAGATCCCGGGAACAACATCGGAGATCTCTGTCCAGAAGAGCGCAGTCCTGGGAACAGCTAAGATACTGCGCAGGACCCTCAAGCTCCCAGGCCTCTGGTAGAGGACCCGAGCTTGAAGGATAAACCGCCCGCAGGGGCGTGCTGGGTGTTTTTTTTTTTATATATATATACACTCAACAAAAATATAAACGCAACACCTTTGTTACTGCTCCCATTCCCCATGGGATGGACGTAGAGACCTAAAATTCATTCCAGATACACAATATAACCATCCCTCCCAAACAGTGGTCACAAATCAGTCCAAATGTGTGGTAGTGGGCACATCTGCTATATTGAGATAATCCATCCCACCTCACAGGTGTGCCACATCAGGATGCTGACCTGACATCATGAGTAGTGCACAGGTGTACCTCAGACTGCCCACAACAAAAGGCCACCCTGGAATGTGCAGTTTTTTGCGCTATTGGGGGGTCTGGTGTCCCAGAACCGGTCAGTATCTGGTGTGACCACCATTTGCCTCATGCAGTGCAACACATCGTCGCATGGAGTCTATCAGATTGTCAGTTGTGGCCTGTGGAATGTTGGTCCACTCCACTTCAATGGCTGTGCGAGGTTGTTGGATATTCGTGGGAACTGGTACACGCTGTCGTATACGCCGGTCAAGCACATCCCGAACATGCTCAATGGGTGACATGTCCGGTGAGTATGCTGGCCATGCAAGAACTGGGACATTCTCAGCTGCCATCTGCCCTGAACAATGTGAACCATGATTCATCCGTGAAGCGCACACCTCTCCAACGTGCCAGACGCCATCGAATGTGAGCATTTGCCCACACAAGTCTGTTACGGCGACGAGCTGGAGTCAGGTCAAGACCCTGATGAGGACGACGGGCATGCAGTTGAGCGTCCCTGAGACGGTTTCTGACAGTTTGTGCAGAAATTGTTTGGTTGTGCAAACCAATTGTTCCAGCAGCTGTCTGGGTGGCTGGTCTCAGACGATCTTGGAGGTGAACCTGCTGGATGTGGAGGTCCTGGGCTGGTGTGGTTACACGAGGTCTGCGGTTGTGAGGCCGGTTGGATGTGCTGCCATATTCTCTGAAACGCCTGTGGAGACGGCTTATGGTTGAGAAATGAACATTCAATGCACGGGCGACAGATCTGGTTGACATTCCTGCTGTCAGCATGCCAATTGCACGCTCCCTCATTGCTTGTGGCATCTGTGGCATTTTGCTGTGAGACAAAACTGCACATTCCAGGGTGGCCTTTTGTTGTGGGCAGTCTGAGGTACACCTGTGCACTACTCATGATGTCAGATCAGCATCCTGATGTGGCACACCTGTGAGGTGGGATGGATTATCTCAATATGGCAGATGTGCCCACTACCACACATTTGGACTGATTTGTGACCACTGTTTGGGAGGGATGGTTATATTGTGTATCTGGAATGAATTTTAGGTCTCTACGTCCATCCCATGGGGAATGGGAGCAGTAACAAAGGTGTTGCGTTTATATTTTTGTTGAGTGTATATATTAGAGCTGGGCGATAGAACGATAACGATATGTATCGCGATATAACTTTTACTCGATAGAGAAATTAAGCTATCGCGATAGACCTCGTCGCTCTTGTCCTCTTAAAAAAAAAAAAAAAAAAAAAGGTCAGCCAATCCAAATTAAGTAGCGCAGAGCCGAACCAATCACAGCCGCAGCGTCACGTCGCGTGACTTGTTACGTACAGCACAAGTGCCAAGCCGCACGTGTGTTTGTTTGGGAAGCAGCCAGCGGGTAATGGAGCCAGCGCGTAATGGAGGAAATGAGTGTGCCGACTAGAAAAATCAACCGAGCGTGACCGAAGAGAAAACAGATGATGGTTCCAATGCCGGAGAGATTGTCGAACGGAAGAGCCAAAGAAGTTCCGTAGTGTGAAGGTATTTCGGCTATTTCAAGTCTGACAAAAAACAGAGTAGCGTGCACTGTAAATTGTGCCGAAAGCAAGTCTGGAAATACAATAAACTGGTGCATGCGTCACACTGTGCGCCACGTTATTGTTTCGGTGAAAGGAATTTCTACAATACTGTTACTGTTAATTCTACTCTCTGCAGTGTTTAACCCTCCTGCCATCCTTTAAAAAACTCACACCCATCACCCTAGGGACCATTCTCAGCCACGCCATAAAAAGACCATATATCCATATTTTATTCCACTTTAAATTAGCCAACCTTGTAAAACTACTTCTCCCTGAAATATTCATGTAAAGTTTTAATTATATTTTCATTGTTTTAACCCTTCAAATCCCAGTGTTATTACATGAGCGCCCTGTGTTATAAGCCCCAAAAACCAAAAAACGAAACTAAATATTTCCACAAAAAACCAGTTGAAGTAATATGTGATTGTCATTATAAGTAGGCCTTTAGATGGACCAAAGATTGGCACCAACATACATTTTGACCTGCCATTATTTTTTTTGCATTTTTTTTGCAATTTAAAAATTAAAACTTCAAGGCCCTGAGTCTTCATTGACATCCAAGAAAAGAAGAAAAAATAAAATCATATGATGATAATTTGGGGTTGAAAAATAGCGTTTATAATGGAAGTCAATGGGCAGAAAATGGTCCCCAGGGTGATGGGTGTGGGGATTTCTGCTGCTCAGCCATTTTAGGCTGATTTAAGGAATTCACACTGGAATATTAACATTGACAGGTAAAAACTATCCTGTGGCAAGTTTGGTTATATTCCACTGAACACAGTGGAAATGGCAGCCATTTAACACATAGCAGTGGCACAAAAAGGTCCCAAGAAGGCAGGAAGGTTAAATGCTTACATATACACACAGTTACTGTCCGTCCACACTTACGACTCGGTTCTGCTTCTATGCCCCAGCTTTGTTTACTTTTTCCCACCGAGGCTTCTAGACTTCTGATTGGCCAACATTTCTGCACGGTTAGGAATCTAGCGCCACCTGCTGCTTTGGCATGTTCATAGCAGCGTTTTCCTTCATTTCTACCTTTATGTGTGGACGGGATTATTTTTTAAAACGAAAACGGAAAATCTCCGTTTTCAAAAATACCCGTGTACGTGTGGACGTAGCCTCAGTCTCTGACTGGAAGCGCTAATTCGTCATTCGGCTTTTGTCAGACTAAAGTAACTGTTAAAACTGTTTGAAAAGCTAAGCTATACAACAAGGAGAGATTGAGAATTTCCTTTTAGTTCTCAGTTTATTTGATATTGACAAAAGTTAGTCAGTTTTGTCTGTTCTTCTGTAAAACAAACTAAGATTTATTTTTAGAATTAATATTTTGTTTCTAAGTGGAATTGACAATTTAGTCTGTTTCGTTTGTTCTATTTTGAAACTTAAACGCTTTAGCGGCTGCCTTTTGTGTAGTTTGCAATATTTGCCTTTATTTATCTGAAAAAGTCTCATGTTCCTTAAGTACATCTACCCTGTTGAACTTATTATGGGAAATAAATATTTAAATAAAAACAAGCTGCTGATTATTTCACATTTTACTTGTGAGCAACGGCACATTTAAATCTTACAAATATAGTTATTTGGCTTATATCGTGATATATATCGTTATCACCTGAAATGAAAAAAACATATCGTGATATGAAAAAATCTCATATCGCCCAGCTCTAGTATATATATATATATATATATATATATATATATATATATATATACACATGCTATATTACTTTGACACAAGTGTCAGTTTTCTTTTTATACATAGATATAAAAATATAGATATGTAATGATAAATTATCTTAATTATAATATCTCTGATTATCTGAGTCAAAGTCTAATCAAATTGAATCACATCGAATCAGGACCTTGTGAGTCGGAATCGATACCCAGCCCTGTTTCCAGAGTGGGAGAAACTAAAAACTACCATGAATATCATTTGAATCAAATGCCATCAGTACATATTAAATGGTTCTGGTTCTGATGGCAGACTTAACCTCTTAAAAAGGAGTTCTTCTTACGTTGGGTGAGTGCTGAGTGTTTGTATATGTGTGCATGAGGGTGGGAATGCATGTTTGTGTCTGTGTGTTAGGGCTGGGCGATATGACCCAAAATTCATATCTCGATATTTTTTAGCTGGATGGCGATATAAGATATATATCTCGATATATTTTTTTAAAGCCATAAAGTAAGAACAAAAAGAGAGTTCTTAGTCAAAGCTGTGTCCCAGATGTCACACAGGCACTTTTATTAACATAGAGCAGATGTACATAAAATTTACTCAAAAATACATTATGAGCATTTATTAAATAATAATGCTCCATAAATAAAAGAAAACAATGTTATTTTTGTGCATAACAAAAAGCTCACAATTGTGCAGTCAAAATGTAAACTAAAAGACGCTGAGCACAATAACAAAGACAGATTTCACAGCTGCTCTGTTCCCAACTTGTACTGCGTGACTGACAGCCTGGAGTTTGAAATCCGCTTCGCAACCACGTCTCTTAACAGGTGCCATTTATGGTACTTATACACAGTAGGGTAATATTACGTTGAAGCACAGTACGTATCACTCCGCGAGGCTCAGCCGTAATGCTCCGACAATCCATCAAGCGGTGCAGCTCCGTAGCTTACTAAAGTCGTACTAAAACATTTTTTGACAGATTGCTGAGCACCGTGTTCCACATAAAATCGGTTCGCGGCCATCAAGCACAACCAGAATTCATACATAAGGCGCGCTGTCAACTTTTGAGAAAATGAAAGGATTTTAGTCCGTGCAGCACCTCTGGGCTGCATGGCGTTAGTGTGGTTAGCTCGTTAGCGTGGTTAGCTAGCTAACACGTTGACGCCGTCCAGCCCCACACACGGGGCGATGCGCAGTAACTCGTTAACGGAGATTTGCCGTGTCCATCTTGTCGCTTCCTGCAGGTGAAGCGATGGGGGAGGAGGGGGAGTTGTGTTCAGTGAAGGAGAGGCGAGGCCGAGTAATGTTGCGTAAAGACGAAAGTGGATGAAAGAGAGGCAAACTTGCGGCTCCACAAGTATAATTATAACGTAACATAGACTATATCGATATAAAGGATATTGTCACATCTTATATCTCGTATAAAAATATATCGATATTTTTTAAAAACTCGATATATCGCCCAGCTCTACTGTGTGTGCCTGTTTGTCTGTGTCTATATGTCAGGTCGGGTCTTAGACTCCACCTCTCTGGGAACTCCCAGGCCCTCCAAGGCCTATCTCCCCTCACCACACTCCCTGCCGGTGACTGATGCCCTCAGGGGTCGGTGCATTGGTGGCTCTTGGTGTCCGGGGCTGGGCACTCAGGTATGTACCGGCTCACTCCCGGTGGCTACATGGCGGGGCCTGGCGCCTGTTGCTCGGTCAGGCCTCCTCCGGGGTGCGGGGGGCCCTCGGGCCTCCGGCCTCTGGGCCTGCGGCTCGGTTCACTCTGGCACAGCTGGCTGCCGGCAGAGCCGGCGGGCACGCCGGTGCAGCCCCCTCTAGCTTCTGCTCGGTGGCTACTGGGTGACGCCTCGTCTGGGGATCCTCAGCCCTTCCCATGAGGGTGGCACGGATGCCCCTCCGGTGGTCCTCCTTGGGCTCTCGCACTCTGAGGCCTCTGGATGTCTGGGGCCTGGATCTCCTCCATGCCTGCTTCATGCCCTGGGGGACGGCGCTATGGCTCGCTACATCCTCTTGCAGACCATTACATGTGGAAACCATTTGAATACAAGCGAGCTGATCCACACAGGTATGCACACGGGTGTTCACTGCTCGTAGACTTAAATTACACCTTTCTTGGCTGCTACTTCAAAGTACATTGTGCGCTGTCTGTCCTGCGTGCTGCACAACAATATTGAATATTTAGTATTTACTGCTGTTTACACTTAGCTAGATTAATGCGATGGTGTTGTGTTTAGTATGTTGCTTTGGTTTTTTTTTTGCTTGTTTTCTATTCTTCTTCTCTCAACAGGTGATCCAGGAGAATTTTTTTTCTCACCCCCTTTCTCACTGTCCCTCTTCCCTTCTGTTTTTCTTTTCCTTCCTCTTTCTTTCTCCCTTTCCTATCCCTCACTCATGTCTGTCCCGTCTGTAACATCTGAAAATAAAATATAATAAATAATAAAAACAAAGGTCGATCAAATGGACCAATACGGCAATGCCACGATGATCCATTTGGCAAAGTAAATCCATTGGGTATCCTTGTTGGTCTTCAGACAACAATTCTGATGGCTAAAGAACCAAATGGGACAGGCAAAAAAAAAAGGAGTTCTTCTTTCCCACTGTCACCAACTTATTACTCATTCTTTTTCAGCTATTTACTAATAAGTGACTTTTATGTATATATATATGCCTGTATATATTGTGCTATTCTTAGTTAGTGTATTGTCTGTCTTTGTTAATGTTTGTTTATAATGGAGCACTGTAACAAAAAATAATTTCCCCTAGGGATTAATAAAGTATTCTGATTCTGATAAAGGATTCTCTCATTTTTGGGTTTCTTTCTCTAATGTGGTGTTTATTTTAGAATATAAAGAATCTCTTTCGTGAATATCATTAAGTGGCACTCTATAAATTCAACAAATTCAATTCAACTGGAAAAAATAATCAAAATAATCTTTGTAATAAAAATAATAAAAATAAAATAATAAATAATCCTGGAGATGGTAGGACGTAAATATAATTTGTATAAACAAAGGCTGGATTTGCCAGGTGATAGTCAGATCTAGCCAATGTTAAGCAGATTAATGGTCATTTAAAAGAAAACCCCACAAACACTGTGGTGCACGTTATTCTGGAGCACCAAGACTCAATATATATCATGCTTATATGATATCAAAGGCCTTGGCAAACCCTGCATGTCTCTTGCTGGATCTTTGCTATCCCTCCCTTTCTTCCCCCTTACACTTGGACGCACACTCATGAACCCACTCAGAGCTGAACAAGCCTGAGGCAATGCTAGGTCCATTTGATTGAAATAGCCATATTTCAAGTCAAGTGGGGGGGCATATTAAAATACTACTTGGCAGACAAAATCTTCTCACACTGAAGAAGCCCTACAGCTCTCCTGCCCAACCCTAGCCCGGCCCCTCCCACTAACAAAAGACTAATAAAAATCTCCCAAGTTTGTGCAAACACACACAAATGAAGCCAGTTTACTGTAAACTATGACACACAAACATATTCTCATTTAAGTGCAAATCCTTCCAACATCAGAGAATGGGGCGTGTTCACCTATGTGTGGTTCAGCAGAAGGTTCTCATCCCAATTCTGAGCATGCTGAATCTCTGGCTGTGCTCACCCACCCAGCAACCTTGAGGTTAATCCACTGCAAAACTCCACTGGCATGTCATGCCATGTGTGTCTGTGTATGTGTGAAAGAGAGCACACGAGTCTCTGTGCCTTTTTATTTCCATCTTCGTGTTTCAGAGCAATTCCTGGTGGGATGCACATGACTACCCAGACCTGGGCAGCGTGCAGACCAAACTATGTGCTGACACTTTAATGCTTTAGGAATTAAACTAACACCGGTGGCTCCCTGGCTCATGAAAGTAATAGGAAGCCATAGCACGGACCAACAGAGGTATTCTTTAAACAGAGAAGCCAGCTGTCCCTGACTTCTGACCTTTCATCTGCAGCTAGAAGTAAGAAAAAAACAATTTCCTGGTGTGGATCAATACAATCACATTATCAAAAAGCTTTAGTTAAGATTTATTTCTACACTGCCATATTGTCCTTACAGGAATTTATGATATACAGTGCTAGATTGTGCCCTCTAGACGGGGTATGGTCAAGGTGAATGGCTGTTCAATGTTCAGTCTATATCAGATCTATCAACTAAATGAAGTTGTGTACTGATTTAGTGGCTCATGGTTTCCAAAAGTGTATGTTTGATGATAAAAAAAAGAAGGCAGTTGATTATCTTGGATTGATAGTAAAGGACTTTTTGTTAACTTGAAACTGGTATACATCGTCTGGGGAGCATATGAAGTTGAATCCTGAAGCCACACAATGGTTTGTTCCCCCCCAAAAAAGAATGCTCCTCTCATGGACATGATGATGAGATGTCTCCTCAAATTACCACAGCTATTTGTGAAATAGTCAAACTATTTGTCAATATTTAATTCAGCTTGAGTGGAATAAAATGGTCAGGCGATGTAGCTCACACGTGATCTGACAGGGTTGTGGGGGGAAAAAAAGCTTGCAAGAACAATCTCCCAGCACAAACATACACACACATCTTGGAGAGGGTTTAAAGGCCATTTTCTGCTTCAGTTGGAAATGTGCCATGCCTTTAGCAAGCAAGCAAAAGAGGAGATGAAACAGCATTTTGATGAGAGTTGTTTGGCAAAAACAAGATGGGAAAAACAATTCAAGGAAAAAACATTTGGACCACAAGTTACAAAAAGCAAGAGAAAGGAGAGGAGGATATGCAAATATGCACTTAATGTGATATGATGTGCAATTCAATGAATATGTCGACAAATATGAGACTTGGTAAGTAAATGTTTGTATACCACTTATAAGACGTATATGTGTCATGTTACAATTTAATGAATGAAATTATTCCATTTAAAATGTTCCACATACCAAGGTATGGTGCAGGAATGTGTGTTCATTGATCGCCGAATCGTTTAATCTCCTCTACCCAAACACTTACATTCAGAAAGCATACAAAAGCTTAACCAAGGAGAATTGGCGCATTGGTAATGTATGCATATCATTGCTAAGGAGAACGGAAATGACAATCCTCCTCTCTCCATCTGCCCACCCGCCACCAATACCACCCGAAACGGTTCCCAGAGGGTCCCCCATGACAATACAGAGGTGGTTGTACCTCCTGTGTGTGGTCAGCTAATAAAACAATTGTCTGGCCTTGAAAAGAGGATTACTTTAATCTAGCATCCTGCTGCTCTAGGCACATAACGTTAACCTAGAGCAGCAGAATAAAAGGGTCCCTGAGAGCTATTGAGACGCCCATTGTAAAGCAACTGAAGCTCCCCCATCAACCCATAACCCAAGATGCCCTGAACTGACCCTCAGGTCCAATCAAGGCTACTGTAGTTCATCCATCTGGAAAACCATAAACACTCTTTAACTCGACCTTAAGTGAATTGGGGTGCACAGTCAACTATGAACAATGGATGCCCCTACACAACACTATTAATTATTGACTACTGCGTGGGATGGTGGCAATGAGCCTTATTGTTAGAGCTGAATTCAGCTCTAACAATAAGGCAATTCAAGTGAAACTTTATGAGAAGAATTTAGACTATGGTCAGACCAACAATAGCACCTAACCTTAACATAAAACTTGCATAAACCCTGCAGTCACTGAAAAGGGAAAACCACTCTTTTCTTTTCTTTTTTTTGTAAAGTTTTGGCATCTGCTTAAAAATCCCTTTAAATTATTCACTTAATGTTTACTTGGAAATACACTGACAAAAACCAAAGCAAAATCTAGAGAAGCCGAATCACAACAGTTGTCTCAGCAGTGTTGACTGGACACACAGGTACACACACAGCCCCGTCTCTTTTATGCGTTCATGTTCTTTCACTGTTAGGTCGCCTTTCCTGCCACACAGTCAAAAGCAGAGAGGTGCAAACCAGTCATTGACACATGCAACATAAGCATCTTTCTGTTGGAGACAAGCCGGTGTCTGTGTCAACTAACCCCTTGTCAGCTCTCTCTGTCCACTTAAACAACTTATGGCTGTTGCCCAACTGATGCAGCAGCTCTCCCTATTGAAAACACTCAAATGTGTTCACATAGCTGGAGCAGATGGTCCAAACTTGCATCCTGCCATGTGCCCAGCACACTTTTTAGCCTGTTTGTATGCCATGCCTGATCATAACCCTGCACTAACAGGGAAGGGGTGGCTGTGGTAGGACTGAGGGAGGGAAGAGCAACAGTTTTAATTTTCCGCCCTGTCAACAAACTCCAAAAACAGATGGATCTTGGAGCAGAAATCCCTTTAGCTCTGCTTGAATGACTAAAGCCCCTGTTCACTGACCTTTTCTAACACAAATGCATCCTAAGGAGAAATGAATCTTGTGCAAATACACACCAGTAGAAATCAATAAGCATTCTCCACAGCCGTTTGCCCTCATAGCTACCATTTGCACATAGGTCAAATATGCTTAAGTCCCCCTGAAATGCCTCTTTTACCACAAAGAACTGCTGATCTGTATTATTCTGGCATTGAATAATAAAAAAAGGAAAACTTTTGTGGCTAAATGAAGATGTAAACCAGTAAGGACTGTGACCATGCAGGATCAGAATAACACACCTCACATATCTCACAATGGCATATATCAAACTACGGAAACTTTCCAAAATGAACTAAATTGTGACAAATGGGTAGGAGTAAAGACCAAAGCCACTTTGACAACAGCCAAATACCTGAGTGCTCCTCGTCAGCACCATAGAGTATGTGTCAAGAGTATGGATGGGTACCGGTACCTGACATAAACGGTAGTAACCAGACCGAAAAGCAGCGCACATTTCGTTGCTTTATTTCGGTGCTTTATTTCGGTGCTTTTTTTTTTTTTCCTGAGATGTCATACACTTTGAATTCTAGCCAATCATTTTACCTTTCCAAGGATAGTAGGCGGGCCCAGGTACGTACGTTCTTTTAGAGCAGAGCTACAGATTAAAAATGCCCAAGGCAAAGCGGTCAAAGTCTGGCTGTACTTCACAGCAAAAGATGCAAACTCAGCAGCCTGCAACAAGTGCTTTAAGCTGATACTGTGCAGAGGAGGTAACACCTCGAATCTGATGAAACACCTGGCAACGGGTTTTTTTAAAGCCGAGAAATGCACCGTATTTGATAGCTTGCTGCAAGAGCTCACACCGAGCACATCTACTGCGGGTGTGGTGCCTGTTATCAGACGCAACATCACCCAAGAACCCGAAGAGGAGAGTCCTGGCCCCTAGCCCTGCCAGTGTAGCAGAAATGATGACGGATGATGATGGCAACAGCAGCCGTTCTTCTCTGGGTGAGTCGCTTAATGTTGTCCGTGTGTAATTTACGTTGAGTAGGCTAACCACGTTATTAAATTAATGCACGTAAGGTGAACTATTTATACAGTAAAACATGATTGAATTGCGAAAGAATTGAGAGATTGGTCTTAATAAGACCACAGCAGTCCTTAGGATACAAGTGAAGAACATAAACTCCTTATTTATATGGAGACAGGGAGCAATGATAATTTAACATTTAACAGTAGTGATTTGGGACAGAAAGATATTTTCTGCTAAGAAATCATTAGAATCATCATATATATACTTTACCATATTTAACCTAAATTTAGCTCGAGGGGAGCAGTAATGAGAAGCTGTCCAACTACTAGAGCGAGATGACTAATGATTGCTGAATTGACTGACAAATAACAAGGATGACTCTTAAGACTACTTAAGATGGACTATACACCAATTGAAATGAGATTCCCATCTACTGGGATCTATGATCTAATGATTTTAGGGTTTTCAGTCACCAGGATAGGATGGAACATACTGACTGGACTGCATTGTCCAGCGACTAAATAAAGTCAACCAAAACTAAATCTTCAGTTCTGACAGCCGTTTTCTGCTAATACTCTCCACTGACCTTTCCTTTAATTAAGATGTGCTCATAAACGACAACAATCTGTTGTTTAATAATATAATGACATTCCCAATAGCTCTTGGTTCAGTTACAGCAAAGAGTCCTGCAAACTGCTCTATTTTGAGGCTTAATGTCTACTTGGATACTTGTGCCTCTGTTGCTTTAACAAACGCTCTTTTTATCTGCTCTGTTATAATACTCTGATTGCATTTGATTGATTTCTTTCAAAGCAAGCATTGATTGCGTTTGCCTCTCGTGCTCACTGTATGTCATGAAAGATGCCTGGAACTCTCCAGGATGTGCACTGCGTCATGTTGTTTCTGATGAATTGATGGATTTATTTTACGCTATCCCCTCCGTAGCTCTTACCAAACTGCCACTTTCCATGATTCTTGTATTTGTCTTGTTTTTTGCCTTGCCGGGTATTCCATGGTTGCATCTCATTATTGCTGTCATTATAGTTGTTGTTCTGCTTTCTCTCTAGCTGTGTTTTATCATGATTCCCCCTACAGACACTCAGACCGACATTAGCAGCACATTAAAAAACACATAATCTTTATTAATTTCAATGAGGCTTCTCCATTGGTGCAGTAGGAGTGCTGCTGCAGGGGGCTCAGGCTCAAAAGAGCAGAGCAGTCTGGGTAGGTTTACCCTAGCTCTACTTCTGCCCTGTGCAGAGCAATATCAGGCAATGCAAAACAATGGCCTTTCAACTACATACAAACAATAATTACAGGAATACATTTAGCATGTAACCTGAAACCGAGTAAATGATTGGTGCTTTATCACCCTTTCAATCTTTGTGTCTACTAAGCTACCAACTTCCAGATTTGCTTTTCTTTCTATTCTGTGCCCTGGAGCAATACATTCACACCACACACCCCTTGTGTAATTCTGCCAGAGGGCTATTGTTGGCCTCAATGAGCTCAAACAGGAGGTCATTATGCATCCTGTAAGACTGCCAACAATGAATTATATTCTTAACCAAATCACATGACTAATACATATATGCAGACTAGGGGTGCAAAAGTACATGTGTTCATTCCAAATTGTTCACTGTGATGTTTGGTTTCCTCCCTGTTAGCCAAACTCCTAGAAGCCTATTTACTTTGGCAGCCCTACAACAAAGCAAAATTGTTGTCCATTGGCCCTAACATTTTTCACATTTTTCAGGCAAAAATGGCAAGCATTATCTAGTTTCAGTTCCACATTGGTGATTTCTTCTTCTGGTTCTTTGTGTGACTGTTGATAACATAAAATAATGCACACATGCACTCTAGGCAGTAAATTTTCTTGGATATGTGTAACAGGCACAATCTGATGTTGTTCCTAGACCATCATAATAATGTTTATAAAGGATCAACAGTGCAACTGAACAGTTACGTTGTCGGAGCATTCAGTTAGCATTAGCCAAGAAGTTAGCTAATGCATTTTTAAACTATCACTAGCAAACCAACATGACTAAAATTAATTTGGGTAACATCACTATGATGATGCAGGAACAACACCAACACATGGGTGCATGTAGTGAGTGGGTGCCATGTTTAGTCAGTTGAACCTTCAAAGCTAGGTCTTCACAGACAGAGAAAACAACCCTTCAGTTGTGCTGATGGCTCAAATGGTTAATTTTAGTTCATCTTGAATATCTTAAAGAACAAATGCAACATATTCATGCTACCAACTAGCACTGTGATTTAGCAGAGGACCTTGTGTATAAGGCAGTGCAGTGCCTACGATCAGTAGCGCAGAAACACAATGGGGCGTGATTGGACACAACAGTTGGAGCACGGGACCTTTATTGTTGTCTGCATCCCCCATGGCCTCTGTGTTACACTGTTGTTGAAGAGGGGGAGGAGGCTACATCACCTGTTGTCAATGCCCCCCAACCCCCAGTCTAACCCCTCACCCTTTGGCTTTTGTCTCTCGGAACACACACACGCACACACACTCAATGGTCTAATTAATTCATGGTTATCCTCTAGAGAAGTGTTTGGCTAGTGGGTCTAGCTCAACGACCAGCAGACGGTGGGATCATACAGAGGGGGTTAAGCTGACGGCTTCACTCCGGCCATCTGATCCCCCCTTTCTAAGATCAGAATAACCACCAGCTCTGTGCTCCGCAAGGCCGAGACCTACAATCCCATTAGTGAAGCATGAATACACCTCTGAGGTCACACAAATACACACACACACGCAAACACAAAGAGGATGGGTCTGTTATCTCTGAGCAACTGAGAGTTCTGCTGCTGCAGAGTTTAGTAGGAGTGGTGATGGTAGTGTCACTCTGTTAGTGCGGTGAATAAAAACAAACACAAACCTTTCCATGGTAAGTATGTAGGTATAGTAAAGGATATTGACCCTGAAGTCCTCATGGAGACTCATCCACTGAAAATCATATTTTTCATATCAGGCAGCTGGTGGAGAACATTACCATGCTGCTGTGGATGCAAGCAAAAATGCTGGGAGGTCTGAATGTGAGACTCAGCAAGCAAATTCTTTGCTAATGAGAGGACTGCTTACTAATGCTATGAGCAACCAATTATGGAGACGTTACAAGCATCACACTTATTTAACTGCTGAAGATTTCCAGCTCAATTTTAGATATCAGCACATGTCAATAACCTCTCTTTGAAAGACATCTAAGACATAATGATATGATAACATCAGCTGATTCAAATAGAGTAACAGCTTTAAAAGGCTAACTGAAAAATCTGAAAGGTTATTAACAGTGTAAAAGAAGCTTAAGTCTATTAGTAATGCAGCCTCCACACACAGGCATTTGAGTATTCTTTGGTCGATGTGGCAAGAAAATGACGAGAGCTGAATGGGGGATAAGATACAATTTCAGAAATCATTGACTATTATGTGACAAGAAAGTGACTTTTTTGTCAGCATTTATAGTTGGACTGCAAACAGATGTCCAATGGAACAGGAGATCTTGGCCCAGACATCTGCTGATATACTGGAAGGCCTGAAACATTGGCTGTTACTCAAAGATACTGAGTCATCAGCTGATAGTCAGTAGGTTTCCAAATTATGCTAGCTTCCACCAGCCTTGTTTCATATGGCTTCAAACCACCGGGGTTACCAGCAGAGATACAGATCAGTTCTAGGACGGCACAGGCAGCGTGGAGAGTGAATGCTCTTTTAAGAAAGCCACACCACTTTGCTGTCCTGCACTCCTAACTTCCCTAAACCCACCAAAACCCTTTCTCATTTCCAGATTCATAAACCTTGAAATCCATTTTTCTGCACAGGGGTCACAGTGATCAAAGCCAGTATGACAGGTGTGTGTACACACACACTGCGGTTTTTCTGTGTGCGTGTGTGTGTGAGAGAGAGAGAGAGAGAGAGAGCTGGAAAAGGAAAGCAGCATCCAGCTGGTAACAGTGCAGTTCAGCTGTTTCTCCCACACTGACACTACTGTAGAGGATTACACAGGGTGAGAAAGTTGGCCTGGACTATAGGTACAAAGACTTACACATGTTTACACACACACACACATGAAATTCACAAAAAAGAACGAGGAAGACAATTTTATCATGTCTCCACCTGTTCACTCCCTAAAATTCTCAAGACAGCTGCATCTGTGAAGGTTAACCTCAAAATGACCTTAGATCAAAGGGTGTGAGTTGGTTTGGGGGGCAATAAAAGTCTCAGAGTTTACTACAGTCAGCTTTATTTGAAGTTCCTTTGACTCCGCCCCAAGCACGTTGGAAAAAGCGCCATTTCCCCTTGCCGGTTGGTGTGAATATTCATGAGCAATAAAGCCAGGCAGAGTAGCAGGCATAATAAAAATGTCAGAGTTGTAAAGCACTCAAAGTAAAAAGCCGCCAAGAGCTCGGGCAAGTCACTCTGAATGTCAAATCTCCGCCCAGGGGTCTCTGGCCCGTTAGGACTATTGTGCTGACTAGCTTCCAACAGACGTGCCATACAAGTTTGTATGGCACATTTTCAGAATCGAAGGATCCTTTTTAGCTTGCAAAATCGGATAGGATTGGGGTGAAAAACACAATTTGGGCGGATATACTAGAGATGGAGGATGTGCTCTTAAAGCAGGGCAGTGCTACACACAGGCTGGGACTACTGCTAAATAACAGCTACACAAACAGCACAAAGTGAAAGAAATAGTGCAGTAATTCTGTTGGTATGACTACTCCCTTTTGTTCCAGCATTTTTTTAAAAGCTCTCAAATGTATTATGTAGCAACACATCATCTGATGCAAAATATTTTTTTAAATGTAGAATTACTTTCAGCTGCTAGCAACATCACCTGTGAGGTTTAGCTACATCTGCTGATACTTCAAAAGACTAACAGTTCTTGGATCCAGCATCCATTCATCAAATGTGTCATTAATAAATGCAAACTAAGTCGGCAACTAAGTAGAACCATCCTTAATGAGGTATTGAGTGTGTAATTAGCATGGAATAAATGCTTGCAAAAGAACAATGGTCTGTTTACTGCTGTGAAAAAATGATTAAACACAATTGTACCTGCAAAAAACTTGTGAAAAGAAAAGAAAGGAAGAAAGTTATTTAACTTCTTCTGAATAACTATGTTTATTAAGGGTTCATAAATTCAACTAAAACTTCCTAATTTTAGCTCTCATCATCATTTGTAAAATTCCATTCCAAAACCTTGGAGTGATGCTGACCCATAAAATTTTTTCTAAGGCACACATAGATATCTTTTTATTTGGAATACTACTCTTTGTATTCACACAACTTCACTAATAAGACATATGTGGTGATTTTTTTTTGCCTTGTACTTTATATTGTAATTGGGTTTATTTTAACCCAAAGGCTTTCCCCCCCCTAAACCTAACCAAGCAGTTTTTTTAATAGTCTATAGCGCTGGGAAATTCTGCCAGTTTATCCATACTGCAGCACACTGGCTGTCATCACCCTGCCTGCTTCTCAGCTTACAGCAGATGGTCCGTGAGGGGTTAAACCTCCTGAACCTTCCACCCTTCCCGCTGTGTTGGCTTTCACCTCAGTACCAAATATACACACCAATACACAATGCAGCTCTCTCTCAGTTTGCCCTCAGTGCTTCCAAGTCACCGGCTGGGGAGCAAAGTGACACCATGCCACCAAGTGCCATCTTGCGCCTTTTTGGTGCCATGCTGAGCCCCCCAGGCAGCTCCAGGCAGGCTTATGTGCCTCTGGCCTCATCTCAGGCCCCATTGGTGCTGTGCAGAGGGGCCTGGAAGGAGCTGGCACTGGCCTGGCTTTGGCTTTGGCAACTGTTTGTTCTATACAACCTCCGTCTCTGTCTCTCTCTGGGGGCGATACTCCAAAAGTGTGTCTGTGTGCTGGCATGAAGACACAAGTAAAAATACATCGGTTTTCCCTCTACCAACATGGATTAGGGATGCTAATCTGTGAAAGCAACCGCTGTGTGCCAAGTTATGTCCATGTACATGTGTGTGTCTGCAGGCAGCTGTGCACAATGTCACCTCATGACACCACAGTATTAATGGAGGAAGCTGGATATACAGAAACAGGACTGATCAGCTAGTGGCACTGCAGGCTGAAATCACACTGGTGTTATAGATAAACCCTTGTGACCCTCCACCACCTCACAGAGACTGAGTGTTAGATTTTGTTGATGTGGGCCTACAAAGAAGATTAAACTCTCTGGTAACCTTTAACAGCTGTCAGATATATGGTAAGGGTGCTGGAAAACATAAAAACATTTGGTTAAGCGCTATGCTAATGTGATGAATGAAGAAAAGCAGGAGGAGCATCTTTGCATGTCTTAAGAAGAGCTTAAAACTAGCACAGCACGAAGAAAGAGTTGAGGAAAACACTGGGGATTATTCATGTGGAGCGAGAAATGTAAGGCCTCTGTCGCTGATTCATTCCTTTCCACTTTTTGAAAAGTGAAAAGTGATTCACAACACCTCCACCTACTCTACCTGTCCAGGTTTCCACATACAGCTTACACTTCAAAAAACACCCCGCAGCTGATGTTGATACTGAAACAGAGCGAGACCAAAGTGAAAGGTAATTCTTCACGCTACTTGAGGAACGCTTTAGTCGGGGTGACGGACACACTCTGCAGATCCCAGCTGCTTATGGAGGATGTAGAATGATTCATGGGCCGTTCTTCTGTTGAGGTGAACGGGGGGAATTCAGTCTTATTATTAACTTTGTGGGGAGAGCATTTCAAGAAAATATGAGACCTGGCTGCAAAGTGTTGCACAAGAAGCTAGGGCTTTGCTAGTTTTTAGTGGGGATCAGGGTTTGTTTGACCATATTCAGCTGCTTTCCGTTAGTGCAACAAGAGATGGTTATAGTTTTAAAGGGAGGTCGATACTAGGAGAAGCCTGAGTGAGGGGGATTAGAGGAAATGTGAATCTGCAACAGCTGCTGGAGGCAGGTTTGTCTAAATGAGCAGATTAAGAAAGATATCAGAGTAGAGCCTGGCTATCACTGTCACAACAATGATTCTGCTCATTATAGATGTCATCTGACAAGTCATATTATATGTCTACACAGAGAGAGCAATTAACTAGTCCCCAACTATGTTTGTATTATAAACTGACAGGATTTCTTGAAATTACCTGCTGGCGCTGTCAAAATAAACTTTTACTTTATAATGATTTTCTAAAACTAAAGGAAATAAGAGACTCTAGCAGCAAAGATTTAATTGGCTCTGCCCAATCTCACTGCTAACAGGAAGCATGGTTATGGGGAAAAAAATCAAGAGGTGTTTGTTGGAAACCCATCTGACAGGAGAATGTTGTATTTTAAGGATCGAACATCTGCTAGTGAGAAGCTGCCAACTAACAGTGGCCTTTGGTCCCCTCCCTGCGAGACAGTTTTTCAGCTTTCCTGTCCAGTGGCGACAACTGTTATCTCTGTTGTCGGAGCTAGCTGTCATCTATCTACATTAACAGGCCTGGTCACAGAGGCCTGGGCAGTGGAGGCTGGAGAGAAGGGTGAGTGGGCCATTTGTGGCGGGGTGGGCTCCGGGTAAAGCTGCCAGGAGATCTGACACCAAGGTCAGGGGTGGTGTCTTAAGTTAACTCAGCCAAGTGAAAGCGATGATAAGAGAGCAGAGTGTTTTGAAGTTTACTCGGCACACCTCTGCTTTTAAAACGCAGCTAATATTATTTTTCGTTGAGTTTTATCTGTGATTTAGTTCATTACTGAAATTACATGATATTTGACACTTGTTATGTGGACTGCTTTTCTCAATATACACCATATTCTTTTGTTTCTTGTTGCCTCTGCTGCTTAGTATTTTGCCGAACCAGCAAAGCCCCTCTGCTGTGGAACCAGCTCCCAGTTTGGATTCAAGAGAGAGAGGGCATTCCCTACTTTTAAGTTAGACTTTAAAGGGCTGGAACCTGTGATGCTATAGGCTCAGGCAGCTGGGTGACTTCTCATGAGGCACTCTTTTTTTCTGTCTTCCCTCACCTCCCAGCCAACAGATCACAACAGATGGTTGCCTCTCCCTGAGCCTGGTTTTGTCTGTTAATGCCGAGTTTGTCCTCCCCACCATCGCCCAGTGCTGCTCATAAGGAACCATCCTTTTTCTCGTGCTATAGGCTTTTTAATTTATAATACAAGCATAAAACACTGAGATCACGGTTGCTGTGAACCCACGCTAAAACACACACACACTCACACAAGCTCCACAACTGAGCCTTATAGCAAAAACATCAAAGACACTTACTTGCCACTTCCAGCGATGCATTGCGACTGACTGCTTCACCCAAGTAGTTGCGTGCCACACACACATACACACCCTCATCAGGTTTGCTTCGCCTTCCATGTACAATTCGCAGAAAGAAGAGGGAGCCGCTGGGTAATAGCATCCTGTGGGACCGAGGGTCCTCTCGATCAGTCTCGACCCGCTCTCCGTCTTTGTACCATTCCACCATCGGGGTCGGACGCCCCTCAGCCTTACAGTTGAGGGTAGCTGGCTCCCCCTTGGACACAATTAAATCAGAGGGGTGCTCTACAATCCGAGGGGCGGCATCCTCTAATCTGGGTCGGGATCCTGGTGGGAAAAAGACACCACAGAGGAGAGACGAGTTAAAGACTACATTTGTGGTGTATGTTTTATTGTGATACAGCCAATGTCATTTGACATATCACGTCATGAGGAACACAGCATCTGCTTAGTCATTAATGCCAAATTATACAAAAACCTCATTTTAAGGCACTGAACTGAGTATAAGCCAAAGTTTGTACGATGGGAATACCGTAAAACTACATTGCTCACAGACTACGGATGTGAAGAACATGGTTACAAAAGCATACCAGTGGAAAGAATCGCACCTAACGAGCCTAAAAGTCCTCAGCCTTTTTTTTCCTTTTTATATATTGGCCACTACACACAAAAGGCAAGTGGGCGGCAAAACTTGTAAAAACACACTCAGCTCGCCTATTTCCAAACCTCTTGAGCTGGACTGCAGCTGAACTCGTCATTTTATCACCAACAACACGACTGTGTGAAATGAGCACATAATGTTACATTTCAAGTATAACTCGAGAGGACGTGTGAAATTACATGCTCTAAATTCAGCATCTATAAAACTAAAAGCAAATCCTCGAGCCGTGGATGAGAAGCATGAAGGCAGTAAATGCGCAGGAACCACTCTGATCTCAAGCCGATGAGAAAGTAGGCTGACTGAACTGTGCACATACTAAGATACTGAACACGTATAATCAGCTCTGTACTTTACTTTCAAAGAATGCTTTGCTGAATTGTCTCGACAGGTGTTTGGGGTTCAGGTTTGTGCTAATCTGTCCAAATGTATTGAATTCTTGTTCAGAGCTCTGCAAGTGTTCTCTTTCTCTTCTGAAAATTGGATTGAAAGACAGAAGCAGAGAGAGATTAAAGTAGGGTAACTCCCCCAGGTTCTTCTACCACCTCCAAATGTTGCTCTCCTTCGCCCAATAATCAACCTCGCTCCAGAAAAAGTTGGGACAACTAGTAAATCCATATTTTTTTCACAATGAAACATAGAAAACACGTCAAATATGTAAACCGAGACACTTTAAAAGCACAATAAATGCTGAAAGGTTTATGGAAGTTTAGGATCAACATATGCACCCATCTATACCGCATACTGTGTCTATTACAACACCATGGCATCGTGCTGAAATGCCCTGCCTGCAGTCCAGACCTCTCACCAGTTGAAAACATTTAGCACATCATGATGTGATCTGATAACAGACAAGAACAGGACAACATTCCAGCAGCTGGTCTTCTCAGTCCCCAGACTTTCACAGACTGTTGTTCAAGTGTGGATGCTGTTCCTATCAAATTCAAAGTCACACTGTTTTTCTCTGTTTAAACATTTGACGTGTTTTTGTGTTTGAATTTAATCCAAATCATTACATTCTGTGTTTTTTGTTTTTTACATTTTAGACGATGCCTGATTTTATTTTTTTTTTAGAATCAGAGTTGCAAATGATAGCATGAGGGTTGTGCTGTAACGTTAGAAAAGCAATAACATAAACTCAAAAACCACGAGGCACAAGTGAAACATCACCCTGGAGAGCAAACAAAAGCAAGAGAAGAGGAGGTGCATCATCGTCTGTGTTTTTCAGACGCTTGTGGGATTCATGAGTGTATTTCTGATTTGTCTTGCCTCACCACTATACTACCAAGCCATGCTGTTTTGTAAATTATAAGAGTGCTGCAATGCTTAGCAATATCCTAATGTTGAGCAGTGTTGTCTTTTTAGAACATTCACAGCAGGAGATTAGCCTGAGCGCTGTGCATTTAACAGGAAAACAGAAAACATGAATTGCTGTTTATTTTTTAGGAGCGCTGCAGCTGAGCTCCAGACTGTAGTTTTATTCCACACCACTGAAGCCATGATTGTTCAAATAAGACTTAAATAGGTTTTGTCTAAATTGCTTTCAATCATGAAAGCTTGTGTAAATTTGCATGTAAAGAAGACTGAAAACAAAAAGAAGACAGAGCTACAAGTGAGCAGATAGTGACACTGTTGCATTTGGACAAATCTTTAACCTAGGAGGTGATCAGCTCCCTGTGCTTATCCTCTAATATTGAGAGATAGCTTAAAACGTGCCTGCAGCATAGGAAAGTTGTAGACTGTATGCTGCAGGGTGACAGAAAAGAAAGACAGCTACAATAGTTCATCCCACAGGTGCATGGATAAAAGGAAGTTCAAAGGTTAAGACTTTCCTGATAACGTCTGATAAGAAAAGCAGTCAAAATTCTCGCCTTCAAAGCGACAAATCCTCAAGAAGGTTTTGGGGGATTAAAAACTCCACTTAAGTGCTTCCTGCCGATGGGATATAGAGTACCATATGACAGTCTTGCTCTCGATGAAATTACATTCAAAGAGATAGGAAGCTCAGGATAGGAGGAAAATGTGCAAAAGCTTTGAAGTTGCTTTTAGTTAGAATCAAATAGAAGCTGGAAAGCATGCACTGAAAGCACGACACAAGATAAGGATACACCTAAAATTACATTTAAAACACTGTTATTTGTTATCTTGCATCAAACATTACCACTTTCTTCACATTTCAGTTGACTAAAATGTTTTTACAGTTTTCGTTTTTTGATGACTTTGAACTGGGGCTGAAAGTGGTTGTAATTTAATTCAAGAATTCATGATAGTTTAATTTATACAAACGATTCCCAAAAAAGCACCTTGTGACGGAAAATATAAGCCTGAACTTGCACCGATCAAATTTAGAATCAGCGCTGTCGTTTTCTTTGAAAACCCAAATGGAATTCTACGCTGCAGCACTACCAGAGAAAACTTTTGATGTGAAGGATTTCTAAAAATGAATCAAATAAAGTATATTGTTAAAAGGTTGCTCTTCTGTCGAATGCTAACAGAAAACAGTTGTCATTTGGTTAAGTGCTCTCTGACCTCCCTCAAGGCCTCTGAGCTGTAGACTGTTCATCTAATAGCTTTAAGGTAGTAGCATCGTGGCTGAGCTGAGCCTGTCTGATCGGGGATATCTGGAAGAGAGGAAGGGGGGTGTCTGTTGTGAGAACTCAGCAGGGCACAGCCTTTAAGAGCTGACTCATAAATTTTACAGTAAAAGCTGGTTGGAACAAGTCATGTGGAAATGTAAAGCAAAGGCTTTTAAGTAGGACGAGACCATCATGTGCGACTGAGCTAAATATTATCAAGAGAACGTCCAAGTTGCAACCACTGAAGACCAACTCTTGACAGATCATACGCCTGCTATCCACAGCAAAGCAAGCTTGGAGAAATGAACTTTCTCCCACTGTAGGAATATGTGGCATGTCACACAGAAAACTACAGCTCCACTGAAAGGATGACAGCAAACTGTCACTGCACCTGAGAAATCTTCAACAAGTATTATGGGAAAATGTCATTTTCTCAGCGTATACAATACCCACATTGATTCTGACGTAGATATGATGTTACAGAAAGGCAAAATGGTTACAGATCAACATAACAGAAAATGACTATACTGCTATGCATACAAGGATATTTGAATTTCTAAGGCAAGCAGCACTGCTCAGCTACTGAGCTCAAAGTGAGCGTAGACGTACGGTATGTAACGGATAAGGGCAAGGCTGGAAAAGATGAACTCCAATCAGGTTAAATGGACAGTTTGGAGTCTCGACAGTCTGACTGCTTGTCTTGAGAAGACTTTCTAATAGGAACGTCTGGGCCCTCTAAGGACCTATTAGCTCCCGTTCATCGTGTAATACAGCAGGATGGCAGCAACTCTCAATGATACATGTGAGATAATAAAGCCACAGGGATGCTCTAGGAGTCTATCCTGTGAGAACTGCAGCCTGGTTAACAGAGAGTGAAGAAAAGATGCAATACTGTCTAAATTATCAAATCAAAAACAGATACTGTGTGAGAGTTCCTGTTTAGATCCTGTTGCGAAAATTGTTTTTATTTCCTAATTAAAAAACTGGACAAAGAAATACAAGAAATGCAATATGAAACTTTCTGCAGCTTTGCAGTCACCACATCCCATCTACAGGAGAAACTTCAAGACATTCTCATCACGGCTAAAGAACAGGACTATTGGCAATAATGAATTATGTAACGCTGTACAATGTAAGGATAAAGGCTGTGCAGTGTTGTTTTGTTACACTGCTGAATGAAGGGTAAATTTAGACAAAGGGTAAATTCTTGGGAGTAACCAAGGAAAAGTCAACAAATTAACATGTGGATATAATCTAAGTGCAAAATCTCAGGCTCCTTAATGTCATCCTCTCCAAAAACAGGTATGGGCAACAGTTCATCAGTAGTAACATTTCTGGCAGACTGAGAATTGCAGATTGGGCCCAACCAATACATTAGTGGGGGCAATATATAAGATATCAGCTATTTGCTGATATACTAGCCTCAGCACATAAAGAATAGACAAGAGAAACACCTTATAAGCACGTTAGAAGGGTTGATAATGCAGTCTGTTCCCCAGAGGGCAAAGTAACTAAGTACAGTAAGTTATTAATTCACTTGTGACTTGTAAATAACTACACTTGACAAATGATTTGAGTGTCTGAAAGATTCAGATCAAGTTTTTAACTCACCAAACGTTCGGGTCAGTGTTGATCCTACATCTGTATCAGCTGACACCAATCTAGACCAACCAGACTTTCTAATATTTCCAATTATTGTCATCTTTACTTCACTTTCTGCAAATATCTCTCAAGACTATGTCTGAAAAATGTCTTTAATTGAACTGTTTCTG
Source organism: Aulonocara stuartgranti (assembly GCF_965226115.1). Taxonomy (NCBI): domain Eukaryota; kingdom Metazoa; phylum Chordata; class Actinopteri; order Cichliformes; family Cichlidae; genus Aulonocara; species Aulonocara stuartgranti. Next base: position 30,449,143 of record NC_138946.1, read on the forward strand.
ATGCATGAACTGTAATCTCTCATCTATGAGGGGAACCCCCCACCAACACCCCACCCTCACTGCATCTACAAACTCATTAGCCTATAGTGATAATGCTGGCAGGGCTGTGATCAATCGCGGCTTCTGGTAAACCTAGTGGAGTTTTTCTTTTTCAGGTTTAATCAACTACAAATGTGCTACAGGTGTGCTGTCTATCTGCATTGTTACTACATCACAGTAATTCAAAGAGCAGATAGTTGGACATCTTTACCATAAAAATTGCGATTATATGCGATTATGTATTTTGAAATTTTAGGAAACCTGTTGCATTTGAATTTGCCTGCCACTTAAAAATGTTACTCCCTTTACGTTCGCTTCTCTTCTGTAGCACTAGCTATACTGAAGCACCACAACCAGAACATCTCTGGATTGTTGATGAGTGGGTACAGTAAATGATATGCAAGTAAATGTACAGTAAATGATTTCTTAAACCTCCTACGTCTATAGGATTCTCTTTTATGTGTTATTGTTCCTTAAAAATTGGATTTGAATTGGACTGGAAGGTGGACAATGATGTAGAATATTAACTCTCCTCAAATGTGCTAAACACAAAGTAGCAAGTCTGTTTTGAAAATGTGAGCAGAAAATAAGGATAACTTTCTCAAAGTGTAGTAAGTAAAAATCAAATGAATTCAGTCGCCTCGAGGCGCTTAAATAAATCCTCAAGTGCAGGTACCAAAAAATAAAACACTTAAGTGCAGTATTTGTACTTCACTAATTCCCACCCCTGCTTATATACTTACAGACAGTTAAGTCTGTAAGTATTTATGTCCTTCCATAACAGCCTTTCTTCAGCTGTAAAGTGGGATGATACAGTAACTTGATTCTTACTTGGTGTAACTACAAAGGTGCTTATTCCAGGAAATAATTCGTCCTATTCAGCATGAAATTTCACTTCTTACCTGATGAATCTGAAGCACCAGACTCAAAATCCAAGAGCTCAGCCCAGAAAGCACTCTGTATTTAGAATATTTGGTAAATGGTAAATGGCCTGTATTTGTATAGCGCTTTACTAGTCCCTAAGGACCCCAAAGCGCTTTACACATCCAGTCATCCACCCATTCACGCACACATTCACACACTGGTGATGGCAGCTACATTGTAGCCACAGCCACCCTGGGGCGCACTGACAGAGGCGAGGCTGCCGGACACTGGCGCCACCGGGCCCTCTGACTACCACCAGTAGGCAACGGGTTTATATATATATACATATATATTTAAATATATATATCCTGAAACATCAGTAGAAATGCAGAAACTTTCAAACATCTTCAATGATTTTCACAAACAGGGGGAGTTAATTAAACCCGTGAGGGTGACGGAGAAATAGCGAGGACAGTGAGTTCACAAAACAAATGAAAAACTGGGAAGAAAACAGCCGAGGGGAGCACCAACCACCACTGCAATGTCCTTTCTGTAATGGAGCCAGAAAAAGTATCGAGCTAGAACTTTGTCTCATCTAGTACAAGAATAAATGTCTTGGTGTGTCCTGTGCTTTTAAAAGGAGTACAAAAGAAAAATCACAGATATCTACAGTTGATTCCGAGCCCCAGTCCTGCCTTATTGCACAACAAACACAAGAGACCTTTCATCATTTACTTCTTCTTAAATGATAAAAAAAATCAGAACACCCAGTAACCCGGGATCTGTCCAAATGGTACAAGACTGGGGCTGATGATTGATCTGCATTTGATCACCGCACCACTGGCGTCTTCCAAGACATAAAGTAGAAAGATATCTATTCTGTATCTTTCAAGAACACCTGGACAATTAATTGAAAATGAATCAAAGCTAATTCAGAACCTCTAATTGTGCTCTAAAGTGATTTTGATTTGAAGGCACATCACCCATTGCTGACAGCATTTTCCAAACACAGATGGCACAGTGATGGTCAGACTCATGCAGCAAATCCAAGAAGGGTCCTCATTTTGTCTGATATTTGTACAAGGCTCAATCTTGAGGTCAACACAAATCTTGCGCTGCAGCCATAAGTACAAGCTGTCTCCAGCATGCAGCCCACCCCTGAGCAAACCACAGCGACTCACAGAAGGTTTCAGCGCATTAGTGGAGCGTGAATCCAGTCCACTAGTCAAATTATAGGACACACAGAAAACAAATATTATATTATGGAAAACCATGTAAGGAGCTCTGAAACGCTCTTTACTTAGTTTGTCAAAGAAAATTCTCACTAAGAAGAATCTTCGCAATTAATAATTGATTTATTTCTGGTTTGCAAGTTAAAAGAATCTAAACTATGAATAAAAACTAGAGCAACAAGCTGAAATCATGAAATTTAGAACATTTCTATGTGCAAAAGTATAATAAATAACACAATAAATAAATTAAAAAAGGATCAAAATATGTGATAACTGAACTTCTACCAATGGCCCGATCACCTCACTTGTATCTGTAAATTTCATATTATAAAGTGCTGTGAAAATGCAGCAAGGAAGTTAGGTATAAAAGTTCTATTGAAATACATAACAACACTGTGTATGTATCAGAAACGTTTGGTTGACGATGGCCTTGGAGGGAAAAGGACATAAAACGTGGACGGCACTCCAGCCCAGCGAGTCTTCCAAACCAGACAGGCTGAGAAATGCCTTTCATTTCAATGTGAAGGACTTGAAAATAAATCAGAATACTGCAATACATCAAACACTGCATTCCTTATCGCTCTGTGGTGATTTGTGGTAAAGAAGACAGATTAACCCAGGCTCTGCCTTAGCAAGTCAAATTAAGCCTAAGATGAGCTAACCCTCACACTGCGCTCAAGATAACCGACCTTCCCTCCAGAGTCTGCTCCTTCTGGTTAGAAAAAGTCTCTTTCTGTTGAAATAAAAGTACCTCTGACTGGCTAACAGGGGGAGCGTAATAATCTTTAAAGAGGGAACAGTGGAGTGAAGAAGATGCTGTAATTCCTTTTCCTCTCCTATTTTTCTTTGTAAAGATTTCTTGTTTTACAGTTCCTCCACCTTCTATTTACTGAAGCTGCAGGAAGTGATTTGGAAATGTGTATTCAAAGTTAAACTGGCAGCAGCGAACGAGGCAAGCTGCAGTTTTTTCCTCCAGCTTTGTACTCTTTAACCCTCTGGGGAACATAAAATGAAGTACTTGCATGACAATACAAAGTGGCTTTAACTGAGCCCGTGTTGATGCTAAGCATCTAAATGAGTGGGGTCAACTTTGGAAAAGGAACTTCTGTGTTTTTTATACTGTCTCTGCTGAGGTCGTGAACACTTTGGTGGGAAAGGGGCCGAAGCTGCTTCGTCCTGCTCCTTTCTTTGAAAAGCAGGGATCATGGAAATGTGAGTGAGAATGGCCCTGTGAGTATAGCCTCTTCCTCTGGTGAAGAACCTGTATGAGCTGGATGTTCGTGCACGCTGACCAGGCAGAAGCTTGAGAGCAAAGTGCATTTTCTGCTCCAACAGGAAGAAAGCATTTTCCCACTAAAAATGTTCCTGGTGGTACAAGATGCCTGAGAGACTAGAAAGTTGATTAAGCTTTGATTTACTTCCACCTACAGAAACAAGACTGAAGGGCTGTGAAATGTCTTAAAAATTGACATTTCTACTGTTTACTTTGAAACATACTTCAACAAGACCCCACCTGACATTTTGGTATGAATGATCATAATAATGTGGGGGATGTTTCAGCTAAACTATTCTTTCCAGCCCAGCATCCTTCAAGTTATCACAGACCTTGTCAGTTGGAGCTCCAGCAGCCCGATGGTAACAAGCATCGATTTTGTTTTCTGCTCACTCCACCAAAGCGGTTTCAAGCTTTGAAAGAAGAAGAGAACAGCAACTGTATTTGGTGACTGAACTCCCACACTTCATCCCATTTCACTGTAAGTGCTCTTTGTGATGAGCGCAGAGCGGGGGTAGGTGGGTGGGAAATATAAGCATGGAGATAGTTAGTGGATGGTTTGGCTCCAGAAAGGCTGTATGATGATGGCACGATTGTTCATTATCTCTAATTATCTGTCCATTAGTGATCGCTGACGAAGGTGCAGTCTCTCAGTCGTGTCAAAGAGGAAATCCTCGAGGGGACTCCAAGACAGGAACAAGGCTGGTTGTGGGTGGCCAAACACATCAGTGAGGAAATGCCACTGGTTTCCTGTCCCACAACAGTATATTTCAAGATTAGCCCCTATTGGATGTGTGTCCCCTTATACAAACAGACACAAATGTGCAGGCTGGCTGCTATCTCTCTGAAAACACACATTACACCACATCGTATTTTGAGGGAGGAAAGGGTCGAGACAACGACTTCCTGAAGAGGATCCACGACATCACTAACATGACAAAAATAAACTACGGTGCGTGGTTTTATTTTGTTTTACTGACTCTTAGCTTGCTAGTCAAACATGAAATAATCTACATGGAGAGTGCCTGTATTATTAAAAAACAGCTCATGAGACCATGATAGCAATTAGCTCAATCATATATGATACACATTTCCAAGACCCTTTATTTAAGTGGTAAGATGCAGCCTTGACATACTGTTGAGGACATTTCAAGTAACACTGGTCCTGATGTATCATTAAGTCATGAAGTGAAAAGCTGTAAAGAGCAAGAGCTGGATTAACATCCAGCTGCTGTCACTTCTATAAGTGCTACAAATTCAAAAGGTTTTTGAGGTGAAGGTAAGGTGCCTATTAAAGAAATCAGTCAATTAGTCATAGCTATCAATCACCCACCAGGGCAAACAAACAGCCATAGAGACACTCAAATTCCTCCTATCCCCAACTCGATGTGTGTATCGACACCGTCGTCAGAAAAAAAAGTTGTCCCTGTCAGTTTTTTACCTTGCCATTAAATCATCAACAGTAGCTGTCAGTTTCTGGCTACTACGGCATCACCTTGACACATCCGTGTAGAAAATAATCCATTATCAGGCGGCTTTTTGTCATGCAGAGCTTTTGAGTGCCAGACTCACAAATATATCCACAGCACTGAGTTACTGCTCTGACAGCTGTGGCAGTACCCACGGGCTTTTTCTTTGACTCTCCAGCAGTCAGAGTTATGTCACTGCTTCAAACATCGGCAGATAACATAAACAGGATAAACATGAAATCTGACTGGCTGCTTCACCAGTCAGATTTCATGATGACCTCACCCTTTATTAGACAGATAGTCAGACACTGAAGCGATAAAAGGATGAGGAGTGTAAGTGTTTGTAAGAACAATGCAAACACTGCTTACCCATATGGAAAAGAAATAGTAAAAACTTATAAAAGACTTGCATAAGATGTGGCCTACTTCATATAGTGAATCATATAAGGCTTATATGATTTACTCATGAAAATGGCCACTTTCATATATTGTTTTAGTAAGTATCCAAAACATACAAGTTTCATTTATATAATTTTTCTAGGGATCTTATATCTGTTTTCACTCTTGTATGCTTTTCATACAAGTTTCACACAAGACAGATACAAACTTTATAAGATTTATATATATCTTTTCCATATGGGTAATCATCCAGGTAAGCAAATCCCATTAAGTTGAATGTGTTCATATGGGAGAAATGTTTTGTCACTCATCCAAGTAACTGAAGGTCAGCACCACTGACTAGCAATGGGCTGTGCGCTCAGATTTGTGTCTCACTGCCAGCCTGAATGCAATTCGCACAAACAGTTATTATATTTAAGGGAGAATTATTTTTTCACAGAGGGCAGGTAGGTTTGGATAACATATTTCCCTTTTTAAGTGAAATGATTATTCAAAAACTGTACTTGAGATATCTTTGTCTGAAATCTAATGTTAGGGGTAATCCATCTGTCTGCAGCCTAAGGCTGGAAGCTTAGGTATACTGTGTTGGGCCCTAAAGGCAGTTGCACTTGAGACCTTCAAGGAGTAGGGAGTGCTACGGTAACTTGGCCTGCCAGCACCCGCTGCTAAATAGAGATGAGTTTAAGTCCTTTCCCTTGATGCCTGATGAAGAAGGAGCTCAGTGTTTGTTGATTTTGGCTCGCTGTGGTAGGAACATGCAGCATAGATAATAAGCAGTGCCATTAAGAGAGGGAGCGCAAGCCTTAGTTTGCAGATGAACGAGCAAAAACACCCCACTGACATGTTTACAAAGTGCTTTTATTTATTTACTACAGCCCAGTACACAAATAACTTGTTATTAATGCATCATGAGGTGCAGTCAATCTGATGTGTAATGGATATTTGTGACTGTGAAATTCTATTATCATGGGTACGCATAATAAGCGGCTGTTCAACGACTAGCATACGCAAATTCACCTCATGTTTTTTTTAGCATTACTTATTATTCATTTCTAGAACTGGTTGACCAGCAGCTTGAAAAAAAAGCAAAACTACTCAAATAAGATTCAGAAAGTGGATGGATGATTAACGCTGCTGATTCTGAGGTAACAGGAGGAGGAGTTTTAGTTCCTTGCCCCGATTTCGAGTGTTATTTTTCAACCGGCGCAAGTTATGATCTTCTTGTAGCTTGAATGCTACACTGTGCCTCATTTCAGTGCATCATGCTTGAATGTATTGACAGCCTAATTGATCTGTGCAGAACAGATGGGTAGGCAGGTGGGGGGAGGAGGAAGGTACGCTCACTGTGCGAGTGCATGTTTGTTCTCGGAAATGACTACAAAGCTTTTTGTGTCTTTTTTCTTTCTGCAGAAAAAGGAATGTTGTCAATATTCCAAAAGCAAAAACAAAATGAGCTACTGCATATTGGAGCGCTGTTAGGAGCCATTCCAGTCGGCAGTGATGACTGTAACATAAAAATAACAAAGTAAATCTAGGTTTACAATGTGGAGTGCAGCTGGTAAAAGTCTCGCGCTGGGCTTCCATCTGAATAGCCACCTAAATGGAACGGTGCTATCTCATTTTTGAAACACTGTACTGGTTACTGACTGCCAACAGAATTCACAAGAACTGTTTTGTATCAGTGTCCATTAGTACGTCCATGGGTTTGTGCAAAAAGCATTTTTCAAACAGCACATTCATCTCTGTGGGACACATCTTAGAAATTCGGAAAAATAAAAATACACATCTTTTTACTTTAGTCATTCACGTGGTTTTGGTTTTAGAGTGAACTGGTCTTTTTGCCACCAGGATCTAGTGGTTGTGCCCCAACTTTAAAGAGGACTACTCAGACATCTCAATACAATCTCGGCAGCAGTTATAACTCCTGTCAAACTGTCCTTGATCAATCCATTAAACCCCTCCAAACCTCCTCCACTGTAACTCACTGAGGCTGACAGCATGTCTGAAAAACCTTGTGCGCAAAATGCACAACTGCCAGAAACAGAAGAAAGGGTTTTAAACAATGGCCATCTCGGTAATTGTGCTATTTCAGCCACATTACACCCCACGGTACTTCCCTCCCTAAAGGAAATTGAGCTGTGTGCTCAGACTGTAATTACAGAGTGGTTATCTAGGTTTGGTGTCGGCTATTTCATCTGGCAACTAGTCTGGTGAGGACATCCACATTGCAACAAAGCAGCTGTTTTCAGCTCCTGCCTTGAAGTCACATCAATAAAGTACATTGTAAACACATGAGTCACTGACAGTCATTGGAGAAGAGTTTCCTGAGGTCATCGAGGTGACTGATAGTGACAGCGGTGATTGGCAGATTCCAGTGTCATATTACTGGAAAAACAGTCTGAGACCAGACTCTGTGACTCTGGCTCCGCATGAACGGCCCCTTCACACGAAGACGAGGGATGAAGAATCATTCCTAAACTCTTCTTCATTGCGTCTTCTTCTCCACATATATCTGTGCTGGCACTGATCTGAAGCTTCTTCTTCCTTTTAATCTATGCCACTTTGTATAACAGTATCAGAGTGTGACAAGAACACACATTTAAATGTAAATTTACCGACGGGGGGGAGTCTGCTGCTAAAAACAGTACAGTTCTCTCTTTTTTTTAACTCACCATGTGTTTGCTAAAGTGAAAATAAGCAGCTTTAATCCAGCCTTTATAGTCCCAGAGGAGCATCTGGAGTCAGTGAAGGAGCACTTTCACAGATGCTGAGTTCATAGGCAATGTTTACAGGCTTGTAAAAGGGAGCCTCAGCAGTGGGGCTGGGCCCAAAGACACCACACTGACACAAACGATATCATCCCACTTGTGTCAAAAAACATTGCTTTAGTACGTCGCACATGGAGGTTCATCTGTGCTGAACACAGACATGAATGCATGTTGACAAAGAGCCTGTAGCCAACTGGCAGCAATTTCAGTTATACACGTGTGATTGATGGAGGATCTGAGGATCCAGCAGTCTCATTTAAACATATCTCTGTCATCCCAGAGGTGTCTGATGTCTACAAGAAAGAGCCATACTATGACTCGTAGTGTGCGTATGTGGCAGATTTCGCTTCTGAAAGCTGAAATCAAAAGCACCATATGCATACGTCTGAAGGCAGAGTCATGAAACAACAAAAGCCAATATTGTGCATCATACATTTATATCCAGGGATTCGGTGACACTTAAACCTACACTGTTTGGTACTCTCCACCACACAGACTGGGACATAGAGGAGCTGCTTAACATTTTACACGCAGCAGCAGCTGGTAAAGGCTTTTTCCACCAAACCTTGTACAGTAGCAAGAAAGCATGCATTTTTTAGCAATGCTGTCCACAGAGGGATTCAAACTTTCAACCCTGCCACACTCACTTACAGTAGTGGAGAAGAAACTGAAGGGTTTTTGTTTCACAATTGCATTGTGTCCATAATTCATCTAATGGGCCCAATGCTAGAGATAAATGAGCCAGCAAAGTCAGATTTCTGTGGGGAGCAGATGCTGGTGATAATCCAGTATCCCCTGGGCAGGTCACACAGTAAAGCTGCATATGGGCTACTCTGCTGTCTGTTGTTCCTAAGTGGCCTTTTAAGTGACATCATCTAGGAGGATTACTCACTTATGCACAAATGCTGACATAAAGGGGGCTTCCTACAAGATCAGCTGACTGATGTGAAATAGTAACTTTGTAAACTTTATAACGGACATTGTACAAGTGTTTTGTTTGTTTGATAACCATAACCACAAAATAAGCAATTTAAAACTTACCATATGCCAAACTTCCGAGTGCAAATACAACCAGTAAGGGAACCAGAGCCGGACTGTACTCCATTATACAAATGTGCACATAGGTAGATAAGGTTGGTGGCAGTCTTTAGGCTGTCAAACAGCAGCAGCACCACTTATAATTTCCACACAGACCCACAAATGAGCGCCAGCCTATGGTATGAAATGTCAGCAACTAGCAGCGGACTCCGCAGGCAGCATCTCAGCCGCTCTACAAATAAACCACAAGTTCAAACTTTAATCCCTCAACGCTTCTGCAAAATCTGCGTTTAGTGTCGTACAAAGCAAGCTGCAGGTGATGATCGGAGGGGCGGCTGAGAGTAAGGTGAAGGCGGCGCCCGGTCAATGAGTCCCGTTTTTTCCTCTTTTTGTTTGTTTTTAACAGAGGAGAAACATTCATCAGGGCTTAGTCCTGTAGAAAAACAGCCCCAAAGTAGCCGGAGTCATCGTACCAGGACGAAACGTCCACTTTGTTAAAAGCTCAGCTCCATGTGTGTCACTGCTCCGTCCCTCTCTGTCGCTCCGCCACCAGCACTGAGCCTCAGCAGCAAACAGTGCGCTCCCGGAGCCAAAGCGCACCACGGTAACAGTGGCCACAATGGCATTACCGGCTTCCGCTTGTGCTTTCAAAATAAAATTCTAATGAAGCAACCTGATGCAATGCCTACGGCTATATTATAAATTGATAAGTTAGAGAAGCATATCTTTAAGAGGGTAATCACTGGAAAATGAATATTAAAAAACAGCTGTGTTAATGCCAGTGGAGCCGGCAGGTCCTGACTGACCTAACAAAATGTGAATGATTGGTTACAGAAATCATTCAACCTGTCAGGGTTTCTATGCACCTCATCTAATAGTTTCGACTCCGGAATATCTATCTATCTATCTATCTATCTATCTATCTATCTATCTATCTATCTATCTATCTACACAGAGAGAGAGGGAGAATCTACACTATTAACAAAAGCACATCTCAGTTAAGCTGTGACAAAACCAGCCTGCTGTAACAGTATGCTGAAGGCAGACTCAGCATGCCTCCGGTTCATCCTTGTTTAATTCCGACTAACTTTACCACTCCAGTACCATTCTCTTAAAGGGCCAGTGCGCTCAATTTCAATGCGTATGTTGCGGGAGCCTCCGAGGGACCATTACAGTGAAACCTTGTCAGGCTATGTATGTAATGTTCGTATACCTTCTAACCAACAAAACACGATAGGACCATGACCAGTTAGTCATTTCTGTTAAATTCAGATTTAAATAAACTTCAGGTTCTTAGAGACACAACAGAGGCAACTACAGTTGAAGCAAAACGTTTGTGAACCTTCTCGTAACTCCCATAACATCTGCCTGGATTAATAATAAAATGGCAAAAGTTACTAATGGAAATATTTACTTGTTTTTTTTTTTTTCAGCCATTACTGTGGGTGATTACTCAGTGTGCTTGATCTGGACATGAAAAGTAGATACGGTTAGTGTTTCGTCAGATTGTATTTTGGCTATAATTGTAACTTAGATGAAGATTAGAGACGAGTAACCAATACAGAATCCCACAAGTAATCCAAACAGTTTTGTACTTTGTCTCTGTTACTCCGTTTCTGTGTCCTCCATGCGCTGGTAAGATGTTTCCCACTTAAGCTGTGAATTTTCCTCAGCATTGAGAAGAAGTCACCATGCTGTTCAAAAAAGTCCAGATGTATAATATGCAATCAAAGACAGCTTGGACACTTTATCTTACATCTATATAGTTATATATATGAATATTTTGCATCCTTGAACACGCTATGAAGAGCATGAATGCTAATGTAGTGCTGCAAAGATTCATGATCTTTGCATTCATTCAGAAACCACCTTTTTTTTTCTTAAACTGAACTCATAATACTCAATGAGGCGCAAATGTCAGCTTTTATCTCATGGCTGTTATCTAAACACACAGGCATAAATAATTTTGGCAATAGTTTGAATCCAAATGCAAATTTCTCTTACATGTGTACGACCTTTGATTGTGCCGACTGTGATGCTATGTATACAAATAAGGCGATAGAAATGACTCAGGCACTAAAAGATGCAAACAAGCCCCCCACACTGCTGCAAAATGTCACTATTTATCTGAGCACAGGCTCTGCCTGCAACTGATGGAAAGCGAAAAGCAATATTACATGTGCCAGGAGATACGGCAAACTGCAGCCAATGAAACTTGACTTAAGAGCCACAATTCTGCAATAAGGAATGATTGGCTAGAGTGCTGTTGAGCTGAATAAATATTAGGGGTCAGAAAGACCTGGTAAACACACAGCTCTTGACATTTATAGAAATGCATTGAATGGTGGTTTGCATCAAGCTGCGCATACTAAGTTGAGCTTTAACACATTCTGTCTCGCTGTGTTCTCAGCATTGCATGAAACAGAAATAATTCCACATCAGTAAGGTCACAGTGTCTGCTGCAGAGAGCTGAAAATAAATTCTCTCTTTTTGGGTTAACAGGAAAAATGAGAAGCAAGCGCCACTTAAACACCCCTGATATTTCTTTCATGTTTTATGCATGTACATGTTTAATTTAATTGCAGAAACTGATTAATTGAGCATTGCTCTGTGATTGAATAAAACATGATGAGGCCCTCCACTTAAACGCATTTCCGTTTGTCTGTGACTGATGCCGCTACTTTGGTGCTTTCATCAAACATTTGGCATAGCTGTCAGTGGAATCAAGCACTCCATGAATTCAGACTAATTATCCACATTAGGAACTGAATTACAATGACAGCCCATCAGTGTGGATTGGTGCTGTGCAACACATTTGCAGCTGAGCCATAGACCACAGAGTTTTGCCCTTTCCACGCACAAAGATTTGCGTGTGGAAAGGGCATAATTTTTGCTATTCATTTGAAAGCATTGTAAAGGCCACGTAGAGTCAACTTTTGTGAAATGCCAGCATTAAAACATTTCCTGGAATTCCTGGCAGCATAGGAAAAGACGGCCTCTATAATATATAGAGGCTAATTGATGGTTTGGTTGGCAGGAGACTTTTCATTGCCCTACCTCTAGACCAGCCAGTGTTTGAACAGAGTCTCTGGAATCTACAAACAATAAATGTCAATCCAAATAAAAAAGAGTGTTTCCACAGTTGTTTAGAACAGATCCACTGAAAGAGTTGAATTCAGCACATGGCAAGCACGCTTCAAGACAAACGTATCGTCATATTAAGTAATGCACTGGGCAGCTGAGCCTACATTTATAAATAAACTAATGACTTTAAGTGAAAGGAGCCTATGATGTATGAAGGATCTTTTTTTCCCCTCTTTTGGCCGAGGCTGCACTGTTTCTGCAGGCTGTTTAACTGTTCCACTCTGAATGGCTTTCAAATGCCTTTCAGAAGAGTGAGAAATATCAAGCATCCCCCAAACATCAATTTATGGAAACCAAATCAGGCTTTCAGACCAACGTACCACACACATATCATTTACATATAAGCTCCAAAATAATCAAAAGGAAAGAGACTTGTTATTTAAAAGTCTATTCGTTTATTTAAGATGAGACAGAGCTCATTTTGCATGCATGTGTGATGCAAACAACAAACTATCAGTGCTTTGTCATTTTAAGGAAAATTAATCTCTTGCACTTCTCACCATGAAGGGTTTTCTAAAGAGTGCTTTCAGTATATGAAGCTGTCCCAATGGCATTGAGTAGTTGTGGAGACAGATTAATTCTTAAAAAGTATACAATTTCTTTTGGCTTCATCCTTCTTCTTTAAGCAGCATTGTTGTAGGTCAAACCTGATGATTCATGAAGTGTCATGTAGAAATGTATTACTTCCTGTCCAAGGATGTCTATAGACGTGACTGACTCTGAGGACAGAACAATAAGTGACCTTGGAGATGTCCATTAAATGGAAAATGACATATTTTGTTCTTTCTTTGTGTCTTTTAAAATAGGGGGTCATTTTAAGGAGCCAGTACATGGCTAGTAGAGGACCATTGTAAGTACAATAGGTGGATTTATTGTTGTGTTTTTAAAGAATGCATTATATTCATCATATGCATTGTGTTCCAGTTTTCCACTTTTAGAGTTGAACAAATAAAGACACAGTAGACATTGAGACACTGATAGTCCACATGATATGATATTCCCAGGGTGTGGTTGTGTTTTTGAGATGAGCATTCTTATTATATTTTGAGTTGTGCTGCCAATTACAGTTTTTGTTGTACAGTTTTATTGTTTAACTTTGAAGGATAGTTTTGCTTTGCTTTGTTTTTTTTAACCTAGTTTTACTTCCTGCTTTTTAAATTAGCTGCATGTGTACTTTTAGTTCTTTGTCACATTATTTCACAGCCTTCCTCCATCTCTCTGTCTTGGGTCGTCTCATCTAATTTCATGACCTTTTGATGTAAAGATGGAGTGCTACACATGGCAAACCTTGGTATTTTCTTTTCTCGAATTTGCCAACATAATTTTCTCCTGTTCGTTACTGGAAGGCAAACAAGATTTTCCTTATTTTCGCGCTTAAAAGACCATATGAACTGATGTATTGTTCTTCCCACAGAGAAATGGCCAACATCCTTTACCAGAACCACTTCCTTCCTGGCTATAAATCACCATTAATGTATAAAAACAGTGATGGCAGTCCTGATATTGCTGGGAGTGTTCAAGGAGCAGTTTTGCATGCCGACAATTACAAGAGCTGATAAAGCTGAGGAAGAGGGAAAGTAAAAGTCTCTCAGATATATACGCCCACAGCTGTTGATGTCAGAGATTAGCCTTCTGTGAATTCATTGTGCAAATGCTTAAAATAATTGCTATTTAGCTGCCCCAAACTTGAGCTCTGATTTAAAGCTAAAAATGTTTTTTCAACAATGCAAGTTCATCTTTTAAAGTACCTTTAAAATCCCTGAAAGGCTAACCTTGAGAGAACACTTTTAAGTTGGAAATAGCCAAAACTTGAAGCAGAAAATAACAGACTATTAAGATGGAATCAGTGGCACACTGCCTACGAGGCACTCTGTACATTCTGAATCACATGCATATGCCCCTATATCTGATGATGCAGCAGAGCGGGGAGAATAAGTCATTAAGACTATTGCTTATAATCTCGGTAGGCAGACCCACTCGTGGTGAAATCACTGTTACCTTGAAATGCCATTAAATGCTTATCATCTGCATCTATAACGAGACATTTGAACCTTTTCAAGGTTTCTTCTCCATTTCTAGTAATGAGACCCCCATATGTCTGCACCTTTTTTTAAACTCATAGCGGGTAATAAGAGGACAACCCCCTCAAGAGGATCCAATGAACGAATTCTAGTATAGATTAATTGATTAGGAGGGTGGCGCTCTAAGATGACAATATATCTCTTTATTGATCCACCTTTCAATGGGAATGGCTGTTATCCAACTTCCCTCAGGGATGAAAAGAAAAAAGAGGAAAAAAATACGAGGGGGAGGTGGTAAAGCAGTCCAGCTATTAGGTGGGCAACTAATTTCCTGTTTCTCTTGCTGGCTTTTCTCAACTTGGATTCAGTCCCACAGTGTGAATAAAAGGAAATATGGGCAAGAGATCCAGTGGATTGCCATTTAGACTAGAGCTCTATTGTCTCTCTACTGTCTCTGCTCCTATAAGAATCCATTTCTTTATCTCCACTTCTTCTCAGAGACCTCTTTCTTTGCCATCACTCTATATTGAGAGCACCCCCCCACCCCCCCCCCCCACCCCTCGCCCCAACCATTAATTTTAGGGCTGTGAAGCGAGACGCACCTTCTGCTTTCTCCAACGCTCTCTGCATATATACGAACTGATAGGGGTATATGACAGGGCTGGGCGTCCCGTCTGTTTGCCACCACACATTATGATGAGAGGGGCAGATTGTGGTGTCAAAGCAAACATTAAGCTCTTGTTTATCTGCTGGGGTTAACCATCCAGTGGGTTTCATATACTGACTGTATTCTGTAATGAGTGGGGATGAGGTTTGGCACTTGTACTATAAGCTGTGTGGATGTCTCTCTGAAGACAGTAGCTGAATGGGTCACCAACAGCAGAAACTGGTTATGATGAAGGACCAAAATGGGTAATAAAAGCGGTTATTTTGAATGACGGACAACAATTTTGCATTTTATGACTTGGCTGTCCTTTCAATTTGTGAGATGACGAGGACATGGAGGAATCCTGAATGCGTTTGTATTGGCACTAAGCCGTAAGAGCTTCAGCAAACCTTGAAATATATTACAGCATTGGTGTCACTCTACTCTCCTCTTTACTTAATCTCTTCCACTGGGTTTTGGAACAGCCGTGGCTGTTTAAACCATGGTTTTCTTTTCTTGAGCGACTGATTCCTGAGAACACTGGAGAGGTGTTTTGAGGATTGATGTTGCCTCTGATGCATCACTTTCCTCACTGGAAACATATTTCCTTGTTTTCTAAAATGTCTGGAATAAAATTCAGCCTATTGTTACTAAAAGATGTCTTATCTTTGACACATCATGATATTCATTTTGTTGCTCTCTCCTACACAAAAACAAGCTCGCTGCTCCTCACTTTGTCAAAGATGTCTGGTGTCTATATTTCTGGTTTGTTGTCTCTATTGGCTGTGTAGCAGAGACCTCCTATGCCCCCACCTGTGGTTTAGCTGAGAGAGCTTATTGGTATAATGGCAAGTAATGAATGGCATTACCTGACCTGACAAGACTGGACTTACTGTGATGTGGTCAGTTTTAGAGCCAAAGCTTGTAGTAACAAGTGTTGTTCATGACTTTAAACTGTTGCTGTTCTTTTATTAATACATTTAGTAATATATTTGCAAATAAACCGTGAAAAAGTCATTTATGTTTCTATACTGAACAATGCAATTTTCACATGACTGCAGTATAGGATTGTATGAAGTTATGCAGGATGCTACTGTGCCCGACCTCTGCAGTTTCTTGCAGAAGATGCGCACCTTGTTCAAAATAGTCTTTTTCTCAGGCACCAAGTGGTGTCAGGACAGAGGGTCAGAGCCCACAGCCGGCTAGCGCACTGTGCTGCTCTGTAATTTAGCCTCCTCTGCTTCCCCACCCCACAGAGCTCCCATCCATTCCTTTCCTGTGAGATGAAATGACTCTTCCAATTCTCCCATTCTGCACTGGGGCTGCGAGGTGGCAGGGTAGCGGGGAGATGGGTTGGTGAAGTGGCAACTGCAATTATGGCCCTCCCCACAACACACATACCCTAGAGAGCCTGAACAAAATTGTCTCCCCTCCACATACAAGCTCTTCCGACTCCATTCCATCTCTCACCTGCCGTTAACAGGCAGCCCCGGCCAGCTGTTACGGTGTGTGACAGAAGCCATTCATGCCTAGCAGCTAGCTGCCTTATTTTCAGTAGGACTACATGAAGGAAAGAAAAGGCAGTGATTCAGTAACATGCATAGTATTTCCAACTAGCAAAGTAATAATTTCACTAATTTCAATTGGATATTATTAATTTAAAAGTCTAAAAAGGATAAAAAAAAAAAAGCTTATGAAACCAATTTTGCTGTAAAGAGAGCTGCAGAATACATCTTTCTGAGGATGCAACCAGGAAGCCAAAAACAAAATCTGTGTGACTGAAATTAGAGACTGCAACCTGAAATAATTTGCCATTTCATACTCCTGTTTCATCATATCCACTTCCAGGGAGCAGTAATCACACACATAGACAGATCAGACAATGCTAGATTTTACACAGTGATTACGAACAGACTGCCAGTCTCCTGCATTGAATTTGACCCCCCATCTCACTGGACTCCTGTGGAGAGGTAAGCTAATATTCTGTTATTACTTTAGCTATGTTTCATGCAAAGTAACCCATTATATTTCCAGGACAGAGCTGTGTTGTCTGGCAAATTGGAAAGGGAAAGTAATTACACCATGAATACACACAGCTAGCTCATTTGTTAGAACCGAAAATTGATCTAATAAAGCAAAATAACACTCACAGCAGACATTCTCATTTTAATGGGAGATGGCAAACTATAGCACAATGCTGAGTGCATACAATATCACAGTGGTCCACTAAAAGTGTAGCCTTTTACTGTTTGCCAGTCCTAGCCTCCAGTGACAGATCAAATAAGACTTGTAAGTATACCTTCATTGTGTCAAAGGTCACTGTGAATGAAAATGAAAGAGCATGACAGCACATGTGCAATCAGGAGGGAAGATCAATGCTATTCAGACCACTTTGGTTTCAGACTGCAGTGCTCACAGTTGATTGTGGTCTTAATGCTTTCTTTGATTACATTTCTTCAGGTTTCTTCATCAAAAATAAAGCTCTGGATACATTTTGGTTGTTTTTGTAACTCCTGTAGTGGTTTGCTGAGATTACTGACCCATGAGTTTGAGATTCTTTACTTTTTTGTAAATACATCATCTGATATTTCATTTAGAAACATTCCCATGAAAATTTAGCATACACGTGTAATTAATGCAAAATAATCTAATACTCTGTCTATGAAGATACTGTACGTGAGCTTTACCTACGGTCAGAGATGAGCAGAACTGTTCAAACTGTTTTAGAAGAAGACTGGAACAACTCATTCCAGACCACAGAACTATTCTGTACAACCAAGCATTTCTGGATTTACTGAGAACAGTCCCACCAGAAAAAGGACACATGGGTCAGAGTATTTTCTTGAGTTTATATACACCTATAATGTCACCACTCATTCTACCACTAGTTACTTGCCCTATTTTCTCTATTTGCCTTCTATATTGGGTGGAGTTCCAGCTTCCAGTTGATCAGACAACAGTCCAGGCTGTTTGTCAGGATTCATGGATGGCTGGGAGGTCATCTCCTAGAAAAAGAGGTCACTAGTACACATCAGTAGGAATGAGTCAACCAGATAAAGAGCAATGTTCTGTAGAAATAGTGCACAGAAAACTGTGGAACCAAGCGCTTTCAGTTGTACGTAGGGATGGGTAATGGCACCAGATACCGGTAGTTACCGGTAGTAACCAGACCGAAAAGCAGCGCACATTTCGGTGCTTTATTTTCTTGAAATGTCATACACTTTGAATTCTAGCCAATCATTTTACCTTTCCAAGGATAGTAGGCAGGCCCAGGTACGTACGTCCTTTTAGAGCAGAGCTACAGATTAAAAATGCCCAAGGTGAAGCGGTCAAAAGTCTGGCTGTACTTCACAGCAAAAGATGCAAACTCAGCAGCCTGCAACAAGTGCTTTAAGGTGATACTGTGCAAAGGAGGTAACACCTCAAATCTGATGAAACACCTGGCGACGTATAGCATTTTTTTAAAAGCCGAGAAATGCACCGTATTTGATAGCTTGCTGCAAGAGCTCACACCGAGCACATCTACTGCGGGTGTGGTGCCTGTTATCAGACCCGGAGTTAGCAACATCCCCCAAGAACCCGAAGAGGAGAGTCCTGGCCCCTCGCCCTGCCAGTGTAGCAGAAATGATGACGGATGATGATGGCAGCAGCAGCCGTTCTTCTCTGGGTGAGTCGCTTAATGTTGTTCGCATGTAATTTACATTGAGTAGGCTAACCACGTTATTACATTAATGCATGTAAGGTGAACTAATAAACACCATCGTAGTGACATGCGGCTGTCTTCTAGTTTGATAGAGTGATACCATATATGCCCTATAGCTGCAGAAAAGGCTAACATTGTTATCTTTTTACAAAAAAAACCCAGCTAAACATGAGAGGTTTTAGGACAAAGTTTGTGTTTTCCATTGTTTAAGCACCAATTCCAACCAAAGGAGGTATGTTGTATCAACAGAAAAGGCTAACTTGGTTATCATTTTGCAGAAAAAAAGGGACTGCTAAAAATAAAAACATAAGAGGTTTTTGGGCAAAGTTTGTGTTTTCCATTCTTTAAGCACCGGTTCGAGCACCGTTTAAGCACCGGCACCGTTTCAAAAGTACCGGTTTGGCACCGGTATCGGATAAAACCTAAACGATACCCATCCCTAGTTGTACATATGTTATATATGTAGCTGGGTGGTAAAACTTAATTTCATAATGTAGTTTCCCACTTGGGTTAAATAAGTATTCCCTCAGGATGTTGGGGTTGGAGTAAATGTATTATGTGTCAACTTGTTGCTGTTTTGTTGTTGTAAGGTTTAAACGTGCTGCCAGAAGTTACATATAGTTTGTTCTGTCTCCATTTGTTTTTCTCTTTATTTACATAGCTTTTTTCTCTCTCTCTATGAAACTTATAGCGGGAGTCTACATTGTGATGAAGAGAGATAATTTTATTACCGGAACTGAAATCAGATCTATGAAACCCTGAGCTCCAAATAACCAACAAATACATGAATTTAAGAGGCACTCATGCTGCAATAATCTCTTATTATTCTCATCTCCAGTTTGAATAAGCCTTTAAGGTCCCTTTAGAAGCTTTCTTCGTTTCCATACCGCTCTCCTTGTCTGATGAACAAATGTAAAAAGTCTGGGAAAAATGGCACCGACATTCCTCCTCAAACCCCCAAATAGAGTGTCAGGGTTAAGCGTTACTGTCTCAAGGGGGAAAACGTGAGATAACGAGTGAGAGCCTAGTCCAAACACTCGAAAGGGAAAACAGCTGGAAATGACTGGTTTACATTTTCATATCATGACAGCACTGTTAGTATGAATACTAACGGCGTTAGCATGTTGAAGAAGTTTGTTTTTGCATTAGCATTTATCATGTGGTGGAAAGTAGAATGTCAGTCATTTAATTTTTTTTAATTCAAATACTATCCAAAAAATGGCATTATACAAATATTGCAATAATATACAAATGACATTTCCGTGAGTACCAGACGGACTGGATTATGAAAGCTCCAATAATGAAGACGTACCAGAGGTTTATGCTAACATATTTCCAATTAGCTCCCCAAGAGAACTTAATCTCATGAAGGAATTTATATACACATATAAACCAAAGCATTAAAACCATCGGACCAGTGTTGCTTGAATCCCCATCTTACTGTCAAAACAATTCTGACCCATCAGTGGTATCTGAAACCTGGATGCTAACAGCAGATCCCATAGGTCATCTACAGTCCTCAAATCCTTCCTGCAGATAACCAGTGAGATGGGGGTGAGTATGTTACACATTTTTTAATCACTTAATAAAGTTAGAGATACTACTTGAGCTACATAGGTTGTGCATATCTGAAGATCAGCAGATAAGGAAAAACAATTATCAAAGTACCTTTTTTCTTTACTTGCCTTACAGTCAGCTGACCTACACTTTAGAGGGCTGGAAAAATTGGCAGTAAGTGTAAATTCATTGGATAGAAGGAGACGAATGTGATGGTAAAATAAGCCCAGGCTAGTGATAGCTGCTGATAACACCACACTGACTTTTGTGCATCTGCAAAGACAGCATGCTAACGCAAAGTAGGGAAAAACCCAGAGTGATGTTAAAGCTGAATGTGTGCTCTCTCCAGGCAAACAGTCAGACTCTGATCTTTAATACAGCATTGTAGCTTCTACCTGTAACTTTTCAATCAGCGTGGCAGTTGAAGTGCTCTTTGAGCTCGTTTTCACATTTGCTGCAGGCTTTGGCTCAAAACTAAAACACTAAAGCTTCTGTCCTCATTAGGACCAGCATGGTGCGTAGTATTATAGCTTTATGTTGTTAAATGGTAATTATGGGACAGTACATGTTAGGTGTAATGCAGCAGTAATGTACTAAGCAGTGCAACAAATTACTTTCTAATGCAATGTACTACCTTTAAAAAACATAATGAGTAATGTGTGCTTCACTGTCAGTCACATTGTGTTGTCCCTCACTCCGCTCTGGTTGAGGCTTCCCCTTGTCCTCATGGGGGAGGCTGTTGCAATTAGAAGCGGCAGGACAATGATTGTGTGTATTTGGACTCCATTGATGTTTAGATGGATGGTAGATATCAAGCTCACATTTACATGAACGTCAGAACCCAAGACTTCCAAGCAAGTCACTGGACCGTAATGAGATGATCAGTGTTATTGTCTTCACCTCTCTTTAATGTTCTGCTGAAAATTGGCAGCTTCCTCAGCACACATGTAATTTCCCAGTCCAATTTGGGAAGTCAAAAGATTTCACCTTTTTTAAACCATGAACTATTCTGACCTTCAGCTTCTGTGGCCAAATAGTGGAATAATAAAAAAGACTGAGAGGGATGAGGCAGCCCAAAGCACATGGATGCATTAAAAGTCTTTTGTTTGTTCAGGTTCAGAACCACTTCATCATTAGTCATCATTAGTATGCTGACGAGTGTGAGGACGGAAGCTGTGTCTCTATGTGAAGTTTTTTAATAGGTTTTTCACAGTATTTCATAAAAGGAAAAAAAGAAATATATGTAAGAGGGTAGACTAAGACATACGAATTAGAAGTTACTGCAAAAACATACATAAGTGCTGTGCTAGAAAACCTCCACTGATTCAGAACTTAACCTTAAATATAAAGTATTAATTAAGGTCATTACATTTAAAAAATGTAGCTGTGTCAATGGAAACACAGCGACATAAAGACGCACACAAAGGTGCAACTATTCAGCTGTCGCACACACACACCTACACACACGAATTCAGCCTTATCCCTTTCATCACTGCTTCACTTCAGCCTCTTTCTTCTCCATCAGCAATTCTTTTTTCCCATCATTGTCAGAGACGGCTTTATCCCTGTGAAAGCAAGGACATTGCTTGGCTGTAGGATAGGCAGCGCTGCACTAGAAGAAAGCCCTTCACAGATGATTTCGGCTTTCTCTTTCCCTGACGGGGGGAGAAATCACAATCCCTTGTTCGCTGAAAATTATTGCTGGATTACCTGTGTCCCCGTGCAGCAGAGCTATCACAGCTAAACCAACCCAACCTGGATTTATGAATTTCATGATTGACGCAGAAAGCGCAAGAAGAATTACACACAAAATCTTATTTTCATTATTTACGTTTATATATATACCACTGCCAGACCCCATTTCTCTCATCCTGCCTTTGTTTCCTGTCTCTTTGTCTCTAATGATGACAACAATGACCAGGACAGGACACACCAGGCTTACAGAGATCCAGGTTTCCTCTCCTAGCCTTACTTACTTGTTCTTGGCTTCAGTTTCTCCCCACCATGCCCTCTGACATACAATGTGCCTGTGGCTGATAGGGAGAAGAGACAGTACTGGAAGCAAGGGAAGGTGGTGGAGGGGGTTGGGGGCTCATTGTTTTCTTTCACTCTCCTGGATCTCTCTTTATTTATGATACCTCCTGCACGACCAGGGACATGCAGCGACCCCAGGAACTACATTCAGCCATAATGTGCTGGTGATTGTGTCTTGCAAAAGCAGACTATCCTCTTGTGTGTTGACTTTCTGGCTGATCACAAAACAATAGCCCCCCTGCCCATCACTCTGAGGGAGACAGTTGGTTTGAAGTTTCAGTGAATGAGGGCCACTGGGGGATGGTATCCAAGGCTGGACCATGAGGGGGAATAATGTTTCAGAGGGAATAGGGGGAGGTTTAATTTTAACAGTTAGTGTTGCCTTCATCTTCTGACAAAGTCCCTCTGGGAAAATGATTGCAAACTATTCAGCTTTGTTTAAAATGTATTTGGTTATTTAGGAAAAAAACGTTAAACATTTGTGAGCAACTGTCCTCATGCCCACCATGCACAGCAGCACTGAGTCAGCAGCTTATGTTAAAACTGTATGCCTGTGAAAGAGCCCATGCAGGTAATGAGCTATTGGCAGTTGTTAAACAGACTGTGTGTAATGGGTCGTTGGAGCAGTGAGTGCCCTGCTCACCTGTTAGCCTGAGCTTTGGACCAGCTGGACAGGCCAAAGAGCAAAGGTGGGCAGTCTGTGGGAAGGAGTTCACATTTGAAGTTGCTTAG
The DNA here is from genome assembly GCF_965226115.1 of Aulonocara stuartgranti. Classification (NCBI taxonomy): domain Eukaryota; kingdom Metazoa; phylum Chordata; class Actinopteri; order Cichliformes; family Cichlidae; genus Aulonocara; species Aulonocara stuartgranti. Next base: position 30,472,062 of record NC_138946.1, read on the forward strand.
AACGGCCTCTTCAATAAATGCAACAGCTGATATGAATCAACCTTACAGCTGTTCATGCAACTGTTGTTGGACATTATTTCGACTCCATTACCTTTTCCTCAGTTCTGTGACTATGCTGTCATGACAGTACGCACCTATCCAGCCTGTGTTCAAGAGGGCAGATAGGGTTCATCGCACTCGCTGTATACATTTACACCATATGCTTCATGAATATTTCATGCTAGATTAAAGTTTTTCAATTTCCTTTGATTTCCTTTTAAAAACAAACAAACAAAACAATAGTTGGTCACTAGTTTAGGTATGACCTTCCTGAGAGTACAAAAAGATTCAGGGCAAAAGTTGGATTTGCAAACAGACAGAAATGTCACATGTATATAAAAGATTAAGATAAAAGTATTAGTATTGGTTTCTGTACTTAAAAGTTTTCTAGCATTTTGAAGACACAGTGTTAGCTGGTAGTGTGTGGACCAGTTCTGTTTACATTATACATGCTTCCTTTAGCCAGTATCATTAAAAGATGTAGCATACATTTTCACTGTTATGCAGATGGAGTCATTTTTGAGCAGGATGTCCTTCAATGCACGCATTAAACAAATATGTAGGACTGTGTTCTTCTATCCATGCAATATCTCTAAAATTAGAAATATCCTGTCTCAGAGTGACGCTGAAAAACTAGTTCATGCATTTATTACTTCTAGACTGGACTAGTAGAATGACAGGCAGAGCCTTCAGCTTCCAGGCCCTTCTTCTGTGGAACCAGCTCTAAGCTTGGATTTGGACAGACAGACAGACACCCTCTACATTTAAGATTAGGCTTAAAACGTCCCCTCTTTGACAAAGTTTATAGTAAACGCTGGGTCAGGTGACCCTGAATCCACCCTTAGTTATGCTGCAATAGACTTAAGGCTGTCGGGGGATTCCCATAATGCATTGAGCATTTCTCCTTCTCTCACCCCTGTTCACTCACCATGTGTTTATACACCACCCTGCATTTAATTATGACTTATTACTAATCTCTGGCTCTCTTCCACAGCATGCCTTTTGTCTTGTCTCCCTCCCTTCATCCCCAACTAGTTGTGGCAGATGGCCACCCCTCCCTGAAACTGGTTCTGCTGGAGATTTCTTCCTATGAAAAGGAAGTTTTTCCTTCCCATTGTTGCCAAAGTGCTTACTCAAAGGGGGTCATTTTCTGTATTATTGTAGGGTCTTCACCTTACAATATTAAGCACCTTGAGGTGACTGTTGCTGTGATTTGGTGCAATTTAAATACAACTGAATTGAATGTAACTGAATTATGAGTGACTTTAATTCTTTATACCAACTGGATGTTATATCCCCACTACCTTTTCATACAAGTGGCACTGATTCCAAATAGTAGAAGTAGCCTTGTAAAGCAAATGTAAAAAAATAGTTCACATGTTAATACCTGTCCTAGACTAACTCTAAAAGTTGTTCACCTATTAAGAGTTGCAGACAAACTTTGATTATCACACTCATGAAGGAAAAAAAAGCCCAATCTGAACTCAGAAATGGATTCCTTAACCAAACAGAGCAATGAGAAACATTACAGATCAGTGTCACTGTGAAACATTGTGTCACATCTCAAGACTGAACAGTTTCTTTCATTGCAGCAACTCATTCATTGATGTCAGAGCCACGACTCATTTGAAAAAAAAGATTAGTCACCTGCTTCGACTGACACAGTGAGAGTATGAAAATAACCACTAGACAGTTTATCTCATTCTTTGGGTTCATATTATTTGTAACTTTTAACAGCTGCCCTGGGGCGCACTGACAGAGGCGAGGCTGCCAGACACTGTGCCACCAGGCCCTCTGACCACCACCAGTAGGCAACGGGTGAAGTTTCTTGCCCAAGGACACAACTACCAAGACTGTCTGAGCTGGGGCTCGAACCGGCAACCTTCCGATTACAAGACGAACTGCCAACTCTTGAGCCACGATTGCCCCAACAACATTTTCCAAGTCATATTTTTTTTATTTTTTCAAACTATTTAATATTTTTGTTTATGTCAATTATGCGCAGTAGAAGGGTCAATAGGAGAAACTTATAACTGGTTGTTAGCCTTGAGCTCCAGTCTGCATGCCCCAGGGCAAGATACTAACCCCAGGTTTCTCTCCGATGCATCCAACAGAGTATGAATGTGTGTGAATGTCAGAATCAAAGCACCTATGTAAAAAATAACGTATAGAAAATGTGCTTGCATGAATGGGTGAAGTCCAAAGTCCATGTACCAAAAGCCCTATGCTTTGGTAGATGTGCTCAGAACAGCAAACGTCTGATTGGAAGATATATTATCCTTACAGAGCAAATTGTTGTTTGTTGCTGGATAAATAAAATGTTGCTTACAGAAGAATTGGGAGAGATGCAGTACAATGCTATCTTATCTAAAGCATTGCATGTATTTAAATGTAAATATATTTAACAGATATTATTCAGTCTAACTGCAATGCAATGCAATCAAAGCAGACTGCGTAGCTCATGTCGGAGCTCACTGTGACAATGAAAAGTTCTTCCTGCTAGTGGCAGGCATCATTAGCTTCCTGTAGTGTCATCACTTTCAGTTTTTTTGTTTTCATTTGAACTGACCCGTGACATTGTGACGGTCAGCTCGTTAATTCGCAGAAGCTTAAGCCAGAAAAAGCATCCCAGTTATGAAATTGGCCAATTATCTGGCAGTGTTTTCATTTTGGACGGGCAAAGCAGTGCCGGCCTGCCAGCAGCTCATTAGGAAATGACTGGCTGCATCTCCGGAGCTATTCTCCATTTTGATATCCAAAACAAGGCTGGGTGAGCAAACGCACCAGTCTGTTACATGTGGCATCTCATATTGCAAACAATGATTTCATTCCTCTGTTGAGTTACAAGTGATAAAGCTCCAGGAATACAATGGATGGGATTTAGTTTGGATTGAGGAATCCAACCTGGGGAGTGAGGGGTTTGCACACACCAAAGGGCCACAAGATAAATGCGAGAGGTCACAAAATGTTTATATATATAGTCAATCATTTAAAAACAAAGCAGAAAACATTCGTCTTTGTGTGTCTGAATAAGCAAAAGAAGAATCGAGGACAGTGGATGAGGGCGGCTTGCCAGCAGATGGATATAGTATGGATAGTATAGATAGTGGCTTTGCTTGGCTGTTAAGATGTTAAATGCTGTTTTCTTAACAATAATTCATAAATAAAAACACCCTCTAAGAATGCAATGCAAAAATCTGCAGTGTTTTAGAGCATGAGGTCTAAACCACAGAAGCTAGCTTTGATCTTTAGTGGGCCGGACGAGTGAAACTCCCCTTTCAGTCAAAGATGTTGTTACCAACGTTCATGAAGACATTCTCAGAAAACCTATTGGTGTTACGCCTTTTTTCTCTTCACAGAGTTGTGTGATGCTGTCCTTATATACAATTATATACAATTTCACTATTTCTGGAGTCTAAATACAAACATTTTTATTTTATTTTATCAAATATCACTTACAGAATAACAGAGCTGATCACAGGTTGTGGACACGGTGGAGAAAAACGTCAGAAGAACAGCATGTGATTACAGTTTTTTACAGACGCTAGGACACATTTCTCAATATTTAGGTCACGTTTGCAAAACTCCTCACACAGTGAGCACAACAGAAGTCTATGTGGGCTAAACTGAGGATCAGTTATCATTGTTTTGGCACAAAATGCATTCAATGACTACATCTCTCAAATTTCATGAATTATCTTCTCACTCAGACACAACAACTGCCAAAAATCTTTGTACGGACAGGACATTTTGCATGTGCTTACATACTGTTTTCAAAACTGTTAAACTTATGGCCAAAACAATAACACAATGCAAAACTTGAAAAGACAGCAAAATCCAACAACAATATTTTATTGAAACATATTTTAAATCTAAAAATGCAGTTTAACCAGCCACAGCTTATTCTCATTGTAGATGAACATCTACACAGGTGTTACTCCTTCAATTTTTCAACTCCTTCAATTCTGGCAGCCAGAAGATTCTTTCCTAGGTGTATTGCCCTAGATGACATAAGATGTGATGTGGATGAGAACCTGTGGCCAAATGGAGGAGACCGAGTAGATTAGCATTACTATTGTATGTGTATCAGTGGATGGTGTGTATACAAATTCTTGTATTTTGGGATTACTTAGTGCAAAAAAATAAAAATACATAAACAAATATTAACGAATTCTGCATGATGTCTGATTCATTCCAGTAACATATATTGAAATTATAAACAGAGATGTGTCCTTGTTTTACACAAGGAAACACTGTAATGCTACATGTTGTTAGTGTTTTTCAGGTCATTGTTTTGTGGGTGACAAAGTGTGTTTGTCGGCTGTCAACCTTTGCTAGTGTTCTGGAAGAATGAGGTTATTTGAGACCTGAATGAAGTGTTTTGGTAGTTGTAGTGCATTTTGAATGTGAAATGAACTGCTTTGCCAAGCTGACGGTCAGTTAGGAGGATTGTGTGAAGAGTTTTGCAAAAGTGACCTAAGTATTGAGACATGTGTCCTAGCGGCTGTAAAAAACTGTAAATGTAATGCTAGATGAGCGATGCTGAAAATGACTACTAATGTAAAACCTTCATAGCTTGATGCTGTAGGACGACTATAGTACATATACATCATTTTAAGCACAATATTTGTTTCTTTGGCTCCCACCAAAGTACCTAACTGAGTGAACTCAGCTCAACATATAGTCTCTAAATTGGTGTAAATTGGTGCTGAAAATACCTTCAGCACCAATTTACACCAGAGAGCAGAGTGAACCAGCACAAGAAAGCTGCAGCTTCCATGAATTAAGGTTTTTTACAATATAGATTATATGCTTTTCAAGCAGTGTTGTTCTAACAGGACAAACAAGACAAGCAGCACTTGCAAAAAAAAGGCCACAAGTTAAAACACACCAAAGTAAAGCCATCGTGCTTCTCTTTCATCTCAGACAGCGCTGTCATGAAGCATGTCGCCTGTTTACATCCATCCTTTAAATTACTGCTGTCTTGCAGTCACTCTGAGATCAGTTATGATCTGGACTTTGTGTGGAAACACAGCTACAGGAGCATTAAGTAGTAAATGAGCTTTAGTGATTAAGCATCATAACGGATTACTTAATTAGTTGAAGGAATCGTTACTACTAACATTCATTATTTGAAGTACAGATCCATAACAGGATGCTTCACATCCTGATTTACCAAGGCCTGTGAAATTCTGTTTATTTGTTAGAACTATTTACATTTTCCAAAAACAAAATTCTTTTAACAATCAGTTTAATACTTGGTTGGCCGTTATATTGCTAAGTGTGCATCGGGTGCAGGAGTCCCCACTATACTCAATGCAAACACAACAGAACATCTATGCAGGTGATTGTCTTTAGGAAGGAGTCCAATGAGAGATTCATCCATTTGCAGCTTTTAAATGTCGGGGTGCACAACCTACACAAATAGTTCAATTCAATAAAATTTTTTACAGTGCCAAATCACAACAACAGTCACCTCAAGGTGCTTTATATTGTAAGGTAGACCCTACAACAATACATACAGAGACGAACCCAACAATCATATGACCTCCTATGAGCAAGCGCTTTGGTGACAGTGGGAAGGAAAAACTCCCTTTTAACAGGAAGAAACCTCCAGCAGAACCAGGCTCAGGGAGGGGCGGGGCCATCTGCTGCAACCGGTTGGGGTGAGAGAAGGAAGACAGGATAAAAGACATGTTGTGGAAGTTCTTGGTCCAGTTCTCAGATATTATTAATGAATTCAAATATCAAATATCAAATATCCGTTTTATCATCCATTGACGAGGTCATCTTGTCATTTAGTTACCTCACTAAGTGCAACAAAAATGATCAAAATGTGACCTCACTCCAACCTGCCTTTTCTTATATGTACATGCTATAGAGGTTAATTATTTACCAAGTTGAATCCTTAAAGAGACAGACAGAATGATAAAAATGATGAAATGATAGAAATTGCCTTCATTACACCACCTGTCAAAGGACTTGGCCATTTAGTGTCAGTATATTCATCTTATTATCCACACTAATATGACTTAAAATAGCGCAATAAATCTCTGACAGTTTCTGCAAAAGCTGCATTTACCAAAAAACCAAAAAACAAAAACATGATTCAGCGATGATTAATGTATGGTAGTCAATTAAATAATTAACTGACCACTTCTTACTCTGCAAGCATATGATTACTGAAAGTCATTTCCCTGAGAAAACAATTCATATGTTCTGACTTTCCATGCTGTATAACACTAATTTCCCCTGTGCCACAAGCCACGGTGAGAATGTGGAATGAGTCCATCGCTCTGATAAAAGGTCTAAATTAACTGAGATACTTGTATTTATTCATTCATTGCTATTGATTCAGGGCACGTATATGTAGCCAAGGTAAGGCCTTGCGCACGAGTCTCTCTTTAATAGAGATATCCACACATGGAATCATCAAGCAAGAACGCGTAAATAACTTCCTGCAGTGTGCAGTGTCTGTGTAAAATGAGCTGCAAAGAAAGGAGGAAAGATGGCAGTCATCTAGTCCTTGTGAACTATTATTATCTAATCCACATGCAACACACACTGAAATAAATTCCATTAATTACAGCTTTGCTCATAGCCTGCAGAACAGACTGTGCTTAAACCAACAGGAGCACGCCTCTGACTGAGCCTCACTACTCTCAGCCCAATTAAATGAAGCTCGTAAATAACATAAACAATACTTCACACCCTTCAGGCACTGTAGTAATCAGCCTAAAGAAACCCGGGCATAGAGGTAACAGTACACACACACACACACACACACACACACACACACACACACACACACACACACACACACACCATGGTAACATATGCAGGTGTTTCAGGTGATGATGATAAAAGCACAAAAACATTCTCAATTATCCTTTCTATTATCATAATTGTGACTATCACTGTAATGCATGCTCAGCCAAAACTTGCTCATATTGGATAAGGTGATGTGAACCCATATCTGGAGTCAATCAAATGCAATTTATAAAAAAGCAGAAAAGCATGATATTCAAGAGTCTAGTTGTAAAATGTGATGCTAAATAACTAAATGTGTATTTCACCCTGCTCACTAATTGCACGGGCTAAATTTATTCTACTGCCGGAATAGTTAATGAGTCATTTGGGACTGCAGATCTCTGGAGTCTGTGTACAGTGGCTACTTTTTTTCCCAGCTTTGTTCGACTTTCTCCCCAAATGCTATGCAAAGCTAATGCTTACCCACAGCCAAACCCAGACACAATGCATACTGAATCCTTGTACTTTCACAAAGTTCCCTGGATAAATTGGCTGAGGCTTATGCATACAGATTGCAGTTATTTTAATTGGCTGTTGTTTCCCAGTAAAATTATGAGGAATTTCTATGAACACAGACAAGAGTTGCACATAACTCACACACACACACACACACACACACACACACACACACACACACACACACACACACACACACATAAGCATTCACTGAAAGCAGCAAAGGCAACGTGCCTGTGGCCACATGGCTGAGTGTAGCTGTCAAATTACGAGTCCCAGATGGCCCTCTGTGGCCCTGGGCCCTCTGCTCTCACATCAGTGGCACGTAAACACGTTCACATCATTCACTCTTGATGCATTAGATACAGCCTAGCTTTTATGATTTTCCCTAGCTGCTTAATTCCCCTCGCTGCTTGTTTTAAATCAGTGCATGAGTGCGATTAAATTTTAATATACTGCCTCTGCGGTGACCTTGAGGCTGATTCTGCCCTTGTCAGCTTTAAAAGGGGAAATTAGCAAAAATGTATTTCTAATTATTGATATAATGAGAGAGGCAGGCTTTGTTTTGGGACAGCGCAAACTGAAGCTACACAAGACTGAACCATATATGGACATACCTGAATAAAATGTGAAATTGATTTTCAGGATTCAGCTCCCAAGCTTCTGGACATAAATTCCTCTGAGCCAGGATAAGGTAGGAAGTTCAGTTCTGCTAGAACCAGTAGATGGATCATTAGGCTAAATGTCACCATGCTTTAGTTTCACAGCTGCATCATTATTGGGTAATTGTTCCTCTCTCAGGTGCTCTAATAAAGTTCAATAAGCAAAGGCTAAGATCAGAAAATGTTGAAGCCTCAGGACAAAATTTTACATACCCAGATTTAGGCATGCAACAAAAATACAGGTAGAATCAAAATAAATGTAGCCCATAGTGCTAAATATGGGATGTTGTAACAACTATCCATTTTCTAGGGCATGGTACATGTATATTCCCAAGCAATAAAAGGTTCATATTTCTGGATTATACCAGCCTTTCCTGACCCCATGCCTAGTAGATATAAGAAAGGCAAAGTCACAAGTTCACTAGCAGGGTCCACATCTGAATCCAAATCTGAATGGAAAAAAGTGTTCTTAATAATTTATTAACAACCTAGGTGTAGGTGTACTCGATGTATTTAATGTACTCAAATGAATGGGATACATACAAAAGTAGTAGTGCAGAAGGTACTGCCCCAGTGGCAAATAACTTTACTTCAAATATAACAATATTGAACTTAATTTTCTGAGAGGGTGTGGCAAAAATGCAATATTTTAGTCATTAAATATGTGAGTGTGCATGCATATAATATCTGTTTGCCAAGAAAGAAGATGTGTAACCTTTAACACATCATTCTATGTGCATGTTTGCCCTCTGAGACACACACATGCTGTCATTCTGGGCTGTTGCCTTTTTTGCTCACATGGGAATAGTTTATTGATCAGAGAGGAATCTCCCTAATTAGGCCTGAACTGGCAAGGAAAGAGAAAGGGTAAAGCGAGGGGGAAGGGGAAACAGTGAGGAAAAGAGGAAGACAAGAAAAAACAAAGAAGAAGAGAATGCAAAGAGGCACTTTGACTTGTTGTTCTACAATGGATTGGGACATGAGACAGAGCAGAGGAGCAAACAACAAAGGGGACGTGCAGGGGATGGAAGCGACAGGAGGAGGGAGGAGGGAGAATGACAGCAGAGAACACAAGAGAAAAGAGGAAGAGCACGACGCAGAGGGCAAAGCAAGACAGAAATACGATGGGCTGCGAAGTGGGGCTCTGAATTTACTACACAGACTCTAACATGACCACATCCCAGAGTTCATTGCTCTAGTTTTAGGAACAGGGAGGAAACAAAGGCTCCACTCACCCTCTGAGCATTTCAGTACTCCCGGGATTTAATTAAAAGATGCATTTAGGTTTTTCATAACACCCCCAGCTCCTTTTTCTTTTACCCCTGCAACCAGTCATTTTACAAGAGTGAAATTAGCAGGTTTTTCGATGCGTGGTGCTAGCATGAACACAACGTAAGCTAACACCTCACCATAAGTGCATGGGAGTCCTTTTCAGGCCTCAATGAAAAACAATGGTGACCCACAGAGAGCAGCACTGCTGCATCTCATCTTACTCCAACTGAATGTTCCACATAGTCATTTTAACTTTTAATTCAATCAGTTTTATGTATATAGCATCAGGTAAGTCAAAGACTCAACAATCAACATTTTGTAAAGACAAATCTTTTCCACTCTAAATGCTTTCACTTCACTCTGAATCTATTTTTTTTAAGAGTTCACAGTTAGATTAACTACAAATTGTCTTGTAGTGTTACACAGCAATGTAAACACAGAGTGTAGGGCTTCTTTATTTATGCTTGTGTTTGTTGATTTGCATTTCCAGATCCATGTTTATATTCTTAATTTATTCTTATAGGTTAGCTTTACATCATTTACATCTGAAAAACACTCTTTATTTGTCTTAAACTGGCACTCAGTTCATCCTCTCTCTGAATCCAGCGAGGAAACTTTCTTTCAGCAGTAGGTGTGCAGGGCTGCTGTGCTCATGGAGACAACTGTATACCAAATCGTTAAAGCATCCTGAGGGTTTACTTATTCATACTCTCATTATGTTGAACATTTTGTTATGTTTCATATGCATCTCCACCACTAGAATGAATATCAAAAGCATAATATGTCAAGCGGTGCATCTGTCTTTGGGACTTCCTTCCTTAAAAACCTTGTGGGCTCAAACTGAAACACCCAACAAAAATGGTTTCTATTCAAGATGTCTGTGTGTCCATGCCAACACACGTGAAATCCTGCCTAAGAAATTCTGTCTTGATCACATCAGGAAACTCAGTTCTGGCTGTCCTATTACAGTTTTTTCTGAATGCTTAAACCCTAACTGTGATTCCTGTAGCACAATCTCTAAAACTATTCAGACTTATAGCAAAACCACTCACTGAGTTTGCAAAACTAAAAGCACAAAAACTGCTTTGCACTCAGTTTGCAATTTTGTAACACACACTTTGCAAAACTGTAGGCACAATTCACTGCACAACACTCAATTACCAAATTTCCAACACACTCCTAGCAAAAGTATACACATGTATGGCTATCATTAACACTAACTTGCCAACTGTCTGGCACACTTTCACATGTGAAAACTTTTTTAGATAATTAGTTCACTTTGCAATCAGCCTAAGCACTATAATACAGGTAAGCTGTGTGTGCGGAGTACAATGGAGGGAGCAGAAAGAGTGAGAAGTAGAGGAGGCCGAGGAAGAGGACGTGGAGGTGAAGAAGTAGGATGAAGAGGACGACAAGGACAAGGGGGAGCAAGAGGAAGATGAGGAGGGGGGGAGAGGAAGATGAGGAGGGGGGAGAGGAAGGGTAGGAAGAGTAAGAAATAGAATTGCTGATGACATCAGAGCTACAATAGTGGACCATGTAATCAACCGTGGAATGACCCTGAGGGTAGCTGGCCAACGGGTCCAGCCTAACTCGAGCCGCTACACTGGAGCAAGCACCATAAGGACATCTTGAAATGAGAATCGGTTAGTACAGTCACTTCGCACAAAGATTTGTAGCACTGCCGTATGCCAATGAGAAACACACCAATACCATTGATGTAAAAATACTGAAATTGTTATTTTACAGAATTGCTAGATGACCAGATGCTGGGGGCAGAGGAAGCATGTTCACTGCAGACCAAGTAACCCATATAGTCATTATGGCGATTGCAAATAATCCTATACTTGGAAATAAACACTTGTGTTTGTTTTGATGTGTTTGAATAAACACCAGTACTTGAAGTTTGGATCCCTCTATGCTTATGGATCTATGACAGAAGTATGAGCTCAAACTGACATAGCCTACCTTGTGCACAGAGAAAGCAAAAGCCAGATGTGTTTTGTATTCATACCATCAGTGTGCAGTTGGCGCACTGTGTGCTTAGTAGATGATGGCTTGTGTGTACTGTTTGATACGGAAACACTATTTTTACGAAGGTGTGAAGAGTTAATCTAGCTGTGTTTGCTTTTGCAAGAGAACTAAAATGTTTTGATAATTGGGTGACAGGTTTTCTTATTTGTGTGAAGAGTTTTGCAAAATTAGCCAATAGTTACAAAAAATGTGCTTAAGCAATCAGAAAAAACTGTATAAAAGCAGAGGACTGTGTTTCCTAATTTCAATTTTCTGCCACAGATCAAATTCACTTTCTCTCTGCTAATTGTTCAGAATGTTAGAAGAGGAAAAATCCAGATTACACAAGATCTAATGAAACAAATGTCAGACAAACAAAACAAGACAAAACAGGTAAAGTGCATTTGTGTCTATTTGTGTCTGAGCAGGTGATAGTTGAGACAGATTCAGAGTTCCAAAATGAGGCGTACGTCATGCTTGTTGAGGAAGGCGGCATCGGTGCCAAGCTCATCAAGCAGCCCATTTTCACACAGTCGGTACACTCCAACTAAATCTAATAAAGCTCCACAAAAACACTCTGCAGCAACATCAGAGAGCTGTCTCACAAAGCTCTTCTCCCCCCACCACCCCCGCTCATGTCTCTCGAAAATTGCACGGGCATACTGCCTGAAATGGTTTGGAATGTTGAAGGCTGGTGCGTTAAAAATGTGTTAATTACGTGGGAGTCAAAGCAAGCTTTCGAGTGTCATTGGTCTGGAAATGTGGAAAACTGAAGAGCTTCGAGCCACCAAAGGCCACAGATGTGATTATAAACTTAAAAAAAAATTTTTTTTCCTACTGTTTGTCTTTAAATGGCTGAGCTGACCAAAATATAGCGAGTCTTCACTTAAATTGGGATGAGGTAGAAATGTGGACAGTAAATAGAAAATGAAAAGCATTGTTTTTTTTTCATGTTAGGCACCTCTCTTTCATCTTTTCATCTAAATGAAATTTTCAATCAGTAACAACTTTCAAAGTCTAAGCTTGTGAGTCATTAAAGATGATGGGTAAAAGCCCCCCCTCAGCCTCCTTTTGTAGGTCTGTTGCTTTTTTCCCAGATATTTAATCACTCTGAGATGAGGGCATCCTCATTTAAAGAGGCATGCTGGTGTTAAGACACGTTTTTCTAATCTGAAATGTTCGTCTGACTCCTCACATCAAACCCCTGCTGTTTACAGCCCAGTTTCGTGTTGGTGGATGTTATTATTGCCTCATGTCTACACCTCAGATCTAGCTCTGATGTGCATTTGAAAGCCTGCTTTACACTGAAGAGTCAAATAAAACAAATTCAGAATATTAAAATGAGAGGCTGCTGCTTTTTGTTGCTGGACTCTAATCAGTCTCTTTAATATACAACACACAGAAATTAATATTAAATTATTATTACTTTGTAACTGGAGAGCATAGTGCTATTGGAAAAGAAGCACAGCACACATCTCTATTGTTGTCACCCCTGCTGGCGTCATTATGATTTTGGTACCCGTCTATTTGATGGTCAGCGTGATACCTCAGAAATCAACAGATTTCAGTGAAATTAGGTGGAAAATGAAACGACAAGCATTACAAACAAGTGATTAGTATTTGGTATGGATTCAGAGCCAGGTGTAGATGGAGGGTTTGCTGCACCGGTGAAAGTGTTAGTACCAAAAAAACAAAAAAAACAAACAAACAAACAAACAAACAAACAAACAAACAAACAAACAAACAAACAAACAAAAAAATTACATTAACATTGAAGTGACAGCTCGCGGGGTCAAGTCAAGTAGCATAAAAGAGCATGAAAGCTGACACAGGGTAGATCAGGGTCGATACACGAATAACAATATGGCAACAGTTTTTTGAACTGACCCAATTCTATTCAGTTCAGTTTTATTTATACAGCACCAAATCACAACAACGGTTGCTTCAAGGCGCTTTATATTGTAAGGTAGCCCAACCCAACAAACCCAACCATCATATGACCCCCTATGAGCAAGCGCTTTGGCAACAGTGGGAAGGAAAAACTCCCTTTTAACAGGAAGAATCCTCTGGCAGAACAAGGCTCAGGGAGGGGCGGGGCCATCCATGCTGTGGATTTCCTACCGACAGTCATGTTTTTTTCTTTTTAATGTCACAGTGACCCCTAACATTAGACTAATGGTCTGATCCCCGATCCTCAACTTGTTTGGTGAACTTCGACCAAAATGAAACTGACACAAGGTGGCTGAGATCAAGAAACAGTGTATGTACAACAAAAGCACCTTTGTTGAGGGGGGAAAAATTGTGTATCCAAATAAATATGGTCCTCAAATAATAAATACCCTCAGTTGTCATTTAATATTCAGGGAGTACAGAATTATTAGGCAAATGAGTATTTTGTCCACATCATCCTCTTCATGCATGTTGTCTTACTCCAAGCTGTATAGGCCCGAAAGCCTACTACCAATTATTAGGTGATGTGCATCTCTGTAATGAGAAGGGGTGTGGTCTAATGACATCAACACCCCATATCAGGTGTGCATAATTATTAGGCAACGTCCTTTCCTTTGGCAAAATGGGTCAAAAGAAGGACTTGACAGGCTCAGAAAAGTCAAAAATAGTGAGATATCTTGCAGAGGGATGCAGCAGTCTCAAAATTGCAAAGCTTCTGAAGCGTGATCATCGAACAATCAAGCGTTTCATTCAAAATGGTCAACAGGGTCGCAAGAAGCGTGTGGAAAAACCAAGGCGCAAAATAACTGCCCATGAACTGAGAAAAGTCAAGCGTGCAGCTGCCAAGATGCCACTTGCCACCAGTTTGGCCATATTTCAGAGCTGCAACATCACTGGAGTGCCCAAAAGCACAAGGTGTGCAATACTCAGAGACATGGCCAAGGTAAGAAAGGCTGAAAGACGACCACCACTGAACAAGACACACAAGCTGAAACGTCAAGACTGGGCCAAGAAATATCTCAAGACTGGTTTTTCTAAGGTTTTATGGACTGATGAAATGAGAGTGAGTCTTGATGGGCCAGATGGATGGGCCCGTGGCTGGATTGGTAAAGGGCAGAGAGCTCCAGTCCGACTCAGACGCCAGCAAGGTGGAGGTGGAGTACTGGTTTGGGCTGGTATCATCAAAGATGAGCTTGTGGGGCCTTTTCAGGTTGAGGATGGAGTCAAGCTCAACTCCCAGTCCTACTGCCAGTTTCTGGAAGACACCTTCTTCAAGCAGTGGTACAGGAAGAAGTCTGCATCCTTCAAGAAAAACATGATTTTCATGCAGGACAATGCTCCATCACACGCGTCCAAGTACTCCACAGCGTGGCTGGCAAGAAAGGGTATAAAAGAAGAAAAACTAATGACATGGCCACCTTGTTCACCTGATCTGAACCCCATTGAGAACCTGTGGTCCATCATCAAATGTGAGATTTACAAGGAGGGAAAACAGTACACCTCTCTGAACAGTGTCTGGGAGGCTGTGGTTGCTGCTGCACGCAATGTTGATGGTGAACAGATCAAAACACTGACAGAATCCATGGATGGCAGGCTTTTGAGTGTCCTTGCAAAGAAAGGTGGCTATATTGGTCGCTGATTTGTTTTTGTTTTGTTTTTGAATGTCAGAAATGTATATTTGTGAATGTGGAGATGTTATATTGGTTTCACTGGTAAAAATAAATAATTGAAATGGGTATATATTTGGTTTTTGTTAAGTTGCCTAATAATTATGCACAGTAATAGTCACCTGCACACACAGATATCCCCCTAAAATAGCTAAAACTAAAAACAAACTAAAAACTACTTCCAAAAACATTCAGCTTTGATATTAATGAGTTTTTTGGGTTCATTGAGAACATGGTTGTTGTTCAATAATAAAATTATTCCTCAAAAATACAACTTGCCTAATAATTCTGCACTCCCTGTAGCTGTACAACAATTTCTATTAGACAGAGCGACACTGACACAAGGCGACAATCCAGAAATCCATCTGTGTGTTTGATGGAATTAGAAAAGCAGTTCATGAGATCTACTGCCACCTGTCCTCAAGGCTGCATGTGTGAGCCAGCTAAATGAAGCTGCACATAGCATAAACATTTGTATGTTGTAAAGTTTTATGTGACCTGCTAGTACAGATATAAAATAGCAATTTTGCTTTAATCTCTCAAGTTTCCATCTTAAACAATTATTACTGATGTTCATTAGGATTCACTGTCCCCTTCTAAATAAGTAAAATAAAGAAAACACAAATCTTCATTGAACTGAGATAAAGTTTATGCAAATATAAAATATTTATACAAAATGTTTAGAATTTTTTTCTTTCTTTTTTTTCTCCTAAATGACTGTACTGTATATTGTTTAGAAGATTTGAATAAAATGACAAAACCAACACATTTACTATTTTAATTATCAAAGCAGAATCAGCTCTTTAATGTATAAAAAAATTGGAGTTTTTAGTACTTTTTATACATCTTTAATGTTTTCATACAGAAATGGCAAACATGTTGTAAGCAGCACTGCAAGGTGGATTGTTTCTGGATCTTATGTTTGTCACTTCTTTTAGGATTAGGCTACATGATAAGTAATTCTTTCCTTGGCTTAGACGACAGGGAAAACATTGTCTCAAAGAAGAGCTGAGAGTTAGAGCAGGTTTTGTCCTTGTCCTCCAAACCAGCTCACTTCTCTCTTCCTCCTCAGCTCTTTTTTTGTTTAAAAACTCAGACCACTGGCGTTTATTCTGGACTGAATTGTCTATCACAAATTGTTTGGTGTAACTGCAAACTAAATGCAAGACAGAAAAGGGGTTTTATAAAACATATTGTTAGAAAAGGTTGTGCTGCATTTATCCAAGTGTGTCTAACAGTGCTACACTCTCTATGCTGCTTTGCATGCTTTAGTGAAAGTATACAGTGTACTCTGTTGCTGTGTCTGTTTTCATTGTACAGCAGACGGAACCAGGGAGACCTCAAGAACTGTCTTCTGTCCAGCCTTCATACATCATTGATTACTTATTGGTATTGATTCAGTCTGTCCTTCAACATGGGGGAGACCACTCACATAAAACACCCAAACACACACAGAATGCCTGCACATCACAACCTGTGCATGTCGGCCATGTTGCAGGCACACAGAAGCAAATAAAAAGAATTAAAGCTCTTTAATGTTTCCTTCTCCTTCTGTGTCCATCCCTTTCTCCCTTTCATTCCTGCAGGTAACAATGTGTACCAAAATCACGCAGCAAAGAGTCGTGGCTTCCTTGGTTTAATTTGTGTGAGGGCAAAGTGGAAATCTCTTCAGTTTCAATTGCCCCCAGTCAATGGGCTGTTTCCAACAATGAAACGCGAGCAGATGACCTTGTAGAGCCAGTGACCAAGACAGGAAGCATTAAAATTTCATTCTTATACGGCCTGTTCTTCACCTCTTCTGTCAGCCTCTCTTGAAGGGGGGTGGATTGTGATTGAGGCCTGCAGCAGACCTCAAGCTGCTGAAATCTTCCCAAGCTTACATCTTTCTTTCTGATTTGTTGTGTTCAGATGAATAACGACATTTATACGCTTCCTGTAATTGTGTTTATGCAGTGCATCTCTATGTTGACAAAATAAGTATGTGGAAAATGTGTGTCACAGTGATACTGCTTGCTAAGAAAAAACACATATATACTCTCTTTTCATGTAATGTATGTAAGCAAATGCAACAAAGCTATTACACAGACCCTGCTGCCATATGTGAGTCCACGCTGTGATATTCACAAAGCTGCTGTTTGTGTCATTCAATTACAAAAAACAGGTTGTAATTGTATTTAATTGAAATTTAGCCAATAAAAACCCATAGCTCTGCCAAATTACTTGCTGCAAATATATCCTTGGGGACTTGCTGGGGAAATGTACGGTAACATGCTACAGGCATGTCAAAGAAATGGCCTTTGGGAAAAAATTCGATTTAGCAGCAAACAGTTAGAAATTAGCATATCCAGATGTTGCCAGCTAAATTTGATTTCATTGCTTTAATTGGATTTAACCTGCTTTGCTGTAATAGCTATAAAACTAGAGTCTTGGATATGCACCACCTTGGATAATATTAAGACAATATGAGCTGGGAATATTGATATGAGCATCATGACAAGTGTGGGGAAGCAACACTGGAATTGCAATCTCTTTATTTAGAAATGAAGGACAGGTGGAAGATAGCAACAGCAAATTAAAATCTTCCTGTCATCTGACACATGTACCATGTATTACATGCTCAATAAGGGTGTAGCTCTGACACAGCAATCACAATCAAAATGTCAGAATACATTTGTAGGTCAAGCAGTGAGGATTGGCAAATAATGTCAGGTGCTTTGTACTGTGGTTGAGGTTAAATGGCTGCATGATCTGCAAGTCAGTCCATTTCCACAAAGCACAGAACAGAAAAATGACATAAGATTTCATTCTAAACCAAGTCTGTAAAAAGATCATGCTGATGCTGCCAACTATAACTAAACAGCAGGTATGGTTTAGTACATTGCATTTGTAGTCTCACTGACTATAATTTAAGCCCCTTTCACCCTTTCACAAGCTTTGTTCTTTGCACTATGTGAGCTTCATTTTTTTTATAAACATTAAAAAAATGCATCAGTTGCAGTATCTGATCGGTTTCATGTATATAGAGAAAAACTTACTGTCAGTTTTTTAAATTATTATTAGGCAACCACTGTCCAGAAAAGACAAGAAGGTCACATTCAGGAACACTAATAAATAGATTCAACAAAATGAGAAATACATGAGAAAGTGATATAGGCTTTATAAAGTGCATGTCGTTTCACCTTTGAGCATTTTTTCTGTGTTTCCGCCTTTGTGTAGAAAGACATAAGGAATCTGAAACAACCTTTTAACATGAAATGCTCCCCTAAACAAAAATATTAGCATTTTCATCAGCCTCTTCTTCCATGTGCTCACACATGAACTCTAGGTCTCATCGTGGAGCCTGAACTACATCCTTCTTCACTCGAAGGCCCAGCAGGTAGCTTTCGCTTCCCTTCGACCATAACTAAAAACCAGTGGTCAGGTCCTCAGAAATCATTACTATGTTAATAACTGCAAAATACTCTTTGGTAGCAGGAACAGGGAATAGTCGGACAGCAGGACACAGGGTTAGAGGGAAATATAGCTCCTTCAAACCAAAAGGGAAAACAAAATGGGAGAAATATAATGGAGGTGGAAAAATAAACGTGCAGAGGGAGATGTGGGGTGGGCCCAGAGAGTGCTGCGGTTTTTAATTCCAGATGATTTCCTCCAAGTTTTACCCGAATCAGGCCCGAGAAGCACTGATGGAGATAGCAACCCCTACCCTCATTAGCCCTCTCCAGCTGCTTCACTGACATTTTGCACTTCATCCAAAGCCTCAGCGTCCCCCCAAACTACCGTCGCTACCAGAACACTTCAAACACACGAACAGTAATTTGGTCCAATCTTAGACCCTTCTAAAGCTATAATGGAGGCCTCCTTCCAACACAGACATCAATAAAATTGCTATGTGTGTCTCTGCGTGCGGACGTCACATTTGTTTTCTTTACCTTCATACCTCCCACATAGTCCCGCCACCATCACCTCCACCACAGCCGATATGGCTGCTGCGAACAAAGAGATGGTCTTCCATTAATGTAATTGGCCAATTTAGCTGCTGCAGCAGCAGCTGAGGGCGGCTTTATACAAGTGGCTTTTCATGAATAACAAATTAGCCGTTACCTGGTGACTGAAGGTCCAACAAGTGGGTCTGTCTTCAGTGGGAAAAAACACTTATCAATAACTTCATTTGAATAGAAATTTGCTGCTTAACTTTTCTAATGTGTAGATATTGTTGTAGTTAGGCGTGTGTAGTCAAATAACATTTATATTACACATTTTAGAGATAAAATAAGTGAAGGCTAAACACATTACTTCTGTTTTCTGTCCTTCTGGGGGTTTATTTTCTCTATGTATTACAGGTTTAGCCATTCAGCTACACAGGAAATTCCACTTATGATACTGCATGTGGTCAGTGGAATCTCTTTGTTCTTTTCTCTTTCTGTTTCACAATAGTTCATAATTTGGGGGTCACTAAAACACTTCCAGTACATTTGTGTTTATTTAAAATGACAAAATTTTAATAATATCTACACAGACTTACAAAGGCTTCACTCTTTCACTCTTTGTTCACTTTGTGCTACCTTTACATACATTTACAATATTAGAAAACCATTTTTCCAACTGTATCAACTGTTCCCACCCAGAACAGCAGAAACTGGATCAAACCAGAAGAAAAAGGACAGCGGCAGACCCCAGTGCACAACAGGAACGTCAGGGTGTGTAGTTTGATGAACAACTGCCAGTTTCATTAAATGGTAAAACTCTTCTCAGTGTCAGCAGAGCCGTAAAGAAAAGGCCATGTCTGAGCCTGTCCAATAAAAGGGAAAAATTATGAAGGACAAAAGACGAGAGACACTGGACAGAGGAACATTGTGATATCTGGAAGAACAGAAACAATGTTGGATTCATTTGTTAAGGATTTGGGAGAGGGAAAAAGATAATCCAGGACTTCTGGTGGTAAACTGGGAGTTTGTATGGGATCAAAGAGGACTTGAACACAAAAGGTTACCACAGCATTCTGCAACAGTCTGCAACATCAATTCATTTTCTACTTAACTGCTGGCAATTTCTTCCAACAACAGGATAATAATCCACAACACAGCTCCAGTCAGTGTAGTCGGCTGGCATCCTGTGCCACCAGATCTCAACTGTCCTGTTGTGCGAACAGCTTGACGGTTTAAATCAGAATAGTTATCAAACCAATCTTAACATGGGAGGTGGTTCGGGAGGGGTGAAGAGTGAAAATCCCCAATTGTCTACACATATTCACAGCTATGATTTATAGTTAATGCTAAAGTGGACTGGTACTCATACAGCAGTGTTCCTACATGCTTGATTCACCCAGTCACACACAAATTCATGCGCCTTTTCCTGTGGCTAACACGTCTAACACTTACACGCACACTCCAGCGGATGCACTGGAGCAAAGGCCTTCTAATTGGTAGATGACCTGGTCTGCCTCCTAACCCGCAGCTGCCCTGAAAACCTGTAAATCTGTGATTGGTGCAAATGCACAATCTCTTTTCCTTTTTCAATTTCGCAACTCGTTTAACAAACAAAAACTACGAACCATGAGAAATGTGAAATTTTTGCATTAACCCAAATGTTTCAGCCTGGGTAAAAATAAATAGTTATATTTATTTTTTATTTATATATATAACACAGTTCTAGAATTATATGAAAAGCCAATAAAAACCAACAGATCCAGCATATCTGATATACATCATCAGCTCCAATAAAGCCTAACAGTCAGTGAACAAAAGGTTACCATGTTTGAACACACGTTATTCTGCTTCTCTCTGATGTTTGTGTGTGTGTGTGACATACACACAAACTGCACGACTGCAGGGGCCAGCCATCAAAAGGAAATGACCTTTCCCACCTCCTCTTTGGCCGCCACGTGTAAAAGGCAGTAACCCTTCAGGTTTCTTCAAACAAGCCGCAATCAAAGCATGCAGGGAGCAGGGTGTCTGTCTGCATGGTTGTGGCACTGTGGTTTATTTCAATTCAATGCAGCTCTGATAAGCAACTTGTGATAGCCATTTCCTGCCATTTTTCCCCAGGCAGCCAATCAGGCAGGCAGATAACAAGAATAACAGAATGTGACCTCTACCTGTCTTGATTCACACAAAAATAATTACAAGAAAATCGCTTCAATGTGCTGAATGATTGTGCTGTTAAAATGAATTTGTTCACAGTTAACTTCAGCACATCAATATTAAACAACTAATCCTCCACTTTCAAATCTGTTGACGTGCTATCATTTTCTGATTTAAAAAAAATGCCTTAACCTGAAGCATACTGGAGTGGAAGGAGCGTTCAACGCAAGCAAAATCTACCTAGGGTGCAACTATTCTTACTGGCTCTTGGTTTCAGTTTTGCGCACTTAAATTCTCAAAAGAAGATTGCTTCTGTTCTGTCTTTATGCTTTTATCTGTGAAAATGTGTTACTGTTCTGTTTCTCCTTCATTCCTGCTCTCACTTGCTCTCAAAATAATTTCATTCACAACTTTTGACGCCACCACACTCATCCATTGATCTTTCTGCACATGTTCTTTGACTCAGACACTCCCTATTCTTATAATATGGCTGTAAAGCAACTCAATGTTATATAGTCTCGGTAGCCTGTAGGCCATATGCAGAGCTGTGCAGACTATCGTGTGCACCTTGTAGCTGTCTACTGTCACCAAAGGGCAATACATAAAATGAGTGAAGCGACTTGTATTGTGGCATTCTCTTTCTTTTTTATCTTTGTGATATTATTAGTCCCTTGGCCTAACCCCTGCTGCACAGAGAGCTAGTGATAATATACAAACTGACTGTTAAAAGAAACGAACACTATTCACTGAAGCAATAGCCAGTGTTTCTAATCTTTGATGTGCTTTCCTCTCCATGGTAAACTGTGCTGTCTACAAATAGCATCACTACTGTAAAGCATCTACTGTACATTTGTGTTGGAGTACTGGATACAAGTGCCTGTGCCTCAATAACCTCTGTATTGGTTAAATTCCCTGATTTCCTAAGCAAATGGAGAAATTAATTTTTTTCCTAAAATTGTATTTACTACCGTGCTGAATAAACTTTATTTATCTGTACTGCTAGGTGGCAAAATTTCTAAAAATGACTGTATATCAGGTATCATTGAGAAAAAATATGAAAACGTGGAGCACGACTGTCTTCTGTAAAACCATCTAAAAGGAGTTTTTATGTAGTTGACAAATTATTATTATTATTATTGTTATTTTTATTAATTTGTGTATTTAAAAAAGCTTTTTATAATGCTATAATGCTAACCAGATGTTTAGCATAAATCTGGCATTTGAAACACCACATGCATTGCAATGTAAGATCATACATGTAATTACTGTTCAACACTGACAAAATGATAGATCCTGTTGTTTGTGCTTCATTCTTATTCGCATGTTCTCTCATTTTCCAGTGACTTGCTCCCAGTTAGTATCAGCTGTACAAATTCACAAAGCGTCTAAAGTCAGTCACATTTATATATGGTCTTGCATGGCAGTCACAGAAAGTGGGAGACTGTGAGTCTCTTAAAGTGGACGCAACGTCTGTGATCAGCTACTGGATAATCCATCAGCACTCTACAAACACAAACGGGTGTCAAAGCTCATGTGAGTGTGCACTTTTTCCTGTGTGTCAGTTCTAAACCTGATTTATTACTTCAATAAACATGGAGATGTAAGAGCTGAAGTCATCATATTGCAAGTCACCACTCTCAAGTCCTGTGATCACAGTCAAAACAGCCAAGTAGACAACATGTCAGCCTTAACGCAGTCACAGTTTAAGACATCCAGTCATTTTACACAGTTTCTTAAAAAAAATCTGGACAGTGTTGCACATCCCGAGCTTAAATGACATCTTAAATGATGAGCAAAACTGCCTAGCTTGCAGAAACAGATGCATAAGCCTGTGGACACCGGTTGGCATTGCTATTATTATGCAAATAGACTATTTTTCAAGTCCACTTGGAGTCAACCTGAAGGATGTACATGCAGTTAATGACTGTAATGTAGTGCACTGCAAATGATTCTGCACAGTCACAAAAAAATGCAGCCATCTGTTTAGACCCTTGTGTTCACCCTCTGACAACAAAATTGACATCACTTGGACCCAACTGGACCCATCCAAAATTGTGGTATTTTATATTGACTTAAGTCCAGTCACAAGTGTAGAACCAGTTAATTTAGAATGGGAGACACTTGCTCTGGTTGACATCCTGGTTAATGGTTGAAGTGCATGTGTGAGAAAGTGGTTGCAGAACTGAATTTACTTCTAGAATAAGAGGAGTAATAATAATTGACATACAATTATTTTCTGTGTTTAATTAAAGGCATCAGAGAAAAGAAATACTTAACTAAAGAAGAATATCTGACCCCAGCTACTGATAGGGTGACTGTCACTTTCTCAATGATAAGCTTTTATCATCTGCAACTCATACCATTTACAAGCTGATAACTTTGTAAAAGGCCAACATGCTACTAGACTCACATTAATGAGAGCGCATTTAATGTGCAAATCACATTTGGTTGCACTGCTGTTTAAACTGCTGTGAGACGCAGCTCATTCAACTGTTAGCTTCTTATCTAATCTCCCCATATCTACAGAGCCCGATGACAGCTCCACTCCATGCACAAATGCTGTCTGGTTCATGTTTTTTTTTTATTTCCCATCATATTACCTAGATTTGTTTAGCATTGCCATAAATCAATGAGACCACTTAGAACTTGGACCACAAAATAAATTACCCCAAATCCCCATCCTCAGTGACACTGCCAAAACCACTAGAGAGCTGTTTACCCCCCGTTTCAGTCAAATTGTAATGAGATAATTTCATTTGTGCCCAAGACATGTTCAACAAACCAATACTTGATTTGTTAAATTAATATGTCAAACTGGTTTGCATAAGAAAAACTTATACAGACAAAGTCATAGGCATATATATATATATTATATAGTGAGATGGGGCCTATGGTTTATAAACATTTTGAGAAAGTCAGAGTGTCGTGCTGTATGGCTGTGGATCATGGCCAGATGGACCAACACATGGTGCAGGCATTGTCATTCAGATGTGGCGTGGGCTGCTTCATTTTTAATAAAGGACAAATAAATTAATTCAAACGCTTTAAAGGCCACTAAGGAAATGAGTATCATCTGTTACTGTGTGATCTGGGAGCTGAACATGTGTTTGCTCAAGTTTATATCAGGTCCAGTATTTTTATCATAGAGAAAATCCCTTATTTTCTCTACATTTACAAGCCTGCCTCAAGGAAATTGTATTTGTATCTTAGTTTGTATTACAAAGTACAAATGGGAAATGTAATCCTTGGATATTTTGAGAACTGGGGGGCTTGTATTTTTGTGTTTGGGTCAATTGTAGCTGTAGAAAGCAGAGAACTATGATACCAGAGAATAACAGGGTTTGTTTTAAGTCCCATGTGTGATCTGGTTTACACCAGGATCCATATGGCACTGTGTTTTTCCTCTCCTTTGGTCAGATTGTCAGATTAGCCGATTAGAGTTATAGTTTCTTGTCTTTAGAGTAAGAGAAGAGAGAGGAGGGATGTTGGGGACACAGGGGATATCATTTTTTTTCATCTTAACAAACTCAGAAGGCAAATATCTCGTTCTTTGGCTGCTTTCTGCTTCATATAGTTAGTCTAACTGGTTTCTAAGTGTGTAGGTGTGTTCTTTGCTGCTGAGCAGATGGTGTACAAGGAGGTTTTTGAGCTTTCCCTTAGAAAACAGCTGCTGCCAAAAACAATGTTGTGAGTGCAATGACACTGAAGAGCAAAATGTGAGCTGAACAGCTAAGTAATGTTAAATGGACTGTAGAGCTTAAAAACTAATTCTAGTGGTTTCAAAGTGCATTACAATGACAACATAGATGTCATTCAACAGGCTGATCTGCAGTTGGGAAAAACTCAAATTTGGCACATGGAAAAGCTGTGATGGAACTGCAAACCCTCCAATTAGAGGACAACTTGCTATGCCACTGCAGCTCAGTCAGCCAACAGGACGAGTAAGCCAAGGTGAGCTTCAGATTTATAGTTAAATCTTTTTAGATTCATTTAAATCTTACATCACATTGTTTTCCCTTTTAATTTGATTCATTAGCTTAAAAATGTGCATTGTGGTCGGCTTGACCTTTACTGAAATGTGTCTGTATCTGCATAAAATCTTTTCCTTTACAATGTTTTCTTTAGACATGAACATATTTTGAAACACACATATTCCTGTGTACCTGTGTATATTTCTTTGTGGCTTTATTTTGAGCATGTAATCCTTCCTGTCCGCTGAAGCCCTGTTTCTGTTGCAAACACTGCTGTAAGCCCAGTACACACTGTAGGTGAATGAAGGAGAAGAAGCCACGCTGCTGTTGGCAAACATTCTTCTATGCCATTCCTAGTTGAGAATGGAACCACGGCTCTGTGAAAGCATGACGAAAAACAGCAATATGCCTGACTATCATTTCCACTGAATCTGAATTAAATTGCCCACTAGCTCTATGCGCATGCATGCATACAGCTGCACACACACACACACACACACACACACACACACACACACACACACACACACACACACACACACACACACACACACACACAATGTTTGCTATAAGCAGCTGGTGGAACCGTTATCATCGTGCTCTCCCACTGAACTTGGTTTACTGTAGACTGTAAAACAAAACTGGCATAGCACACAGCAGTTAGTCCAAACCAAGAATCCATGTCCACAATACTGGAGAAATCATCCAATGTAAAGCTGAAGCTTTAAATGGACCTTTTTTTTCTAAAATTACTCTCATACGATCAGCTTTGGTACCTATATTAGCAAACTTTGCACATTTACAGCTAGTTTGCATTTATATACAGTGGCTTGCAAAAGTATTCAGCCCCCTTGAACTTTTCCACATTTTGTCACATTACAGCCACAAACATGAATCAATTTTATTGGAATTCCACGTGAAAGACCAACACAAAGTGGTGCACACGTGAGAAGTGGAACGAAAATCATACATGATTCCAAACATTTTTTTTACAAATAAATAACTGAAAAGTGGGGCGTGCGTAGTTATTCAGCCCCCTGAGTCAATACTTTGTAGAACCACCTTTTGCTGCAATTACAGCTGCCAGTCTTTTAGGGTATGTCTCTACCAGCTTTGCACATCTAGAGACTGAAATCCATGCAAATTCTTCTTTGCAAAACAGCTCCAGCTCAGTCAGATTAGCTGGACAGCGTTTGTGAACAGCAGTTTTCAGATCTTGTCACAGATTCTCGATTGGATTTAGATCTGGACTTTGACTGGGCCATTCTAACACATGGATATGTTTTGTTTTAAACCATCCCATTGTTGCCCTGGCTTTATGTTTAGGGTCGTTGTCCTGCTGGAAGGTGAACCTCCGCCCCAGTCTCAAGTCTTTTGCAGACTCCAAGAGGCTCCATCCATCTTCCCATCAACTTTGACCAGCTTCCCTGTCCCTGCTGAAGAGAAGCACCCCCAGAGCATGATGCTGCCATCACCATATTTGACAGTGGGGATGGTGTGTTCAGAGTGATGTGCAGTGTTAGTTTTCCGCCACACATAGCGTTTTGCATTTTGGCCAAAAAGTTCCATTTTGTTCTCATCTGACCAGAGCACCTTCTTCCACATGTTTGCTGTGTCCCCCACATGGCTTGTGTCAAACTGCAAACGGGACTCCTTATGGTTTTCTATTAAGAATGGCTTTGTTCTTGCCACTCTTCCATAAAGGCCAATTTTGTGCAGTGCACGAACTGTGAGATTCCCCCACCTGAGCTGTAGATCTCTGCAGCTCGTCCAGAGTCACCATGGGCCTCTTGGCTGCATTTCTGATCAGCGCTCTCCTTGTTCGGCCTGTGAGTTTAGGTGGACGGCCTCGTCTTGGTAGGTTCACAGTTGTTCAAGGTTCAAGGTTCAAGGTTCTTTATTTGTCACATGCATAGTTATACAAGTATAACACACAGTGAAATGTAGCCTGACACGCTCCTCGACATGTGCAAAAATTGGGGGGGGGTTGTAGAGGAAGAACATTATATATATATATATATATATATATATATATATATATATATATATATATATATATAGTATATACACTGGGTGAATGTGCAGTAGTAGCAGCAAGCAGGTGAATTCTGTACATTAATATGAATAGACATCTGACTATTTTACAGGATAGACAATATAAACATATTTAAAATTAAAGGAATTGAAATGTACATTGTGCCTTGGTTTAGAGTGTCTGGAAGAGAGTCCTGTCTCAGTCAATTATAGATGATGTGAGAGGGCGGGTGTGTGTGTTTAGGGCACGGATGGCTTGGGGATAGAAGCTCCTCTTGAGTCTCTCTGTCCTTGCCCGGAAGATGCGGAACCTTCTACCAGATTGCAGAAGTTGGAACAGTTTGTTGCCAGGATGGGACGGGTCCTTCAGTATCTGCGCTGCTCTAGTCCGGCATCTCCTGGTGTAGGTGTCCTGAAGCGGGGGGAGAGCAATCCTGCAGCAGCGTTTTGCTGTACGGATCACTCTCTGGAGAGCTTTTTGGTCCTTCACACAGCTGTTCCCGAACCACGATGTCATGTTCTGTGTGAGGATGCTCTCCACAGCGCCTGTATAGAAAGTGCCATCCCATATGGAAAGTTTGTATCTGTCTTGTGTGAAACTTGTATGAAAAGCATACCCAAAGTACTGTCATGGAACCGTTGAATAACACAAAGTACTCACTTCAGCATTTGCCCTTGTTACTTCTGGGGACAAGCTCTTGGCCTTCTGTTCAGTTTTTTATATACTGTTTAACAATAACCACCGGATTCTGTTTTTTTCATTTTCACTGACTGAGCGCCTCTACCCACAGTATACTCTGTTACTTTACTTTTTAACTCTAGGTCCCATGGCAAATATTAAGTGAACAAATGTTTCAGGTTATTAATACTGTGTAGGAGGGACTGAGTGCTTTTGAACAGTGTCCCCTGACACCAAAGCGTTTGTAGTTTTAAAAACACTAATCAAAACCGAAATAGAAAACAATTATGTCACATCATTAGGCACAAACTGATTGACTTATAAAATGAGATGTGAAATGTACTGATGAGACATGACATCTGTAAGGTCTGACAAAACCGAACCTCCTGGATCTGCATGGAAACTGTTAATGAAGACTAAATGGGGCTTTAATTGTTCATTCATTATCTAACTGACATATGTTCTGTCTGCAGTTTGTACCTATATGCAAAGCAGCTTTAGATACTATACAAAAATCATTTTCTTAACAGGCCTCATCCGTTCAAACAAGGTCTACACAGACTGGTGGCATATAATATGTGTCTCAATATTGCAATTTTTCAAGACAAGAGACTTTTATGAAGAGTGATGATGCTTTTGTCAAGACCAGTAGAGGTTGAAACATCATCAAAGAATTCAGGATCAACTGAAATTTGCATGTGCTCACATGGACAAACCTTGTGGAGAAAGGTTTTATGGTCAGATGAGGCAATTAGGCCACAATGACCAGATGCGTGTTTGGAGTGAGGTTTTCTAACCTAAGAGCACTGCCAGCTGCCAAGAATGTTTGTGGTATCATTATGCTCCGGGGCTGGAATAATAATGAAGAAGGAGGACTGCCTCCATACTCTTCAATTTCACCTCAGGCTGGATGATTGAAACTTACACACAGTTGGGTTTTATTAAACGGCAATGATGCCAAATATGCATTAGGACTGGTTTTGGAATGGTCTGTGGCTATTTAATATCCATCCAGAATTATGCCACAATCTTGTTGACAGCTGCCAAAAACATGTCGTCAAGGTGCAACTTGCAATGGGACATTTAACCAAATATCAGGGGAGGTGAACGTATGTATCTGAGCCTGTATGATTTTGACCATGTGTGGATTGGGGAAAAATCACTAACCCTTTTTTGTAACAATAATGCTGTCTGTGGATGAAAAACTAACAAATGCATAATCGCATTGGTACATACTACAAGGAAAAACTGTAACAACATAGGGCTATATTAATAGTAATATGTTAAACCAAGGTCCATGCCCATGAGTAGACTCCGAAGGAGAAATTGGATTTCTGCAGTCACAAATCCTGCTGTATATTGTAGTTTGGGTGTAAATCCAGGGGATGAGTGTTCTCCCTGACCTCAGCAACAATGCTACCCTACAATCACTCTCCTTTTTCATTTCACTCTCCTTCACGACCTTACAAGGCCAAGTCTTGCATTTGAGTGCTCACAGAAAAGCTCTGTCAACACTACCTGTGGACGAGGATTTCCAGAGGTACTACTATCAAGGTGGGGGGAAGGGGGACGAAATAATGGAGACAAGAGAGGCAAAGATAATACATCTGGGAATAGAGGATGGATACAAGGTGGAAAGGTCCAGTATGAGCCTGTTCTAATTTCCTGGGCATCAATTACTGATGTTTTGTCAAAGCTGCTGGCATCTCAGTGATACACACAAGGTGTCCTTTGGCATCAGTGCCTTGATGAACTGGCCACAGTGAAAGCATTGTCGACTTGTCATGTATGGATGTTTGTTCAGGTGCTCACCTTGGAACATCGATGTTTTCCTTACACATTTGATTTAATGTTGGGAATGGGTGTAATTGGTCCTATCAGATCACATCAGATCCTGTTCTTCCTCCTGTTTTAGAAATGGGTCGTTCACTAAACTTCAATGTTTTCTGGATGTTCTTCTCTTTCTTTACACTAATAATGAAGTTGTTTGTTAATTAGTTAATTAGTCTACAAAGTGGTTTTACTGAGTGTGAGACCTGCCCCCCCCCTCAACCTGACCTCTGACACAGTTTTGTAAATTACTTATGTTCATAAATCCTCCAATACAATACACCGTAAAAATAATACACCATGAAACTGTATGCAGTGAGACAGGAACAGAAAAAAAAGTAGATGGAAAAAAGTAAACAGCAACAGATGCAAGAGAATAGAGAAATATGAGGAGAATATGAGGAAATGTGTTTTCTATCCAATCTCTGAGGGGAACAGAAAAACAAAACTTTGGTGAATATTGTCGGTTTTCAAAGCCCGCTTTCTCCTCTCTCCACTGTTGCTGATCGATATCAATGGCTTCTCAATTTTGCCATGCAATGAGTTCTCAATAAAACCAGTGAACGGGCATCGCACCCCCTCCCTCCTGTTACTGAATCCAATTCCTCAGACAGCTTCAGCCTTGTCCATAATGGATTCTCTGTTTCATAGGCTTTGGCTTGTGTTCCTGTGGTGCTCGGTTAATATTTCAGCCCACTGTCTGTCTTTCCAGCACAGCCCACTTTGTTATATTGATTTATTTGTACTTCCCTCTACATACCACCTCTGTGGTGGGAAGACGATCTATTATGGAATTTAATACCTTTCATAGAGCTCATTTTCTTCTTTTTCTCTTTTCCTAGAAAATTATGTGTGTAGGGAGTAGTGGGTGTATGCACTCCAACTAAACAAGAGTAGTGAGGAAGTTGAAGTCGCTTATTCATCCTTTTAAATCTAATTTTAACTAACAAACAGGATGGGCCTTATAGGCTGAGGTTACTTGGGCAAACTGTCCTTTTTCTTATCATGTGTAGTTTAGGGCTGCACTAGTAGGACTTTGGACAAGGATGCACGGTGCACAGATGTGAAGAAGGAGGCCTGAACTCGGGACAAACAGCTGCTATCCTTCCTGCATCCTGCATGTCAGATGTGGCACCGCTGTGTTTCTACATGCATCAGTAGATTTTAGGACACTTTTTTTAGGATGGAAATTTAAAGGAAACCAATAGTGTGAAATAAACACTCTCATATCTCCCTCTGCAGCATGACATAGACAAGCCTAAATAAAAGCAAGACATAAATCTCTGGAGAAAAAGTGATGGTGGTAAAATAACATTTAAATGACTGAGCATGTTATGGGAAAGCACTTGTTATGGAGTTGCATCTTCAATTCAGCAATATATGAGCAGATGTATAGCTGACTTTACAAGGCTTTGACTGCATAAAGTTAGAATAAATGGTAGAATCTGGTGAGTGAATCTAATCAACAACATCACCTCAAATATAATTAGAGCTGGGTGATAGAACGATAACGATATGTATCGCAATATAACTTTTACTCGATAGAGAAATTAAGCTATCGCGATAGACCTCGCCGCTCTTGTCCTCTTAAAAAAGAAAAAAAAAAGGTCAGCCGATCCAAATTCAGTAGCGCAGAGCCGAACCAATCACAGCCGCAGCGTCACGTCGCGTGACTTGTTACGTACAGCACAAGTGCCAAGCCGCACGTGTGTTTGTTTGGGAAGCAGCCAGCGGGTAATGGAGGAAATGAATGTGCCGACTAGAAAAATCAACCGAGCGTGACCGAAGAGAAAACAGAAAACAGAAAACAACGCCGGAGAGATAGTCGAACGGAAGAGCCATGGAAGTTCCGTAGTGTGAAGGTATTTCGGCTATTTCAAGTCTGACAAAAAACAGAGTAGCGTGCACTGTAAATTGTGCCGAAAGCAAGTCTGGAAATACAATAAACTGGTGCATGCGTCACACTGTGCGCCACGTTATTGTTTCGGTGAAATGAATTTCTACAATACTGTTTCTGTTAATTCTACTCTCTGCAGTGTTTAAATGCTTACATATACACACAGTTACTGTCCCTCCACACATACGACTCGGTTCTGCTTCTATGCCCCAGCTTTGTTTACTTTTTCCCACCGAGGCTTCTAGACTTCTGATTGGCCAACATTTCTGCACGGTTAGGAATCTAGCTCCACCTGCTGCTTTGGCATGTTCATAGCAGCGTTTTCCTTCATTTCTCCCTTTATGTGTGGACGGGATTATTTTTTAAAACGAAAACGGAAAATCTCCGTTTTCAAAAATACCCGTGTACGTGTGGACGTAGCCTCAGTCTCTGACTGGAAGCGCTAATTCGTCATTCGGCTTTTGTCAGACTAAAGTAACTGTTACAACTGTTTGAAAAGCTAAGCTATACAAGAAAGAAAGTGTACTTTATTGGTCCCCGTGGGGAAAATCCCTCTCTGCATTTAACCCATTCACTCAGTGAGCAGCCATTGGGCGCCCGGGGAGCAGTGTGTAGGGACGGTATCTTGCTCAGGGGTACCTCAGGGTAGCTGTTCAGGGGAATCGAACCCCCAACCTTCCAATCATGGGGCCACCACTCTACCTACTGAGCTATCCCTGCCCTAGGAGAGGTTGAGAATTTCCTTTTAGTTCTCAGTTTATTTGATATTGACAAAAGTTAGTCAGTTTTGTCTGTTCTTCTGTAAAACAAACTAAGATTTATTTTTAGAATTAATACTTTGTTTCTAAGTGGAATTGACAATTTAGTCTGTTTCGTTTGTTCTATTTTGAAACTTTAGCGGCTGCCTTTTGTGTAGTTTGCAATATTTGCCTTTATTTATCTGAAAAAGTCTCATGTTCCTTAAGTACATCTACCCTGTTGAACTTATTATGGGAAATAAATATTTAAATAAAAACAAGCTGCTGATTATTTCACATTTTACTTGTGAGCAACGGCACATTTAAATCTTACAAATATAGTTATTTGGCTTATATCGTGATAGATATCGTTATCGCCTGAAATGAAAAAAACATATCGTGATATGAAAAAATCTCATATCGCCCAGCTCTAAATATAATACAAAAAAAAGATGCAATGACTGGATGGGGCCCATGGGATGCCATTATTTTCTTCTCAGTTATTTTCTAGTTTCATATCTCCATGCTGTCGTTGGAAGTAATGCCAAGCTACACCAAGCTGATTTGAAAGTCATCTGTT
This sequence comes from Aulonocara stuartgranti, assembly GCF_965226115.1. Classification (NCBI taxonomy): domain Eukaryota; kingdom Metazoa; phylum Chordata; class Actinopteri; order Cichliformes; family Cichlidae; genus Aulonocara; species Aulonocara stuartgranti. Next base: position 30,504,739 of record NC_138946.1, read on the forward strand.
TATCAGATTTAATTGCTAACTAATCTAAAAGGTGTTTGAAAGCCATTATGAAAGACCTCTGTGTCAAAGTAATCTTTTATAATAAAGAATTGCCTACTGAGAAAAGTACCTTTCATAGTACTTTGTATCAAATAGATAGTCCCCTCTTTGCACTTAGCTTGTGCATGTTAGGTGTTTTAATCAGAGGGTGTAATAGACTATAGATGTTCTTTGAGTGTATAGATTTAACTCATTGTGTGGTGAGTTCATATTAGTAGAATTTACTCCACTGCACAACCAGCAACAAACTCTCTCAGAGAGACAGTTTGAGCTAAAAGCTAGCTGGTGCATAGGTGTGTTACAGGTGAAATGTGAAGTAGAGCTTCTTAGCAGACGATGATCACTTAATATAAAACATATAAAATCTTACATCCTGACAGAATCACGATTTACGTTTGCCTATGCATGCCACTGCAAATGTGCTAAAATTGTACCGCTGACAGTCTGTTAGAAAAAGTAAGTAACTGATTACTTGAATTGCAAAGCTAACACTTTATGTACCAAGTCACCAACAACATTCTTCATGTAACTAATTCAGAAAGAGAGTGTTACGTTTCGGTGTTGTCAGTGTTTTGTTTTTGCGTGACTGTTATGTATTTCCTGCTTTACTTTGAAAGTCTGTGTTATCTTAGTGTGTTCAGTTTACATTTTCCCTGTCTCGTCAGTTTTAATTTGCCCCAGCTGTGTTTCCCTCCTGTGGTCCATTCCCTGATTGCTCCTTCTATGTATTTAAGCCTTGTGTTTCAGTATGTCATGGTCGCGATCTTCCCCCCCCGTTGTAAATAGTTTGACGTTTTGTGTTTTGATGTAAATAAATGTCGTTTCTTGCTTTAAATCTCGTTTTGGGATTATTTTTGGTGGAGAGCTGTAGTTTTTTTCTCGTGTGTTTTTTCCTCTATTTTAATTTTTTTCGTGTTGCACTCCGGTTGCCTAGGCCGGGGTGTAACATATGGGGGCTCGTCCAATCGCTGGAGGGTCCGAGGAGGGACAGCTTCGGCCTTCTGTCTTCGCTGGTGGGTCCGGGGACCGCTTCAGCCTCCGTCTGTCTTCGCTGGAGGGCCCGGGGACCGCTTCGGCCGTCTGTCTTCGCTGGGGGGTCCGGGGGCCGCTTCAGCCGTTCGCCGTTGCTGGAGGGTCCGAGGGAGGGCCGCTTCGGCCTCCGTCTGTCCTCGCTGGAGGGTCCGAGGGAGGGACCGCTTCAGCCGTCTGTCTTCGCTGGAGGGCCCGAGGGCCGCTTCAGCCGTTCGCCGTTGCTGGAGGGTCCGAGGGAGGGACCGCTTCGGCCTCCGTCTGTTTTCGCTGGAGGGCCCGGGGACCGCTCCAGCCTTCATCCGCCTTCGTTGGAGGGTCCGTGGGACCACTCCAGCCTTCGTCGTCTGCTGGAGGGTCCGTGGGACCGCTCCGGCCTCCATCAGTTTCATCTGCCTCCGCTGGAGGGTCCGTGGGACCGCTTCAGACTTCATTTGCCTTCGCTGGGGGGTCCGAGGGACCGCCTCAGCCTTCGTCGTCTGCTGGAGGGTCCGTGGGACCGCTCCAGCCTTCATCCGCCTTCGCTGGAGGATCCGAGGGACCGCTCCAGCCTTCTGCAGCTGGTGGGCTGCGTGTCCGTGTGTGCAGCTGGTGGGCTGCGTGTCCGTGTGTGCGGCTGGTGGGCTGCTCGTCTGCCTTCGCTGGAGGGTCCGTGGGACCGCTCCAGCCTTCATCCGCCTTCGCTGGAGGGTCCGTGGGACCGCCCCGGCCTTCGTCGTCTGCTGGAGGGTCCGTGGGACCGCTCCAGCCTCCACCAGCCTTCATCCGCTTTTGATCAAAACATTTCACTTGGGGTTACATGTTTGATTTTTGGGTAGGGGGAAATGTTACGTTTCGGTGTTGTCAGTGTTTTGTTTTTGCGTGACTGTTATGTATTTCCTGCTTTACTTTGAAAGTCTGTGTTATCTTAGTGTGTTCAGTTTACATTTTCCCTGTCTCGTCAGTTTTAATTTGCCCCAGCTGTGTTTCCCTCCTGTGGTCCATTCCCTGATTGCTCCTTCTATGTATTTAAGCCTTGTGTTTCAGTATGTCATGGTCGCGATCTTCCCCCCCCGTTGTAAATAGTTTGACGTTTTGTGTTTTGATGTAAATAAATGTCGTTTCTTGCTTTAAATCTCGTTTTGGGATTATTTTTGGTGGAGAGCTGTAGTTTTTTTCTCGTGTGTTTTTTCCTTTATTTTAATTTTTTTCGTGTTGCACTCCGGTTGCCTAGGCCGGGGTGTAACAGAGAGAGAGGAAAAAAAGAAGAACAATTCATACAGAAACACATTTCCACAATCGCACTTTTAGTAACAAAGCCGAAGCAAAAAAGATACAGCATAAACTCTGAGAACACTCAGACATTACAACGGGGAAACACTAAAAGGTGACCTAAAACCACAGTCTGATCCTGTCAGTCTGGATGGAAGCCATTACTGTCAGTCAGCTGTCTTTCCTGCTGCTTTCATGGTAAAATGAGGGCAGCACTAAGGCAGGCTATTAACACCCACATCATCACCTAAATGAATTATTGCATATTTTCACTGCTCATCTCAAAATGAGCTCAGATTGGGCCTTATTTTGGTAGATATATGAGCAAACTAGCCGCTGAGCACTAAAGCTGAGTGTGCAGATAGCTGCTGCAGTGTAAAGAAGGCATGAGTGACAGAGAATGGACGGCTTAATTCAAACACATTGGGAGTTTGTAGACAAAAAAGGATGGTGTCTGTGAAGTGTTTCTGTTGAGTGCACCTTTCCTGTCTCTTCATCTTGTCACACGCAATAACATCCGTAGTCATCGTAACTAAGATGGAGACAGCCATGGGGATGCAATATTTAGAAGACATTCAAAATATTGTGTGCCTACAGTAAAGAAAACCATCAATATGGTCATAAGAATAATCCAGTATGTTCCCATAACTGGGCTTTTCTCTGTGTGAAATATAGAGATGGATTCATTTTTTTTTTTTATATAGCACTTTTAGAACAACTCCCAGCTGAACACAAAGTGCTGTACACCTGACATTCCAGAAATGATACATTGAATAAGTAAAAAAAAAAAATTACAGATAAAAATAAAGAAAAATAGATGATAATTTAAATGACATTTAAAATAATAAAATTTGCACAAATAGCAAAAAAAAATTCTCAAAACAACTTAGGTTACTGGTAGTAACAGTATCTATGGCATGACACCAAAAGTCTTTTTTTTTTCCAACTGTTGTTCTTCTGCAGGCTGCAAATACAGCCTAAGTCATCAGGAGTCACTGAAATGTCTTGGTAATGTGTGAGAAGCTGAAGGCGTGCAGCCTGTCACCTTTATCTGCAGGATATAAAATTGATGTGCAGTGCAGAAAATGACTGTTGTTTTGAAGTAAGTGACATGCACATTGCAGAATTTTGGAATTTTGCAACACAGTTCATAATTCAGTAAATATGAGGTATACTACTATACCCGTTGTATAGTGTATCAGTAGTATACTACTGTACCAGTAGTACAGTAGTACGGTTTGATTGGGTCTGAGTGCCATATTTCAGATGTTCACTTGCTCTTCTCAATCAGTCCTTTCAGAAACTACACCAAACTGCACACACTAAATATTCTTTTGGTGGATCCCAGTAACATTTGAAATTACTTTGATTAAAACAGCTACACATCTATGCTGTCTGCAAGTGTCCACAAGCTAGCATTAAAGAGCCTTTGCTCACAGCGACCAATAACAAATCAAAAGACTTTGATTTAAATTAACAGGTTCAATGTTGCCAGTTTAAAGGTTTTTTTGATAAAGGTAATTTTTACTCAATACTATTGTCACTCAATAGTAAAACATCTCTAATAATGACAATGGGCAAAAAGAATCACAAAGGAGCAAAAGAATCACAAAGAATTACTGGTTAGGGGAGTATTAAAAACATTATGAATGTTTTAATTATCACAAATTGGAGCAACAGGTTAATCACCTCGTTCCAAAGCAGCTAATCAGGGGACCTTTGTGCAGCTCCGAAGATACTGACACTCTGACGCTGGAGATCCACTGTGGCCCATCACCTTACATTCACCTTTCATATGGACACTCTATTGAGTTCTGTACTATTAATTCTGAAAAGGCATCTACTGATGACAAAAGAAATTAGTGAAACTATAAGTCGCTGAGTAAAAACTTCTATGATCACTTCTAAGGAATAACAGCAGTCTCAGTTCATCAAGTAACAAGCCTGATGAAGTACCTGACCGGCTGGAATAATCCAATCACCCAAAAGGAAATTCCAGTTCCAGCAAATACATCAGTGTAGGAAGAGAGATGACTGGCTAGATGATAAAGAGATTCACAGTTTTTATGTTGAATCCCTTCAAATAATGGTTGATGCTTGGACATGATAACTGCAGTCTGTAAATTAGCTCACATTAGATTATTTCTCTGCTCGTTGTATCACTTACTTTGACTGGAAGTTATCAGATTGTGAGTATACTAATTCAGATAACAGGATTTCAGATTACAAATTAGCAAATAAATATTTGTTATCAAAAGGACAGTTATTACACAGAATAGGGGTCTTTCCATTTTGCACTATTTTAAGGTTAAAAATAGAAAAAGGAGGAAGAAAACCCAACATATATCTATATAAATTTCTCTGTCACACTTACACAGACACACATCAGAAAGGTTTGTGTTGCTCACTCAGACCTTGTTCTTGCTGCACAGCAACCCTCAGAAGAGAATGCTTGTTTCTTTTATGCTTAATTTAATGTTTTCAGTTCAGTTTCCTGCAGACGTTCTGATGCATGCTGTGCTGTGCTGTGATTTATGCACGCTTTATTGATTATGTGACATTTTAAATACATCCCTTGAAGTTTCAAAGCCAGCCTGAAATTAACAGCTGTCAGAGTTAACAAAGACACCATTATGTCCTGACACTGTTACCTCCTGCTCAGACACCAGGAGCTAATGATGGAACCATAACCACAGCGTCGTATTTCTATGGAAGCTTTGTTGTTCATTGAGAAAACAGAACGCTAGCAAGAGTTTTCTTCCCCAGACACAATAAATGAGAGCTGATATGCACACTGTGCTGAGCCGCCAGGTGAACTGAAGATGAAGGACGTATGAAATGTTAAACACCACCATGAGTGTGTCACAGAGATGTTTGAAGATGTTTTTAAAATGGGCTGGCACAGAAAGAGGGGGACTAGTGTCTGCATCAAATCATCAAGTTACTAAAGCACAATAAGAACTACTGAGTACAAAGTACAATATTTGCATTAGAAAATATAAGTATAAAGTATAACATATACACAGAAACCCAGAAATACTTTAATAAAGTACAGATGTACTCTAAAATTGAAAACATTTTAATTTGATTCCTCTAATGGCTTTACTCACTCGGGAGTAGCAGAAGTTGCACACAGCCCGTCCACGGGACAGCAAGCATACATCATGCCCCACTGGCAGCAGCATATATCAGAACTATAGTGCCTGGGCATCGATTGCCTCTCTGACAAAACTGTGATGGGAACTGTGTGAGGGGGAAAAATGAATTTCAGCTTGTGGCTGTGCGATACCCCCAAGTAGCCAAGCAGTGAGCAGGCAAATCCTTCCCCTTCTCCACCCATGTCTTTTTTAATCCATCAGTGGCGGCCTCCTTGCAAACGCACAGGGACAGGCTCTCTTTTTCTTTTCTTTTCTTTTCTTTTTTGCACCACGCCACAATAAAACTGAAGTCTGGCTGGAGTGGGATTCACAGGTACTGTGAGCGCTTTGTGACTGTTTCATTACTTCAGCCTGACCTGGAGAAAGGGTTGCTGCAAAGGATGATGTAGCCACCTTCACACTGTCATTATTTAGCTCTGTAAAAACACTAGAGTGGAACAGTTTCATATCCTGGTGAACTGACTTGGATATAAATTCGGTCTGTGCTTCAAATGACAAATATTTTAATTAAAACAGGAGGAGAAACAGGATTTGACTGAGAGATAAAAGGCATTTTGGTTTCAGTTGCTCTTTTCATATGCTAAGCAAAGGAGCTATTGTGATTTGGGAGGTTCATGTGTAGAATGCACGCCCTGATTCAAAGCAGTGTCCTGCTCAAAGAAGAGCACAGCTGTCAAAGTCTAAAGACTCTGTCAGAGACATTTACATTTTAGAACTCGAGAGCAGAACTAAAGGGACACTAGGTCAAAAAAAAAAGCCCAAAAAAAGGAAAAGGAAAAAAATCAATTCGCTAAATCTGGAGCACACATTCTCATAATGTTTGTGGATCTGCATACACACCTCCACGCAATTGGAGAGGCGCTCATGCTTAAACCCACACGGTCACACACAGATAGTGGATTTCAGATCAATGCTAGAAGAGAATCAATGCACAGTGGAGGTGGGAAGGCAAAATGCTCAGGGCAAAGATATATTTAGAAAGGTAAAAGACCTGCAAGTGGGACGGCTGCAGAGGAGAGCGAAAAGAGAGAAAATGAAAGCGGACGAGGAGAGGGGAGGGACACTCCTGGATCACATCCAATCTCCCCAAAGTGCTCACTGATACCAGATGCTGCTCACCTATAGCAAATTATGTTATGATGTGCATCTCGCACATTAGAAAAACAAGCCAAATGTGAAGAGCAATATTCTGCCATTCCTCTCATGTCTTCTATTTCCTGTTGCCCGAACTGTTAGTGAGAACGTGCTGAAGGGAGACGCACTATGAGCACATCTGCACAGAGACAGGACGTGTTTACAGGTGGAGAATCACAGCACTTGTTTTCTTCTCTGTTTCTCTACCTCTACTGGAAAAGATGCGTACTCACTGGAAGTCTAAATTAATTTGAGCTATAGAAGAGTCTGTACTGGCATGTGAACATATAGTATCTTTTTACCCTCCATCTTTGAGATTTAACTTTCAGGTGCAGCAGCGACTCTACATCCTATTGTTGAGAAGTTAGAACCTTCCAAAATGTAGACTGTATTTTCTTTGACTTTAACAAAGACCGGCAAGTAGACTGAACTCAAAACGTCATGGCATCCTTTTCAGGATACTGTGGCTAACTACATTTTAATTGCAGCCGCTCTCTCAGAATGAATAAAAAGCTTTAAAAGTCTGTTAGAGTGACTAAAGTGGAAGAGTCACTCAAGGCTAAAAGCGACTCGTTCCTCCATTCAAGCTGCAGCTATTATGTCTTGTCCTTCACTTAATTTAAACGTTGCATAAAACATTAATAGTGCTGGTGCAGAGAGTGCATACATATGAATGTATATTTTCCAATTTCCATAAGGAAAGAACAGTGGGCCCACCCACACAAATGCACATATCCACAATAGATGGAGAGGGGGCGTGTCAGCATGCCAGGGAGAGTGATGGATGTAGGTATGTCTGAGAGTGGAACGGGTTAAGAAGGGGGTATTTCAGATCAGTGACGCCCCCTCACCTGTCACAGCTATCCAACAAAACCCACCAAACATCAGACAAACTAAAGAAGAGATGATCCTTTAACATGCAGAAACAAATGCGAGGAAGGCAGAGGTTTATAGTCAAGCTACTATGACAGACAGTGCTCTTAAAATAGAAACCAAACCCCCCTCATTTTTCTATTAAACATACAGCGATAGGTTATAGTCTACAATTGAAGTTCTAGTTTCTAACACCACTAAAAGATCTCTGTCACCACCTAGTGGTCAAACGTGAGTTGGGCACACAGTGGGTTGTTTCCACTGTTTAGAAAGACAAATTCGGCCACATTAAAACATGCTGTCGTGCTGACTTTTACTCTTTTAAATATGCTCAGAGTCTACTGTAGCTCATTCCTGGCTGAAGAACTATGAGCAGACGATGAGGTTAACTGTTTTAGAAGCATTTATTCAACAAAGGAAGCCATTAACTACACATACAACTGTATTACTGGTAACCCTGGACTGGATCTTACTCAAAGCATTTTTTACAACCTGCTCCATTCACGCTTTCACACAAGCTCTTCTTTCTATGTCTAACTGAGTTCCATCTTCTTGTTTGGCTCTCAGCAAAGGGGGTCGCACTTTTCTCCTCTCCTCTCCCTTATCTTCCCTGCTTAGCTTCTTATGTCCTTGTCTTGTCTCGTGCTTTTTTTTCACTTCCCTGGCACACTGTCTCACAGTCTGTGTCTAAAAATCCTAAAAGAGAATTATGGATTTGATCAACTGGTCTCTGAATGCTACTGACACCCTTTTCTCAACGAGAAGTCTGAGAAAGGGGAGAGCCCGAGTGCCCTGGAGGGACTTTCCCTGCCGGATACACGATGGACGGGTGGCAGAAATGGAGGATCGTGTGCCTGGCGGGACTGTCGATCGAGGACACTGAAGATATCTACCTATTCGGAACCATGATAACAGGGTTCTTGTTGATCGGAGCTGGCTTGGCCCTGGCTTATCGGAGAATTAAGAACGCAGAACCGGCTGTTCAAATCCCCACAAGGCTGCCTGCTGGGATTGAAACGATGGGACGAGGTGCGGCTTCTCAGAAAGGGCTAACTAAATGCAGCATGGTTAAGAGCTTGGAGGTGCTTATGGCTGCAGTAAATACTCAGAATAATACCTCTGAGCGTATATTGGAGTACATTGGGGAAGAATCCACCCGGAACAACACTTCGGGGCGGAAGTTGGATTACATCGTGGATCAGTTGGCTGCGGTCGTGAGGTCTCAGAATGTGCTCTGTGAGCAAAAGACTGACAAGACCACGGAATTGAAAGTTAATAACATCATGGAGAAACTGGCAGCTATCCAACGGGAGATGGAGAGACCAGTGTCGGAGTGTTAAAAACAGCTTGAAATTCTCACGAGTTGTTTGTAAAAGAAAAACCACCATCATAATGCGGCTACCCCTTCGGCGCCAGCTGTGGGCTCAAGGCTGGAGCTGAACAAAAACTCCCTGATAACGACTGTGTTGAGTCTGTTCCTTCCCATTCCATGCAAGGCCACCTGGGTTGGCTGGAAGACTGTTTACTTAGCCTGGCAGGGCGAAGGACACTGTCTCAGCTGAACTATGGACACGCAGACACACACATACACTGATATGCAGACACTCATCCCCCCTCCCTTTCCAAACGCCTTCAATGCTTGCTCCCTCTTGGGATCTCCGACCTGTAACCCCATGTGATGTCTGTGTTGTGTATGTATGGTCGGGGGGGCGGTGTCCCATTTCACTACAGGGCAACCTGTCACGGTTCTGGGTCCGTCGGACCCAGTAGTTTGAGTTTTATTATGTTTTGGTTTTAGTTTGCATCAGGGATTGTTTTCTTGTTCTCTGGTAGTGTTGATTATGATGATGTTTATTATTTGAGTTTCATGTTTCTGTGGTGTTTAGGATTTGTTCTTCAGTTGTGTCTGCTTAGTATTTGTCTAGCTCCATGTGCCATTTTCTGCCTGTCTCTCTATGTCGAGTTTGTGTCTTAGTGTGATGGTTGCTTGTTCCTGTTTTATTGTGATGGTCTGCGTCTCATGTGAGTGTGTTCAGTTTTACCTTTGTCTCGTCTTGTTGATTATTCCCAGCTGTGTCCACCACCTGTGTGTAATTCCCCTGTGATTCTCTGTGTATTTAAGTCATGTCTGCCGTCATTGTAGTTGCTGGTCCGTCTGTGTATTCCACCCTGCGTCATCTGTGTGTTTCCCTGCTGTCAACCGCCAAGTGTTTCTGCTCATGTTCAGGTTCGTGTTCTGTAGTTAGTTTGTTCCCAGTCTAGTTAGTCATAGCTCCCTTTGCCGTTTGTATTTACTTTCATGCTCAATAAACCACCTTCACACCTTCACGACTGCCTGCGTTTGGATCCTCCTTCATTGCCTCCACACGGCTCACCTCACTCGCCGTGACACAACCTGCATGTGGCGAATAAAGCCTTAATTGATTGATTGATTGATCTAGTGTCAAACACACGGTTACATTCAAATGAAAACATCAGAGAGCAACTTGGGGTTCACTATCTTTCCCGAGGATACTTAGGCATGCAGGAATCAAACCAACAACCTTCCTTCCAATTAGTAAATGACCTCCTCTACCTCCTGAGTTATATTCATCCCATTTTGCCAGCAAATTGTACATAAATTATCAAAATAAAAATACTTATTTTCTTCAGAAAAATGCTCCCCTTCGGTATGTGGACTATTATTTTTCATCAGCTTAAATACTAAATAATCCCTGCCATCTAACCTAACAGTGACCATCAAATAACAGGCCCTGAACCATTCCAACATAGTCCACTGATGTAAACTTCCATAATGCTAAACATCCCAGGTTAGTCTGTTCAGTTTCAACATGAAATAACCAGATCATTTTACATAAGTGAAGGACAGATCTAATGTCTGATCACAGAAAAGAAACAGAAAGAAACTAAAATGAGATCTGATGCAAACATCATTTGCTGATCCACTCACTTTCAAAATAACCTTACATCTTTCTCTCCTGGCGTTTGTCCATCTCTGCGTTAGCTTATTTCTTACTTATTACTTTCTGATGTACTGAGTTACTGAAATCTGCTGAGAAGAAGTGTGAAAAATAAATGCCATGTGCCTTTCCAATTGTGCTAAGAACTGAGGATACCATAAATGTAGAGGCCAGTTATCACAATCACTCAGGATACACTGTGCTAAATGATCCGATCCGGTCTTTTTACTTTTATTCTTCTTAAAGGCTCATTTTATAAAGGTATTTGTCATGGCTGTATATAAAAAACACTATAGCCATGGATTTGGACCCATTCAGATTTGGAAATACACATACAGGGATCTATCGCTGACATCTGGTGTTTAAAACTGGTATTACAGAGATAATGTAGCCCAGCACATTAAAAATTCCCGAGGGAATTCCCAAAGGACCCTTTCCTTCTCTGCTCCTTCTGCATTCATGGATGAGTCCAGCAGCTGCTGCAGATTGAAAGCTCTGCATCCAGTGTGTCTCAGATGTTTTCCTGCTGGTCTGATGAGACGGAACTTCACTTATCAAACCACTAGAGGGAACCACAGATGTACAGAATACCTCACAGTGACATGACTGTGTCACTGTGCTAGTGTTATATACAATTATTCCTTTTTTTAAGTTTATGCCATGACACTGGTTGGATACAGACCTATGTGAGATGAGACTTGGAAAATCAAGTTCTAGAGTCGGGTGACCAACTGCGTGTCAGAGGCTCCTGTGAGCCACTGGAGGACACACTTGTTCTTATAACCAGTGCTTTTGTACCATAGCTAAAGGACATAGTTCAGCATAGCATCAGCTCATATAAAGTGACTAAACACCAGCAATGTTCTGTTTTCACCACAGAACAAACTAATACCTGTTCTTTTGTTTTGTTCTGAGACTAAATAAATTGATGTAGAATGAAAAAAGAAGCCGTTTCCTACTTTCCTCTCTTCGCCCAGCAGCGGCTAGTGACTAAAAACAAAGCAAATGATTTCCACCTTTTGCTCTGAGTTTGACTTTAAACCACAAGTGTTTCACTCAAACTCAGAGCGGTCCTCTTCCTTTGATCGAGTTCTGTCAGAGGTGGACTTTGACCCTGACATGAAGGGGATTATATATTTATTTTACTGACTCAACTTTTTCAAATGCAAAGCATGAAGGAACTGAAAACAGAGGGAGGAAGAGAGCAGCACACAGAGCTTTATACTCAGTATGACTCTATGTGATCTTTTTCATGACAGAAGTTTATCCAAAAAAGCTGCTTTGTACTACAATGTGATAAAGTTACTGAAAGAAACTATCAGATTTGCTTATGAGAAAGTCAAAATAAAAATTTTTGCTGAAGTATCAGGAATCTGTGCATTTTATTATAATAATTGAAAAATCCGACTGACTGAGAAAATTCATGCGGATAAACATTTACACAGCCAGGATCTGGGTGGAGCAGCGCTGCATAACAAACATCAACACAACACAAACTGAGCATAATGAAACAGAACCTTACAGCACATCATCAATTCACACGTGACAAAATAATAAATAGTCAACAAAATAATCAAAAAATATGAAAATAAAATATGTATTAAAATAAAAGTTTTAAAAATGTCACACGAAGCCTGTACTCATCCCACATTCATGGATCAAAACACTTGTTTTCCTCTTTTGTGTTTTGCCCATTTTCCTATTCTGTTTCATCTAAATGTTGAATTCATTATCCAAACACGCTGGCAGCCACACATGAATATTATTTTGTGCACACTGATGTGGTTTTATCCCCTTCCCCCCTACTGGCTGCTTTTCTGCAGCTTCAGTTGTTTTCAGAGGGACGAATCATTTTAAATTTTTTGAAGGTAAACCCACCTTTATAATAACAGCACTGCTTGATATGCAGCGCAGTGGACAAGTCAAAGCAGATGTGGATTTATTTTCAGTAAATATTTACGTCTGGAACAAAGGCCCATGTTGTCAGTCAGGTGGCATCATATATGACCCATATTACTACAGTCGTCTTCCTAAAACAGCTTGTTTTCTTTGTATGGAGGTGAACGTAATTGCAGCACCTCTGTCAAGCTTTCAGAATATTACATTCTCACAGTGATGAGGTCAGCCCAGCACAGCTGCTGGACATTTCTGCACTTCTCACCTGTTCATTTCAAGAGAAGATAATAAGGTCATGCTCTGTGCTGCCCAATGTGTCAGGAATTAGCATTGCTTGCATATTTTAAGCTTAGACAACAGTTTTATAAGCATACGTCTACTGCTTATGCTTTTTACTCTCTTTTCCTAACTCTCCAAAGAAAGAAAGAAACTGATTTTTGAATTTCACTGTTTTAGGCGCTGGCATTTTATATTTTCACAGTTAGCAGTAGTTTAGTGTTTTATTTTATTGATCTTCATATATATTTTGTTTTAAAGTATGTTTAAACATTTGAAATTCTGTTTATATATCAGCAGTGTGATGGACCAGCTGTGACCAGACTGGTAAATCAGTGACACACCTCGTACTATTAAGCCTCTAACTCAGAGTCAGCTGGGACAGGCCCTGCATGTAAGTGCAGTGAGGTCAGAAACAAGAACTGGAATCTGTCAGCCGGTGTAAATGAGTGTGACGTTGGGTGGTAATAGACATTTTAAATATTCCAACTACTATTACAAAGTAAGATATATTCAAACCGAGGCAAAAAGGCCAGCAGCTTAACCAACACAGCTCACTTACAGTAACAAGAAGAACTCGCGGCATCGATTTGTATTAATAACTTATGAGCCTAACAGCACCGGTGGCAAGGAGAGTTATAAACAGAACGACCTGCCTATTAACTCTCTGTCTACACAGTGTGGGTGTGTGCGTGGGTGTATGTGAAAGCTTTCATCCTTCTGAGGTGCTGCAAGTTATGTTTTAGGTAAGTGTGTTAATTCCTCCTTTACTGCAAGTAAAACTGTGGACATTTTTTTACTAAAACATCCAAATGGGAAAAAAAGACTTGAATAATTCAATAGATTATTGAAAGAAAGAGCAGATCAAAGGTTAAAGAAAGTCTTTAGTAGCTTAATGTTTGAAGGACTGACCTCTAAAAGCATAAAATGATTCCTGTTCTTGTATTTATGATTTATACTTAGTTTTTAATTTTAAACTATAAACTAGGGCTGGGCCATATCATACCGTTCACGGTAATACCGGTATAATGTTGGGCAACGATAAGAAAATGAAATATCGCGATAGAATATGGGCAAAACGCGCATGCTCAGTGCCTTTGTTTACATATGCACATAGCGGAAAAAGCATGGCGGAGAATGAGAAGGGCGAAAGCGGATCGTTAAATGAAACAGATGAACCAGAACTGGTTTGTAAAAATGTTGCAGCTTCAGTGGTGGAACTGGTTTAGCTTTCGTCCGTCAGATACACAACAAAGCACTATTTTTGGTAGAGCATGCTAGCGGGCCGTCGTTATTACCGTGTTTTTTGGAAAATACGTCACACTTAAAATCAGTCCTTTGATTTCTCTGAAAATCGACAGTGTCCCTTATAATCCCTTGTGCCTTATGTATGAACTCTGGTTGTGTTTACTGACCTGGAAACGATTTTATCTCGTACACGGCGCTCGAAAATCTGTCAAATGTTTCAGTACGACTTTGCTAAGCTACGAACCCACACCGCTTGATGGATTGTCGGCGCATTACGGCTATCGTAGGCAGGAGCCTCGCGGAGTGATACTTACTGTGCTTCAACATAATGTTACCGTATTGTGTGTGTATAACCTCTTTTTAAGTTTTGTGGATATTATACATGGTTATGCTGAGGATATGTCGGCCAGTTTCCACTGGAAATGCCTTTTGGTTTACATTACATTTTATATAACTTTATATAACTTTATATAACTTTAATGCACATAAAAAACAGCTGCTTGTTTAAGTGAAAATACATTGATGGGGGTTTTTTTTGCACTAATAATGTCTAGTGTCAATTATATCGTCAGTTATATCTTTATCGCAAATTTTCAAATGTATATCGTGTTAAATATTTTTGGTCATATCACCCTGCTCTACTATAAACTCTTAAATTTTCATGCACTTTTTGAGCAACTTGATACTCACCCATATGGAAAAGAAATAGTAAAAACTTATATGTGATTACTCATGAAAGTGGCCACTTTTTCATTACTTTCATACATTGTTTTAGTAAGTATCCAAAACATACAAGTTTCATTATATAATTTTTCAAGGGATCTTATATCCGTTTTCACTCTTATATGCTTTTCATACGAGTTTCACACAAGACAGATTCAAACTTTATAAGATTTATATATATCTTTTCCATATGGGCAGTTCAGTTCAATTCAAAAACCCTAAACTGCTATACAATAAGCAATCTGGCTAATACTGACACTAATATTTCCAGTATTTTGGATTAACGTGCATTGTGTTTTTACTATGACAGCCACACACACACACACACACACACACACACACACACACACACACACACACACACACACACAGGCAAAACCTGATCACTAAAAAATGTTTTAATGCTTTGATTGTTGAATAATTATGTCAGCCCCTATCAATCAGTTATAAGTAACGTTATAAGACAATAATTAGGACAATTTCTGGTTAGCTAACTAGCCCTCTACACAGGATCTGTGCCAAAAATCAGCATATTAATGACTTAAAAAAAATGTTATTTTTTAGCTAACCACAGTTTATAGTTACAGTGTAAAATCTTACCAGTAGATGTAAGTTTATCGTGTTTATTTTCTTACCTCTCCCAGTTCAAGTGCGTAATCCTAGATACAGGGGCGACTTTAGTACAAACAGCTCTGGGCTCACCTGTAGTGAGTGCAGGCTCTTAGTCTGCTGTTTACCTCAGCTAATGTCCATGTTTATTTACTTTAATGGAGGCTGTAAAACCTTGTGAAAGTAGTCCAAGTCAGTGAGTCAGTGAAGCTGACGTCTGTCCAACGACAGTGATGCTGAGATGAGGTGTTGGAGATGTCCTTAACTTTACTGTCGGTAAGCGCTGATGGTTTTGCTGATGATGGCTGCTGTTAGCCGGTGTTAGTGACGCTTTCTTTGAAGCGGCTCTAACAGAAAAGCAACACTAGCTCGCGTAATGTTTAGTGCTCAATGTTAGCTAGTATGTTAACTATAAACCAGCTCTTGTTGTTTAGCCAGTTTGCTGTCTACGTGTGTAATCTGTTGACAGTGAGTGATGGTGACACTATCCAGAATAAATAAGCATCTTTATGCAAGTATTGGTTTGTTAGAGCCCTGACCTCAGTTCAGGATATAAGCTTGAGGTGAGGAGGCAGATGATGACATTTTATCCAGTTACATTGTCTCAACGTATTAATCATATGTGCAGTCCTTCATATCTTAAGCCTGAAGGTGCAGAAACATGTATAATTTACCTCCAGAGCACCCAAACATCTAGGAGTTTGATGATTTCTAAAAATAACATCTTGCTTCCAGCGCCGAGTTTTAATTTCTTAAAGAGAAAAACAATGCAGACACAATCAGTCATTTCTGTTTTACAGGATCAAAAATAAGGCATTACCCTAACGAAATACAACCACTCCATCAACTTAAAACAATGCACTTTGCAGAATACATTAAGTAAACAAATTGCCAGCAATGCATCATCTGAATATGGCCACTCAAAGGTTGTGTATAAACAAAAGTGCAATTTATTACACACATTTATTAAAAACTGCTTTAAACTACAACTAAACATGCACTTTGCCTTTTCCTCCTTACTCCCCCTTCCTTAAAAACCATCAAACAAACATTTCTGTTTGCTCCTGCACTTCAATCAGCTGATTTGTGTGCAAGTGGGAGAAACTGGCAGATGAGACATGGACATAATTTTTTTTTTTTTTGTTCAAAAAGACAAGAGTGGAAACTGCATCCAGGACAGAAACAAAACTATATTGCTAACAGAACATCTCTTCTTTTCAAGCCACAGACAGAATTGCTAACGCTAAGCTGGCCAAACACCCTGAGTGGTTTTCAGGCTGAGATCATGGCAGTCAGAACCTGATCTTCAAAAAGTAACAACGGCAGTAATGTCTGTCTCACTGGGCTCGCTATCATCTTTGCTTTGCGCTCTCAGCTTTGTGTTCATACTGAAAAAATGAAGAATGATGGTACAAAATGTCCTCTTTAGGATGGGGATATTACATTACTTTTCTTGAGTACTGATACTAGCACTACTCATAAGCCAACTCTGAAGCAGCCAGTTCCTATGGATATACACATTTAGTGGACAATGACACCCATGCAAGCATGCAAGCCTGTGCATTGGCTAACTAAAGATTTTCCCAAATCTGGGGTAAAATAAAATAAATCTTGAAAGCTTGTGTGTAAAATTGCTCCAATGATGGTGTCTAATGGGCTGTTATTTATAGTAAAAAATAAAATTAAAAAAACTTATCTATAGTTATATCCTTAATAAATGAACAAATAAATATTTAAACTTTAACTGAAAAAATTTTGTGGGAATTTAAGAAATAATAACAAACATAAGTGCAATTTGACACGAGTCACACATGGTCAGATTTTGTGATTTAAAATTATATACTGATTGCTGTGAAATTTTACCTTCATTATCAGATACTTTTATAGAAAAATGTATACATGTACACACTTCACTTCCAGCAACTTTACAAATCCGAAGCCAGTGCTCTAAATTTTTGCTGAACATCCATTTGTACAATATATTATTGTATGGAACATTATGTGAACAGTAAGAGACAGCAGTGGAAGTGGTGTCAGTGTACCCCGCTGTGGCCAGCAGCAAGCGCCTGATTAGCACTAATGAAGACCTGCAGGAAGTGTTCATGCATGTGAGGGGGTGTACATAGATTAGAGTTGTGTGCACGGTAAGCTTCTATAATGAGGCTAATTGCATATGATTTTTTTGCACGAACACTGAACTGCTTAGCCACCTGTAAGAGTCGCAGCTTATTTAACTTTCATGGCACCTTGAACTGGCTGCCATTACGGAAACTCCCCATGGTGTGCACACAAGACCTGATACTTATCTCTGACCCTTCACCTCATGCTCTGCATCTCTCCACCTGCAACTGGATGTCTAATATTTCCAATAACTCCCTGCTATCCTCCCAGTGTGTTTCCATGGCGACTTGCCCTTAACCTTCTGTCAGCCTTTCCCCGTGGTCTCGACCCCCTCCGCGCCTTTCCCTGGTCGTGGTTGCTCTCAGCCCGGGAAATCAGCCTAATAAATAGCTTTATGGTAATCAGGCTGGTGAACGGCAAGAAGAGCTCCCATCTTAATACATTTATTACAGTTCCTGAAAATATCAGTTTCCATTGTTGTCCTGTGGCTCTCAGCACACTCACGCTTTACAATTCACTTTGAACTGTACTGTGAGTCATTGTTTCTCTGTCCTTTCCCTCACAATATGCCATGCTGCTGTTCACCTCACTCCATGTCCTCTGCAATAATTCTTTAGCTTTGTCAGTGTGTAACACAATTTAAACACAGTCCTTATAGTTTGGTCTGTTTAACCATATACATTATAGACATATTCAGTTATGAGCAAATATTTTAGGCACCAAGGAAAAGTGGAGATCAAATATTTGTGTGAGCACCTTTGGCAGAACTTGTAGGGAACTCGTAGATTTATGTTGTTCCGGTGTCTTCTGTTTCTTATGTAATCTGTAACTGATGGACACCAGAGAGACTTTTTTTCTGTGGCTGGTTGTCATAGATATGCCAAAATATTTGAATTTGGGACCCACCTAGATGTCTCTGTGGTGGTACTGTGTGATGGATTTTTTTTCTTTTAGTTTTATAATAATTTTATAGAGGACATACAGCGTCTCAGATCGTCAGGTTACATACTGTCCTCACATAGGTTTCCTCTGTGGTTCGTCTTACCAGGGTTGCCCAGGTCTCTGTGGTTTGGACCTTTCAGCCACATCTCATAGCAATTAAAATATGACATTTGCAAAAAAAAAAATTAACTTGCATGTAGAACTTTGTTTCAAAAAGTGCTCCAAAAATAAAGCTGAATAATATTATCATTGCAAATGTATTCAGATTTGGCCTTTTGATGATATTCTCCAATCACTGAGGAATTGTTTTTATACTTATGATAATAATAATGATCTCATTGTTTATCTAAGATTTAAAGGATTGTAACCTTTAAAAAGTATTAACTTTAAGAAGTATTTACGTGATCATAATGGGATGTATGTTATGCTATGGTTACTGTACAGATGGTGTTTCACTCTTACCTCAGAGAAGTGTAGTCTCACTGTTTAAAACTGGAGTCATCATGGCTTCTGCTCCTTGAGAGAATTGGCCTCATGATATCAATCCACAATGTAACTGTGGAGAGCAGCTGCTTCCCTTCCAGTCTTACATGTACATTTGTTTTCATAGCATGTGTGCATTTACTGACCTTGTGTTTCAAACACAAACCAGCATCACTGGTCAAGAAATTCCAATATCTTTGTCATCTTCCGTAGCTCTTTTATCTTTTCTTCTGGAAGTGTCTGGCTTTTCACCTTTAACATAATCTCGCTTTCTGAGATATTTCTTCCACCCATCCATCATCCAAAATTGTCTTTGACATTTTTCTCATTACATCTTCTGACTGTCACTTTTTACTAGTTTTTCCCATATATATTGTTTCCATTTGGCACTTCAGAATTGGGTCAGTACGCTTTGGCTTTGAATACCAGATTGGATCCATTGGCAGGTTGGATTTGAAAAGGCTGTGCTGGTAACATCTCAGAAATGTTTAATATATGACTAACGTGTCCTAGTATTCTGCATTCTGCTTGAACAACATTTTAGAAAAACTGTGTGTACGTGCTGGGGGGCAATACAGAGCATTTCACTAATTGCTCTGGTGGGACCCAGAAGGACGCCCATGGTGACCCAGACGTGCCCCACATTTCACACCAGTACTGAGACCCACAGTTTGCTGTCTGGCTCCACTGTATTATACATGTTACATGGGCCACATGTGGGCACTGAAAACTGAAGCTCACTGAATTCCTTCTTAGGGGCAAAATTACTACATATAGTAATATAGGTTTTCTATGGCCCGAAGAGAAGTTTCTCCAAGAAAGCCCATATAGGGCCCCAACGGGCAAAACTGCTGTTGGTTTTATGTGGGCACATCCACTTGAGGATAAGTGTGGGTTTGCCCCCACAGTCTCACAATTCACCACTACTGTGGGCCCACACTGTTTGAAAGGGCACTGTCTAATTTGGATGTCAAAAATGTGGGCTTGTTATCCAGCATTCACATCATTTTTATCCTCAGACCAAACCATTCAGTTGTATTGATAGCCACTAGCATCCCAGAAGAGACCCATCAGGATAGAAATCATTAGAAAAACTGATTTGAACTGAGCGATGTTTCTTAGATCAACATTTCACTTTATGAAGTTTACCCGACAGTAGTAACGTCACTAAAAAAGGTTCAGGATATCAGTTTACATCAGCATTAAGAGTGTGACTGGATGGCAGCAGTTTTGAGTCACCTGACTCGGGGCAGCAGAACAAGGAAAGTGGATGAATCAGACTGCCATCTGCTCCCAGCTTGGCCTACACATGGGAGACTGGTTATACTGGGCAGCTCAGGTGCAAATATGTTTAAACCCTTACATAATGAAAAATAACAACAGTTCATTAGCATAAGAGGATCTGATTCCAAACCAAAAATATACAAATTAATTATATTTTAGCTTTTTCTGTATTTACAAAGCAGGACATCAAATAGTCTTTAGTGGAGGAGAAGCCAAAGGATTTTATGAGTTTATGAGTCATTTTCTGTTTATTATTTCACACAGTTAAATCCAATAAACTGTAATCGGAATAGGATTTACTTCATATTTTTTTATTTTAATCCGTCCAAAGTCTGATTTTCACTTAAGGCACAAGCAA
Source organism: Aulonocara stuartgranti (assembly GCF_965226115.1). Lineage (NCBI taxonomy): Eukaryota > Metazoa > Chordata > Actinopteri > Cichliformes > Cichlidae > Aulonocara > Aulonocara stuartgranti. The sequence continues at coordinate 30,525,123 of NC_138946.1, forward strand.
AAATGAAAATAAATGCCAAAATTTGATATAAATTTGATATATATGATATTAAGCACCTAGTTACATTTATATGACAGCAATTAAGAGTTAACTTTAGTCTTTATGTGTTAGCCATTTGGAGTTGGACATAGAGGAGAAGTGAACATTTCTGATCAAGTCAATTCAGTTTAGGCCTTTTGTTTGTCCTGCGTGTGTGTGACTGCATTTGTGTATATGTGCATGTACAGGGATGCCAAGCAGGTCACAGACTGACTGCTCTTATTAATTAGGGTTTACTCAGTAATTACCAAGTGATCGTTGCACCACCAGCTCGTATGATTTAAGCTCAGGCCTATATAATGAATCATTATTGGCATGTGACAATGCAGATATTCTGATCATGCATCAAATAACATTGAACAAATCAAACCATTGATGAGGTATTTTCAAGCATACTGACTGTTATTTTTGTATTTATCTCGGCCTGTTTTCTCTTTAAAGATTCAAAGATTCCTTTTTTTAACAGTGCAAGAACTCCTAAATGAGCAGCTGCTCTTCTGGTTTTAATTAATTCAGGCTTCGTTTTTACTCAGCCTAATCCCAGCGAAATCAAAGGTCTCATTTCCAAGGGAGATTTAGCTAAGACAAGAGTCTACAAGTGTTAGATGCAAAAAAGAAGAAAGTAAGAGGAACAAAGAGAGATCAAAATCTTTAATCAAAGCAGCTCTGTGATTGCAGTTGATTCCATTGTGTAACCATTTGTTGTAATCTTACAAACAGAAGCAGGAATCCTACAATTCAGAGGTATGATTTTATATTCCCCCGCTGCTTTAACTCACAGTTACATTAAAATGAATAGAAATGATTGAAAAAAGAAATCTCTCAGAAGATAACAAAACTAAACAATGGCAGAACAAATTCCTTCTATAGCCTTGTTTAACATTTTAATCCATCACATCTGTTCACATTCACCTAGAATTCATATACTGAAAACACAGAAAGGAGCAGAAGGAAAACTTATTATGGTATGTTACACAAACCCATCATGATCTGCACTCTTCACTTTGTTTTTATATCTTAGTATTCATAACCATGCATAACCAATTGTGTTGACACTACAGGGTTGTCATTGCAAGTTTCCTTCCCTCCAAAGGATTCAGAAGATAATTGGCAATGGGGCTGTGATTTGACATGGATTTTGGAGACGGCTATATGTATTAGATTGTATGTGTATGGTTGTGAGAGCAGAAGAGAGGGAGATTTGTTTTCTGCCTTTGCTAATAGCTTTTGTGTTTTTACCTGTCTGCATAGTGTTAGCAAATATAGAATATTGACATTTACTTCACTTTGTGTGTGCAGGAGACAGCCTAAGTCATTTTACTGCACCAGCATTCAATTTGCATTTAAAAACATGCACTTCATGCCTTCACTCTACTCACGCTGGGTTTCTGTTGTAACTCCATTTGTTAAACACAGGGAAAAAATGACTTTGATGAGAAGAATACCATGCATACTGGTTGTTCCATTAGTCCATAATGATGATGCAAGATCTGACTTCGGGAAAGCAATGTTTGCGTTATGATGTGTGTTTCATTTAAAGTACATGAATGGTTTCAGTTTAAGACACGTTTATGTTCCACTTTACTACATTCACTTAATTCAGTGATCAGCTTGGACAGGACATTGCTTACACCTTGTCATAACTAATCACACTGATTGGAATAACAATGGCGTAAGGCAGATGTGATAAACAAAAGAACTATGTCATCACACTTAATATCCCCAGGAAGCTCCCTCTGTTATTATGTTGTCAGGGTTAGAGGGTGTTTGTCGCTGGGTTAAGGGCCACAACCTCTCTTGCTGACCCCTGAGTCGTCAACACACTTAACCCCTCATTTTGATTGACCACCTCCTTGTCTGGGAGCTCCCAAATGAATCATGCAGCCAGTCTGTTTAAAGCAATGAAGTGGGAGTCATTGAGAATGGAAGTGTAGATAATTTATAAGGAGTCCTCATGAAGGCTAAACCTCTTTTTTTGTCTTCTAGTGATGAGGGATTTGATTGATTGTGCATCTGTGATGTTGTCAGCAAATTAAGATCTTAGTATAACTGGAGCATATAATTGAAGAATTTTAGGGATCCAAATGGCACTGATGGGCAGCAGTGATTCTGCAGAATACTGAAAATACTAAAATGTCTCAACTACATTTGGATGAACTGAACTACAATAACTCTGAGGGTCTTTGATGTTTATCAGGAGCCATCCATGGGTCAAATGCTGAGTCTGTCCACCTTTTCAGTTTTGAAGCTAATATCTAAGCCAAAGCAAACTATGAACAAAATTAAAAACATAATGAACCATATTTAAAACAGTGGTCAGTCTTCATTTTCCCAAGTCACAGGTTATGAAACACGTTATTAGGAGGTTAGGGCCAGGTACGTTTGGGTAATTTTTTCCCTTAATCGATGAAATCATCATTTTGTATTTATTTAAATATTTTTCACAGAACTGTACGTCTTCATCAGTATCTGCTTGCGTTCACCACCTGGAGAAATCCTTGGTGTGATGGAGGAAGGTTTCCAAGTTGCTATTAGCATATGCAGAGCTCTCTTCTATTTGCAAAGTAGCATCTTTTGCCCTCTCTCTCTCTGTCTCTACTTAGTCCCCTCTCCTCCATGTTCATCATTGCCACAGATGCTCCCTAATTTCCATTCCAGCTCAGTTATGTACATAATTCTGCATATGATCTCAGACACAGGGGAAATAAGCATGAAAAGCATGACAAAAGGGTCTGTCTGGTGTAAAATCTCAGCATGAAAGGAGAGAAAGATTTGCAATCAGTCCGTTCAATCAGCCATTTATCCTTGTCGTAATGTCTAACAGAAAAATTTACCTTGATATATAAAGGTGTTTCAATTCTCAAATGGCAGATGTAAATATACCCATGCCAAAGAAACTTTTACAATCTTTCAAATCTGTGAAAATTGCGTATGGAAAGAAAAGCTCGATGGGACCAATCATGCGAGCAGTTACGTGACAATTCTTCAAACAGTCGCCCCCCCTACTGCAGCGACAAATTGGGGCTTTAAAGTGAAATTGTGGATGATAAGCTTATCAGTGATGCAGCAGGTAATGGAAACTGCGATGAGCAGGCTCAAGCTGACAGCAGCTGAAAATACGTGAAGATGATCTGGCAGTAATGGGCTACCTGGTCGGACTGCCGAGCTGTTGTTGAGCCTCCTCTGCGGGAGGAAGCTGAGGAGGTTTCTTAATGGGGAATATGGGAGGGATGGATGAAGGGATAAGGTGAAGGAGCATGGAATGGATGGAGAGGAACAGGAGATGAATATGCAGTGACTTAGATCCTTGAGTAGCTAAACAAACACACACAGATATATTCACAAGGCAATCGCTGGCGTTTTTTAATTTCCCTTTAGTTATGTATTCACACAATGTGTAATACTGTTTATGCAGCAGACATGCCGATAAATCAAGGTGAGCTGACGTAAATTGAAGTGAGGCAGAGCAGCTCGTGGGAGTGAGCAAGATAAAGGGATAGATGGCCAGAGCAGAATGTGCAAGTGATGATGATGACAGTGTTGTTTTTACTGAAATTAACATCATCCACCTTCAATTTTGCACGCATCTTCATCTGCACCATCCTGGAGGTATCACTGTTTTATTTTGCCTAATGAGGTTGTGCAGATTTCTACAAAGAAACTACCAGAAACTCTAGTCTTGTATAAGTATGTTGGTCCTCTTATATCATATATTTCATAGCCTCCACTTGAAACCTAACTTTCTGTAGTCATTAATTACTCCTTGATATCACTGTTCCTATAAGTTGTGTACATGTGCCAGTTTGGCTTTGTGGATGCTGTTAGTCTTTTCATGTTTTCAGACATGAATTTCTGCTTTTAAAAACCATTATGCCAGCTTCACAGTTGCGGAAATCATAATCTGATTGAGGCTTAATTGTACTTAAAATACCATTTTGTTTAGATGTTTGTCATACTCCTGCATTCACCATCCCAACTAAAGCATCTCTATATGACAAGAGAAGCACTTTAAGTTACGTGTTGATTTTTTTGAGTATTGTGGACCATGTCATGCTGATAGCTTTTACTACAGTTGTGCACTGTAGCTGTCTTCATTTTGACAAGGTGTGATACAAACAGATCCTTTTTAAAAGGATTGTGTGCTCTGTTGAAGTACCTCATTCTTTTTAGAGACACAGTATTGAATCCTATTGTTTTTTTTAATAATGAGTGAGTTAAAAGAAAAGTTGGTCTATCTGACATTGCATTGCCAGGTTTATTGTGATAGTGTGCTTGCTTTGGATTGATGCCATCAGTATGTGGCGTCTAAATATCCGCACCTCCCACCCTCCACCATAGTGTGCCTGGCCAGCCACTACTGAGCTCTCACTGGTCATCAGGCATTCTCTTTCTAACCTGCTACAAAGTCCCAGCTGCGGTCGCACTGCCAGCATCAGCACAAGCTCAAAGAGAAAGGTCACATCTAATGATGCAGACTTTGTGCTGGAGCTGGAACCAGCTTTGACAGTAAGTAAGAGGTGAAATGGCATCTGTGTCTGCGTTTTCAGTGCCTTTAAATTAGCATGCATCTCAGTGTATTGGACCATCCATGTCTCGAGTCTATGAGATGTAAGACAGAGAAAGAGGCAGGGACAGTGACAGTAGCTGAGGTGAAACAACTAGTGGTTTCCAGACCTTTGTGCATACTATGAATAAAGATGTTTGGCTTCCTGAATGCTCCCTAGTCATTTATTAATAATACATCTATACTATCTAACCATTAAATGAGGAATGCAGGATGTAGAAGGTAAAACATTTTTTCAATATCCATTTTGTGTTATAGCTCCAAAGCCCTCTGCACATATGTACTCTCTACTAGATTGACAGCCCCATTAACAGCAAACAGCCATCATACTTAACATCCAGCACAGCAGGAGCAAGTTTAATGTTCCTCCCGGTGGGCATCAGGGCACCACATTTCTAGAGCTTCAATAGGCTGTTTTTGATTTCAGAGTGTTGAAATAGTGTGTAAAATGAACAGAAGTGATTGTATTAAATGCTGATTTCCCTTGATAAAGATTCTGCAGGCGACCCTGCTTCTGCACAAATAAAAGTAGTTTTGGATGTTGTGTGTGGGAGAGTACTTTTTTAGGGGATTTTGCATATTGATATATGCAAAATATACATATTTAGAAGTAACTGTACTGCACTGAACACACACACACACACACACGTTTATTCCAGAGTTGAAGTGAAAAAAGCAAAGAGGGACTAAGCTGACCTCCATAAAATGGTTCCATTAGAGCACACACATACAACTTGACCACTGGTATCTCCACCCACAAGAGCCCAAATTCAGAGGTCTTTATGTCTATAAAATTCAATAACTACATAAAATATATATCAGAAGTACAGTGATTTTAAATGTGGCCGTTCAGTGACAATCTTAAAAGAGAAAATCTTATTAATTTTTCATTCAAATATTCTTTTTAAAGGCTTGATTACATTATGCTTTTACATCTTTGAAAAATTAAAGTGATTTCGTTCACGGTACTTGTGCATCACAGCTCCTGAACACTCTTCATATTGATTCACAAGCTGAATATCTCAACTCTGATTCAAGCATCTGTTCCCCAAAGAGCACCTGTCTCACTTATTGAACCAAGTGGAGGTTCAGAAGGCTCCTATGGATTATGAATGTATCTCCATAGTCTGGTGCAGCAGCAGAGAAGAATTGTTTTAATCCTTCGATTCAGGGAAGAATTATTTAAAGTTCATCATTTATGACAAAAATCACTTTTTCGTTCTTTATTAAATGACTAAAAACATTCAAACAACATCTTTTGAATAAATTCTTCTGAAACCAAATTGAACAACAACATAAGGAAGCAAAGTTGTAAATATAATAAGAAACAAGCTTCCAACAATCAATTGCAAATGAATGAACCTCAATTAGTGACTGTCAGTTAAAGGAGTAAAAGAAACAGTCAACAGAAGAGGTGTGATAAAGAAAGAAACAGAGACAGAGTGAGAGGCAGAGAGTGAATGAACTGATAAATGTACCAGCAGTCCACTATAGTGCTGTGATGTCCATTATTTCCCAAATTGGTTATCGGGCTGCATTGATTTTCCCATTGAGCCTCCCTCTGAGCTCCAGGTTGACCCACACGAGCTGTCCGCCCACTGACTTGCTATTGAGCTTCTCGCCTGGATACCCACAGTTTGACCACCCATCCCCTCCCCAGTGATGAATCAGCACATGGGGGCCAGGAAAATATGTCTCTATTATGGTTTTTAAATATGTATGTGTCTTTGCGGGGTTGCAGTGCAAATCTGGACAATGATTACTTTTGCAGGATGTAATTTAGATATCAGAGGTTATCGTTTTTTTTCCTTTCATATAGTCAATCCACACCTCTGTGACATGTTCACAAAAGAAAAAAGCTTTTATACCTTCCCTCATTGATCATTGATTAGTCAAACTATTACATCTAACCCCACACGTCCTCAAGTGGCTGCCTGAATATATCTATATCACTTAAAGACTGAAGGGGGGGATTCAATTTCTGTGAGCTACAGAGAAAGATTCCCAAGAATATGAGGCTGAGATGCACAGCAGGCATGTCTGTCTATCAGCCTATCAGACTGTGTTTCTCTGCTCCAGCCTCAATAGATTCATTGCTGCCTCTCCTGCTTACTTTCTCTATAGATTTTAGGAGTGAACCCCACAAACACTCAATCTACACTCCATTAGAGTTTACAGATGGCAAGAGAGAGAGAGAAATAGAAGTGTGATGGCAATGAAAAAGAAGCTATAAACTCGGCATTATTGAGGCTGTTTGAAGCTGGCTATGGGGACAGGAGGGAGGAGGGAATGGGTGGCTCAGAAGCAAATGCACCTTTCACACCCATGTCCACTCATCAAAGGGAAGCATCACTCTCTTCTGTGACAGTATACACCCACGCAATCACAAAGAGTGTGTACCTTTGCTTTCCCTCTTTACCGTTAGTCAGTGGACTCGAGCTGGGAAGCAGCTGGATGTTTTACCAACTCGGGACTGAGCGATAAAAGAAAGATCACATTTGTTTTTAGGTAAATAACATATGCTGAATGTGATTGATGCATCTGACAATGATGTGTGTGTGTGTGTGTGTGTGTGTGTGTGTGTGTGTGTGTGTGTGTGTGTGTGTCTGAATGCAGCTTTCATTGGTATGCAATTACATGGAGACAAAGCTATGGTACTCATTGAATCAGACATCATGCCAATGTCTGGACATAACTACAGAACTCTACCCCTGTACACTTGCACTAACACTCTCATTCTCTCTCTATCTCACTCAATGTATATACTTATATATGTGTGTGTATATATATATATGTGTGTGTGTGTTTTTATATATATATATATATATATATATATATATATATATATATATATATATATATATACATATATATATATATATATATATATATATATATATATATGTATATATATATATATATATATATATATATATATATATATATATATATATATATGTATATATATATATATATATATATATATATATATATATATATATATATATATATATGGTATGTAACGTGTAGTCACATGTTAACAACAAAACTCCTACCAGAACCATAAAAAAGCAGACATTAATAAATTCCGCCCAGAGCAAAAAGGAAAAAAACAAAGCCAACACAGCTCTGAGCTTCATCACTGGGTAAAGATGAGCTTGATGGCGAAAGTTAAAAAGATCTGACAGTTTGGGTGCATCGTGCCTGACAGCAGACAGCTTCATTTAGCAGAGTGAGCAGGCTGCCACTCACGGTTCTGCAAAACAGGCGGTGTTATTGGGTAATACTGTGTCTCTGTCACATTTCACTCATAGCCCACAAAAACACCCTGACAAGTATGTGATGCCAGTTTGCTGACTCCCAACTCCCCTTTTTAATTTCCCTGCGAGAAGAAAGCATGAGGCAAGTGGGGATGCAGTATTGGTTCGGTGGTAACTGAAGGATGGACATGTGATTAGAAAGTTTAGATCATAAAGTTTACGCTTAAAGATCAACACCTTCTACTATAGTCTAGTAACAACACTTTATGTTTGCTGATCGTCATATACTCCTGGACACAAGAGTGTCCAGGAGTATATGAATGATATGAATCCTGACATTACATCTGTTTATCTCCAGTGACCTCACACGAGGTCACATTTTCCTTTTCAGTTTCAGATCCCCGTTGCAACAGAGACTCAGGTGTCTTGTTCAAGAATGCCATGTGTGTTTTGAGGAGGTTGAAGATGGGGGGTTAATGAGGGGAAGATACACTTACCGTTGAAGCCGGTGAAGTTTCCCCACTCGAACAGCGAGCTGTTGAAGGGCGGCAGGGAGCCGTTGAAGGATTGCAGGGAGCCGTTGAAGTAGACATCAGTTCCATTGGAAGGGTTTCGGATGGTGTCTGTGAACAGATTCATCTGCAACAAGGTCTTGATCAGGTAGCGCAGCATCGTGGTGCACAGAGGGACCTGCACTCCCTCTCTCTGTACTTCTCACTGTCTCTCTCACTCTGTTAATTTTAAAAGTGTGACTCTGCCTGCTGCTGAATATGCTTTTCCTCCTTACTCGGGGTTAAGAAGAGCTAAAGAGATGCTCTTTTCATCTCAAGTTGAATCAGACATTTCCAAACATTTTGAAGAAAAAAAGCAGAGAAATCTTGAATAAAAAATAAAAGTGAGTGAAAAGAAGTCAGACGATTAGGAGATTAATTGCTTGTAGATGTCAGACTGAGTCAGGGGCCCCTCGCTGTGAATCCCTCCCAGCATCGGATTGTTCCTTCCTCCTTGTTTCTTTTGTTCTGGGATCAAATAACTTCACATGCTGTCTGCCGCCATACAAAACAACAGCTTCTCGCTGGTGTAAAAGAATCCAGCAATGTGATGATGACCCTTTCGAATTGCTCTCCTCTCTCCAACCCCTCCCTCTGGCTCCTCCTGTGTCCCTCCCTCCCTCTCCAGCTCTCCTCCTCTCTCGCGCTCTCTCTCTGCGGTGGGGTCCTGAGGGTTTCAGAGGAGTGAGAGAGAGCAGGTGCTGTTGGCAATAAATGTTTAATTATTAGATTAATAATCATCCCAGGAGGCTGTGAATCAGGGCGGTGGAGAAAAGGAGGTGAAAAGACGCATCGTCACCATCTTAACCATACGTCCAAAAAAGGTCATCACATATGCATAAATGAACACATACGGTATGTGTTGGACAAACAAACCTGGGACTAACTAAACTCCTGCTGGCAGTGTTTGTTTCCTGCTGTTCCACATTTTCAAAGCACATTGCATGCAGACTTTTTCCAATGTCCACATCAACAAATACCAGAGTGGCTCTGTCTCTAAAATGACTTTCTCAGCAGTAAAGTGTAAGTTGGTTACAGCATCCTATCCTATAGCATCAGTGTTTGTTTTAAACTAAGCAGCAGAAAATCACTTTAATTCATTTAATTTTTAAAAAGTCAAAGAAACAAACTTACTCAGCAATTAACTCATTTTCAAACATGCATAGCAAACATAACAATAACACTGTATAGCAGCCATCTTTAATTAATGCTGAATTTCTAATTAAACTTTATTAGCACTTTTTACTGTGAACAAACAATGATATTATAATAATGTTTACCATTTAATTTAGTTTCATTTTAAACTGTCTAAATCACAAGATTACAAACTTTAACTATCAGTTTACGATATACTATAAAATAACAGATCGAAGCAATGCTTACATTAACTATTGATTAGGTAAAGATGCAGTTATTTTTTGAGGGTTTTTTTGTTGAAAAAAAGCAGCATCTGCTTCATAATAGCGTGACTTTAGCCACTCTATGATGCAGTTTCTTTTAGCTTTGTTTGCCAACCACTATATATCCTGTTTCTATCCTGTGTCTATGTGGATGAACGAAATGTAATCACATGCCTTCATGCTCAAGCATGCTATAGCTCTTAAAGCATAGTCTGCATATCATCATGGATACACACATGCGATCATAGCAGCACGGTCACATGTGGCTCCTGGACACCCCACTGACAGCCTCAGTGTGACTCCCATTAATGATGCCCATACACCATCCGGGGCCTGTCCTCCTGCTCCATCACTGTGACAAAGGCAACAAACCAACAAAGATGCCGTGACGACCCCCGTCCCGCGCCCTCTTCTTCGTGTCTTTTCCAGTCCCTCTTTATTTTAGGCTGTTTTCTATTCATGGGACATGTGTGCCAGGTAAATCCACAAATACAGTGTTAATGGACATTCAATATGGGCATGCTATGGAAGAAGGCTGAGTTGCAATGGAGAATCGATAGCCACTGTCAGGCTACATTGTGTGTGAGAAACATGTTATCTTGTCAGGTTGTTCCAGGATTTTACATGGATGTACTTCAAAGAGTTTCAAAGATGAGTATGGAACACATTGTATATGTGTTCCATATATATATATATATATATGTCTAAAGTCCTGGCATATAACATGAAGAAATAATTCTTCTCTATTTCATGTTAGTGGCACTGACCATGTTAACTTTTATTGCCACTTTTTATTTCTAACATAAACTAATGAAGCGGCAGCAAAGTGCCAGTACAAATATACATCTATGATTGCATGCTCCCTGGGTGCTCTCCTTAGCCACTCGTAATTCTCAGTAATGACTCTCCTCGGCCATGGAAGCTGCCATTTTCATGATCATATCATTTCTGCTGTGTCCAGATGGTGCTTTTAAAAAATTTTGTTGTGTGAATAAATAAAAGTAGCATCATATTCTCTTTCAGGTCATCTGATAATTATTTTCTTGAATCTTCTGATTGTTCATGGTAAAAATATCTAATATTCTCACACTTTATGGTGTTGTGTGATGTCAAAGAATGCACTACATCCTGAGTTTAAGATCATACACATAATTCACTTATTATATACATGGAATAAAATAGCTTTTTGTATGTTTAGGAGTTCAGTGGCTCGGCCCCTGACCCCTGGCACCTCTAACTGTACTCTTTCATAGAGCAAGTCCACTACAGTGATCACTCAAAGCTGTGTCTACTATCTACTACTTGTTAACAGAATCCCCAGCAAACAGGACGGTGAAAACCCTGAAACATCTTGCTGTGAAAGATTACTGTTAACTCTCCACCACGATTCTGCTGATTTGCAAAAGTTAAAAGTGATCAGGAAAAACTGTAATTTTCTGCTCCATGTCAACCACCACTATATCTGACTGGTTGGGCAGCAGCTGCTTGTCTGTCTGGACCTCAGCTCTGTCGTTCTCAACCACCTTCGGCAGTGTGTCCCATTGGGAGTTGGTTACTTCTAATCCATATGTGGCACAGATGTTCCTGCTACTTTACGCTGGACTGTCTAAGCTGTTAAGCCTGCAACTTGGGTGAGTAAGCTGTGTTGAACTATAAACACTGACATTCAAGCTTGAGAGGATTGTAGAAACTCAGTTTTTGTCTTTTATAGTGTATTTAAATTTATACATATTTCATAATTACCAAATTTTGAGTGCAATGAGAAAATGAGGACTTTTACACTGTACTGTATGAGAGAGACACCTAATGAAACTTGTCAGAGTGTATTCAATGTTTTTCATAAACAATAAAACATTCAAATCTAAGAGTATCATTATTGCCTCATGGTACAAGTAAGTACCTTTTACTGCTTGGAATGTTCTTTTTGCTCTTCAAAAAGTTACAAAGTTACAAATACATTGCATTTATGCATAAGTGCACTCACCGATCCAGATCTGATTTGCAACAATTTGCCCTCTGCCTCATCCGGCTGACACACAATTTCACTCAGTGCGGCAGACAGGCAGGTACATAACCCTATCTCCACTAGCTGCACAAGCAGAAGCACAACAGACTCGATAAAGGATTTTAAAGCATGACTATGGAATTTCACGAGATCAGAAAAGCCCCTGTTTTAGCAACAGCAAGTCATGTTGACCTCTCCTGCAACAACAGCTGCAACAGTTATTTCTTGAAAAAGCTCATTTTTTAATTTGCATGTAATTTTTTAAATTTTAAGTAAGACGGGAATTATTAGTTTGTTATTATTAGTTTTATCAGTGATTTAGATTATTTAATTACAGATCATAAAGTTAAAATGCACATTAGAATAACATAATAAACTAGTGGTACAAAAAATAACACAAAGGCTAACATAATCACACATCTGAACAACATAATATGAGATGATGGTGTTTTAATTTAACAGTTACAGGATAACTGTGTTAAACAGTTACCATAACTGTAGCTGTTACCTATAAACATTATTATTTAATTATAGATACCTTACCGACTCTATGTGATCAGAACATATAGTGCCAGGTCTGTAACAGGGCCGTAAATGAACACATATGCAGGTGTGGGAGAGGCTCCCTGCCCTGGCTGATATTCTGATCTCTTTTTTTTTTTTTTTTTTCCACCACTGAATCAAAAATGGTATCAAGAATTTGACATTCCTGTAGTATGTTGTACCTGTAGGTTACCTGCGTAAGAGAACCTTCACAGACATAGTCATTAACATGACTGGAGCTTAAATAGCCATAGTGCTGTCAGAGTAAAAGCATTTGTAGTAACATTTAGTAAAATAACACCTGTTTTTAGACAGGTTTCATTTCCGTTTAATCCATTTCATTTAATAGCTGGACATTTTCTAACCAAGTGTGACCGTGGTGCTGAATAGCAGGTATCTGCATGGTGACCTTTTGCTTTGTTATAAGGATCCCGGTTTGAGGCATGAAACCAAATTTCATGCAAATCCATCAAAAGGGGGATGAGTGGTGACACACTGGGTGTTTGGCCTTTCATACAAATGTTAATGCAGAGATGGATACAGATGGGTCATTAATGTCAGCGCCCTGTTGGACGGAACGCTCTGTCTCGCTTTGACACACTTTACAAGCCTTTTAGCATCCACACGCTGCTTTACAAAGAGAAAAACATGAAGTTATCTGTGCGATTCCTTTGATCGATACAATGCAGACTTTTTAGACTCACAGTTACATTGCCAGAGTCACGGGACGGTGGTTTCATCATGGTTACTATTCAGAATTTAACAATGGGAATTTTGGGCCATAGACTACATGCAAAATATGGACAAGTGTCTGGATTTGAAAAGTGGAGCTAGTGTGGAAGTGTCTTATATCTGCATTATATTTCAAATGACCAAACTGCTCCAGTCTTATTTAATATAATATGGCCCCATTTAGAGTGAAAAAAGAGGATTACCTTTTGACTGTCATCTCAGGTCACTGCTGCAAACCCTTAATCATGACTGCTGAACTGGAAGTAATAAATAAAAATGAATATAATGGTTTTCTCTTGAATTATCATATGAGTGTGCAGTCCTACAATTTCTCAGTCAGATCCACCCTCCTGGTGGTGGTGATACCCAACATTCTCATCTCAAAGGTTTAACTTTGATATATATAGTGTGATGCTGATTAAATAAAAGTTCTGATCACCAAACTGATTAGGACACATGAACTTCTGACCATGTCTATGCAGAATTGGATGACCAGCTATATAATCAGTGCAAAGATACTTTACTAGACATGTGGAAACATTTATTTTCTGTGACTAGCAGATATAAATTTGGCAAATCAACAAGGCAAGTTATTACAGTTAGTTAGTTAACAAACAACACATAGCAAATCCCTCACTGAGAAGCTGAGCTTAGCATAGGAAGTTACAGTGATGTGATTCTAAGAGGTGAGAAAACTATCCTGAGCTCATCCTTACAGCTGAAATCCTATTGCTCACTTGGAACTCACTATTGAAACAGAGCTCAGACTGCTGACAGTACCATGCAGGTACTAAACATCTCCCAGACAAACGTAAGAGCATCTTTTTGTGTTAGCCAGGTTAACATAAGCATTCTTACAGTTTCACTGAAACAATGAGAGATTGACAACTCAAAGCACTTTCTACTGAAAGTTTCATTACCCCAGTCACACACACTGTTATCTACACCTAGTACTTTTTACCAGTCGTACACACTCACACACCAGTAGATGCATATATTCTAAGTGTGCAGTGACTAAAACTCTAGAACTAGGACGACATTCATACATAACCAGGTGAAAAAGAAGTAGAAAATTTGCATCGTTTTCATTTTCATGGACTAGAAAATGAAAACATAAAGATTTTCATTTTGTTGTCTGGTTCTACTAACTTTGGACACAAGTGAAAATGTCTCAAACTTAAGTCCCTTGCTCAGAGACGTCCCAAAATAACCACATTTAACAGGAGACAAATTTTATGACAAAAGTAATGATCACACAGGGACATTATTATTATTCCAGAGTGCTGCTTAAATTTTCTGAAACTGCATATTTAATGAAGGAGCTGTATCATGTCGCGCTAATGCATTAGCCATTTTAGAGTCATTAAACTTGAATTACAACAAGCTTCCCAGCCCATGCATCTTTCATTAATCTTAGTTTTTTTAAAACACATTTTATCAAAAACATATTCTTTCAAAATACTGTAATTTTTTTACTCTAAGACTTAAAGTAGATTTAGTTTTGTGCACTTTGCACTGGGAGGATTTACCTTAAATGCTACATAGTAAATGGTCCTCGCAGAAACATGTAAAGTTTAAAGTAAAATCTGTCCTGATTGCAGGAACTCATAGTCATATCAGTGCTTTTCCTGTCAGTGCAAAGACAAGGCGTTATTCTAATTTCCCCAAACGAGTGTCAGCTGGGATGAAGTGCAGTAAATGTCTGAAGAGTCCTGAGCGCCGAGACGCGGTTTGCTGCCAGCACCTTTAGGCAGATGGGCAGAAAGGTGAAGCCTGTCTGGCTGCCACTAGACATCACACGCTACCAGGGTGTCACATCTGTGCCCAGGTCTGGTAGTCTTCATTTCTGGGGTCTGCTGCTGTAGTTGGCCCCTTGGGAACCTCTGAGCTGGGGCAAAGACAGCTGGATCCCCAACCCCTCTCTCCTGGCTGGAGAGTGGTGAGCTAAAGCCAGGCAAGCAGCCAGATTCAGCATCCCAACCAGGCTGCAGGTGTACTGCCATCAGGGAAGGAGGTGGCAGTAATTGCAGTAATTTTTTTTCTTTCTTTTTTTTGGCAGTAAATACCATGTGCCTCTGACCTGGGCAGGCATGCAGTTGGCAGGGTCCATCATTAGAGCTCGGTATTCGCTTCTGGCCATATGCTGGAGTGCCATAATTGGTGCTTCTGTCCTTTACATTTAGCTGGCAGGCCAGAAGGAGAGGCCCACAGAGCAAAATGGCCGCTGTCTCCCTCTGGGGTGCTGTGTCCAATCACACCTCTCACAAACTGGCTCTCCAGGAAACCCTGCGGCTCATTACCTCATTTCCTCCAATTGCCTCATAACTTCAAAGCCAACTTCAAAGCCTTTGGATGGCCTGCTATCATTGGTGAAACCTAGACAACCAAGCCCCTTTAAAAGCAAGAGAAATCTTTGTGTGTCTTCTTCATCTATTTCTGCCCACCGACAGTTAGCAGGAAGCATAAGTGGGAGAGACAGAGCCAATATGCTTTAGTCGGGGGATTATCTGATCTCCAGGGGCCTAAGTTACATGCAGGGCTATGAATGGAGGAAGCTAAACAAAACACTAGCTGCACCCCACACCCCAGCTGCAAAAACCTTGAGCAAACTCTGGATAATTGCACAACAAAAGCACAATTAGACACAAGCTTATGGATATTAAGTAGGAAAAGATGGACCTGTCATTTATCCTATCACATATTTGCATCTCATGAATTCTCCTCCACACCCTTGCACATTTGTTTTCTATTCTTTCCTTCATACTATTTTATTTTCAGATGAATGCAGATAAATGCAAAGTACTCATTTAAATATGCATTAATATTAGAACTGGCCCCACCTAAACTGAAGGTGGTAATTTTGGTAAGCCCCCAACCATGTCTGCTCCCTCAGGTTATATTCCTCCAGTCCTGCAGTGGGCCACTGCCTTTTCAAGTGCTTCTTAGAGACTGACCCTTTGCACCATGCTGCAGTGAGACTTTGATGTGACTTGCCTGGAAAAAGACCTCGCGCCTTTCGATGAGATTAGTTCGCGTTCTCACAATCAGTGCCTGAGGACCTTCAAAACACAGGAGTTCATTCCAATCAGGGCTGGGGAGAGAAAATATTGAGGCGCCAGTGTGCAGAGGTCTGCGTTATATTGATTGGCGCTAAAAAAGATGACTTATTTGTCAGCCTCAGAATTTGAAGGAGGAGTAAACTTTTGAGCTAGATTGCTTTCCCACAGTGCTGTACGCAGCAGACAGCCAACTTCAAAGAGGCCATGCATTCCGAGGGAATAAAATCAATGGCGAGTATCAGTCCCCGCTTGATAAGTGCTTTAACTACGACTCACCTGGTGAGTCTTTGCAGACATTCTCCTTCTTATCTGATGAACCTGAAAATCTCATTTTAACTGTTAAATGCCAGACAAATGGTACAAAATAATATATATATATGAAACAAACTATCAAATAAACGTGTCCTGCTGGGCCTTCTCTAGCCTCCATCTAGGTATATTCCCCAGGTGCTGAGGCCTCCTCCTAGCTCACTATACCATTTCTCCCAAGCTTGAAAGATGAGCATAATCTGACTAGGAGGTGGGCTGCTACTGACCAGTAACCATCACCCTTTATTTCTCTTTCTTTTTTCTTTTTGTTGTGGCAGTGAATTATGGATTTTAGCCATCTGGCCATCCAGGCGGGGTAGGGAGGAAAATGATATGCTTGACAGATGACTTTAACAAAGATGTGGCAAGAGAGAGGGGGCGTGTCTGAAATCACAAGCTGAATTATCGCAAGCACGACTGGGCTATTGTGTGCTTTGATGGGTTGGTTATTCACAGCTGGGGCAGTCCAAATTGTTCTTTTATATTCTTTTATTGTACTTTATTGAGGCCAGAGGGGCTCTGGAAATGATTAACAGACAGAACAACAAGACAGACCCATTGTTAGCCTTTCCCTCTTCATTTAGTCCCTATCCATTTATTTCCAACACCGTCTCAATGATGTAAATGCATAAGCTTTGCTTGGTTAACTGTGTCATCACTGGTCAGGTTCCGGAAAATTGGATAGGATAACACAGCAGGTGTAGTCAAACTGAAGAGGTCTATTTTTATTACTGTTTTACAGAAAGCTTCATAGTTTGGAAAATCTAGCCATCTCTACTGCAAAAGTGTAACTTTTTCTACCTTTCACAAGTGTTGGTAGAATCCGGGGAACATGGAGTGACATAATTTGGAGAGACATAACATGATATAAGTGACA
Organism: Aulonocara stuartgranti; assembly: GCF_965226115.1. Taxonomy (NCBI): domain Eukaryota; kingdom Metazoa; phylum Chordata; class Actinopteri; order Cichliformes; family Cichlidae; genus Aulonocara; species Aulonocara stuartgranti. The sequence goes on from NC_138946.1 coordinate 30,542,462, forward strand.
TAACCGTGAGGGATATGGTGGATTGACACTCTGTATAGTCCATCCGTTGTTTTTTTTTTGTTTTTGTTTTTGTTTTGGGGTTTTTTTGTTTGTTTGTTTTGTTAGTTTATTTCTGTCTTGTTCTTTGTTTTCAATTCTTTTTTCCTTGATAAATATTCTTTCATATTTCTGTATACAATTTATTTGACTTGTATTTTGTGTGCTCTAAAAACTCAATAAACATATTGTTGCAAAAAACCTTTTTCTGCCTGAAACTTTAGAAAACTATCTTGGTGACTTGATTCACTCATCGTCCTTTCTGCAAATGCCTAACACGGTACTTTGACATTAGAATAACAAGGATTGTGGAGCAAGCCAAGTCGCCCACTCTGTATGCAGCCCCCTCTTCCTCCTGCTCTGCCTTTCTGTTGTGCTTCTTCCATCTGATGTCCATTTTACAGCCCACCTCTTCTGAGCCTCAGGGGTGGTCGGGGGGTGAGAGCAGCCAAGGCCAGCTTAACAAAACCTCTCAAAGGGCACCAGTCCCTCCTGACACTCAGGAAACCAAACTCGACAAAATTTTTATGGCAATTAGGGTCGAGTGAGAGTGGCTCCTTTCCAGGCACCCACTGGCTTTCCTCTGCCAGTGGGTGCCTGTGTCAGCACACTGAAACCATTAGCACAGCTAGCACAGAAGGTCCACTGGCAACGACTAATTGTTGGCCTCTCAGGAAATGACAGAAGCTCTAATGGTGATGCAACCCTGTAGAGATCAGAGACAGTAACTTTAGAGTGACTGGTGGTGTGCCTAGACATTTGGCTCTTTCACTGAGTCAATTTCATTCTCATTCATTCACATCAAAGGATGTTTGCATCACTAAATTCATGTTGTACCATGGCCTTGCTTTAACAAGTAGGTAGGATGACTTTTATATGCACGTGTGTGTGTGTGTGTGTGTGTGTGTGTGTGTGTGTGTGTGTGTGTGTGTGTGTGTGTGTGTGTGTGTGTGCTTGCAGCCTGAATTCATAGGCGTGTGTATGTGTGTGTATGAGACTGCAATGTCTCACTGTTCATTCTGATGATTTTGGGTTGAGATGAATTAAATACCCATCAATTACTGCGTTTTCAGACATTTGTTTTTACATCACAAAATCTAAATTATAATACCTTCAGTATTTTAACATATTTCAAATTTTCCACAAAGAAAACATTTGCCACACTTATTAAATTCAAAGAAATCCAGAGATAGAACTGCTTATGGAGCGCCTATCTGAAAATCACCCTTCCATCCTCACCACCACAATTCCAAACCTCCCAGCTCCTTTGCGCACACCTCCCAGGCCCAACTCTCTGGGACAATGCACAGCATATCATCTAATTAAGGCACCAACCATTTCATTGAAATCATTAGGAGAGTCTTGCTAAGATCTGATGCTTGATCGGATTTCAGGCTTGATCCTAGCATTAAAGTATTATCACTCGTCCATCTCTCTTTCTCGATTTGCTTAAATCATACATTTAGCCTCAAGTCTAAATGTTGTGAAGAATTGTGACATGTTTAATTTGTTCACGGCCAAGCGCTATTTCTTTATCAGATCTTCAGCTGAATGCTGTTAGGATTTCTGCTCTTTTCTGTTCTTTTCATTCAAAGCTTATGAAGAGTAGCACATAAGCTCAAGCAGACAGAAATCTTTTTTTTTTTTAAATATTGACAGGTCCATGTTTTAGCAGCAGATAGCATGATATGATCTCTAAACAAGACAATAAAAGCTGTAAAAGTTCAGCGCTAATATTCATAATTAAAGTTTGTTTAAAAACATGCACTAAATGCATGAAAAAATACTTGTAGTGTAGATTTTTTCATGCATTTCAGTCTCAACTTTGTGTCTAATGTGAAATTGGGGTGAAATTACCCCTCCCCCGAGTTCAATGTAGCGTGGTGATTTTTAATATTTAAGGAGTAATGGAGGAAGTATCTTGTCAGCCTTACTGTGTTATCTCTTCTTAAGTTTTAACAATAGAGCCGGTATCCCCTGTTTGTTCATCCGTTCAAAGCTCATGTCTTTGTCTACCAAAGCTGTGAGTGATTACCGTTCATTGGAAGGGGCAGCCCTTTAATTAGCCAGGGATCCCAGGGGTAGCATTACCACGGGGTAATCTTGCCCCTCTTTATTATCCCATTTTAATATTGACTAAGAAAGAGATACACGGGGTGGGGCAATTTGGTTTCCTCATACAGGACACGAGCTCCCTTGAATATTCATGTGGTTTTGGAGTAGGTGCGTGGGTATGGACGACATGTGACAGGGATGATGGACGACCTGGGTCAGGCATCATCTGGGGACCCTCACACTATAACAAAAGGGGATGTAAGTTCCACAGGACTTAATAAAGTGGATATGCCGCAAGATAAAAGATAAAATACTGGAAAACATTCCAGTCCATTATGTGAATATTAAGGAATATATGCACAAAAATTCCTGATTCCATCTTCGCCTGTGTTGCAAGCAAGATTCACATTGCTTTCCAAGGGCAATTAGGCAAAACCCATACCTGACAGCACAGGGATTTGAATCAAAGTCTGGGAGCTAAGGAGGAGTTATTCCTCACTGGCCTTTCCTCCCTGAAAATTACAAACAACTGATGGTATTAGGTTAAACTGTCAAAGAGAAGACAATTTCTTCAAAAAGTAAAGTCTTTCCTGTCAAAGTCACCTTTTTCTCTGGTAACAAAGTTAAAGAAAGCAGCATCCATCAAAGCACAGAAACTAATTCCTGCCAAGGACAGAGCTGATCTCTTCCATTTTCACCCCAAGAGCACTTCTCTGAAACCTACTTTAATTAAAAGTCTGAGTGGAAAAGGAACATATTTCATTCAGCAACTTCTCTTACCTTCCTTTTCTCTCTCTTCAAGTCAGTTTTCCTCCCATAGTTCCCTGACTCAGCTGCTCATTTCAAATGATGTCAAATGAAGAGGCACATCACAGGGCCCAAGTAATTACCAGCATCTATGAATGTATTTTAGCCATCGTGTTTAGGAATAGAAAGATTAAGGATGAAGAGACATATGTTGTCAAGCACTAACCTTGGAAGGACCTGACATGCATCTTTCACAAACATCTTTCACAAAGTGGCTTCAGCAGCCTCTCAGAAATCTTCCAAATGCAATTACAGCAGGGGATTATGTCCCTTATTCAAATTCAAATTGGCCACAGTGTGTGTTTAAGAGTATGTTTTTTGCATGTGGAAATGAAAAAGGGTTGTTATTGGCAGCTGATCCCCTCTCAGGGCTTCAGACATCCTGTTTGTGCTTGAACCACCTGGTGAACAGTGTGTACACTATAACACTGTTTCTAGATTATGAAAATCTGCTGCTGTCAAAAGCACTTTGTTGCTGTATTCCAAGTGATAAAAGTCAGGCCATTTCTGTGATGTGACTTGCAATCAGAGCATAAGTGTTTCAGTGCTTCAACACTGCACAACAACACACTTTATGCATCCATTAGTGCTGTCAGTATTTACAGGAAAGGAGGAGATATTTTATTAAAAACTATAACCCTTTTTCTATTTGTCCATCCATCTCTTCACGTTATCCTGAAGGCTGAATTCAGCCACTCTTTGGAGAACACTTGTATCCACCATCGCATTCTCAGTCTTTGACTTCCCAAAGATCATGACCGTATGTGATAGCAGCAACACCTGCTGACACCATGCCAATCCGAGTGCCTATCTCCAACTCCCCTCTACGCTCACTCGTGAACAAGACCCTGAGATGTTTAAACTCCTTAACTTATTCCTAAATCATATTCTTATCAGGGTCGCGGTGGGCACTGGAGCCTATCCCAGCTGTCGTAGGGCGAGAGGCGGGGTACACCCTGGACAGGTCGCCAGTCTGTCGCAGGGCTAACACACAGGGACAGACAACCATTCGCACTCACATTCACTCCCGCATTCACATATGGGCAATTCAGATTTTTCAATTAACCTATCCCCACAAAGTGCATGTCTTTGGACTGTGTGAGGGTGCTGGAGTACCTGGGGAGAACCCATGCAAACACGGGGAGAACATGCAAACTCCACACAGAAAGAACTCAGGACCTTCTTGCTGTGAGGCAACAGTGCTAACCACCGTGCCACCGTGCTATTCCTAAACCATTCGAGAAGATAATTCTCATCCCAGCTGCTTTGCCCCAATTCACCCCAACGTGAGCTGGAGATCATTGCTCAGTGAAGCACATCATCTGCAGAAGAAGAATCTGAAGAAAATGCCTGGATGGATGGAATGGACTGGTTCTTATATAGCGCTTTTCTACTCTATCTGAGCACTCACTGCGCTTTACAGTTACCCAATCTAAGTGCTTCCTATGTGACATTTACACAAATGCATACTCAAGTGGACGCATTGGGTTAGTATTTGCCCAAGGATATTTGGCATGCAGGCTGGAGTGGTGACCTGTTCTACCACCAGAGCTAAAGCCAGGATGGATGGATGGATGGATGGATGGATTTTTTAAATTTACTTCTTGTGAATAAAGTTAGATTCTACGGAGCCCCGCGGGGGACATGGGAGAAAAAAAAATTAAGACGGACTTTTGCGAGATCTCGCAAAAGTTTTGCGAGATCTTGCAAAAGTTTTGCGAGATTGCAAGATCTCGCAAAACTAACTCGGGAACTTGCAAAACTTGAATTCCAACAATGGCGGCAGCTACTCTTTCTGGGTCACAAAATACACTTTTAAGATATTTTGAGGCGTGATTGTAGTTGTGTAAACGTCAGATACCTGCTCGGTTTACAAGACATCACATATTTGCAAAAGTGCTCCGACGTTTTCGGAGATCTGACACCCACCATCTCGAAGCTAACGGGAGGTCGAGACCTACTACAGCCAGGAGGAACACCGCTTTCCCGGCACATCGTGCCTCGACCTCCCGGTCGGCTTCGAGCTGGCAACCTCCGAAGAATGCGGCTAAAACTTTTGCGAGATCCCGAGTTTCTTTTGCGAGATCTCGCAAAAGTCCGTCTTAATTTTTTTTTTCTCCCATGTCCCCTGCGGGGCTCCGTAAGATTCCATGCTTGGTGCTATAGGTTGGGTAAAACCAATCTATAGAGTCAATGTGACATTAGGACAAAGGAGGGGGGAACAACTAAGCTGTAGTGCCTCTTCACCTCACTGTACAATACCTTGTGCAATACGTTTTGTAAATAGTCAACAGTGCAATAGACTCAATACTTGAAATGTGCAATTCACTTGTATTTTTATTTTTTATTCCTATTTATTCTATTTATCCCCTTTGTATATTTTATTTATATTTGTCTCTGTATTTATATATATGTGTGTGTGTGTGTGTGTGTGTGTGTGTATATATATATATATATATATATATATATATAATAATTCTGTAACTGTAACTTCGGTCGTTGCTGTGCTTTTTGGAAGTCGAATTTCCCAGAGGAACCCACCCGAGGGATTAATAAAGTTCTATCTTATCTTATCTTATCTTATCTTATTAAAGATAGAAAGTTATGTAGAATCCCTGTCTGAGTGAAGATTTGTTCAGCCGGAGCTTTGCCAGACCAGTCCAAATAAAAATGATAGGCTTGTTCTTTTTGCTCCATACTGCAATATTTCAGTTTGCATTTTGCATGCAATTCACACAGTAACCTAAATGTACCTCACATAGCCCAGTGTTTGCTGTTTTGCACAGTGAATGTTCTTTTCTTGTCTTTAAGGCTTGGATTCAGTTTCCATCACCTTCAAGTGTTTTCTTGGGTCAAGTGCAGATGACACGCTCCGTTTCAAGTATTCACACTGGAATATAAGGTGAACACTTGAATAAGCAAGAATCAATGGGAAATGCGGCAGTCAGGGAAGACACATAAATATACTCTTGATGGACACAAACTTAGTAAAGTTGGCTTTGTGCATTTTGTTTAATGAGTCATTTCACTTGCCAAACATTTGAGTGAAACAGGACTTTCCACCCCTGAGGTTTCTCTATAAAAGAAAGAGAAAGAGTACTCTCTCTTCTTTCCTTAACCAGAGAGGGGTCACATGTGTGGTTGTGTTTGAGAGGCATTAGTGCTCCATGGTAATCAAAGACTCTGGATAGAGAGGGAGGGAAGAGGGGATATAAAGAGACTCGGTTGGGTGCCAGAACAGCCCCCTCTGCACCCGATGCCTTTTAATTAGGCTCACAGCAGGGACGCTACACCGGCACACACGCTGCTCATCGCTCACACACAGATGCATGATGGTCCTCATATAAGCTGACAGTCACATACCTCTTTCTGCTTCATTATTCCGGCATATGTGTCATCTCCATTTTTTTGTTAAATTGGGGGTTCAGATGTCAGCTGTCTAGGCATCAGAGAAGCAAAGAAGCACTGAGTGTTCTTAAGTCCGGTGACCCTTTTCTTTTAGGTAATCCTGCCATTGCATGGGCTTTCTGTCCAACAAGTATTATTTGTGATGTATCCTTTGCATCTAATTTCTGCATATTAATGAAAATATAGAAGACAAATGGGAGAAGTGATTGATTATTAACTCACTTTAAGGTTTACCATGCACCAAAGGATGTTAAAATTATGCCTGTAATGCATAAAGCTATGAAAGGGACATTGTTATCTACTATGTGCTACTTAATTTTCCTTCTTTTCCTTTGCCTCTACAGCTTCATAATTTCAACCATGAAGTTTTCTGCTCATTAAATTTACTGACATGATCAATATTCTTTGATACAGAGCTCACCATCTGCCTGCACTCTTCTGATTGTTGACGTTTGGTCAGTGACCCTTAACCTTGCAGGGACATGTCATGACACTAAAAGTCATCCTGATGCTTCCTAAAACAGTAAAGGTAAAATCCTTAACCAGCAGGAGAATTCAACTAGACAGTTCAACCAGACCTTCTTCTAGAAAAGTCTTCTCATGAATATGAGGCAGGCAGATAGATATTTTTTTCTGTTGGTTTCCAACTGGGATTGCCAGGAGTTAGCATAGTGGTGTGATTTTAAATTCAAGCTGCACACATTATCATCCACCAATTCATATCCATCAGGAGGCAAGGAAGGGAGTCTTTGACACATGAAGGTCATAATGATACACTCTTATCCTTGAGATTTAGTTCAATTATGGAGGGATGTAGTTTGGTATTTTAAGAATCTTTCATTTCCCTGTTCTGTCAAAAAACCCTGCATGGGGAATGTGGATTTTTTTAGACTACTGAAACTCATTCGCACATTTGTATAATTATGGTAAGGAAATCAGCATTATTCATGGTTTGTCTATTAGTCACTGACTGGACCTCTTTTCACTTGCAAGCACAGCTGGGATTGTTAGAGCTGAGGTGGTTAGTCTATTTATATATTTATATTACATACATTTTTTAGATGTTTCCTTCTGCATCCTCCATATTCTGTCCGTTTTAATCTAAGCTCCGTTAATGAAGCTCATTTAAAAGGTACAAGTCATACAGGCCAAAATCAAGGAAAAGCACTGACCACCATCAATGAGTAGGTGTTTCGTGTGGCGCTTCCTGCATCTCACCTGGACCTCGTCAGCAAGCAATCAGCAGGGGGGCTACTGAAACCAGTGCAACTCGCTACTTCTCGCCAGTTCATTATGTGCTCCATGGTGGTAAATTGTAAATCTCCTTTACCTGCTTTTTCCCTGTGTAACCTTGTGTTTAGAGGTTGTTGTTTCTCACGGTTTGGACTCACCTGGACATCTGTTTCGCCTCCTTGCCTGCTTGCTTGCTTGCCTACCCTCCGGCTGCCCATTACATTCAGACACTCTGGCATGAACCTCCCCTCCTCAGAGCTGCAAGTAAGGAAAATAAACTCACCACCAAACGTTTCTCAGTCACCTGCTCCTTACCCATACAATAACTCCTCCGTCTGTTACAGAATCCTCTTGTTCCTCTGTCTCTTGCCATGACCTCCTCAGTGTCCCAATTTCCTAGGGCCACCCTTTCCTGCTACAGTCATCTTTTCCCCGTTGCCATATCTAACTAGGATCACATGTTTCAAACATTCTCTGTTACAAAATAAACACTCTTGTACATAGTTATACTACGTATTTGGTGTCTGCATTAGCATCAACTCCTTGGGAAAACCTTCAGTTCATGACAGATACATTCATTTTCATTGCATTAAAGGATAAGAGTGTGATGGTAACAGTAAACTGCATCCAGGACAGAAACATTATGCCACCAACACAAGTTTGGCTCCTTAGTGTATTTCAATGGTTAAATATAACCCATTAATATCTCTATTAATGGGTTGCTTATAACAGCCCTTTGAGCTGGTAGTGATTAAACCATTACTTAAAAAGCCAACACTTTAACCAACTTTCTTAGTTAATCATGAGCCAATCTCCAATGCTCCTTTCATCTAAAATATTATTGAAAGAGAAGATAGATGTAAAACAGCTATCTGATCATCTGCAGAGGGATGATTCACAGTTATATTCGTACATACAGGAACACTGAAACATTGTTTTTAGCTGTTTACTGAAACATATTCCAATTTTAGTCATATATTGGACATAATGTTTAGACTCAGCTTTCATTTGAGGGTATCCACATTCAAACTGGATGAAGGGATTAGGAGTTTCAGCTCTTTAAAATGTGTCACCCTCTTCTTAAAGGGACTAAAAGTAATTGGACAATTGATTCAAAGACTACTTTATGAGTAGGTGTGGGCAGTTTCTTTATTATGTCATTATCAATTAAGATGAAAAAAGACATGGAGTTCATTTGAGGTGTGGTGCTTACATTTGGAAGATTTTGCTGTGAACCGACAACATGCAGTCAAAGGAGCTCTCCATGCATATAAAACAAGCCATCCTTAAGCTGCAAAAACAGAAAGAAATATCCAAGAAATTGCTACAATATCTACTGTTTGTTACATCATGAAAGAAAGGAAGCACTGGTGAACTCAGCAACACAAAAAGATCCGGACGTCCACAGAAGACAACAGTGATGAATGATCGCAGAATCATTTCCATGGTGAAGAGAAACCTCTTCACAACAGCCAACCAGTTGAACAACCTCCAGGAAGTTGGCTTATTATATCCAAGTTTAAAACCTCTGGAACAGTTCATGATCCAAAGCATACCACATCATATGTAAAACACAGCAGAGGCAGTGTGATGGCCTGGCCGTACATAGCTGCCCGTAGCACTGGGACACTAGTGTTTATTGATAATGTGACACAGGACAGAAGCAGCCGAATGAATCTAGAGGTGTTGAGACATGCTGTCGTCTCAAATCCAGCTAAATGCAGTCAAACTGATTGAGCAATGTTTCATAATATAGATGGACAATAACCCAAAACATACAGCCAAAGCAACCCAGGAGTTTATTAACGCAAAGAAGTGAAAGATCCTTGAACTGCAAACTCAGTCATCTGATCTTAAACCAACTGAGCATTCATTTCAGTTGTTGACTAAACTTTGCACTCAAAGGCCTTCACACTGAAAGCCGCTAGAGTAATGAACATTTTATTTTCAGTTATTTAATTTCTCTAATTACCTTCAAGCCCCTGACAAGCCCCATTATTGATTTAATTACAGGTAAAGTCAGCAGTGCACATCTTACAGCACACACTGCAAGTCATTTTAAAAATTCTCAATCCGCAGTAGTTCCCCCTGAAATTGTCACTGTTCTGACAGGCCCTTTTTTTTCTTTTCTTTCTTCACCCTCATTCTCTCTTTTCTTTCAGGTGGAGCTGGGCAGGGTACTGGTCTTATCCCACCTTTGGATGGGGTTGCTCCTACCTCCTGAGCCAGCTAGAACAGCTGTTTTAACCTCTTCTTCTGACTGTTGTCACCATTGTGATGTTCTAGTTCTGTTTTGTGTGTTGCAAGCAGTTTTGGGCAAGTTACTTTGAAAAAGTAATTTTTTTTTTTTTTTTTTTTTTTTTTTAATGACATCAGAAACAGCAGTATGCGACATTACGTGATGGCAGAGCTTCAGTTCATCCTTTGTCTTTTTTTTTTTTTTTTTTTTTTTTTTTTTAATAAATAGGACAGGGGGAATGAATGAGAGAGAGAGGGGGAGAGAAAGAAAGAAAACCAAAGGGGAGAAGAGACGGTGAGAAGGGGGGGAAGAGAGACAAAAAAAAAAAAAAAAAAAAAAAACTCCTGGGTCACCTGTATGGAGAAAAAAACAAACAAACAAACAAACAAAAACAAACAGAGGAGACAGCAAACAACAAAGAGCAACATAATAATAGAGAAAACAAAGCACCATCACAATAAACTAGCTAGTCATAGATATCAGTATTTACTAAGTAATAAACGATATTGTGCAGCACGCAAGATAGACAGCGCACAGTGTGCTTTGAGGCAGCAGCCAAGAAAGCTTTAGTCCGCGTCTGTGAATACCCATGTGTGCATACCTGTGTGGATCAGCATGCTTGCATTCCAAAGGTTTCTCCATGTAATGATCTGCTAGGGAGTGTGGGGGGGCCACAGCCCCGTCCTCCAGGGTGTGAAGCGGGTATGAAGGAGATCAAAACTCCAGACATCCAGAGGCCCCCAGAACACAAGAGACCATGGAAGACCAACAGAGGGGCAGCCGCGCCACTGTCCCAGTAAGAGCTGAGAAGAGTCCCAGATGAGGGCTCGCCCAGCAGCCGCGGAGCAGAAGTCAGGGGGAGTTGCAGTGACGCGCCCGTGAGCTCCGCCGGCCCCCAGCTGCGCCTGAGTGACCGAGCCCTAGGCCGAGAGGCCGGGGGCACCCCACCTCCAAAGGGGCCCGAGCGAGCCCCAGGCCCCAGGCCCCGACAAGCGGCCGCCAAGGAGTGAGCCAGTGTGTACCCGGACGCCCACCCCCAGACACAAAGAACCACCAACACACCGACACCTGAGGGAGTCCGCCACCGGCAGGGGAAGTGGTGGTGGGTGGAGATAGGCCTCCAAACCTTGGAGGGCCTGAGGTGTCCCCAGAGAGGTGGCGTCTGATACCCAACCTGACATATAGACACAGACATACAGGCACACACAGACACAAACATCCATTCCCACCCTCATGCTCTCATATGCACTCACTCCACACTCAACCAACGTGGAGACAGACATAAAGAGACGCTGTACACACAATCACACTCCCCAAGCGTACTCTACAAACCGGGTCTAGGTACCCTTGCCCCTGGAGGGGGGAATTGCACCCAGACCCAGGTGGTGTTACCCTTTTCCCTGCGGTGGGGAGAGGCAGACCACCCCGACTCCGCAGCAGCAGGGAGGCCCCACACCCCAGACCGCAGTCGGACGGCCAACTCCTCCTACTAGCCCTCCCGCTCCAGCAGGCCGCAGAGAATGGGGGTGGGAGAAGACTCCAAACCTCCCTCCACCCGCTCATTGTAGTGTTGATGCATATGTGTTCTAAGGTGCAATTAAAACCCAGGAGGGCATGGAGCTACCTGCCAAGGAGCAGCAGGTAAGCGCATAGTCCCTCCTGCTAACCCTCAATGACTAAGTGTATTTAAAATTGAGAGGTGGGCAACGACGTCAGGGGTGAGGTATACACCCTGATGGTGATTTGGACTCCGTGATTGTGCCCACCCCCAAGATCCTATATGTATGTGTAATGAGAGTGTGAATAATGTGAATGTCTAAGTTGTGGGATAAAATTGAGGCAGAGGCAGCCAGAAGGGGACGGGGGGGGGGGGGTTAGCCTCCTCTGCACCCTGGTGACATACCCCCACTCCAAGGCCCTGCATGTGTGGGTGGTTGTGGAGGAGCGGGAAGAGGGAGGCAGCTGGAGATGGGGAGGGAAGGAAGGGAGGGGCAGGTAACCCCTCCCTGGGGCCAGCTCCCCCGCTGACCCCAGTAGGCACTCCCACCCTCCGCGACCCGCCAGGGAAGGGGGGCCGAGGCCCATCAGACCGGGGCCCAGTGCAGTAGCGCCCCCCGGCTCCACAGAGCCCTGGACAGTCCACCCAACCCCACCACAGAGAAAACTGCACCCACCCCACCAACCACACATCTTCCAGACTACATAAGACGGTAAACGCCCAGGCTGAGATCTTCCTCCACCTCTCCTGTATCTCCCCCTCCTGCAGAGAGTTCCTGAGAGAAGAAAGCTCCTGCAAGATGTGACCATCCCCCCCACCAGTTGAAGAGCCCCCCAGGCGGCTCGATGCACCGGCGGCACCCTGCTCCAGGGGTGGGCCCCCATGCACCCACCCGCCCACAACCCCGGCAACACACCAACCAGGACCCGAGCCCCCGAGGCCCGGCCCGGGCCCCAGCCCAGAGACGGAGCGCCCCCAGAACCCCACGCCCATCCCGGACCCACCCAGGGGCAGCCAGGTTGCCAGGTCAGTAACCCGCGTCCGTCAGCACAGACCCTCCCCTAGCCCCGCTGCACGCAGCCGCGAGGAAACAGTCACCTGAGAGCCAACAGAGCCCTCAACCGGACGTGACCGCTACCCCGGGTTGAGCCCCCCAAGGAAGATGCCTCCGGGGAACCCCCCGACGCCCTAAGCCTGTCCCTACCCCCTCACCAATCACAACAGTGAAGGCGGGACCAAACTATGACCCCCCACCCCCACTAGGTGATGGAGCTGATAAAAGGGGCCCAGAGCAATTGATCTAATGTGGTGGCAGAGGCTGTGTCAAGACTAATGTAATCTAATAGATAATTTCTATATTGGTTAGAATTAAGATTATTTTTATTTTTCCAGTTCATGAGGACAGTTTTCTTGGCTATGCATAGGGCAGTGAAGATCATATGGGCTATATTCTTTTCTGAAGTGACATTATCTAAGCTGCCCAACAAACACACTAAGGGGGAGGTTGGAATGTTACATTTCAGACATTTTGATAAGTCTTCACATATCTCGCGCCAAAACTTTTGCACTGGTGGACAGAACCAAAGAGCGTGGATGTAATTGTCTGGTGTATTGCCTTGACAGTGTGAGCAGTTGTTGGAAGATGTAAAGCCCATCTTGAACATCCGATGACCTGTATAGTGCACTCTATGAAGTATTTTGTATTGTATTAATTGCAGACTGGGATTTTTAATTAATTTAAAAGTTTTTAAGCAAATCTGAGACCAGAAGTTTTGGTCTAGGTTGACTGATAAATCTGCTTCCCACTTTGCAGTAGGAAGGGATATTGATTCATCTAATTTAGAAAGTGTTCTGTATATTTTAGATAATAATTTGGGGGATTTAAGAGTAAGAAAATGTGCCGCACTTAGTGGTGTTTGTAATTCAACTTGACTGAGGTTAAATTTCTTTTTTACTATGGATTTAATTTGTTGATATTCTAAAAACCTTGTCTTGTTGATCCCATATTGTTCAACTAGTCTGTCAAATGGAATAAATTCTGTTCCCTCTAATATATGTTCTAAGTATTTAATTCCTTTACAACTCCATTCTGGGAAATTAATCATATTATTGTTTTGTAATATGTCAGGGTTATTCCAGATAGGTGTACGTTTGCATGGGATTAATGAAGACTCCGTTATTTTTAGAAACTCCCACCATGCTGTTAGAGAAAAGCTGATGTTGATACTTTTAAAGCATTCATGTCTTTTGATGTTTGAGCTAATAAATGGTAGGTCTGAAATCTCTAGATCCTTGCATAGTGCCTGTTCAACATCTAGCCAGGGCTCAACTAAGAAGGTATGTTTTAACCATTCTGAGATGAACTGAAGCCTGTTGGCTAAGAAGTATTGGTAAAAATTAGGCAGATCTAATCCTCCTCTATCCTTGGTTCTTTGTAGCGTTTTTAAGCTAATACGCGGGGGTTTATCTTTCCAAAGGAATTTGGAAATATATGAATCCAGAGATCTGAACCAATCTTGTGATGGTTTGTTAGGGATCATCAAAAATAAGTAATTTATTTTTGGCAAGATCATCATTTTTATAGTGGCGACCCTTCCCATGAGTGATATGGGTAAAGATTTCCATCTAGTCAGATCGCCTTCTACTTTCTTTAGAAGTGGGATGTGGTTTAGTTTAGTTAAGTCTGAAAGCTTAGGAGAGATATTAATACCTAAATATTTAATATTTCCGGATTGCAGTGGGGCAGAGGAAGAATTATGGAAGGAGCAGTTAATGGGGAGAACTGTAGATTTTGGCCAGTTAATTGAATAATCTGAAACTCTTGAAAACCAGTTTATTAAAGTAATTACCTCAGAGAGGTTGGTTTGTGTGTTTTGCAGAAAAAGCAACACATCATCCGCATAGAGACTGATTTTATGTTCTATGTTCTTACATTTTATGCCCTTAATTGTTGTAGCCTGTCTAAATGCTGCTGCTAGAGGTTCGATAAAAATTGCAAAAAGTGAGGGGGAGAGTGGGCATCCCTGTCTGGTGCCCCTCAGGAGACAGAAGCTGGAGGATGTCTGGTCATTCGTTCTGATACGAGCCATTGGGGAATTGTATAATATTCTTATCCAGTTTATGAAAGAGTTTCCAAAACCAAATTTGTGTAAAGTTGCGAATAAAAATTTCCAATTAACTCTGTCAAATGCTTTTTCTGCATCTAGAGATAATATTATGGCTTCGATGTTTTTATCGTATGAGTAGTCTATTAAATTAAGTAATCTACGAGTGTTTGTTGAGGAGTGCCGACCTTTTATGAAACCAGTTTGGTCAGGATGAATTAAGAGGGGGGTCATTTTCTCTAATCTCTTTGAGAGAGCTTTGCAGATTATTTTAAGGTCTACATTTAAAAGAGAAATTGGACGATAGCTTGAGGGAAATAAAGGGTCTTTGCCTGGTTTTAGCAGGAGACTAATGTTGGCAGAATTCATATTTGGTGGTAGTCTGCCCTTTTCCTCGATTTCCTGCAACATGCTGTGGAATACTGGTGCCAAAATTGTCCAGAATTCTTTGTAGAATTCTGCAGGGAAGCCGTCTGGACCTGGAGCCTTATTATTGGGCATACTTATCAGGGCTTCCTGGAGTTCACTTGGCGTCAGTGGCGAATCCAATTCCATTGCTTGACTGTCTAGTAATTTTGGAAGAGTTACGTTGTCAAGAAACAGATCAATTTCATTTTTAGATGGGTTTATTTGTGGTGAGTATAAAGTTTCATAGAAATCCCTAAAAATGTTGTTTATTCTTCCAGGATCATATATTGTGTTCCCCGATAAATCTTTAGCAGCACATATAGTTGTTTTTTCTTTATTTATTTTTAGCTGGTTAGCTAGAAATCGACCTGATTTGTTACTGTGTTCAAAATTCTGCAAGCGAAGTCTTTGTATAAGGAATTGTGTTTTTTTATTAATAGTTTCATTTAATTCTAGTTTTGTTTTGCATATTTTGTTCAATGTTTCCTGATCTTGGTGGGACGCGTAGGCTTCTTCTAGTGATTTGATGTTTTTTTCTAATTCCTGAATATTTTTGTTTTCTTCTTTCTTTTTGTGTGATGAGAAAGAAATTATTTTACCTCTCATCACAGCTTTCCCTGCTTCCCATAGAACAGAAGCAGATATTCCGGGAGTGTCATTAAAGTCTAAATATGAAGTCCACTCTTTTTTTAAATATTTAATAAAGTCTTCATCTTTAAGTAGTGATATATTAAATCTCCAGTTTTTACTTGGCGTAGTATTATTCTTGTGCATTAGTGTTAAAGATACAGGAGCATGATCGCTGACAGCTATAGGATGAATCTCAGTGTCTGAAATGTCACACAGCAGTGAGCTGCTGACCAAAAAATAATCCAGACGAGAGTAAGAGTGATGAACATGCGAGAAAAAAGTATATTCCTTACTGGTGGGGTGAAGAGAGCGCCATGCGTCGCAAAGACCAAAGTCGTTCATATACTGTTTGATTATATTTGTGGACTGCCAATTACGCTGAGTTCCTGTTGTGTTGAGCCTATCCATTTCTTCATTTAGTCCAAGGTTGAGGTCACCGCCAAGAATGAGTGTGCAATCAAGGTGTTCAGAGAGTGCACTAAAAAAACCGTGGAAGAATGAGGGTTCATCAACATTTGGACCATATATACTAACAATACATAGTTTTTTGTTCAATATTGATAGTTTAATAATTAGAAATCTACCCTCTGGATCTATAACTGTATCGAGTACTGTAAAATTAACATTTTTATGTATTAAAATTGCTACTCCCCGTTGTCTAGAATTATAACCGGCTGCAAACACGTTAGGAAACTCAGGTGTTTTAAGTTCATTTAAACCTGTGACAGGTTTGTGAGTTTCTTGTAATAAAACAACATCTGCCTGTAGTTTTTTAAGCTGGTTAAATATTTTTAACCTCTTTCCTCTGGTGCCAGCTCCATTTACATTCCATGTGACAAACCTCAGCATGCCCTTAATTGTGCGTGTATGTTTAATGATGTATGCTGGGTGTTTCGTTTAGACAGGTGGAGAGAATATGGAAACATCCCTTGTTTGTAAATAGAAAGAGAAAAAGAAGTGTGGTGAGAGACTCCATAAGTCTGACTATGTGTGTGAATATTCACTAATATGAACAAGCGTGGCTTGCTTATGTGTCCTGCAAGTCTGTGCGTGCTGTGAGGCTGTTGTGAATGTGCTGCCGTTGAGCTGATGTGTTTGCGTGATCGTGTTGTGAAAATATGGAGAAATAGAGGGTGTTGTTTGTAGGTGAGTGGGGAAGTAGGTGACCACAGCAGTGAAAGACAAGAGAAAGAAAGAAACCACATGAACTGTGAGCGACAACAAAAAAAAGGAAACGAAACGGAAACATTCCAATTAAAGCAATGACGGAGGATGACGGTGTTATATCTGCTATGACATCCTACTGATATTACTAGGTTAAACACATTTTAAAGGAGAAAGTGTGAATGAATAAGAAAAGAGTGCAGCGGGTTCTTATCTGGAGTGCAGTCAGTATAACCACGGTGTGGTGCCGGGGTCGCGGTACAGCTGTCCGTCCACGTAGAGCCGGTCCACAGCGATGACAGCACAGGAGCCTTTCTGGATAAAGCTACGTCGAACTGGGAACAGGACCTTGCGTCGTTCCAGGATCTCTTTGGGGAACTGGTCATTCACGCTGAAGTCCGTTCCTTTCAGCTCTCTGCCGCGACTCTTCACCTGTTCCTTCTGTTTGAATTGACTGAATTTGGCCACAATAGGCCGTGGTCTCCCGGTCCGCGACCGCGCCCCCCCCAAGCGATGTACTCTATCGAAGTCGATGTTCTTTACGGTGTCCTCCGGCAGCTTCAGGTGGATTTTAATGAAGCTTTTCACCGTTGCCTCTGCGTCCTCTCCGGCAGTTTCTGGAATACCAGAAAACACAAGATTATCTCTCATGCTACGGGCTTGTAGATCGATAACGGACTCTTTTATTTTTTTATTTTCAATGTTTAGCTGGGTCACGTTATCGGTGAGAGATTTAACAGACTCCCGTAGCGTGGCATTTTCAGCGGCAAGCGTTTCCACCTGCCGCTGGCTGAATTCCAGGGATTCTCTCAGAGATTTAAATTCCCGGTGTAAGATCTCCACCAGGGACAGCCTCGCATCGAAACTGGACAATCGCTTGTCGATTGACTCCAGGATTTCTGTGATGTCTTTGCCGGCAGG
This sequence comes from Aulonocara stuartgranti, assembly GCF_965226115.1. NCBI lineage: Eukaryota > Metazoa > Chordata > Actinopteri > Cichliformes > Cichlidae > Aulonocara > Aulonocara stuartgranti. The sequence continues at coordinate 30,559,965 of NC_138946.1, forward strand.
CGATGTTGTACCGGGGGAGTCTGCCTGGCGACTTCTCTTCGATGACGGCGTCTCGATTTTGGCCGGGGAAGATGCACTCTGGGCCTTATGCATTACTAAATCTTGAAAACAGCGGTCGATGTAATCTTGGAGAGCGTCTAAACTCTCCCCGTTGTCCTCCAGGGTGTTAGAGATGATAAAACAGATGTTGTTAGTTATATGACAATTGATTAGTATATTTGGTAATACTGAAGCTTGGAAAAACCTTTGTTAAACTCTATGCTACCATTTGCTTTTTCTCCGCCAAAATCTCCGGCGTCTGACGTCACCTACAACATCACTTCCGTCACTTACCTCACTTCCGTCCGCTCGCTGGCAGTTCTTCCTCATTCTCTCTTTTCTTTCAGGTGGAGCTGGGCAGGGTACTGGTCTTATCCCACCTTTGGATGGGGTTGCTCCTACCTCCTGAGCCAGCTAGAACAGCTGTTTTAACCTCTTCTTCTGACTGTTGTCAGATGTTCTAGTTCTGTTTTGTGTGTTGCAAGCAGTTTTGGGCAAGTTACTTTGAAAAAGTAATTAATTATAGTTACTACTTACTTCTTCAAAAAAGTAACTGAGTTAGTAACTGAGTTACGAGATTCTAACAGTAATTAATTACTTGAAAAGTAACTATTGCGTTACTTTAAAAAAAATGTCTGTGAAGGTTCTCAGTCACCCAGGTCATCGTAGTCAAAGGAGCTTGCAAAGAAAAGCGTCTGGACTTCTTTAAGTTGCTTGAAGACGTTTCAGCTCTCATCCGAGAAGCTTCTTCAGTTCTAAGGTGAAATGGTGGGGAGTCCCAGATTTAAACCTAGTGGGAGTCTCCCCCCACAGAGGGACAAAGGACCCCCTGATGATCCTCTAATCGCCTGAGCCAAGGTGTGAAACTGGGTGTGGGTCCCAATCAGCCAGGGTTCCGGGTGAGCTCATTGTGAACAATGTGGTGTATGCTGTACAGTGCAGCGAGGAATGCCCAGACCTCTACATTGGAGAGACCAAACAGCCACTTCACAAGCGCATGGCACAACACAGAAGAGCCACCTCCACAGGACAAGACTCAGCAGTCCATCTGCATCTTAAGGATAAAGGACACTCTTTCGAGGATGCCAATGTTCACATTTTGGACAGAGAGGACAGATGGTTTGAAAGAGGAATGAAAGAAGCCATCTATGTCCACTGTGAGCGACCATCTTTGAACAGAGGCGGGGGTTTACGACACCAACTCTCTGCCATCTATAATCCAGTTTTGAGTTCCCTCCCCAGACGCCTTAACGCCCACTCACATACTGGGCCATCTGACCTCAGGAATTCGCATGATAAGGTGGGGCCAGGTTTCACAATGAACACACCCGAAACTCTGGCTGATTGGGACCCACACCCAGTTTCACACCTTGGCTCAGGCGATTAGAGGATCATCAGGGGGTCCTTTTGTCCCTCTGTGGGGGGAAACTCCCACTAGGTTTAAATCTGGGACTCCCCACCATTTCACCTTAGAACTGAAGAAGCTTCTCGGATGAGAGCTGAAACATCTTCAAGCAACTTAAAGAAGTCCAGACGCTTTTCTTTGCAAGCTCCTTTGACTTGATGTTGACTAAATGTTTAACCCTCTGGGGTTCAGGGTATAACTGGCCATTTTAACCACTTCTGATTTGACCTCTACATTTCACCTTTAAAAACTATTTACTTTGTCTTGTTTGGTATCATTCCTTTCAGCACAACCTCACGTGTCTGAATTTACAGTTATGTTTTCATTTTGACATACTGTATTAACACAATTGATCTAAAATCAGACAAAAAACATAAAATCCAAGTAGAAAAAGTTATATTTTTTACTGCAACAACCACAAACATTATTGAATCATATTTCATAACTTTAAATGCAAATATAAATTGTCAATTTTAAAATCCTATGCACAAGTTTTGCAAACAACAAAGTTACTTGCAGCCGTTTACCTTTTACCTTTTTTAAAAAAAAAAAAAACATTTCAAACTATTTACATAACAATCAGCTGTTCTTCAATAAGATGCCACACAAATTATTTGTGCCACTCCAAAAAAATAATTTCTGTCCACTATAAAGGAGAACATCACAGCCTGATACCTGCAGGTCTGACAGCAGCAGGTGTATCACTCCTGTTTCTACCTGGAGACAGCAGTCGCCTCATTGTTCTGACACACAACACAAAACTATCCACAACACCACTAGCTAACTACACAAGACAACACATTAACTACACACTCCAAATACGCCAAACGTCACAAATCTTTCACATCTCAAAACTCGCTCTCTCTCTTTTTCTGCTGTCTTTCTCTCTCTCTCTCTCTCTCTCTCTCTCTCTCTCTCTCTCTCTCTCTCTCTCTCTCTCGTCGTCACTCCTGAAACTTCCCCCTCTTCCTAAACAACCAAATGCCATGTTGCCATATCATTTTTGATTGGTCAACATGGTGCATTTTTCCACCAACACGAAAGGGCTGAATTTTGTTTGCTCATAAGCAGAGAGTGCTTGCTAGCGCTGTCCTTACACAGTAAACGTGACGAAACTATTGAGGAAAAAACACCGTGTATATATTGTTTGTCGTGACTCTGGTTTTACGAGGTCTATTTAAAAACTGGTATATATCACCTTGTTGCTTTGTCATCTTAACGTGGTCATGTGATTGGCTTACCACAACTACTTTATTCTTCCTCAGTCAAACAGCAGCACTCATGCGATTGTTTTGCCCCTTAGCTCCAGGTGTTGTGCCAAAAAGTGATTATCTGCAAGAAAGTGATTGCCGTCCACGGGAGCGCGCAGCTGCTTAAAGCTGTAGCGCACAGATTACTTACAGCTACTTCCGTGCAACTGACATAAACTGTGGTAACCTGAACACAGCTTCAACCGTCTGTTTGTTGAAAAATAGTAACGCCACCGTGCCACTTGTTGTTAGTAATGGTAACGGCGTTGTAACGATAGGAATAGTAATTCGTTAGATTACTTGTTACTGAAAAAAGTACTTGTAACACCGTTATTCCCATCACTGGTTGCAAGTTCATTCAACTAAATTTGCAAACCAAGAAAGTTCTTCTTTCTGAGACCTAAGGACCTAAGCTAGGCTTCAATCGCCCCACTCCGCTAAGTGAATCCTTTGCCTGTCCACCCTTCACTGTCACTACCACCTGGTATCTTCATTGCTTACAAATTCACAAGTTCACAAAGAAATTTCAAACCTCTGGTGTCCCCCTACTTGGATTACTTTCTGCAATAGTTCACAAGAGAAAAGGTAACATTTGCCCTGATGTCATTCTTGGTTGTGTAATTAAAGAACTTAAACCTGCATTGAACATTTGGGTCTTGTGTTTGAGTACATCTGATCTTGCAGATATGACAGAAAAACATCGGTTATGAAGACTTTGTATCATTTGGTTTGCCACGAGTCAAATGATACAAAGCCTGTGTGTGTTTGTCAGTCGCTCAGACTCTGAATGTTCTCAGAACTCTCTAGTCTCTCATTATTCCAGTTTTTTTCCCTCCAGTCTCCTTTTTTCCGTCTTGGTTCATGTAGATTCATAAATATGGGATGCTTTTTGTCTCAGTTTGTTCCACCCCAAATTAATTTGAATCTAATCAGTTTTGTGTACAGTGTTACCCCCTTTAGTTACTGTGTGTGTGTGTGTGTGTGTGTGTGTGTGTGTGTGTGTGTGTGTGTATGTGTGTGTGTGTGTGTGCGTGCGTACGTGCATGCGTGCGTGTGTGTGTGTGTGTGTGTGTGTCCTTGCAGCCTGAATTCATAGGCGTGTGTATGTGTGTGTATATGAGACTGCAATGTCTCACTGTTCATTCTGATGATTTTGGGTTGAGATGAATTAAATATCCATTAATTACTGCGTTTTCACACATTTGTTTTTACATCACAAATTATAATACCTTCAGTATTATGCAGCCTGAATTCACAGGCATTCTCACCATGTTTGTGTGCAGCTCCAGACAAACTAGCCAATATTAAGAGTGGGCTATAAACACCTACATCCAGCCATCATTACTAACCACAGTCCTCAAAGCACCTGTTGTATTTTCATGCAAGTATGTTTATGAGACCGTAGTGTTTCATAGTCAAATGCTGCTACAAAATGTGAAGGTCCAAGGTCCAAAACAAAAGAATAATGTGCACAAATTTGTGTTCTGTAGAGAGCACACTGCCAGGGACTAGGGTTGCCAACCGTCCCTTGAAAAACGGAATCGTTCCGTATTTAGAAACAAAAGTATTGTGCTGAAAAGTGATGCACTTTGTCAAATGGTTAAAAAAAATAATTTCACACACAAAAACAAGTGCTAAAAAATTCCCCACACTGGGAAGGGTGAAGACAATCGGGTCGCCCAGCCCTGGCCATGAGGTGTCCCTTATTATTGGCAACCCTACCAGGGACCGAGAATTTGAAATAAATAAGTAAATAAAAATAATGCTATTTTACTGGCATTCTATCAAATGAAAATAAAACCATCATATAGTGCCAAAAATACTGCAATAAAAACTAGAAGGTAAGTTAAAATGTAGTTTGAGTAAATGTCTTACATTTTGTAGGGTATCACAAAAAGGAAGGAAAACATTGTATGATGATACAGATACTTTATGATATAAATGTAGTGTGTTCAGATGTTTAATTTAAAATCTATTGTGGTAATGTACAGACCCAAACTAGGAAAATGTTACCTCTGTCCAAATATTTATGGACCTGACTGCAGAAGTGGCAGCCTGTTTTCATTCTGAGGGTGTCAACTAAAGTTGCTGGTGTTACTTATTTATTCCTAAGGTGTCCTTGTGCCATGGCACACAAGCTCATGCAATTTTTGTGACAGATCTTTCATTTCTAACTTGTCAAATATGGATACAAAAATGCACTGGTACTGCTGTCATTTAAATTTTACAACTTAGTTTTGATGTTTTAAGTTCCATAATTAAGTACATTTATAAATCTGCTGACATGCCATCTACAAACATGGTCAGTTGTTACTAGCAGTCTCACATAATGCAATTAAAATGATTTCTGCTTCTCAGCTTTGCTTTGTTTTTTGCAGATTATTAAGAAGGCAGTCTAAAATTACAAAACACAATAATGAAATGAAGTGCAGTGATGCAGTAAATACAGATACACTTTCTCCTACATCCTCCTATATCACCAGTTATCATTTCTCGCAATGCCGACGACGAGTTGTGGCCACACTGATCAGGTCAGCTGCAGAGGTTAATGGTGTATTGAGCAGTGGACAGGCTCTGGGTCAAGAGGCTCTGGTGGTTCAGCTGTTCCACACCTGCGCTCCACACCGAAGCGCTTCTCTTCACCATGAAAGGATACATTCAAACCTCAACGGTCTATCTCCACAGCCTTTTTATGAACCCCACTTCTAACCAAACAACTGTCACTGATTAGGCTGTGGATCAAAAGACAGCAGTGACCATTAGCAGTCCTTTGTTCATTCATTTCAACTTTTTTCCTTTGACTTTCCACTGATGCCTGATATTTGGGAGAAAATACCCACACAAACTTCTCATATTGCCGATTGTAGAGATACATTAGGGGTCTCATTTAAAAAGATGCATAACCAAGGCTCGTTATAGAATTGCATTGTTAACTGGACATAAAATATTCCACTGGTCTGTTCTATAATAAAATTCAGCTGTGTACCACTGGAATAACCTCACAAGTCAAACAAAAGCGTCACTTCTGCATTGTGATTTATAGATATCCTCTGTGGTGACATTGCAAACTATATAGACACAAACCAATTATTTGCATCTTGATTTGCCATTCATGAGATGTTAATGAACTGAAAAATGTCCCTAATTCAAAAAGCTGTCTGTGCTATTTTGAGTTAATTGGGTAATGGTACGCAGCTGCCGACCATTTTGGATTGCATAAAACTTTCAGCTGCACTGGTTGGAACATATTTTTTTAGGTCCATCGTGGAAATTTGCTTCACTAACAAGACTGAACAGGCTGATTTTCAAAGAGGTGATGCAGATACTTTTTGGTGCTTTTCCATTAACACTAACTCAAGGAGCATAAATCACGTGTTTGCTGTTAAACAAGAAAGTGCAAACCTTAAACTGAAACCTGGAAAGACTTAGCTAAAACGATAGCTGCAGTAGCAGCTTTGAAGCATCCAGAAAACAAGCGTTTACCCTCTGAAGTGCTTCAACTTGGATTCCCTCACCTGGACACACTTCCTTTAGATGCAGGGAAGCATGACATGACTTTGGCCCTGACCCCAGCCCCTACCTAGATGTTTTGTTTGGACCGGGTGGAGATCAGATGTTTCTGGTCATTACACCACCCTTCATTATGTCTCCTGTCACATCCAAACAAACTTAATGAGACATTGTTTAATGTCCAGAGTCCCTCCCTGCCCCTGATCTGTGTGTGTTTGGGTGCATCGAGCCAAATTAGCTCAACGTCTCATTCAGTGAGGGCACCTGGGCCCCCTTGTCGCTCGGGGGAGGTTAGCTCAGGATAGGGGAATCCACTGGGAAGGTTGGGGCAAAGCTGGACCCAGCTGGAGGAAAGTAAAGAGCTAAATGCTGATGGGGAGGCTTGGATGAGAGAGGCTTTTGAGTTTCAGCATCAGGAGACTCAGCGGGGGGCTCATGAGGGTTCTTTTGTTAGAGGACATGTGGGAGAATCCAACATAATTGTAATCTAGAAAATGCCAGAGCCCGGCTCAAGTCAGTGATTGGACAAACATTTTAGTGGAGTTGGAATAAAATAAAGAAAAAAATGCATCTTAAACAGATCAGAATCTCACTGTGTGTGTGTGTGTGTGTGTGTGTGTGTGTGTGTGTGTGTGTGTTCTTAAAGTATTTGTGTAAGTAATTTTTATATCTTTTTTTCAATAATTCTAATAATGAATTCGCTCTTACAGCACACCACTGTAGCAATACTATATGTCTATAAAACATTTAATGACATGCAATATATCAGTCGTCCATATGATTTATTTTTATCTGCTCCTATTATTCCAGTTTTTTGTTATTCTGCTCTCTCAGTTCTACATCACAGTGGAGGATTTTACCAAATAAAACTTTTGTTTATTCGAATAATTAATCATTATAAAGTGTATACCAATGAAGTAAATTTCATTTGGCTTGAAATTTCATTTCAGAAAGATTTCTCTCTTTTATGGATTCTCAGAGTGATTTTGCTGTCAGCTGAAAAGCAGATGGCAGAGGCATGATTTCCTCTGTTTCTGCACTTCTTTTCACTGGTGTCTTTCAGACTGTGAGTCTACTGCAATCAGTGTCACTGAGGCAGTCTGTGCACTGGTCATTTCACACCTATCAGGTAAGGATCCAATCGGAGCTCTGAGATGATGATGACACTGAAATGGATGAAGATGGTGAAAACGCTTCTCTGAGACTTCCTCTTAGAGCTTTTTAGGAAAAAGAGGGATGGAACATTTTTGTTATTTTACTGAACAAAAATCTGTTTTAGCACCATTTTGAAGTTGGGTGAATTTCTAATGTGATGATAGAAGACCATAATGTGCTGCAAGAGCTTACTGGTGACTGGGTACTAGTTTACTTTTAATCATTAATCAAACTGCCCAATGTTTCCCCTTTACCATCAATTGATTAAGTTATGTGAAACAATTACAGCGGCATTTTGTATTTAAGCCAAACACTCATAATTGAATCACAGTTTAAAAGCAGTAAAAGAGACAGTCCAAGCCACCTAATTAATAAACATGAAATGTTATTATGTATTATTATTATTGCAGTATTCGTACTCAGTATTTTATGTTGTTTCAGATTATTGCCAAGTGCAGCTTGAACCTAATCCTTTCAGAGCCTCATTGAAATGCAAAAAGGTTGATGAGAGCACCTGAAAATGGAATATAATGAGCGTAGGTGTTTAGCCATTCCTAATACATGAATATTACATTTTTGCAGAAGGCTAAGAGGGCTACATCGGCCAGTTGTAGTCTCACAATCAGCCCATATTAAGAATTTTGAGCTTGAGTGCTTTCTGAAATATTTGAATGTGTCAGTCAAAGGCATGAAAGTAAACTGAAGAAGATGTGCAGGCACGTGCTAATTTGATAGTGTGATTGGTAAAAACGCCATCAAATTTAAGCTGACAGGTCACACTTTAACTTCATAATCATTACGTCACCTAGCACATGTAAAATGATGAGTTTGGAGCGGTAAGTAGGGCTGCACTCAGATACGCTTAAATCAAAACACTGGAGGCCATTCCTGGCACTTTCATTAATACTGAGGCTCATGGGTAACAGATGTGGCCTAATCAAAGATGAGCATGGAGACAAAAATAAATCCATCACCTGACTGAAGGGGGAATCAGTCTTGCAACCTTCAGTAATATAAAAGTTCATTTTTTTTACCTCCTTTTATAATTGCCAGGTTTAGAACAATTACAGATGGATGACACTTTTTTTTTACAGCCAACTGCCAGGTCAATGCGTCTGAATTGACAAGAAAATGTTTAGTTTTAAATGTGCAGTGACAGAAAACAAAAACATCTCGTTCAACTCTAAAAATAAATAGCACGAAAAAACATAATTTCCTTATAATGTTCTCCTTTATTGCTATCATGTCCAGTGAATTAACAATCAATTACAGTTTGAAATAATTTTGACTTTAAATTCATTAGGCATCCACAAAGGAGGTGATACTGAAAGGTGAAGTCAATGTCCTGAAATGTGTAAATAAAGTCCCATCTCATTAACTTTAAGTTATGTCTGTACATGTCCCCAGAATATAATGGCTCTCTCCTGATGGTAGATTAACACAGATCCTTGCTATTTTGTTCAGATGTGCTTTCAAGAATATTAAAACACAAACGAGGCCCCAAAGGGCTTGACCTTCCTGCTTCACAGCCTGGCAATGGCATACACACTTTTCTTATTATTGCTTTCTCACTGAGATCTCAGCTAAGAGAAATAGTTAGCAATGACACACCAATAGAGTGTGTCACTGAACATTTGAACTGAATTAATTTGTTGCAAAAGGAAAACCAGTTTTCAAAAGTGCACTTATTCACTTATTCTGCAGCTGCAGTTCACAGATGTCCTCTAAAGAGCAGCTCACACAACGTTACTTTTTTTTCTTTTGTTTATTACATAATGCTAGCATATCCTGGGGACTATTTTCAGCATTTTCCAACTATTTTCAACAGTCTTGATGAGTGAGTCATATTGAGGTGAAATATACTAATGTTTGTGCTCTCTTTAATACTACATCGCCAATACTTCTACTACTACTCTTTAGAAATTTAAATTTATTCCCATTTAGACAATTTTACTGACCACTCACAGGGCTTTATGCTTGTTTTATGATGCTGCACTTGTGTCCATTTTGTTTGCCTACAGAGAGCCTACAGATGTCTGCACAGAACAAACATGCTTCTATGCAGTCTTCTGAAAATCCAACATAGCTCAACTGTGAATAGGTCGAATGCTGATTGGCTGACAGTCCAGCCAGAAAAGGAAAGGGAGCAACAGTTCACCAGGATCAGTAAAAGCATGAAAAAAGCCTTCAAGGGTCAAAACATACAGTATAAGAAGTACGCATGGTGTAGTAGACATTTTTCATTGTTTTTAGCATTTGGTGATGAGGAACAGTTAGAACGACCAAGGCCCTGAATGGGATGTGTACAATCGACAGAAGTGACTAACATCAAGTAATCCTACCCGGTTAAGAAAAGGACAGCACAAAGGCTCTGATTGTGGCAGCGTAAGAACATACTGTAAGCAACAGAGTCTACCACAGCTGACAGCACCCAAGTAGACTGTGTAGGGATCTGTGCTAATCTACAACAGGGATAGGGTAGGACTTTCTGTAGCTCCGGAGGTAGAGCACCTCATCTACAAATACTAAACCCCAAGGTCCTCTCTGATGCATTCATCTGTGTGAATGTTAGATAGAAAGCACTTAGATAGAAAACATGGAATACAAATGGGTGAATGAGGCAAGTTGTTTAAAGTGCTTTGAGTGATCAAATAGCTTCATAATAATTGTGTATATATTTTTTATATTAAATTCATATTATTTCATTTCAGTTCAAACATGAGCTACATTCCCAGAAAGTCTAACCAGTAAAAATACTAAACCTATTGTCATTGTTCCAGGATACTTCACGCATCGTCTTATCCTGACAGGAAACATGACATGTTGTGTTATTAGAAGCTACTTTTTCACACTGAAAGTTAGACTGTCGATTGTTTCCTGTCTCTGACCTTTAATAGACAGCAGTCCACAGACCTCGTTCAAAGAAAATTAAACAGGGTCCTGACCTATCTCTTTGGCCAGGTTAGGACTATGTTGACCACACACACACACACACACACACACACACACACATACATACTGGTAAAGGTGAATTGGAAGGACAATTTTTTCAAACAAGATTTTTGCAACACTAAACGGACCCCCCTTTCCGCTTGTGCTAGATAGATGAAGTGCATCTTTAAAAATCCCATTTGAGTTGTACAACACAAATCTCACTTCAAAATTGTGAAAAACACACCAGAACTCAAAATATAAGAACCTGACAACATGGTGTAATAAGAGGACAACACTAATTAGGTAACTTGGCTCCTCCCCCTGACATGAACAGTAATTGTCAGGGCTAACTTTATTAACAGGACAAAGGCCATACACATACACAAACATGTATTTTGTGTGTATTAAAAGGGCAACAGGTGAATAAAAGGAACAAATTGAGTGCATTTTACAAAAACAGGATTGTTTTGTTAACAGAAATGAAAATAACTGGCAATATAAAATTATATGTCCTCTTAGATCAGATGCACTAAAACAGTGTCAACAAAATGAATTTACCAATCTTCTAATAGTAAAATTCTAAAATAAATAAATGAGAAACCAAAACATACAAAATATCTTTTGTAACTCCTCCAAGAAGTACTTTGGAGTTATGTAGACTCCTCTACATAGGATTTTCTTTTTTCTTCAACGACACGCCCCGATTCCTCACAAAATCTCTGATGTTTTGAATAGAACGACCAGCCAGAGCAGGATCTTCTGCAGTTTTGCATTGCTGGCATTCGATAATAGTGGCCAGTTTTCCTTTTTTGATATGTTTGCCAAAATACTTCATTATCGCAGCAACCTCCGTGGGAGACCAAGGATGCTTTTTGACCCTCCTTGCATTTTCCAGAGAAGCTAGAAGCAGAAAAAAATAAATGTAAACAAACTACTTTTTAAACAATTTTTAAATTAAAGGGGACGTATTATGCTCAATTGTGTGAGTTGACATGGTTGTAGGATGCAAAAATATAATGGCGATAATCGGCTTCCTTCAAATAAGCCGAAGAATTGAGTTCTGCACACACTAGTTTTACAGCCCTGCTAAGAACAGTTAGTGTTTAGTCTACACAGCCCAAAGACGGCCTTTGCATTGTCCACGAGGACAGGTGCTGAGGCTGTGATTATGCTGGATTGTGCAAAATACACTACCTGGGACCTAAAAGAGCTCCTTTTTTAGTTGTTGAAAACCTACACTTAAGGAGTCGGGAGGCAATTCATAACCAAATATACATACAAAAGCAACCAAAAAAAGTGGGTTTTGCATAATATGTCCCCTTTAAGGTGAATTTGTTGTAACAGTGTTTCTTTGGTATAAATCCTGTAATGCTGACTGTTTAAATACTTATTACAATGGATGAATACATTTATTTAAATGTAAAATTCTGAAAGGTAGCCCACATTAAGTCAGAATTCCAATAAATAGCTATGGCAAATCACTATGGATGGAGAGCATTTTATTCCACACACCGTTATACAACAAAAAACATGTATAGCATGATATTGTAATAATTTGAAATGTATAACATATACTCAAACATTTCATATATAACTGTCTGACTCAAATGTTTATTTAAAAACAAGGGTGGACCCTGCCTGACCATGAGGTGGGCCTTCAGGTTTCTTCAGTGAACATAATTTTCTTCAAGACGTTCAGGTTACAGCCCACAATTAGCCAAACCAGCCCAAATTTTCCAATATTATCCAGATTCTGCCTATGGGAATAAGATGATGTTCAGAGTATGGAGATAATGTAGAAGCCCAATGGTTGAGGAATCCTCAAAATTAAAAACCCAAATCATAATATGTTCTCATTGCTTTGTTTATTAATTGTTTTGGTGCATTGCTGTTTTGAAAATGATAAGTATTTAAATGTATTACAGATTAAAACAGGCATAGGGAAAGTAATTTAAACATTTATCCCATTACTTAATACAAGGTATTGTTCCACATTGAATGTGATTTATGTTTTACCTTACCAAGTAGGTTAATATAATTGTCTAACCAAGTTGTAGAATTATGGTACGGTCCCTGGCAGAAAGATGAGCATAGTCACCATACTGGCTTGGGTGGTGTGGATAACTGGGTTCAAAAATGCATGAAGTTTACATTTGTGCTTAAGTGACTTTTGTATGCATGTCACCATTTACCAGATTGTTTATATCTATATGATATCCTTTTCTTGCAGACTCTACACTCTGCCTATGTATTGTCAGTAAAATTTAAATGGTTCTAGATTTTGCTTCTTTTCTTGGTGTCACTCATTTTCTTTACTCCACCTTTCTAATGTGACGACATTGTCTCTTGTTGTTGCTCCCGGCTCTCTTTCTCTCTCTCTCCCTGCTGCCCTTTTCGTGTGCTACTGCTGTTGCGAGTGTAACTACCGCCCCTAGCTCCTCCCTCTGCTCAGAGGCGGGAGGGGTGCAAACGCAAGGCTCTGTTTGCGCCCCTCCCGTCTCTACTCAGCGCAAACACAAGGCTGACGTGCAGCGAAAAAAGTGAGAGAGAGGGCAAGAGAAAGTAAAAAAAAAAAAAAATCCACGGCTCCCAATAAGGAGCCGGCTCGCATCGTTCACTTCAAAGAACCAGCTCTAAGAGCCATTTCGTTCGCGAACGACCCATCACTACTCCGGTGACTGGTCAACTTTCCACTCACCACTGATTTACTGTAGAAAGAGGATGAGAGCGTAGAGGGAATACTTCAGAAGCGCAAACCAGGTAAATAAAGAGTAGTAGATCAGCCCTCCACACACCAACTATTTTCATCTCTCTTGATTAATCTCATCTCCTTCTGTCTCCTGCAGGGCAGCTTCCTTTCTAACATCCTTCAACAAACCTTCCTCACTGTCCCTTGTTTGCACATGCCCAACACAACCTCAACCTGGCCAATGTAGAACAATGTAGACATTTTTTCCAACATGTGCAGTCCCAATGATATTGTTCTTCCTAATCCTATCCATTCTCTCCACCCTCAAAAAGAATCCCAGCATCTTTGCTTTCCCCAAACTCACCTCCAAGAACTGCAATCTATTAAGAACTCTGCTGCCCCCTTACTCTACTGCACTCACTCTAGAGACTATATCACCACATCCTAAAAAGAACATTACTGGCTGCACACTGACTATAGTATTGAGTGCAAACTCCTAATCAACTTTTAAGCCTTCAACAACCTCGCCCCCGCCACCCTGAGGGATTGTCTTTACTGTCACTCTCCCACAACACTGCTAACACTAACCTCCTTACCCCCATCATCAAAATCATAAATCTGAGGGTACAATCCTTTGCCACTGCTAATTGCACCCTCTGGAACTTCCTCTGCTCATTAGATTCTCTCTAGAACTTTAAATCACAGCTCAAAATCACCTGTTCAAACTAGCATTTCCTACCTGACCATCCTCCAAAACTGACCTTTCTATTCTGTTGAGCTGGTCTTTAGAAAGATCCTTGACTTTCTTTAAATTACCATTTGGACAAAGGTAACAATCACTGGAAAAATGATAGTAATGAATTATCTTTTTTTTTTTTACATAAAGATAGCAAAGATAGCAAAAGTGTCTAGGAAGTAGTTACAAAGGTAAAAGCTTCAATAAATGATGACAAACACATACCTGGAGGTTCCTTGACAACTTTCTTCATCATTCTAGTATCTATAGAATCTGTAATAAAGTCTATTAGTCATGTGATTTCATAAATTGAACAAAGTTGAGACTAATCACATTGTACTTACCAATCTGTGGATATACAAGATTTCCTTCATTGACCTCACGCTCCGCTCCGACCTCCTCACGCTCCGCTCCGACCTCCTCACGCTCCGCTCCGACCTCCTCACGCTCCGCTCCGACCTCCTCACGCTCCGCTCCGACCTCCTCACGCTCCGCTCCGACCTCCTCACGCTCCGCTCCGACCTCCTCACGCTCCGCTCCGACCTCCTCACGCTCCGCTCCGACCTCACTTTCTTCACTTGAATCTGTCAACTGTAGGTTATCTAACAAAATAAAAGATTGTCTTAATGAATTATAAGGTTATAGTGCAGGAAACGTGTATAATTCTTAACCTTAACACCACTTTACCTTCGATTTCAATCTCTTCAAGTGTTTTGCCTTGAAGGCTTTTGAGAGACCCTTTCTCCATGGCAATCAGTAGTTTGGATATTTTGGCAAGCTGGGTAGTAGCCTCTGGAAGTCTATAATATTCGCGATGAACACGAATATCATGACCTAGGAAGTTGGCAACTTGGTCTAACTCGTGATTCTTGAGGTTTAAGATCTGAGACAAAGTTGCGACATGTTTGCGCAACTGCGTTGAACGTAGGTGTTCAGGGTTTTCAGCCCCACATTCAGTCGCATAAATCCTCAAACAGTCCTGTCCTCTGTAGGGAGTCAGACAATGAGGTCTGGCAAACAGGAATATGTTTTCTGCCAGAACACCACAGTCTTGTCTTTTCTCTGTCAGCCGTGTTATGGCATTCACCATGTCTGGTGAAAGTAGCACTGCAACCTTGCGTCCTCGTTTACCCCTCAATTCTACACGACTGAAGTGTTGACAAAGGTAAAGTTCAAATTTTGTCAGTCCAATTGCAACATCCTTGTGCAGGGTACTAGTGTCTCTCTCCTGGAAGCCATTCAGTGTCATCTTTGAAATTTCTCCCCCTCTTCTCCTGTTAAATAGTATTACATTTGCCATGGTAGCTTTACAAAGTTCACTGTATGATTTTGGTGAACTATGCTCTTCCAAGTCCTTCAGTGCTTGTTCTGTAGTCTTCTCCAGATGTCTATGAAGACGCTGAACATCTTCTGTGAAAGGAAGTGTGGAAGGCTTGTTGAAGTGCCGCTCGTTTAGTGTGGTTAATGCAGTATGGGAGATGAGTTCTGACCACTTTGTAGCATAAAGGGTTTTGAAACTCTGGGTTGACTTTATCAGTGCACTGTCTTCTGCCATCAGTGCTCTGCAATGTATAATATCACAGACTTTCTGCAGTGAGTGTCCCAACTTTAAAGCAAGGCTTGGAGTCGAGTAGCAGTTCTTTTCTTCATCATACCCACACACCTTCTTAACAGCTTTGATAACCACATTGAAATTTGCAGGTCTTACAGCATCCTCAAAAGTGTGTATTGAGCATTCTTTCCGAAGTGTGAGCAGAAGTCTTCCACATTCTCGGAGTGTCTGGCGAATGTAGTCAAATTTGGTGGGATCTTTCCCATGTTTGTTAAAGAATGATTGAGCAAGCTGAAGAATAGAGAAGTCACTTCGCACAGTAGAAGTTATTTCATCATCTTTCATGACAGCTAATATCTTCCAAACACCGGGGGAAACTTGCTGACACAGAGCTGACTCACTCATACAGGCCAGGGACAAGACCTTTTTTCGTCCCCCCTCTGAATTGGCCTCCACTGGTTTTGAAGAACATTTACGAACATGTCTCCAAAGATCTCTTTTAAGATATAATGCCTCGCAATAAATGCAGTGAATATAGTCTTTTCCTTTGTAGGGTTTTTTTGATGTGCGTCTGGTTTTTAATGATCCAATCCCACTTGCGATGACCTCCGAGTTATGTCTGTGGTTTCCTTTGTTTCGCAGCTTAGAAAGCATTTTCAAACGGTCTTTGGACTTCTTGGGAAGACTTAAAACTCGAGCAACATCTGCATGTGATTTCTCATGAGTTTTTAAATGACGTGTAAACTTTGTCTGTAGTTTTCCACAAATGTAGCAGTATGTTTTGTTTCTTAGTGAGGAGGATGTTTTTAAGGAATCTTCAGCCGTAGTATTAGAGTCATCAACAATGCCTTCAGCATCAGACTTTTCTGCTGTGGCAATAACCCCTGATACGTCGAGCTGTCTTGTGCCAATTCCATCTTCAGATATTGATTCGGCATCTTCTGAAATTCTTTGTCCTACTCTCTCTAAAAAACTTTCTAGGCGAGGTCTTTTCGTTTTGCAAGCAGATTGACTGCTGGAGATCTCAGAGTTCTGTACTTGTTTGCAACTTATATTTAAAGGCTCTGATTTGTTGTCCCATGAGCTGTCTGAGTCAGCTATAGAATCTGGCACATATTCCTCTTCTGATGAAGCCCCCTCACTTGAACTATCTTCACTAAAGAGCTAATAACAATCAAAAACACAAAGTAAGACTTTGTTTACCTTACATATTTTACTGAGAAGAATTCTGCAAAAACACTTACCTCTGGAAGAGGTTCAGTGAGGTTCACCTTGTGGCTAACATAACATTTTTTGTGCCAGGACTGGTAGCAAACTAGACAGAAAAAAATTAAGTTAATAAAAGAAAGGTAGTTAAAGCCGCTTTCCCCAATTAAAAAAAAAACAGGCTAGATGGAAGCATAAACACAGTCAAGAAGGCTCCCCCCTCCCATTGGATATTATCCATAGGCCACACCCCCTGGTGTGCTTTGCTGCTAAACAGGCCAGTGCATAGTGTGGTGGAGCCATGTTAATGTAGAATTTAAGGAGTCAGGAAAGACTGTTCTATCGTTTTTCTGGACTGAGCCATGTTATTGGCTGATGGTTTTAGACAAATGCAACAGAACCACTTCATTTTTTTTTCTTTAATCTCCAAACAACATTTATAGCTATGCTTTGTTAAAATGTTGTTATGAACATGAAAAAAAAATATGTTAAGCTAACTTGTTTTTGCAAATTGGGTATAGCAGCTTTAATAATGACATGGTAAGTAAATATGTAAAAAGTGCAGATGTAAAAGGTTCATTATGAACATATATCATATTTACTTATGGATTAGTTTTTATAGTGTTCCTTATGGATCATATTTAAGATATTCTAATGTACCCAACCTTCCATAATTAAATAATTACCTTCACATCTCACACCACTCCATTTCAGAGGCGAAAAAGGTCCTCCACATGCAAAACATTTTTCTAAACTTGACATTTCGTCAGGGACTAGATCATGATCGCAGTCCTGTTTGGTAAAAAAAAAACAAAACAAAAAAACAGTGTAATCAAAAACAAAATTCATACTTTTGTGATGTAAAATATCACAACCAAATAGTTGTTTTGGTTCCTCTTTAAAAAGGAGTTAAGGACGGAAGAAAAAAAAAAAAAAAAAAACAGGTTCAAGTGTTACTAAAACTATTAAATCAATTTTTGTAACTTTTGCAATGCAAAATTTAAAGGGAAAAATACCTGCTGTATATAGATCAATTTTCAAAACAATTTGTTCTTCTAGGTTTTATATTATGGTATATATTACAAAACCACAATGAAAAGAAAATTCATTGTGGACCCACAACACCCAAAAAAGATTAGACTTACAATTTGTTCTTTCTGAAATGAGAAGATGTGTCCAAAGTTTTGACTGGGAGTGTAAAAAAGTATAATTAAATCATGAAGTCATGAATCCATCAAGACATAACGGATGGCCTTTACACAACAATGTTACATAAATGTGCTTAGCATTAACAGGAAAGAGTTTAGCGATTGTTTCGGTTGTATTTACATGCTCCTTCCTATAGTAAGCTTCATTCTTGCTCCTTGATCAGCTGAAATTCAAATATGCGATCTAACTACATCAGAGTTCATTTCAACCAAGCCGAGAACTACGTCTTTATGCAAACCAGATTTAGGGTTGGGGTTTCATACTTCTTGTTTCAAATCTCAGTCCTCCTAATGCGTGCATCTTACTTGGTCAAGATAACCAAGGACCCACATACCTCAATACTGCCTAATAACTAGCACCTCAGTCTACAACTAAAACAATCTGACACTGAAACTCCAATTTACCTTTGTTGCGTTGTTAGGAGAGGAACTGGCTGCATTCTCATCCACAGCCTGAGATGGCACCATGTTGGATTTCTAAGGAAGAAGCGTGAATAATGAATGGCAGTCTTTGGGTCTAGCCAAGATGAATACAGTCCTCCTAATGTCTGGACCTGTCCAGTTGAGTAATACACAGGACCCGTGTGTGTATGCACAATTGCCAGAGTAACTCTCATTGATCTGAATTCATTTCTAAACTCAGTCCTCCTAATGTCTGGACCTGTCCAGTTGAGTAATACACAGGACCCGTGTGTGTGGGCGCACTTGTAGGTAGAACTCAGTTGTTTATACTTCCTGTTTCAAATCTCAGTCCTCCTAATGCGTGCATCTTACTTGGTCAAGATAACCAAGGACCCACATACCTCAATACTGCCTAATAACTAGCACCTCAGTCTACAACTAAAACAATCTGACACTGAAACTCCAATTTACCTTTGTTGCGTCGTTAGGAGAGGAACTGGCTGCATTCTCATCCACAGCCTGAGATGGCACCATGTTGGATTTCTAAGGAAGAAGCGTGAATAATGAATGGCAGTCTTTGGGTCTAGCCAAGATGAATACAGTCCTCCTAATGTCTGGACCTGTCCAGTTGAGTAATACACAGGACCCGTGTGTGTGGGCGCACTTGTAGGTAGAACTCAGTTGTTTATACTTCCTGTTTCAAATCCCAGTCCTCCTAATGCGTGCATCTTACTTGGTCAAGATAACCAAGGACCCACATACCTCAATACTGCCTAATAACTAGCACCTCAGTCTACAACTAAAACAATCTGACACTGAAACTCCAATTTACCTTTGTTGCGTCGTTAGGAGAGGAACTGGCTGCATTCTCATCCACAGCCTGAGATGGCACCATGTTGGATTTCTAAGGAAGAAGCGTGAATAATGAATGGCAGTCTTTGGGTCTAGCCAAGATGAATACAGTCCTCCTAATGTCTGGACCTGTCCAGTTGAGTAATACACAGGACCCGTGTGTGTGGGCGCACTTGTAGGTAGAACTCAGTTGTTTATACTTCCTGTTTCAAATCTCAGTCCTCCTAATGCGTGCATCTTACTTGGTCAAGATAACCAAGGACCCACATACCTCAATACTGCCTAATAACTAGCACCTCAGTCTACAACTAAAACAATCTGACACTGAAACTCCAATTTACCTTTGTTGCGTCGTTAGGAGAGGAACTGGCTGCATTCTCATCCACAGCCTGAGATGGCACCATGTTGGATTTCTAAGGAAGAAGCGTGAATAATGAATGGCAGTCTTTGGGTCTAGCCAAGATGAATACAGTCCTCCTAATGTCTGGACCTGTCCAGTTGAGTAATACACAGGACCCGTGTGTGTGGGCGCACTTGTAGGTAGAACTCAGTTGTTTATACTTCCTGTTTCAAATCCCAGTCCTCCTAATGCGTGCATCTTACTTGGTCAAGATAACCAAGGACCCACATACCTCAATACTGCCTAATAACTAGCACCTCAGTCTACAACTAAAACAATCTGACACTGAAACTCCAATTTACCTTTGTTGCGTCGTTAGGAGAGGAACTGGCTGCATTCTCATCCACAGCCTGAGATGGCACCATGTTGGATTTCTAAGGAAGAAGCGTGAATAATGAATGGCAGTCTTTGGGTCTAGCCAAGATGAATACAGTCCTCCTAATGTCTGGACCTGTCCAGTTGAGTAATACACAGGACCCGTGTGTGTGGGCGCACTTGTAGGTAGAACTCAGTTGTTTATACTTCCTGTTTCAAATCTCAGTCCTCCTAATGCGTGCATCTTACTTGGTCAAGATAACCAAGGACCCACATACCTCAATACTGCCTAATAACTAGCACCTCAGTCTACAACTAAAACAATCTGACACTGAAACTCCAATTTACCTTTGTTGCGTCGTTAGGAGAGGAACTGGCTGCATTCTCATCCACAGCCTGAGATGGCACCATGTTGGATTTCTAAGGAAGAAGCGTGAATAATGAATGGCAGTCTTTGGGTCTAGCCAAGATGAATACAGTCCTCCTAATGTCTGGACCTGTCCAGTTGAGTAATACACAGGACCCGTGTGTGTGGGCGCACTTGTAGGTAGAACTCAGTTGTTTATACTTCCTGTTTCAAATCTCAGTCCTCCTAATGCGTGCATCTTACTTGGTCAAGATAACCAAGGACCCACATACCTCAATACTGCCTAATAACTAGCACCTCAGTCTACAACTAAAACAATCTGACACTGAAACTCCAATTTACCTTTGTTGCGTCGTTAGGAGAGGAACTGGCTGCATTCTCATCCACAGCCTGAGATGGCACCATGTTGGATTTCTAAGGAAGAAGCGTGAATAATGAATGGCAGTCTTTGGGTCTAGCCAAGATGAATACAGTCCTCCTAATGTCTGGACCTGTCCAGTTGAGTAATACACAGGACCCGTGTGTGTGGGCGCACTTGTAGGTAGAACTCAGTTGTTTATACTTCCTGTTTCAAATCTCAGTCCTCCTAATGCGTGCATCTTACTTGGTCAAGATAACCAAGGACCCACATACCTCAATACTGCCTAATAACTAGCACCTCAGTCTACAACTAAAACAATCTGACACTGAAACTCCAATTTACCTTTGTTGCGTCGTTAGGAGAGGAACTGGCTGCATTCTCATCCACAGCCTGAGATGGCACCATGTTGGATTTCTAAGGAAGAAGCGTGAATAATGAATGGCAGTCTTTGGGTCTAGCCAAGATGAATACAGTCCTCCTAATGTCTGGACCTGTCCAGTTGAGTAATACACAGGACCCGTGTGTGTATGCACAATTGCCAGAGTAACTCTCATTGATCTGAATTCATTTCTAAACTCAGTCCTCCTAATGTCTGGACCTGTCCAGTTGAGTAATACACAGGACCCGTGTGTGTGGGCGCACTTGTAGGTAGAACTCAGTTGTTTATACTTCCTGTTTCAAATCTCAGTCCTCCTAATGCGTGCATCTTACTTGGTCAAGATAACCAAGGACCCACATACCTCAATACTGCCTAATAACTAGCACCTCAGTCTACAACTAAAACAATCTGACACTGAAACTCCAATTTACCTTTGTTGTGTCGTTAGGAGAGGAACTGGCTGCATTCTCATCCACAGCCTGAGATGGCACCATGTTGGATTTCTAAGGAAGAAGCGTGAATAATGAATGGCAGTCTTTGGGTCTAGCCAAGATGAATACAGTCCTCCTAATGTCTGGACCTGTCCAGTTGAGTAATACACAGGACCCGTGTGTGTATGCACAATTGCCAGAGTAACTCTCATTGATCTGAATTCATTTCGAAACTCGGTCCTCCTAATGTCTGGACCTGTCCAGTTGAGTAATACACAGGACCCGTGTGTGTGGGCGCACTTGTAGGTAGAACTCAGTTGTTTATACTTCCTGTTTCAAATCCCAGTCCTCCTAATGCGTGCATCTTACTTGGTCAAGATAACCAAGGACCCACATACCTCAATACTGCCTAATAACTAGCACCTCAGTCTACAACTAAAACAATCTGACACTGAAACTCCAATTTACCTTTGTTGCGTCGTTAGGAGAGGAACTGGCTGCAATCTCATCCACAGCCTGAGATGGCACCATGTTGGATTTCTAAGGAAGAAGCATGAATAATGAATGGCAGTCTTTGGGTCTAGCCAAGATGAATACAGTCCTCCTAATGTCTGGACCTGTCCAGTTGAGTATTACACAGGACCCGTGTGTGTATGCATACTTTTCAGTATAGCCTTTATTCATTTAATACTATTTATACTTATACTGTACTATTTACATTATACCTTGCTTCTCCATGGCCAGTTGGAATCACCATAGTTATAGGTGATTTCTTCTCCTGGACCAATATCTTTGATTGCAAACAAACAGAGATGGGGCCTTCCATCCACTCTGGTAACTGTCATTTTACTGTTTGGATTCACATTATCGTCATTTACAAGTCTGCCAAGTGAGCCGTCCTCTCTGGTAGCATCAACACTAAAACAAAAAGTATACAATAACAATTACACTCTGTAAAGAAAGTCATTAAGTATATTAGGTTGTAGAACGTCTGAATAACATTTTAATATTCAATTCAAAATATTATTTGAATATTATAATTTGTAAACCTCATGTATTTTATCCTTTATCAAAGCAGTTACATACCATAACTGTTTTCCATTGAACTTGAAATCAAATATGAAAACCTTGAGTGCATCATGGTAAAGTTTCATTCGGTTTTCTTGTTCCTCTTTAGTTATGATTTGTCCTCTGTACTCAAAAAGAAAATCTCCCTTTTGAAATGACCGACAGCTGAACACACCGCGACCTAAAGACACACATCAAAAACAAATTGGGCAATAAACTATAAACCATTTAATTAAAATCCTTCTTGTTTTTAAATATGTTTTTTATTTGATTATATTGTATTATTTATTTTGGAACATGTAACATGTTCATAATTCCTTGGGGAAAGACAAGGAAAAAATAGAAATATAATAATAATAATAATAATAATAAAACAAGTATAATTATATTCGTGATTATTAATTTTCTCATGCATGGTATGCTACAAAAAAACTACAAAAAACATAAAAATTTCTATTTTGAGAAGCTGACTGCATTCTTTGGAATCAACTCACCTTTAAATGAATCAATATACCTCACATCAAATCCTGCCTTGTCTTCACCTAAGGAGCAGTAATACCTAGCATCTTGTATGGGATTTATTTTAGCTCTCCGTGGCCTTGTTGCCGCCATCCCCTGCAAAGATCAGGTATTAATGACTTTAGAAATAACACATTATACTACAAAATGTATGTAGACATAGAAATAAACAGATCGAAAAATCTATTTATGTTGGGGAGAGCTCCCCTAAAGGTTCCAAATATCTGTGTTTCCCAGTTCCTCCTATCTTGTATCACTGTGTGTCAGAGGCTGCATGCCCTACCTGTGGAAGTTCTGTTTCGTATATTTTATTTGGTCTAAGGTTACTGCAAATCTTAATGAGTTAATTTTCATATCCACATTTCCTTAACCTTTTATATTTCTTAAAGTTATAAATTAAAATAATGATTTAGTATGGTTGAACAATAAGCATATTTGTCCTACAGTTTTTGTTTCATTTGTAAAATATTTTCTGAAAACAGATCTCACTAGTTTTAAAACCACAAGTTTTGTGATGCTAAAACCAAAATTAATCAAACCAACAGCAACAGAATGTCAAACTTTTGCTACTAGCATGCTGGCTAGCTAAACTGTCAAAAATTAGATGCTTTGGTGTATCCGAACGTAATATAATAACCTATATTACTTTGCTTTATTGGATGAATATATTTATATAAACATCATGTGTAAGGGAATTTGTATGGTTCTCACCTGATCTTCCACGAAAGCAGTAAGATAAAAGCTGTCTCATTAAATCCTCATGTCGTGCACCTGAACTCTTTAGTGTCCTCTTCTTCTTCTTCTGCTCTTTAAATGTTCATGGTGGTTGGCAACCAGCGTAGATGTACATTAGCGCCCCCATAGTGCTGAGGAGTGGATATCATTGGCCAAGAACAGTGGATTAACACTGGGATTCTTGCAAATAGAATGCTATGATGTAATAGAGTTAAATTGCTCTAGTGCATTCTGACATAACTCACTTGGAATATGTAGACTTAATAATACTGTATAAAATGTAATTTTTCCAAAAGACTGATATTTATGCTTCTAAATTTTTAAAGAATGAAACAAAAGTAGTAAATGGGGATGATGAGTTTTAGTAACAACTTCAAAGTTATTTGGCTAAAAGAGTTTTAAAATTCAAATAATTAACTTGGACCAAAAAGGCATATTATTGCTACAATGAGATTGGTGAATAAAAATAGATTAGACCACAGATATTTAAGTATTGCAGCAATACAATTAATTTTCATGACCTTAAGTGTTTTTGTGATGCTTTCTTTTTCTTTTTAAATAGTAAAAACTCATGACATAATTAGGACAAAGTTTATAATGAAATAGAAAAATCTTTATTATTGTGGCTGGTCTGGGATGCTGCTGCAGGTGAGATGGACTCACCTGCATTGTATCTACAATCTGTTACAGCAACCGTATAATTATTGTAATTGTTGGACAGTGCGAGGGAACGACCGGCTCAGGTGAGCCACAGGCTGGTGCGCTAGCGGGATGGGGGTGCCGCTGGAAGCGTGGGCGGTCCCTGGAACCACCTCGTCACCAGCGCCGCTAGATCTACAGGCGAACGCCCAGGTAGTCACTTCCCCGTGGCTGGGCTGGGGCGCTGATGCTCCAGGCCTATTCCCTCGCTTGCTCATGGAGGGGGGGGGGGGGGGGGGGGAGGTGGCTCCTCGGTCTTAGTCGGGGGAAGAGGGTATGTGGCGGGGCGTGTTCTGCGATGCCGCTGCATGTGAGATGGACCCACCTGCACGGCATCTATAATCACACCACGCTGGCTTAAAACTTGTGCTCTGCTTGTGGTGTTGTTTGTGGTGATGTGTACGGCAGACACAAACATACCTTCCCACCCTCATACACACAACCACAAACACTCGGCCCTCACCCAACGTGGACACAGACATAAATGGACACTGTACACACAATCACACTCCCCAAACATTCTCTACATCCCAGGTCCAGGTATTCTTGCCCCGGAGGGGGAACTCATACCCAGACCCAGATGTTGCCCTCCTCCCTGAGGTGGAAATCAAGCAGACCGTCCCCGGCTCCGCAGTGGCAGGGGGCCGCTGCAACCCAGGCCTCGATCAGATGGCCAATTCCACCTTCAGGCCCCCCCGCCCTGACGGCTGGCAGAGAGTGGGGCTCTGTGAAGACCCCATGCCTCCCTCCGCTCGCTCATATGTAGTGTTGCTGCGTGCTGTTCTAAAGTGCATTTAAAACACGGGAGGAGATGTCATCTGTTCTTTTGATATTCATCAGAACCCTGGCTGCAGCATTTTGGATCAGCTGAAGACTTTTAGTTGCATTATGTGGACTTCCTGATAGTTAAGAGTTATAGTAATGCAGCCTTGAAGTAACAAAGGCATCAACTAGTTTTTCAGCATCACTCCTGGATGGGATGTTTCTAATTTTAGCAATATTACGGAGGTGGAAGGAGGAGACCCTAGAAACCTCTTTCATGTCAGATCTAAATGACATGTCTTTGTCAAAAAATAACACAGAGGTTCTTTGCTTTATTACTGGAGGCTAATTTAATGCCATCCAGATGAAGGGACTGACCAAGTAATTTGTTTTTCTGAGCTTCTGGTCCAAAGACAACTTCTGTCTTGTCGGAATTCAAAAGGAGGAAGTTTGAAGACATCCAGGTTTTTATGTCTTCCAAGCATGCCCGTAATCTTTATAACTGATTAGGTTCATCAGGATTTAGGTGTGCATAGCTATGGAAATTTATCCCATGCTGTCTAATGATTTTACCAATAGGGAACATATATATAGTAAAAAGGATCAGTCCAAGTACAGAACCCTGTGGTGTACGCCACAAGTAACCAAAGAGGTTGAAGAGGATTTATCATTTACGTAAACAAACCTTGAGTCTGTTGGACAAGTAAGATTTAAACCAGCCTAGTGCTGTTCCTTTGATCCCTGCAACATTTTCAAACCTTTCTATGAGAATATTGTGATTGAATGTGTCAAAAACAGCACTGAGGTCCAGTAGAACCAGAATGGTCACCAGTCCATTATCTGAGGCCATGAGAATATCATTAGTAACTTTCACCAGAGCTGTTTCAGTGCTATGATGAGCTCTAAAGCCAGATTGAAACTCTTCAAACAGGTCGTTATTGTTTAAGTGCTAACACACCTGATTGGCAACTATTACCTCAAGAATTTTAGATATGAAGGGAAGATTAGATATAGGTCTATAGTTCATTAAGTTGTCTTGATTAAAAGAGGGTTTCTTAAATAGAGGTTTAATTACAGCAACCTTAAAATCCTATGGTACGTATCCATTTTCTAAAAATAAATTCATTATATCCAAAACTGGAGCAACAATTAAAGGAAATACTGCTTTAAATAGTTTGGTTCGGGATTAGGTCTAACATGCAGGTATGTATGTAGACCATGTCTACATACCTAAATGTCATAGTTCAGCTGTGTGCAGGCAGGAACGAGGAAAAGGACCCAAAATGCAGACTCTCGGAAGACTGGAGTGAAACTCAAAAACGGCAGCTTTATTGCTGGTTGGAAAATAAGAGACAATACAAAACTAATCCACGGGGAGACACACAGCACAGGATTAGTGCCGTTTACGACGCGACAGGGAGCACAGAAAATACAGGGCTAAAATACACAGGGCATAACGAGGGGAATGAGAGGCAGGAGGTGAACACTGGTGGGAGACATCAGGGCTAACGAGACCAAGGAAGCAAAACTGAAAACACTGACATGAGACAAAGGCTGTATCCCAATTCAGGGTCTGCAGCCTTAAAGTACGCAGCCTCAACGATCCTCAAAGGCTGCGTACTCAAAGACCGCTAAGGCTGGAAGTAAGAGGCTTGTGAAATGGGACGGTCTAGCCTCCATCGCGCTGCCCAGGTTGCCTAGCAACCATAACACCAATCGCTGGAAACGTTTCATACAGTTTTGTTTGACAGAAATGAAAGAGAACATATTTTGTTTGTGTGTTTGTTTCTACACGAGCTTTGTGTGATTTAATAAGTATCTGAGGCTGAGACCACAGGACTGTAAAACATGATTGTTGGCCTTCATATTTGTACTGCAGTCATTTAAGATTAGCTAGTAAATAACAATTAGCTAATGTTGTTCATGAGACTAAAGTCAGTGTAAATATGATATGGCCAATATTATAGTTATTATATTAATCATCATAAGCCATTACAGCAGTGAGTTTGAACTCTCAAATCAAATCACTTCTACAGCACATGTGAGTGAAATTCATGTGAGTGAACTCTGTGTCAAATACTGATTTTCAGTAAAGATTCAAGTTGCAGTTATTTATATGTCCTATGACCTTAAACCTTCACTCAAAGACAAGTATCTTTGACAGTGTATATACAGATGTATCATATATAAGAGACAAATATTGTCCGTTTGATATGTTGGCATTACTAAATTTGGCTCAATGCTTACATATATGTGTAAAAAGAAAATGTACGAGCTGTGATAACTGTTTCTGATAAACAAAGAGTAGACTGATATATTAAATATTCCTTTATTGGGTGAGAAAATCAGACCATGTCATAACTGCTTTAGGTCATACAGAATAGATATCAGAGCCTTAAACAGGCTCGGACTCAGTTTGACTGCTTTCACTACCATCTGGAATGTCCTCATCCTTCGTCTGTTTGGGTTCACCATCTTTTCTGGATTCATAAACCTCATCTTCATACATCTGATCACTCTGTGTTTGTTGATCCATTGTCGCGGGATTTAGTATTTTTATCAATCTGTGCTTTTCAACCTTCCCGGTTTTTGGGAAATAGATCAAATATGCTGGACTATTTTTGTCATATCCCAAGAAAACACCTTTGTCGCATCTTGGATCCAGCTTTCCCCTATTTTGTTTATAAGCATAGCACAATGATCCGAATTTTTTCATTCTAGAAAGATCAGGTCTTTTTCCAGTTAACATCTTATACGCTGTCTGACCTGTGCGTTTGTTAAAACATCGGTTCCTAATCACTCCCGCGGTTTGTACTGCATATGGCCATAAAGACTTTGGCAATTCGCTCTCAACTAACATGCATCTCGCCATGTCAAAAAGTGTACGCCAGTTCCTCTCTGCTGTTCGGTTTTGATGAGGCGAATATGGCGCCGAAGTTTCCTGCCTAATGCCGTGTCTACTTAATAAATCTCTGAACTGACTGCTTGTAAATTCAGTTCCATTATCAGAACGAATGCACTTGATTTTCCCATATGACGCCACATCTGCAATAAATCTTTCAGTTGCTTGAGTTGTATCACTTTTGTGTTTCAGATTATATACAAATGTTGCACCTGAATAATCATCAACAAACGACAAAACAAACTTAAACCCTTCTTTAGAGTTTGGCGTAATCGGACCAGCCAAATCCGTATGTACCAACTCTAATGCTGCCCTGGCCTTTTCATCCGGTTCTCGGTTCCTAGTTTGAATAAACTTCCCTTGTATACAGGCTTCACATTGCATATTTTTGTTGATTTTACCCTTAATTTCCATTCCATCAACGACATTTTGCAGATTTTGAACATCCTCATAATTACAGTGTCCTAGGATTTCATGCCACGTTTGCATATCAAAACATCCATTACATTTATCTTCAAACTCTTGCACAGTGTTTATAAAGAACAGTCTCTCGTGTTCATATATAGGGAATTTTGTTCCATCAACATGTTTAAGAAAACTGTCCCCGTGTTTGAAAACCACAGTGGCTCCGTTACTAGTAGCTGCTTTTACTGACAAAATGTCCTGTGGGAACGATGGAATGTAGAGTGCTTGTTTCAATGTTACCTTGTGGCTGCGTCCTTTACTGTCGATCATACTTATCTCAGCATCTCCTCGCCGCTTTGCAGCTCCTCTGCTCCGCCTTCCGTCAGCCAACTCTACACAATGAGCCTCGGGTTGAAATGTGTCATCAAAAGTCTTAAAACTCTCGATCTTCGTGAAGATATGTGACGTCGCTCCCGTATCCACCAATAGCTGGTTATTCAGCATCTCTTGGCCGCCGTCCGGGACCCTCTGGGGTTTGGAGCCCGTCTTGAACGCGTAGTCCTTCTCCACGACCCCTCTCGCTTCATCCCGTCTTAGCTTCCTTCTACAGGTCGCATCTTTGTGTGTACTACTCCGGCAAAAACTGCACCATACTCTAGATCGGCACGTTCTTGCAGTGTGTCCCTTTAGTCGAAAATTTAAAACACACAATCTCATTATTCTTTGATCTTCGGTCATCTGCTCGCCATGAAGTAGAATCCTGGTCTGATTGCACTTTTGTCCTCATTACGTTGTCATTAGTTATAGCCACACGCATTCGCTCAGTTTCTTCATAACTTCTGAGTTTTACTTTAAAATCTGAAAATGTGATTTTTGCTTCACTCTGTGTAACGTGCACAATCAGGGGTTTAAACGTCTCTGGTAGACCTTTCATTATCATTGCGATCAGAAGTCCATCAGTTAGTGACTCACCCGCATTTTTTAACGCTGTGATAATTGCTTCTGCTCGGATAATATAGTCCGTCACACTTTCATTCTTTTCATTTGTGAGAGAAGTGAGTTCGGTGTACAGACTTATGATCCTTGGCTTGCCCACTCCTGCATAATGACCTCTCAAAATTTTTAGGGCCTTCCGTCCGTCATCAACTGCATCTCTCATAACTAACGATAAACTTTTGTCATCCAGAAATTGTATCAACTCTGCATATGCTTCTGCATTTTTGTCATCATCTTCACCATCGGCTTCTTCATCACCCTCAGCCTTTAAGATGACATCTTTCAAACCTTGTAGTCTGAGATGACCAAGGAACTTCGTTTCCCATATCTCATATTTCCTTTCATCTCCATCAAATTGCAAACGGGAATATCGACTGCCCGACTCTGCCGTGCGTCTGCTCATGATGCACAAAAACGCTTACTCACTCAATCGTGCCAAACTTTTAACACCTGCCGGTAACTTGCGCAGCGGAAGCGTGCTGGGCCCATAACCTGTTAGCAGAGCTGCTCTGGGCCACGTCATGGCATAATATTTTTGAGGGAGAATAAAAAGTCAACACACATATCTTATTTCTGATGGAGGACTCTGCCACTACACTTCTCCAGTCCATTCAAAGTCGTTGCATGGTGAGACATGGATAGGAAGTGGGCGGAGCCTTTTACCGTCATTTTATTGTGACGCAAAGTACAAACACCTGTGGACACACAATCCAACAGAAACGTTTCCAGCGGTGAGTATCATGGTTGCTAGGCAACCTGAGCAGTGCGACGGAGCCTAGACCGTCCCATTTCACAAGCCTCTCACTTCCGACCTTAGCGGTCTTTGAGTACGCGGCCCTTGTGGACTGCTAAGGCTGCGTATTTTAAGGCTGCAGACCCTGAATTGGGATACAGCCACAGAGACAGAACACCAAACCATGATAACCGAAACATGGGAAAATAATAATCAAAACTGTACACTAAGAAAGCAGAACAACAAAGCATGGAGCAGCAAAAAACCAAAACACAGACAGCAATAAATACAAAACACACAGTGAAGGGAAAGGGTGAACACAAGACCCAGGGAACACAGATAAACGTGAAGGCAAGAGGACCTAAAACAGTGAATAAAAAATAACCACAAACTCAAAATGCTGGGTCGAGAGACCCAGGACCATGACACCTAAATGCATTGAGTTGCCACTATGTGATTGCCCAATTAGTGAGTAGTTAACAAGCAGTTCGAGGTGTACCCAATAAAGGTCACTCTTTTTTACATTTGTTTTAGAATTGCAATATCCTCTTTACACAGGGCCAGGAAAGCATTTCCCCTTGAAAAATAAGATAATAGAAAACAACCTATATTTGTATTCACTCAGGTTCTCTTCATCTAATCTGATAACAGATAAATGAGAGAACAAACCAAAAAATAAATAACTTATCAGTCAAATACTTTTTCATACCACTTTGTAAGTACGTAACTGTATTTACTTAGTATAACTGTGAATAATTACACAAAACCTTAGTGTTTCATATAAAAGCAAAGCTTCATATGTCTTCTTTCCAACAAGGTAAAGCAGGCTTTTATTACAATTAAGTTCAACATACAGTGGTTCATTTGGTGTGGTCATTTTGGAACATTTACCAGTTATCTAACCCACATGTGAATTGGAAGGACTGTGTAAGAATTGGCGGGACAACTACACACAAGCCTCATTATTATTCACACATGTGTGAATATTCATGAGGTCCTGCTATTACACACGCTACCACCAGGGACACTCTTGGTGATACACAGATTTAACACAAAATCAAGTTTATATGTATTAAACCGACATCTTGATTTTTTTGTTTTTTTAGGGTTAGTGGACCAATAGAAACCACTCTACGTTGTTAGATTTCAGTCAAAATTAGCAGGACACCGCCTCTGTCCTGTTAATTCAAAATGTCCTTCTAGTGTGGTGTGTATTCAGACGAAATGTCCAGCTAATACATGTTTACCAACGCACACACACACACACACACACACACACACACACACACACACACACACTCACAGCCAAGCACTGGACAGATGGCAGAGCTGGACTGAATGACCTGCAGTCCCTGAAGAAAGCCAATCAAACACTGTCACAGAGAAGATGAAGTAAATAATGCCACAATCAATCAATGGGGCCATGAAATAACCAATTATATACTCAAAATCCAATAAAAATTCTTGTTCACTGCCCTCTAACTGCTGTGTCATGTTACACATTGCCCTCTGGGTGCAGTAGTGAGGATCAGCAGAAAAGGCACTCTGTCCCTATGTTTGTTACTCTGTTTATTTGGTGCTGTGATGTTTTTCACAAATATAGAATATAAAATCTTGAAGTAGATACTGCATAAGATCTAAAAATGACTTCAGTTTTACCTTTGACATTCATTTGCCCATAATGAAGTATAACATTGTTACAGTGGATACATAGACTGTCTGTGTAACATATCTGTCATTAATTACTGAAACTAACTGGTGAGATTTTTTGGCATAAAGGAAAACCACTTTAGGTAACACTTGATCCACTGAGAAAGAACGTGTAGATAAAATTTGTACCATTTTTTTAATCATTTTCATCAGTGACATAAAATATAAAGGAGATTGTCATTGAGACAAACTAAGCAAATCAACAAATCCATAAAATTATATCAGAGGGTTCCAACTTCGGGTGCCAATATACAGTGGGGCAAAAAAGTACTTAGTCAGCCACCGATTGTGCAAGTTCCCCCACTTAAAATGATGACAGAGGTCAGTAATTTGCACCAGAGGTACACTTCAACTGTGAGAGACAGAATGTGAAAGAAAAATCCATGAATCCACATGGTAGGATTTGTAAAGAATTTATTCGTAAATTAGGGTGGAAAATAAGTATTTGGTCACCTCAAACAAGGAAAATCTCTGGCTCTCACAGACCTGTAACGTCTTCTGTAAGAAGCTTTTCTGTCCCCCACTCGTTACCTGTATGAATGGCACCTGTTTGAACTCATCATCTGTATAAAAGACACCTGTCCACAGCCTCAAACAGTCAGACTCCAAACTCCGCCATGGCCAAGACCAAAGAGCTTTCGAAGGACACCAGGAAAAGTATTGTAGACCTGCACCAGACTGGGAAGAGTGAATCTACAATAGGCAAGCAGCTTGGTGTGAAAAAATCAACTGTGGGAGCAATCATCAGAAAATGGAAGACATACAAGACCACTGATAATCTCCCTCCATCTGGGGCTCCACGCAAGATCTCATCCCGTGGGGTCAAAATGATCATGAGAACGGTG
Source organism: Aulonocara stuartgranti (assembly GCF_965226115.1). Classification (NCBI taxonomy): domain Eukaryota; kingdom Metazoa; phylum Chordata; class Actinopteri; order Cichliformes; family Cichlidae; genus Aulonocara; species Aulonocara stuartgranti. The sequence goes on from NC_138946.1 coordinate 30,592,530, forward strand.
AGCAAAGATCCCAGAACCACACGGGGGGACCTGGTGAATGACCTGCAGAAACCTGGGACCAAAGTAACAAAGGTCACCATCAGTAACACACTACAACGGCAGGGAATCAAATTCCGCAGTGCCAGACGTGTTCCGCTGCTGAAGCCAGTGCATGTCCAGGCCCGTCTGAAGTTTGCCAGAGAGCACATGGATGATACAGCAGAGGATTGGGAGAATGTCATGTGGTCAGATGAAACCAAAGTAGAACTTTTTGGTATAAACTCAACTCGTCGTGTTTGGAGGAAGAAGAATACTGAGTTGCATCCCAAGAACACCATACCTACTGTGAAGCATGGGGGTGGAAACATCATGCTATGGGGCTGTTTTTCTGCCAAGGGGACAGGACGACTGATCCGTGTTAAGGACAGAATGAATGGGGCCATGTATCGTGAGATTTTGAGCCAAAACCTCCTTCCATCAGTGAGAACTTTGAAGATGACACGAGGCTGGGTCTTCCAACATGACAATGATCCAAAACACACCGCTCGGGCAACAAAGGAGTGGCTCCGTAAGAAGCATTTGAAAGTCCTGGAGTGGCCTAGCCAGTCTCCAGACCTCAACCCCATAGAAAATCTGTGGCGGGAGTTGAAAGTCCGTGTTGCTCGGCGACAGCCCCAAAACATCACTGCTCTCGAGAAGATCTGCATGGAGGAATGGGCCAAAATACCAGCTACTGTGTGTGCAAACCTGGTAAAGACCTATAGTAAACGTTTGACCTCTGTTATTGCCAACAAAGGTTATGTTACAAAGTATTGAGTTGTATTTTTGTTATTGACCAAATACTTATTTTCCACCCTGATTTACGAATAAATTCTTTACAAATCCTACCATGTGGATTCATGGATTTTTTTTTCACATTCTGTCTCTCACAGTTGAAGTGTACCTCTGGTGCAAATTACTGACCTCTGTCATCGTTTTAAGTGGGGGAACTTGCACAATCGGTGGCTGACTAAATACTTTTTTGCCCCACTGTAAAACCTTATCTCAAAGAGTGACTGTTGGAATCTAAACCTCTAACACAGGGTGTGCTGTTGCCATACCAAGATCTAAAATGCTTTCAAGCCTTCAGAAAATAGATGTGCATGCACATGAGTCTTGTAGGAGATTTCATTTCTCCAAATTATTCAAACCATGTGTACAGATCTCGAAAGACAGTTTGCACAGGACACACTTCCCAGGAAAAATGTTTAGTGTCAAAGTCTGTGTGAATACAGTCAAAGGATATTGTAAAAATGTGACCTGCTTTGGAGATGTGAAGAAACAGACCATAACAGCTAAACTAAAGTTTAAATTTCAGTTTTAAAAAAATCACTATTGTGTTTTCACTTTTTGCTACTGAGACCATTTTAGTCTGCTGTATTAAACTCTTTTCCAAACCTTGGTGACTATATTTACAAACTGAACTGAAAATGAGCAAAAGTCTCTGTGATGTGTTTTATTGTCAGTTTATGCTGGGACAAACACTTCCTGAATGGGAAATATAGTTTTGCATTGGATCAAATTGGACTCTGCACCTTATTAACTTCATGTTCACAAGATACTTGAAATATTAATGTAATTTTAAAACTGATAAGGTTTATTGTATAGTACTTATCAAAACCAGCAAATCAGTTAAAAAAGGCTAATAAAGACATGTGGAATGTCAAAATAAGATACAATGTGATTATTATAGTGATGAACAACTTAAAATTAACATAAAAATCTAAAAGAACTGAATGTTGTTAACCAAAGAATATCAAAAAATTTATTTTTTAAAGAACAAAAAAAAGCGTATAATATGAATGAGTCTTTAATAAAGATTTAAAAGCAGACACTGATGACATGTGTCAGAGTTTTTTTGTTAAACACTACAGCCAACACAAAGTCCTAGAAGGCTTGTTACTCTTACTCTCTTACTTTCAGCAACAGCCTATTTGTTTACTCGGCTTATTACACCCCAATTTAGTCGCTCTAACGCACTGGGACGGATGATGATCACACATCGCCTCTTTGTCTACTGCAGCAAATTGACACTGAGAATTCAATCAACTTGGTGAACAGCCAATTTAGATAAGCTCAAAAGTGCACATTTTGGTTTAACAGGTGGTGCTTTATTTCAAAATGACCCGGTTCTCTGTTCGCTTTGCTGGTTGAGCTCCCAGATCGCACCCAATCTGTCTTCCTTAGCCTCCTATCGGAATCCTGGACAAGCCCCCAATTGTAAATATCAACACTTCACCGAGTTCTTTTGATTCCTCAGAGGCATCCGATGGAAGACAAAACACTGCTCAGTAGAAAATTTAACACTTTATTACTTCTAGAAGGGAGATGCCTCCTGCATGACACATTGTCGCGGATCTCAAAATGGTGGTGGCATAGCATTATTGAGGCACTGCAAATTATTTAATCCCAACACCAATCAGCATCTCCAGAATTGATGAAGTCACTAAGGAAGCTGCGACTCCTCTAAATATATTTCATCACGGGCCACGTACAGCTGATTTTGGCCTTCCATGAGTCAGACCAGTGAAACTGCACATTTAATCCCTATGATTAATTAGTATAAGAAAAAAAGTGTAATTTTAACAATGCATGCATTTTTTTTCTGCATGATGAAATAAATGTGTCAGACTGGCTCTACGGGCTTAAATTGTAAGAAGAAAATGTTTAAAATTTACTTCTGGTAGCTCTTTGCCCAGACTGTCTTGTAATTACGAAACAGAAAATTGTTTGTTTCACAGAAAAAGTCCAATTTTTTCTACTACAGTCCCATTATTTAAAAAAACAAAACAAAAAAACTGTGAAAAATCTTTTCTGTTATTTAATTGTCTATCACTTACTTTACTACTTTAGTGTAGTATGAATGAAGCCTTGTGCAGGTCAATTAAGTCACAGTTAAAAATCTTATATTTATGCTCTCCTTTACTCCCAAAGCCATTCAGTAAGGCTAAATTAGAGTGTTTGCTCGGCCACTTCTGCTTCCTGTGGCCTTATGTTTGACACAGCTAGTCTAACAGCCAGGGGACTGGATCTATCAGCTGTGTTTGAGCTGTTTTTGATGTCTAGATCATTTTTAACAGAATTGTTATCTTTTATCATTTTTGTAAGTATTATTGCTGACTGTTTAGTACCGACCATACAAGTGCGTGCATTTGTTTTAACTGAATGTTTTTTTAGTTTATCTGATATGTGCATTTGCAGCTGTAGGTAATATCCTCCTGAAAAACAGCCTATTCATTTATGTCCTCTGAAATGGAGATTTGTTTTTGGTCTTTATCTTTTAACTTATGAGTCCTGATGTACTAAATAGAGGACATCCTGGGCTTTCCATTGATATTTCAGGTGTTTGGGTGGCCTCTATTACTTCCAAAGACGAAGGAAATCCCCCAAAAAGTTCAGTGGGAGGGCATGGATGCAAGTTGTTAACCATGCTTGCTAGCTTTAGATGATACCAGCAGTCCATATGGACCAAATGCATTCTTGTCTGGCAGCATAACAAACCCAAACCACTAACACCAAAGAACTAAAACCGTGATATCACCGTGACATCGTGGTCTCTATTTGAGGGCCATTTCCTTCTTAAATAATACAAGTTAAAATAATTGATGACTAGCAGGTTCTTTCACACTTCACGCCGTGAACCACCATGCACACTTCAGCATTCATTGGTCTAGGTGTAGACTGCTGGTGCTGCTTCCATACACTGCACATTCATAATATTGTCAATCCAAACACGTTATGTATTAATTATGTTTCTGTGTGAAATCCCAGAAGAAGAAAAAACCCTATACAAGGTGAAGGTCTATTAGTCTATTAATTTATGTTGTGGGGTTGGGTGTTGATACTGGAGTGCAAAAATACTGATGGAAGATGGACAAGGAAAGGTCAAAGCCATCAGATCCTCAGTTTAGAAAAAAAGAGAAAAGAAGAGGAGAAACAAGCAAAAGATACAGGTAAGCAGATGTGTCTTTGGATAACGGCAGGTATTTTGTATCCTGAAAAAAGATAACATAACATTTATTAGTAGGGATTGGGAAAACTGTAACAGACTGTAGACAGCATAATATTAATTAGCCATTAATTGGAAGATGTGTAATGTTGATTTGTCTGCTATTCTCAATGTATGATGGCTGTTTGTTAACCATTTGCATGCTCTACTCTCTCTCTCTCTCTCTCTCACACACACACACACACACACACACACACACACACACACACACACACACTATCTAAAATATTTATCTGGTTAAATTCAGTATGGTGTACAGTATAATGTACAATCTTTAATGTGTGTGTGTGTGTGTGTGTGTGTGTGTGTGTTGGTGGAGGGGAGAGAGGGAGTGCTCGCCCAGGGCACCAAACAGGCCAGGACCGCCCCTGCTTGTTATTAATCTCTGGCTCTCTTCCACAGCATGTGGAAGAGAGCTGTCTTCCTTCTGTCCTCCCAACCGGTCCGGCAGATGGCCGCGCTCCCCGAGCCTGGTTCTGCCGGAGGTTTCTTCCTGTTAAAAGGGAGTTTTTCCTTCCCACTGTTCCCAAAGTGTTTGCTCATAGGGGGTCATATGATTGTTGGGTTTTTCCTCTGTATGTATTATCATAGGGTCAACCTTACAATATAAAGTGCCTTGAGGCGACTGTTGTTGTGATTTGGCGCTGTAAAAATCGAATTGAATTGAACTGAACTGGTCTCATATTTGACGATTATTATTCTTACTGTTATGCGACGGTGGTTCAGGGGGTTGGGAACCTCATCTGTAACTAGAAAGTTGCCGGTTCGATCCCCCTCTGTCCTGGTTGTTGTGTCCTTGGGCAAGACACTTTATCCTACTGGCGTTGGCCAGAGGGGCCGATGGCGCGATATGGCAGCCTCACTTCTGTCAGTCTGCCCGAGGGCAGCTGTGGCTACAACTGTAGCTTGCCTCCACCAGTGTGTGAATGTGAGAGTGAATGAATAGTGGTATTGTAAAGCGCTATATAAATGCAATCCATCATTTTTTTTTCATCTTTCCATCAAATGTGGATATTTTGCTTGTAAATCCTGTTGGATATCATTTTTTATTAATTGTAGTTCTTCATCAGTGAGATAGCAACACAAATGCAATAACTGAGTGCAATGAGAAACTGGTTTAGACTACATAATCCCTCCAGGATCCACGCCGTGCTTTTTTCCAAGCCGAACGTCACTTTCCCTCCCCTTAGCAACAGAGGCAACATGGCGGCGTCCAGTAACACAGAGCATTCTCCAGAGATATCGACGCCGTTAAAGGTACCGAAAACCGAGGTGCCATCCCCTGAATCGGAGGATTTGAGTGACAGTAATCAATATCACTCTAATCCCTCGACGCCAAACCGCTTCTCGCCTTTGAACGTGAGCTCGGGGGCTGCGGGCCGGAACACGGCCTCATCCTCCTCCAACAGCTTCACGGCTTGCCGAGGGATGTCGTGGACGCCCTCCGAGACAAACGCCCTCATCGCGGTGTGGGGTAACGAGAGGCTGACAGAGGCGAGGATGCAGCAGCTGGAGGTCGCCGGCACCGTGTTCTCTGGTAAGGCCCCCGGTCCTGCCATGTACGAACGGGTGTCCAGAGCCTTGTCGGAGCTGGGATACGAGAGGACCCCGTCCCAGTGCAGGGAGAGGATGAAGGTAAATGAGCTTCAGAGGATGCAACAATAGCTTTAACATCACATACTAACCCCCCATCACCAGCACCTGGACCTGTAGCTGTGACACTGAGGTGGAGCTGCTACCTGTTAATCTACAGTGTGGCTCACACGCAGATAAACAAGTTCAATCATATTTTAACGTGTTGTTTCTGCGCTCTGTGGACATGGCTGCACTCATCCCGCCTCCCTCACATGTACAGGAGGCTAATTGCGGCTGTCATGCCTGTTATTGTGCATCTTCTGTTTATAACCACTTCAATTATCAGAAATGATATCCTTTATTAGAGTGAAGTCAGTTCCCTTTGATTTATTCATCTGACTTCCTGTAACAGACACACAGATGAATGTTGCACACAAGTCATTAGAAAGGTCCTTAACACTTTATAATGATCATCACTCATATATGTTAAATAGAAACTCAGTCAAGTGTTATATTACTGTTAACAAACTGTAAAGTGATAATAATATTTTCCAGTTATTAATATTGCAATTTATATTGATTCATGTCATTAGTTTATTCAATCAAATTTTATTTGCACCATCTGCTGCACCATTATTAAATGTTATTGTTGTGTCATTACTGAGATTAACATACTGGACAAGCTGCCGCTGGCTCTGCTTTAAACTGCTCTGAGATCAGCTTCCATCTATGCTTTGTGTGGCTACCATTAGGAAGTAAACAAGCCCTCCTCATCATCACAGATGGGCTTATTCTTGTTAAGCACCTTGGCCAACATGTGTGATAAGCAAAACTTTGCATAACTAGACAGGAAGTCAGCTCCTGCCATGCTCAGTTTAATAAAACAGCGGTTCACTTGTGGCCATTCCAGGCTCCAGTTGCCTAAGTGACCCTCTAATGTATTTACTAGCAGGTCATATGTCAATCAACGGTATTCTTCACTCTCACTGGTTGTCTCTTCAGTCGCTCGCCTGAAAGTTGAACACGGGTCCCACCAACTTTGCATCACATGCAGTTATTTCACCCATGGAGACTTGAAGTCGCCAAAATATATCATTCACTTTCTAGAGTCTCTGGGTACCCACTTTACTGTGAATCGTGCGTATGGAAATTAATGCTGTTCTCAGATTGGTTGTTCTAGGGTACTTACATTCAGTCAGACTCATTCAAACAAAAGTAAATTTCTATTTTTGGAAAGCTGCAGGGAACTCTAGTTTTCTGGACAGGTTTTTGTCCATGTTAACATGGCCTGTGGGAACACTCTAGTAGAACCCAATGGATTTATCGGCAGGTAGATGTTAACAGCAAATGTTTTTATAATTATTATTATTTCTTGAAACAGCAAATGTTAGCTGTTTGCTAATATTTGCAGTCTTTAAAAAGGCAAAAAGAAAAAAGTCAATTTAAAAAGAAAAGAGACAGAGACACGTCCTTCAAATCTGAGCGTTGGTGTTGTATAGTTTGTCCACCAGATGGCACTGTAGAACTTCCCTGTTTGTAAACACCTATTTGGAAGACAGCCAGCTGTTTGGAACAGGGCAGAGTGTAAATGAGTAAACAAATGATTCCGTATAACAAAGTCAGTTTATGTTTTGTGTGTATGAAAGAAGAAAATATATGGTGTATATATATATATATAATATATATATATGGTGGTATACCGGCATATTGGATTTTTAAATAATGAAATTGTATTGGGTTTTCGACTGCTACAGTGCAATCATAATCGCAGGGTTTTTTGTTTTTCACAGATACATTTAAAGCGCTAACCTTTTTGTCCGTTTACATACACAGTGATTTTGATTTGTTGACGTAAACACATACATCACATTGGTATGCGATAAAAACCTGATAAAGTGGATGCAGGCAGTGTCGTTCAAATTTCGATGTAATCTCCATTTAAATGGTGGTGCTGGATTTTTTCTTTTTGGTTTCATTTCAGTTCAAAATGTTGATGTTTCATCATCAAAAGTGCTGTTTTGCATTGTTTTGTTTTTGTTGTTGTTTCGGCATATGATAAGATCTGTCTCTGCCTTGGAGACCGATGAGGGCTGACCGTGTTGTGGCTGGATTAGGCATCTTGCTGAGGGTAGGAGAGGCAGGTGGTGAAGGAGGCAGCTAGGTATGAGCTGCACCTTTCAGGGCCAGGCATAGGTGTAACCAGCACCACAGCATTTGTCATCACAGTGTTGTGAATTAACTTAAAGAGCAGTAAAAAGTGTGATTTCTTAAATAAACGTGTACTTATTGTTCTGTGCATTTAACCAAACTAGATTATTCATTACCCTTAAAGCAACAGGTGGTGTTTTAAGAATGCATTTAGGAGAATTAATTGCTACACAGATACAAAAAACTTACCTACTGACTATGTCAGCTTTTGGTAACAATGTAAAGAAGCGTAAAAATTGTAAAAATGTTCTTAATTGTGAAAGATGTGTTCATCCTCCTTTTACAAACAGACGCTGCGGCGCTGCTACAGCCGTGTGAAGGAGCACGGCATCGGTAAAAGGAAGAGCAGCTACACTATCGAGCAGCTGGAGAAGGTGTTCGGTCAGGGAGGCTGGGACTCCCAGAGCTGTGCCCCTGTGCTCATCAACAGCAGTGGGCTGTATCAGGAGATGGAGTCTGATGGTAGCACCCTGGAAGACTTCTCACAGGAGGACTGGTGCAACCAGGTGCTGGACTCGGCATTCCAGGAGGGAGACATGGAGACCGGTGAGTTTGGTGTTAGCTAGCGGATGACATCCAAAAAATATACGACACAGCAGGTGGTTTTGAACTCAGATTTGTGCTTTTTCCTACCAGACGAAATCCAGTTGCCTAAACACAGAGTCCTACAGATCCAAGCGGAGCTGTCAGAACAAACACAGTAAGTCAACGAGAATCAAGACTTATCCATCCTTGTAAATGCAACTCAGATTATGTTGGTGTTTATAAAATCTGCATAACCTCTCAAAAGCTGACATCACTGCTTTTTGATATTACACACAGAAAAAGGGACACAATGCAGACAGTGATCCATATTCTTGAGTCTGTGCAGCTGAAGTGGGAGCACTTTCAGACGTGGACTGAGTTTTCCCGGCTACACCTCTCCAACAAGCTGGCCATCTTTGCTGTGGGGTACAACACGCGCTGGCGTGAGCACGTGCGTTACCACTATGCTGAAATCAGCTCACAGGTGCCGCTTGGTAAACGGCTGCGTGAGTACTTCAACCCAGAGAAGCCTGAAGGCCGCATCATCATGACCAAAGTTCAGAAGATGAACTGGAAGAATGTCTACTACAAGTTTTTGGACATTACCATCAGCGAGGCGCGTTGCCTTGAGCTGCACATGGAGGTGGACTGGGTCCGTGTGTCCCAGTCAAAGGTGACGAGCTGCAGCAGAGGCACATCCCACTACCTCCTTCCTGGGGACATTCCCAAGGCGTATGGACTATACGCTATTGGCTACGAGGCAGCGTCGCCTTCTCATGGCACTGCTCAGACCTCTTCCCCGGGTGACAGTGAAGACCACAGCTTACCTCAGAGTGGGTTAGAGAATGGGGCTCAAAGCCAGCTTCATGGAGAAGGAGTAGAGCGTGGTGACAGGACTGGGGCTAAAGTCACTTACTGCTACCTGGGCATAGCTGAGGACAGGACCATACAGCAGTGTCTCTTTCAGCACTTTCAGGGCTCTGGCAAACACTATGTCCATGGTGAGCCCTCCGCCGTGACGCGGTTCCTGCAGGAGAACTGTCACAACGCTGGAACGAGTCAGACGGACGAGGCAGGTGAAGACTCACCTGAGCGTTGTGCCATTTACATCAAATTTATTGAGGTGGAGCTGGACTTCCTCTCTGCAGGCTCCCTGGTGGAGTGCCTGGAAACTGCTGTTGGCTATTCCTTAAAATACAACAACAAAGAAACGTTTTAACCACTCCTCACTGTTTCAGATTTGTACTGTTATAACTAACTTATACAGCCAATACGGCAGCAGGAAAGGTGTCTGTAATAAAGCATGGATGTGGAAGTTTTATGATTATCGGCGGATTTTCAAACTATGATCTAGTGAATTGTCTAAAAATTGTGAAAGGTGACCAGGGAGATAAAATGTTGTTTTTTTTTTAAAGGGGACCTGTTCTGCTCTGACTGTAGGACCAGGGCAGCTCTTCAAAAAGGGCCTTGATCTTATACTGGTCCTTGGTGCAGCTCATCCACTGTCAGAAACAAACACCTTTATTCCTCATACCTTCGTCTTACTTTCTCCTGATTGGCTGCCCCTCACAAACAAAAAGTGTGGCACTTCTGTTCTCTCAGCCAGAACTGTGCGCCCACGATGCCCAAATGAAACATTTCCACTCTTACTGGCATCTCTGTGAGGCTGATTATTTAGAGCAGTTTGGTTGACAGCGACAGCTTGCACATGTCACGAATACAACGGTCTACATTTATTTATTTTGTTTGACAAATAAATGCCACAAATGATCATACCTGAAAAAGTTTAATGTGTTTGAAAGTAGAAGTCAAAATTATTGTGTATCACTAAAATATGTGCAGGTGATTTTCTGCAGATGAGTCTGATTTACTTGTTCGTTTGTGTTTCAGTTGCCTCAAGTTGAAATTTTTTTTATCAAGTCTAAAAGGAACAGTATACAATACAGGAAACATAATGTACAGACACGTATGCCTAACCTGTTACAGGGAAAAACAATACAAGAAGTGTGTGTACTGTGTTTTTTAGGCTGAGGTGCACTATTTAAGGATCTGCTGCTTTTCCAGTGTAGATACATATTGCCTCATCAGGGAATGTTTGGTTGGCAAGGTGACTATTGCAGTATGCATCTGTCTACCTCAGTAGGATGTAGCAAAAATGGCAGCAAAAGGACCATAGTGTGTATTTATTCTGAAACTGCCTTTTATTTGACTGTCACAGTGTGGACACGAAAGTGTCTCAGAGTGATTATTGGTGGAGTTATGCCTTAATTTTGCACATGTAAGAGGGCTGCAGGTCGGGATGCTTCGGTTAAAATTTCAGGTCAGAAACGAAGAGTAAATATTAGCAAGATAATCCATCAATGCACCCTTACCTTTCCAAACAATATGCTCTAATAGCACTAAATATTTTTTGACTGATGAATCCAAAAAATTGGCTTTTAAAAAATCAAAAATCTTACAACATGTAAATTTGACTGATTTCCATTAGAGGTCTTCTCACCAGGCATGTTTGCTACCAAGTTTATTTGATATTATTGACAGTAGAACAAAGACTGAACCACTGATTAATGTGTTGTCTCTTTGCCTCATAAATATTTTTCTTGATTGTAATGTTTAGAAATTAAAGACACCATTGGAAAAGTAGTAGTAAAATATAGAAATTCCCTGATATCGTTCTTTAACTGAACCGCCCCTACTGACTGAACTAAGCAGCAGATGCATCATACACCATTTTAACAGGAGTGTAAGACACTGCGCAGTACCTGGAGCATCTCTGTCTGCAGCCATATCCTTGTGGATAATTAGACACTCTTCAGATCATACTGAGAAGTTATTAGCACCTCCCACATTCTGCTTTTTGCAAAACTAAATGGTGCCTGTGTTTGTGAAGTGTGCTCGCTTGCAGGTTTAAACCAGGCACAGCTATAAGACTATAAGCTGAAGAGGGTAACTGATCCTTGACCAATAATCCTTTCTGAACAGGATTTCTGAGGGTATGTGCAATGTGCCAGGAAAGGACTGTGTAGAAAAGAAACAACAGGTAATTCCATTGTGAACTGATGTAAATGAAATGTAATATTCATTTATATATATATAAAGAAAATTCTGGCTTTAGCAACCTTGCAGTGTTCATTTGTTTGGGTATACAGTATATAAAGATGAATATGATATTTTCTATTTTATTGGTTGACACCATGTCCTGTATGTGATTGTTTCAAAGTCACTGTCTTGTATGTTTACATGTTTGAAAAACAATAAAGTGGACACTCACTGTCATTTGCCACACAGTGAGAATGGAGGTTTTGCTGATGTGTGTGTGTGTTGAGCTTTAGGTCAGTACCTTGCGTACACCACACATATGCTATTAGAAGAAAATACTGGTGCTGCTACTGGTGATTCATATTTGAAGAGGTTTGCAGGTATAAAGTGTATGTAAAGACAAAGAATGACAAGGCAATGAGCTCATGCATAAATCTCAAGTATGTTTTCAATGAATAAACAGGGTGAGAGTCTGTCACAGCAATAACATGAACAGATAAACAGAATCACTAGTTAACCTAAACCAGCTGTAGGTGGAAGCTGAAGCACCCAGACACAACTAATCCGGAGAACATACATGGGTTCAAACCAAGGGCCTTCTTTCAGCAAGGCAACAGTGCAACCACTGCAACCTGGGCATCCCTGGACAACTTTCCTTCAGGATGAACTGGAGAAACCCTCTCAGTGCACTTTTTGTTCATCAGGTCAGTGTATTTTGCAATGGAAGGGAAAGTGAAAGCAGTTAGGCATGCTCAGACTAAACATGTCATTCCCCCATGAGGCCAGCAGATGGCCATAGCAAGCTACCACTGCAAAACAACACAGTGTAGGGTACACCTGATGGTAATTTTGCATCCCTGAGAATTGACATGAAGTGTAGCCTGCTTACAAACAGTATAAACATGTGATGACATAAAATTAGTGACACAGGTGTGGACTAAAATGCTGAAGGAGACCAAACAACAACTGACACTGTACTCTATACTTGACGTGTATGCAAAGGGACAATGCCACTGACCTTTTGGAAAGCAGCATTTGAAACTAGGACAAATATCTAGAGATTTTTCAGTGTCCAAATATCTGAAACAATATCGAAATCAGAGCAGTGTTTCATGTTCAAATAATAATAAAGTTACTAATAAAGAGTTGGTTTTTTTTAAATTATCTTTTTAATCTTTTTATGATTTGTGCAGAAAGGCTCCAAATCATCCAGGCCATGACTATGTTTTGACCTGTTACATGACCAAAAACAAACAACATCGCCACCTTTATAGTTATAATCGAATGCATTACGCTTGAGATGTTAGTAATGTTCCTCTTGAACATGAATCTAGTATTGTTTCTCTTTCTGGTTCTTTCCATGGATAGCTGCTAAATGTACTGTTAGGTGTTAGATAGGAATATTTACCCTGTAAAGCCTGAACCATGAAATAATAATAATAATCTATTAAACCTTCGGCCATTTATTTTTAAATTAATTAAATATAAATTTGCATATACAAGTTTTTAATTTGTATCATAATTGTTACACTCTTTCTTTTTTGCAATTTATTGCTTAAAATGTTTTGTGCAATTTATTTAGACCAAAAAAAGTATCAAAAGTCAAACTTTACAAAACTGTATGTATCAAATCTATTAAACTTAAGAGGTCAGATCACTGCAGAATGTATTTGTATCTAAATATATATAATAAACCATTACAGTGGGATTATGTATGAACACATAAAAGATGTTGGACAGTCATATGTTTTTGTGTGTGTGTTCTTCAGGTTCTCTGCAGCACATTCAGTTGAGCAGCTCTTTGCTCCTATTACCAAAGAACAAAACAGAAAATTTGTACCATTCCAAATACTTCCGAACAAATACATACAAAACCTTGACGACATTGGTATAAATCAGTTTTCATGTTGCTTGCTGTTTTATTTCTTTGGGTTTGATTAAGTGTGGAGTGGATTGAGATAGGATATGTACAGGATATGTTTTGATGGGCTTAAAGAAAAACTAAACTGATAACAGGAGGAAGGAAATTTCTTTCATGTCTCGTTATAGGTCGTTAATTGGAGTGAGCAATATGTTTGGCCTCCAGGTGTCAGGTTTGTTTACCGTTTGACCAGCTCCTTGTAGCCGTTCGAGTTAGAAGCCTGGCCAAGAATGCAGCATGAGCCTCACTGATTTTTGCTCCTAAATACAAAACAGCATGTTTTGACAGCTTTTGCCTGAATGCTGTGGATTTGAGCTGGAGGCCCAGATGCAGTTTACAACAACACAACAAAATCTCATCCCCACAAAATTTGGACACTGCTTCTTTAGATTTAATCACGTGAGCAACCCCTGTTCACCTCTCATAATTGAGCAGTCTGCCTGCATTAGCCTCACCCTTGTTGCTGAGGCAACTGGGCAACCTCAGGAAATGAAATAAAGAGATCTGACCACCTCGGAGAGGACAGGTCAGTCTTTCTTTTTGCAACAGGATGGTGAGCTCACCTTGGGAATTCACGTCAAGCCGTGTCGAGTCTGTTTCTCTGCTCTCAGAACCATGCCTCTTCACACATGATAGAACAGGAACTGAAGACTGGAGATTTTAAAGTGGAGGTGAGGGAAAAGGATGGAGCTTTAGATGTGGGAGGTTGAAAACAGGCTGATTGTTAGAAAATCTTGAGCTGTAGTGCAGTTTAAAACTGTTTATGTTCCTATTTGTATTTTTTAAATGAAAATTCAAGGACTCAGTAGTGAAGGAAGTAATGCAGTTTTTTATTTTTTTGTTGTTATTTGCTTTGGTTTATTACATATGAAATCATAGCGTGCCATTGGCTTCTCCAAGCAGTATGGTCATGGTGCTGTCCAGCAAATTCAGACATTGTTGGATGTCTGTATTTGTGACGTTCACTGGCTTGTTCTGGGAAGTTGCTGTGGTCTGCTCTTAGGTCCATCAGCCACTGGTGTTGATGGTGTGACACGTCTTTCTCCCAGATGTTCTTCTTGTATTGCTCATTTCATCTCTGTGTGGGTCTGCCATTGTGCTTCTCTGGTATATCTCTTCAGCCTAGTGGCAAGAGCTGTGAGCCCTGTGCCTGACCATCTCTCCAGTCGCAGTTTTGGATATAATGTTGTACCTTGTTTTCATCCAATACCTGTCTGTCATAACGCCCAGCTGCCCTCAGTTACCAAACTAACATCTTTAGGAGCTTCCCGGAATTTGGTTTCCAGCCTTTTTCTCTATGCTTCTGCACACATCCTTGATTTTATACCCATGTGCTCTAAGATCACAGTCACAGTGCCATATTGGTTTGTTAATTTCAATGACACTGGTAGTAGGAATAGTGCATGTTGCAGAGTCCACAACAGCAGAGATGGGGAGTCGTGCTCTTGGTTGAGTGACTATAGAGGCCGGTATCATCTAGCCCAGGTACATGTGCTCTTCCATCAGGCCTGGCTCAATACATCTATACTGCTCACTATTGTTCCAGCGATTAATAATAATAACAACTAATAACTAATAATTAAAAGCATACTGTAAGGGTTTTGGAAAGACTGATAAGTGATCCAGTTTTTCATTTACTCATCGCCACTTTGTTTGATTCAGCGGCTTGTTATCAGTAACCCACGAAGTCTGAGTAATTATCCAATTCGTTATTAGCAAAGTGTAGAAATGAAGTGAAGAAACACACACACACACACACACACACACACACACACACACACACACATTCGTACACCTGCCCCCTACTGAACCTGAGAACTAGCGAAACTGCGTCAAGCTTAATTTTACAGACAGTAAAATAATAAAGGTGGAACATTTTTGTTTTCAAAATAAAAGACATCGTCTAAGGCAGTCTTTCACGGACCTTATTTTGTTGGAGGCTTCCGGAAATTGCGCTCGACTGACTCTACAGCTCTACTGTGGAGGTGGCACGTCTCTCTCTCTCTCGTAGGAAAGGTCTCGGGATGACAACTTGCAGAGTTATAACCCACTCGCCGCCGTGTCGATAAGCAGGGAATTCTAGATGTTAAAAGGAGGACAAGAAGAGTCTCGGATGACCTTTGGTGTCGTTGCCAATCCAGTTTTCACTCCACTTTAATATTCGCATCGCTCCACCAAGTCAGAAAAGGGGATCCGTGCGTCAGTGAGATAAGACCCTTTCCACACTTCCTCACCTGAAGTGTCCCCTACCTTACCTTCCTCGGCCAGCGCGTGGAGATAGTGGGAAGCCCGCTGAGCAGACTTGAAGAGCTTTATTTGCCTGAGGCGGAGTGCTCACATAAAGCCTGGTGAAGGACGTTGACAACTGAGAAGTGTGTACATCAGCCATGGGAGCCTCCAGCACTACTTCGAGGAAACTTCCCCTGCTCTACTTTACCTTTCAGTGCGCGCTCACAGGTCAGCTTCTTCACCTGCCTTATATAAATGCCTTCTGTTGTGTTTCCTTGTTTGTTCACATTTCCAGAAGCATACACACACGCAAACAGTGGTTATCACTTTGTATTTCAGATCTTAAAATAATGCGACTAACATCACATTTGCGTCCATCCTGTTAGCATTAAATGGTAAATGGCCTGTATTTATATAGCGCTTTACTAGTCCCTACGGACCCCAAAGCGCTTTACACATCCAGTCATCCACCCATTCACGCACACATTCACACACTGGTGATGGCAGCTACATTGATAGATATTAAATATCAAAGCAACATAGTGTACATTAGAATGTGGGATTTACTGAAGTCCGACCACGCTGTGCTGACATGAGTCATAATCAGGAACCTGTAACTAATGACAGAAATGACAGCAGGGTCTGCTTCTGGGGGTTCTTTGCTGTATGTGTGCCAGAGGATGAAGGGCTGGATTTGAAGCTGAAACACCTGTTTGTTTTTCACAGGATTTGAAACAAGTGTGTTACACATGATTATGTCTTCCAGGGAAGAATAATCCCTTTATAGCTGCTGCAACACTGGCTCAGCCGTCACTCTCTCTAGCAATGTATTAAACTCCTACTTTCACTGATAGCTGTACAGTACAAGCAGCCTACTTTTCCCTCTCTTTGATTTAGAAATTGGGCCACGGTACAGCTGCACGAGTATTTTGCAAACGTTTTGGGGAGCAAGAAGTTTTTAAATGATTAATTCCAGTAAAAAAAGAACTAATGGCTGCACCTAGAAGGGAGTATTTTTTTTCTTTTTTTTCTGCATTTCAAGAGAATATTAATATTTCTTGAGTTTTGTGCAGTTCCTTCTAATTCGGAGACCTACTAGAGTTCATATAAAGGCACTACTGATTTAATAGTCATTCTCCTTGAAAAGCAACAAGGAACTGCTGGACGTTCATGAGCTCATGAATTTTGAATCATCATTTTATCGTCCCTCTTGTCTCAATTTAACCCTCAGCAATGACTGAAATGATTTTTTTTATTCAGTGTCAGCAATGAAAGAGTCAAACACTCAGTTTTTGGACTGCTCACATGCTCCACTCCACTCTCATATGGAGAAACTGGAAACATCTATTTAAGTTGTAGAGCCCCATCTGCTCCAGGTGAGCGCCTGTCACTTCCAAGAGTCTGGGTGCTGACTTTCATATTGCTCTGTGAGACATGAAAGCCAGTGAGAGATACACACTTTTCCTGAATTTGTTCTCAGCTGCCCGTAGCTTATGTGTGCTTTTCAGTGCTGTTGCCAAAACAGTCACATTCCCTGTCATTGAGGTAGTTTCTCTCTGAGGGAGTATTACCTGAGTAACACTTCCATTTTGCACCATCTAGGTTCACTGCGATGAGACAGTGAATTAAGTCATTGTAAGGGGTGACTGCAAGCAATGTCTGGCAACCAATTTTATCAGCAGGCTATGATTCAGGGTCACAGGACAACAGGAAGATACTGTATGAGCACAGTAGCTGACCTTGACCTCACCATCAATCGCCCTGCAGGTGTGTCCTGAAAACACTGAGCAGTCAAGACACAGAGAGGAAATGTTCATGAATAGCACCCGGTGGCAACAGGAAAACTGTGAGCTCTTTGAATCCCAGATGTATGCGTTAGAGCAGGAAGTGAGCAAACCTCCTCCTACAAACAACATGGTGGTTCAGTTCAAAATCCAGCGCAGTGGAGAATGTTATCAGACTCGCAAGCAGCTGCTGAGTGATTGAGGATATGTCAAAAACATATGACTTCACTTCCATACTTGCTCTTTTTTGAGTGTGTTTGCACTATGACTGCATGATGTACTCATAAGAGTGAAAAAGTTACGTGCGAAAAATTCTCACCAACAGAAAAACGCAGGAGTCACCATGTGTGATGAACGATTTGAAATTCTGCTACTCCTCTAAAAGGAGGAAACCTTAATGAACAGAATATTGTCCTTTTCTGTCTCCCTGTAATCTTTACGAGTTACCACATGTTGATGTATAAATTATCTTTTTCACAGAATGTTCTGACCGTGTTCTGTGACCACGTCGGGTAAATAACTTGTTTCTAAAAACGATTTCATGCTTATTATTCTTCCTTGTCAGAAGCCTGGCGACTGCTGTCGCACACGTATTGTTGTTTGACCCATTTTCTCAGAAGGACTGCCTTTTTGTGTGAAAATCTATTTAAGATTTCCGAAACAGTCGCTGCATTTCAAATGTCATCTCGAGGGCACAATTCGCCATGTTTGGAATCTATCCCAGCTGCCATAGGGTGAGAGGCGGGGTACATGCACAGGTTGCCAGTCTCTCACAGGGCCGACACAGAGAGACAGAAAATAGTCCACACTCACACCTATGGAACTTTAGAATCACCATTTCACCCAAACTAACTGGCTTCCTTCCTGTGGGAGGAAGCGGGAGTACCCACAACTCCACAGAAAAAGGTAGATTTAAACCCAGAATTTTCCTGCTGTGAGGAACACAGCAGGAAAACCGCTGTGCTGCCCCCTAAAAACAAATGCTTAATTGATTGTCCTGCTGCACCATAGATTTTGGTGCCAGTTCACGCTTTTGGCCAATGACGAATCATCGCAGGTTGAGACTGGACTGCATTTGGTTGTCCTACATTATAGCAGAAGGCCTGACTTCACACTCAGAAGGATGATCTAGGAAGGTTTAGAATTTTTCACTCTTTTTTTTTTCACTGCTATTATAGTTGGCAACCTCTTATCCATTCTAACCCTGTACTTTGGAAAAGGGTAAAACTTGTAAAATGTAAATAGTTTTCATGTGTGTAAGCTGCAGTGATTGTTTTCTTTGTTCCCCAGTTTCTAAGAGCATTTAATAAAACCAAACGTTACATATTCTGATTGCCTGTGGGTAGATTTGGCGTTATGGTTAAGATCATCACCAGTGGCAACTTAGACCTCAAATGGTTAAAGAAGTCTAGACTAGGCACATTTACCTCTGGGAAAACAATGACCTGCCAGGTAGACAAAACTCAGCTCATGAGATGCTGTGTTCTTCTGCTCCACTTCAGGTAGAAACAAGTGACACACACACACACACACACACACACACACACACACACACACACACACACACACACACACACATTTCTGGTGTTGCTATCCTCGTGGGGACAGCTCATTGACATAATGCTTTCCCTAGCTTCTTACCCTAACCCTAACCATCAAAAATAAATGCCTAACCCTGACCCTTACCCTAAACCTAACCATAACCCAATTTGAACCCTGACACTAATTCCACATTTTGAGTCTCAAAAATGCCTTCAAACTTGTGGGAACCAGGATTTGGGTCCCCATAAGGGCTGTTGGTCCCCACAAGTATAGTAAACTTCCAACACACACACACACACACACACACACACACACACACACACACACACACACACACACACACACACACACACACACACAGACATTAGTAGTAGTAAGACCATCTGAAACAGCTGCACATAGTCAGCTTTACCATTGTGGCACAGTGCTGAACTTCAGTGTTGTCCTCTGTTTAATTCAGTGTTACCTTTCCTAATTAAACGTGACACTTACCTTCTGTGCTACCACCCAGCAGTTGTATCTTTTTATATTAAGCTTTGCTAGCATGAACAGTTCTTCTCAGTCACACAAACTCATTAACATTGTCTCAGTGAAGTTGTGTTTGGGTCAGCTAATTTGATTATATTAGCTTAGGTTCATCAAGCACTGTGCCTAATTATTCACTCGTGTCTAATTGCTTAATTTGCCCTTTGTCTTTTTCTGAGGTAAGCTGTGTCAGTTGGCAGAGTTTAATCTTTTCCTGGTGTCATATCAGTCTTACCACTAAAAGTCCTTGTCGTGTGTATTTAGCGTTTTATTCCAAGAAGTATGTGGTTCACGCCCCTGCGTTCATGTTATCAAGGCATCCTGGTGAGGGGTGCAGACACAGATTCTGAAGAATAAAACTTTAAAGTCAGATTGTTGGCTAATATGATCGTAAAATGAAGGTATTGTAACTGAAAGAGTTGCTGTTTTAGCTCGTCCCAGCACCGTGTTCTAGCACCGGATTTACATAAGCACACACAATAATCTTGAAGCTTGACGTCACTTATCAAAGACCAGCGGCGGCGATGTATGAGCTATGCCTTATCTCTTCAGCAGCCGCTGTACAATTAATCTTGCATTCTGGACACACCATCTGGCAAGAGCGCACATCTTCATTTGTTTTCCAGTTGTGTCCTGTGATGAACGCTAGTTATTTAACAAGGTCAACCCATACAAGCTTCAAAATGCTCTGTTGGGAGGTGAGGCAGCGGTGTCCTCACCGCTGATGACTGTCAGTGATTTATAATATTAAGTGAGAGTGCTGCGATAATTATTAATAGTAGCATGTCTTATTTTAACATAGAGTCACTCTTGGCTATGAGCTTTCCTGCTTTAGAAGATAATAGGTATTGAAGCTTGGTATACTAGCACACTTGACATGTGGTAGGTTGAAGTTTCACACGCTATTTTTTACCACATTAGCGCTTAATTCCAAAATATGTTTTTAACTCTAAGAAGATGAAAAAGCCGAGCTATTCAATGCAGTTTCTCCAGCGTACAACTATGGCCTTATCTCTAATTGCCTGTTTTTTAGAATAAAACCAAATAGATGTGCAGCAAAGCCCCTTTTCAACTCTGAGCCGGGATTACAAGGGTTTGAAGGCTGCGCTCCTCACGTATGTGTCCCCAGCAACTGGTGCAATTTTGATTTCAGGGGGGAAGATTGAGGGATTTATCGGTACATAATGACATACATACAGCAGTGCACTCTTTCCTCTTTAGTGAGATAGTTTGTTGTCCAGTTGTCAGTCTGTGCAAGTGTGCAAGTGTGCCTTGTAATCTTTTATATTTACACTCACTTGTACCCTGTACAAAGCCCAGAAGGACAAGAACCGGAGTGGAGATTAGTTCAGATTCAATCTCACAGCATAATATATCACATCCCAAAAAAGCCACAGTGTGCTTCTTTTCTTTCCCTGTAGTTGTTTTCACTGTGTTTGTTCTTATTTCATATCTTCTTTGTGATCATTCAGCATGTTATTATCTACTGAAATTCAAAGAAGTCATGTTAAAAAAGTTTGAAGTCTGCACATCTGCACAAAGAACATGCTAACACAACGCTAGCGCACAACCCAGTGTGACATTAAAGCTGTTGTGCGTTTTTAAGAGATCTTCCCAAGAGGGCAGCAGCAACTATAACATCACATTTCCATAAAGACATTTTAAGGCGCTGGAAAAAAGGCTGGATTTAATATAATGCACGTCATAAAGACAGGTCATTTCTTTATTTTATATGTAACCCCTTCATAAATCCTGTTGACTATAGTCTATTTGCCATTATAAGCAAAGAAAAATGAACGGAAACTTTGGAAATCACTTTCTGACACCCCAACCCTGCAGCGAGACCTGATCAATGTAATGAGCAATCAGGCTACAGCTGAGTAATGACAAAGTAGTGTAGAGAGTAGTGTAACAAATTACTTTCTCCAGGGACTAACTATGTAATATACGCCTGCTTATGTTTAAGAGATGTAATGTGTAATACAATGACTCCAACGGCAGTTATCATTCTCTAAATCTTTGGTTTCATTCACGTTCTTCTTCTCTTAGTGGTCATTTAGCACGTCTGCAAGATTATTTTTCTGGTCTTTGTCTGAATGAGAGATGTTAACATTCACTTCAGACAGACAATCTCACATTGATACATCAATCCCAGTCTCATACTGCAATTAAGTCTGGGGTCATGCAAACACCTTAATCTAATTATATTGCAGTAATTAGGCCCATTCACAGGATTAGTGACGTGATTGAAGCATGTGGAGCACTGCAGTGCTGGCTGCATTTTTAAGCGCTGCATTGACCTGTAAAGACCATGCTCAGTCCAGCCACTGGAGGTTTGATGATTTGCAACTCGTGCCCCACATTCACTGAGTTACTACTATTTATAAGTCCATACAAACATTCTTATTTTTAGTCTCAATATGGGATAAACTGTGGGAAAGAGACAAAAGAGTAACACAACTAGGCCTGTGTAATGTTACTTGGAAATGTGTGGATGTAATAGAGGAATTTTTCACCGAGAACATGGAAATAGCAGTTAGATGACAGATGTACAGTGAGACATGGTGCCAGCCGTGACTTTTACTGTATGTGGCAAGTGCCCCTTTTGTGGGTTTTCAGTGACATCTCTTCTCCATCCATGGACCCAGAAGGAAGAAGGCCTCCTCTCTGGGGTCATGAGAAAATCACTTGGTGACTTTCCCAACGATCAGCTCTGGCCTGGGGACTCTTAAAGGCACAGACGCTCGTGCTTCTTTATTTTGTCTTTCTTTTTCTGTCTGTCCCTCCCCTTCATTCTTTCTTGACCAGAAACCTGGACATAGTGGCTCTTTGGGGGTGTTGATTGTTTTTTTTCTTTGTTTGTTTTTTGAGAACATTCATGCAAATTCTTATAGAAATCTTATCTGGACAGTAAACATATTGTTGTTTTTGATTTGGGCTGTTATTCCCAGCTGATATTTGCATTCAAACATTTATGACCCTTTGCAGCCCTCTATGTTTATACATAAATGTAAGGCGTGGAGGAGTTCTGTTGGTTTTATGGGGTCTTAAGAACATTATATACTGTGGAATTAAACACACATTGCAGACTGCAGTGTCAGCCTTATACCCACTGTTTAATTCAGGGTTGCCTGTGATGTGGCCAGGCTTTGACAGTATACTAGCTAATGACTATTTACAGCTGAGGGAGCCGCAGGAGGCTTATCAGGTGGTTCTTAAGGCCAGTCTGAATCCTTTGCTCTATTACCAGTGCATCAGCAGTCTGATGTAAATAGCCCTTTTATGGTAACCACTAACTGTTAACTAATAATTAAGTCTTTCACAGACACTGCTAATTGGAATATCTGGCTCTTGTCCAGATTGTCAGAATTTTCATTTCAGGCTTGTAAGTTTCGCTAAATTCCACAAAACATTTTCAACAACAACTCAACCCACCGGGGTTGGAGTAAGAAGAGCCTTGACTCCAGCCACTTTAGTGAACACATGCATCTTGCTTCCAGTGCTGCTAACAGATGTTGCAACCAGAATTTGTCAACAATCGCACATTTCCTTCACCCGTCCTTGAGAAAAACTAAAGCAGAAGTCAATAAAGCAGCTCACAGATGGTAGTGAAGGCATGGGCTTAGATGAGATATACCATGTCAAGTTATTCTAAATGAGGGTGAGGGTTAGAGGTTGATACTCTAACAACTTCACAGAGTCATAATCCTGGACATAATCCTAGGTTTTTTTTCTTCAAGTATTATGGCAGGTCATACGCACACTCAATGATTACTTTATTAAGTGAATAGACTTCATCATTTTCAAATATGAACTCGTTTGATGCCTGTGACACACACAAGAACTCTGCTACAGCATGTATCAGGAGCACATCACTGGTTGCTAACAGGAGAGCTAGCTTCCTCATCATGGAGGAAGCTAACAACAAAGGCACAGCAGTTCAGAAGTCGAGCTAGCCCAGCAGCTTTTATTTGAATTCTTCCAGCGCTTTTTAATTTAACCACAAACTGAAAAGCTCATACAGCAACCAGGGCAGTCCTCATGTCGTGTGTGAGTAAAAGGAGTTGTGATCAGACTGATGATAGGATGATAGGAGAAACTAGCAAAACCTGCAGCAGTGTGTCGCGTACACATATGAAATAAGACTAGTGCAAATTAATGAGGTTTGTATGTTTATTAATTAAAGTTAAAAAAAGAGTAACTAACGTGATTACATTTTTTAAACTCTTGAAATTCTGATGGCAGCAGCGTTTAAATGTCAGCACTGACATTTATTTTCAGCACTGCAATAGCAGGTAGAGGTGTAGTAAGAAAGAAAGATGTTAATTTTGGATGATATGACCCATTAAAAATCTATTGAAATATGCTGTTGCACTGATCTGTGACATCAGTTGGGACATATTAATGGTATTTCAGTCTGACAAGTAACTTTTGAAATGATTTCTTATGCAGCAAAATATAGTTTGGTGTCAAGGCTCTAAATGAATCTCCTCCCACAGATTTACAGTTGTGAGAGCGATGAGTAAATATACCTACACATGGATTCTGCGGGTGGTGCAGGGGTTGAAATAGCAGGCAGGGAAAACTGATGAAGAGATGAAAAAATTTGCAGCTTGAATAGACCAACAAAGTGGGAAAGCGTGTCTGGTATGTGACGTGAAGAGATTGAGCTATATTACCGTGTAGGACACAGTGCAGCTCAACCTGCTTGCCTCTTTGCTCCGTTGAGCAGCCCTACACATATACCCCGAAAAGCCGTTAACAATTTTTCAACCATACGTTTTATATGTTTTCTTAAACATGTATCTAATTCGAGGTCACAGGGGGACTGGAGCATATCCCAGCAGGTGTAAGGTGAGAGGTACTAGCCTATCACAGGGCTTTACCATATATTGCATTTAAAAAACAAAAATGTATCATTTTCTCATGATATCATTTGATACATACTAGCATGTAGATTACAATAAAGTAACCAGCGTGTGTCTTGATCAATGACGTTAGAACTACAGAACACACAGAGCATGTGGACAGACAGGGAATGGCCGTTTTTTGCAGATGCTGACACTGACACCTGTGTGAAGAGAACAATTTCTCCAGCTTTATCAAAGACATAATTGCAGTGTCTCAGTGGAAGTCAGATGGAGTAATTGTGTAAGAGGTGGCACTGGCAGCTATGTGGAAAAAGCCATTATAGTCACATTATTAAGCTGGAGCCTTCAGGCCATCAGAGGTTGGACTCGTGTTCTCAGCGAGGCAGAAAAAGCAAAGAGGTTCTGTTAGAGAGAGAGTGGGAGGAACAGGTAGGGTTTATGTCCCGTGTCTCTTCAGACGCCTCTCAGGATTAAATGTCATTCATCAGTCTGATGTTCGGTGCTATTTTTTAGTTAGCGTGACTCTTCATAATCCTCTGTCATCTGCTAATTTCCTACTTTTCCTACAATTAAATGTATCAGCACCCGAGAATCAGAGCCGTCGACTTTAGATAGCACATAAAAACATACAAAAAGAGACTGCAATTCTGCTTAAGAATAATCTGGGAATTTATGGTTGGGCTGCTTAACACAGTAATGCCTTTAAAAAAAGAAGAAGAAAAAAATAGATATAACAATAAATAAACACAGTAATCTAGGAAAAGCGTGTTAACAGAGTGGAGAGACTTTCAGCCCTTACCTTCGTATGGTGCATATAGCAGCATGCTGCTTCATTGCCAGTGGCACACACAGCCATGTGTATTGTTGGATTGCTGTGAACTTCAATTCTCTGACGTTGTGATGCATTAAGAAAGGTTTCAGTAATGATCAACACTGTGTGAACGAATGCTATGATTTGCTCCTGTACTCCAAGACCACCAAAAGCATTAAGGAGCTGACAATTTCAGATCTATTTCAGTGGTTTTACAGGATGAAGATTGTGTCGACAGTATAAGAAAAACGGATTTCCACATACCTTTGGGAAGCATGGTTTTTTTGTTTTTTCCTAAGAGGACTAATAACGCTTAGTTAATCATTGATAATTAAGGTAAAAAGATAAGACATATATTCCATCCATCCATCCATTCTCTTCCGCCTATCCTTTTCAGGGTCACGAGGGAGGCTGGAGCCTGTCCCAGCTGTCTTAGGGCGAGAGGCAGGGTACACCCTGGACAGGTCGCCAGTCTGTCGCAGGGCTCACATATAGACACAGAAAACCATTTGCACTCACATTCATACCTAAGGGCAATTTAAAATTTCCAATTAACCTAATCCCATCAACAGCACATCTTTGGACCGTGGGAGAAAGCTGGAGTACCCAGAGAGAACCCATGCAAACATGCAAACTCCACCCAGAAAGACCTCAACCTGATGGTGGAATTGAAATAACAATAACAATAAAATTATTATTAAAAATAATAATTGGCCAATAATCAACATTTCTGTCAGTAAGGTTTAATAATGTATGCATTGTAAGATTTATCTATAAAAAGACACTCAGAGAATAAATAACTTAGGCCCCTTCATGTCACAGTTCTGCTTGTCTTCTACACGGACATTTATTCTAAGTTTGTGGTTGAAATTAACTGAATTTGCCTTCCCAACACATCCCAAAGCTACAGCAGTGTTCTGAGCACACCTACAGCTCAGCTTTTATTTGACAGACAGATATAGAAGCTGTTCATGAAGGACCAATGTAAGCGGAGCTTTTCCGTCATTGCAGTCCCTTAAGTCCTGTAACCACGAACATCACTGGCTCGTCTGTGACGTTCCAGAGGGCAGCACCCCCTGTCATCTCATAAAATGTTTTTCTGCCCAATCACCACCTCACGTCGAGTCATTAACAACAGCTTTATTCACCTCAGTTTAGATTTTTTTAAATATAGGACCACATCAAAACAACAGCCACCCGAAGGCGCTTGACGTTACTAGTCACTGACAGAGCAAGAGTAAATTCTTACCTTATGGATCTCCTTTATTGTCCTTAAGATTTCAATAGTTTTTTCATCACAGACCACTGTGTCTATCAGCATGATTAAATCTTCCTCCCCCTCCTCTCTCTTCTTGCCCTTTTCCTTTTCATCTTGTTGTCTAGTCCTCCTCCTCCTCTTTTCCTCTTCTTCTTCTTCATCACATCTCTCCTGAGGCCTGCAGCTCGAGCATCTCATCAGCATCAGTGTCTCGGGTCAGCCGGGAGGATTAGAGTGAGGGGCTTAAGATGTCTGTGTAGTGTACATGTACGTGTGTGTGTGTTTTTGTAGTATTTAGTATTTAGTATTTATTTATTTATTGTCATTGTCAAGAACAATGAAATTGCGTTTGGGGCTTCCATACAACCCAAAAAAAGAAGAAAATAATAAATACCCCTTAAAACCCAAGTGTACATATTTAACCCAGTGTGACTCCAATGCAATAAGACAATCCTATATACATATTATATATGTATATATATTCCTCCTCCATTCTTTTACTTAGTGCTTTTAGTGTTTCTGCATAACTCTATCTGTAATACTTTCTGTGTAAGGATTTATATTCAGACCTGCATCTGCACTTCTTAGCCTCGCACTTTTCTGGATTTACTCTCCTTTTCTTTAAATTGTTACTCATTCCATATCTCCCTGTGTTTTTCTTCTTTTTCCACAGCTCCTCTTCTCCCTGGGTGGTGCATAATTATAAGCTCTTATCAATTTTTCTGTCACACACAGCTACACTCAGGAGAGAGCTCAGTTGATGTCATTATCTCCGATAATAGCTCAGTGGTGCAGCAACCCCCCACACCCCCATCTTCCCCAGACCTCACCACGCTCCACCATATACAATATAATTGCTGTTCATTAAAAAAAATATCCTCTGCACCGTGACCATATCTTATTCTATCTTGGCACCTCCTCACACACATGTTTTTCGCTGCTAATAAAGTTTGGGGTTTTTTGACAGTGTAAGGGGATCTCTGCCAATACTGTCATAATTGGATTTCGTTTTCTTCATTTTCAGTCCAAGTGACAACAGCCCTCTGAGAAAACATGAGAAAACATGGTTGCTGCCATCAAATTGCTCTAAGGCCAAAGTGCTCTAATTGCTCAAACTCTAATTCAGTCAAATCCACTGTCAGGCATCAGTGATATCAGTGACAGATATAACACAGATTATGTCATAAACAGCATAAAGCCAGAGGACCTGAAGTAGAGAAGGGTTGCAGAGTGGCAGTGCATATGCAACTCTGATTTGTGCAGCTGCAGGCTAAAGGAGTTTAAATGTCTGTGTTTGCTGCTGGGGGCTTCCCAACATTTAATCATTAGTTATTATAATCTCTGCCTCTCTATTGTCTTTTGTCCGTTTCTCCCTGTTTCCCTGTTAAAGGGGAGTTCTTCTTCCCCACTGTCGCCAAGTGCGTGGTCATAAGAAGCCATCTGATTGTTGTTTCTCTGTATTATTGTAGGGTCTTTACCTTATATCATAAAGCACCTTGAGGCAACTGTTCTTGTCTATGTAGTATAAATATTATTGGATTGAATTGAATACAGTGAAAAATGCCATCGTCAGTTTACACATAATAATGTCACTTTGATTCCTTAACTGGTCATAAAGTATCTGAATTTTGGGAGCGGGACCACGCCTCCAAACACATTCCTTCCCCTTCTCATCTATATATGTTCTCGCAGCTCTACAAGCTGTTTGTTCTTGTTTACATGCCCCTCCCTTCCTGCCCTTTTCAATTCTTTAACTTAATTCTTAATTCCTTAATTGAAGTATTTAGTATATGGCGGCCAGGCCCGGAAGCTGCCGCCAGTCCTCTTCGAGGCCTTCTCCAAACTGCAGAACAATTCATGTCCAAGCCATTCACCTTTATCAACTAAAACGCTGTCAAACCTCAAACGAGCACATGGACCCAGTGAAGTTGTCTATAGGACAAAGTGCTCTAATCCACAAGACCAGATGTGTGTGTGTCCCTACACTCTGATACAAATCATCAGTGGTGATTGTTAAGTTTAAGGAGAGCTCATTATATTTGTCATTTGGATTATGGGATATTTATCTTCTTAATGATAGTGACAGGCCTAAGATGTAATTAAGAAGACAGCTTAAAGTGGAAATGAACTACTTACTGCTTTGTTAAAGTTTTATCAACCCATCCATGTCACCTCCTCCTTTTTATGTTTGGGAAGTTTCACGTTGTTATTATTAGATCATTTCTTATGTTAGGACAGTATCCCTAATTGCTCCAGCTAGGGGGTTCTGTTAACACGTGTTTGGAGTAAACGATTGAGGGGGTTATTGTATTTGGAACAAATAATAGTATTCCTTTCCTTGTGGTGATCCCTTTGCTTCTAGTATTTCCAAAGCATTCCCTTTGCTTTTGGTAAATCTTACGATGACCTGATATCAGTCGCTCATGTCCAGCTGTCCTCACATGCAACCATTGTTAAGTGTGAAAATAGAAAAGGATCTATGGTCCTTTGAAAGGCTAGTTCCGTTCTGTTGCAGAGAATGTGTGACGTAAGCTCTATTTTCTCCAGACTAAGTACAATGGTATATAAACCGACGTGTAGCTATGAGACAGGAAAGTGCAGAGGAAATACTGACTGTTATAGTATGCAGTGTATTCCTGAGAATTCTCCACACACTGCATCTACAACTCCTTCATAGATCTCATGTATCCGTATACAGGAGCACTCTGTGAAGTACTGTACAACAGACCCATGGAATAATGTATCATATAATCACCTCTTCACATTTTTTGAAGAGGTGGAAGTCTCTGATCCGAATGCTAAACAGGATCTATCAGGATTAAATCCAGGTTGGAGGCAGTTTAGCTTTTTGCTGACTCGATTTCACAACTGGGAATTTGGAAGTGTTTGCTACATGAACCACAAAGCGACAGAAATCTCGGTCTTTCACACTGCTGGGTCTGTTTTTTTAGAACATGCCAACAGACAAAAAGCCTTTCAGCTGAGTATCATTGATGTTTGGAGCATTCATTAGTGACTGGTCATTATGTTCACTGATTTCCTGAGGCCAGCCATCCGTGAGAGTCCATTAACTTCAGACATTAGAGTAATTAGGCAGAGTGCTCACTTTTTGTGCACATATTTTCAGTTTCAGGATTGTTTATGTGGATGTATGCATTGGTGTCCTGAAGCAATTGCAAATCTACATTAGGTAGGCAATTGACCTCTTGATGCTATCTTTCTGTATTTAAATTGTTATATAGCTCCATATTATCCCAGCAGAACACTTCAGAGTGCAGACTTACATTGGGCACCTAAAGTGAAGTGAAATGCACAGTTTTCAACTATCAGGGCCTTTTCCTGTTTGGTTTCAGGAGACAGATCGATAGCGCTTTCAGCTTTTTGATAAAGCTCATAATAAGGGATGGATCAGATTACTCAGAATCATCACTTAGTTAACCATCTTATTATGGGACTTTCCATTTTTATGCCACTTTCACATGTTGTTTACTCTTTGTCTTACGCTCTCCTGTAGTTTTTGTTTTGTCCTGTCTTTTGTGCTTGGTCTCTCTGCACCTCTTTTCTGTCTTCTCTTCAGCTCCAGCTGGTTGTGGCAGATATATGTCCCTTCATGATCCTTCTCTCTTTCATTTAAAAGAGAGTTCTTCCTCTTCACTGTCTTCACTGTCTTCACCCAACAATCTAAAGGGATCTATAGATTGTTGGGGTTTTCTCTAACATTGTGGTGTCCTTATTTTGCGCTATAAGACCATCCATCCATCCATTCTCTTCCGTGAGGCGGGGTACACCCTGGACAGGTCGCCAGTCTGGCACAGTTATAAAGAATTGACTCAGCAGTAGACATCAGTAGGCACACTCAATTGACTTAGAGTATATGCTCTGTGCACATACATGGCTTTATTTATTTACAAAAGCCTTATAAAACGGCATCACCACACTGTCATGTGAAATGAAAATCCTCATTTGGAAGCAACATGTGTTCCAGCCCTATGCTGAAACACGTTCATTCTTCCCTAATGTTGTCGGACACCCCCTCCCAGCTCCCGTGAGACTCCTGCCAATTCCTTGGATGCGAACGGTTTAATCGCGGTGGCAGATCCATATATCCCTACGCCCCCTCCATCGGCGCGCTCGTGCTGACTTGCTTTAACACACACCCTCTGGGAGCACGAAAGGCAAGCCTCGTCTGATCCGTAATCGCTGTCTCAAGTTTTTTCCCCCCGCTCCGCTCCCGGTGCACCTCCTCCACAATCGCAATCATCAGGAGAATAACTTTACAGATTCCATTTAATAGCAGCTTTGGCATGCATGTGAAACCCACAGAGGAATACAAGCTTCTGTCTCATCTCCCCCTCCTGTCACCGCCTGTCAGTGAGCAAGACTTCACACAGCAAGGCACAGGAGAAATGATCAGAACCCCCCTTAACCGCCAAAACTTGTCGCTCATCTGCTTTTTACCTCTTCCCCGTGTTAAAAATAGACCCAAGCTGTCAAGTGTCAACCACATTTTTTTTTTCCTTTCTCGGTTTGCCTCCACCGCCATTGCTCCCTCGGTTCAACGTTTCATAATTTGCTGGCTTTAGTACTTTTCTTGGTCATTAAAGGCCATGTGAGTTAATGCTTGTAAAGCTCGCAGATAATACATCTGACAGTACTGTTGTGGCCCTAAAAAGAGGGCTTTTTTTACAACTGGTATCACAACATTTCAGAGATTACAAATGAATTACAAATCGTTATTTGTGATTTAAATAGCGCTGATGTAAACGTGCAGATCCCTGCAGATACAAAGTCTCTATAAAGAAAGAATGTCTGGTGCTTTCATCAGGATAGATGGTGATTAGACTTCCCTTCATCAAACGTTTGTTTATGTTTTTCCAGCGTAGTTTAGAACTACAGTTATGCAATCAATAACTGGTACAGTACCAGCAGCGTGCAGAGCGTGTGATAAGATTTGAACCCTGTTTTTTTCTGCTGTACTGAAGAGCTTCGTGTAACATGAGTGAACAGACACAAACTTGCACACTTACACACAGAATTTTAATCTTTGATTGTTATCACTAACAGAGGGCTCATTTATCTTCTGCTTGGTGTTTGATGAATGGGTTATGTAAATAGTTGAAACTGCAAATGTGTGTCTGTGTGATTAATTTAGCATGGCTTTGGAAATGAACTCTGAGGTTTTAGAGAAACTTTTCTACAAGGACCTTTGACTGTTCGCTAGGGCTGAACGATATATCGCATTTGCGATAATATCGCGACATGATCAAGTGCAATTTTCTAACCGCAAAGGCTGCGATTATACTCTGGACATGTCCAAATTCATGGGCTGCATCCTCCTGAGGCCGCATTTGTAGACCGATTACGTCACAGCGACGCGCCGAAGGCTGTCCAAATTCGTAGACTCCTCCGAATGTAGCCGACAAATGTGTCCTCCTTTTCCCCGAATTTGAAGGATGGGTCGGGTGTGTCCTTCGTGGCCTACCATATTCCAGAATGCATAGCACGGTCCAGCCAAACTCCAGTTTCCAACAATGGCGGCCTCTACTAAGTTTTAAAATTACTCATACTAATCTTTCTGGGTCACAAAATAAACTTTTAACTTTTTTCAATATTTTTCACCGCGGACTTTCGCTGCTCGGGTTAAACGTAATATATAAGTCACTTAGACAACCTAAAAATGTTATTGTTGGGCTTTTTTCAGTGTTTTGTTTGTTCGTAAGTAAATCGGTTTGGCTGAGATTAAAGTTATTAGATTAGATAAAATAAAACTTTATTAATCCCCCGGGTGGGTTCCTCCTTGGTTTTCACACAGCTGACTAAACGTCAAACAGAAAACTTATTAAACAGAAGTATGAGACAGTCGAAAATTTACACCAGTGTCTGGTTATATTTTAGATAGCAAGAAGCAGACGGCCGAGTTTATTAAACTCCACCGAGACAGCGGTGACGCTAATCAGAACTAGCCTTCTGATTAGCTAATCAGAAGGCTAGACCGTCCAATTTCACGGCCGTTTACTTCCGGCCTACCCGACCGTCTGAGGACCAGTGCGGCCTCTTCAGCTTTGCCTCTGCCACTTGAAGATGTCGTGGAGGCAGAGTTGAATAGTTACCTGTTGACCCCTGTCATTGACGGAGAGGATGATCCCTTAGCCTGGTGGAAGGTGCACAACATTCACTTTCCACGACTGTGCAAGATGGCCCGCAAATATCTGTGTGTGCCAGCCACAAGTGCCCCCTCAGAGCATCTGTTCAGCACTGGAGGGAATATAGTGACCTACACTCACTCATCCTTAAAGCCAGCAAAAGTAGATATGCTGGTCTTCCTAGCAAAAAACCTGTGAGCTAGGATGATTATGGCTAGCTGAGCCATACTCATTGTGCACTTTAGTTTGTGCTGTGTTGCTGTTACTTACTGCAGATAATCAAGATGTTCAGCCAGTTTTAATTTAAAGGCATGTTTGTGTGTGTGTTTATACAATTGCTATTATGTTTGCACTTTATGTGTAATGTTACTGACTGCAGAGATCAGTAAGATGTGTGTATTTTTTATTTATTAGTTTTATTTATTTAATATTATTTTTTAATTGAATGACTGTCTAGTAGTTCACAGATGTCGAAAAACTGAGTGTGGTAAAGCCACTGATTTTTTTTTATGTATATTTCTGCAATCTGCACATTGCACTGACTTTCATTTTAATGTTTACACCAGGGTTCCTTGTCAGCACTTTATGCTCAGATGTTTGTAAGCTAAAAATAAACTATTGTGTATGTTCAAATATACTGTTGTGATTGAAGAAGTTAAATAAAAATGTCAGTCATCAATTCATGCATCACCTCATGTCATCATAACTGTTCTTCCAGGAAAGAACAGTTTAAAATTAATGTAATATAGTATTGGCCATACTATATGATGTATTGCTTGTCTTTGTTTAATAATACAGAAGACAAAGACCTTAAAAAATAATCGCGTATCGCATCGCGCCTTGAGGCGACTTTTGTTGTGATTTGGCGCTATATAAATAAAATTGAATTGAATTGAATTGAATTGAATCACAATCGCAATATTGGGGCAAAAAATCGCAATTAGATTATCTTCCATAATCGTTCAGCCCTACTGTTCGCCGATCTCTTCATAATTTCCATTTTTTCATTTGTTTCTTTGCTTGGTTTTCTTGCTGTCTTTTCACAGCAAGAGGGTCGAGTGTTCAAGCCAGCTGGGAACTTTTTGTGTGGAGTTTGTATATTCTCCCTGGGCCTGTGTGCATTCTCTGTGGCTCCAGTTCCATCAAAACCCTGTATTGAATAGCTCAGGGGTGTCCAACTCCAGGCCTCAAGGGCCAGTGTCCTGCAGGTGTTAGATCTCACCCTGGGTCAACACACCTGAATCAAATGATTAGTTCATTACCAGGCCTCTGGAGAACTTCGAGACATGTTGAGGAGATCATTTAGCCATTTAAATCAGCTGTGTTAGAACAAGGATACATCTAAAACTTGCAGGACACCGGCCCTAGGCCTGGAGTTGGACACGCTTGGAATAGGTGGTTAAGAAAATGAATGGATAACAAGTTGTTCAGACATTTAAAACCAAAAAAGAAAGATTTTTTTCTAAGTCCACTGCAGATTTATTCTTGTAGATACTTTTGCTGTTAAAAGGAGCCTTTTTGAGCCTGCTATGGTTCGACCATGAAAAAACTACAGTGAAGGTGGTTGCACTTACTGACAGGACAGCTGATGTGGTACTTACATTTAAACATAGGCTCTACAAGACCATTCTAAAAGGTTTAGATTAGGTAAATCAATTAGGAGGATTTTTCTGTATATCAAAATCAGGAATAATAATTGCAGCTAAAAATCAAGCCAAGTATTAACACACAGTAAAAACAACATAACATTTTGGTACCTTGATTATTTTAAGGTACAATACAGGAATGTAGTGTAACATAATACCTTTGCATTCAAATAATGGTGAAACATCTCTTTACACTGAATGGTAATCAACGAATCGAGAGGCTTGTAAATGCAAAAAAATAAGTACGGGAATGCTCTTATCCAGCATGCATATCAGGAGGGAGATGATCAAAGATGATCTCTGGCAGCGGATAATCTTCCTTTGGCCATCCACTCACTTCTTCCCAGAGGACGCTGTCTGATTTCAGTGTTCTCTCTGGTACTTACCCACGGTCTTTTGTATGATTTTTCTATAGCATATTACAAAACTTGAACATCAAAGTTGAAAAAGGAATAAGTTTGATCTGCTGAGGTTAACACAGATGTCTATCCAGACTTGACCTTTATATCATTTTATCAAATTGGGCATTTTTGGTGAAATGCGGCGATAGTTTACCTATGAACGGAGTTATGGCCAAAAACGTGTTTCATTGATTTTCACCAGAAAATCAATAAAACATGGATCACATTTTACCTGAGCCACAAGAAGGATGTGACAAAAGCTTCTTGGGTATGCTAAGATAGAACGAGAGTTTAAAAGAAGACCAGAGAATAAGCGAGTGGCTTGACGAGAAAAAGGTAGATGAGACAAAGAAAGATAAGGAAGATTGTGTTTAGAGTCAAGAGGTGGAGGGAAGGGCATGGGACAAGAGAGAAGGGAGAGGGTGAAGGAGAAAGTGAGTACAAATGAAGAGTGCAGCTGATAGGGCCAGATACTGAGCTGGAGATTTGGTGGTTTAATCGAGTCAGTGAGGATTAGAGCCGGATTATGTAGGAATTGTGACATAGCAGCAAATTAGCCTGGTAGCTTTAATCTGAAAGGCGGACAAAACACAAGTACTTGACCAGACAGCTGTGTGTGTGTGTGTGTGTGTGTGTGTGTGTGTGTGTGTGTGTGTGTGTGTGTGTGTGTGTGTGTGTGTGTGTGCGCGCGCGCGTGTGTGTGTGCGCGCGCGTGTGTGTGTGACATGCAACCAGGTGACATTATTTATAGTGTCAGTTAAAACATACCACAGCATGCGCTCAAATGTCATTGGCAGATTAAGTAACATGAGCATGCTGCTATGTGTCTCTACGTTTGTCTGTGGACACATTTTGTAAGCACAAAATCTTTTTTTTCCCCTTTGAAACCAGTATAACAGCTTGCAAAATACCAGTAACAGGTTGCTACTGTAACATGAATGACTTGGTTATGTGGTTCATTTAGAGGAAAATTGATCTACAGCTGTTCTCAAGCTAGTGAGGCATTTTACATTTAAAAAAGCCAACGTATTAAATGTAAAATGAGAATTAAATGGGTGTTTTCTGACATTTTGTTTTATAGAAAAACAGTTACCCAAGTAATCTGGTATATATTCAGAATAATAATAATGAAATTAAATGAATTAATAAGATGCTGACTGATGAACCTTGCGGGGACAGGGCCCAGTGCCATTGCTCGAGTCTTCTTGTCCCTGCAGAGAGAAAACTGTCTGCAAATAATACAGAGCAGATCTGAGAGATCACATTTATCCTATGATGAATTTTTTATAATTTCCACGATTACATAGTCCCCATCTTTGTGACAAAATGTGCCTTTACTGTTACTATATCAGCCTTAGGAGCAAGAGACAGAGAGGCTGTTCGCACCTCTCAAAGTGAGATACGAGAACAAATAGTTATGTTCTGTACAAATTAATCTTTATTTATTTGTTTGTTTGTTTACTGCATCTGAGAAGGCATGTAGGAAAAGTTTTACTCTGACCACTGAGCTGTAAAGGCTCTGAGACAGCAGGCATTACCATCCAGAGAAGACCTAAACTAAAACGAGTAGTTCCAGTCCCGTGAGCAGTCCGGCACAATGAAACCTGATCAGAGCAGGTAGGTCAGGCACCCGTAAAGGCAGAAACAGTCCAGTGAGGCTTCTGTACGTGGTGTAATCAGCAATGACTTGCCTCACAAGCAGGCATGCAGGCTCATGCCAGCTCTCACCTCACACACACACACTCATATCTCGTGGGGTCATCTAATTGACATAATGCTTACCCTTACCCTAACCATAGCCATAACCCAATTGTAATCCTGACACTAAAACTACATTTTGAGTCTCAAAAATGCCTTTAAACTTGTGGGGACCAGGATATTAGTTCACATAAGGGCTGTTGGTCCCCATAAGTATAGTAAACTTCCCATTTTTGGTCCCCACAATGAATACATATGAATACATGCACATACACACCTCTGGTACACTGTATTAGATTTATTGGTTGTGGGTGATAACAAACAAGTCTCCTGTCAGCTGCTCACCTCAGCTTAACTGACTCTGCTGGTCTTTAATGACAATTGATGGGGTTCAAAGTAGAGATAACCATTTGACATATGGCTTATTAAAATCTCAAAGATATGTGTGTGCCACTACAGAGGACAGGATGAACTTCCTTACATAAGAGCTCTTTTCCAGCCAGCAGTAGCACCTTGGACTTTATGCTTTGCCTTAGTCCCCCGGAGTCATGGCTGCCTCGTGTCCGTTTAAATCACAGTCTTTTCACCTGGACCCAGCACATTTGTTTCAAGCCCCGGTGCAGGGCTGGAGTTGCTAACAGGCTGCAGTCATCTTCGCATACTTGCACACATCAAAGTACACACACTTCACCATGGGCCGTGTGTGTAGTTGGCTTTCTATGACTTCATCAGATGCTTGTGTTTGCCTGCTCTTCTAACCCAGTTTGGGTAAGCTCTAAGAACAACTGGAGCAGCCTTTTGTTAGGCTCCAAACATTTGCTCTACACGAAGGACATATTAGCCAAATATGCTGACCATTTTTTTCTCTTTGTTCATGCAGAGAAAGCGATGTGCTAGTTAAGCAGCAGATTGTATCTGTGGAACTTTGGAATATACTTTACCAAAGCTATAGAAGTAGTAATTTACCATTTTTAAAGTGTAGTTGGATTAGGTCTTGATGCATGCTCAATCGTCCAGGTAAGTAAATCCCCAAAAGTTGCTTCTGTTCATCTGGATCTTTTCAGTACGTTTGAAAAACGCTACGTCCAGATGAACAGAATCAACTTGTAGTTGGATAAGAAATGTTTTTCTTCATCCATGTGATGTATGTTGCAGAAAACATTTAAGGAAAACAACCACTGTTGGTCTCTGTCCACACTATATATGAGCTAACTGAGCTAACAGATCCAAAGCTCTCTTTCTTTTAGATGTGTTCACACTACTGGAAGTATTCCTCAGTACCACTCAGTCCTTGTGCAAGGGCTAAAGAAATAAATAAGAAATTAAGAAATATATAAGTTCTGCTAGACCAGTGTTCCCAACTGTTTTTTGCACCATGCACCAGTTTAATGTCAGACAATATTTTCACGGACCGGCCTTTTAAGGTGTCGTGGATAAATACAACAAAATAAAATGATACGACCGAGACAAAAACTGTGGTATTTTGTAAATCTAATAATAAACGCGAATTCACTGTGTAATTGTATAACTTTATTAGCAGCGCCCTCCTGAAATGCGCCAACAACATTGAGAGTAACGTCCTCCTCTCTGCCCCATAACACTCTCTGGTCACTATGGTAACGTGTAAATAATTCTTTCAAAATAAGACGCACAACTACAACACGGGAAAAGACCCAGACAAACCTAGTTAACGATAAAAACCTTGAAAACCATAAATTTCACACCGAGCTTCAACTATCGGGACCCAGTACCCAACAACTCATGGACCGGTACTGGTCTGTGGCCCGGGGGTTGGGGGCCGCTGTGTTAGACCATATATACAAAATTGGATGAAAAACTAAATAGAAAACTGACAAAAGACAAACTGAATCCGAAAATCAAATAAAACACAAAATCAGAACAAAGAACTGTTTGTAGTGCAGCTATGGGCTAGCTATGCTACATTTCTTATGCTTGTATCTAAAACATAATCTAAAGGGATTTAACACTTAATTCTTAAACTTTCTCTTATTATATGTTTTCCATATCTCCATAGTGGCTTTTGCATGTGTCAATAATGAGAGAAAAATAGCACTTAAAGAGTGCTGATCTTCTCAGAATATAGATTCATCAAACACGCTTCCAGGTTGATCAAACATATTTTTCTAAAAACCAGGGATTTGACTTGAATTTTATCCTTTAACACAGGAAACTCTCTCTAACTGCTAAGACGAGTGTACATGTTTGAAGCCTGGATGTAGTGCATACTTTAAATCACAGGGTCCTATCTCGTGGCTGTGGCAGCCATGTGTCTACATCCTGTTTGTCCTTGTTGGCAATTTGTTTGTTTAACAGTGGAGCAAAGCAATGCCCGCCATGCTTGAGCAGATCAAGCGCAAACAACTGACTTTCGAGTCTGCCGCAGGATATCACTATCACCTCCACTCATCACATAATTAAAGCCCCTCCTCCCAACAGGGCTCTGGTGGTTCTGGACAATGTGAGGAGAGGATGCACAAACTGTGAAGCCTCTGAACATCGATGGCTTTTTTAGAAGAAGGGACAGCGACATCCTGTTGAGTCTCGAGTGCTTGGTTCAGTGGAAGGAGAGTGTCTTGCATTATGCATGGTGGTTGTTATTTTCATCACATGGTGCTGTCAGGCATCATTGTCGTTCCTGCTCCGTCAGCACAAATTGCAGTATGTGTTCACAGATTGCTGTCGTGGTGTCTACTTTAACCCTCTCTGTTTTAGTCCCTCTGTACTTTGTTTTACTGGAGTTTGGAAATGGCGCTTTAAGAACCCAGCGGGTCCATTAACAGGTCCCATCTTCAGAGTGGTGGCTTCAGGTTTGGGGGAAGGAAGAGGTTTTAAAATTTTGAGCTGGTTGTTGTGACAAAGCTGGTCCTCACTGTCAGGCCACTCGAGAGAATGAGAGGGAGAAAGTGGCCGTGCTCTGGAGTCCATGCATTATTTCACACACAGCAAGTGACAGCCCAGCACACAGGCACAAATGCCAACAAATGCTGGGGTGTCACTGAGAGGTATGTGTGTGTTTATGCGTGAGCATCTTTCATCTGTGCGTGTGTGTTTCCAGCTTCATGCCACTGCTGCTGTGAAAGCTGCCAGTGTACAGTATGCTTCACAGCCAAATAACCTGGATTAAGATGGGAAGGGATTTAGACAAGTTGTTTAAAGTGTTTTGAGGCCATGTTTTGTAAAAGATGGGCGTGAAAAGAACTGCTGCAGTGTCTCAGCGCTCTTTAACAAAGCGTCATAACTGAATGAACAAGACAGTAAGCAGAAAGTCATTGGTTTTTGTTCTGTCACTGGTTTGTCTTCTGGTGACTGGTAAACTTATCTGTAAAAGCTGTTGCAGAAATGGAAGCTATCAGAATCTACACTGGTCTGTGAAGGCCCTTCACCTGGAAGATTGACTTATTTGCCTTAAATGTACGCATCATTAGGTCGATTTACACCACGATAGGAAAAAAAGAGAGACGTTAGAAGCTGATAAGATAGAAAACTGTGATTTTTACTGTGTACTGCTGATGGAATCTTTCATCCATAAAAACTGATTGAAGGTTTCTTTAATTACATACTTAGTGGGGTAGGTTAATAACATATTAGGATCATATTAGTTTGTTCAGTGGATGTCTCAGCAACACAATCCCAGCAAACATGTTTGCTGGGACATTATTTATGAGGAAACACCATACAGTGAAATGTGACTATAGTGGGGAAGATGAAACCATAGAACATGTTTTATTATTTAGAGAAATATGACAGAAGGTCACTGATTCAAAAACACAGTTCAACCGTATCTTATCGATATGCTGCAAAAGTGAGGAAAAAGCTTTAGCTCGCAGGTTGTATTAAAAACATAAAACACCACAGTTTTAGTATAGCTCTTGCTTTTCTGCACCAGTTGGGTTCTCTGTATATTATTCTTGCCTGCTTGAGTTCATTATATTGCAAACTCTTCTACTATATATGTTCCAGTCCATTTTTCATTTATTAGACCTCGATCACTATAATGCTTCAGTTTCACTATTTGTTTCTCCATTCAGTTTGAAACCAGCTGATAACGACAGAGCGAAATAGAAAGAAAGAGCGGGAAGAAAAAAGTCCAAAGTAGAGGAATTACATTGAAATCACAGTCAGAAGAAAGATGGAGGTTGTCTGTCTCACTTTCATTGGCGATTAGTCAGGAACAACTATGTGAACGCTTTGTTTGTGTGTTTGTGCATTACATCTGAGCCTAGTTCCTCTTTCCCCTCCTGACATTCCACTTCCCGTCACAGCAGCCTGGCGCTTCCAGATAAGGCCTTCCAGTACGTTCTTCCTTCCTGTCATTGCTCTCTACGCCATCCAGCACCAATTCCACCCCACAGAGATCAATCCCACTGATAACAGCTTGCCACCAAAATGAATAATGGCTTCTCCACACTTCAGTACAAAGACTGAGGTTTGTGGGTGAAAAGCAGTCTCAGTGTGGAGAATATCCACGCTGAGCATGGGGTGGAGCATGTGAAGAAGCGACTCAAGTCTGCTGCTCATACTATGTCAGAGTGGCCTCAGATACTTAGTGAGCATGGATCAATAAGTTGTAACCTTTTGTGCTTGATGCATATTGTTAAGGTGCACCAAGGCTTCAGCAATGAACCTGGCAGAGGCTCAGTGAGAAAGGGTTTGTTAAAGCAGCTGATTAAGTGAGCACGTCCCATCCTCCTACATCTATATCCCTGCTGGTGAGGGGGAAGAGGGGCTCACTCGTAGAAAGAGAGAGAGAGGAAGAGAGGAAGAGCATTTGAAGCTCTCTCTCTCTCTGTTTCATTTTTACCTTTTGCACAAGCATACAGGTGCTTAGTAACTGAAGTTTGACCCCACTGTCTACTGTCCTGAGGGACTCTGGGTAACAGAGCAGGCGGTACACACAATGAGACTCTTACTTGCAAAGGAACAGCACTGACTTTGTTACCCCTCCTCCCCTTTTTACTCCATAACGAAGCATGAGCTGTAAAAGAGAAGTGAAGGGAGTGCTGCTGTGTGACGACTTTGTTCACTTTTCAAAAATATATTTTTCCCTTTCAAAAGATGCAGAAGAAAAAACATGAAACATGGAAATCTGGTTTATAGATGTGCTTTCTGTTCAATATGCTGGTATATGTACATTTATTTATGTTGTTTAGAAATAAATCCAATATTATTTACTGCAGAGCTCACACTGACAGCTCTGGCTTCTCTGAAAAAATCAGAAAATGCAAATTAGTCTGGAAGTTTCCTCAAGAATATGTGCATTAGTTAATGCTTGCATACTGTGTGAGGCAGACAGTATTGGAGTAATCTCAGATTTGATTCTTTTTTTAAGCATGAAATAATTATTAGCCCTGCGACAGGCTGGCGCTCGG
Source organism: Aulonocara stuartgranti (assembly GCF_965226115.1). Taxonomy (NCBI): domain Eukaryota; kingdom Metazoa; phylum Chordata; class Actinopteri; order Cichliformes; family Cichlidae; genus Aulonocara; species Aulonocara stuartgranti. The sequence goes on from NC_138946.1 coordinate 30,634,123, forward strand.
TCCAGGGTGTGCCCCGCCTTAGGTCAGGCAAGTGTCAGGCTAGCAATACTGGCAGAAAACCAGATTCTGATGCGTTTAACGTTGTCCTACAAGACAATACATGAATCACAGGGGACAGTAAAACTGAGTGCCTGATAGCTTCAGTACTGATCCCAAAATGGAATTAAAAGTTGCATCAGTGCAGCAGTATGAGTCAGTATTTAAAAATAATACACATCTATGAATTATTGCAGTTGTGAAAATATCCTAATAACCCCTTTAGCTAAATAATGAATGTATCCAGAATTAGTTCCGTTTTTTTTGTAATGATGTTTAAGTAAAGATACAGTCATGTTTCATTCAACAAAAGAGACTAATTTAGCAGAAAGCCATTCACATTTTGCCTCCTGCAGCTCAGTGTTGTTGTCACAGTCACTGTCTATGTGTTCAGCACACAGCAGGCAGGACATCTGCTCATGCTGACAGAAAAGATCACATCATAGCAGCTCTCACATAACCTCACGGGTCACCTGTTGGTCCAAGTTTCTGGTTTTGTTGCACAGGCCACAAGCTTTGGCCTATTAATCCTTTGTTCTGAGCTTGGAAACCTAACCTTTTAGAGAGTTTCCTTACAATGGACATCAGATTCACCCTTAACATTACCTGGTGAGACCTCAGCAGATATTATCTTTTGTCTGCTCTTTTTTTCAGAGTTTTGCAGTAATTTTCAGTTCCTTACTCAAGGCACAAAATATATGGAGGAAACACCAGTGCTGTTTGGGGATTGCAATTTTTCTCTGTTTAATAAACCTGGCTCTAAAGGTTTAATGTTACTGATGCTGCATGTGAGAGCGGTGTTTATAGTCTGCCAACAAATTGGAGTCATTTCTATCCACAAAAATCTGCACTGATACCTTTAAATCTTACTATGATGGCAGTAGTACATATACAACATTTATTAATATTTGAATGTTTCAAAAGATTTATGTTGTAATGTTTAGTCAGTTCCACGTGTTAGCAGGTGGATGTCAGTGTACTGTTTGGATGTGTATGCTGTCTGCCAGATGCTGCCATCCATCTGCTCGAGCTCCAGATGTGTATGTCTCTTTGGAGAGTCTTACCACGAGCACTGCTTTTGAACATTGATGGGATTATGAGTGTTGAGACTTACCAAGGGGCCCTTGCTGCTTTCCCATCTTACCCAATCAACTCTGAGTGCAGCAGCGATGAGAAGAAAATCTACCATGGAAACACATCTGTCCTCATACACATGTGGGGTAACTATACATAAACATAGCCAATTTAAAATAATTGAATACTATAGTGCTATATACTGTGATCAGTGTCACTTATGTATGCAGGGCCATTAGTGCCAGTAATGACTGGCTTTATGGCAGTAATAGTGGCTATAGCATAATTATAATCTCTCTAGCTACAACAATAATTTTAGTATAAATATAGGTTCATTCAGTGAGATCATTTTGTAATAGATTCACAAACTGCTGTTATAGCAGAAATGATGGCCCACCACCCCCCAGCAGGTCATGGCAGCCACATGCAAGACACCATCGCTATTATTATACACGTGTTTCCTGTTTTAAGGAATGATAATGGTATATGAGTCCAAACCTCTCCTGAACTCAGTCACTGAATGACAAACAGTGAAAGACAAACAGTGTTTTCAGGCTCAAACTTCAGACAGCATCTGTCACGATAGTTCAGTTTTATGTTCATTGCCAGAATTATTTCTGACAACCGCAAAATCCTCTGGACACAATGATAACATCGCCCAGCTGAAGACTGACTGAAGCAAAAGGCAACATGAGCAAATTCAGTCCATGTCTGGATTTTCATGAGTGTGATTTACTGTTTCTAAACAAGACTGGCAGCTTATAAATGCGATTCTGATTTGTTTGTTTTTTTATTTGGGGGGGGGGGGGGGGGGGGGGGTTGCCTAGCTTTGAGAATCTTGATATCCTTTATTTGAGTAAAACGCCTTATGAAGTGAGGCCAACTGCAAAACTGCAATACAGTACGAACTAAGAGTGCCAGTCTGAAAGTTTGCTGGTGCTGGTGGAGAGCACAGCCTGACACATTATTTGGGTTGAGATCTGGTAACAGCAAAGGCCACAGCATATGATTCCCATAGTTTAACAAGTCATTTGCTGGGTCCATTAAAGATGGGCATCAACACATTGGAAAAGCCCACTCCAATCATTATTATCTCCAACATTTGCTGTCTGAATTTTGTTATATTTTATAAACTCATCTTGTGTTTAATGTTTTAAAATCTTAAACTGCACAATAACTAGTTACCCTGTCCAGCTGCCAGCTTAGACGTAACAATAATAATAATAATGATAATAATGCATGCTAATAATAATGTAGGGTGCCTGTTGAAGCACTCAATACATCTTCAGTTTATCAAGACAACCTGAAAAAAATCAAACATGATGTAAATTACAGTGAGAAAAAGCTGTTTCAAATCAATGCAAATTTTCATGTAGGTGTCACCATTAGAATCAGGATCAAAAGAAATATTCTCTCATTCTTTCTCATGGCAAACAGCAGATGATTCCTCTGGTTACAAGAAGTCCAGTTGTATAAAAGGAAAACAGCACTTAAGCTCCCTTTACTAGGACCTTAGTAAACACTTTCCTAATGTCTCAGCTGCTAGTTTAAAGTTCATCAGATTTATTTTGTCAGTTATTTTTTATTATTTTTTTGGGAGGCTAGGCCAGTCTTGTGTCTCGATCCTATGAGCGTGCAGGATGCCTCTTTTTCTAAGTCAAACATAGACAAAGATTGTGTGCTAACAGTTTTAACACAACAGGACTCTACTAACCATTTAGTGTCATTGCAGTGGCAATTCAATTCAATTCAGTTTTATTTATAAAGCATCAAATCACAACATCAGTTGCCTCAAAGTGCTTTATATTGTAAGGTAGACCCTACAATAGTACATACAGAGAAAAACCCAACAATCATATGACTTCCTATGAGCAAGCACTTTGACAACAGTGGGAAGGAAAAACTCCCTTTTAATTAACAGGAAGAAATCTCCGGCAGAACCAGGCTCAGGGAGGGGTGGGGCCATCTGCTGCAACCGGTTGGGGTGAGAGAAGAAAGGCAGGATAAAGACATGCTGTGGAAGACAGTGAGAGATTAATAACAACATCCATCTTTTATATACAGCATATGTTTTTGAGCCATGATAGAGCGAGTATTTTGTCCCTCAGCATATCTGGAGTAAGGGGCCAGTAAGGGGCTGAAGACTTGGAAATGTTGACAGGTAAAGAAGTATTTTAAAATAATAACACTCAAAATGTGCCTCAGAATCAAAAGCACTGTTTAGTTGTTCACTTCTGTTTCTGGTGTCCGCATTAAATTCTTTCCAGTAGTGTTCCCAGATGAGTGAAGTGAACTTTATACTTGTGGCCTGAAGGTGAAATCAATACTGAATCCTCTGAATGAGGAACACATCAGATCATGTTTTCCATTACATTAAAAGTTGGTTCTTTACTGTCACTTCCAAAGCCAGTTGGGGTAAAATGCAAATAGATAGCACTTCTGCCCCAGGTTTAAGGCAAGCAGACAATACGGAGTACTTGCTCAGAACCTGACTGAAGAAAATGAGCTTAAAATGAGGTTGTGTTTAATCCCAGCAACAATGCAAAGCTCTCCATTATGTTTGTCATAAGAATAAGAGGAGCTAAACTAAATTAAATCTGTGGCCAAGCTGTAAGGAAGGATACCATGTGCTCTAGATGTCCAGTCACATATTTCTGTATGAAATTTCTATCTTTGGTCATTGTTCCTGGTTCTCTGCCAGCACAGAGCTGACACTGAGCAAACTGCTATTTTTCCATAAACATTTCCTCCCAGTTCAGAGACTTACTTTATCAGACGGATGTCTCTCTAAATAATCTATCCACAAGTGGCTCTTTGATAGCTTGAATACCCAGGGGACTGTTACTCCTCTGTCCTCTCACTGTACTCAGCAAATAACCCAGTAACACTTGTTTATTGTGCTTATTGCCTCAATCATCAGGTGCTTTTCTTATTCTGAGGATGGATTTTCAACTTTCAACATCTTGTGCAAAAACAAAAAAGATGTTTCAGTTGCATTTAGGTTGGAAGGGATAAAGAGCAAAATGAGTGTTTCCTCTGGGGACAGTGAACTTTGCCTGTCACTTCCTGCCTCTTTGTTTCTGATGCCCTGCCCCCCCCCTATGTGTTCTCTCTGGGATTGTGTACTTGCTAATTAGGATATACAATGTCTTCTGTAAGACGGGAAGACAGGATGTTTTTGAGGATGCTGGGCGTGCCTTAACATACTATTATATATTTTATGTTGACACGGTAGATATACAGCACATCTGAATGAACACCTATCAGTCATGGCTCTCCTTGTTCTTTACAAAGGTGCTGTTAGCATGAAACAGCTGTGCTAGCACCTTGCATAGGTTACTGGGATTTTGGTATGCTCATTTTGACAAAAATTACACAAAATAAGCTTTAAACTAAATGCCCTTAATAAAGGCCGTTCAATTTAAACAGGTGGGTGTGTCTCTCTAATGCTTTCTCTCAGTCTCTCGTCCAATCACCAGAGTTCATTATGTTATTATATCATTATGTTCTCCATATGTTGTCCAAAATAATGGGATAATCCAGAACATACACTCAATACCAGAAACCCATCTATGATTTTCTCCTAGCAAGTTCTTTGACATCTTCAGTTAGCATTATTAAGCGTCAGTCGCCCCTCCCCCCATCCACACCACTGCGATATCTTTGTGTCAAAACAAGATGAATGCCTCTTGCTCTCTTCCTGCAGAGCCCTTATCTTCGATTCAGAGCGCCGTCCTTTCCTCTCTCCTTCCTCGCTTCTTTCAAGGGTGTGCAAGACTACGCTCTAAATTATGGAAAAACCCAAACCCGTTTCCAACACCAAATAGTTACATCTTAAAAGATGAGCAACACTTAAAATAAGCAAGATAGAAGCTGTGAATCCTAATAAGAGGAAACTGTCAGAATCTCAAAATCCTTTGGGAAATTTAATGAGCCTGCAAGAATGAGCCAATCGTGATGATTAGAATCAGACTGCAATGAAGAACATGTGTCTTTACTGCACACACCTGATTGGGCTTTTGCTCACTAATGAAACAGGTGGTTTTGTCTCTCTAGCATGCAAACACACACACACACACACCTAACCATGCAAACATCAGCATCTGCCACTGCTAGTTCTGAGAGCAGGGAGGCAGTTCTAATGCAGGGTGTGCATTGCACCATGGGAGGACCAAATGGCGTCATTATGGACCGTGTCCGCTCCTTCAGTGCCAGACAAGTTGCTTTCATGTCCCCCATATCCTAGTCTTTCTTCTGCTCCTGTGTCTTTTACAGCATATCGCTGTGCAGCCCGCTCTCCCCCAAAGGTCAGCTGATTCCTGATCAAAGCATTTCATAAGAGTAAAACCTTTTTGTTGATGATCAACATATCTAATCAGTTTCACTTCACTTTGTGCTGGTTTAGAGCTCCGTGCTCAGCCGGCATCAACAGAAATGCATTATGGATCAAGTGCTGCGATAACACAGCAGCTGAAGGCTGCTGTGTTATCGCAGCATGTAGCATGTAGTTGAGAAACATGCACATGTCTGTTGGCGCTTGTGTTACTGTCCTTACTTTTTATGTGTTTATGCTTCCAGCCAGGCCGCCAAATCCTTTCAATGGCATCCAGAAACACAATCACCAGAATCTTGCGAGAATCACATCATAATCACGTGTTTTCCCAGAGAAATAAGCCCGATTCCAAGAAAACTAATGACAGTTCTGTGTCCTGCTGCCCAGAGCTGAATATAAACACAGGAATTGCCACCTGGCGCGTGTGCATTTTTCAAAGTGACACTGATTAACCCAGGGAGGCACCACAGTCAAATACAAACCAAGGTCTGTTTATCAGTGCAGATGGCAGCTTACGTGACATGCTAACTCCTAATTTGTTATGTACAGCACACGTTTCACATGGACTTATGGATCTTAGATTAATGCTTACTGTATTGTAACTTGCAATTGACTGTTAGTGTACGGATGGAAATTTGCCCATAGGTTTCTTTTTCTCTGGGATTGTCCTGAAATCTGCATTTATCATCTTAGCTTAGCTTATCTATGTGGTGTATTTCTGGAAATTGCCATCATTCCAAATTTAGCTATTTAGATAGCAAGCAAGTGGCAAATTACCTGATATCACTGTGACATGCCCATATGGAAAAGAAATCGAAAAAACTTGCATCACATTTGGCCTACTTCATATAGTGAATCATGTAAGGCTTATATGATTTACTCATGAAAGTGGCCACTTTCTCATTACTTTCATATATTGTTTTAGTAAGAATCCAAAACATACAAGTTTCATTTATATAATTTTTCAATGGATCTTATATCCATTTTCACTCTTGTATGCTTTTCATACAAGTTTCACACAAGACAGATACAAACTTTATAAGATTTATATATATCTTTTCCATATGGGTGTTTATGTTAAAAACTTATTCAATCAGTAAGTTTCTACTCTTGGTTCACATAATAACAGTAAAGGGGGAAAAGCTGTTTGCTAGGCATATGTACTTGTCTGTATTTCATCCAGCTGTACGCTCAGGGAGTCAGAGAAGGACAAAGGTCCTAACATTGCCTACGTTGTGTGGAGAAAGGCATGTTTAATTATTGAAATACTGCAGTAGCATTTCTTGGAAAGCAAATAATTGTTTAGAGCTATAACAATAAATGTATTGTATCAAATATAAAAAATACAAGCTTTTATATAAACAGTAACAGTTGAGCCGTAAGAGTTTTTTCTCTTATTCTTTGTAAAATAGCATATGCTACCCTTAAGAAAAGGTCAGTGAGTCAAATGTGGGAGTAGTCCAGCAGCTGAGAGTGTGTTAAAGGCTGTTGGTGTCTCTGTGTGGACAACTTCCTGTCTGACCCCGAATACTGGACTTCACTTTAATGCTGCCTACCAAGACAAACAGACTAATCCTGGAATATAGCTACGTCACAGCGCTATCAGGACGCCCAGCTTTTTCCTCCCTGCCGTCATCCACACAATGCAGAGGAAGTGTGTGTGTGTGTGCGTGTGTGTGTGTGTGTGTGTGTGTGTGTGTGTGTGTGTGTGTGTGTGTGTGTGTGTGTGTGTGTGTGTGCGCGCGCGTGCACTTGTGTGCAGAGGTTGTATGCGAGGGGCTGTCTGTGATTTTTATAGATGTATATATAGTATATAGTGTATATATAGCAGTTGATGAGAACTTTCCCCTCTTCTTCCGTAAAGGGTCATTTTTCTATAAAGGCTTATTCAGTTCTACAGTCGTTTTAATCAAAGACAGTGCAGTCATTTTACTGCTTGCTCCTTTTCCTCTTTTTTGTCCAAACCTGCAGGGGAATTGGAGTTCCATTGTTTTCTGTCACCAGATAAGAAGCACTCTTTCAGACTGATGAGACTGCCTTTTTTTTTATCTGCATATGTTTAATAAGAGCTTAAAGCTCATGCCATTGGCATTATTTCGTAATTTTTCCTCCGTGGCCATTCCCACGATGCTTTGATCAGATGGAAGGAAGCTTCAAATTAACCAGAGCTGCCACTATTCTTGTTAAAGGCCTAGCTGCTTTCAAAAACCTGCACACCACAATGCAAAATAAGCACTGCCTCATAACATTAGAACAGGCGAATTATGTCTTATGTCACTATGTGATGTGCAGGATACTGGGATTACAATGATTGGGTGAATTGAAGGTGAGAGTTGTCTGTCTGTGTGTGTGTCTAAATTTCAAGATGTAAATTTTTGTTGTTTTTGTAAATGGTCTGTTGACCCATTTTCTGGCCTTTTTTTGCACATCGAAATCTGAGGCAACATTTATCTCTTTTTATTTAGACTATTAAATTTAGAGCTTGACATTTTCACTGGTCTTTCTTACAATAAAAATGAAATAGGATCTGTAGAGTTGCGCCAGTCACAACAACAGTCATCTCAAGGAGCTTAATAATAAAGTCTGAGTATTGGCTAGCTAAAATATGAAAAAGTCCAGCCATCCTGCAAAGTCGCATATTTGATAGAAAAATATAAAAATTAAATAATTTTACATTGGAAATTACAACAATGACAATTTGTGAATAGTAAAATACTTTTAGCATGAAGTTGTTAGTCAGAAAGTCATTTATGGACTGGTTCTTATGCAGCACTTTTTTACTGAGCACGCAAAGCGCTTTATACAACTTGCCTCGTTCACCCATTCACACTCATTCATACAAAACTTTTTGTGCTTAGTATCTGACATTCACTCACATTCATACTGTGATGGATGTATCACAGAGCAACTTGGGGTTAGTATGTTGCTATCTTCATATTTTTATGTGAATATTTTTCATTTTTTAAGACACGAATTGCAACAATCTCAAATCTTTAAATGTTTAGAATCACAGATTTGCATTCATTATAGACAAGTAACATAGACAAGACTTATGGTCGCTTGGATCTGCAGCTGTACTGTAAACAAACACTTCACCCCTCTTTGACCAGAATTTTTACCAGTACATCAGCTCCTTGGCTGGTAACTGGTGGGATACCAGCAGACTAGTGGATCAGAAGGCTAAAATTAGCTAATAATCTCTAGTGATTTAAGCTACATTAGCTAATGTTTTTCAGGCTATTTTGTGAACAAATAAAAGAAAGCAGTCATGGAAACATCCCTACATTATCAGAACAGTTTGAATTTTTGCTATATTCCAGTTAAAGTGTGTTTTAAATCTACATCACTAATTTGTGTCATGAAAATACCTGTGCGTGTTCTTTCTGCCGCAGCCACCAAAGCCTTTTCATTGCTATTAATGAGAAACCAGCCTCTGTGTGAGCGCACTGTAACATCATGACCTCAACAACACATAAAACCTGTTTACATTCTATCACGTACTGTTGTAAACATACAAGAAAATATAACATTTGAAAATGATTCCATAAAATAATATACTAAAATATGTTATTATTAGTAGACTGCTGTTTTTAGGGGTGCTCTGGTCAAAACAAATCTAAACTCGCCCCATCGCAACTTTTTTGAGATGTGTTGCTAATATCAAATTTAAAGTGAGCAAATGAAAACGGTCAAATTTTGCAGATTAAGCCATTTTTTTGACATTTGAAATGTTTTCCATTGTGTATAAATACAGATTTATGAGATTTGAAAACCCTTGCAATTTGTTTTTATTTACATTTTACACAACATCCTCACTTTTTTGGAATGAAGGTTGTACCAATTTAAAAATCACAGGCTGCCCTAAAACAGGTATGTCTTTGGCACTATGTGAGACTGACAGACACATGGGGAACATGCAAACTCCACGCGGAAGTCAAGGTGCAGATCGTTCATTTTTCCATCACATGTATCACAGCCGTGTAACAGACTGGTGACCTGTTGAGACTGTACCCGCACGTTTGCCCAATGAAAGCTGGGAACTAGCACTTTTAACCTTAAGTCAAAGAAGTAGTTAAGAAGATGATGGATGGATGGATGGATGGATGGATGACCCTACCCTGTTCCTACATTCTATTATTACTATTATCATATATTATATGTAGGCAATCACTTGCATTAGTTGTATTTGTTGTTGACAGTTGCTGGTTTGTGTATCTGTCACATGAATAAAAGCAAAGTTCCTTCAGTTCTGATGTAGAATCGAACCGAATTGATCAAACGCAGTGTGTGAATATGGTGTAAATCCACTGGATAAATGATGATAGAGTAAAACGTAAGGGTTCCAGATGTAAAGGCAGAAACCGGATCACTAGAATTCTTTTATGCAAATGACCAGTAACATCTGCTGACATTTAGCTGGTATAATGGTTATCATGTTGACATCAGGGTAAGTGTGCTGGCATACATACACAGTACAGCTGAGACTCTTCATACACATTTAGCTGATGTGTCAAGCGTGAACAGCAACAACTTATGGTCAAAGCATCAGGACATTTTCTGATGCAGGTATCCAAAACAACCTGCAGGCCAGTATTTTAGACATCTGTTAAACAACAGGTACAGCTACTACTCTGCCTTTTTACTACTGGCCTAATTAGAGACAATGGTGAATTGGTAAATAGATAAATACATTTAAATTTATAGATGATTTTGATTGACATTTGAATTTAAATTCTTTACATTTTGCATAAATATGACAGTATTATGCTTGTATTAGGGAATTCTTTTGGCAGACTGACATACTGCCCTTAGGAGAGATATGACTTGTTACAACCAGCTTCTGATTCATTTTCCATTAGCCACCAGAAGGATTGTTTATGAAACAAAATCATATCAGAAGGGAAACATGTAAGGGCACATCTGATTGGCTAAAAGTTGCTGGTGATGAAAATGTTATCCGTACCCAAACATGACAAGCATGTCTACCATCTCCACTGCTGCCAAGTTACAATGAGCAATCACTTCTTCCAGATGTTAATTGGTTCGGCTCTCAAGGACAATGTGCAAGGACGGCGGAAGAACATATCAGCTGTGTCTCTTTGTAATTAGCAGTCAGCCCACAGGCTGAATAAGCATTCACTTTGCATCCCCAGATGTGTTTGTAGCTCTTTAGCAGACTGGAAGAGACCGGGATAATGGATACGTATTTTTGGTAGGTTGAAGGCATAAACATAAACCCTCCCGGCCTTTCGCTATCTCTGTTCTACCAATTAAGCAGCTGCCTTTGTCCTGCTCTCTTCTGTCACTCTCAGGGCATCCAGCTTTTGAGTGGCAGTTTGGTAGTTTGGCGGTTGAAAGAAGGAGACGACACATTCCTCTCTGCAGCAGTCCTAACATTGTGTTTCTCCTTTAATTATCCTGTGAGGAATGGCAGTCTCGCAGTTATCAGAAGATGAGCTCTGCCCCAGACTTTGGCCCTGAGCCCGTTGTGTGAATGAGAAGTTCTGTGTGTGTGTGTGTGTGTGTGTGTGCGTGTGTGTGTGTGTGTGTGTGTGTGTGTGTGTGTGTGTGTGTGTGTGTGTGTGTGTGCATGCCTGTTTAGATGTGTTTGTGGGGACCAAAAATTGGACGTTTACTATACTTGTGGGGACCAACAGCTTTATAGCCGTTATAGGGCCCAAAATCCTGATCGCTGCAAGTTTGAAGGCATTTTTGTGACTCATAATGTGGTTTTAGTGTCAGGATTACAATTAGGTTTTGGTTTAGGGTTAGGCATTCATTTTTGATGGCTAGGGTGAGCGGCTAAGGAAAGTACTATGTCAATCAGATGTCCCCACAAGAATTTGAATGTGTGTATGTGTGTGTGTGTGTATGTGTGTGTGTGTGTGTTAAAACTTGGACTTCTATTTTTATGAGGACTCGATGGGCTGTGGAGTGAGAATCAGAAAAAAAGTTCTGGATTATTTCTGCATATGTGTGGAGATTACAGCAAAATGATAGTTTGGGAAAGAGAGAACATTTTTGCTATGAATAACGTTAGACTTTGATGGATTTTTTCAGATGTTTTGAGGATACTGGACATCTTCACCTTGATTAAAAAAAAACTCTCAGCTTGAAGTTAGTTTTCAGTTTCTTCCTTAAATTTCCTCTTAATTTATGTTAAAAGATTAAATAAGATACTTGGACAGTGCCACTGTTTCTGTCTTTCTTCTCATCTCATCTCTAATCAATTATTCATGGTGCTTTTGTTCTTTTTGTCCGTAAATGTGCTGTTAATGTTGCACAGACTGTGGATCTCAGTGGAACTAGCCAGACTATATTTGTGGACGGTGGAAAAAAACACATCTTTCTGTCTAGCTAAGCATACTGTACCACATCTTCAGAGCTAAAACTGTTCAGTCAGTATCTGTAATTACCGTGGTATGATGTCAAAGCATTATTTCAAGTTTAAAAGCACTGGGAATACTGATACAATAGTTGTCTACTGGTTTGTTGCAAGCCTTGTGAATTAGTGAGTTATTGCTGTCTTCTATAGCATTTCTTCATGGCCAGGTACAGTGCACACTGCCCAGTTCTGCTTTTTTGATTTTCTTTTCTTAAAGGACCAAAAAAATCTGCAACTATCAAATATTAATACACTGGATAAGCCAAAAGTCTTGTAGTAGACGTTAGTGGTATTGTTATGTGTCAAGTGTGAACAGCAACAACTTATGGTCAAAGCATCAGGACATTTTCTGATGCAGGTATCCAAAACAACCTACAGGCCAGTATTTAGACATCTGTTAAACAACAGGTACTAAGATGAACTTGGGGACTTTTTCAAATGTGAATGCAGCAATTCTGCAGGTTTTTGTCCGCTGGGGTTTTTTTTTTTTGTTTTGTTTTTTTGTTTTGGTTTTATTCATTTTATCGGGCAAGGCAAACATGAAGGATTTTCACAGGATGACCTTTGGTCATCAGGACCCAGACCATCTGGTTCTGTTGATCTTTAAGAGTTTTCCTCCTACTTTATAGATACAGGAACCACCAATCCAGCCTCAGATCTACAGAAAGTGGTCCAAGCCTTATCAGGGGAGGTTTATCTCCATGAGAAAGAGCACGTCATTGCATCTCCACCCATCCTCCAGAGACAGGGTTCAGTGGCAGTGGTGCTCCATGGAGACATCATTGCCACACTGTCATCTTCATCCAAGATCATGTGCTCTTTCTTCTTATTCTCAAATCTCTTAAATTAGCTATTTCTCCAAGTTAGACATTAAGAGATGTATTTGATGGTAATATTGCAACAGAGACATCACTTATGTTTGACACCATATCTTTTTTATTCTGTAGCTCACTTGCTTTAACATTTTAACCAAAGCAGCTGATAAGATGCTGACAGGAAGCAAACGACCCGCTCCACCCATCTTTTCAGCATGAAATACGTTAGTTAAGGTCATCCTCATCAAAGCATGGTTTCCGCTTTATCTACACTGAGGTCTGCTGAAGTAAACAGGGATCAGTCCGAAGGGTTTCCTGTAATTATCCAATTAGCACACACAGGAACTTGAGCATAGCACAGTATTTTCATCAAAGCAACAACTCTGGCTCTGAGATTACATTGTAATCTAAATTAGTGACTCCTGTTCTGCTTTTGAGTTTTCAAAAGTAGAATGGGAGGCCTCTCAGCTCCCAGTTTGGATTGTAGAACACTTTGGTATACAGAGTTCATGGTTCACTCAACAAAGCAAAGGGTCATCAGCAGAGATGGGCAGTAACGCGGTACTGTAATCCGATTACTTTTTTCAAGTAACGACTAAAGTAAGGGATTACTATTGCAAAAAAGGTCTCATGACAATGACGTAAGCGAGTGCGACGTTCGTGGCAACTCCTGTGTGCAGATCAACAATGGATAATATAACGGGTGCGGCAGAGAGTATGAGCGTGCAGCGTTTAAAGCGTGGAAGTACTGACCTTACTTTGAGTTTGATTCCGTAAAAAGTGACAAAAAATATTAGCGTACGCTGTTCCCTGCGTGGGAGGAAAACTTCGCTTTACAGCGAAAAAACCCCTAAACTTCCGAGCAAGCAGCGAGTGCGCTACCACGGAATGGGAAATTCACAGACAAACTCGCGGATTCTTCCACTGACCGCTGCAGCTCACCTGTACCAGGGCAAGCATCTGCCTGCTTTACAGGTGAAAATAGAGCAACAGGACCGCTGAGTCTTTTATTTATTTATTTATTTATTTATTTTTTGCTGTGGTTCACTTGCATTTATTTGAAAGACTGCGTGTGAACACAAAAAAAATTTTCTTTTATGTGCTCGAATGTGCAGAAAATAGGTTTAAATGTTAAACAAATTTCTTCTAGTCAGAATGTTGCATATAATTTAATTTTTGCTTGATGCATAAAGTTAAAAGATTAAAACTAATAAAACAAGCTTTAAAAAGAGACTTTTCCATTTGATTACATTTTGTATGATGGATTCTGAAGAAAAAGTAGAATTGGGCTGAAAGATCTATTTCTTTATCACCTCTTCAGGTTGTAAATCGTGTTTTTTAAAAGTAACTAAATAACTAAGTAATTAATTACTTTTGAAAATAAGTAATCAGTAAAGTAACGGGATTACTTTTGGGGGGAAGTAATCAGTAACTAATTTTTTCAAGTAACTTGACCTACACTGGGTCCCTGTTTTCTGGCCATGTGGTTACCTGCTCACCCACTGAGCTAAACTGGCACCCAGTAGCTTCACTTTCATTTCATCTGTCCAAGGGACATTTTTCTGGAAGTCTCATTGTTTGCAGACCTTCTCCCATGTTCTTCTTAGAGAAGAGTCTCTCCCCTAACTAGCAACTCTAACAACCCAGACATTCTAGTTTTGTCTTCTTCTTGTTATTCTGAAATTAGGTTTCTGTAGTGGTATCAAGAATGGTTGGAAGGACATTTTGCACAGTTCACTATTCTTGATAGTTTTTACCCTTTCAGTGTGGTTATCACCAGCTTTGCAAGTACTACAGAACTATAGCACTTATTACACTGGGGGACAACAGTGTAACTCCCACTTTTTTTCCAATTCAAATCTACCCTGTAATTAAGTCTGTCAACTCCATATCCAGCTTCCAAAGTGGTATCTCTACATATAGTGAAGAAACTGTTACTTTGAAAGAGAGAGATGAATAAAAGCTTCTCCAGCTAACCATAAAACACCTTGTTATATCAGACTTAGTGAAATAGCCCTATTAGATCCAGCGAGACCTATCCAGTCCTCATTACGCCCTTCAGTGAACTCGCTCCCATCTGCCCTGCCATCAGTCACCAAGGAATATTTAAAAGCAGAGGTGTGGACTCGAGTCACATGACTTGGACTCGTGTCAGACTCGAGTCATTAATTTTATGACTTTAGACTTGACTTGAAAAAATGTTCTAAGACTTGTGACTTGACTTGGACTTTTACACCAATGACTTGGGACTTGAATTGGACTTGAACCGGTTTACTTGAAAAGACTTGATATTTTACCCCAAATATAAAATTTAACATGCATATTATATGGAGATTGAAAATGTGACGTCATTCACGGGTAGAACCGCAAAGGATTCTGGGAACTCGTGGCAAGCGGTACTAGCGCACGCAGGCTTTCAATTAAAATCAGTCACACAGCGATAAAAAGAAACACAAAAATGTCAAGAAGCTGTTGTATTATTAACTGCAATAGCCGGTCGCATGACAGCCACGGGAAGCCGACGGGTAAAGAGATCGGTTGTTATCGGATTACGTTGTTGAAGAGAAATTGTTCGAGCCATGTTTCCGAAGTAACAAAGAGGCGACTGGATTGCAGCCATTCAAAGATCAAATATAACGTCCTAGAACACTCCAGCTCACAGGTTAGTCTGCTCCAAGCATTTACACAAAGGTCAGTCTGCTGTTGTAGTTAATGCGTCATTTTTCTTAACATAATTGGTGATATAGGTTACAAGCAAGTCTGGCGCTGAACAGAAATTGTCGCGCTATGCTCCTTTATTTATTGTGCATAAATAGTGAATTGTCCTGACACAATATTGTGTTTCGCTTCTGTTATTATGGTACATTGACAAAAACACATACTTTTATTCACAGGATAAAACAGGTTTTTTGTATCACTAATTGCCCAGTACGATTACAGCATACAGTATTATTGTCACTGCTACATTTCTGTGATGCTACCAGAAATTATTTCCACTACTAATTAATTACCGTTGAGCTCAAAGGTTATATTAATAAACGGTTAAGGAATGTGTATTTATGAAGACGATTTGTGAGACTGGTAAACTTATGATACGTACGATGGTCTTTCGTTCTACACGGTGCATTTCAAGGTCCTGTACCCATCCGTCGGTAAACTGTACCTGGGCTTGTTGCAGTGACCTGAAGTTACTAAACTTCATGAGTGTGTGCACTCACTCCAAGAACCGTATAATTATAAATATGCATATAAATATGCTAAGATGAGATAGCTGACTTCATCTAACTAGCAAATGTTTTCCAGGCTACGTTGGTGATACAGTTTTTTTTAATGTGTATGATATTTTTGTCATGCGATTTTAAAGCTGGTCTTACAACCGCATCCAAGAATAACATGCAGCGTATCTCAGAACTGTCGGTGAAAATTATTCTTGGAGCTAAGTTTAATTGAGCTGCATTTTAAAGAGGTGCAATTTCACAATTTGTGTATATTTTCTAAGTTCACTATTTTGTATGTGTTGAGAAAAACACAGATTTTAAAATTACATGGTCTAATATTTACATTTAGCATATAACTGCAACATTATTTTTTCGTTTGTTTTTTTTAAAGACTCGAAAGGACTTGAAATTCAAAGTTTCAGACTTGTGACTTGACTCGGACTTTTACACCAGTGACTTGAGACTCGACTCTGACTTGCCTGACATTACTTGAGACTTGACTTGAGACTTGAGGATAAAGACTTGAGACTTACTTGAGACTTGCAAAACAATGACTTGGTCCCACCTCTGTTTAAAAGTAATTGTCATGAAGCGAGCAGAATAGATTTCAGACCTGCCACAGAGGGAAAGATTATGCCTCACTGACCACTTTAAGAGTAAATCTCAGTGGCCTTGTTCATTTCTCTATTTTTTCTGCCAAGTTTTTTTTTTCTATACATGTTTCATCTTTTTTTTCAATGTAGTATGCTCTCATTGGAATCAGGAAGGATTTCTGTCAGAAAATCTTCTTAAAGCAGCACTTGGCAAGATTTTGATGGGGAAAAAATGCCCATGTGATCAGACTAAATCATGAAGCGCAGCTCATCCACACTAATGAGGAGCTGAAAATTTGGCCTGTTTTCCCCCACTGAAATGTTTGTGTCTGGGTCATCCCTGTTGGGAAGTCTTGTATTCCAGAGTCTTACCGCAAAGATTTGAAAGGATTCCGGCTAGGTGTTTTCCCAAACTTCTTGGCTTAAAAAGTGAACTTATCCATTGCTGGAGTTTCTAATTTGTGTCAACTAGAACAATTTCTGCATGGGCACACTATTCTCTGATCTAGTTTTACATCTATTCTAAATAGAAACATTTCAAGATCTCTTGTTGCTGTTTTAGCTTTAGTAAAATCTTCTTCATCCCAGAGAGTCTCCGTTTCTCTTCCTTCCCTTCATCCAATCTGTGAGACATGCAGCAGCCTCTCATTGGGCTCCCTTTAAGCTTATAGCAATCATCAGAGAGCCACTCCACAGTGACTCATTGCATTTATATTTAAGCCTCTTTCTGTCATCTCTACATGTCCACTGATCCAACCATCCATCAGTCAGCACCTCTACAAACAACAGGCCTATCTCACTGCTGCACCAAATCTTCTTATGGCCTAAAGAGCCATTGACACAATGGATCTCTGCTTCTCCTTGTTTTCTCCTTTCACCGTTTTTAGCAACATTTATTCTTACGCTAACCTTCCACATCTTCCCTTATTTAGTCTATCTTATGGCTTCACTAGTGTGATTCTTTGTTAGAAGCAATGTTCCCAAAGGAGCATAGCCCACACATTCTCTCATCACTGTCACTTATCTACTCCATCTCCACAGTGACTGAGAAACTGATACCTACACCTCCTCTCTATAGAGATCTCTTTACATGGTGCATTGTTGCCATTCACGTTTCACCTGTATAATTTAGAGCTGGAGAAGCAATAAAGCACAAGAGATGTTCATTAGTCCAACAAGTCCAAATCCAACAAGATATTTTGCCAAATCTGTGATGCTTTAAATTGAGCTTTAAATGCTATAAATTTAGAATAATTCAGCTTATAATGGGTTTCAACTGTGTAAATTTCTATAGCTTTTGGCCACAGGGGGGCGCTCCTTGCTCAGTGCCAGAGACTGTCTGTTGAAAATAGAAAAGCTAAATACTGTAATGAAATAAGCAACTCTGTCCACTACAGAAACAAACCTGGTTGGCTTTATTTTGTTTTTATCATCAGCAGTCTAGTTGCATTAAAAGTCTGTTTTTCCGTTCTCAAATATTTTTTTGAGAAACAATTCAAAATTCAAATGAATTTTCTGAGAATTCATTTGATTGTGCAGTTGCAATAATGGCAGTTATTGATTAACAGTAGTTCTAATTAAACATTTGACATCCACAACATCATAGTGCTGTTTTTTAATATTATCTGTTTGTTAGTTTTGTGTTTCTGTTGCTCCAGAGTAGCCATAATGCAGTTAATTGACCTTAAAAAAGCCCAGATATTCAGTACATCATTGCACAATGCTGTATAAAAAACCTACAATCAATATTTTTTTCTGATTAAAACTATTTCAATTGTTAGGATTTTAATAACTACAAGTCACGTGCCTTGACCTCCACCCCTCTGCTTTGAATATTTAGCCACCACAGAAATAGTGAGTTGTTTCAGGTAATAGTTTGCTTGGGAAGCCTCTTGTTGATTGGACTTGATTACATCACTTCCTTTACATGTAAATAGTTTTGTTGCGGTAACAACTGTGGCATCTAAATAATGGTACTAATTAGCAGGAAGGTACTGCTGTGCAGTGAAGAAAGCTAATCCATAATGCATGACTTTTATTCGTGTATAAACAGCTTGTTTCAAATGTCTTTTTGAAACTATAATGTGGGGTATGAAGAATGTTTGTCCTGTCAATTTTTATAATGTGCCTACGCCTTTCAAATTTCAACATAAACAACTGCTGATGTGATTTGTTGCTATATAAATGAAACTGAATTGAATTGAACATGCCATGGTTCTAATCAATACACACAAACATACAGTGCACTTTAGACTTGGCAGCCATGTTCCAGGTGCTCGTGTCCTCGTGACAATTCACAACAGCCTCATGGCAATTTATATTATAAGGTAAAGCCCCTACAATCACTCTGTGCCCTGTGAGCAAGCACTTGGTGACAGTGGGAAGGAAAATCTCCTTTTTACCAGGAAAGACCTCGGATACAACCAGGCTCATGGAGGGACAGCCATCCATTGAGATAAGTCATGGGCAAGGGGAAAGAGAAGAGAAGAGAGTTCCCAGTTATTAAATACAATAGTGTTGTATAAACACACAGAGAGTGGAAAGAGATGTGTGAAGAAGAAACGTAAAGCGCCCTCAGCAGCCTAACCTTTGCAGCATAAATAAGGGAAGGTTCAGACTCAGCTGATACAGTCCTAACTAAAAGCTTTATCAAAAAGGAAGGTTTTAAGTGTATTTCAAAATTAGAGTGCACATATGCTCTTCATCTAAACTGGGAGCTAGTTCCACAGGAGAGCGGCGTGATAGCCAATGAAGAGCAGCTAATATGGGAAAAGTCCACTTAGTACTCTTGATTCAAACCACTCCAGTACAATTCCTTTAATACTAACAGTGTGTTTAAATCGCTGTAGTAAAATCCTATGGTCAACAGTATCAAATGGACAAGCACTGAGATGCTTGTCCATTTGATACTTTTTGACCACTGTCAAAAAGTCATGCCCCAGTGTGTGTGTGTGTGTGTGTGTGTGTGTGTGTGTGTGTGTGTGTGTGTGTGTGTGTGTGTGTGTGTGTGTGTGTTAATTTATATTGGGTTCACATACTTTCTGCATTTCTCTGTTATGGGTCCCTGAGAAAAAAAGGTGAGATATGTGGTTTCTGTTGACTAATTCCATGATTCAAACCACCCTCATTTTGTAGGAGAGACTGACATTCCCCTGAGAAAACCTTTGAATACAGTAAACACAAATTATGCACAGTTGGTGACTGGGGTTTATAGCCTCTGTCATTTATTTGTCATATTTATCAACTACTTAAATGAACACTTTAACTAATAAAAACGTGTCATATGTAAGCGAAAACCTTGTTTTTTTCTGATTTGGTCGTGTGTGCTGCAGATGTGTTTTGGCTCTCTGCTGCCTCTCTGTGGTCTTAAATAAACATTACATTTCACTGTGATAGTGCTCTCTCTATTCAGCTTGATTTCATTATCACTATTGCGTTAAATCCAAATAACGCACAAGTTCATCTGTGATAACATCTGTGGTAATGTAACATTATAAACTGTGTAAGAAGAGCCGCATGCATATAAAATCATGGATACGGTTTTAATAATGTCCTTGAAGCAAACTTTTTTCTTCAATGGCAATTATTAAAAAGAAGCTAAGCAGATCCTCATTAATCTTATAATATCATTCTGCTTATAACCTTTTTATTATAAAAAATATGACATCAAACATGAAACAGGCATGAGAAACAAAGAACAATCCAAACAGGTTTCCTGCTGCACCTTCAACTGTACAGGTAATGATTCAGAGTCAGAATTCAATTCAATTGAATCACAACATTAAGGCAGTTTATACTGTAGGATAAACCCTGCGGTATTACATAGAACATTCTAGCAACTGGAGCAAGCACTTGGTGACAGTGGGAAGAAAAAAACCTCTTTTAATAGGAAGAAGCCTCTGCTCTGGGAGCGACGGCTTCTTCTTCTACCACGTCTGGTTGGCTGTGAGGGGGGCAGACAAAAGACACACTGTCTGAGAGACAGAGATTAACAATAGAAATTAATATAGAGATTACAATTATTGATTACATGTACAGTGGTGTATAAAAGTAATAAAAAACTGTGATTTTTACAGTGTGTTTTTTCCCTTTCTTCCTTCATCCAGGCATATGGGCCAACTTTTTAATACCCCTGAAAAATGGAGAAGTGATCGAGGGTCAGTATGTGGAGCTGCAGGCCCGGTACACTGGCGGCAACCCAAATTCCAAGAGTATCGCCTGGAACTTTTTGATGCCTAACACCAGCCAGATGAAGATGGTAAGGAAACAATTACACTTAAGTCTAATATACTGTATATCAAGCCAAGACAAGAAAAGACTTAAAGGTTTCTAATACTACTGTGCTGTGCAGATAGATGATCCAAAAGGAGGATCACAATCAAATAGATTTAGGGGAAGAAAGAGAACTCAGGAAGGGAAAGGATACAGGGGTTTTTTTTTTATTATTTCCCTTAGTGTCTCACCTTACTTTACTCTTTACAGGAAGAAACATTCATTAAATGTAAAAACATTTTCACTGATAAAAGAACAAAACTTAACTGCAATCTATTCAGAGTCGTATGTGTTTAGACAAGATAAAGTGAGCAATTCCCCTCTGACAAATTGTTCAATTCTATTGTATTTTATTTATACAGCACCAAATCACAACAACAGTCACCTCAAGTCACTTTATAGTGTAAGGTAGATCCTACAATAATAGAGAGAAAAACCCAACAATCATATGACCCCCTATGAGCAAGCACTTTGGCAACAGTGGGAAGTAAAAACTCAGTTTTAACAGGAAGAAACCTGCGGCAGAACCAGGCTCAGGGAGGGGCGGGGCCATCTGCTGCGACCAGTTGGGGTGAGAGAAGGAAAACAGGATAAGACATGCTGTGGAAGTGAGACAGAGGTTAATAACTAGAAATAATATGTATATAAACACATAGTGAGCGAGAAAGGTGACTGAAGAAGAAATACTCAGTGCATCATGGGAATCCTCCAGCAGCCTCAGCATAACTCAGGGTCACCTGATCATGCCCTAACTGTACTACTTTAGCAAGAAGGAAACTCTGAATCCTAATTTTAAAAGTAGAGATAGTGTCTGTCTCCCCAATCCAAATCTGGTTCCACAGAAGCGGGGCCTGAAAACTGAAGGCTCTTCCTCCCATTCTACTTTTAAATGAACTAGGAACAACAAGTAAGCCTACAGTCTGAGAGCAAAGTGCTCTAATGGGGTGGTATGGTACTAATTATGTAAGTAACTAAAATTTGACAAAGTGATATTTTTTCCAAACTGCTAATATATGTTTCCTATGCATAATATAATAATAGTAATATGGAGAAAATAATTGACAAGAACCTATTGTGCCTTTTCCAGCTCTTGGTTTTGTTTTTGAATGCTATTAGAGTTGCTTGGCATCATTTGTAGTTGAAAGTAATCATAAATACCAATGCATGAGTTCTTGGTGCAGCCCCTCAGTTCATCTTCTCTTTTAAACAGACAGTTTTTGCTCCTCACCGTTCTTACCTTTAAGGTAACAGGCGATGATGCGTTTAGATCACTGTGGAGTGATTTTGGCCCACTCTTCTTTGCAGAATGCTTTAATTCTTTCACATTGGAGGGCTTTTGAGAATAAACGGTCTGTTTAAGGTCTTGCCAAAGCATCTCAATCAGATTTAAGTTTTTTTCTTTTGCTGCTATGTTCTGGATCACTTTCCTGGTGCATAACTCAAATGTAATTGAACTTCAGAATACAAGCTGATGGCAGGAGATTTTCCTTCAGGATTCTCTGGTATAAAGCAGAATTCAAGGTTCCATCAGTTACAGCAAGTGATCAAGGTCCAGACCATCAGGTGACTAGATTACTCAAAGAAAACAGATTTTAATCTAAGAACATCTTTACTTTTTACTGTAAATGATGCATCTGCCTTGAACCGTTCTATTTATACTGTATTTCAGCCCCTTCCACTGCAGAGATACATATGCTGGAACTAGGTTTTATATCAGGCTTCTTTTGTTGTGTTTTGTTTTTTATTGTACAAGAGCCATATTCGTTAGAATGTAGTATTTATCTAACAATACAGACCTGCATAATTTGTGTTAATTAAATTGCAGAGAATGAGAGCTGAGAATTTATAGATCAGGTTCAAGAACATTAATATTACTGTTTAATTTGGCCTTATAGGTGGAAATGTGAAGGTTAGATTTAATTTTATTCACAACTGAACATAGAAAACATGTCCAATGTTTAAACTGAGAACGTACCTTTTTAAAGTGTGGGCTGTGAGTCCGCCGTGCACTGTTTACCTCACCTGCCGATATGCGTCATGTGTAGTTGCTTTGGAGGAGGCTGTAAAACTTTGTGTAGAGTCCAGTAAAGGTTGATGAGTCAGTGAAGCTAACGTCTGTCCAATGTCAGTGATACTAAGGTGAGTTGTTGAAGATGTCCTGAACTTTCCTCTGTAAGCACTGCTGATTTTACCAGTGTTAGTGAAACTTTCTTTTCTTTAAAGTCTTGCACTTGGACATTTAGCAAATAAATCTCTGGAAATGTTTTGGATAAATACAAAGTCCATTACATCCCTGACCTGGATGTCAGTGACACAGGTCAGTGATATCTGTTATGCACAACTACTTCTTCGTGTGCTTTCTTTTATGTACTAAAAGACCCCAAAAAAAACCCTTTTTTTAATCTTCTTTTTGTTTCATGTGACGCTTGCTTTCTGTCCTTCTGTCCAGATCATCTCCTACACCGACAACGAGGTGAAGGTGTTTGACGGACAGTTTAAGGGCCGTGTCGGTTTCCTACATCAGATGCCATCATCAGATGTGTCGTTCTACATCAACAACACCCGGGAGTCCGATTCAGGAAGCTACATCTTTCAGATTGTTAATGATGGTATTACTGAAACGGTTACCCTGGATGTGAAAGGTAAGGGAAATTCACCCGTTGCACAGCTGTACTTCTCAGATTCACTGTGAAACAGTAAAACAGAAAGTCTTGTAATAAAACATTACATAATCCTCTCCCCTCAGTCCCTCCTTCTGTTCCGAAGTGCTCTATGACAGGGAAGCCAGAGGTAAAAGGAAATGTTACTCTGATCTGCATGTCCAGCTCTGGGAAACCTATTCCTTTGTACAAGTGGAAGAAAACCAGCCCCACCTCTGAGGTCTTCTTCTCACCCATGCTCAGTGAGTGCACAGCGAAAAAACAAAGAGTCATTGTTTGCTATGAATGTGAATTATTGATAGAAAAAGCAGCCTGCACACCGTCTTTTGGGATTGTCACTTAGCACATCTTTGAGAACTGTTATACATGTGAAATAATGTGTCTTCATGTGTGTTTGACTGTCTTTTCCATGTAAACTGCTGTGTTAGATGAGAAGACTGGCACTCTGAAGCTGAACAACCTGAGCAGCAACATGTCGGGGAAATACGTGTGCACAGCCAGCAACACGGTGGCAGAAAAGAGCTGCGCAATCGACCTGCACATTACCAACTGTACGCAGCAAGTGTAACCCTGGTTATGGTTTATTAATAAAAATAAGTGATGAAAAATAGTTATGGACCACACATTCAGATACACTATTATCAAGCATGAACAGCGAGCATCGATGTAATTTATTATTTCTGTTGGACACGATCATATCCTACTAATTTCTTATGACTGCTGACACGTCATAAGAAAACTAAATGAATATGCAGCGAACTTTCTTACATATATATTAAAATATTACAAATATACAATAATTTAGCAAAAGTATCATTATAAACCCCTATCACTCATGACTTACACAGATTCAAAGTAAAAAACAAACCCTGTTTGCCAGACATGTTTAACGTTGCTAGCATAGGGCTGTGACATTTTACATTGTAACCATTAGCTTAGCTGACTTTTCTATTCAGCAGCTAAGAAAATTATACTTTTGTCAAAGTTGGCTGAATTTGTCTTACTTTAACATGAGTCTGGACAGTCAACCATGCCCAACACAACCTAGCGTCCTGGGAATATATAATGTTGCAGAAGCCTGAAAACAATGGACAGCGGTAAATTAGTGATCAACATCGCAGCATTATTGTAGTGTCTTTACATTACAATATAAAGCGCCTTGAGGCAACAGCTGTTGTGATTTGTCCCTATATAAATGAAACTGAATTGTAGCTTAAAACTGATTTGCTAGGTCACAACACAACTGGTCACCTGATTAGTCCATCTCTATGTCAAACAGAAAGGACATCTTTACATGACTCGAATATAAAACATTAATCTGCTTTTCTAGCCAGTGCTGTACAAGTACTATTGATTCTACACGAAATGAGGTAATAAAAGTGTTTTTAAATTCTTTGAGATAGTAATTGTATGTTCTTTAATTCCAGCCAATAAAGTGGGGGTGATTGTTGGTGCCACAGTTGGCTCAGTGGCTGGCTTCATCTTCCTCCTTTTTGTGTGCCTCGCTTTTGTCTTCGTGATAAGGAGAAGAAACAACGAGGATGACTTGGCCAATGAAATCAAGTGAGTCAGTGTGGCTTAAATGCAAGCAGAATTTTATCATTTAAAATTCGTAACAGCATCTCAGCTGGCCAGCAGATCTGAACCAGGACCCTTTTGCCACAGTGCTAAACAGTGTCAGTTCAGGCAAGTCATAAGTGGCAGCGTTGGTAGATGAAGTTCTTGTTGCTGCTGCTTTGAATCAAATTCATTTTAGTCCTTTGCAGATGACCCAGGTTTTACTTTTGACATGTACCAATTGCACAGGAATGCACATTTTGATCTTGCACATTTCTCAAACTAAAGTGATTCTATCACACCTGTTTAAGAAGCCTGTTTTTCAGATTTAATTTTCATATCCTGTGATAGCAGAAACAAATTACCATAGTTTCAAGATTTAATGAAGTACTCCATTTCAGTGTTACTGTGAACTAATTATGCATTTCTAAAAGTAATCTACACGCCACAAATAAGTAATCCTGCACCTCGATGTCTACAGGGAGGATGCTCAGGCTCCCAAGCGTGTGTCATGGGCTAAGAGCGGCATGGGTTCTGACATCATCTCCAAGAATGGCACCCTGTCCTCCATCGCCTCCAGCCCACACCACAAAGAGTCCTCCCATCACCACAACAACCACCACCACCACCTGCAGCAGTATCCACAGCGCCCCCCCTCAGACACTGCATCCATCATCACCGCCACAGGCAGCAATGCCGGCTATAGACCGTCCCGCCACCAAGGGGCCTCCACTCCCACCCATTACAGCTACAACAACAACACCACCCTGCCACGTGAACAGCCATTGTCCCCCGAGGCCGGCAGCAATGGCGGTTCCATGCCCAGACCCGAGCGCTACACCCAGTTGCCTCAGGCACAGGCGCTGCCGCAAACGTACAACCAGCCTCGGCTGCAGCTCCAGACCGCTCCCTCCCCGCCACCACTACCCACCTCCACCATCATGGCCTCCAACATCACCCGAATGGGAGGCGTGCCCATTATGGTTCCTGCACAGAACCAGGCCGGATCTCTAGTCTAGCATGAGCTAAGGGAATACTCTCACAAAGGATCAATTGCTGATTTTTCAAAGGGACTTTAATATTTAGCAAAGAATTCAAAATGAAAGGTCATTTACTGATGCCAACAAGCTCTCAGACACACTGTTTACTTCCTTTAAGAATACTTACTTATAGTTCTTTTGTACTCTGTATGCACTGTACACATTTGAAACTATGTATAGATATGATTTTCATACATTTGTCCAGTATCATCTTTTCTACTTTATGGATTTTAATGTTTTCATTTTTCATATTTAGATTTTTAAATGTAATTTCTTCCAAACTGTTTTCCTCCTGCCATTTACTAACCGCAGCTGGAACGCTGTGTGTGCTAATCTCACGGACAGAAAAAAAAGAGCACCAGCATGCTACACTTTATCTATTGTCTTTATTTAGAGAAACTACCTGAAGGACTCATAGGTCATTACTGTTTAAGAAGGAGAATGTTGCTCATAAACACTGGGTTTAATCTATGTATTATTAACTCTATTTCAGCACCAGACATCAAAAGACAACATAATGTGTTGTGTGATAAAGTTTGCCCTTGCAAAGTATCCTAATCCTTTTTTTTGGCTTTGCTTCTGTTGGGTTTTCAACTTGCTTTCAAAATGCTTTTAAACTCACTTCTTTAAATACAGATGAGCAAAAGCTTCTGATAATACTGAGCTGTTTAGGACTGCAGAACAGTAAATTTGCTTATATTCTTGACTAGTACTAATAACCAGTGTTGGGGAAGTTACTTTGAAAAGGTAATTAATTATAGTTACTAGTTACTTCTTCAAAAAAGTAACTGTTAGTAACTGAGTTACAATATTCTAAAAGTAATTAATTACTTGAAAAGTAACTATTGCGTTACTTTATAAAAATGTTTAACCCTCTGGGGTCCAGGGTATAATTGGCCATTTTAACCACTTCTGATTTGACCTCTACATTTCACCTTTAAAAACTGTTTACTTGTTTGGTATCATTCTTTTCAGCACAGCCTCACGTGTCTGAATTTCCAGTTATGTTTTCATTTTGACATACTGTATTAACACAATTGATCTAAAATCAGACAAAAAACATAAAATCAGAGTAGAAAAAGTTATATTTTTTACTGTAACAACAACAAACATGTTTAATGAATCATATTTCATAACTTTAAATGCAAATATAAATTGTCAATTTTAAAATCCTATGCACAAGTTTTGCAAACAACAACGTTATTTGCATCCATTTACCTTTTACCTTGATTTTTTAAATAACCATTTCAAACTATTTACAGAACAATCAGTTGTTCTGCATTCAATAAGATGCAACACAAATTATTTGTGCCACTCCAAAAACACAATTTCTGTCCACTATAAAGGAGAACATCACAGCCTGATACCTGCAGGTCTGACAGCAGCAGGTGTATCACTCCTGTTTCTACCTGGAGACAGCAGTCGCCTCATTGTTCTGACACACAACACAAAACTATCCACAACACTACACACTAACTACACACTCCAAACACGCTAAACGTCACAAAACTCTCTCTCTCTCTCTCTCTCTTTTTCGTTAGACAGTGATCATGATTACCGTCCGCGGGAGCGCGCGCAGCTACTTAACGCTGTAGCGTCCACATTACTTACAGCTACTTCCATGCAACTGATATAAGATGCAGTAAGCTGAACACAGCTTCAATCGTCTGTTTGTTGAAAAATAGTAACGGAGCGCATTTTCTTGTTAGTAACTGTAACGGCGTTGTAACGATAGGAATAGTAATTAGTTAGATTACTCATTACTGAAAAAAGTAATGCCGTTATTCCCATCACTGCTAATAGCTAATAACTAATCATTTAAAGTTGCCTGCAGCATTCAAATTGTAAATATGTGAATTTTGGGGGGTAATTGGTAGCACGTTGTTGAGTGCAGCCTTTATGGACAACAGAAACAGGGGACGTGTTTGCCTTTATTACCACTTTGTGTTGGCATTCTTTTGTAACTTAGTCATCATCTGCGTCATCAGCATAAATTCATTACATACATTCATTATTTGGACCTGTTCTTCTAGACTGGCGCAAAGAGCTTATAGCATTAGAGAAAGACACCCGGTGATCACACAGTCCCGCACAGTGAGGATAAAGCTCTCGCTTTTAACAAGAGGGAGTAGGAGCCACCTTCTTTGACCAGTAGTGGATCAAGAAACTGAAAAAATATACAACCGGCCATCTGCCACAACCCAACCAGTCGCGGTAGATTGCCGCCCTTCCCTGAGCCTGGTTCTGCTGGAGGATTATTCCTGTTAAAAGGGAGTTTTTCCTTCCCACTGTTGCCAAAGCGGGTCATATTACTGTTGGGCAACTAACAATAATATGACTTTCTTTGTATTATTTCTCCGTATTATTGTAGGGTCCACCTTACAATATAAAGCGCCTTGAGGCAACTGTGATTTGCTGTATAAATAAAATTGAATTGAACTGAAGAGCAAAAAGAGGCCACCAAATATATCAGCTAGCAGCAGAGCACCACTATGCATCACATCAGGATTAGAACCATAAGGCAGGTCTCCTTTCAAAATGGTCCACCACACTTCAGTACTTATGTATTTAAACTCCTTGGAAAAAAATTGTGGATATACAGTTATGTAGCACAAATTTGACAAATTTCTATAGTTTCTTTACTTGAGTATATCAAGTATTCACATTCTACTTAGAAATATTTGGGGAAATGTTAACAAGCGTAAAGCGCACGAAAGTCTGTTAAGAAGCCTCGAGATGCATTGTTAGGTCAGCAAATTTGAGCCATTTTATCAAGTTTCATTTAAGCTGATGGAGTTTTTGGCTAAAAACCTAAAGACTCCATCAACATTATTGCAGGACCATCAGTCTTGCACTACAGATATTCCTGGAATCTCGACCTCTTTAGACTTTCTTTATGCACCTTGGAAGTTAACAAATGTGTTTCAGTTTGCTTCTAATCTGAAACAAATAAACTAGATTTGGTTCAGAAACTATTTTCCATTTCCAAAATGTGTGGACATATTTTGAATAAAAACTGCTGTGAGGGAGGCACTGTTTTGTAAAAATCACATTTGTAAGAATGTATCCAAATAGCTAAGGTCATTTTAATACACTGAATGATTCCAGAACTTCTTTTCATTAGTTAAGAACTAAAACTATTTATTATGTTTTTACACATTAGCGCTATTTGTAATGTCTGTTGTTACTGAATATGATTTCGATTTGGAAAAGAGAAGAAAGTGTGGTCATATTCTGCTGTAGTGTAATTACACTGGAGCATATGTTTGTTATTTAAGCTTTTGGTTAATGTGCACAGATATTTTTACAATTATTTACATGACATTCTGAGATGAAGGCTGATGAGGTTGAAGGAAAACATACTGTAAAAGCATCTCATGCAAACCACTTGAGAATATAAGCTCAAGACTAAAGTCAAGATTTCATGAGGGAAGTTGAAAGAAAAGAGGAAATCTGTTTGCTGTGCATTTAAGACTCTGTGTCCTTTAAAAGTGTACATTATGGACATTCAAATGTATTCAACGCAAGCCTTTATTTTTATATTGTACATGTATAAAAAGCACATTAAGAAAAGTGAAAGAAGTGCTCACTATCACACTGAGTTATAAACCAGTGTGGATTGTATAACTGCTGTGGACAAATTGGTGGCCAAACAAATATGCTTACTTATACAGACGGCCTAAACTGTAGACAATAATGTGCAGTGTGCACTTGTATCTTCCATATTTATGTTCATTGAAAATGCCTTGTATTATATTTTCAATTAAAATTTAAAAAGATCAGCTGTTTGTGAGTTTTGTTTTATTCTTGTTTTCCAAGTTTTACCAATTTTGTCTTCTTGGCAAGCTTGTAGAAGGAAGGAAGGATTGATGACTGAGCTTGAAAGGACACAGGGTTTTCCTTTGGCGTTTTTTGTTAGAAAAAAGCTGACAAGGATCTGTCATTAAACAATCCAGCACCAAGAGAGGACCAGCCACTCCTTTAAGTAGCGGTTCAGGACAATGTCATCACAGGCGTGTGGAAGTGTGGAACCAACAGGCAGAAAATCTCCACTAAGTCCCGCTGCTGCACAAAAACAAGCACACACACGTAAACACACAAACCAGGATAGCAGAGGAATTGAGTAGATAGCTGAGGTGGAGAGATGGACAGGAAGTAGGAGGTCAGCATGGAGAGGACAGAGGGAACAGATACAAAACTGATGAATAATCAGCAAATACAATGATGTCAAAAGTATGACAATCCCTTAAAAACATCCTGGGATCAGAGCTTTCTGTGTGAACTGAAAAAGATTCTTCATCTTTTTGCCAAACACATTTCGTTTTTCCAAGATCAGACCTATGCATCCTCTATAGCAGGGGTGGGCAACTCCAGGCCTCGAGGACTGGTGTCCTGAGACCTCTACTGAACCCGCAGTACTTCAACACAGCTCACACTGTTACACTGGAGGCATAAAAATAACCCCTAAAAAGAACAAACCCGGTGATTCTATCAGCTGTAATGGTATCATCTGTCCACAAGGTGTCAGATTTTATTGGTCGATTCACTGAGCAACCCTTTGATATCCATAAAGCTAAAACACTTCACAGCCTGATTGTTTGCTTTGCAACAATCCCACCAACTTCATATGTCTACATTATTGCTGTTGAGAGTTTGATGAGCCAGTACCTTCTGCTTCTGCATAGTCTTTATACAGCAATAAACAGCTGTGAATGTTATTGTGTATGAATTTTCTAGAATGAGGCTGTAGAGGTGCTACATAAATCCCAGTGAGGTTCAGCCTACCATGTTGTACTGGATGGGAGACGAGGAGGAAAGAAGCAAGCCTGCTGGAGAAACTCACACTGATTTACAACTGAAAGAAAAAAGTGCAAAAACAGAGAAAAGCCTTACATAAATGAAGAGCTTTTCCCCTCTGCTCCTCCTTCATCAGATCTCTTTCTGGTACAGGAAAATTCAGAATCGATTCGTGTTTATGGATGGATTTATGTGGATGGACCAAAGAAGTTCAAATGAAACATGGAAGCACATAACGGAGTGAGTAGAAACTAGGAAAGTGCTCAAAGCTTTAGCTGTGTGTGAAAATTAACCAAAACAACAATAATGTTTGTCAGGTTACATGGATGAAAATCATCACTTCATAAGATCACTCAGGAGTAACATGACTAAGTACAAGTTCCTGTTTGACTCTAAAAAAAACAAAAAAAACTTCATATTTGAAAGTCCTGAAGTGCACAGTGTCATGTAAAAAAATTAGACTCTAGAAGTAAAAATAGTATTTTATATTCAGTCCTGTATTTAAGAGGGATCCAGTGCAGAGGAGCCAGTGTAGGAGAAAAATGCTCTCCCTTTCTGTTCCCTGTCATTTTTGCTTTGATTTTTAGGAAATCCTGAAAGTAACAAATTACAGTAGTCAACAGGGAAGCAGCAAAGTCTTAAACACCAGATGTGCTTATCCGGGATTTAAATCTTGAAGTTGGATCAGTGACTCTTGGCTGAATGTCCTGGAGCTGTATGTGAGGCATTCAGGGAACACCAGTCAATCGCAGCTACATTGTTAGCAGAGATTATATTCTTCATGAAATGAACAAAATACAATTACTATTCTCTTAAACAAGCAAAAAGGAAAACCCACAAAAAACAACCATGCTGAGTAAGTTTTTAAAATGTCCTTATAAGATCCCAAAAGATTGACTCTGTAAATCTCAACGTAGCGTTTTCAGTGGGAGAAACATTTTGTCACTCAACCAAGTCACTTCTTCAGTCTCAGCTGGCTACAGGTTTCCCCAACCTTTTAAACAGTACATTTCCACAATGACTGAAACTAGCACCACTGACAAACAATCGGCTGTGAGGTCAGTTCCTTGATCATTAACATGCAAATTGTCTGAGACTAAGAAAGTCACACATGTGCAAATAAGTCTAGGTTAGGTTCCCCCTGTGTCATTGTCCTCTGTGTACCTTTGTGTGTGTGTGTGTGTGTGTGTGTGTGTGTGTGTGTGTGTGTGTGTGTGTGTGTGTGTGTGTGTGTGTGTGTGTGTGTGTGTGTCCCCTCTTTTTCTGTCTCATCTCCCTTAACTGTTTCCGTTGTTTAGAGCACAGGATTTCCTTCTGTGCCACCTAAAGTTACGTAATATTAGCTGCGCTGTTCTGGCTTCTTTTTTGTAAACCAATTGAAATTCCTTTGTGCCTTGATGCTTGCATAATATTTTTGCTTTCATTTATGCTCATGTTGCTTTATTATCCATCCATCCTCTTCAACGTATCCTTATCAGCCAGTAATGCAATTCATCCTGATCGGTGATTGGTCAAAAGTCTAGGGTGGCAGAAGGGGGGAGAAGAGGCTTGTGATTGGTGAAAAATGTGCAATAAAGGAGACTTCTCTTTTCCATTTCTCTTTTTTTCTTTATCAGGTGATGTCTCCAGCTCCTTTATCTCACCTGATGCCTGGACTGCCGTCTGTGGTCTTCAGTATGATCACAACGTGTTATTTATGTATTTTGACTGACTTACAATGACAGGACAGTAAGCATTATCAGTGCACATGCAATAAAAGCATGTAGTTGTCACTCTAACATTGATGAGGATTTTCCTTTGGCTCTTTTGAACCAAAACAGGTTGGAAAATCCCCTGAAATTAAGAGCAATCGAGAATGAATTGCTTTCTTCTCTTCTGTGTTATTATGATGTGCAAAGACTAGCCATAAAAGGAGTCTTTTAGGTTGCCCCGATGAGACGATGTAATATATTTATTTTATATTTATATATATTTTCCACTTTTATACTGGAAAATGTGAAGGATTATTTATACCATTGTACTAGTCATTTACAGACATGCAAGAAATTAAATGCATACCGTGAACTCTTGACCCGCACACGAAGAGACATTGTTGCACTTTGCTGCCATGTTAGGGTCCACTTGTCAAAGGTCAAAGAGTTGTAAAATCACGACAAAGATGCTATGAGAGATTATGTTTGTCCTGTGACAAAATATTTGAAGAGGGGTCACTGAATAGTTCATTATGAAAATGTTGTGATCATATACCTTTCACAGTCACTCGACCTCAACCAAGACTATTTGGGGGAAATTTGACTGTCATAACAGATAGATATTAGCTTTGTTATTGTTTCCGAATCAATTCCAGGAAACACTGAAGCTGTTGCAGAGGCATGTGTTGTACAAATACTTCAAAAACTTGTGTTTGCCACCTGCTTGTACACATTGCTTCTGTGGTTCCGGTCTGTTATGTGTTTTGTTATGGAAATTTTAACAATAACCTGCAACACACCCAGTGAGCTTGATTTGAAGTGGGTTTAATAAACACATTGCAATGTGGAGAGAGCATCCCAGTGAAACACTAGGATCATCCCACTATCTATTTAACGTCTCCCATTACAATGGCCTCACTGTGTTAACATTCCACATGCATGTAAACTGGTGATGGGAGTGCTCTTACTATAGTAAAGTGAGAAAGTGATATTACTATAACTAATGTGATATGATTAAACATGTGATTACTACATGAGAAAAGAAGTTTGCCTCCACAGTTTCTACATAGTTTTGTCTTCTGAGCCTGTTGGCAGAGAATGCTATTTGTGTGCAACTTAATAAAAACATATCAAACATATTTCTCTTTCTATAGATTTTATTTATTTATACTTGTATGTTTTGTCAGTGCCCTTACGATTATTGTGGTGCTGATTCAAAGAAGATCAGTAAGTCTAAGGCAGATTAAAGCCCAACTTAGGCATTCATTAAGTGAATCCACAACTCACTGTTACTATAACACAGGACACTTCATTAAAGTGGATGAAACAGGAATACAGGAAAACAGCACTGCAGGGTAGTCAATCAGTGAACTTGATTATGAATCCAATGCAAGGGGCTTTACATAATCAACTGTGTACAAAAAGTCAATAGTCCCTGTCAGGTACGCTGGAATCATACACGTTACCATCAACAGTATCATTGTGAATGTTACACACTTAAAGAAAGTTTACAATGAGCAACATGTACTGACAATAGCCATACACAGGTAAATGTGTAGTAAATGGTAATGCAGTAAATCTGCCTAGTACGATATTAAATACACGAACACTTACGACTTCATATATGTCACATCGTTTGTAACGAGCCACGGAAAGCACCACCGGGCACTGCAGACGTGAAGGCGCGTGGATACCGTCTGTGCCTGTGAATTTTTCTGTTTTGAGGACGGCTTCTTTTACCTGTCACTACAGATGGTCTGTTTATGTTTTGATTGAGAGCCTTTTTTTGGGCAGCTGAAGAGGAGAAGTCTATCTTATGGCCAACCTCTGGCTGTATCTTGGTCATATTACCCAGCAAAATCAAGTATGCAGGTTCATCTGTAACAGTCCTTGTGCCACAGATCCACACTGTTGCTTCTACTTTAAACAGAAGAGCAGAGACATGGGTGCAGGTCTCCGCGACTCCGGCCATACAGCTGCAGTGGGCGGCTTCAACCTTCCCTGTGATGCTCACAATGACCCATGGCTGCAATGCTGGTTGATTCAGTCTTTGAGAGTGCAGTACCTGAAACACACACAGGCAAAGTTCAAGACACGAACTTTAATAAGCCAAGGCCGACACAAATGTGTTGTGTCTACGTTCAAATACATTAATCATAAATGTAACAACTAAAGTGTTTTTATGTATCCATATATAGAAAGCTGCATGTTATATTTTAAATCTGCATGTTTCTTTTTAGAAACCTATCAGCAAAAAACTTAAGTATGTAATGCAAGGATGTAATCACTTTCAAGAGTGAGAAAGCATAAAGTTCGACTTTAAGTGACAATTGTGGACACTTAATATGATAAGGCGATTCTGCAGGTCATTAATCAATGTATAAAACTAAAATAAAATGTGTCACTAAAATGTATTTAGTGACACAGCACACAAACACGGAAGCAAGATGTGTAATTAGGATTATTTATAATAAATATGAATTAATTAGTGTAATTTCATTAACCATAGAGAATAACTAAATCCTTCAGGACAATGTCACATCAGTGCACTGAACTCACTATGGCATCCATCTAACAGAGCTTCCACATGTTCTCACTGTAATTTCCCCTCATGAATGAATTTATGCTGCACTAATCTGAATGTTCGGAGGGAAATCAAACGCATTTTACTCGTAGTACTCAAGCTGACTTCACTTGGTTTGAATGACGGCGTACTCACAATTGCACCCAGTCCTTGGTGAATTGGATGTGCGCCTCCAGAGATTTATGACGGCGAAACTGGTGCGCCGTGTATGCGCTGACTTTACAGACAAGGTACGAGAACAGATCATGCTAAGTCAACAGCGGTTTGGTCTTCAGGGTTTCTACTCCACTTTCATACGGGTCCACATTTCCGATGCACGCTACTTTTTGCAAGTACCGTCTCTTTGCATGTGGACACAAACTGTCTCTACACCGTCCTTTTCATTTTGAGCTACAGTGTGTTTGTTTTGATTCGTGGCCTGGTGCTCCCACAATGCATTGCGGCGTTACGTCAACTCCAAAGCCCGTTGCGTGCAGGAGAATATGCGCATGCGCATTGCCATGGTGATTTTAAACGTGCAAAAATTCTGTTTAGTAGTTGTTGCTGTTTCTTTCTTTCTTTCTTTCTTTCTTTCTTTCTGTCACTATAATTCATTCAAGGCTTTGTGGGAAATGCTTCTCCTGTAAAAGTTTCAGTCACCGGCGACATTTTTTCATCAGCAGAACGTTGACCGTCATCACAATGAACCAAATTCGATGACGTCACAAAAGTCAGCTCAAAGCACAACCAATCAAAATCTTGACTTTGATCTGAAAGTCCTTAAATAGCCGTTAGTTCGCAGTGTTCCTCACAGCAATCAGTTGCGATTAGTTCACATTTGCTTCGTGTTTTTAAACAGTTTCCTAAAGAGATTTAAACTCTTTTTCAAGGACATTTTAAAAGTTCTGTACCAATCAGCTAAAGTTTGACAGCTGTACCGACCAGTTTCCTCCAGTCTATTAAAGCAGACTGTTTTCAAAAAATGGATAGAGGAGACGGCTCACAAAACCATGACGATGGTGAACAAAACCATGTTGGTGTAGGACTAGCAGTCAATGAGCTGCTTTTGGCACTGCTGCAACAGGGAAATCTTAGAGCAGTTGACAGGATGTTCCCCTGGATTGAAATCAATCAGTTGCGTGGTTTAGTTGATAATCAACTGCCACAACAAGAGGAGGCAGTTGATGTTCCGGCAGGAGGCATCGAAATAAATCCTCCCCAGGAAATAGCAGGACCCTGGGAAAATTTTAGAGCAGAGATGGGAGTAGGCGATGGCATTGAAAGAAATCCACCCCAGGAAATAGAAGGACCCTTGGTCATTAATGGAGCA
This sequence comes from Aulonocara stuartgranti, assembly GCF_965226115.1. Lineage (NCBI taxonomy): Eukaryota > Metazoa > Chordata > Actinopteri > Cichliformes > Cichlidae > Aulonocara > Aulonocara stuartgranti. The sequence goes on from NC_138946.1 coordinate 30,670,487, forward strand.
GAGATGGGAGTAGGAGATAACATAGAAAGAAATCCACCCCAACAGATAGAACGACCATTGGTCATTAATAGAGCAGAGATGGGAGCAGGAGATTACACAGAAAGAAATCCACCTCTAGAAATAGAACAACCCGTGTACAATAATGTAGCAGAAGAAGATCCAATTATTGATGAAATCAGGTGGTGGGAAGATGAGGGATCTGAGAGCGACACTGAAAGTGTTCCTGATAGTGACACAGATGACGATGGAGACAATGGCCAGGATGCTCCTGTGCTATTGCCCCCCAACCCAGTACCAGACGGTTCGAGGAGGAGACCAAGGGAGGAGGAGGATGAAGAAGAAGAAGATGGGAGAGCTAGGAAAATGTCTAAACACTGAATTTTGAGCTGAGCTGGACAGTCAGTGTTGCACCCATCTTCCAAAGCTACATGTGTCCTACATTGCGTTTCTTTCTGCAGAGGAGCTTGCTTCCAATAAAAGCAGCAGGAACAAAGACAGGAAACAAATAAAAAGGAAAAAGTGAAAAACTGCAAAGCAGAAAAGCAGAAAAGGAGGAAACAGAGACTCAACGAAGGAAGATAAATAACAGGAAAAAAAAGAAGAAAATGTCATGGCTGTGTGAAGGCAGGCAGGAACCCAAGAGCAGGACTCACAGAGGCAAATGTGAAGTCAAAACACCCGTCTTTATTGGGAGTTTGCCGATTGAACAGAAAACTAACTAAACTGGGAAAGCAACAGACAGGAAACCGGGCAAACAGAAAAAACAGAGTAGAATGAAGAACGACGCAACGACGAGCAGGGTGAGACTCAGACACTAAATACAAGAGGTGAACAGGACTGAAAGGACACAGCTGGGAGACACGGCTGACACTGATTACACAGACGAGACAGGGAGAGCACAAAACTGAACACACTGACATAAGACACAGACCTTCAAAATAAAACAGGAAATGCACAGACTGGACTCAGAGACACAGTAACAGACAGAGAACAGAAGGAACACATGGGCAGAAACTAAACAGGGAACACAGAACCCAGTGTCCTACATGTAACATGCTCAGAGACTGAATCTCGGCTGGCCCCCTCTGACCCACGGACTTAGTTTCCTGCCACCAGGGACCTGTTTACCAGACTTCCCATATACCACCCATGACCCAATATGATTGTGCATACAAGTGGAAAGCAACATATGTGTCTCATATCACTGGTACCTTGTTAGATGGTGATGATTGTGGTCTCACTGGTCGCAGACATGGAGGGAGTGGTCCTATTGGTTGGCTCCCACATTAGGAAGGCCTAGTTAGCCAGCTAACTAGGCCTCTTAGTTAGCTAGTTTAGAGTTTTCTGTTAAATTATGTTGTAAATTTATGTTGCATGTAGCACCTTGGTTCCTGGAGGAACGTTGTTTCGCCTCACTGTGTACTGTTAAACTGTATATGGTTGAAGTGACAATAAAGCCAACTTGACTTGAATTGAACTGAATTGAATGTCCTTCAAGAAGCCTGGAGAACTTTTCCTGAAGACTACTTTCGCTATAATAAAAAAAAAGAAAAAATTAAAGCAAAGGTAATGACTAGTTTGGGTGTTGTAGTCCTTTAATAATCAAGGAAAAGTAGTAAATCCACAATTTAAAAAAAAAATGCTTTTATTATAAATAATCCTGGTGTGGATTAGTTACTTACACATCAAACCAATGTTTTACAGGCAGAACATTGCTCATCTGAGTTTTTACAGACCCAGAGTGAAATTCACACAAGTTCAGCTTTCATTACCTGATCAGTGCGCCACTGAAGCAGACCCACTCTGCTCTGTCTTTGAAGATTCACCATGAGAAATTGGCATTCCTTGCTCTAACTGTCCACAATATGAAAGTCACAGGAAAAACCGACATGTCTTTTTTTTATGTTTGTTTGTTTGTTTTAACCCACTATGGTGCCACTTAAAATCCCTGTGTTTGAACAGTACACTTCAATTCTGCTTTAACAGCAATCCTTGATGTGCAGGGAAACATCAGGGTTAGCAAACTCACAACGTGAGTCTTCTTTCTCTGGGCCACATGTGTAATATTTATGTTTTTGTCCATCGAGCCACTCCATAGAGCTTCACCGCAAGTCATGATTAATTGCAGCAGAGAATAAACACCAGCCTTCAGACCAGCTGCAAAACAGAAAAATAAACACGTGGACAAAATGCATAAATTTGCTGTAATGTAAGTTAATAAAGTAAGTTACATACCGCAAAAGCCAATAGCTCCTCCAGTCACACAACCACTGTTGCCTTGGGGCAGACTGACAGAAGCGAGGCTGCCATATCGCGCCATCGGCCCCTCTGACCACCACCAGTAGGCGGCAGGTGAAGTGTCTTGCCCAAGGACACAACGACCGAGTCTGTCCGAGCCAGGGTTCAAACCGGCAACCTTCCGGTCACAAGCCGAACTCCCAACTCTTTGAGCCACGATCGCCCCAAAGTTTTCTCCACTTTGGATGCCTCCAGTGAGTTCTGGCAAATTCCACTGGACCCCAGCTGCCAAAAACTGACCACGTTCATAACTCCCATGGGCAGGTTTTGCTTCAGGCGTCTGCCATTTGGCATAACAGCACCCGAGATCTTCCAGCGGCTCATGAGCACTTTGCTCAAGGGCCTAGATGGGACTGTCATTGTGATGGACGACATACTGGTTTTCGGGGCTAAGAAAGAGGAGCATGACCAACGCTTAGATGCAGTATTACTGACAATCAAAGCATCAGGCCTTAAGCTCAACAGGTCCAAGCAGCTATGGCCTGCATGCTGCACTGTTACAGGACCATGACGGGGAGTTTTGGCCTGTTGCTTTTTGTTCTCGCACTCTCACAGATGCAGAGAAAAGATATTCACAGATTGAAAAAGAGTGTTTAGCATCTGTCTGGGCCTGTGAACATTTTTCCCGCTACATCCAAGGCATGGGTCATGTATGTGTACAAACTGACCATAAGCCCTTGGTGCCTTTGATCAACTCATACGACCTTGACCAAACACCACTGAGATGTCAGAGACTGCTGATGCGACTGATGTGATTCAGTGTCACTGCTGAGCATGTTCTCGGTAAACAGTTAGTGGTGGCGGACGCACTCTCCAGACATCCACTGCATGGATGCTATCAGTTCGAGACAGACAGCCGGGTCAAGGTATATGTGAGCAACGTAGTGACAAGCAAACCTATCAAGTCACATAAGTTGGAGGAAATTCACAGTGCTACACAGAGGGACCCAGAGCCTTTGAGAATGGCAAAGAGTTCATCACTGCAAGGCTTCTATGCAGCCAGAAGCCACCTTTCAGAATCAGACGGTCTAGTGCTCTACCACGATCGCATTGTAATTCCCACAGCACTCAGACCCAGTGTCCTTGACCAATTACATGAAGGCCACCAAGGACTAACTAAATGTAGAGAGCGTGCAAGATCAACAGTGTGGTGGCCCACCATTGGACTTCAAATGACACACAAGGTGAGATCATGCAACTTTTGCAGAGAGCACAAGCCTACACAGCGACGGGAACCCCTCGTGACTACTCCTCTGCCCAATGGCCCCTGGCAAACGATTGCAGTACTCGAAAAGACATTGTTGCCCAGTCCAGTCAATAGGGACACGGTTTGCCAAAGGGATGCTCCAAAGGGAGACTGAGGACTATCTCCTTTCTATGTTCTAAGGGCAGAATAATACCTTATCAGGACTGAGGGTAGTCTACCCCTGTGATGTCGTACGTTCTGACAACACTGTTTTATATTTAAAGTACTTTTGTTAAAGGGGAAGATGTTGTGAGATTTATTTTTCTTGTACTAGTAAGGCTACTATGGGGCCGGCCACTAGAGGTCGCTGGAACACTGTATGTTTTTGGAAAATTGATGTAGCCACGTACACTGGTGCTACAGTTCAATAAAAGTAGTCCGTGCTGAATAAACCCTGCGTCTTATTGCCTCCTATCATGACAGAGCTTGAGCAAGATCTTACTATTTCACAGATGTGGCGTATGGCTGAATTGTGTAAGCCTGATTTATACTGTCCTCAATAAATCTGTGTTTGTTTAATATAGGGCAGAAATATGATAAAATACTTATAATTGTAGAGTTTGTTTTCATGGAAAGTGAGAATTTTTTTTGTTTTGAAACAAATAATAATCATTTTTAAATAATCTCTTTAGTCACAATAAATTTGCAGTGAGCAGGAACATTGTGCACTGAATTCCTGTTTTTTTCTAAATGTAGGTATTATCAGCATCCGATAAAGATCCTTCTCAAAAAAAAGTCTTTGCCAAATTTTAGACACATTACAGAAACATAAGAGCTTCTAAAAGCATCTTGGCCATTTGGCAGCTGTTGAAACACATCCAGACATATTGGAATATTAGGATATATATTATTGGACTGGAATATTAGAAACTACATGTGTATCCCCAGTCAAAATTGCACTCACACAGTAGTCCTGAGGAAATAAACATTTTTGTCTGTCTTTTTTGATAACTTGTAAAAGTCAAAGTTTCCAAAGAATAGATTCAAATGAAAAAAGAAAAAGAAAAAAAACTTGTGTAATTTATCAGGAGTGATCATACTAAATGCAAAACAGAAGCAAATGAACACACAACTGGGGTAGAATGTTTATTAGAATTTGCAATTAGCGATGTAACATTCACCTACATGACACAAAGGAAGTCATAAATATGCTAATATGCACAACTCTGTTGAAATGAGCTTCTTTCATCGGGGGATGATATCCACTGATATATCTCCATGTAGTTGGATAGGGATGAATGCACAGATACCTGTCACTCTGATGACACAGTAAAAAAAAGTACAAAATAAACAGAGTCCATATCAAATATTTAGATACACGTAAAAAGAAATTAGAAATAAGTCAGAAGAGCACTGGATAATTAGCAAAAAGCAAAAAGTAAAGAAAAAAAGCTTTGTAATTCACTGCACTGCACCTGTAATAGTATTGTTTCCGCTCCTGTACACGGAGTATCAATGGCAATTATTAAAAAGAAGCTAAGCAGATCCTCATTAATCTTATAATATCATTCTGCTTATAACCTTTTTATTATAAAAAATATGACATCAAACATGAAACAGGCATGAGAAACAAAGAACAACCCAAACAGGTTTCCTGCTGCACCTTCAACTGTACAGGTAATGATTCAGAGTCAGAATTCAATTCAATTGAATCACAACATTAAGGCAGTTTATACTGTAGGATAAACCCTGCGGTATTACATAGAACATTCTAGCAACTGGAGCAAGCACTTGGTGACAGTGGGAAGAAAAAAAACCCTCTTTTAATAGGAAGAAGCCTCTGCTCTGGGAGCGACGGCTTCTTCTTCTACCACGTCTGGTTGGCTGTGAGGGGGGCAGACAAAAGACACACTGTCTGAGAGACAGAGATTAACAATAGAAATTAATATAGAGATTACAATTATTGATTACATGTACAGTGGTGTATAAAAGTAATAAAAAACTGTGATTTTTACAGTGTGTTTTTTCCCTTTCTTCCTTCATCCAGGCATATGGGCCAACTTTTTAATACCCCTGAAAAATGGAGAAGTGATCGAGGGTCAGTATGTGGAGCTGCAGGCCCGGTACACTGGCGGCAACCCAAATTCCAAGAGTATCGCCTGGAACTTTTTGATGCCTAACACCAGCCAGATGAAGATGGTAAGGAAACAATTACACTTAAGTCTAATATGCTGTATATCAAGCCAAGACAAGAAAAGACTTAAAGGTTTCTAATACTACTGTGCTGTGCAGATAGATGATCCAAAAGTAGGATCACAATCAAATAGATTTAGGGGAAGAAAGAGAACTCAGGAAGGGAAAGGATACAGGGTTTTTTTTTTATTATTTCCCTTAGTGTCTCACCTTACTTTACTCTTTACAGGAAGAAACATTCATTAAATGTAAAAACATTTTCACTGATAAAAGAACAAAGTGAGTGCACAGCAAAAAAACAAAGAGTCATTGTTTGCTATAAATGTGAATTATTGATAGAAAAAGCAGCCTGCACACCGTCTTTTGGGATTGTCACTTAGCACATCTTTGAGAACTGTTATACATGTGAAATAATGTGTCTTCATGTGTGTTTGACTGTCTTTTCCATGTAAACTGCTGTGTTAGATGAGAAGACTGGCACTCTGAAGCTGAACAACCTGAGCAGCAACATGTCGGGGAAATACGTGTGCACAGCCAGCAACACGGTGGCAGAAAAGAGCTGCGCAATCGACCTGCACATTACCAACTGTACGCAGCAAGTGTAACCCTGGTTATGGTTTATTAATAAAAATAAGTGATGAAAAATAGTTATGGACCACACATTCAGATACACTATTATCAAGCATGAACAGCGAGCATCGATGTAATTAATTATTTCTGTTGGACACGATCATATCCTACTAATTTCTTATGACTGCTGACACGTCATAAGAAAACTAAATGAATATGCAGCGAACTTTCTTACATATATATTAAAATATTACAAATATACAATAATTTAGCAAAAGTATCATTATAAACCCCTATCACTCATGACTTACACAGATTCAAAGTAAAAAACAAACCCTGTTTGCCAGACATGTTTAACGTTGCTAGCATAGGGCTGTGACATTTTACATTGTAACCATTAGCTTAGCTGACTTTTCTATTCAGCAGCTAAGAAAATTATACTTTTGTCAAAGTTGGCTGAATTTGTCTTACTTTAACATGAGTCTGGACAGTCAACCATGCCCAACACAACCTAGCGTCCTGGGAATATATAATGTTGCAGAAGCCTGAAAACAATGGACAGCGGTAAATTAGTGATCAACATCGCAGCATTATTGTAGTGTCTTTACATTACAATATAAAGCGCCTTGAGGCAACAGCTGTTGTGATTTGTCCCTATATAAATGAAACTGAATTGTAGCTTAAAACTGATTTGCTAGGCCACAGCACAACTGGTCACCTGATTAGTCCATCTCTATGTCAAACAGAAAGGACATCTTTACATGACTCGAATATAAAACATTAATCTGCTTTTCTAGCCAGTGCTGTACAAGTACTATTGATTCTACACGAAATGAGGTAATAAAAGTGTTTTTAAATTCTTTGAGATAGTAATTGTATGTTCTTTAATTCCAGCCAATAAAGTGGGGGTGATTGTTGGTGCCACAGTTGGCTCAGTGGCTGGCTTCATCTTCCTCCTTTTTGTGTGCCTCGCTTTTGTCTTCGTGATAAGGAGAAGAAACAACGAGGATGACTTGGCCAATGAAATCAAGTGAGTCAGTGTGGCTTAAATGCAAGCAGAATTTTATCATTTAAAATTCGTAGCAGCATCTCAGCTGGCCAGCAGATCTGAACCAGGACCCTTTTGCCACAGTGCTAAACAGTGTCAGTTCAGGCAAGTCATAAGTGGCAGCGTTGGTAGATGAAGTTCTTGTTGCTGCTGCTTTGAATCAAATTCATTTTAGTCCTTTGCAGATGACCCAGGTTTTACTTTTGACATGTACCAATTGCACAGGAATGCACATTTTGATCTTGCACATTTCTCAAACTAAAGTGATTCTATCACACCTGTTTAAGAAGCCTGTTTTTCAGATTTAATTTTCATATCCTGTGATAGCAGAAACAAATTACCATAGTTTCAAGATTTAATGAAGTACTCCATTTCAGTGTTACTGTGAACTAATTATGCATTTCTAAAAGTAATCTACACGCCACAAATAAGTAATCCTGCACCTCGATGTCTACAGGGAGGATGCTCAGGCTCCCAAGCGTGTGTCATGGGCTAAGAGCGGCATGGGTTCTGACATCATCTCCAAGAATGGCACCCTGTCCTCCATCGCCTCCAGCCCACACCACAAAGAGTCCTCCCATCACCACAACAACCACCACCACCACCTGCAGCAGTATCCACAGCGCCCCCCCTCAGACACTGCATCCATCATCACCGCCACAGGCAGCAATGCCGGCTATAGACCGTCCCGCCACCAAGGGGCCTCCACTCCCACCCATTACAGCTACAACAACAACACCACCCTGCCACGTGAACAGCCATTGTCCCCCGAGGCCGGCAGCAATGGCGGTTCCATGCCCAGACCCGAGCGCTACACCCAGTTGCCTCAGGCACAGGCGCTGCCGCAAACGTACAACCAGCCTCGGCTGCAGCTCCAGACCGCTCCCTCCCCGCCACCACTACCCACCTCCACCATCATGGCCTCCAACATCACCCGAATGGGAGGCGTGCCCATTATGGTTCCTGCACAGAACCAGGCCGGATCTCTAGTCTAGCATGAGCTAAGGGAATACTCTCACAAAGGATCAATTGCTGATTTTTCAAAGGGACTTTAATATTTAGCAAAGAATTCAAAATGAAAGGTCATTTACTGATGCCAACAAGCTCTCAGACACACTGTTTACTTCCTTTAAGAATACTTACTTATAGTTCTTTTGTACTCTGTATGCACTGTACACATTTGAAACTATGTATAGATATGATTTTCATACATTTGTCCAGTATCATCTTTTCTACTTTATGGATTTTAATGTTTTCATTTTTCATATTTAGATTTTTAAATGTAATTTCTTCCAAACTGTTTTCCTCCTGCCATTTACTAACCGCAGCTGGAACGCTGTGTGTGCTAATCTCACGGACAGAAAAAAAAGAGCACCAGCATGCTACACTTTATCCATTGTCTTTATTTAGAGAAACTACCTGAAGGACTCATAGGTCATTACTGTTTAAGAAGGAGAATGTTGCTCATAAACACTGGGTTTAATCTATGTATTATTAACTCTATTTCAGCACCAGACATCAAAAGACAACATAATGTGTTGTGTGATAAAGTTTGCCCTTGCAAAGTATCCTAATCCTTTTTTTTGGCTTTGCTTCTGTTGGGTTTTCAACTTGCTTTCAAAATGCTTTTAAACTCACTTCTTTAAATACAGATGAGCAAAAGCTTCTGATAATACTGAGCTGTTTAGGACTGCAGAACAGTAAATTTGCTTATATTCTTGACTAGTACTAATAACCAGTGTTGGGGAAGTTACTTTGAAAAGGTAATTAATTATAGTTACTAGTTACTTCTTCAAAAAAGTAACTGTTAGTAACTGAGTTACAATATTCTAAAAGTAATTAATTACTTGAAAAGTAACTATTGCGTTACTTTATAAAAATGTTTAACCCTCTGGGGTCCAGGGTATAATTGGCCATTTTAACCACTTCTGATTTGACCTCTACATTTCACCTTTAAAAACTGTTTACTTGTTTGGTATCATTCTTTTCAGCACAACCTCACGTGTCTGAATTTCCAGTTATGTTGTCATTTTGACATACTGTATTAACACAATTGATCTAAAATCAGACAAAAAACATAAAATCAGAGTAGAAAAAGTGATATTTTTTACTGTAACAACAACAAACATGTTTAATGAATTATATTTCATAACTTTAAATGCAAATATAAATTGTCAATTTTAAAATCCTATGCACAAGTTTTGCAAACAACAACGTTATTTGCATCCATTTACCTTTTACCTTGATTTTTTAAATAACCATTTCAAACTATTTACAGAACAATCAGTTGTTCTGCATTCAATAAGATGCAACACAAATTATTTGTGCCACTCCAAAAACACAATTTATGTCCACTATAAAGGAGAACATCACAGCCTGATACCTGCAGGTCTGACAGCAGCAGGTGTATCACTCCTGTTTCTACCTGGAGACAGCAGTCGCCTCATTGTTCTGACACACAACACAAAACTATCCACAACACTACACACTAACTACACACTCCAAACACGCTAAACGTCACAAAACTCTCTCTCTCTCTCTCTTTTTCGTTAGACAGTGATCATGATTACCGTCCGCGGGAGCGCGCGCAGCTACTTAACGCTGTAGCGTCCACATTACTTACAGCTACTTCCATGCAACTGATATAAGATGCAGTAAGCTGAACACAGCTTCAATCGTCTGTTTGTTGAAAAATAGTAACGGAGCGCATTTTCTTGTTAGTAACTGTAACGGCGTTGTAACGATAGGAATAGTAATTAGTTAGATTACTCATTACTGAAAAAAGTAATGCCGTTATTCCCATCACTGCTAATAGCTAATAACTAATCATTTAAAGTTGCCTGCAGCATTCAAATTGTAAATATGTGAATTTTGGGGGGTAATTGGTAGCACGTTGTTGAGTGCAGCCTTTATGGACAACAGAAACAGGGGACGTGTTTGCCTTTATTACCACTTTGTGTTGGCATTCTTTTGTAACTTAGTCATCATCTGCGTCATCAGCATAAATTCATTACATACATTCATTATTTGGACCTGTTCTTCTAGACTGGCGCAAAGAGCTTATAGCATTAGAGAAAGACACCCGGTGATCACACAGTCCCGCACAGTGAGGATAAAGCTCTCGCTATCAGACCTATGCATCCTCTATAGCAGGGGTGGGCAACTCCAGGCCTCGAGGACTGGTGTCCTGAGACCTCTACTGAACCCGCAGTACTTCAACACAGCTCACACTGTTACACTGGAGCAACCCTTTGATATCCATAAAGCTAAAACACTTCACAGCCTGATTGTTTGCTTTGCAACAATCCCACCAACTTCATATGTCTACATTATTGCTGTTGAGAGTTTGATGAGCCAGTACCTTCTGCTTCTGCATAGTCTTTATACAGCAATAAACAGCTGTGAATGTTATTGTGTATGAATTTTCTAGAATGAGGCTGTAGAGGTGCTACATAAATCCCAGTGAGGTTCAGCCTACCATGTTGTACTGGATGGGAGACGAGGAGGAAAGAAGCAAGCCTGCTGGAGAAACTCACACTGATTTACAACTGAAAGAAAAAAGTGCAAAAACAGAGAAAAGCCTTACATAAATGAAGAGCTTTTCCCCTCTGCTCCTCCTTCATCAGATCTCTTTCTGGTACAGGAAAATTCAGAATCGATTCGTGTTTATGGATGGATTTATGTGGATGGACCAAAGAAGTTCAAATGAAACATGGAAGCACATAACGGAGTGAGTAGAAACTAGGAAAGTGCTCAAAGCTTTAGCTGTGTGTGAAAATTAACCAAAACAACAATAATGTTTGTCAGGTTACATGGATGAAAATCATCACTTCATAAGATCACTCAGGAGTAACATGACTAAGTACAAGTTCCTGTTTGACTCTAAAAAAAACAAAAAAAACTTCATATTTGAAAGTCCTGAAGTGCACAGTGTCATGTAAAAAAATTAGACTCTAGAAGTAAAAATAGTATTTTATATTCAGTCCTGTATTTAAGAGGGATCCAGTGCAGAGGAGCCAGTGTAGGAGAAAAATGCTCTCCCTTTCTGTTCCCTGTCATTTTTGCTTTGTTTTTTAGGAAATCCTGAAAGTAACAAATTACAGTAGTCAACAGGGAAGCAGCAAAGTCTTAAACACCAGATGTGCTTATCCGGGATTTAAATCTTGAAGTTGGATCAGTGACTCTTGGCTGAATGTCCTGGAGCTGTATGTGAGGCATTCAGGGAACACCAGTCAATCGCAGCTACATTGTTAGCAGAGATTATATTCTTCATGAAATGAACAAAATACAATTACTATTCTCTTAAACAAGCAAAAAGGAAAACCCACAAAAAACAACCATGCTGAGTAAGTTTTTAAAATGTCCTTATAAGATCCCAAAAGATTGACTCTGTAAATCTCAACGTAGCGTTTTCAGTGGGAGAAACATTTTGTCACTCAACCAAGTCACTTCTTCAGTCTCAGCTGGCTACAGGTTTCCCCAACCTTTTAAACAGTACATTTCCACAATGACTGAAACTAGCACCACTGACAAACAATCGGCTGTGAGGTCAGTTCCTTGATCATTAACATGCAAATTGTCTGAGACTAAGAAAGTCACACATGTGCAAATAAGTCTAGGTTAGGTTCCCCCTGTGTCATTGTCCTCTGTGTACCTTTGTGTGTGTGTGTGTGTGTGTGTGTGTGTGTGTGTGTGTGTGTGTGTGTGTGTGTGTGTGTGTCCCCTCTTTTTCTGTCTCATCTCCCTTAACTGTTTCCGTTGTTTAGAGCACAGGATTTCCTTCTGTGCCACCTAAAGTTACGTAATATTAGCTGCGCTGTTCTGGCTTCTTTTTTGTAAGCCAATTGAAATTCCTTTGTGCCTTGATGCTTGCATAATATTTTTGCTTTCATTTATGCTCATGTTGCTTTATTATCCATCCATCCTCTTCAACGTATCCTTATCAGCCAGTAATGCAATTCATCCTGATCGGTGATTGGTCAAAAGTCTAGGGTGGCAGAAGGGGGGAGAAGAGGCTTGTGATTGGTGAAAAATGTGCAATAAAGGAGACTTCTCTTTTCCATTTCTCTTTTTTTCTTTATCAGGTGATGTCTCCAGCTCCTTTATCTCACCTGATGCCTGGACTGCCGTCTGTGGTCTTCAGTATGATCACAACGTGTTATTTATGTATTTTGACTGACTTACAATGACAGGACAGTAAGCATTATCAGTGCACATGCAATAAAAGCACGTAGTTGTCACTCGAACATTGATGAGGATTTTCCTTTGGCTCTTTTGAACCAAAACAGGTTGGAAAATCCCCTGAAATTAAGAGCAATCGAGAATGAATTGCTTTCTTCTCTTCTGTGTTATTATGATGTGCAAAGACTAGCCATAAAAGGAGTCTTTTAGGTTGCCCCGATGAGACGATGTAATATATTTATTTTATATTTATATATATTTTCCACTTTTATACTGGAAAATGTGAAGGATTATTTATACCATTGTACTAGTCATTTACAGACATGCAAGAAATTAAATGCATACCGTGAACTCTTGACCCGCACACGAAGAGACATTGTTGCACTTTGCTGCCATGTTAGGGTCCACTTGTCAAAGGTCAAAGAGTTGTAAAATCACGACAAAGATGCTATGAGAGATTATGTTTGTCCTGTGACAAAATATTTGAAGAGGGGTCACTGAATAGTTCATTATGAAAATGTTGTGATCATATACCTTTCACAGTCACTCGACCTCAACCAAGACTATTTGGGGGAAATTTGACTGTCATAACAGATAGATATTAGCTTTGTTATTGTTTCCGAATCAATTCCAGGAAACACTGAAGCTGTTGCAGAGGCATGTGTTGTACAAATACTTCAAAAACTTGTGTTTGCCACCTGCTTGTACACATTGCTTCTGTGGTTCCGGTCTGTTATGTGTTTTGTTATGGAAATTTTAACAATAACCTGCAACACACCCAGTGAGCTTGATTTGAAGTGGGTTTAATAAACACATTGCAATGTGGAGAGAGCATCCCAGTGAAACACTAGGATCATCCCACTATCTATTTAACGTCTCCCATTACAATGGCCTCACTGTGTTAACATTCCACATGCATGTAAACTGGTGATGGGAGTGCTCTTACTATAGTAAAGTGAGAAAGTGATATTACTATAACTAATGTGATATGATTAAACATGTGATTACTACATGAGAAAAGAAGTTTGCCTCCACAGTTTCTACATAGTTTTGTCTTCTGAGCCTGTTGGCAGAGAATGCTATTTGTGTGCAACTTAATAAAAACATATCAAACATATTTCTCTTTCTATAGATTTTATTTATTTATACTTGTATGTTTTGTCAGTGCCCTTACGATTATTGTGGTGCTGATTCAAAGAAGATCAGTAAGTCTAAGGCAGATTAAAGCCCAACTTAGGCATTCATTAAGTGAATCCACAACTCACTGTTACTATAACACAGGACACTTCATTAAAGTGGATGAAACAGGAATACAGGAAAACAGCACTGCAGGGTAGTCAATCAGTGAACTTGATTATGAATCCAATGCAAGGGGCTTTACATAATCAACTGTGTACAAAAAGTCAATAGTCCCTGTCAGGTACGCTGGAATCATACACGTTACCATCAACAGTATCATTGTGAATGTTACACACTTAAAGAAAGTTTACAATGAGCAACATGTACTGACAATAGCCATACACAGGTAAATGTGTAGTAAATGGTAATGCAGTAAATCTGCCTAGTACGATATTAAATACACGAACACTTACGACTTCATATATGTCACATCGTTTGTAACGAGCCACGGAAAGCACCACCGGGCACTGCAGACGTGAAGGCGCGTGGATACCGTCTGTGCCTGTGAATTTTTCTGTTTTGAGGACGGCTTCTTTTACCTGTCACTACAGATGGTCTGTTTATGTTTTGATTGAGAGCCTTTTTTTGGGCAGCTGAAGAGGAGAAGTCTATCTTATGGCCAACCTCTGGCTGTATCTTGGTCATATTACCCAGCAAAATCAAGTATGCAGGTTCATCTGTAACAGTCCTTGTGCCACAGATCCACACTGTTGCTTCTACTTTAAACAGAAGAGCAGAGACATGGGTGCAGGTCTCCGCGACTCCGGCCATACAGCTGCAGTGGGCGGCTTCAACCTTCCCTGTGATGCTCACAATGACCCATGGCTGCAATGCTGGTTGATTCAGTCTTTGAGAGTGCAGTACCTGAAACACACACAGGCAAAGTTCAAGACACGAACTTTAATAAGCCAAGGCTGACACAAATGTGTTGTGTCTACGTTCAAATACATTAATCATAAATGTAACAAATAAAGTGTTTTTATGTATCCATATATAGAAAGCTGCATGTTATATTTTAAATCTGCATGTTTCTTTTTAGAAACCTATCAGCAAAAAACTTAAGTATGTAATGCAAGGATGTAATCACTTTCAAGAGTGAGAAAGCATAAAGTTCGACTTTAAGTGACAATTGTGGACACTTAATATGATAAGGCGATTCTGCAGGTCATTAATCAATGTATAAAACTAAAATAAAATGTGTCACTAAAATGTATTTAGTGACACAGCACACAAACACGGAAGCAAGATGTGTAATTAGGATTATTTATAATAAATATGAATTAATTAGTGTAATTTCATTAACCATAGAGAATAACTAAATCCTTCAGGACAATGTCACATCAGTGCACTGAACTCACTATGGCATCCATCTAACAGAGCTTCCACATGTTCTCACTGTAATTTCCCCTCATGAATGAATTTATGCTGCACTAATCTGAATGTTCGGAGGGAAATCAAACGCATTTTACTCGTAGTACTCAAGCTGACTTCACTTGGTTTGAATGACGGCGTACTCACAATTGCACCCAGTCCTTGGTGAATTGGATGTGCGCCTCCAGAGATTTATGACGGCGAAACTGGTGCGCCGTGTATGCGCTGACTTTACAGACAAGGTACGAGAACAGATCATGCTAAGTCAACAGCGGTTTGGTCTTCAGGGTTTCTACTCCACTTTCATACGGGTCCACATTTCCGATGCACGCTACTTTTTGCAAGTACCGTCTCTTTGCATGTGGACACAAACTGTCTCTACACCGTCCTTTTCATTTTGAGCTACAGTGTGTTTGTTTTGATTCGTGGCCTGGTGCTCCCACAATGCATTGCGGCGTTACGTCAACTCCAAAGCCCGTTGCGTGCAGGAGAATATGCGCATGCGCATTGCCATGGTGATTTTAAACGTGCAAAAATTCTGTTTAGTAGTTGTTGCTGTTTCTTTCTTTCTTTCTTTCTTTCTTTCTTTCTTTCTTTCTTTCTTTCTTTCTGTCACTATAATTCATTCAAGGCTTTGTGGGAAATGCTTCTCCTGTAAAAGTTTCAGTCACCGGCGACATTTTTTCATCAGCAGAACGTTGACCGTCATCACAATGAACCAAATTCGATGACGTCACAAAAGTCAGCTCAAAGCACAACCAATCAAAATCTTGACTTTGATCTGAAAATCCTTAAATAGCCGTTAGTTCGCAGTGTTCCTCACAGCAATCAGTTGCGATTAGTTCACATTTGCTTCGTGTTTTTAAACAGTTTCCTAAAGAGATTTAAACTCTTTTTCAAGGACATTTTAAAAGTTCTGTACCAATCAGCTAAAGTTTGACAGCTGTACCGACCAGTTTCCTCCAGTCTATTAAAGCAGACTGTTTTCAAAAAATGGATAGAGGAGACGGCTCACAAAACCATGACGATGGTGAACAAAACCATGTTGGTGTAGGACTAGCAGTCAATGAGCTGCTTTTGGCACTGCTGCAACAGGGAAATCTTAGAGCAGTTGACAGGATGTTCCCCTGGATTGAAATCAATCAGTTGCGTGGTTTAGTTGATAATCAACTGCCACAACAAGAGGAGGCAGTTGATGTTCCGGCAGGAGGCATCGAAATAAATCCTCCCCAGGAAATAGCAGGACCCTGGGAAAATTTTAGAGCAGAGATGGGAGTAGGCGATGGCATTGAAAGAAATCCACCCCAGGAAATAGAAGGACCCTTGGTCATTAATGGAGCAGAGATGGGAGTAGGAGATAACATAGAAAGAAATCCACCCCAACAGATAGAACGACCATTGGTCATTAATAGAGCAGAGATGGGAGCAGGAGATTACACAGAAAGAAATCCACCTCTAGAAATAGAACAACCCGTGTACAATAATGTAGCAGAAGAAGATCCAATTATTGATGAAATCAGGTGGTGGGAAGATGAGGGATCTGAGAGCGACACTGAAAGTGTTCCTGATAGTGACACAGATGACGATGGAGACAATGGCCAGGATGCTCCTGTGCTATTGCCCCCCAACCCAGTACCAGACGGTTCGAGGAGGAGACCAAGGGAGGAGGAGGATGAAGAAGAAGAAGATGGGAGAGCTAGGAAAATGTCTAAACACTGAATTTTGAGCTGAGCTGGACAGTCAGTGTTGCACCCATCTTCCAAAGCTACATGTGTCCTACATTGCGTTTCTTTCTGCAGAGGAGCTTGCTTCCAATAAAAGCAGCAGGAACAAAGACAGGAAACAAATAAAAAGGAAAAAGTGAAAAACTGCAAAGCAGAAAAGCAGAAAAGGAGGAAACAGAGACTCAACGAAGGAAGATAAATAACAGGAAAAAAAAGAAGAAAATGTCATGGCTGTGTGAAGGCAGGCAGGAACCCAAGAGCAGGACTCACAGAGGCAAATGTGAAGTCAAAACACCCGTCTTTATTGGGAGTTTGCCGATTGAACAGAAAACTAACTAAACTGGGAAAGCAACAGACAGGAAACCGGGCAAACAGAAAAAACAGAGTAGAATGAAGAACGACGCAACGACGAGCAGGGTGAGACTCAGACACTAAATACAAGAGGTGAACAGGACTGAAAGGACACAGCTGGGAGACACGGCTGACACTGATTACACAGACGAGACAGGGAGAGCACAAAACTGAACACACTGACATAAGACACAGACCTTCAAAATAAAACAGGAAATGCACAGACTGGACTCAGAGACACAGTAACAGACAGAGAACAGAAGGAACACATGGGCAGAAACTAAACAGAGGGAACACAGAACCCAGTGTCCTACATGTAACATGCTCAGAGACTGAATCTCGGCTGGCCCCCTCTGACCCACGGACTTAGTTTCCTGCCACCAGGGACCTGTTTACCAGACTTCCCATATACCACCCGTGACCCAATATGATTGTGCATACAAGTGGAAAGCAACATATGTGTCTCATATCACTGGTACCTTGTTAGATGGTGATGATTGTGGTCTCACTGGTCGCAGACATGGAGGGAGTGGTCCTATTGGTTGGCTCCCACATTAGGAAGGCGGGGTTGGGGCCTTCCTATCACCATTGTGCTAACGTAATTATACAATAGCATTTACAACACCACCATCTTCAAATAGAAAAACACATTATGGAATGCTATCAGTTGTGTATTGGCCTCCCCAAACCCTGGACCTCAACATTAGTGAATAGTGGGATCATCTTGACAGAGAAGGGAAGGAAAGGCAGCCAACATCCAAAAGAAGAGCTTTGAATGCATGTCTTTATCCTGTCTTCCTTCTCACCCCAACCGGTCGCAGCAGATGACCGCCCCTCCCTGAGCCTGGTTCTGCCGGAGGTTTCTTCCTGTTAAAAGGGAGTTTTTCCTTCCCACTGTTGCCAAAGTGCTTGCTCATAGGGGGTCATATTGTTGATTGTTGGGTTTTTCTCTGTATCTATTATTGTACGATCTACTGTACAATATAAAGCTCTGTGAGGCGACTGTTGTTGTGATTTGGTGCAATATAAATAAAATTGAATTGAATTGAATTGAATTGAATTGTTCACACTGCTGACTCATGACTGTGTAGCAACACATAGTTCAAATCACATCATTAAGTTCGCTGATGACACGACCGTGGTGGGTCTCATTAGCAAGAACGACGAGTCAGCGTACAGAGAGGAAGTGCAGAGACTAACGGACTGGTGTAAAGACAACAACCTGTCTCTGAATGTTGACAAGACAAAAGAGATGGTTGTTGACTTTAGGTGGACACGAGGCGACCACTCACCGCTGAGCATCAACGGCTCCTCTGTGGAGATCGTCGACAGCACCAAATTCCTGGGCGTCCACCTGGAGACGGCCCTCGGCTGGTCCCTCAACACCAGCTCCCTGCACAAGAAAGCCCAACAGCGTCTCTTCTTTCTGAGAAGACTGAGAAAGGCCCGGCTTCCACCACCGATCCTGACCACCTTCTATAGAGGAACTATCGAGAGCATCCTGAGCGGCTGCATCACTGTCTGGTTTGGGAACTGTGCCATATCAGACCGCAAGACCCTACAGCGGATAGTGGGAACAGCAGAGAAGATCATCGGGGTCTCTCTCCCCTCTATTGAGGACATCTACACCACACGATGCATTCGCAAAGCCACCAGCATTGTGGCTGATCGGACACACCCCTCTCACACACTCTTCACACTCCTGCCATCTGGAAAAAGGTACCGAAGCATTCGGGCACACACATCCAGACTGTGCAACAGCTTTTTTCCACAAGCCATCCGTCTCCTCAGCAAAAAGGGACTGACTGATAAACACGCACACACACACATACACACACACTAACATTATCACTCAGCTTAACTCAACTACCTCAAAACATTGAGACTGGACTTACTAATCAACACAAGCACAAACACACTGACCTACACCACCAAACCATCGCACACACCAACCTGTAAATGGTCTTTTGCACAATATTATTACTGGACTTTCTGCACTAACTTCTGCACTTCCTAATTTTTGCTGCTACACTAAGGAATGTTTACTGTTCCTCCACTACCTCAACTCATCATCACAAAACCTTATTATTATGTTACGTTGTGTTTTTTTTTTTTGTCACACTGTCACTTGCTGCTCTTGTTTGCACATTTGCACGTGCACTTTGTTGTCTGCTGTCTGATAACAAAAAAAAAAAAGTCATCCTTAGAGATAGTTAGATAGTTTTTTGTTAATTTATGTTGTAATTTATGTTAGGTCAGTCTGTCTTGTCTCTGCTAGCCAGCTAACTAGGCCTCTTAGTTAGCTAGTTTAGAGTTTTCTGTTAAATTATGTTGTAAATTTATGTTGCATGTAGCACCTTGGTTCCTGGAGGAACGTTGTTTCGCCTCACTGTGTACTGTTAAACTGTATATGGTTGAAGTGACAATAAAGCCAACTTGACT
Source organism: Aulonocara stuartgranti (assembly GCF_965226115.1). Taxonomy (NCBI): domain Eukaryota; kingdom Metazoa; phylum Chordata; class Actinopteri; order Cichliformes; family Cichlidae; genus Aulonocara; species Aulonocara stuartgranti. Next base: position 30,690,030 of record NC_138946.1, read on the forward strand.
TGAATTGAACTGAATTGAATGTCCTTCAAGAAGCCTGGAGAACTTTTCCTGAAGACTACTTTCGCTATAATAAAAAAAAAGAAAAAATTAAAGCAAAGGTAATGACTAGTTTGGGTGTTGTAGTCCTTTAATAATCAAGGAAAAGTAGTAAATCCACAATTTAAAAAAAAAATGCTTTTATTATAAATAATCCTGGTGTGGATTAGTTACTTACACATCAAACCAATGTTTTACAGGCAGAACATTGCTCATCTGAGTTTTTACAGACCCAGAGTGAAATTCACACAAGTTCAGCTTTCATTACCTGATCAGTGCGCCACTGAAGCAGACCCACTCTGCTCTGTCTTTGAAGATTCACCATGAGAAATTGGCATTCCTTGCTCTAACTGTCCACAATATGAAAGTCACAGGAAAAACTGACATGTCTTTTTTTTATGTTTGTTTGTTTGTTTTAACCCACTATGGTGCCACTTAAAATCCCTGTGTTTGAACAGTACACTTCAATTCTGCTTTAACAGCAATCCTTGATGTGCAGGGAAACATCAGGGTTAGCAAACTCACAACGCGAGTCTTCTTTCTCTGGGCCACATGTGTAATATTTATGTTTTTGTCCATCGAGCCACTCCATAGAGCTTCACCGCAAGTCATGATTAATTGCAGCAGAGAATAAACACCAGCCTTCAGACCAGCTGCAAAACAGAAAAATAAACACGTGGACAAAATGCATAAATTTGCTGTAATGTAAGTTAATAAAGTAAGTTACATACCGCAAAAGCCAATAGCTCCTCCAGTCACACAACCACTGTTGCCTTGGGGCAGACTGACAGAAGCGAGGCTGCCATATCGCGCCATCGGCCCCTCTGACCACCACCAGTAGGCGGCAGGTGAAGTGTCTTGCCCAAGGACACAACGACCGAGTCTGTCCGAGCCAGGGTTCAAACCGGCAACCTTCCGGTCACAAGCCGAACTCCCAACTCTTTGAGCCACGATCGCCCCAAAGTTTTCTCCACTTTGGATGCCTCCAGTGAGTTCTGGCAAATTCCACTGGACCCCAGCTGCCAAAAACTGACCACGTTCATAACTCCCATGGGCAGGTTTTGCTTCAGGCGTCTGCCATTTGGCATAACAGCACCCGAGATCTTCCAGCGGCTCATGAGCACTTTGCTCAAGGGCCTAGATGGGACTGTCATTGTGATGGACGACATACTGGTTTTCGGGGCTAAGAAAGAGGAGCATGACCAACGCTTAGATGCAGTATTACTGACAATCAAAGCATCAGGCCTTAAGCTCAACAGGTCCAAGCAGCTATGGCCTGCATGCTGCACTGTTACAGGACCATGACGGGGAGTTTTGGCCTGTTGCTTTTTGTTCTCGCACTCTCACAGATGCAGAGAAAAGATATTCACAGATTGAAAAAGAGTGTTTAGCATCTGTCTGGGCCTGTGAACGTTTTTCCCGCTACATCCAAGGCATGGGTCATGTATGTGTACAAACTGACCATAAGCCCTTGGTGCCTTTGATCAACTCATACGACCTTGACCAAACACCACTGAGATGTCAGAGACTGCTGATGCGACTGATGTGATTCAGTGTCACTGCTGAGCATGTTCTCGGTAAACAGTTAGTGGTGGCGGACGCACTCTCCAGACATCCACTGCATGGATGCTATCAGTTCGAGACAGACAGCCGGGTCAAGGTATATGTGAGCAACGTAGTGACAAGCAAACCTATCAAGTCACATAAGTTGGAGGAAATTCACAGTGCTACACAGATGGACCCAGAGCTTCAAAAAGCAATCATTTTCATCAGACAAGGGTGGCCTTTGAGAATGGCAAAGAGTTCATCACTGCAAGGCTTCTATGCAGCCAGAAGCCACCTTTCAGAATCAGACGGTCTAGTGCTCTACCACGATCGCATTGTAATTCCCACAGCACTCAGACCCAGTGTCCTTGACCAATTACATGAAGGCCACCAAGGACTAACTAAATGTAGAGAGCGTGCAAGATCAACAGTGTGGTGGCCCACCATTGGACTTCAAATGACACACAAGGTGAGATCATGCAACTTTTGCAGAGAGCACAAGCCTACACAGCGACGGGAACCCCTCGTGACTACTCCTCTGCCCAATGGCCCCTGGCAAACGATTGCAGTACTCGAAAAGACATTGTTGCCCAGTCCAGTCAATAGGGACACGGTTTGCCAAAGGGATGCTCCAAAGGGAGACTGAGGACTATCTCCTTTCTATGTTCTAAGGGCAGAATAATACCTTATCAGGACTGAGGGTAGTCTACCCCTGTGATGTCGTACGTTCTGACAACACTGTTTTATATTTAAAGTACTTTTGTTAAAGGGGAAGATGTTGTGAGATTTATTTTTCTTGTACTAGTAAGGCTACTATGGGGCCGGCCACTAGAGGTCGCTGGAACACTGTATGTTTTTGGAAAATTGATGTAGCCACGTACACTGGTGCTACAGTTCAATAAAAGTAGTCCGTGCTGAATAAACCCTGCATCTTATTGCCTCCTATCATGACAGAGCTTGAGCAAGATCTTACTATTTCACAGATGTGGCGTATGGCTGAATTGTGTAAGCCTGATTTATACTGTCCTCAATAAATCTGTGTTTGTTTAATATAGGGCAGAAATATGATAAAATACTTATAATTGTAGAGTTTGTTTTCATGGAAAGTGAGAATTTTTTTTGTTTTGAAACAAATAATAATCATTTTTAAATAATCTCTTTAGTCACAATAAATTTGCAGTGAGCAGGAACATTGTGCACTGAATTCCTGTTTTTTTCTAAATGTAGGTATTATCAGCATCCGATAAAGATCCTTCTCAAAAAAAAGTCTTTGCCAAATTTTAGACACATTACAGAAACATAAGAGCTTCTAAAAGCATCTTGGCCATTTGGCAGCTGTTGAAACACATCCAGACATATTGGAATATTAGGATATATATTATTGGACTGGAATATTAGAAACTACATGTGTATCCCCAGTCAAAATTGCACTCACACAGTAGTCCTGAGGAAATAAACATTTTTGTCTGTCTTTTTTGATAACTTGTAAAAGTCAAAGTTTCCAAAGAATAGATTCAAATGAAAAAAGAAAAAGAAAAAAAACTTGTGTAATTTATCAGGAGTGATCATACTAAATGCAAAACAGAAGCAAATGAACACACAACTGGGGTAGAATGTTTATTAGAATTTGCAATTAGCGATGTAACATTCACCTACATGACACAAAGGAAGTCATAAATATGCTAATATGCACAACTCTGTTGAAATGAGCTTCTTTCATCGGGGGATGATATCCACTGATATATCTCCATGTAGTTGGATAGGGATGAATGCACAGATACCTGTCACTCTGATGACACAGTAAATAAAAGTACAAAATAAACAGAGTCCATATCAAATATTTAGATACACGTAAAAAGAAATTAGAAACAAGTCAGAAGAGCACTGGATAATTAGCAAAAAGCAAAAAGTAAAGAAAAAAAGCTTTGTAATTCACTGCACTGCACCCGTAATAGTATTGTTTCCGCTCCTGTACACGGAGTAACAGTGCTAAGTTGGCAGATAAAAGTGCATGGCTTTTGTATTCAGATTAATCACTTTTTTAATCAGAAACCATACGAAGACGTGTGTGGATGCAGTATGTAGTTTAATTTTTCTGACAGTGTAGTCCTTATGAAAAGAATCAATGTACAAAACCATCACTGGTTAAGAGGTCATTTTATGATTTCAAAAATCAATGAAATTCTGTTAGAATTAAAAACAAGAGAAAGTAAAGTAATGAAGGAAAAGAAAGCAGTAATAACGCTATCACTGTACCAAAGTGGTGTTATGGTCATTATGTCATGCTCCATAAGTGAAGTCTGTTAAAAGTGGGAATCAGCTGTTCCACTTGTTATTCAGATGGTCACCGTTTTGTGGCCTGAGTTTGATGCGCAGGGAAGGGAGGAAGTGAGCTCAGCGAAAGGCAGTAGTTTTAGTTGAGGTGAATATGATAATGTTGATGGTGAGGATCCATAGTTGGTAATGGTAAAAGAGGGGAGGTCATGCAGCTTGAACCAGAGGAAAGTAAGGTCAGAAATGCCCTTGGAGAAGGAAGTTTCCATCACACTGCTGCCTCTGGCTTGGTGGCGCTTTAGGTAGGACACAGGACTGAAGAGGAAGACAGAACAAACTGCCTTGATATAGTTTCCAACATCCAAGAAGTTCAGACAGGCAATATTTCAAGAACAGAAAATGTCCCTGTTTTCCACTGTGCTGTGTAAAACGCTACAAAAGTAAGTAGAAGACTGTGTTTGCATTTACCTTTTAAGATGTAGTCGGTCAGCAGTGTAGGCACCTTCTCACTGTCCTCCTTCATGGCATAGAGTACTGCATGAAAAAAGCAGACAACAAGGCTGAATGTACTACTTCTGCCTTTTATTTGGCTCTATTACAGATGTTCTGGTGTGGTCTTACTCTTTGTGAGCATCTGCAGGTCATCAACAGATGGAGGGGTGCTTTTCTTCTCATATGGAATAACCGTGTTTAGGTACTGAAACAGAATAAAGGTTCAGAAGGCTTTCTCAGACTAATAAGAGAGTAATAAGTAGCCTCTGTTAATCTGAAGGATTACATTTCTCTCTTTTTCTTTTCTTTTAAATTAGACTTTTTTGTTTGTTTGTTTAAATTAGAATTTTGTTCAACCAAAGTGCAATCAAGCTAGTGAGTTACTTGTAGCTTTACATTACAAGTAACATGAGAGTAGTATCAATTTGTCAAGCTACTTTTGACAAAATATCATGAAATTCTGTTAAGTCATGGAGATGTGCCCTGGCATGACGTCAGCCACCTTCGTACTACTGAAATACTGGATTAAGCCTGAAGTCACCAGGATTAGTCCGGCTCCTGTTTTGCAGTATAGCTCTAAGAACACCAAACTTTGAATCTGAACCGTCCATCATTGCAAACCAATCTAAGTACCGAGAAAACCTCTGTCAACATACAGTATACAGTTGGAGATCTTCACCCTTACACCTGCTGGTCTTCTTTCCACAGTGCATTAGCTGAGTTCAGGCCAGCTAAGGTAGCCTTTATTTTCTTTGCACCAGTGAACCTTGAGAAGTCAAAACCATGTAGCTGGTTCCAGCTGGTGGTTGCAGCTGTTCACCAGAGGCATCTAACAGGCTTTCTAGTTTCAGGAGGTTCTCTGACACAGCCGACTGGCCATCCTTACGCCTAAGGATGGCCAGTCGCCTTACACTCACGGCTGACTACAAGAACCAACTGTTCACTTACCGTCTAATGAAACGAGAACGCCTAAATATGTCATTATATAATTTGCTCCATCTGTGAGTATTCATAATGGGTTGGCTCATCTGTGCATGTTTGTTTGGGTTTTTTTGTTTTTTATTTAAAACATTTAAACCTTACCTGCTTGTCATTCCCTGTGCTTCCAAATGTCTGTCTGATGCCTGTTTGTAGAATGTTGGAAATTCCCTCCATGCTGAAACGCTGTAGGACACACACACATACAAAGATATAGTGACCATTATTACAAACTACCAATTCATATGACAAAATTCATTTTTTAAATTATTCTTCAGCAGATTTCAGCATGGTATCATTGTGCAATTTATTGTATATATTGCATCCACTTCCTTAAGCCATCGGTATGCTCATATTAGTTCAGTAACAGAGAGTAAGGTACCAAGATCCAGACTCACAGCACTCAGACTGCTGCTACATCGAATGGAGAGGAAACCCATTAGGCAGTTTCTCTTTTGCTGGATAGGACTGCACTGGGCAGTTACTGTACATAGATGATGGGTCACAGCCACTTTATAATCTTTCCTGGAAGATAATTTAGAGGCTAATGGCCTTTAGATATCCATTATACTAACAGTTAAAGAGGATGGGGAAAGGAAGAGCTTGCAGGCATTCTTGTTTTACCTTCCTGTAATTTACAGTGAAAAGTTTAAAAAAGAAATCTGCACATTCATAAAATGCCTCATATTGTTAATATTTGAGATTAGCACCATTACCCACCTTAACAAGCATGGTCCCTGTCTTCTGGCCTGTGGAGCTATCGTTGCCTCCATTCACAGGCACTGTCCCTCCCCCCTGCAGGCTCATGGCCTTGTCCCGACGTCTGCGTTTGCTGCTGTCTCGTTGCTCCTTCTGCCTGTTCTGCACCTCCATTAGTGCCGTGATGAATGTGTTCTTCACCTCTTTCTCAAACTCCAGCTCATCACGACGAGCCAACTGGCTGACGAGCTCCTCTGAGTACTCACGGATGGCGACTTCCACCCGGTGCAGCAGCTCAACAAGCGCTGAGCTGGGCATCAGGCTCAGGCCTGCAGGATGGATTTGAGAGCGGAAAGGTTGTGGGAATCATTAGAGTTAAGCAGGATGCTAACAGTAAAATAATATTCTTTGAATAGTCTGACTATTGGGAATCGGTGCCACTGTGACAGTATTAATTACCAGTAATGTATACTAATGCGGCCCAGGGTAATTTTGCTATATGAATAAGGTACTGTTGTATGAATAACATAATGAGCAGTCCCTGATGATAGCTCAGCGTATAAAGGAAGGAAGTGCAATCAGTATTTTGTAAAAAGAACACAAACAAAACAGCAGCTTGGGAGAAACATTTCTGACAATGCAGCTGGTACAGTGTAATCATTATATTACATCGCAGATGCCTAAAGACGTTGTCTGTGGCTGCTCATACTGTAATGCTTTAGCTCAACTGGGAAGTTTTTTTGAATTACAAATTTGATCATGTAAAATGCATGTTGAGGCAGAAAATAATATTATATTACACCCACACTAGATATAGTGCCATAACGTCCATTTACTGCACGTAAAGTCTCCACCATTTAAAAAAGAATTGTGAAATAACAAAATGAATACATGAGTGAATATCGATTTTGAAATTATTATTTTTATTTTTATTTTTATTTAAATCTCTCTAACTGCAATTAAATTTCACAATAAGACCAAGGCTCTTTAATTAGTATACACTTCCCCCAGATACTTGAAAAAAATAATTTTATCAGCATTATTAAATACTTAATTTCCTAAAAAACACGTTTGTCTTTGATCCATGTATCCATTCGTCCACTGTACAGTATTTACTTGTTTCATATAGTAAAATTCCCGAGAAAAAAAGAATGGTGTTAGAGAGTGTTAGCCAGTTATTTTAAAAAAGAAGACAATGTGAACAAAACAGCTGGTTTCTTCATGGTTTTGCGTAACTATTTTTAAATCCCTGTAGAACGGAACCGTGTAAGCTAGCGCAATAATTTTTTTTGTATATGAAACCAGAGGAGTTTCCTTCCACATATAGCTTTTCAAAAATTGCATAAAAAAATGCACTTTTTTGCAATTTATGTAGTTACTATGGACTTAATGCATACATATTATTAAAATATGGGCTATAACAGTTGTATTGATGCATAGCAACTTGAAATACTCCCAAAAATGGCACTACAGCATGTAAAAATATAAAGTAAGCTCTTGCGGCCTTGGTTCTATGGTAGGTCTTAAAGGGTTAAACATGAGGTGTTTCCACCACTTTGGTACATGTGACCAATTTGCAAGGTGATTATTGTGCAGGGTGTTCATATTATGACACACATATCGTGTCAGTCACGGGGCAATTTTTTTGTCATTACATTGCAACTGTGAATCTAAACTATATAAAAAGGCTTTTGACTCCAAATATCTATCTGTATCTGTAACCTTTTGAGTGCTCTTCTCAATGGTGGAAAAGTAGAAGTACAAATAGCGTAAAAGTAGCTGAAAACCACTAAAATATGGAAGCAACATTTAGATATAGTAGCCAAAAAAGAAAGGTTTATTTTACTCATTTAGTGTTGTGGGTGGCTTAATTTATTGTACAACCACCATTTTACTTTGTTTTTAATATGGTGATTTCTCAGTGCAGCCAAAATTTCATGTTTGCTAAAGTTAGCTTGGTAATGCTAACTGACATAGCTGATAATCCCTGCACAGATGCGCATGTGCTGCATGTTTAATGCTGTTTCTGTTGATGTTAACTAATTATTATTTACAGTTTTTAGTTGTAAAGAAAAGTTATTGACCTCTTAAACTCTCATCTTCAAACTAACTAAATGAGATAACTAATGTACACAGATGGATAGTTATAGTTGTATTTGAGACTTATTTTTCCCTGAACATTGTATCTTTGCGTTAGGTTTAAATGGATTCATGTTGGAGCTTTTATGAAAAGGGTGATTATAGTTTTTAGCTTTAACTGATGATAATACCAAATAAGAGTCACACCTTTGGTATTTTATTACTATCTTGAGGTATGTACCTTAATTTTGACCTAAAGGATGACTTTAATAGGAAATTATCACATTTCTGACATGCTACTTAACAGAAAATATGCACTTGTTATGAAGTCTAGTCTATTATATCTAGTCTACGAGGTAATCCTGAACGATAGCATTAGAATAAATTAGTTAAAACAGCTCAGTCAGGACATTGCATAAGTCAAATGAAAATAAGAAATAACCAGAAACATGGATTATTCACAGCTTTACCTTCATAGGAGCAGTTGTTGTTTGAAGCCTCTGACAGCTGCCTGATCTCTTCTAGCAGGGACAGATTGGTCCTGGAGGAGGAGTGACTGACCTCTTCCTCCTCATCCTCCTCAGTTTCACCAGGATCTGGAGAATTCTCCATCATTTCAACTATCTCCTCAATGACCTTGAACACAGAAATGGAGGGATTCACAAATAAACAAGCTGACCAATCTGTTTAAAGAGTTTACACCCTACAAGCATGACTGAGGATTTATCTATTAATGAGTTTCTGTGGACTTTACTTTTGTGTTTCTGTGTTTTTAACTAGATTTTGTTATTGTTTCTCCCTCTTTTAATGTTAATGTACTTATTTTTATTTTAACTTATTTGCATTTTTCTGTGTAATTTTGAGTATGTATTACTTTAAGACATTTTGGGGGTGTCCCCCTTTTAATCTGTAGTGGTTCAGTCCAGAATCTATTTGGGCTGTGGCTTAACCAATTAGCCAATTAGCCAGTACCACCTCGTTAAATTTAATTGGTCAACTTGTTTATTTGTGAAGGTGTGATTGGTCCACTTGGATTTTTTCTGTTTCCTGTTTTTTATTTAAACACAAACTGTTTGACATTTTGCAATGACGCTGATGAAGGCATGACGCTGATGAAGGCCACAAGCTGAAACGTGTTGGTCACAAAAAATTTGCCGTTCACTTGATTTTTACACACACACACTCAGACCTGATCTGCTGTGATAAGAGGTTCTTCATTCAGGCAGTTGGCATTGTCGTTCTTCTCATTCATCTCCTCCTCCTCTTTTTCATGAATCTGCAAATGATAAATTATGCCAACAGATTACTGTGGTGAGGATGCCAGCAAGAGTCAAATGCTGATGTCTTTGCATTGGAGTAATTGATGAAAATACACATTCAAAAAAAAAAAAATCAATTGGTGTGTTTGAATGACAGCTCATTCAGGAGTTGTGTTCATTTTTTCCCTGCTCTGTCCAGCAAAAAATGGTAGACAGATTCACTTTGGCAAGTAGAGTAGTCTGCGTGAGCGTGCTTGTGTTCATAAAGTTTCTCCATTTAATGTTTAATAATGGGTGTCAGGAGCTCAGCCCCATCCCCCAGGACCTGAAGCAGTAGACCTGGGCCCCAGAAATGTAGAGGCCCTCCAGAGCGTGAGAGCCCCAGGTGGACCACCACAGGGACAACCGCAGTTCCCACTCAGAGAAGAGCAAAGGAGAGCCCTGGGGAGGGGTCACCCAGCAGCCACAGTGCAGACGCCCCAGGTGACTGCAGCGACAAGCTCACAGACTCCACTGGCTACACCGGAGCAGACCAAGCCCGAGACCCAAGGACACCCCAACCCCCACCAAGAGCAGACAAATCCAGGGGGCCCAGGTCCCACCAAGCAGCCACCAGGAACAAGCCAGTACAGAACCGAGCTTCCAGACCCAGATACCGAGAAGTACCAATGCACCAGCAGATGGGGGCAACAGTCACTGGCAGGGAATGTGTCAGGGGGAAATAGGCCCCCACACCCGAGGGAGCCTGAGATGTTCTAAGAGAGAGGGGGAGGGTGACATGTACACATAGACAAACAGGCAGACACACACCCTCTTTGGAGACACACAGAAATGGATGCCGTACACACACTTTATACTCCCAGGTCCAAACACCAATAACCCCCAGATAGGCAATCAGCCCCCAGATTCAGGAGATGCCTCCCCTTCAGTCTGGGGTGGAGACAAGCAGACCATCCTGGTCCCCACATCAGGAGAGCAGCCCTCCAGCCCAGACCCCAACTGGCCACTTGAGTTCATTTCTAAGTCTGATGTTTAAATATTTAAAAGGTTTTACATAATTTACTGTTACATTACTATCACATTTTAAAAACCACTTACTCATTCCATTTTTAAAAGCATGTAAATAGACTGCATCCTGTTTACGTGTGGAATTGAAGGAGGAGGCTAGAGAGAGGGTGTCTGTCTCCTGAACCTGAACTGTGAGCAGGATCCACAGGAGGAGATATTTTTGTGAAATATCTTTACTCCTCACAACGTTTCCTGGACCTTTTACGTTAGTGATACATGAATCACCTCTGGTGGTCCACAAAGGTACTGTAGATGGGCTACAGCACTAACAGAACAGTTTGAAATGACTCGCAAGTATATTGAGTTAAATATTTTTTATAAATGTATTTATCGATATAAAAAGTGAATAAAACATTCGAATAGGAGCTGGTTAGTTTGTGATATTACTCATTAGCCTGACCTAAATTTGATGCTCTTGTATTGACGTTTGTGTCCCAGTGGCAGATGGGTCACTATGACTGAGCATTAGCAAGCTATAGTGAAACAGCCTATGTTTTTATATTTTTCAAATAACATTTGAGAAATACATCACTTTCTCTTGAACTTTTATTGAAGATGAATTTTCTGATTTTTAAGTTGGCTGCAGCGCTCTTGACTTTGATCATGGCTGCTCTAGCAACGTTCAAAACTTATGGGTTTCCATTAAGCCTCAGCTATACTTTGTCTGTGGTGCTATTGAGCAAATAGATAGCATGATCACATATGATGGTGCATGTACCAAACATTTTTTTAATTAAGCACTGTTACCATACGTTTTATTATCAACTTAGCATTTAACAGTTTATCCATTCCTCCATGCTGATACAATAATGAGAAAGTGATAAATATCCATGTTACAAAAGGAAAATCTATTTTGTGGCTCAACTCATTTCGAGTTAAATAGAACCACATTTTTATAATATTTAAAAAGTGTGGCAGGAGAAACAATCAGAGGTATAAATGCAGAGAAAAGATTGTCCTCACAGGAAGCTGTCATATGTTAAATATTTTGTGTCTCTCTAGGTATAAAACTTTTAGCTTGAAGGCATGAATGTGATACATTTCCACAGCCACCCTCTGCTCCTGTGATAACCACAGCTCCTCTGGCCTTCACCAGTCCAAACATGGCGTAGAACACTAAGTGTCTGCTGTCCAGCTGAATCTGACAGGCAATCAAGGAAACAGAGGAGGAGGAGGCAGAGCTTAGCTGAATGCCAGACCAGTCACGAGTGGTCAGGCATGCTTTCAATTGTCAGCATGAAATGAATTTTACAGGAGCAGAAACTAGTCATACAATTCATTTTAGCACATCGAGATGGAAAATAATGACACACAGCATTTGTCTTTAAGAAAAGCATCATTATTATCCTTACAAACACAGAAATTAGTGAATGTAGTTAACCATTCATAGCAAGCGAATAGACCAACATGTAAATATTTGACTGTGAGGTGAATTTTCTGGGTCAGACGTGTTCATGTAAGGATGAAATGTGTAAACAAACATTAGAGTGGACCAGAGAATGAGCTTCCCATTCATTCAGCACCCACATTACACCACAGTGCTAAGGATGCTCATCAGAATAGTTTGCTATCAGTTCAGTGTATTCGTTTATATTTAATACTAATTTACAGCAAGAGTCATCTCAAGGTGCTTTTTTACTATTGATGAGAATAAAAATTTGCATATAAATAGTGCAAAGCTATTCCTACATGTATATTATATTATATTAATTAGATTTAAACTAAACATGAAGGCGTGGCATGAAATGTACCTCCTGGTCAGAGATATTGCCGTTGATTCCTTCCGAGTCGGTGCCGTCCCAGGTGGCGATGTAGTTGTCAGTTAGAGCATCCCACACACTGCAAAACAACACAGACCCATGTCAAAATGCAAACCTACTCAAGCAAATATCAAAAAGAAGTATAAAGACACAATTTTTGCCCTCAGCTTTTGCCCTCAATAGATTTGTTTTTCTGATTGTAAAAAGCCATGTACTCAGCCCTATGTTCAGCATTCTTCAACTCAGTCAATATTTCATTGTGGTGGAGTTCAGGGCTGCAGGGCAGCAGTGCACAATAGAAAAGAAGTGCAGCTTACTACGTGTTAAACGGTATCCGCAGCAGAGATTTAGATAAAGTTCCTCACATCATTGTACAAAGTGTTCTCCAACTCTCCCAGCGTCTGTCTGAGGCAGAGTGAAGTAAAAACTGGGAGAGAAGTGTCCTTTGTGTCTGAGCTTGTGTGTGTGTGTGTGTGTGTGTGTGTGTGTGTGTGTGTGTGTGTGTGTGTGTGTGTGTGTGTGTGTGTGTCACTCAGAGGTTGGCTGAGGCCTGTTTCCCTGCTCCCAGTGGCACTGCCTCTGCCTGCTTACACAGTGGACTCCATTGAGCTGGCAGCTTACCTCACCAGTCATGCCTGTGTGTCATGGCTGCTCACACCAGGCCAAAGATTAGTTCTAGTTTTCCTAAAAGTTAACAGTTTTCAGAGGTATATTTGTTGCCAATGCGATTCTAATTTGCAGGATCATTAACAGCTCTGGTCGCAGAGTTTGCCTTTTTATATTAATGTGGCAGTACGCTACAAAGTGATTTCAAGTGCATTGGTATTGCTTTAAAACTAAAGAGCTTAAATCAGAATACAGGGGAAAAAAACTGCTTAGAAGTGTCAACAACACACCACAATCACACTGTAGACACAGTGCACAGCTGCACTGAGTGTACTGTAAGTGTTCAGGCAACATGCTGTAACTTGCACTGTACTGTATTTTCTAACTGTTGGATTTCTATTCTGTTATACAGTATTAAGGACCTTCTGACCAACAAAATATACTGTGCACCCCTTCAGGATACCAGATTTTAACTAACTAACTAATATAACTAATATCCTCGATGCATGAAGGAGCGTTTCCGCAGGTCCTTCCTCCCTGCAGCTGTCAGACTGTACAATCAAAACAACAATCATAGATGTTTACATCTGCGCTTTAACTACAATAATTTAATCAACCGATTTACACTACAACCTGGGTTTGCCTCTTATCTGTTGTTAATTTTATTTAATTTAATAACTGTACAGTACTCTGTTTATAGTAACTATTGTCCTTAATGTAAATGTGTAAGAAAAAATGTGTATATTTCTGTTCTGTGTCCTGTGTACTGTTTGTTATATATGTGTCTTTCTGGCTGCTGTTACAACCAAATTTCCCCTTGTGGGACAATTAAAGGATAATTCTATTCTATTCTATTCTATTCTATTCTAATATATTGTTACAGGATACAGTATCTTATTCTATATAAGATTTTTATCTAATCTTTCCTTTCTTTAACAGCCTTGAGCTAGTCGCACATGCTTTCAAATCCAGATGGGATTACTGCATTTAGTACTGCACTAATATCACAGATGAGTATGTGCCAAGGGCAGTGCTAGTAAGAACATTTTTTACTATTTCAGCCTGGTTACACACTGAGTCTAGCTAGCTGACTGGTGGCTGTAGCTTTATATAACACTTCAAGTGGTACCAGTCTTCTTATGTGATGCTTTTTCCTATAAATAAAACTGAAGAATTGAAATGCAGTAAAGCCAACGTAACCAGTCACAACCACATCAGAAACCAGAGCAGCACATGAAGAGCACGTTCTGTGTTTATAAGACATGGTTGGTCATCTGGCCTACAGGGAGTGGAGGTCCATGTTCCAACGCTGTCCTGCTGTGTTTCCTGGCCTGCAGCCACACAACAGGAATCATTCTGTTTAAATTTCTAGCTCTCCATCAGCTTGACAGATTCACTCAAAGCTGAGTTTCAGATCAGGGACTGCAGGGATTACTCCAAAATGTGCCACATAGGGTTTTCAACCAAGCTGCAGATTTAGACTGGTGATTAGTTTTGTTGGTGTGTCAGCTTCTCCTGTTTGCTCCTGTGTGACATAACAAAACGCAAACCTTCCAGTTTCATTAACACCAGTACCACCTCTTCATGGGACAAACTCTTCTGAGGAACATGGAACACTCATGTATGTCTGATTGAAATGTATTTCTTATGGTTTCCTTATTTATGACACTAGTGTATCAATCCACCCACTGCCTTTCACTCTGCTCTGTACTCACTCAGAGCTTTATTAACCAATAAAAGCTCACTTTTCTCACCAGAAATTAATCATTGCTCAAAGTCATATAATCCTTTCCAAAAAACTCTGCTGTCACACCTACAGTCAAGCTATATTTAGCATGATTCAGAGAACGCCTCAGAAGCTGCTAGCAAGAGGAGGAGGCTCTGGCAGTCAGAGGAGAGGCAGAGACTGGGACAGAGCCAAAGCCAACTGAGGCGTACGACGCTGCACGCTGAATAATTCAGCATGCAGCCTGACATGGTGGAGGTGGGGAGGGTGGGGTCACAGTGCTGATTGACTGCATGTTTGGGGATGTTGTGGTCTGTGTGTGGAAATGTTTTGGCTTTTGTTCCAGGCTGCCAAGTCGTTTCAGCCTCCAGTGTGTGTGTTGTAAATGGAAGCATAATGAGCATATTGCTAACTGATTAACATGAAAGGCTGTTCTTTTTTTTATGTCTGTTGATATTCTACCTCCTGTATTTCTTTAGGGGACTAGGCATGTTTCTAAAAATGTTCTTTCATATACTTTCTATGTCAACATAACTGTAGCAGAGATCCTGCAGGTTCACCAAGGGACAGAAAATTTAAAGACAGAATATAGATTAATAACTTTTTCACTCAAACATTATTTTTTTTACGATAATTCCAAATAAAACAAACCCTTGTAGACTGTATCTGCAGTAACAGAAACTGACTTTATTTTTTTTCTGTTTTTAAAGGGATTTTAGCTGGGTTTAGAATTGGTGCCTCAAGTTAAGCTCAAATTGTTCTGGGTTCGTTATAGTTTACACACTGAACAGTGTCACATCCTTTATTACCACAGCTGTTTGGAAATACACAGTAACAGATGACTAAAGACTGAAAGATTCCAATAAGTAAACCTTGCTTCAGATATTGTGTCACTTACTCTTCATCTTGCAGTCGCTCCTCGTCCTCCTGATTGTGTGACTGGTTGCGTATGGGCGCCAGGCCCTCCGTCTTGGTGTTGTAATTGTGGAAGCACACATTGAGCTTCTCGTCAAACTCATTTACCAGGTCCTCCATTGACTTGAAGCTCATCATCTCAGAGAAGTTTTCCAGTTCAGAGAACTCCTCACGGGTGATGGAGGCCAGGGGGACGGTGGTGGTGGTGGAGTAGGAGTCGTTGATGAGGCTTTGGTCCATCTCATCCATCCTACAGGGCCGGAGGTCCTCAAACTCCTCATCTAAGCACACAAGAGGGGCTTCCATAGTGTCCCCTATCAAGTTAATGTCTGAGTCCTGCAGGAAACAGAGTCATGCAGCATTTAATGAACTGATTTTGCTGAATTTTGAAGGGCTTTTAAATTCAAGACATTTTAAGTTTGAGCATATGTTGCTTAATAAGCCAAGGCCACAAATGTGTTTAAAGAAAAGACCTGGTCAGTCACAGCACAAAGGTTTTTCGTGATTTCCATCTGTCCCCATCTGCTTTATTAACCAGTGTCCCAGAAGGATTTATCTGGTCTAGCATAAATCATGCCTCTCTGTCCTCATGTGGAATGACACCAGCACGTCTAGACAAAGAGGAGATAGAGGTAGGTGTGCCAGAAGGGGACCAGGTCCCAGGGGGGACCGAACCAGTTTGCTTTACTGGTAAACCAGTTAATTAAGTACACCAACAATGATTTAACTGATGAGCGCTTCAATATTCTGGGACATGAAATTATAGAACCATTTGACAAAGTACATTGTATATTATAATCGTGCTATTTTTGTGTTGGTCAAAGCTTTGCTTGATATACACTGAAAAAATACTGAAAAAATAATTTTGGATTACATGAACATTTTCCATGCAGTTTTATTACATAATTGAACTGTAAAATATTTAATGGAATCTGGCCAAATCATTGGTGTCTATTCAGTTTATACCAAGCACATTTTCCTTAATGATTAATTATTTGAATTAAAAAAACAAACCCAAACCTTTGATTCCATACATTTCAGCTGATTATTATTTTTTAATGGTTGTTTAAGAGCAATTTTAACCCACACCACAACCTTTCCTGGACATAACCATGCTTTTTATTACCTAAACCTAACCAATCAGGTTGAGATAGCATACATAAACACTAGGGGTGCAACAATACTCGTATCGATATTGAACCATTCGATACAGTGCTTTCGGTTCGGTATGCATATTTATTGAACAATACAAAATGTTTTATTTATTCGATCAACTTTTCTTCTGACGATGCTGTCTGTGTTGAGCGCTCAGTGGATCTGCGTTCGACTACTCCGCCTAGGCTGCACTGTCGAGCGCAGATCCACTGAGCGAAGCGCAAGCTAGCAAGACAGAAGCTAAGCTCGTTGCAACATGGCAAACTGAACCTCCCCCACCCTCATTCAGATCTGGCCTTTGGAACTATTTTGGTTTTCATGTGAAGCATAACCCTGATGGTAAGCGCGTCATGGACAAAAGTCAAACAGTATGTCGGATGTGCCACGCAATGCTCAATTGGTGGGAACTAGTACGCTAGCGCAGTTAGCTTGTTAACCTGTTGACACCATCCAGCCCCACGCAACGGACGATCCGAGTTAACTCGTTAACGGAGATTTGCCGCATTATGGCGTTAATGTCATTTTAACGAGATTAACGCTGACAGCACTAGTGGGAACACAACGAATATGACTGCACATTTACGCCGACATCATCCTAGTGCAAAGACAAGTGGAAGCAGACAAAAACAACAAGCATGCATGCTACAAACTTTACCCGAGTCATTTAGACAGCCGTTAGCACATGATTCTCCCTATGGGGACCTGATATGTTTAATATGCTGCTGAGAGTATAGCCCAGAAGAAGCGTATAGTATAGCTTTTATTTTGGAAAGAGACATTTCTCTGTAATAAACTCTCTTTTCCAAAGAGTGATTTCTCGATCAGATAGATTAATTTTTTTTATTATTTTGTTGTTTCAGCAACATGAAATTTAAAAACTGTACTTTTGAGTTAAAATATATATTTATAATTTTAATAAATGACAAATTAAAAAGGCATGAACATTTTTTTGTATCGAAAAAATATCGAACTGTGACACCAAAGTATTGAATCGAACCGAACCGTGAATTTTGTGTATCGTTGCACCCCAAATAAACACATACTATACTGCTACTATAGACATACAATATAAGGATCCATATAATATTGATACATTTCATTTTCTGTTAATTAACTAAACTAATTAACTATCAATGTATCGTTTGTTCACAATAAATGTTACCTGAAGACGTTCTTCTCATTCAGATGGACTGACTCATGTTCCAGTAGTGGTACAAACATATAGGTAAGGATCATTTTTTAACACTATCATAACGCTTTTACTTCAGACTTCAGAGCAGTATTTCAAAATGTTTTAGAAAATAAACAAATTTATTGGTAAAATTTTACTAAAACACAAGTGACCATTAGAGTTTCAAATTGCAGCTTTTTTGTGTTGATTGTTTTATTATAGTACCGTATTTTTCAGACTATAAGGCGCACTTAAAATTATTTAATTTTCTCAAAAATCGACAGGGTGCCTCATGTATTAATTCTGGTTGTGCTTACTGACCTCGAACCGATTTTATGTGGTACACGGCATGGAAAAATATGTCAAAATGTTTTAGTACGACTTTGGTAAGCTACGAAGCTGCACCGCTTGATGGATTGTCAGAGTATTACGGCTACGGTAGTCAGCCTCGCAGAGTAATACGTACTGTGCGAGAACATAATATTGTGGTATCTGTATAAGGACCCCAAAATGGCACCTGTTAAGAGACATGCTTACGAAGCAGATTTCAGTCACGTTTTGTTATAATTCCGTGTGCCTTAAAGTCCGAAAAATACGGTATTTACCTTGGTATGTTTCATTTTTTCCTGTGAAATTAAGCTTAGCTTCAGAAGAACAGAGAAAACTTACAGGATGAGGTATGTTAAATGTTCCCTTTGAGAAATTAGTTCTCAGATTCTTATATTCAAAAGTTTATTCCATTAGTTTGTGGTTTAGCTTATGTTCCAGAGTTGGTGCCTAGTGTCAAACTTGATACCAAAATGTGGAAAAGATTAATAGAATTTATCTATTTAAATTGGTGAATTACTGTTACTGTTTACACAGTTCGTAGTAAAAATATATAAATAAATATCATACTTCAGTTAACTTAACTGAAGAGTAAAACCAGTATACACTGATAAATGTTAATTAAAAATAGTATGTGTATGTGATTTAATTTAATAAAACCAGAGAGAGTGAAGGGTGCTGACAGTCAGTGCTGGAGTACATCTTTTCTGACAAGTTGTGCTTTGCTCAGGCTGCCTGACGCAGTGTCAGACAGCAGTGAGGACTAATTTAGCTCCTTTGTGCTTTGCTGGACTGTGGCCTGGCGTAAATGGGTAAGTACAGAGAAGTCCATTTAAAAACAAGCTTGTTCGAGCCTCTTCCTTCTCATCGCTGCACTCAGCAAAGTGCTGCAGCCGGATATCGTCTTTCAGAATCTCTCCCTTACTTTCTTACTCTCCTCACTGTGTAGCTCGCTTACTTTGTTTGTTAGTGATCTCCCATTAATGGTCTTAACTCTTGTTTCAGTCCACACTGCAGTAGAAGACAAACACATACACATGTAATGGTGACTGACAACTTGTGTCTGTCAATAGGCCAAATTAGGTGGATCTGGTCTCCCAAATAAGGAGCACAGACATGGAAATTAGTGGCTGACTCAAACCTCGCCGTGGGGACTCTTTGTAGGAGGAATTGATGAACTGCTGCTTGAAAATCTGGCAGGCTAAGAACAAAAATTGCAAATTAAATTTCTTAAGAACACTCGTCCCATCATGCAGTAGCCTTTCTGCTTACTGCTGGGTCAGTTTAAGCTGGATGTGGAATATTTTGCCATGGCACAGGAAAGGTGGGAGTTTACAGCATCCTTAAAAATGGTGACAGTATAGAGATGGAGCTGTTAGAGATGTGCAGGTACCTGTATCTGTGTGTCAGCTTTTTTTGTATGTGACCTTCACAGAGAGTGGTAGTGGTCTCAGGTGTGCATGGAAGTGCCAACTGCCTGAACTCATCAGAGGTCATTTAATGCAATGGAACCAAATCTCTAATTCTATTTTTGAGTAGCAACTGCTGAATCAGACAAATCAAAGAGCAGCTCCCTTGCTCTTTTTTTCTAAAGAATTCTTTTATCCTCATTCTTTTGCTCAATTCATTTGAGCATTTTCAAATGATGCCTTGTTAAGTGCTTTTAAAAATAATAGGCTGTGGTGTATTAAGAATATAGAATAAAATGTCACATCTTTTACAGCAATCATTGTTTTAAGCTTATAAAAAAGTCATATCAATGTGATTTTGTCCCACATAAACTGAAAAGGATTCCTTTTTAAATCAATATTTACTGCCATGACAGAAATGGAAATCAAGCAAGTGCATGTCATCAGCTCATCAGAGGAAGGGGAAAAAAAGAGGTAATGGGGGAGGGAGAGAAGAGAGGAAACCATGGTTACAAGGCAAAGATGGTAGCAAGATGCAAACGAGGGTCCGGAATAACGGGAAGGACTGGAAGAACAGACATCGGGATTAGAGTGCAGACAAGAAGACAGATTACCTGTGGTTAGAGGAGCCGTTTTTGTCCTGGCGTGGTGTGTAGGCAGGATCTTCTCAGAGAAGAAGAACAGGCACCTCCCTTCACAGCAAAACCCAGAGATGAGCAGCAGCAGTCGCATTCATTCCAGGGTGAAAAAACAGAGCGAGAGGAGAATTCAGGGAGGTGAAGTGTAGTGTGAGCTTTGGTCTGTATCCCTACCCTCACCCGTTAGCCCACAGACACCCTTATCTGTCCTCCTACAGCCCGTTGTTTTCCAATCAATAGGCAGCCAACCCAGCTCATTCAGAGCCTGCGCACTGCCAGGTCCTGTGACGATATCAGCTCTCCTCACCCTCCCTTTCCCCACACTTGCTTCCCTCACTAACCTCTCTTTCTCTCTTTGTCCCAGCCCCTTCCTGCTCTCCCTGCCTGCCAGCATTAATTCCCTAATATTCATGAAGTAGGAAGGAGGGGAGGCAAGGGGCTTTGGTAGGAGATGATGCTTGTAGCGAGGTAGCCCACTGTGTACACACAGTGTGAGCATCTTTTCTTTTGTTGTCTGCTTTGACATTCTGCCATAGACCTGAACACACAGAGAGGAAAATATAGCTTAAAATTAATTTATAGATATATACATATATACGAAAAACATCTTAAAAACATGCTTTGTTTTTTAAATGATGATGGAAATGCAAAGGAAAATGCAGAGATAGACACAAGGTAATGATTCATATACTGGAATATAAACCAGTGGCACTCTTAGGTTTTCTCATGTTTTCTCACATATACAAGTCAGATTTATCTTCAGTCCCCTTTTGAGTTGTTCCAAAAGGAAGATTAGGGGGAAAGAATCTGCCTGTTAAAATATGAATTTATCTTTGAGTAGCTCAGGGTTTCACAAGAATTTCTGCATATGTTTAAATTATGGTACACATATCTTTTTGGGTTTGTAAGTCTGCCTGAACACAAGAAGGCAGGAATACTGAGATAAACTAGGAAGCTCAAAGAAACCTGGTTCACAACTTACCTATCTCCAAAAAGTTTACATAGCATTCCAAAGAGTTGGAATACTATGTAAGACACAAACAAAAACAAGATTTACAAATCTGTTAAACCCAAACCTGTTTACTTTAGAACATAGAAAACATATGAAATGTTTGAACTGAGAGATTTTACTGTTTGTTACTATTAGCTCATTAGCAAGTGGTGCTAAAAAGAAACAGCTTTGTAACTAGATGAGTTAATACCATGTAACATGACTGGGTATAATCTACAAAATGCATCTACAAAATGTTGAAAATTTTCAGAATAAGAAGTCAAATTGAACAGGATACAGAAACCATCTTCTCCCAGCCAAAGTTTATTTGAAAAAGAAACTTAAAATGACCTCATGTTTTTCCTTAAAGGATGCATTTTCTCATATTTGGCAGCAGTAATAAACAATGTGATGCCTTTTTCATCCAAGCCTGTGATTTAAATCCAGTTAATCCCTACTTTCGACTCTGTGGTCAAGGTTTAGACCTTTCAGAAAGGTCCATCTGGGCCAGTATGAACATGTGCACTCACATAACAGTCTGTATGTTACTGTCACACTCTGATGCTCAAGTTTCCAAATATCAAAACAAGATCTTCACTTCGGCCAGGAACATCCAGCTCTGAGCAATACATGAGAGGACTAGACTTATTAAAGGTTTCACAGAAAATTAGCAACCAGAGAGAGTTCTGTGCATGCTCTGTGTGTTTTCCCACTTATTTTAAACAGTGATGCTGTGATATTATTTGGACATTTTTCCTGCAACCCAGCACTTCATGAATATTTTCATTTTGTATTTGGTGACAACCATACAAATGAAAAAATGTTAATGAATAATATCCTAGAACTGAAACTGGCAGCTTCAGCAGTCACAGGCAGAGAGGAGTGTTGGTATGACGTCAATACATAGGAGGTGCTGCCCTGGCCTGCTCACAGGCGTGCAGTGTAAAATCAGCATGCGCACTGCAACAAGCCAACAAAAGCCTGCACACACCATCTTCATTAGCCTGCGTGAGCGAAAAAGAGAAAAAAAGGAAGAAAGGAGACATGTCCTGTCAGAGGCCTCGCAGTACTACAGCAACACAGCTCACACAGTCCAGACTGGTTGCCATGGTTATACTGTAACAGCACTGGAAGAGGAATAACTCCATAAATATATATATATATATATATATATATATATATATATATATATATATATATATATATATATATATATATATATATATATATCCATCCATCCATTCGCTTCCGCTTATCCTTTTCAGGGTCGCGGGGGGCGCTGGAGCCTATCCCAGCTGTCATAGGGCGAAAGGCGGGGTACATATATATATATATATATATATATATATATATATATATATATATATATATATATATATGCTAAACAAGGGTGGAGGAATTTGTGTGCAAATAGTCATGAACTACTACACAAATAAAAGTATTTTATTTGAAAATGGGGATAATAAATGCACAACGTATAAAAGAGTGCGTGTTCCTGTGTTATTCCACGTAAACATGTTGCTATCACGCCTCAGTGATGAACACACCTTCAACCCACGAAGAATCGTCAACAAACAGCTGTAGCTTTCACAGGACTTTCACACGAACTCAGTTAAATTATCATGACTTGCTGCACACTGTGTGCCCAAGCTGCTATAAAAATGTACTGATTATTTATTTTAGGGCCACATGTAATACTGTCCCACCAGAAAACGTCTGTTTCTTTAAGGGTTGCACCTATAATTGTGCTCGCACTTATAATGATCACATGGTATCATTTGGGTTGCTGTGCTGAAAACAAATACATGTATGTTCTATTTATAATAGATTTTTTCTTCTGATAAGGCATGAGCCAATGAAGTGGTATGTTTTTTCGCTTGTTTGTTAGTAGGATTATATGTAACCACCAAGCCAAATTTTAGGAAACTTGGTGGAGAGTAGGAGCATGGGAAATGAGATCACAGTCTTTAAAATAGCTTATTCACAAACGATCCTCCTCCTGACTGTCCTTCTAGTTTAAATATATATTTTCTTTTATTCCTGGCAAAGAAAACTATAAAATCATGTCTAAGTAATTTGGTAGATGGAATGCACTGTGGTGAGTATTTTGCTGACATCTTGTGGAGATGACAGGGATATCATATTAACTTACTGAAATGTTTCACGTTTTATAACTGAATGATCCGAGGTAAAAATAAAAATAAATAAAAAATACAGACCGAAGTACAGATACTTGTGTTAAAAAATACTGTAGTAAAAGTTGAAATACTTTTTTTACTCGAGTAAAAGTGAAAAAGTACAGACTCTGAAATGTACTCAAAGTAGAAACAGGCAACAGGTAAAGTATTTTCTGTTGCCTACATGGAAGAGGATGACTTCACACCTAAACAGAAAAATGAGTACAGTCTGGGGTTACAGTGGGATTTGGCAACACTGAGATCTGTAGCTTTTAATATCAGGTATGACAACGCGATAAAAGTCTTTTTTTATTAAATCTCATGAAAATAGGCTTCCAGTACAATATTCTGAACAGATTCTGAACACTACATTTGACAAATTTTTTAATGCTTGTATTGTTAAACAGAATGTGAAGTCTTTTTAAAATGCTTTAGATGGCAATAAACTAACTAACTAGAAGCAAAAACTGCTGCTGAGTGAATGTGTGAAAGACGGAGGTTTGAACGAAAGAAAGCATTTATATTAAAACATTTTATATGTATGCAAGTTCCTTTACAGACAGATGAGTCAACATCTGGTTAGCATAGATCTATGGCAGAGCCCAGAAAGATCAAGACTCAGAATAGCACAACATTTAACAATCATGAACTCGATTAGATAGCACACACATCAGAACACTGCAAAACACATGAGTAATGTTCACATTATTCTCTTATTTTAAAAATGAAGAAACTGAATGTTTTACTGCCTGAGCAATCTGTAGTGGTTGATGTATAGTTTAATGGTCAAATGGAGAAGCAGTGAAGCCCAGATGGAGCTGTGCTGATGCTGTGGCTGTGAAAACTGAACACACGGGATTCTTTATTCTTTTCCATTCATACAATCATGTACAAATTGTTAGATTGGATCATTATATCCATCAGATATATATTATTGGGAGGTATAGTGTGCTTCATAAATAAACCCTAAAGTTGTTTGGTGCCCATCAGCAATGTTCCCTCTAATTTTTCATGTGTCTGAGCGAACACACAAACTCCCTGAGCGGACACTTGGACCACTGTGAGCAACATTAGACGTGTGCACTGTGGTCACGCCAGCATCGAATCCATCCAGGTTACATGGTTTATTAAAATAATCAAATTACAGCGTTTACATTTATGTTAGACTACTTTTAATTAACTGCTTTAGCCCACTTACAATGAAAATGTAAAAAAAATCTTGTTCATGACCTGTGTAGCATGTTAACACTATTGTAAGTAAAAATAACTTGAACTCCAATTTTGAAAACACAACTTTCTTTTTTTATTTATTGTTTTGTATAAAGATCTGACTTGTATTATGAGTATGAGTCTGTGGTCTGGGAGAGTCCTGTAACTCTCTGTCTGCAAAATACAGTATATAATGACCAATGTTGGGCAATTAATTATATAGTTACTTCTTCAAAAAAGTAACTGAGTTTTGCAAACAACAAAGTTTTTTGCAGCTGTTTACCTAAAAATGCAGCCAAGGTGTTTTTTTAAATAAACATTTCAAACTATTTACAGAACAATCAGCTGTTCTGCATCACATTTGATGCCACACAAATTATTTGTGTCACTCCAAAACTAATTTCTGTCCACTATGAGATGAAGGAGAACAACAGCCTGATACCTGCAGGCCTGACAACAGGAGATGTATCACTGCTGTAACACCTGTAACATTCAGCAGTCGCCTCATTGTTCTGACACACACAACAAAACTATTGACTACACTACACACTAACTACACAAGATTTGCGCTTAACGTCGCAAATCTCTCACATCTCAAAACACCGCCGTCACTCCTAAAACTTCCCCCTTTCCTAAACAACTACATGCCATGTTGCCATATCATTCTTTGATTGGTCGACATGGTACATTTTTCGACCAATAGGAAAGGGTGGGGTTTTTTGGTTTTGTTTTTGCTCACAGGCGGAGAGTGCTTTCAAGCGTTTTCCCTATAAAACGCTGTTTTTACGTTTCTTCCTGCAGTAAATATAAATAACGATAGTATTCAGGAAGAAAACCAAACATTGCAGATATTTTTATCATAACTCTGCTTTTCGTGCCCTATCAACACAATTTAAAAACTGGTATAAAGTCCACACTTTTTCTGTCAATTGTTCCGTCTGTCCTGCTCACATCTCCAATGGTTGTACACGTTGTCATTAACGTGGCTTCACTCCACATCAGCCACGCCGCTTTGCTAGCTAAAACACCGGTGTCGGCACATAAGGACGCTGTCATAGCCTGTCAACGACGTTGATTAGCTGCGTATATACGAATGTGAATCGCATCATTGGGATAAGGTGGCATACAGTGGGGCAAAAAAGTATTTAGTCAGCCACCGATTGTGCAAGTTCCCCCACTTAAAATGATGACAGAGGTCAGTAATTTGCACCAGAGGTACACTTCAACTGTGAGAGACAGAATGTGAAAAAAAAATCCATGAATCCACATGGTAGGATTTGTAAAGAATTGATTCGTAAATTAGGGTGGAAAATAAGTATTTGGTCACCTCAAACAAGGAAAATCTCTGGCTCTCACAGACCTGTAACGTCTTCTGTAAGAAGCTTTTCTGTCCCCCGCTCGTTACCTGTATGAATGGCACCTGTTTGAACTCATCATCTGTATAAAAGACACCTGTCCACAGCCTCAAACAGTCAGACTCCAAACTCCGCCATGGCCAAGACCAAAGAGCTTTTGAAGGACACCAGGAAAAGTATTGTAGACCTGCACCAGACTGGGAAGAGTGAATCTACAATAGGCAAGCAGCTTGGTGTGAAAAAATCAACTGTGGGAGCAATCATCAGAAAATGGAAGACATACAAGACCACTGATAATCTCCCTCGATCTGGGGCTCCACGCAAGATCTCATCCCGTGGGGTCAAAATGATCATGAGAACGGTGAGCAAAGATCCCAGAACCACACGGGGGGACCTGGTGAATGACCTGCAGAGAGCTGGGACCAAAGTAACAAAGGTCACCATCACTAACATACTACAACGGCAGGGAATCAAATCCCGCAGTGCCAGACGTGTTCCGCTGCTGAAGCCAGTGCATGTCCAGGCCCGTCTGAAGTTTGCCAGAGAGCACAAGGTTAAATACACGTAGACATTGAGGGCTAGCAGGAGGGACCATGCGCTTACCTGCTGCTCTCTGGCAGGTAGCTCCATGCCCTCCTGGGTTTTAAATGCACCTTAGAACACACATGCATCAACACTACAATGAGCGGGTGGAGGGAGGTTTGGAGTCTTCTCTCACCCCCGTTCTCTGCGACCTGCTGGAGCGGGGGGGATAGGAGGAGGAGTTGGCCGTCCGACTGCGGTCTGGAGTGTGGGGCCTCCCTGCTGCTGCGGAGTCGGGGCGGTCTGCCTCCCCCCACCGCAGGGAAAAGGGTAACACCACCTGGGTCTGGGTGCAGTTCCCCCTCCAGGGGCAAGGGTACCTAGACCCGGTTCGTAGAGTACGCTTGGGGAGTGTGATCGTGTGTACAGCGTCTCTTTATGTCTGTCTCCACGTTGGTTGAGTGTGGAGTGAGTGCATATGAGAGCATGAGGGTGGGAATGGATGTTTGTGTCTGTGTGTGCCTGTATGTCTGTGTCTATATGTCAGGTTGGGTGTCAGGCGCCACCTCTCTGGGGACATCTCAGGCCCTCCAAGGTTTGGAGGCCTATCTCCCCCCACCACCACTTCCCCTGCCAGTGGCGGACTCCCTCAGACATCGGTGCGTTGGTGGGTCTTTGTGTCCGGGGATGGGCGTCCAGGTACACACCGGCTCACTCCTTGGCGGCCGCTTATCGGGGCCTGGAGCCTGGGGCTCGCTCGGGCCACTCCGGAGGTGGGGTGCCCCCGGCCTCTCGGCCTGGGGCTCGGTCACTCAGGCACGGCTGGCTGCCGGCGGAGCTCACGGGCGCGTCACTGCAACTCCCCCTGGCTTCTGCTCCGCGGCTGCTGAGTGAGCCCTCATCTGGGACTCTCCTCAGCTCTTTCTGGGACAGTGGCGTGGCTGCCCCTCTGTTGGTCTTCCTTGGTCTCTTGTGTTCTGGGGGCCTCTGGATGTCTGGAGTTTTGATCTCCTCCATACCTGCTTCATGCCCTGGAGGACGGGGCTGTGGCCCCCCCACACCCTCTAGCAGATCATTACATGAAGGAACCTTTTAAAAAACAAAAAACAAGCGCGTCCATGCTCACAGGTGTACAAACGGGTGATCACACCCACAAACTACACCCTTTTTGGCTCCTACCTCAAAGCACACTGTGTTCTGTTGATCTTATGTGCTGCACAATAATGTTTAATATTTAGTATTTACTGTCATATTCCCATATATCATTGTGATGTTGTTTATTCTATTACTCTTGTTCTCTTCTGCTTGCTTTCTTTTTTCTTTCTCAGCAGGTGATCCAGGTGATTGATATATGCATTTTTTTTCTTTTTTTTTCTGCTCATTCTGTTGGTTTATGTTTTTTGCCCTTCTCCCCCGTCCCTCTTCTCAGCTGTTTCTCTTTCCTTCTTTCTTTCTCCCCTTCTTTCCCCCAGTCAAGTCTGTCCCATATTCAGTAAGTGAAAATAAAATAAACAATAAAAGGTGAATCAAATGGACCATTACGGCAAGGCTGGGATGGTCAATTTGGTAAAGTAAATCCGTTGGGCATCTTTCTTTGCCTTTAGACAACAATTCTGATGGCAAAAGAGCTAAACGGGACAGGCAAAAAAAAAAAAAAAGAGCACATGGATGATACAGCAGAGGATTGGGAGAATGTCATGTGGTCAGATGAAACCAAAGTAGAACTTTTTGGTATAAACTCAACTCGTCGTGTTTGGAGGAAGAAGAATACTGAGTTGCATCCCAAGAACACCATACCTACTGTGAAGCATGGGGGTGGAAACATCATGCTATGGGGCTGTTTTTCTGCCAAGGGGACAGGACGACTGATCCGTGTTAAGGACAGAATGAATGGGGCCATGTATCGTGAGATTTTGAGCCAAAACCTCCTTCCATCAGTGAGAACTTTGAAGATGAAACGAGGCTGGGTCTTCCAACATGACAATGATCCAAAACACACCGCCCGGGCAACAAAGGAGTGGCTCCGTAAGAAGCATTTGAAAGTCCTGGAGTGGCCTAGCCAGTCTCCAGACCTCAACCCCATAGAAAATCTGTGGCGGGAGTTGAAAGTCCGTGTTGCTCGGCGACAGCCCCAAAACATCACTGCTCTCGAGAAGATCTGCATGGAGGAATGGGCCAAAATACCAGCTACTGTGTGTGCAAACCTGGTAAAGACCTATAGTAAATGTTTGACCTCTGTTATTGCCAACAAAGGTTATGTTACAAAGTATTGAGTTGTATTTTTGTTATTGACCAAATACTTATTTTCCACCCTGATTTACGAATAAATTCTTTACAAATCCTACCATGTGGATTCATGGATTTTTTTTTTTCACATTCTGTCTCTCACAGTTGAAGTGTACCTCTGGTGCAAATTACTGACCTCTGTCATCATTTTAGGTGGGGGAACTTGCACAATCGGTGGCTGACTAAATACTTTTTTGCCCCACTGTAGTTCTAATCCCACACGGGAGCAGCCAGTCACTAACTGACTAACACTGCAAAACAGAATTGTTAAAGTTTTAATTTTAATTTCAATTCAGGTTAGATTTTTTTTTGTGCGCAATGCAGATTTTCTGTGCGCAGAGACCGTGCCAGCAGTGCGCAATTGCACACGCGCGCAGCTTAGAGGGAACATTGCCCATCAGAACCATACTGCTATTTCTAATCTGCGTACAAATATTCTTTCATACCTATATTGCTCTTTTAAGATTTGCATAATCACTCTTATTAAACAAAGCACAATATAAATAAATTCATGCTGGTGTACTGCAGAGCCAAGCTCTTAAAGACCTAAGTACAGGTTTTGCTGGAATTTTGCCAAAGATTTACACACATCAAAAATACTATATTAGAACATAAAACTGAAAGCAACAAATGGTCAACCTTATGCTACTGAGGTCATGGACAGGTGCGAGGTCATGTCATGATTTGTGAACTATTCATTTTGAATGTTTTAGTTTTAGTTAAATTATCTTCTTACAGGGTTATCAACTCTGAAACCTCCTCCTGTAAAATGGGGTTTGCTGCTCAGCTGAGGCAGAAGCTCCGGGTGCTCCACCTTGATCTTTGTCCTCTGCTCACTGAGGAGACACACAGTGAACGAAAGGATGAGCAGCTGAACGTTTTCTCAGTGCGTTATATACTGGAGCTTTTAATTAGAACAAAGATCAGCCTCACCTTTGGAGCTTTTTCTCACTTAGGTATTTCTTCGTAACGTTTGCTAGCTCCGTGGCCAGTCTTTGATTCTCACTTTTATACTCATTCATCTTCGAGTCAAGCATCCTCAACTCTGCTATCAGTGCCTGAAAAATAAGATGGAAAAACATATTTTTGTCAGAGATGTGAGAAACCAGTGCCATCTGTCTAAAATAGATATTAAAAAATACTGTCTTTTATGTTGGTGCCAATTTTCTGACTTTAAAACAATATATATTATTTTATTGAAGTCATTATTTATATCAAAAAGTAAACGCAAACAAATGATACAAATCTGTAATTTTCTGCACAAGACCTTGAGCTTTTTGGTTCTGTCTCGGATGGTCCACTGACACTGCTGGAGCTGCTCGGCTGCCTCAGGACCTGGCTGCCGGGCCAGAATGTGCTTTAGCTCCACATACAGCTTCTCCTTTTCCTTCATGGTAAAATTAAAAGAAAGGAAGTTATGGGTAAAGTACATGGCTTAAAAGAAGACCATGCATCTGTGAGTCACACTTATTTTTATGCGTAAACTTCAAAAGACTAATGATCCAAAGAGGCTTGTGCAGGTACAAAGCGAAGATCATTAGTTAGATCAGTTAGTTTAAAACAAGTGTTCAGGTGTTCACCTGCAACAAGAGCTCACGTTCCTCAAGGTCTTGGGTTTTGGCGATCAGGCGCTTTTGTAAGGACTGAATCTTACGGATGAGCTCGTATTTACCAGGGTCACTCCCCTGCAAGTCAGTCATTTAGAACATGTGAAAAAGAAAAGCTAGTGCTATGAAAGTTACGAGCTAACACAAGGATAAATCATTCACCTCTAGTTGCCTCCATCTGTGAATATTTATCGGCTTCAGTTGCTCCTCAAGCACGCTGTTCCTTGCTCTCTCTCTGAGCAGCTGCCTCTGCAGATGAAACAGCTCTTGCCTAAAATACAGGATTACATATTAACATAATTTCCATTTAAATTCCGTCAAACTGGAGGCAAAAACAACATTCTACTGCTTCACTCTATTAATTAAGAGTTTAAAAATGAATCCATTGTGAAAATATCACAAGAAATACTGGAATTTTTTAAAGGATCTATGTGAAACAATTTACTGTTTGACAGCAGCGATTCCTACCTAACAATCTTTCCATCTCACTCCTTTTGGCTCTTTTACTCTAAATACTGCGCTCTGCGGGTCCCCTCATTCCTTTTCCTTTTTGTGCTCAATGCTTGTATCTTGCCTTCCTTCTCCTTCTTCACTATTGGCCACAAATGCCTCCCTTTACCTCAGCTCCTCTGTGTTGGGCAAAGTCTTGTCAAGGATGCTTTTCTTGCGTCTGAGCCTCTTGATCTCCAGCTTGAGCAGGCGGATGTCTTCGATCCTCTGCTTGTAGTGAAAGTCCCCCTTGCTTAGGATTGACTGCTGGATTCTGATCTTCTCATACAACAGTGTACGCTCGTCATTGCTATGCAGCAGCTGCTTGCCCAGGCTGTCCCGCTCTCTGATCACCTTGAGAGAACACATAATCAGAGTCTTTTTCTGTCTCTCTCTACCCGTCTATGTTTCTCCTTCTTTACCTGTTCCAGTTGTTTCTTCTGTTGGGTCTGCTCAGCATCAGCATCCGATATTATCTTCTGCAGTTTTTGCTGCTCTGTTTTCTGGCTGTCTACACACTGCTTTGTTTCTTCCAGCTGGAGCTTGATCAGCTGCAATTCTGCCTGTAGGAAATGCAGGAAATTTAGATAGGAGCAAACATGGATTTAATTCAGTTCAAGACAATTTTATCTATATACCACCAATTCATAATTGCAATCCCCCCATTTACATGTATATATTGAAATCTGTCAGTTACTCACTGGAGTAATTCAAATCACTCCAGTGGTTTAATACCTGTGGGTGAAAGCCATCTCCTGTAATGAAATTTATTCTCTAGTGCTGTGTAGTGGATCATTATAAAATTAAAGGCAATCAAAAAAATTGGTGAACAAGACAGGATTTTCAGGAAATACTGTTCAGCCTGAAATGTCAACACAAGTGATTAGAAGTGATGCCAACTGAGTCTAATAAAAAAGCTAGATCACTATATCAGATATAAAACCTCTCAATTTAGCAATATGTGTTTTTATATTACCAATGTTTAGGATTATGATTTATTAAATGAACTTCAGAGATGCTGTGATCCCGAACATTGTAAGAGTTAAAGTAGAAACTGTTTGGTGAGAAGGCAAAAAAGTGGACAGAGGAGTGGGGACCATTTCTTAATAAACTTTCCCAACTGTGATTGGTTGGCTACATTCTTTTTAAAATGCCAATCCCAGTATTGAAGTGGTATTTTTCACAGGGTATTTAAGGTACTCTCTGTTGTCACTCTGCTCTACTCTGCACTGTCTCACAGCAAACATCATTATTTACATTAGCGGTCTAGTATAAGTGCAGACAGATTCATGGTTTCTTATGAACTCTCCCTCACATCTTTTATTCACCCAATTACGATTTCCACTGATGTCATGGATGATAAACAAAAGACACAGAGGGAATTATTCCACTGCAACGCCACTGTACCCTAAATGCAACATGAGAGGAAGCTCAAAATGTCAAGAGTAGTGCAACAAACAGCAGCTGAAGCACGTGGAAAACAACCGTTTTCAAACCTCCCCCCCAAAAAAAGAAACAGTAAAAACAACAGGCAAACAACAGAGAGAAAATCAACCATTCACGCTCCCATCCACATGTATGGTAAACATGGAAGCACCACCCAAACAGTCACAGGGAGAAACTCCACACAGTTGGTGTAAACCCAGGATCATCTAGCTTGGAAGTGACTGTGTTGACCAACTGAAGTAATAAGCATTTTCTAGTGAAACACTTCCCTCTACTGGTGAAAGTTTTAGTTACATTTTGCAGAAGGCATTTTGTACTATTTTATAAAAGCATTTATAAAGAAGAATTTAAATCAATTAAATCAATTTTAGAAAACTGTACAATACAGGCAAAACCATCCAGAATGGCAATGGTGGGATTCAAATGAATATATATTTTCACAAGAATCAAGTTACTAAAAAGACAAATCAGCAGATAAATAAGGACGAGGTCAGACCCACACTCCATCATGAACCACTGTGGAACCTTTCTGTACCTTGAGGGTCTCGTTTTCTTTCTCTAAGCGTTTGTGCTCCTGTTGATCCTTGGCAAGGGCCAGCTCTTTCCCACTGATCTCATCTCTGAGTCGGGTGACCTGGTTGTTCATGGTCTTCATCTTCCTCTTCATCTCTGCAATCTCTTCCTAAGGGAGAAAGATAGAACACAATGACCACACAGAAAAGGGAAGAAGAGAAAAGATGAAGAGGAATTACAATATAAACATCTGTAAATATGGTGTGTTCAACCTTTCCCTGGTGTAATTAAGCTCTGCTGAGTGATGACACCAGCAGTGATTCACATCATCACTTTGCTATTACCTGAGTTTCAATGAGGTTTTTGCTGTAGAGGTTCCTTTCAGACACGACAGTCTCCAGCAAGTTCTCGTGCTGTTTGAGCTTGCACGCAGCCTCAGTGACCTTCTTCTTCCAGTCAAATATCTCTGTTTCTCTAACTTCTACATCATTCATTTTTTGTTGTACCTGTGGAAAGAGGAAAAGTCCCATTTGTAAAAAAAAACCAAAAACGAACAAGCTAATCCAGGAGACTAGCTCCTCCTGCAAGACCTGCCTTCTGTATGAGGTTGCTGGTCTCGTTGATGTAGCGGTCACGCTCTTTCTCCAGCTGCTGGATGATTTTGCGCTGCTTCTGGGCCTCCAGGCGGTAGCCGCTGATCTCGTGCTCCAACGTTTTCTTGTCCTGCTCAAGGAGCTTGACAAGGTTTTGCTGCTTCTCAGTTGACTGCACAGCTTTGATTAAGTTCTGCTCATGGGAATACAAGCATAAAAACAGTAAGCATTAACATAGGCTCCAGCTGCTGAGGACCAAAAGGAAGACACACTCATTTAGTACTGTTATACAGAAACAACTGGTTACTGAATATGAAGAGTGATTGAGGCAAGTACCCTGTAGACCTCTTCTATATCAGTTAATCATAATCACACATTTATCACAACAAAAAATAAATAACAAAAATTCTGAATTAAAAACTGAGAAGTTTAACTATTTTTTTAAACATATGTTCTTGAGTTTGATGTCAGCCTGTGTGTACACAGTCAACAATGTGGAAACCAGTACTGAATCTCTTCTGGTATTACAAACAAAATGATTTTGTGTATTAATGTCTGCATGAAAAATAATATCAATATCGAGCATGTTTTGTCACCAGATTAAAAAACACAAGGTAAAACTCCTCCATCCATAGAAAAGAGAGATATAGACAACATCCAGAACCACTGCTAAGCTCCCAGAGCACAAAATCTTTTAAAACTGGCCTGTGATCTGAATACTCAGATGCCACATCCTCAACAGCAATCATCCAGCTTAAAGCTTTCTTCTTGGTAGAGAAAAAAATACATCCATGAAAACCCTTCATGATTCTGATCCAGCCACAGGAGCACCACAATTCAGGGTACTCTTAGTGCTGGTTCTTAGCCTGGATTAATGGGGAGGGTTGTGTCAGAAAGGGCATCTGGTGTAAAACTTTCTCAAATATATATGTGTGTCATCAGGAATGAGATTTCCACACTGGATCGCTCAGGGCCCAGGTTAACAACAAATCGCCCCGGGTGCTGTTGGGCAGTGCCGATGGAAACTGTGCTACTCTTGGCTGAAGACAAAGCGGGAGGAGGGGGACAGG
The DNA here is from genome assembly GCF_965226115.1 of Aulonocara stuartgranti. Classification (NCBI taxonomy): domain Eukaryota; kingdom Metazoa; phylum Chordata; class Actinopteri; order Cichliformes; family Cichlidae; genus Aulonocara; species Aulonocara stuartgranti. Next base: position 30,724,425 of record NC_138946.1, read on the forward strand.
GTGTGTTAGGAGGCAACGAGAGAGAAGGGAAGTCAGGAGTGTTGAGGTGAGAGTGGGATTTTAAATATAAAGATTATGACTGATAAAGGGAGAGAGAACAAAGGCTGATTTAAGGCAGGGATCTCCAACTTCAGTCTTCGAGAGTTACTGTCCTGCAGCTTTTAGATGCATTCTTGTTCCAACATACCTGAATCAAATTAATGGCTTGTTTCCAGACCTTTGCCAAACTGGAAGACATGCTGAAGAGTTCATTCAACCATTTGATTCAGCTGTGTTGGAATAGGGATGCTAGGGATCAAAAAGCTGCAGGGCAGTAGCTCTCGAGGACTAGAGTTGCATCCTCACACAATAACCTGATATAGGGTATTGTGTGAGGATGCAACTGTCCCACCATGATGTAGATAGGAAACAAAATGGAGTAGGGGTAATCTTGAAGGGTGAGCATGGTGGAGGTAAAGAGAGGGTCAGAGAGGGCTATGAAATCCTATGCGAACTGGCAAGCATTTCAATATTGGCCTCATCAGTTCCCAAACACTTACAGAGCCTACCTACCTACATAACAAAATTAGATTTGTTAAAAGGGTACTGGCAGGTTCCTTTAACTAGTAGAGCCTCTAATATTTCAGCTTTTGTTACTCCAGACCATTTCCTGCAGTACACAGTAATGGCATTTGGTATGCGAAATGCACCAGCCACTTTCAAACGGCTTATAAACTCTGTGTTAGCAGGCATTAAAAACTGTAACGTGTATTTGGATGATATCGTGATATATTCGTTGTGCTGGACTGAGCACATTAGCACACTAAGGAATGTTTTTGGTCATTTAGCCCAGGCTTCCCTAACCTTGAACCTGGCAAAATGTGAATTTGCCAAGGCAGTAGTGACATACCTCGGCAAGCAACTGGGACACTGCCAGGAGTGCCCTGTAAATGCAAAGGTGGAAGCTGTCCTGAGCTACCCTGTGTCCACCACAAGACGGGAGCTCAGGCGCTTCTTGGGTCTAGTGGGCTACTACAGATGTTTCTGCTGGAATTTGTCGACAGTAGTGGCTCCTTTGACTCGTTTGTGCAGTCCAAAGGAACCCTTCAATCACAACCAGAGATTGATGAGTTGGGCATTGCTTGCTCAAGAGTACAACATAGACATCAGACATAAGAGAGGTATGGACAATGTGGTAGCTGGTGCACTGTCCAGGACGCAGTGTTAAACTCCCTAACGAACTCGGTGGTATGTGTTAAAAGTATGTCTGTTTTATTTTGTGTAATATTTTATGTGGGGGGGGGGGGTGTTACGGTCGCTGACCTCTAGTGGCTCTCCCTATGTGAGAGAGAGCCTTTTCTCCCTCTCCTGTGTTCCAGGTCTGCCTCATGAGCTGCAGCTGAGGTGTGTTACAGCTAGTCAGCCAGGGCATACAGACTGCCATCTCAAACCACCACACCTTGTCTTCTTCCCCCTTTTTGCTCAAGCTGTGAGCTGCAGTGGTTTGGGCAGCAATCTGCGGCTGCGTGTGTGTGAATTTACAACTTTGGTGTAACCTTGGTGTGTTGTGTTTTTTTGTGAGTAAGGGTGTGCCTTTACTAAGATATCTGTGAACCACAGTGGAAGCAGGTAGGGGTTCTCTGCCATTTTTGTTTCAATCATTTTCTCCTGTTTTGTGGCCAGTCAGGGAGCTCAGCTAATGCACTTTTGTTTTTCGATAGAGAAAACTCAGTTTGTTTTTAGTTAGAAAGGGGGTGTTTTGTTTGTTGTTTTGGCCTTGGAGACCCTGACGAACAGAGCTTCCCTGTGTTCATACTTGCTTAAGTAGTGTTGTGTAATGAATCGTGTTTTACTGACATCTACCTTGGGGAAGTTTATCATTTCTTTTTCACTTTGTTACCCCCCAACACTTTGCTTTTAAGTGGGGCGTAACATGCTCATAAAAGAACGGGTGAGATGACCCAGCAGCTTTCAATTTGTGTCAAAAGTGCAGAACTCAAACTATATCATCATAGTTTTAATCCTAACAGTGCAGTTAAGTGGACTTGAAGTTTTCATACATATTAGCCTTAGACCACAAAAATAGATTAAAGCCAACAAAATACCCATGCTTATGTACTGGACACATCTCACTGTAAATGAACGTGAACCATAGTGAAAAGCAAACATGTTATATAGTAAATCATCTCAATACATATTTGGGGTTCAGGTATTTGTTTTTGTCTGATATTGCAAAGGAGCATTTACTAGCAGTGGTTTATGCTGCTCTCCCGAAGTGCAGGGATGATTATACAGTATTATAATTATGACCTCAGAGGCTTAAAAAGGTTACGTTGTAATCAGATTCAAAATGAGCACATCCTATAAAATGTCCCAGCTTGGTTGATAGTGTGTCACAGAACTATAAACTATAACGGATACCTTATTTAAGATGTCTCTCTCTCGGATCAGCTCCTCTATGGCTTTCTTGTCAGCTTCTACTTGCTTCTGAGAAGATTCAAGATCTGTAGAGGAAGAAGGGTGATGATTACTAAATGATGTCTGCTCACGGTCAGTTGTGTTGAACATTTCAAAATTGACCATTTTTCTTCCATTAGTGTGGCGCTGTGTCATCTGAAGTCATTTCTCAGGCCTAGAAATTGCACTGAAAAATTACACTGCAATTTAGAAGGCTTTGTGGTGTCTCACTCATTAATGAAAATGACGGTAGCACACAAAAGTAGATCAAACTAACACTTAGTGCTGCATCCCTCTACTCTGTTCTGATCAGGTGTTTGTGTGCATTTCTAACAATCTTAACACTTTCTTACTTTTTGGCCTCATTAAGTCAGCCACCAATACAATATGTATCCATGGCCACAAAAGAAACACGTTCTCCAAACTCCTTCAAAGGATTTTTCATTGCAGGATTTTGTTCGTAATACCAAAAAGCCACTTACATTCTGGCTTACAGTTTGTTTGTTTTTTTTTGTTTTTTTATCATAGTGATTACTGTCACTGCCTCAAAATTATATATTATTCAGTATACGCCTGTAAAATTTCTACTTCAAAGTTGCAGATGTCAGACGGTCATGTGCTTGTGTTTCATGAGTCATAAGGTAAGCTCCTTTACCTTTCTCCAGACCAGCGATCTGTGCTTTCAGGGTCTCCCGTTGCACATCCACATCAGCTTTCTGATCCTCTATCTGGTGGAACTTCTTCTGGATGGCTTCTCTCATCTTTGTTTGTTTGGCAACTTCCTGACGCAACTGACTCACCTCCTCCTCTCTCATCTGACCAGTGGGGGCAGCAGGGTGTTTGAAACATTACACACAGTGATGAAAGAGGGATATGGACAGCATATGTCATTGTACATGCAGGACACTGACGCTGACTACATTCTGATATGTCTTAATGAACTCTCTGAACAGTACCATGTTGTGACTGTTTAAGTGTACATTAGTGGACAACAGTGTACCTTAAGCTCATTTATATTCTGTTGATTTTGCAGGGAGAGGTGTTCTTTGGTTGATGACAGCTGCTCACACTCGTGCTGCAGCTTGGTGTTCTTCGTCTGCATCTGCTCCAACTCCTTGGTTGACTTTTCATTCAAAATCTGTTGCAGTTAGAGAACAAATATGTATTCTTTCTTTCAAATCAATTCAATTTTATTCACATATTGCCAAGTCACAAAACCCTGACCTTTAGGTAAGGACCCTAAAATACTAGAAAGAGGCCCTGAGTAAATGTGGTTATCCCAGCTGGACATTTGTCAAATCTAGGAAGGCAGCTAAAGAAAGCTCCAGCCGATCCAGGAGGGAAGGACAACTGCTGCCTAAGAGAAAACCTGTAGTGATCCTGTATGTGTCAGGAGTATCGGAACAGTTGAGACACATTTTTTCTAAAGATTTTTCTCTGTAGTTTTTAAATCCCAAAACAAGGTGTGCCAAAAATTAGTCCACCGCAGGGATCGGGTCCCTCGACACAAACAGAATAACATAGTGTGAGCTGTTAAGTGCCAGGAGGATTCCCAGGATTTATACATCGGGGAAACCAAACAATCTCTGGTGAAGCGGATGGCACAACACAGAAGAGCAACCTCGTCAGGCCAGGACTCCGCAGTTTATGTACACCTACAGACCAGTGGACACTCTTTCACTGATGAGGATGTTCACATCCTGGACAAGGAGGAACGCTGGTTTGAGCACAGAGTCAAGGAGGCCATTTACGTGAAAAGGGAAAGACCATCTCTGAATCGAGGAGGGGGCCTAAGGGTACATCTATCACCATCTGACAATGCTGTGATTGCAACCATTCCCCACCTGTGTGAATGGGACTCATGGCCATTGATCAATGATCAGTTTACCTTGATCAGTGTTTGTTGATCAATGGTCATGAGAATTTGCATATTAATGATCAAGGAACTGACCCCCAGCTCATTGTTCATTCATTAGCTTCAGTCATTATGCAAATGTCCTGTTTATAAGATTGGGGAAACCTGCAGTCAGCTGAGACTGAAGAAGTCACTTGGATGAGTTACCAAACGTTTCTCCCACTGAAAACGCTGCGTCCAGATGAACACAATCAACCTTTTAGGATTTACTTACCTGGATGATTGAGGATGCATCAAGACAATACTTGGCCTTCCTGGGGTTCACTGCCCTCAGTGTGCGCCTCACCTCATATTCCTGCACTATGAGGCTTGGGCTGCTGCTGTCCGATGTTTTTGCTGCTGCTGCCTCTGGTCCCTTCACCTCAAAGCGTGCGAAGAAGTGGTTCAGCTCCTCTGCAAGCTCCGCGTTACCCTCAGTCAACGTGGTATTGCCAGGTTTGTAGTTGGTTAAGTGCTGAACTCCCTGCCATACCTGTCGTGAGTTGTTGGTGGTGAAGTGGTCTTCGATCCTTCTCTAAAAGAGTGTGCAGACCAGCTGGCTGGGGTCTTCACTAAGATCTTCAACACTTCACTGTCCCAGTCCTGCATCCCGCCGTGCCTAAAGTCAGCCACAATTGTCCCACTGCCAAAGCGTACCAACATTAGCAGCCTCAACGACTACCGACCAGTTGCTCTAACACCTGTTATAATGAAGTGCTTTGAGAAACTGGTCCGACGTCACATCATGTCCTGCCTGCCACCCACACTCGACCCGCTCCAGTTTGCATACAGAGCTAACAGATCAACTGAAGATGCCATTGCTACAACGCTCCACACCACCATCTCTCACCTGGAAGTGCAGGGCCGTTACGCCAGGCTGCTCTTTGTTGACTTTAGCTCTGCTTTCAATACGATACTCCCGGACAGACTAATAGATAAACTGCTGGAAATTGGACTTCCTTCCACCACCTGCCGCTGGATCAGAGACTTCCTCTCAGACCGTGTACAGAGAGTTAGAGTGGGGCCTCATCTTTCCTCAGCCCTCAGCCTCAACACCGGCTCTCCACAAGGCTGTGTACTGAGTCCCCTACTGTACACTCTGTACACACATGACTGTGTTAGTTCCCACCCAGACAACACAGTCATCAAGTTTGCAGATGATACCACTGTGGTGGGGCTCATCTCAGGGGGAGATGAGACTGCATACAGAGCTGAAGTTCAGAGGCTGTCAGATTGGTGTGCAGACAACAACCTGGACCTCAATACCACCAAAACAAAAGAACTGGTAGTTGACTTCAGAAGGAGGAAGTCCAAGCTGCAGCCTGTCAGCATCAACGGGGAGTGCGTGGAAAGGGTCTCCAGTTTCAAGTTTCTGGGTGTGCACATAGACACAGACCTCCAATGGAGCTCTAACACCTCTGCGGTCTTAAAGAAGGCCCAACAGCGTCTCCACTTTCTGAGAATCCTCAGAAAAATGGACCTGAAGAAGGAGCTGCTGACCGTCTTCTACCGCTGCTCCATTGAAAGTGTGCTGACATATTGCATCGGTGTGTGGTTCTCCAGCTGCACCACAGCACACAGAAAGGCACTCCAGAGGGTCATCAACATGGCCCAAAAAATCATTGGACATCCTCTTCCCTCCCTGAAGGACCTGTACAGCACTCGCTGTCTCAAGAGGGCACGCAGCATCCTACGGGACTGCACACACCCAGGACACCGGGTGTTTAAGCTGCTGCCGTCTGGCAGGAGGTTCAGGCTGCTGAGGTCCCGAACAAATAGACTCAAGGACAGCTTTTACAACAGGGCAATAGCCCTGATCAATGTAAATAGCTGACCTGACTGGATACCTCCCTGGACTTTTTAGGGGGAGGTAACAATGTTTAAAACGATAACAATAATATTTATATTTATAACAAGGTGCAATAATAATTAATGTGCAATATTAACAGTGTGCAATACACATACACTTATTCTTCTTTTTTATACTAAGTTAATATACTGTGTTGTGTTGTTTGTTACGTTGTGATGTGTCATATCGTGTCGTGTTGTGTTATATGTAGTGCCGACGTAGGACAGTTTTTCCAATTTCATTGTACTACTGTACTATGTATGACTGTGCAATGACAATAAAGAGTTATCTTATCTTATCTTACTAGAAAGAAGCTGTGTCACTGCAACTCTGCTCTGCCACCTCCAGCTCAGTTTCCTGTCTTTTTCTTTAGTGGCAGCATCAAAACCACACAAAACCTCACTAAAAACCTGTGAAAATTCCCTTTCACTCGTGCTGCTGTCTTTCTATCCCAAATCACCCCTTGCACTTGTTTCCACCCACTCTGCCCTGACTGCACACTCTTCCTCACTTCTTTTTTGGACTGTCTGTTACTTTGTATGGAAGTAACAAGTATGGAAGTTTGAAATTGAAATAGGAGCTAATTCGCTATACTTATTTGTAAAGGTAATTATTACAAATTCTTGTAAAGTAAGAAAAAGTAAGTTTTCGCAAGAATTTGAGGCATTTTTTTTTCCTTTTAAGCACAACATCTAAATATGTAAAATACACAACATACAACTAACAAAAAAGATTCATGCAATAATAACCTATGGTTTTAGCTGAGACAATAACTACAATAGCAGTTACTTTTGAACATGTCACACCAGAAATATAATCCATCCCACTTCCTTGCTTACTTTTAGCTCTTTTAGCTGCTGCTCCAGTTTCTGCTGCTCCTCTTTAGCCTTTTGGCCTTGCAGATTCAGAACTTTGATTTCACCCATCCTGGCCTCCATATCGACATGCATCTGCTTTACCTCCTTATCCAGCTTTTCCTTCAGCCTCATCTCGCGGGAAATCTCATTCTGTTGCACCTGAAGCTCCTGTTGGAGCTGGGTTTAGACAGGAAACAAGCAGTAGTCTGGAGTTAGAGTGGAATTTTATTGTGTTTGTCAGAGTCAATGGTCATGCAATCCTACCTCGAGACCAAAACATGCTAATAGAAACTGCATGAAGTCATCTATAGAACCAGAAAATACTACATTAGTGCATGTTTATGTGTATTGGGGTTTGTATTGGGTTGCAATGGCTTTGTTTAGTTTTTCTCTCAGACCCTCTGCTGTAGTCAGCAGCTTATCCCTCTCTTTGGTCAGCTCATCAATCATGTTAAATAGATCACTAAAAACCAAAAGAAAAAACACACAGACATGTTAAAAATGGTTTAATCCGACATCTGTACAGTCAAAAGAATGGGCCACAGACACACTTCTGTTTCCTGTCTTTTTTTTAAATGAATTGTAATAATTTTCAAATATGACACAGTATACACTCAGGGGTAGTAATACTGTGTCATATTTGAAAATTATTACAATTCATTTAAATATGTAATTACAGACACCCATTATTAACAGAGTTTCTGTTTTGCAGGCAAAGTTTAAATCACTAATCCTTGCTGTGTGTTGCATTATTAGATACAAATGCTTTTACCTGTGAAATACTCTCCATGGCACGCTCTCGTTTGGCCTCTATCTCTTGCTGGGTTGCAATGGCTTTGTTTAGTTTTTCTCTCAGACCCTCTGCTGTAGTCAGCAGCTTATCCCTCTCTTTGGTCAGCTCATCAATCATGTTAAATAGATCACTAAAAACCAAAAGAAAAAACACACAGACATGTTAAAAATGGTTTAATCCGACATCTGTACAGTCAAAAGAATGGGCCACAGACACACTTCTGTTCTTGGTCCCTGGAAAACCCAGTCTGAATTTCAGCCATTTTTGTTAGGTTGGAAACATCTTCTTGTAGTTTCCTGATTGTCTCTTTGTCCTTCTTCTCTTTATCATGAGCAGCATCAACCATTTTCCAGGCTTTATCCAGCTCCTACAATGTAAGCAAATTATTTTCTTTAGCAGAAGCTACATGATAAAGAAAACGTAAAAAAACAAAAACAAAACATTTCTATACCCGTTACCTCATGATCAGAAAATGATTGCTATGGTCAAGCACCTAAATGAATAAGCTATTCTGCACTATGCTGTAGTTCTTGTGTTTGGGGCACATACCCTTTTTAGTGATGTTATTGTTGTTGCATCTTCCTGGGATAATTTCAGGGCTGCAGCCACCTTAGTTGAGGTGGACACAATCTCTGCATTCAGCTCCCTGCATTTAGACATTAGCCTTTTTTCGTTCTCTCTTGACTTCTTCAGCGCATGGATGAGCTTCTCATACTCCACCCGGATTTTGTCCATGCTCGCATCGCCAACCAGCTCACTGAGGACCAACTGAAACTCTGCCAAGGACTCAAAAGAGTCTTCTCCTGTTGATCCCGTCTCCTGGAAACACAGCAGGTAAACTGTAAGTCTATCAGTCAAATCAACTGTATTTAAAGCACATTTAAAGCAATGTCATTTTATCAGACCAAATACAAATCATAAACCCTTTAACAAAAATCAAAGTAAACATCTATTTTAAAGCACATTTAAATAAAAAGACAAGCAAATTTTATTAAAAATTAAATTAACTATCTCGGTTAAGATTTGGACGGAATGCGTGAGCACCAATAAGAAAATCTGACTCGATAGAAACAAAAAACAAACAAACAAACAAGAGACCTCCCTGACTAAAAGCAAGTGGAAATAATATTTCAGCTGTTGGAGGGCACTTTTTGTGGAAGGTCAGACTATTTCAGGGTCTGGGGGCAACAGCTGTGTCTTAAACCAATTCAGGACTTCTACAAAGCCACGCTGTTGCAAGATATACAGCATTTTCTCATTGAAATATACAAGGCTTTCCCAGAAAAGACATTATCTGGATGACAGCATATGTTGCTCGCAAACGTGCATATACCTCTCAGCATTGATAATGCCTGTCCAGATGTGCAAGCTGCCAGTTCCACTATCACTAATGCATCTCCATAGTATCAGATATGCAGGTCTTTGAAGTGATAGCAAGAGGCCAGATGGTCCCTCTCTTCTTTATTCAAGACGAGGCAGTGTCCATGCACTTCCAACACTAGTTTCAAACTTTGATTCATCTGGCCACAGAACAGTTCAAATAAATTGCAATTTATGCAAACTATGTTCTCACACAGAGAAATGCTGCTGAGCCCATGCAATGATTTCCATGACAGAGTCCTGCTGTTTTTTAATGAAACACTGCTTGAATGACCAAAAACTGTCGGACTCCAATACTGGTTTTCAGTCTTGCACAGATATTTATTCTTACTTCTGAGAACTTCTGCTTCTCTAAGCTGCTCTTTTATAGTCAGTCATATTACTGAACTGTTGCCAGTTCACTTAATTGCTTACAAAAAATGTTCCGCATGCTGTTTCTTTTTAGAACCACTTACTTTTTCAGCCTTTTTTGCCCTGTTCCAGATTTTTTACGACTTGTTACTGTTATCAAATTCAAAATGATCTAATATTTTTAATGAAATAGTAAAATGTCTTGCGCTAAAAAAAAAAGATATATTTTCTCTGTTCTGTTATAAATAAAATATGAGTGTATGAGATTTTTTACACAGACTCATGAGGACACTGAGACAATCCTTTCCACAACAGATGAGCCCACTACTTGCTTTATGCTATTATGCGCTAAGTCTAAAATGTCTCTCCTTAGCTTTAATGAAAAGTCAAACAATGACATTTTTCACACCTTAGTTAGCCGTTTAATAGCCAGTGTTCGTCTGTGATACTCTGACTAAACCATTTTCAAGACAAACTTACCTCCATGCTACCAAGTCAAAGTCACTTTATATTTTCTGGGTAAAATTCCTTAGCATAGCACTGGGGTTTCTATCAACAGAGCTGTGTCATTGGTTGCTAAGCAACCGTGATCTCGCGAGAGGCATGGATCTCGAGGATTTACGAAGGAACGGAGCTTCCCTTAGTTTGTACACGCTTTTCTTTCTGTCTTTATTAATCAGTTTTGATACATATCGTTTTTATGTCTCAGTGACCACAGATGTAGTGACCAGTGGGGTCACGTGAGTTGTCATTCTTTTCTAAGTTTGCACCATGGAGGAAAGTGAGCAAATGTTAGAGAGAATTTAAGAAGATGAAGTCTGACCGCATTCAGCACTTTTACATGCTGATTACAGTGCTCTCCTACGGAACAGGATTAGGGCCAGTGGGAAGAAAAAAAGTGGGGATGTTTATTCTTGTTCCCCCAGAATTCTGAGCACACGTTGTTCAGCAGGACCGGTTTGCAGTCGAGGCTGATAACTCAGTCCCCAACCGATCCAGAAATTTACAACCCTCCCTATTTATCACGGCTTGGGACCAGCATTAGAATACACTGGCTTGTGGTGCCCCTATACGGCTGGGCTTTCTAGATGCACAGTTAAAATGCTTACCTGTTATAATAATAATAATGGATTGGATTTATATAGCGCTTTTCAAGGCACCCAAAGCGCTTTACAGTGCCACTACTCTTGAGCTGTATTTGTTTGTTGATGGGGTTTTCTATGCTGGAAAAATTAAAATAAAATATTGAAAAAAAAATGCTTACCTGTGCTGCTGTTTTTTTTGTTGGTATTGTTGTTGTTTGTTTGTTTGTTTTTACAAAGAAGAGAATATCAAGCTGTAGGGTTGCTAATTTTCAATAATAGCAAAAACACTCTTATCAGCTAAGAACAGAAAACTGAGTACAGTATAAGTTGTCTGCATCCTCACCAACAATTTAGTTGGGAACAAGAAGATGGGAAAATGCTGATTGATGAGTCTGGATTTCTGCTGTGACATTCTGATGGGAAAGTCAGAATTTGATGTAGACAACATGAAATTATGAATCTATCCAGACTGTAGCTCAAACTGTTGCTGGTTGTGTAATTAAATAACACATCCTACCAACCATGTCCATCCTTTTAGGACCACTGCACACCACTGTTTTACTGGCTGCTTGCAGCAGGATGGCGCACCATGGCACAAAGCTCAAATCAAATTGCTTTCTTGACTATGACAATGAGTTCACTGCACTCAGATGGCCTCCACAGTCACAAATCTGCAGAAACTGTGTAATGTCAGCAGTTCTGAAGGCAATGGGCTATAGTAGCACGTATAAGTGTAGTTACTCTAATGTTCCCTTTCAACTGTAATTGCTTTCCATTAATGTCACTGAAAACTGCCATGTTGCATGATCATCAGCGTAAAAGTAATGTATGCATTTTTAAGTAGTGTTTTACAAAGAAATCTGCAATTTATAGCCAAAATGTCAAAAATATTAACCTCCTAGGACCTGGAGTCCACATATGTGGACATCACATTTTGGGTTGTCTAGACCAAAATACTAAATTTTGCTCTACAAGGGCCTGATATCCACTTACGAGGACATCATACTGCCACTGTTCCATCAAAATTTAAAACGAATATCCTCATCTCATTTTTCTTAGGAACAAAAATCAGGTAAAAAAAAAAATCTGGTGATTCATTGTTTTTACATTCATCAGGTCCCAATATGCCCAAATATCAAAGAGAAATTAAAAATGCATGCCATGGAAGAGTTTGGGTCTTAGGAGTTTAAAGCAGTATTTTCTCAAACTATGTCTGTTTATTTACAGAAATCTCAGCAGTTTCTGGAATCCTTTCCTTTAATCATCACTCTAAGAATGAAGTTTACATTTATTTGGTTTGTAGTTTCATTTTCTTTTACATCAAATGCTGAGTACCATTTTACAAAAACGGGGAAAAAAAACAGCAACACAAAAGTCATGTTAGAAAATTTAAACATTTTAATAAATAAAAACTGATGTAATATACACCATTATGAATATACAACTACAACAAGCATACCAAGACATTTGAGATACAAAAAATTGACAGTTCAATTTAGATGCTTTAAAAGCTTCAATTTTTAGGAAGAGTGGGGAGGTGAGCAGTGATTACAATAGTCATACATTCCTGTTAGTGTTTGTGCCAACAAATATCAAAAAGCATCACGAGGACTGATTTCTCAGAGATGGGGAACATAAAAATGGATGAAATACACATTTGGACTAAAGATTTCCATGAAAAGACATTTTGAGGTACTGAGTTGTCTACTCCTGTAATTAACAATGAACACACTTATGTTTGTGTTGTTTTCCAGATGCACTGTAACTCAAAGCATTCCTTTATGTCACAGGAAGACTGAACAATTAAGAGAAGACAATGAGCACAGTTCTGTTTAAAAGAAATAAAACATTGTATTGCATTTTGTGATGAGAAAGAAAGAAAGTTTTCAAAAGGTTTCACGTGATATTTGAACTTAGTACACAATGAGCCAAAGGAGTATGTGAGTAGGTTGAAAAAGCATCTTTAGGAAACACTTTTTAGATGCTTTTTCTGGTCTTCAAACATAGCGATGCTACAGGCTGCTCCTCTCATGGGGATTTTTGGGGTAAGTTGAATTATACCCCATCGGTTTAACCTACCACCTAGCATTAAAGAGCACCTGCTGGGAGTTAGCATGATTCTTTGATCTTAAACAATGCTTCTCCAGGGATTTTAAATGATGTTGATGACTATTGAAAGTCACGGTGACCTTGTTTGTTTACTCAGCACCAAACACAATGTGTGGATACAATTTGCAACCACAAATACAGAAAACTTTAAACAACTCTAAAGTCTCCACACACACAAAAAAAAAATCAGTTAAAAAAAATCATCATGATGTGTTTTTGAGTGAATTACCCATTAAATTTCCTTGCTTTCAAATTTGCCACTCCAAATGTTCTCCAATTGAATCTGTGTATTCCCTGAAACAACAGCAGTCAAAGAAAACCTCCTGGAACATATAAGAGAACCAGGACAAACGACTGGCCAGACAACAACCTACATTGCAATACAGTACAGGATTGTGTAGCTACATTTTGTTCTGAAGCAAGGAAATACCTAACTTTAAAAAAAAAAAGCACCACAGATGTTTTTAAATAGCACCAGTTGTCAGAATGTATATGACATGTTTCTTGTCCTTTTCTTTTGGCAATGTACAGCAGTGAACTGAATGTCTGGAGTAACTTTTAGCAGCTGCTGCAATGCTCGACCTCCACTTGAGTGCGAAATCCAGGAGAATGTTCAGTAAGTTGCACATGCTTCAGTTTCCAACAAAAATCAAACATTTGGAGCCCCCCTTACATCAGTTCCAAAACAGCAGCACAAAGCACTGCTTCTGTTACACATATACTGAAATATACACATATACACAGTCAAATATTATCAGTCTGCACAGTTTGTGAATTCCATAAATATAACCTACAATTAGATCTCTGTGCTCTAATGTGTGAAGATTGCAAGAGAGCACCGTACCGATTCTTTCATGCCAAAGTAGATTCAAAAATGTTTAACTGCAGTAGCCAAAAAGGTCTAAAAAAAGGTCTAATGATGTTAACCTAACACAGAGCAATACTCCTCTCCATAATGAATACATAAGCAGTGTGGGGTGTGGAAGGTGCAAAAACAATTCAACAGGTACATTTGCAAATGTACATTACTATAAAAACTAGCTCGCTGCAACCTTCTCTGAGATTCTCTGTGTAATAGACAATGAGATATACAGTACATTGTGGTGCACCATTCTCTTTGTTTTGTATACAATTAAACATACATAATTCTCTACTTTGTGTACAATTCTGCAGCGCTACAATATAAAGCAGTAGATGGATATAAAAATAATAGAATAGAATATAGACTTGTACATTCTGAAAACAAGTACTGTCCCCAAATATAGATAGTCGTGTGTTATATATATATATATATGTGTGTATATATATATATAATACTGTCTATATTATTTTATTATTAAACTAATTTCTAGGATTTAGAACATTTCCATCACTCACGTATGTTATGGACACTGTTACATCATGTTATAATGTGTCACTAAGCATACCCTACTACAGTTCGCACCCAGCCAATATAGTCGATGTGCATTGTAGTTTCTTCTACACGCACACACACACAACAATGATGTATGTGCATATATATATATATATATATATATATATATATATATATATATATATATATGTATATATATATATATATATATATATATATATATATATATATATATATATATATATATATATATATACATATATATATATTATGTTGAGAGGGCGTGAGACAACGGATGTTAATTTCAGTTATTATTTACATGGTAGTAACAAACTTTTTTCTTAAACTGTGATCTGTTTTCTGCACTTTAGTTTGTAATGTAGTTTCATACATTACTCCAGGCTGAAGTAATACGTCTGCATATGTATTACTTGCAGCTGTCTGCTGCTGGCTTTTAAGTAGCTTTTGTTTGCATGTCTATTATTACTGTACATCCTTTCTTCAATCAAAGGATGCCTTTTTTTCAACAACAAACTGTACTCAAAAGTGTTTAACAAATATGACTATGTTATTTATTTATGGGCTTGTAGTCCCCATAATGAATGTTTAAAAAGACTTTGCAGAGACGTGAGCTGTTTTTTCAGGGTAGTGATGTATGATGGATTTCATCACTGTAACAGTTTGCAGTTCACAGCTATGATGTTAAAGCAATATCAAAGCAACCTCTGTGATAATGACTGACAATGACTGATGCCAGTGTTTACATATAAACTGAAAATTTGAGCTCATAAAAAATAATGAAAATGAGGAAAAAGATGAGTCTGGGTGCATTTAGCAACTAAATCTATTTTGTAAGTAAACAAACATTTTTCCTTTAACATGTGCAGCATGTATTAGCACCAGGTATTCTTTCTCATTTAGCACATGGGGTAAAATCCTCTTTAGCATTTAAAAATGTGAACATCTTCAACAATATGATGACTGGTCACTGAAAGAGGTGCTCCTCAGTTCAGGGACTGAGTGATACAGTACTGAGATTTTCCTCAAAAAGTGTCTTTGAATGCGTGATTTTAAAAAATGTGAAATTCCTGCTTCAGTACCATCAACTGCAAATCATCATATTTGGCTCAAAATGTAGAGCAGTATAGTGAGCTGAGTAATACATGATTTCACAAAGACACACTAATCAAGCATGGGTTTTGTGTGTGTGTGTGTGTGTGTGTGTGTGTGTCCAAAGTACAGTTTGTGATCTACACAGAGAAAAGAAAATGATGTAAATAATAAAAAAAAATAAAATACATGGAATATCTCTAATATAAGACAAATTGATATTTTGAATTTATTTTGTTAATCAAATTTCATCTCATTTTTGAGAGATGTTACTGCCACATTCAGTGCAAAAATACACTACCAATCTTTCTTACATTACAAAATGTAATAGCACATTTGGTAATGTCTTTTTTCATTGCCAAACTATGAGTATTTTTCTCTTTAAAATATTTATTTCTGCATATATGTATTCTGGATGCAACAGTCAGGCAACTTTTGCACCTTAAAATAACTGCTTCAGACTCTCATAACTGTCCTGGGAAAGTCGCGTAATGCTTTATAACATAATGTAACACACTACCACCAATGGGTCTTCACCTAGCTAGAGGACAAAACTACCTTTGTATTCTCAATATGGAAACAATGGCAGCAGCAATGTGAAAGAACATGACATTTATAGAAGGGAAAAGAGAGAGAGTAAGAGACTGAAAAATAATAAATGTTGGAAAGTCTGAAAGGTTGCAGGCAGATACTTAGCTCGCCTTCTTGCTGTTGGATTGATAAGTAATATTGGCTAATCTCTGATGTCTAGAGTTTTTACAATTACTTTGTAATAATTGTAGATTTATCTATGTTAGCAAAGCTGCGAACTAGCTAGTGTGTTTAAAGGCAGAGGGTTAACTGTTAACATCTAGTTAACTATGATAATATTGGCTCTGACATTGTGGTTGCAGGTTTTAATCTTCCAGCTTGTCATGGAGAAACGGTGTATTACAACTGTAGGGATGGCCATGTGCAAAAATACAGATTTTTTTAATATATACCTCCACAGAGCTAACATGACTTAGTAACATGTAGGTAACATGGCCTAACACACACTTACAAAGACATACCGAGGTAGTACATCTACCTGTCCTAATTAGCAGGACATCTAGAAACAATTCTGAAGTCTTAAATCCTCTTGACTACTCAAACCCACAGCACATGTTTTTGCCTGCTGCACTCTCTGAGTTGCATTATTCACCAAAGTAAGTAAACAGCTTTTTACAGTTAGTTTGATTTTGATTGTTCAGCTAAAGATTTTAATTGTGGCTTCTATCTTAAAACCAAGACCACTGTTGCAAATCCCAGTTTTTGTCAGCATCACTCAATCATTTATACCATGCAGACTATATCTGCCAATACACACTATTTACATGGACAAGTTAAGAGGCTAACAGTAATTTTTTGTCAAGATAGATGACCTTTCCC
The DNA here is from genome assembly GCF_965226115.1 of Aulonocara stuartgranti. Lineage (NCBI taxonomy): Eukaryota > Metazoa > Chordata > Actinopteri > Cichliformes > Cichlidae > Aulonocara > Aulonocara stuartgranti. Next base: position 30,741,074 of record NC_138946.1, read on the forward strand.
TCGGTCATTTTAAGATTTCTCAGCTATCCTCACTCACCTAAGTCTAATTAAAACCTTTGGTGATCAAACGATGCAAAGTCACACAGTTGTACAACTACAGTTGCTAAGCTAAAGAGCTGTTCTTGTGACTTTATCTACATGTATTTGAACAGGCAGCCTGTTGCACCTGTCACAGCTGAGTATACATGTCAGTATAGTATGTCAACCACACCAATGACAGGTTGCTAATCTGTCACAGGTCTAACACAGACAGAGAGAACCCATGGAGACACCATACAACCAACCTCTGCACAGAAAGGCCCCAGGGTGGATTCAAACACAAGACTAGATTCTTTGAGGTGACACTGCTAACTGCTGCACCACTATGCCATTCCCTACTGATACCAGATACATTCAAATAAGTCTGGAAAGAGTGTTATTCAAGACAAAAACCAAAAATGCACTCAACACAAATGCGTGTTCTACATGCAATCAGTGGATGAAAAGTGGGATGTAATTCTAAGTCTGAGACAACAGCGATGTCAGAGCTGTGAGTCTGTATTAAACCTGCCCATGCTGAATAAGTAGCTGTCATTGTTCCAACACAAGTTCTGGGTGGAAATCTGGTTGACTGGTAGGGGATGAGATGCAAAGTCAGTGAAATATGAGCTCGATATTCATCAAGTTCTCAGGCCACTATAGAAGTGATACAGAGGACTGAGTAGACCCTGCTGTGTGTGCTTTGGGAGACTTGACTCTCAAACTGAAAAATATACACTGGCTATATCTACTTAAAGTGTATTTCCATATGGACATAAATTGGGAAAACATATAAATTGCTCTCATTCATGCATGCATATCGACAAATATTACTAAAATATGCAATTTCTGGTTTTACATTTTACAATATATAGACTAATTAATTTCAATATAGAAACCTCTGTATACATTAGCTCACTTAAAATTCTTTTCAGATGTGAAATAAATACAACATAGAACAATATGTTGACTATTTAGTTAATTAGCAAAGTGAGCTTTCAGATATATGTATTTTAGAAATAATTCATTAAGAGATTTAAGTATACTGGTACATGTCAGTATAGTATGTACATTACAAGATAGCAATCACATTAACTCAGTTTTGTTTTAAAGGTGCTTTTTTAAAATTACCCTCTGCAGAATCTAATTAAATATTTGACTCCTAGGGGACAGTATGCTGAAATGTTTATGGATGTATGCGGCTGATCTTTTAAACCCTGATATTTCATTTTAGTCCTATCTGCAGTTCTTCAAGAGGTTTTCCTTCTGGAGGTCTCTGTCACTAATACTAATAACAATAAAGGGCTATTCTATTCTATTCTATTCTATTCTGAAGGTATTTTTAAGCAGTTGCCTGCCAGGTTACAAACTGGTATTGCCCAGTACAGTCCATCCCTAGTTTAACTTCAGCAAATTAAACACTGTAGATAAACATTTTATAAATAAAGTCAAAGTGGCTGTTAATTCACATTCTCCTAATAGCATTAGTTAACTAATTAATGATCATTAATTAATAATGCTTAACTTAAAAAGCATTTAAACTAGAGCCCGACTGATATAGGATTTTTAAGGCAGTTATTGATATTTGTTTAAAAGTGTTTTAAAATTTCAATAAATCAGCCGACTGTTTTCTTTTTTCAGACATATGAAATGTAAACAGATTTTCCAAACATTTGTCATATGTAGTTAATTATGAGTCCTTACTGAGATAATATGACAGATTACAAATAATCTGTTATACAGTCACAATAAGTCACAGATTACAGATTTACGCTCTGTCCGACTTTGCTCGGATCAGCTGGTTGTTAACTTATTATTTGTGACATTTCAAAGTTGTGAAGCAAACAGGAAAGTTGCAGGATGCCCCCTGTTGGATAAATTAAGTGCCTTTAAATCCTTGATATAAACTCTTTAAAGGAAGCTGCAAGACTATTCTAAAATCTATTCCATTATTTTAAAAGCCAATTTTAGTCAATCACAAATTTATTTTACTCCTAATTCATTTGTTTCTTCTTAGAACTGTAAATATAATTGTAATAATCTATATCAAATTTTGAGGATATTATAGCTATTTTTTATGCATTCATCTTGGGTCTTCATCCACTGTGTTACATGCAATCAGTTTCAGTCCTCTCTGTTTCAGCCTACAAACTGCCACAGCACCATATTTCCTCCCCTCACCGAGAGACACACACACACACACCAAGGTCTGCTGAAATGAAATAAACTGTGGTGTATTTAACAGGCACAAAGCAAATTAAACCTTTGAATTGTTGTCAAAATACAGCTTTTCAAATCTTGCGATGCCTCAGACAGGGGCTTCATGGAAGAAGACTTCCCTGTTCTTCTTTCAACAGGATTCTGAAACCAATCACCACTCGCACCAAAAGCCTGCTCACATTTTGGAAATGGAAGTGGTATTTGCAGTCATTTATGGATGCATCACTCATGGATTCCCCAGCATCTCACGAACTTCTGTTTGCCATCACTACTACATCACCTCTGAGGAGATATGAGGAGATAGCTATTTAGCCTTAAGATCGTGCCTTAAGGGGCATCCAGACGTGTAGCAACTAGCAACGATGTGGCAACCAGTCACCACAGAAAACCAGTAACATTCAGCAAGACATGAAGTGGGCGGGACCCACGTTAAACATTTTGCAGCTTCAAGATGAGACACTGAAGCATCTGCCAATGAGTGTGGAGGATACCAGTGATCGACTGAAGGCATGCTAAACTCATTAGAAGGTTACTACCTAAGTCTGGAATGACCGCTGGCAACTTACTACCAGCGACAAAAAGAATATGTGACATGCAGATGAGTCCCTGTGTGTGTGGGCCCTCTTTGTACTTTATAAAGAATATAAAAAACAACATTCAGGATTTCCACTTTTGTTGACCTTGTCCCTAAACGCAGCACAGAATTTACAGATTGGAGTGGGTCTTGTTAACAAAATGTTACCAGTAATTTCTATAGGAGGTGTGAAGCCAAGTTATTCTGACTAAAACTCTTATTATTGGGCTTTGGAAGTGGAAAATGTGGTTAAAGTTGTATGAATTAACATAGTTATTTCCACAATAAGTGCATTATCTGGAGCTTCTCTACTTTTTTCTTTTTTGTATAACGTCTGTCAAGTCAGGACTCTTCTGTTATATGTTTTCTTTTCTTTTAGCTTGTTTATTCATGTATTACAAACGCACTCAGAAGATTTAGTTACAGCAGCCGTTTTATTACATAGATCTAAATGAAAAAAAGAATCACATCTATTCCAGAATTGCTCCTGCATTACAGAAGGCCTATCTAAAATTGCTCTTTATGAAAGCATTTATTGTGGAAATATCTTATACAAGCAAGTAAATGTAGTCACTGAAAAAATGTCTGATTTTAGAAGACTGCTGGGATTAGCAGCTCAAAATCACAAGAAATAAAGAAATAAATAGATTAAGATGCACATCACCACTGTCATATTAATCAACCTCCATTGTTCTCATATTGCAACATGTCACCATGACACCTACAAGTGAATACACCTTCTATTGATAAAAATCCACACACGACAAAAGCTTGATTGGATTTTTTTGTTGTTGTTTTAACGTACACACCCCTCATCTGCGGATTCCATAATGTAACAAGGGTGGCTGTAGCTCAGGTGGCAGAGCAGGTCAGCCGCTAATCAGAAGGTCGGTGGTTCGATCCCAGGCTGCATCCTGGCTGCATGTCAAATATCCTTGGGCAAGATACTAACCCCATGTTTGCCTACTGGTGGTGGTCAGAGGGCCCGGTGGCGCCTGTGTCCGGCAGCCTCGCCTCTATCAGTGCGCCCCAGGGCAGCTGTGGCTACAATGTAGCTTGCCATTGCCAGTGTGTGAATGGGTGAATGACTGAATGTAGTGTAAAGCACTTTGGGGTCCTATGGACTAGAAAAGCGCTATACAAATGCAGGCCATTTACCATTTAACAAGAAGCAGCATGTGTACTGTGTAATATAGCTGAGTTTCTGATGTTATGGCACTTTTGTTACTCATCCAATCATTAAAAAAATGAACCGTGTAGCTGCGTAGCATCCAGCAAATCCATCACATGTCAAACACACTTCTCAATCTGTGGAATCAATATTTGAACCAATCTGTGAAAATACAGCAAAAACATTCGGCTCACTGTGTGTGACCTTCAGTGCCACACAGCGTTTTCTTGGAGCATAGATGGAGTCTCAACAAATGACAAGCACATAAATAGAAACCGGACAAAAGAAGCAGATATAAAAAACACAAATAAAAAACAAACATTAAATAAAGTTTGACACAAATGAAACAGGCAAAGATTAAGGCCAAATAAAGCCAGTGTTTTATGCCCTCCTAAATAAATATGAAGCAAAATTGTAAGTATACACACACACACACACACACACACACACACACGTGTATGTATATATATATATACATACACGTAAATGATACATATATATATATATATATATATGTATCTGAAATGGCACAAAATCCCTAAAGTTGTTTCTTTCTGTTCACTGAATTGTTTTGGCATAAATTTCAGAAGTGGATTTGCAGCCCTCTATGCTAACTAAAGTAGAAGAAGTGAAATGTAAAGGAAGAGACAGGACGTGGACAAGATTTTGCTCCAGTGCAAACCGTTCTGAGATGTAAAAAGCTGGAATTAAAATTAAAATTAAAAATAATTGGAGCAACTGTATAACTTCATAAAAAACTAAATAGAAATCACAATATTTTTTGTTATTAAAAAGCCACATTTGAGGGTGCCAGATTTTTTGTAATATTATGTGGAATGAAGACGAGACCTGTTTGGTTCCCATCTGTCAGTGAAAAACTACACAGAGTGAAGATTAGGCCGAGTACAGTAAAGCTAAAGGTAATGTTTCTGTTTCCTTTTACCACAAGCCCTTTTCCTGCTCATTCAGCACAGAGCAGAAAAAAGCTGATGAGTAAAGATGTGAATCTTTCTTGAACAGATAAAACTATGTGTTCAGTGTTTGCACAGTTGGAAACAAATATAAAAACAGGTACATAAAAAAAGCAACAATAATGAAAAGATGAGTAAAAAGGCTAGTTTGTTGTCCTGGCTGATCCAGGTGGTTGTGTGGTCTCGTGTCCTGTGCTCTGAGGTATACTTGGTAGGAAGTGAGAACACCCATATTTGTGAGGCGAGTTTCTCGGCAGATAAGAGATGCTGCTGGCGGAGAGAGGTTCTTATAGAAGGTGCTGTAAACGGAGACCCGCAGGATGGGGAGAGAGGATTGGCTCAGCACAAGAAACAGGACCCGAGGCTGGAGGGAATGTTAAAATTAAGAATATGAAGACTGGAGTAGGAAAATAGTCGTTACGAAAATCAGCAAAATGGTTGGCTGTATTTATTCTAGTTAATGATTTTGCACTGGAGTAAAATTTTGGACAAATGTGTCAGTTATCACTTAAATCTTTAGAGCTCTAAACATTTTTTTAAATGGAATACTACTTGATGTAAGAACAGAAGATTGCTGTGCCTTTGGGTCTCCAAAGCAGGACGTCAAATAATCCAAAATTTGGGGGAGGAAATGCCTCAAAACCACAATTCCAATCAAAGATGGCATTAATCTGATTTTTTTTTAAACAAAAACATATGTGTGGCTTCTGATAATAATTCTCTTAATCTGCTTTTTTTTGAAGAAATTGAGACTTGTCAAGGTTAATTCATGAACACAGCAGAATGCTTACTAATGCAAACTAAACTGACCAAGGGGTGCAGCTGTGGAATAAACCAAATCTGAATGCTGAAATTTTGTGCCACTCCCCTTTGTAGGTAATAAACTGCGACAATTCTAGTGAAAGTATTCTTTTTTCTTTCAGCTGAGACGTAGCTAGTGCAGTGTCATTTTGGAAAGGGGAGCTGTATTGCACAGCTGTGACTTTCAGAGGAGGGTGGCATGGTCTAGGTCTGTGTTGTCCATGCTAGCCAAAATAGCTTTCTGGTCCTCCTGAATTGGACGACGGTAAAGCAGAGCAGAAAAGCGAATATATGGGTCATGGAGAATGGGCCGTTTCTTCTTTTTGCGGAGGTAGAGAGCTTCTTCGGGCTGGAGTACCTGAGAGGTGTAGGCCTGCTGGGTCTGAGAGGTGGAGACACCTGGAGGCAAAGAGACGAACAGCCAGGTCATAGCCACCAGAACTCAAGGTGGAAATGCTGTTCCGACACTTTCCCTGAAATGATGCTTTGCTTCTGGGCAGGAGTAGATCAACTCCATGAAGCACCCACAAGTCCAGTTTTTCTGTAATATAGTATGAATCTTGAGCCAGCAGGCAGTCAGTTAATTTTAATAACTGGAAACAGTGATTTTTACTTTTACAATGACGACAAAATCCACTATACCTGCATCTGTTATACCTCATTTAAACTAAACATTAAAAACTAAAATATATCTCCATATACAACCTGTAAGTTCATGCACAACGTATGCCAGGCCATAAGTGCTGCTAAGTCAGATCATATAACACGGTCAAAAGCCTGCCTTTTTTTATTACAGTGTAAGCATTTTATGCTATGCTGTTTGGACTTACACTATTCTAAGCTAAGGAGGCTCTAGCAATGAGAATGCTCCCTAAGATGACACTTTGAGCTTGTTGCATAAACGTCACCAACTCTCTGCTGTGCAGTAACTCCAAACCTCTGGCATTAACATCAGCACAAAAACTGCAGCAGTTTCTAGAAGCAAAGAGCTCTCATGTTTAATGTGTGGGTGTCCCAGTACTCTTTTCCATATAATGTAAATTATGATATGTCAGTTGGCTTTTTGGTGCATATATTTTCATCTTCAACATTCAACTCTATTACTGTGCTGTACTCTGTTTTTGTTAAAATATTTGAATTTTTAGGGAACTCGAGTGGTCAAGCAATAAGCTAGCATACTTCTCAACCACTTGAGTCCCACTTTTCATAAAAAGCAGATCTTGATTGCAACATCTGACGGAACAGGATGTAATTTGTTTTCAGTGATGCCTCACTGTTTGCTTTTGGGAGTGTTTGGACTCGGAAACACTCCCAACACCTCCATTTGTCAAAAGTCTACAAGTTTAGTTTAAGAAGAAAATTCATTTTTAAGGACCTTGTGTTGTCTGGGGTAATGTTTCATGATTTTTGGAGGGGGGGTGTTACACTTTCTCCTTTAAGGTGGTATTCTAACGCACTGCCCTGCACATTAAAATGATGCTGGAATGTGACAGGAAAGGCTCCTGACCAAATGCCAGCTGGTGATGAGCTTCAAAATGCCATGCTTGACAATCTTCTGAAAATGGCAGCAGGTCATTTCACTATAGAGACCTCAACAGTGGAGAAAATGAGAACAAATATTTAATGGTGGTTCACACCTGCTTTCTTTCTGGTCTTGGAGTTATTGTTGTTCATAGTCATCTTCTTGGCCTTTTTAATACGTTGGTATCTCAGTGCATCGATCCTCTCAGACCCTGAAAGGGCACTCTGCGCACCTCGACGTTTTCTGAATAAAGAAGAGAGAAAGAGGAAAAAAGGGGTAACTCCAGGCTAAACGTGGTCAGTGAACTGTATTTCTGCACTACGGAGCGCAACACAACCCACACAATCTCAGAACAGCACTGCTCGTGCTAAGCAAGAGGTGCAGCACATTGCCAAAGGATCAATGTGAGACACCTATTGAGGCTTACCCAAGCTTTGCAATAAGAAAACCATGTGATTATGACTACTATAACCTTATACATCATCTGGATTTACTATGAAATTTTTTCACTAAATAAAATCCAGATTTCATTAAGTATTATGCACCTTGAAATTTCTGGGGCATTGAAGATATTTTGCTCAAATTGATCCAAACAATTTTCATCCAAAGAAAAACAGAGTATTTCACAACTCCTGAAGCTATCTATTGATCCCATTGGCTAGATTAGGTCAGTGAGAAAAGTTCCACTTAAAAAGACTTGCACTGTTGGTTTCAGAGGAACTGTTTCCAAAATGAAGATTACTAAATGCTCTTTCCAATTCATAAGTCTGCAGATTTGAATGTTTACTCTAATTAGTAAGGCATTTCTCTCTGAAAATAACAGATACAAATGTTTCCTTGGCGTGAAGTACATTTTTCGCAGCTGTTCATCACTTCCCTCCCATTCACAGAGGCACATGTGACAAGGCAGCCCCCAGATTTCTGCCACAAGCACGCGCTTAATTCTCTCAAGGCACAGAAAACAATATGCTTTACAGAGAGGCCATCTTCCCACCGTGGCTGCAGAGAGAAACCGAATGCTGTTAGTAGAGGGGAAGAATCACAGCTGAGCAACAAAGCATCATCAATATGTGTTCATAGACATGGATACTGTCTACAATGGGCTTCACCATGCTGACAGGGGGAGAGATGGCGGGAGGGGAAAATGACTACTTGGGAACAGTCACATAATGAAAAATAAGCCAAAGAAAAGCGAAGCACCAGGACAACAAATGTAACAAGAATTTATCCATATAATTGTTTCTGTTTTGAAACGGAAGAGCAATATTTAGCGATAGCATGCATGGCAGTTTGCACATGGAACACGACTTTAAAGGGGAATACATTCAAAAGCACTTCATTGGGCAGGTAACTCAAAGATTAAGGGGAACCTCAACCCTCCCTGGTTGCCCCACTTTTATAAAACATTGGTTCTTTAGAAGAAAAAGAAGTGCAGAAGCTGCTTTGGCAGGGCACTTGTGTCACATGGCAGTGAGAACTGTTCTGCAGTCCACTTACAAGTGCAATTGTATACTTACAGGAGATGAATTGATTCATGCTCTCTACAGATGCTTTATGTAGAGGATTAGGGCCATGTGTCCACCAGGATTTTGTCCTAATTTATATAGAGATGCTCGTGGGAAGTGCTGGTCGTGGCTATCGTTACGCTATAGCTCTTAAAAACTTTCTAGGAATCTAGTGCAATTTTATTAAAAGCTAAAATACATTTTAAATTACTTTGAGCTCCGAAGTTTAAACGCGCAACAATTTCATCACTGCCAAGAACATGCAACAGCACTGTCTGCTTCATTTTTAAAGCAAAAACAAAAACAACCACAAGAAAACACAGTTGTCAACTATTCCTCCCAGTGGACACACAGCTTCAGGTGACATCACAACGCCAATCTTACAAAATATTTTATTGCCTTCAAAATATTTTCAATTGGGGTCGTACAGTATAAGCATCTGTTATTTAGAAATGGCAGAATGTGTCACGCTTGAGGAGAATGCTAAAAGCATGTTTACAAAGTGATCTGAGAACAGACAGTGTCTATGCGGAGGAAAGAAAAGGTCCACGCAGTCACTGTTTTTATCGAGTCACTCAGTGCCAAAGAGACAAAACACCAAAATCAACCTGTATGGTTTTTTTAAAGTAACAATTATTTTTGCATGCCACTGGACAAAAGCTAACCCTCTAAATTCATACACAACTTTAGGCAGAAGAAGACCAGCCTGTAAAAATGGAATGATTCAACCAAGTATAACAGATATATTTAAACTGAAGATCAAATTTTAATACAAATGGCTAAACAAAATAGTCCGTCTTAGCTTATTTTGAACTAGCTCATTTTATATTAACTAGACTTAAACTTGGGCTGATGCAGTGGGATCATATTACTAGTAACAAGTATGTCTGTTATATTTTCAATTATACAAAACACTTCCTACCATGAATCTACTTCTGTTAAAGCTTTTAATAGTGTTTCACACCAGTTTGCATATTGGTGGGGTAAAAGTTCTGTGACATCATTTATGACCCCAGGTATGTATGTACACACACACACACACACACACACACACACACACACACACACACACACACACACACACACACACACACACACACACATATCTTTATGCCTGGGAGCTTGCAGGTTCCTGTGCAGTATCTTTGCTGTTCCTAGGACTGTACTCTTCTTGACAGAGACCTCAGGTGTTGTTTCTGGGATCTGCTGGAATCACCTGGCCAGTGTGGGGGTCACTGCCCCAGGTCCCTCAGTTACTACGGGGGCAACTGTTGCCTTCATCCTCCACACCCTCCTTCTTTAGCACTTTTCTCAGCCCTTGGTTTTTCTCAAACGTCCAGTCTTCTTTTTTGCTGTCAGTTGGTATAGCTACATCTATTACTGCTGCCTTCTTCCTCTGATTGTCCACCACTTCTCTGTCTGGTTGGTTGATCGTGAGCAGTTTTTCTGCATCTGGAAGTCCCACAGGATCTTCGCTCTGTCATTCTCAACCACCCAGGGGTGTGTGTCCCAATTTCGGGACTTCCATGCCGTACTCCGCACAGCTGTTCCTGTACACAGACACTTGGTTAGACCTCAGCCTCTATCGATCTTGTACTTAGAGCTTGTTCCTGTGTGGCCATGATTAGTTCCACTGCGCTGTCTTTCAGTCCAGCTTCATCTAGCTCAGTGGTTCTCAAACTTTTCACAATGACTACCACCTCATAAAATACATGGCTCTTAAAGCACCGCCCTTATGACCGACATTAAAGTACAGTAGCAGGCCTATTTAACACCATATACAGTTTACCAGAGACAATTTTATTTCTTATATGAATGTTATTTATTTTAACTGTCATAAACAGGATGTGACTAGTGACAATAATAACAACTGTACTGCAACCGTATAATGTATGAACCCTAAACTGCTCTGCGTTTATTAAGGCTGTTGTGGTTTTAACATGTTTTCATGCTTTGTATCTTGTTCTATTTAATGTGAACAAGCCCCTAAAAAGATCACTGTTGGCCTCTCTTGGTTTTTATTACCACTATTCATTTTAATGCTTAATTTTTAAAACCTTACGATGTAACTACAGCCCAGCCCATGCAGCAGTAAATTAATGACTAACCTCGTATTGTGGATGGATTATCTCAGTAGTTCTCCTGACTGAAGTTTGGTCCATTTATAGCATCCTGCCATGCGATTGCATTTCTCCCTAACCATCAGGAACCCTCACGTTAACTTTTATCGAGTGGAAAAAAGTTAGCGTTCATCCTCCAGCTTCACTGTGTTTATGTTATGCTAACATAGCTGTGTCGCTAGCGATCACATAGTACATCATTATATACCAGCTAGTCCAACTTCAGTAACCCTACAAACGTCACTGCTGTTTAGTTTTCTGTCTTCATTTATGTCGGAAGTGATAGCAGAGCTGTACGTTTGAATTTTTTCAGAAATCCCTGAATCAGAACATGGTACATTATTTAATCTTAATCATGTCAGTCACGTCTTCTAGCTGCCTGTGGAACATACCATGCAGGAGTCTGTCCTTCCATTATGCTGCCCATCTTCCTGCTCTTAATTCTTCAGTTTATGCTGCCGGAGATATTCACTAAGCACATGACTGGCTGTGGCTATCTTCCTGATGTACTTATCAATGTTTGTTGCTTCATCCTGGATAGTGGTTTGGACAGTCACTAGTCCTCAGGCTCCTTCCTTTTGCTTAGCATATTGTCTCAGGGTGCTGGACTTGGGGTGAAACCCTTTATGCATCGTAAAGAACTTTCTTGTCTTGATGTCAGTGGGTTCTCTCTTCCTCTTTTGCCGGCTTATTATCCCAGCAGGATAACTGGTAAGGCTTACGTGTTGACTGCCAGGACTTGTTCTTCCCATTCAGCAGACTGCTCAGGACTTGCCTTACTCTCTGAAGGTATTTGGGGCTTTCCAAGTGGCCTCTTCATGGTTCCCATTCAGGATCCAAGGTACTTGTAGCTATCCTTGATGTCTGCAATGCCGCCTTCTGGTAGTTCATTACCCTCAGCTTTACTTTTTTGACTTTCTTCCCTCTCTGTGTTACCATCTAACTACATTTCTCTCCAGTCTGATGTTGTTCTTTTTTTTTAACCATGACAGACATACTTGGAGCAAGATTTTCTGCAAAAACAATTGCAAAAGCTTTGACGGAGATAATTTGGCTAATGCCAAATTGATAAACTGGCTCAAATGAATGATTGTCAACATCAGAACATGAAGATTATCAAATTTCAGACTATTTTGATACACTATTGTGTACATGAATCCTTCCCATAGAGGTGGGCCCTTAAGGAGGTGATCAGGATATTTCTGCGATGCATCTGCAATGTGTGCCCAGAGCACAGGTTGTATTGCAAATTGTGTTTGAAAGACAAAGCAGTGTCACCTTGCACAGAACCTCACTGCTATTACTTTATTTTATATTATCTGTTATCTTTCCATAATTAGATAAGTAATTTCTTTCAGATATGTCAGCAATCCAAACATTTTCAAGTCTTTCTTTACAAAATATTTTCTACATTACACATCTACATACAAGATTGTTTTTAATTAATGAAGCACCTATCAATGGAATTGATCAAATATGAAAGAACGCCCCAAATGTGGCTCTACCGGACTGTAGATTGTTGTTGATCAAAGCATTATAGACTGAGTTCAACATTTTGGTGTTAAAATGATACTACCATCTAGGTATAGATCAGTCCCTCAAACATAACATGTTAAATGTATTATTTTCTATTTTTATTGAAGCAAAGACAATTTGTTTTGCAGGGAAGTGTCAGAGGAGGATGCTAAATAAACTGTGCAGGTGTAATTTTTGTTTTTAACTCCTTTTGCAAAGAAACAATAAAAAATATACAGTAAGATAAAGAAACGAGCATACGTATAAAAAATGGAAATCACTTTTTAAAAAGTCCTGTTTCCAATATGTCAGGGTCATGTCCTTACTTCGTATATTTAGATGCTAAAATAGCTTTGTGACTTGAGGGTTAATTAGATTGCTTTAAACTGGACTTAATTTCACCTTTAATGTTTTAAGGCATCTTATCAAGTAGAATTCCCTTACTGCCTTGGTATTCAGATTTTCTTGTCACAGGGAATACTTTAAGTAACTAAATTATTCCTGTTAACTAAGTCTACACAGGAAGTGATTTGCTTTCCAGGCATCACTTTGAAGCTGACAGGTGGTTGCTAGTTGATAATCCGGACTCCAGCTGAATAGGCAACCTTCTTCAGCTAGTAAGTTGAGAAAAGATCATTTTGGGTCCTGACATTTCTTTTCTTTTTTTTCAGTCTTGTGGTGAGACAAACTTGGGAACTGGCCAAAAAGGCAGAGTACAGCTACACTCTGAGCAATACTGATACATAAGAAATTTGACAAAAACAACCAGCTCACAAGAGACAGCTGAACATAAACTATGGTTAATCCATCCATCCCAAAAGCCAAGCAGTTAGCAGTGTGCTCTGCTTTGTCTTCTTGACATAGTGAAAAATGAGTAACAATTTCGTACGCCAGCTGGCGGTAGCTGGTAGGCATACCAAAATGCACAAAAATAATTGGATCGGGCACCGTAAGGTGAGTAAAGCAAAATAAGCAGGTCTTGTTCTGGACATCTTGAAATGAATTCTGATATCGCCATTATTTGCTGATGAGTGCTAACTACATGAACTACTGGATCATGGATTGAGTATGGATTCAGATTTCTTCCTGCTGCTGCAGCTCTTGCTTTGTTTTGTTTTAAACTTGCTGATAAATGTATTATTCTTGCTCACTGTGATTTATATGAAGGTGAAAAAGCTCCTTTTTGTTTTATATGTTTTGTTTTTTTTTGGCATATGATCTTTGCAAGGCAGAATCTTTGCAAGGCAATCCTGCTGACGGTTCTACTACCCGGAGCAAGGAAACTATAACAATTCAGAAAATAACCAGGAATGTGAGGTATTTGGAAAATAATATAAACAAGCTTGGTTAACTGCTTAAGACTCAAACGAAGCACACTGAGAGTAGTCTGAAGCACTTAATGAAGTTACGTTTAGTCAAACCTTGCCAGATCCCCTTGCCTGCCTTCAGGTCTGTTGGCAGGACAGCAACATCTATCTGAGTAGTAAGAAGAAATGTGGAGGGACTGCATTAGTTAGGCCTGCACTTGTCATGTTGCAGGAGGGAGGTGTTTCTGTGATCTGAAAATTGAATTCTTAGCTGTGGGAATTCATCAATATTATGTACCAATGGAATTTTACATTGTTGATACTATTTTAATCTAAATTGAATCAACACACTGTTTGGGTTCCTCTACCAGCTAATAAAAAAGTCATTCAAATGACTGTGGCTGTGGTGAATGGCTATGGATAATTCATGGATCCTGGCCAACCTCTGAACTACTTGCTGTACATGCAACTGAACAGTTTCGTAACACGTTTGTACTCATCTGCCACAAAGACCAGTATAGAAAAATTAGTTTTGTTTCAGCAAAAGCAATCACTGAATTTTTAAGTCTTTTGACAAGAATATGTACTAGTTGGAATCACTAAGTGATATGATAGGAGATTACATTGTCATACACAATAATGTGTGGTATCCCAATACAAAAGTCCACTTGGAATGACCACATGACATTGAATAACTACACACATGTATGGAAGTTACTGATCTTTGTATGTCTGGATATCTTTCTTCTTCAGTATTGCAGACATTGTGATTTATTATAAACTAAATGTTGTGTTTTGAACATTCTAAGTGTTCAGTTTGAGTATACAGTGGTCCCTCGCTATAACGCGGTTCACTTTTTGCGGCCTCGCTGTTTCGTGGATTTGTTTTGTGTGTGTGTGCAATTTTGCATGCTTTTTTTTTTTTTTTTTTTTTTACAGCGCATTGTGTTCCATGTCCTGATCAGTTGTAGACCAGTGTCAATCAATCTCCTCCGTGCCGTGTCTCCTATCTCCTTGTGTAATGTGTTTAACTTGTCAAATTTACATAAATCTTCGATTGCTAGCAGTGTGACTCTGAAGTGCTGTACTGTATGTTTGTACGTTTTCTCCCCAACAAACACAACAATGTCGACGAAACGTTTTGCACCGTCAAAGGCACCTGCAGTAGCACGTAAAAGGCAGAGGACGATGCTAACCATTGCACAAAAAGTTGGACTTCTGGACATGCTAAAGAAAGGTAGAAGTTACCGTATTTTTTGGACCATAAAGCACACCGAATTATGGTAAATGGCCTGTATTTGTATAGCGCTTTACTAATCCCTAAGGACCCCAAAGCGCTTTACACAACCAGTCATCCACCCATTCACACACTGGTGATGGCAAGCTACATTGTAGCCACGGCCACCCTGGGGCACACTGACAGAGGCGAGGCTGCCGGACACTGGTGCCACCGGGCCCTCTGACCACCACCAGTAGGCAACGGGTGAAGTGTCTTGCCCAAGGACACAACGACCGAGACTGTCCAAGCTGGGGTCGAACCGGCAACCTTCCGATTACAAGGCGAACTCCCAACTCTTGAGCCACGATCGCCCGTTGAGGCGCATTAAACAAAACAAAACAGTCAGATAAGTCAAACAACTCATTCTTCTTGCTTCCTCTACTTCTGTACCATTGATTCATTGAATTCATGTTGAATTCTCTGGCAGCTGCTCTATTCCCATGTTCTGGACCTGAAAACAGGGTTTGATCTTTGGTTTCATTCTATAATACTGGAATTATTTTTCTACGAAGGTTTGAACTTTGAGGGTGTTTAAACAAGAGAGAAAAGTGTACAAAGTGTGTAGTGAGGGGTTTTACAGCCTTAAAACATCTATAATAACTTTAAAAAATAAAGTTGGCTACTTCGCAGATTTCACCTATCGCGGGTTATTTTTAGAACGTAACTCCTGCGATAAATAAGGGACCACTGTAGCCCAGTTCAATCTTTACCAAAAGCTACCCATAAATGTATTTCTAATAACAAAGCTTGATTCACTGGCTGGGACCACATCCTCATAAGTTTGACAGCATTTCTAGTAGATAATGGCAGATGATGTGATCATGAATTGGGGCTGTGGCTTGGGAAGGCCTCAGAGAGAACTGGCAGCAGCTCCCGGGCCAGGCAGATCCCCATGTACTAATGAGTAGTTAAATCATTGTAAAAGGGAGGGGGTGAGGGTGGGGCGCAAAAACGAGAACAAACAGCTTGTAGAGAACCGGAAGGGACATGTATGGACGTTTGGCCCCACTTCTGAAATCCAGATAAATTATCTTGAATAAGAGTTCAGCGGCATGAGGAAGAGCAGTCCCCACACAAGTGGACAAGTGGTTTAGTCTTTAGCGGTATATTTCAGTGATACAACAGAACAAGATTCCCACATTACAGAGAGGGAGAAGCTGTAATAGATGGAACAGATGTTCTGGAGAACTTTTTGAATAAAATTCTTCGCTTTGCTTGATTCTTGAC
Source organism: Aulonocara stuartgranti (assembly GCF_965226115.1). Taxonomy (NCBI): domain Eukaryota; kingdom Metazoa; phylum Chordata; class Actinopteri; order Cichliformes; family Cichlidae; genus Aulonocara; species Aulonocara stuartgranti. The sequence goes on from NC_138946.1 coordinate 30,757,304, forward strand.
TTTTTCTAGTATTATACTACTACTGGTGTAGAGGGTTTCTTGAGGTGCTGACCTATTGTTCAGGGGAAGACTGCATCATGTCAAAATAAATGGCTATAGGGCTATGAAAACATCAGAGTTGTTGCACACACAACAACCAATATGGTGACCATTAATGAGGGTTAAAGGCATACTCATAGATGCTGACCCATTACTTAGCCAAGCGAACTTAACCCCTTTAATGCACTTAGTTCAGTGTATTTTACTCATGTGACTTTTGCATACCATGCCCGAAAAACATGAGCTGCGTGCAGTTCAGCTGGACTCGAGCATACGACATGGTACTGTGTCCCGGGCTGCAAGACCTGTCTCAACTCAGGTACAAAAGGCCTAAAAACATTAACTATTACTACTGCTGGAGTGTGCTTTTCAAAAGTATGTGTGTGTGTGTGTGTGTGTGTGTGTGTGTGTGTGTGTGTGTGTGTGTGTGTGTGTGTGTGTGTGTGTGTGTGTGTGTGTAGGTGTGTGTGTCAAAAAAACAGAAAGGATAAGTGAAATGTACTTGGACCATCAAGCATTGTATAAGTGCCAGCTGATCTTTGCTGAAGTAATTTGGTTAAGGTTATATGTAGTGACGTAAATAAAAACTTTTAAATGTTTTCATGAGATATATACACTAAGGATATATCCATCTGTGATTTGGTATCCTTAACAGATTAACAGGGTTAACGTTTTTGTGATTGTGGTCAGTTAGCAAACAACTCAAGCATGAAAACATGTTGGTGAGACATTTCTGACCTGATCTATTATCTTACAGATGGCATATGCATATCAGTCAGAATGCATAATGTACTTAAGACTGCAGAACTTAAAATGCATAGCCACTTTGACATAAAGGGAAAAAAAGAAAGAACTGAAATCAGCTACATGTGTTGACTGAAGTAAGGAACAACTCAAAGACTCAAAGGCTTGTATTCCCCTTTAAAGGACGAGGTGATCAAAAAAGTCCCACCTGCTAACCCCCCCCTTTCAGACATGGATCCAACCCTTACCTATTGCGGTGTAGAGGACCTGGTCACAACAACGCTGCCCAGATAGCTGAGATCAATCAAAAACAAAGCAGGTAAGACTCCAGGAGCCATCAAGAACCACCACACTGCCCCTACTTGATAATGATGGAGACATTGCAGTACATGAGAAGCGGACAGGCCCTGTGACACACTTTGCCCAACAACCTTCCCTTGGTAGTCAGACCTGGATGACCTGAAGGCGTTTAAGGGAGTTGGGGAGGCGTGGGTTATAGAATCGGGGAGGAAAGTAGAGTAGGAAAAAAAATCTGAAAGATTGGACAGCAAGGGAGAATTGGTCATGCAATCAAGTTACTAAGGCTGAGGATGGGCCGCAGGGCCTGCCACGATGAACTCATCCCTCTGCATGATAAAGGCATCTTCAAGGCTTGGAGCTGGACATAACAATGGGTGTTTTCTCTGGGGAACTGACTTGGTGGATATTATGAGAGTCCTCCTGTTAGGTGAAAGCAGGGTAACATAATACAGATGGAAAAACAGGGATCCCGTGGTGATGTCTGCATATTACCAGGCTTTCAGGGGCCTGCCCCCCCCCCCAAAAAAAGCATTTGACTGGCCATGGTTTTTAATTTTTTTTTAACCAGATGGATTGTAGCCCTTAAAGGTCTGAAATGCAATCTGTGAAGCAAATGCATTTTCTTGTCAATTCACCATTTACTTACTTACTTTTAGCATTTTCACATGAAAATTTACGATGTACATTTCCAGGTGAATATTTTGAAACAGTGCTTCAGAGATTCAGTGGGTGAGTAAGTTTATGCCTGACATGAAAAGCAGCACTGACCAAATTGAAGCTAAACTTAAAAAAAGGAAATCAAAAAAAAAAATCCGAACAAAATGGTTTCCTTCCACCTTACAACTTTCATTTTCATTAAGTCAAATGAAAAAAGCATAAGCTAAACTATAAAATTAATTTGCCACAGAGATGACTTTAGGAAATAATGATTAGTACATAGCACTTCAGAAACAAAAATATCAGAGCAACTTCACACACCAAAGCATTATGGGTTGGGGCAGATGACTCAAATGGTATCCCGCTCTGTAATCCTTATGGACCTACCCTGAAGCTGACAACTGGGGTGGAGAAGGCTCCGATGGAAGGATCTCCTCCTCAGTCCTCCTTTGAGATGGCATCTGCCCAAATATGTTGCTGCTTTCCATGGGGGGTGATGGAGACTGGGAAGCTGGGTAGCTGGTTGCAGAGGTGGCAAAGGCCATGTGGGAATGGTAGCTGGGGCTTGTTCTCCTGCTACCCTGGGCTTGAGCAGGTGAGGAGGAGGGAGAAGATCTTCTTGAGAAGCTGGCTGTGGAAGGAGGGAGGAGGGTAATCTCAGACATCTCTGAAGGTATAGTAGGTTGGACAATGCCGGGACGTGGCCTGGGACGAACTACTATCTCTGGGGAGCCCTCATGAGAGCTAAGGGGGCTTTGGGTGAGGGGTGAGAGGCGAGAGGGCTGAAGAACCACCTGATGCATGCCAGGATCCATCCTACGAGCATGTCTGGGACTGAAATGAGGAGTGGTTTCAAACCATCGTGTGTCCAAGCTACTGAATGTGCTAGGAACAATATGGGCCATTGGATCGGTGTAAGGCAAAACCGGCACACCCATTCCATGGCTTGTGTGTCTTAGCTGCCCTAAATGTGCCTCTTGCATAGCTAAATGCTTGGCTGGGGAGCCATGAGGCCTGGCCTTGCTGGGAGACTTGCTTGAGTGGCTCTTTGGGGCCTCCAGTGGCAGGACAGCTGGATAAGTGGGCATTGGAAGAGAGGAGGTCTGGATAGCACTAAGGGGAAGAACATGAGGTGGAGGGGGATAGGGAGAATCGTGGCGGAGATGCAAAGGTTGATGTGGTGGAAAAATGAACTGGGGTCCCTCCAAACTTGCAAAGGTAAAATCCAATCCCTGCCAAATCTCTGGAGAACGAATGGAAGAGGTGAGGGTCAGTGGAAGTGGAAAACCAGAGACAGCATATTGCGGAAAATCACTTTCTCCCATTTCTTCAGGAATCATAGCGTGGCCAAAAGGACCCTCAGCAAGGTATGGAGGGGAGGACATGACAGAGCTAAGTGGGCTGGTATCTGGCATGTAAAAAGGAGGTGGAGGATCATGATCTCCAGGAGGACCTAGATAGCCATAAAAAGCCCTGTGGTGGAGAGAGCCTCGGATCTGCCCAGTGGCCTGGAGCCGACTGCTCTCCATGATGGTCATACCTTCGAAGGGCCTGTGGAAATGAGAGCTGTAGGCTGGAGGTTGCAGGTAGGATTCCTGACTGGAGATAGGGGAGATCTGGTGAGGCCGCAAGGGGGGCATAACTGGTGGAAGAGCCCTAGCGTCATCATTCTCTTCATCTGACTGTCGGAATTCAGGATATAGGTCTGATTCTTCCACAAACGGGAAGCCCTCAATTCGCCGGGGTTTGACAGACATTTCTCTGTCTGTAGGATCTATAACAAAACGTCCATCTGGGCCTCGACTGATGAGTTCAATGGGTGTTGTTGCTTCAGCTTCATGCTTGGGGATGCTGTATTTCTTGCTTGTTATTGCTCTTTTGGTCTTTTTGTATAGAGATAATTCCTCCTTCTTCCCTGGACTTGGGGGTGGTTTTTTTCCACGCTGGTCATGACTATCTTCAGATGATTCTGATGGAGATGCCTTTGAACGAATGCTCTCTGGGCTCACCTTTCCTGAAGATGACCTGTGGAAAACAATACAGATGAAGTGATCATTTAAAATGGTACTTCTTTACAAAATAACAGTTTACTGATGGTGCTGGAGATGAATCCAACTACACCAGAACAAAACATGGATTAAAGAAAGAAAAACTAGACCCCATTTACAGGATTCCAAGTTCTAAGTCAAAGCAGTGATCATGAATCATTAGCAAACAGAAATTCAGCAAGATACATTTCCTGTTTATTTTTAGGCAGTTAAACTAGAACAACAAATACGCAAACTTTCAAACTCAGAGAAGGCACTCCTCCGACGAGACTAAAGCTTTATCCCACAATTTTAAAGTAAGTCAAACCAAAATGTAACAGTTTCTTCCTTTGTCAGCGTTCCACTTCTCCATCAAGTTTCATATGAATTTGGTAAGTGAAAAAACATCTTGACAATACTGGACACATCGTGACTTTTTTTTCAAAAGTAAAAGTGAATGGAGTGTAGATGTAGAGGTTTGATGACATAAGACAAATGTTTGTTTCCAAAGCAGTAATTAAAGTGCACACAAGAAGGGGATATCAACTAAACTGTACAATACACAAAATCATTAAATTCATGCATAATTCTGACAACAACAAACTGGTTTATTGGTACCCACACGAACACTCAATATGTCTTCCCTGAAGGCATGTGCATAGACCAGTTTTAACCATTGCAGTAAAAGACTGTGTACCGGACCCAAGAACTACTAGTAGTTATCTGTAATTTGTTAGATTTATAACTGTTTATGTTATTGGTTTTAAAAGCGGTTTAACATTTAATCTTATAATGGGATGCCTTAGTTGCAGAATGCTTATATCATATGCCATATTACTGCATTTTACCTTCTTTCATTCCCTCTATATCATCCCCCACTTTACACCTGATACTTTAGCTCTACTTCATCATTATCATTTCCTAAAGTTAAAGGCAAACCAGTACGTGTACGGTACAATTTTACTACCAATGAAAATTTCATTCATTCAAAAGTTGAATTCCATTGCAGTATGACGTCACATTTTCCCATTACAAAGCACTGTCAGGAGCACAAAAAAACCAAAGAAACATGATACCCCAAAACTAAATAAATAAATAATAAATAAATAATTTCACCTGATATTAGAAACAGAGAGCTGTTTGTAAAACCCAATGGTTATCGGTTAGTAATAAATTTTGAGCAACACTGTAGTAACAAGTATGAAGTGGCTGTACTGACCAACACTGTTAAAGCTCTAGTATGGTAGAGCTATGACTGATTTATGAGAAAGGAGAGACTTTGATTGATGACATATATAGAAAATTAAGAATATCAGAGCGTGGAGTGAATGATTAGCCACATTTGTCAAAACTAACTGAAAGGATAATTCAATCACCATACCCAGTGAAGGGTATCCCACTAGTTGGGATACATACTATTTTGTGCCAATTTTGCAAGTGTTTGAACAATTTTGGTATCTATCCTTCTATATGATATCTGAGAGGTCTTGACCAAATTCAAAATTTTTAAAAGATTACGAGTTACAGTATATAACTTGTGCTTGTATATAACAAGACACTTTGATGTTATCAAAGTCTTTCTAGCCAAATTCTTGTTAGAAATTAGTACTAGAGCGCTATAGGAAAAAGGAAATGAAACCACAATTTCTTTGAAACCACAATCCCTTTATTTAGTGATAAAAGTCATTTATAGCAGATCTGTTTGTTATAACCTAAATAAACAGTATAGTAGGCAATGTCACATGCAATACATGTTAAAGGTACCAGGTTTCAGTAGCTACCTTCACTGAAAAATACCATCTGCTATTTGAAGTCATGAGGACTTCTCATTAAATGTAACAACAATTTGTTTATCATTACAATAACACCTAATCAGAAATTTGTGTAGACAACAACATTGTATTTCTAAACTATGTGAAAGATGGTGTCTCTGATGAACCAGGATCTTTGTTAGGTATTATTTCTTGCAAGCAATATTTGTTGAAAACTATATAAAATTTAGTAGAAGTTAGTTGTTGTTATGGTAACAAATATTGCTGATAACATTCATAAATCTGTTATCAGACCTACATAGGTGTAATGCTGCTGCAGTTCCTTATATGATTATGGCAGGTTTGTATACACTGTGGTTTGAATATAAGCTCCCTGCCTCTCTTGCAAGAGAGAAGATACTTATTAGGGACTAGAAAGAGACAGCATACTTATCCTATATTGGCTTCCTGCTAAATCCAGAATTGAATTTAAATCCTTCTCATTATATACAAGGTTTTGAATAATCAGGCGCATCTTAATGACCTTTTAGTATTGTTTCAACCCATTAGAGCACTTCATTCTCAGAGTACAGCCTTAGTTGTTGTTCCTAGCGTATTTGAAAGTAGAATATGAAGTAGAGCCTTAAGCTTTCAGGCTCTGGCTCTCTCCCATCTTTAACTCATCTTTCTCCCTTCACCCCAACCAGTCGTGGCTGCCTCTCCGAGCTTGTTTCTGCCGGAGGTTTCTTCCTGTTAAAAGATTTTCCTTCCTACTGTTGCCAAAGTGCTTGCTCAAAGAGCATCATATGATTGTTGGGGGTTTCTCTGTTTTCTTTGTATTATTGTCGGGTCTTTACTTTACAATATAAAGCATCTTGAGGCAACTGTTGTTTAATTTGGCACTATATATTGTAAATTAAACTGAACTGAATTAAATCGAATTGAACATATTAGTTACTGACATATTTATCCTTATAGTACAAACTGGTTTGTTTAGGCTTCTGGAAACTCAGCAGTTAGAAGTAATGGATGAATCTCCTAAATAGATCATTATCCACAGCTTCACAACTCCACAGCTTATGGATATGCAGGCGATGAGACCTGTCTTCATCAATACATTTTCACATTAGTTTAACAGAGCTTTAGAAATATAGCCCGTCCACAGTCACAAGGCAAAAAAAGTGAGTGAAATTACATGACCATTTGCAAATTGTAGAAAGCCATGAGCTGGTGTTAAGCAGAAGGTTACTTCTTAGAAGAGTCAATGGCAGGACAAGTTAAGGAAATCAAACGAGTTACTAAAAGACACAATCAAGAAGAAAACATGGGTGCCTGTGTCAAAGTTTCCAAAAGTCTGTGTCTGTCTATTTTAACATATAAAGTGGTTTGGATAGAGCCAGGGCTAATTTCTGTTTTACTTGCAGTGAGTTTGAAAACAAACATTTAAAATAGTTCATCCACATCTAGACTGAGATTTTCTGAAGGTTGCAAGAAGCTGTTGTTGCCCCAGGACAATGCTTAGTGCATCTTATTTTCCTGAAACACTTCAGCAGAGGTGTACCTCCTTATTACCAGCCACTGCACTTAATTTTTCAAAAATGGTTTATTTTGTCATTAAAGAAGGCCTACAAGACTTGGACATACAATTCACATAACTGAGCAACATAGAGTCCCGATCAGAAGTTTAAGACCACTTGAAAAAAAGGTTCCAAGTGGAGCTTCAACATGCAACAAGGAGAAATGGGAGTGAGACAAAACAGTTTTTTGAGCAGGCAATTTATTGAAAACAACTCTTAAACTGAAACAGGCTGTTCTCCAGCAGATCAAAAGTTTAGGACCACATGCCTTTAAAAGGCCAAATCTGTGCAAAAATCTGGATTCATTGTCATTTTCTGTCAGGTAGTCACACTGTCATGACATTCTGATGGCAAAGGCAAAAAAACTGAATATGGTCGGGTTGTTAAACTGCATAAGCAGGGTCTCTCACAGCACGCCATCGCTGCTGAGGTGGGACGCAGTAAGACAATCATTTGGAATTTCTTAAATGATCCTGAGGGTCAAGTGGAAGACACAAAAGAAATTCACCAACACTGACCAGGAGGATCCAGCTGGCTGTTCATCAAGACTCTGGACGATCCTCAACCCAAATTAAGGCAGTTACTGGTGCCGACTGCAGCCCCATAACCATCAGACTGCGTCTGAGACTGAAGGGGTTCAAAAACAAAAAAACGTCTTCAAAGGCTCCAAAGTTCTGTAGCGTTATACTTGAACACCACAGAACTGACTGCTTGGACTTTGCAAGAGAGCACCAAACACGAGACACTGAAAGGTGGAAGAAAGTTTTATTCTCTGATGAGAACAAATTTAACCTTGATGGTCCTGATGGTTTCCATTGTTACTGGCATGACAACCAGATGTCACCTGAGATGTTTTCTACGCGCCACAGTGGAGGGGGCACTACAATGGTCTGGGGTGCTTTTTCCTTCAGTGGAAGACAGTAGATACCCTTCGTGTGGCTGTCTTCACCACTTGGAGAAATGTTCCCACTCACTTGCATCAAGCATGCTGCAACACATTTTTGAAGTGATCAACAATAACGGTGGAGCTACTCATTACTGGGTTCATGCTTGGAACTTTGATTTCTGTTTTGGGGGGATTACGGGGGTTCTTTTGGAGGTGATCAGCTGCAAAACAACCTGTTTCAGTTTAAGCGTAGTTTTCTATAGATTACATGCTCAAAAAATGTTTCGTCTCAATCCCATTTCTTCTTGTTGCATGCTGAAGCTCTACTTGGAAACTTGTTAAGAGCCAGACATGCAAAATATGATTTTTTGCCATTTTTCAATTGGTCTTAAACTTTTGATCGAGACTGTATATGTCTTACATTTAAAACATCAGGAATATCAAGTTCCCAATATAAAGAATTTTAAAAGATCAGTTGCCTTGGACTAAATTTTTCACTGAATGAATCACCATTTTAATAATGAGTGGTCATTACATGTATGTATTGTACTTCTATAACAGGGTCTAAGCGCTGGCCTTCATTAAATAAGAAGATTGCAATTACTCTGCAAGTATACTCTGGCCAAGGAGTGAGCCTAACTTAGCAAGAAGACTGGAGGCAGAAGGAAAAGGTTAGCTGTTCTCTCCAAAAAACTACAAACTCCCTCAGTAACTGCAATAAATCTAAAAAAATAAAGGACAGTAATATGAGTATAGCAGTAATATAGAGCAATATAATGAAAGATAATTGTGATTCATTCACTGTGACACATGAAAAAGAGTCCCATTATCTACTTCTTCTATCCTGAATAATATATTCTCATTTTCCCCCAGAGATTCAAATGAAGCTCCTTTACCGCTCATGAACGAAAGACTACGACCAGTATTGTTGTTGCCTGATTGTAGTTGTCCAGAAGCATGCAGACGGGTCAAGAGTCTGAGGTGCTGAACCAACGTGAAGGAGGGTATATAGTGTGCAAGAACAAAGGGACAATGGTTTGCACACTCACTGAGGACCATAACACTGGGACCTGTACCTGCTTGCGTCCAGCCCCTCCCAGTAGGGCTCAATGCTGGGAATGAGGCTAAGTGGACTCCTGCAGAGGTGGGGAGATCAGACAGTAAGAAGTGAGGAGCATATGGAAGTAAACAGGAAGCCTGGCAATGAGAGAGAGGGCAACCAAAAAGGAACAGAAAAAAATGAAAGAAAAAGCTCGTTCCTGTTCAGCAGCTTAGGGATGAGAAGCATTAATGAGTTGGAGAATAACTCAACGTAAAATTTCACAGAAAAAGCGTAAAGATAAGAAAAACTATGCGAGAGCAAAAAGAGGGTTTCCTGCCATAGTTTCATTTCCTCACATTTCCCACTTCAGACACAAGAGGCTGAAAAAGCACAAAAGGACAAAGCAAAAAAAACCAAAAAACATTTCATTAAACGAGACCTTTCCACACTGCACCATCTTATTGCCTTGAAATGGTGAAATATTAGGCTATACATGTTATTGTATGGTAATTTGCAAGCATCCACATGTGTATAGCAAGCATGCATTCGACCATGGTCCTCTACAATACTTTTGGGATATTTTAATACAGTTGTATTACACTCAGGATGTTCACTTCAAATCTGGTGCAGATTTCTCCCATTTACAAGAGCAGGGAAAAATCAGACTTTATTAACTAGCATGACAGCTGTGTCAGCGGTTACTTAAGTAATCTGAAAAATTCCTTGACAAACATTCCAGCCAGTGAATCAAACATACTCCCAAAACATCATAGAAATGCCTTTCACTTTTTAATGAAAGAAAATGTATGCCAAACAAAAAACGTATAGTATTTAGATTTTAGAAACTCCCCTACAGACCTCCTCATGGTGTTAAAGGGAAAATCTATGATCCTAGTATATAAATGTATTTGGGGAAATAAGCTTAGAAAAACTGCAATTAAAGTCTGGCTTTTTTACCTGATGTTCAACTTGATCAATGTATTACTCCTAACCTCTCCCTCCCAAAGAGAAAGGAAGTCTCTGTTTTATGTAAGCAGATTTTTAAATTCTGTACATGGGAGGTTTACTGACGTTTTTCTACAGTTTCTTTGTTGCACTCTAAAAAGTAATTCATCAGACCCGTTACCACCACTTAAATGCATGGCTGCAAAAGAAAAATTCTCTAATTTATTGATTAAGATAAATCTTCTAAATTGAAAACTTTATTTTGTTGGGATGTGTTGACTTAATAATTTTGGTAATTATATCAACTTAACTTTGTATGTAATTTGAAATTAAAAGGGTTTAAAACAAAATTCAATTTGTAGTTTCTTAATGAAATTGGATAGATAACTTCATTTTTCTTCACTGTAACCTCTGATTTCAAGGTCCATCTCCTACCCAGTTAACATGCCCTACCAAATTCACATATTAAGACTGTGTTGCACGGAGGACTTGTATGCTGATGTTAAAGAGATTTTAATGTAAGTAACATTTTATTTACAAATAACAGTTCTACTAAAGCAATGCATTTGTGCTAGTAAGTGTTATGACCCGTAGTGGATTTGTTTCTGATGTTATGCTCATACAGCTGAGGAAATAGTTTATCATTATTATTATTATTATTATTATTATTAACGGTGAATACTTCTGTGAGAAGGATAGCTGTAGAGTTTCTGTTTGCCTCATTTATTTTATTTTTTGTATGCTATACATGATGTTACATTTTAAATTGTTTTGGTTACTATTGCAATACAGCAATACAGTAAGTACTGTTCTTGGTCTTAAGAGCTGCATCTATCCTTATTACTTTTTTTAAACACATCAAGTTTTATGAAATATTGTTAATATGATTCTGGTTGTATCACCCTGGCACAGACTATGTGAATCTCTTTGTCATTAAGTCTTTACATAGGCATTTTGTGTATACATAAACATCATTTAATATTTTTTAAAAATATATATGAAATTGATTTTTGTGGATTATCAGTTTTAAGCAAACTTAAATTTAATGCTTTATAAATAACAGGTTCCTTTTAAAGAAAATATTTATAAAGCCTGACAATTGTTTGTAATAATCCTCAAATTGTCTTATAGCATTTTTCTGTATGTGTGGTGTACAGATTTAAAAAAAGAGTTCAAGAGAGTAACCACTGTAAGTCTTGAATCTAATCTTTTGGCTAAACTTGACCATTGTACCCCAAAACTAATGGATGGGGTTTGATGAAGGGGAGGAGCTAAAGGACTGAGAATCTTGCTTCTTGAGGTATGATAATTATTTAGGCTTTGGCTAACTTCAGAATGCAGTTTGTTTGCAGCCACCTATATAATGTATTAATCATTTTGATACTTTATCTACTTTTTCTTAAATTGCACAATACTCTCAAAGTACGCAGAGAGGTACCCATCGACTCAACCCGGGAGAGAAGGAAGAGGACCTTTTCATGCAGTTTGGTGTAAATAATTCAGCATCTTGAATAAAAATGAAATGGATTTACAAATGTCACACCCATATCAGTGGCCCAACATAAAGGGAATGCACATATTGCCTATTTTTTACAGCATAAACTAGAACATTATAATTAGACCAACACAGTGAACCGCTCGTAAAGCAAGTAAAATATGTTGTTAGAAATCTTTTTAGGTCAAGCAGCCAAATTGGTCATAGAACATGTTGTCTATGTCGTGTGATTATGTTTTGTGTTATGATACCATAATTTTGTCTCATTCTTATTAATGTATCCTAATTTTCATTCATGTCTGTATAAAAATAAATAAACAATAAGTCCACTGATGATCTAGATTCAGTAAGATTCAGTTAGGGTGAAAGTATAATCTGATTTCTGATTTATTTTCAGTGTTTAAATATAAAGCGTTGAAAGTTACAAATAAAATCCTTAAATGTTGAATTCATTTATTTCTTGAAAGCAGTTAAAATTACAAAAACAAGAAAAAGCTAAAATAATAATGATGAAGAAGAAAATCAACAACCTAATGACACCATACAATACTTTCAAATAATGTGAAAAAAGTTGTTGGTGTAACATCATTTTATGATTACACAGCTTAAAAAATAGATTTTAAGCTACCAATTATTAAGTAAGGGGTAGTTAAAATTACTTCTGACTATAGAGGAAAAGTTCATTCTCTTAACGTAATATAGTTTGTGGGTTCAACATAATTTCAACATAAGTTTTCATAACTCAGAAATATCCATGGAAGCTGTTGCGTCATTTTTTGTTGAGCTTAAACATTTGTTTTTAGAGTGTAATCAGATTTCATACTCTTTAATATTCTCACATGAAACTATAAAAGCTAACAGTGATTGTCTGTAAATATCCTCCCCCACCCTGTCTGAGGCCTTGGACTAAACTGAATTTTTAAAGTGTAGCACAGACAACATGGATGGGCTGTGTCACAGAGCAAGCCATGCTGTTTGTCAGGTATTCGATCAACAATGCTCCAAAAGCCACCAACAGCACAAATAGTCCAGACGTCCAGCTCAGAGACTCCATGTGGCTAGGGTGAAGCTTAGCAAACAGTTAGCAACTACAGCGTGTCTGGATCCACTTATCATGCTCCTAAATTAATAAAGTTCAAATACAAAAAAATAAAAATCATGCCCTTTACAGGTGTTATGAAGGGGCAAACTGTCTTTTTTAGAGTGAGCATTAGGTGTAGTTGAGTTCCTGCCTCAACTAATATGACTCTACAGTAAGTATTGGAAAGCTGGAAAGATTCTCACAATGCAATATGAGAACCAACAGAAGATGTCAATACAGTGAAGATTATGTAGAAAAAACAGCTTTCTGAGGGAGTAATGAACACACACACACACACACACACACACACACACACACACACACACACACACACACAAAACAAATATTCAAAATTAAGATGGACAGTCAACAGTGATGCTTTGAAGTTATCATTTAGGTACCTGTAGTACATGTTCATGTCTGTCAGAGTTTTTAGTACACATGTTACTGCTAGTACAGGATGCACTGATAGGGAGGCTGTAGCTCAGGCGGTAGAGCAGGTCATCCACTGATTGGAAGGTTGGTGGTTTGATTCCTGGCTTCCCCCTAGTCTGCATGCCAAATATCCTTGGGCAAGGATACTTGATACTAACCCCATGTTGCTCTCCGATGCATCCATCGGAGTGTGACTGTGTATGAATGTTAGATAGGCACTAACAGCTTAGAAACAGTGCTTGTGTGAATGGGTGAATTAATTAATTGTGTAAAGCGCTTTAAGTGTTCAGATAGAGTAGAAGAGTGCTATGTAAGAAACGGTCCATTTACCATAGTGGATAACCTTCTTAATATTATTCCACACAATTTATTCGATATTTACAAGTTTACAATTTATTAGATATTACATTGTATTTAAAACAGTAATATAACGTGTACTACTATTTGATTTTCTTTGTTAAATCAATTTGTTTTGTGAGGTTTTGTTGTTGTTGTTGTTTTGTAGTACAGCAATATATTTGTGTGGCACAGATGTACTTACGGAGTTTCCAGGCTTTTTCTGCAGTGAGTTATTGAAAGAGGGGGGTCTGGAAGATAGGGAACAAAAAACAAAACACTGTAAACTGTAAATACACTGGTAGGGGAGGGAGAAAACAAGCACTTCACTTAGAAGCTGTACAAATAAAGGCAAGGTCATTTGAAGTAGTCCAATGAGCTGTTTTTATTCCTATTTATTTTCAGCCGAGCCTCAATATTAAGATTCATAATGTGGAAAATATCGTTTTGCCATTCACGATAAACGTGTCTGACCCAACACATTTACATAAAAGGCTTATAAAACTAGACTCACCAAAGGCAACATTAGAATGGCTGCTGCAGGGCTTGGAGCAGGATTTGAACGTGAGCGACAGAACAGCAGTAAAATGCAACAGAGGCTTAAAAACATCAACATAAATATAATGACTGACTGCAGCTAAGAATCTATCACTTTTAGCTTTTGATGGCTATGATGGCAGCATAAAGCAGCAGATCACAAAAAAAGAGAAAAACGAGTACAGCAACAAATAATGTGTAATTCCATAAATATATTCAAATCAATGAAAAACTATTCTTTTAACAACTTAAAAGGATGTTCTAACCTTGTTTTTTTGTAAAATGCAATGTTTATATTTAGGAACACCCGTTCATCTGCTCACTCATGCAAATATCTAATTAGCCAGTCACTTGGCAAAAATGATTTGCACTTAGGCATGTAGACATGATAAATGCTAAAGTTCAAACCAAGCATCTGAATGGGGAAGAAAGCTGATTTAAGTTACTTTGAAAGTGGAATAGTTGTTGGTACCTCTACTACCATCTACTGGGATTTTCTCACAGAACCATTTCTAGGGTTTACAGAGAGTAAACACAGCATGTCTTTATCCTGTCTTCCTTCTCTCACCCCAACCGGTCATGGTAGATGGCCCCGCCCCTCCCTGAGCCTGGTTCTGCCGGAGGTTTCTTCCTGTTAAAAGGGAATTTTTTCTTCCCACTGTCGCCAAAGTGCTCATAGGGGATCGTATGATTGTTGGGTTTTTCTCTGTATGTATTATTGTAAGGTCTACCTTACCATATAAAGTGCCTTGAAGTGAGTGTTGTTGTGATTTGGCGTTGTATAAACAGAATTGAATTGAATATTCCAAAAAAGAGAAAATATCAAGTAAGAAGCAGTTCTCTGAACAAAAATGTATCATTGATGTCAGAGATCAGGGGAGAATAGCAACACTCTTTTGAGTTGATGGTAATTCAAATACCAGCTTGCTACAACCAAGGTATGCAGAAGAACATCTCTGCATACTCAGTGTATCAAACCTTGAAGTGGATGGGTTATAGCAGCAGAGACCACACCAGGTGCCAGCCTTATCAGCAAAAACAGGAAACTAAGGCTACAATTTGAATAGGCTTACTAAAATTGGAAAATAGAAGATTGGAAAAACATTATCAGGTCCATGAGTGAATTTCTGCTGCAACATTCAGATGAATGGATCAGAAACAAGATGATATTGCGGGTGGAGCGCTGCTGACTTAGACTGAGAACATTGTTGGACAGTGGAAGGAATACTTTAAGGACCTCCTTAATCCCACTGGTATGTCTTCCATGGAGGAAGCAGAGTCTGGGGAGGGGAAACACTCACCTATTTCTGGGGACGAGGTCATTGAGACAGTGAAACAACTCCTTGGTGGCAGAGCCCCTGGGGTGGAGGAGGTTCACCCTGAGTTCCTAAAGGCTCTGGATGTTATAGGGCTGTCTTGGTTGACATGCCTGTACAATGTTGCGTGGAGATCAGGGGCGTTACCTCTGGACTGACAGACCGGGGCGGTGGTTCCTATCTTTAAGAACGGGGACCGTAGGGTGAGAAAGTCTATGCCAGGTTGCTCCAAGTGGAGGAGTTTAAGATCGAGATCTTGGGATCTTGTTCACGAGTGACGGGAGAAGGGAGCGGGAGATCGACAGACAGATTGGTGCTGCGGCTTCAGTGTTGCGGAAGTTTTACCAGTTCATCAAGGTGAAGTGAGAGCTGAGCATAAAAGCGAAGTTCTCAATTTACTGGTCAATATACATCCCTACCCTCAACTATGGTCATGAGCTGTGGGCAGTGACTGGAAGAATGACATACAAGCGGCAGAAATGAGGTTTCTCTGAAGGGTTAGGGTTAGGGCTACTCCCTTAGAGGCAGGGTGGGGAGTTTGGCCATCCAGGAGGGGCTCAGAGTAGAGCCACTGCTCCTCCACATCGAAAGGTGGTTTGGGCATCTGACAAGGATGCCTCCTGGGTGAGGTGTTTATGGTGTCGCACCAGGAGGAGGCCCCAGGGCAGACCCAGGACATGCTGCGGGGATTATATCTCTCAGCTGGCCCGGGAACGCCTTGGTGTTTCCCCGGACAAGCTGGAGGTGGTGGGTGGGGAGGGGGAGGTCTGGGCTCCCCCCTGTGCTCTCTGCTTAGGCTGCTCCCCCCGCCACCCGGCCACGGATAAGTGGAAGATGGATGGATGGATGCTTTCTGACTTTCAGAATCTATAATTATTAAAATTTTTAATTGTATGTTGTTGTTGTCTTTAGTTTTTAACAAATAACACATGTTTTAATATACATAAAACATGCACCAACATAGTCACCACCATTAAATCTTAGCTCCTTAAATCACTTTTGTTTATGTTTGATTAGTTAAGAGCATAAACATGTAGCAAAAAGGAGTGTGAAGAAATTAGAAAGAAAACAATACTAGAAAGAAAACAAGCGAGATGGGAAAATAAAATCAAAGAATAAGAAGTACTATCCAGAATGTTTATGCATGATGATACAATGGTTGCTGCAGAACCTCCACAAGTTAAGCAGCTGACATGTTTCAGGTTTTTAGGATTAGCTTAGTGAATGTGGGAAGTTAAATATATATATTAAATATAACAAGTTTCCCCTCACCTCTTTTCCTCTTGAGTTTTCTCCGCCGCTGCTTGTTGACAAAGCAGGCAGCCATGGTACTGAAAAGGACAGCTGCTGCCAAGAAGCAGATGGTGGCCACAATACCAGCCACCACAGGCCGTGCCAGTCCACGCTCCTCCACCAACTCTGGAGGAGGAAAGAAATCTGAGGGGGAAGAGAGAGGGAGACAAAAGCATAATGAAGTCGAACAGCAAATTCATGACAGAAACAGAGCCCTATACTCCAGGTATGCAGACCGTGAGGAAACATCACAGCAGAGGAACATATACCAATTTTTCTTTGCTCACTGAACTTTTGACATGGCCATCCTTTATATTAATGCTATACTCAGCATTCAATTTGTGGCTCCAAAACAGAGACTGATATTTACTATGAGATATACCACACAGATGTGAGTTTACTGGTAAAGAGCACACTGTCCCTGCTCTTTGATTAAAACTAAACCAGGACTTTCTGCTGTTTTCTGGCAGCTTCATCTGCAAAATTAGAGCTGCAGAGTTCACTCGTTTCTGTGTTCCTGTAGAAGAGCCTCCAAAAACATTCTGTCCTGTCCAATAAAATTCAAATATATTCAAGCTGACCTTTACTGCTGCATATGTCTTCTGCAGGGTGCATGTCACAATGACTAAGCAGAATGCTAACTTTTCCTCCTATTCAGAACTACATAGAAGGTAATGTAATTCATGCACTGTTTTGATTGATTGCGTGGTTAACTAATGTGGTTAGACTGGCTTAGACAAAAAAGAAAATCTTGTGTCTGATGAAATTCAATTAGCTTAGTGTCTGCTGAACAGGGTCAAAAAAATGTATAAATAAATTTTGTTAGTATGAAACGTGTGATTGACTTTTACACAGTAATCAGTAATTGGTTTACATTAGTGCTCCTTACATTTCCGAAGTTCCCTAAATCATCTCTGAGTGGGAAGTAGATGAGAAACTCCATCACATATGTTGTTATCCCTTGTGTGTTTTTTGTAACCAAAAACTGTAATTTTATAAATGTTTCATGTGTTCAGAGCCAGAGGGCAGAGGAAGATCAAATGCAGAGTTTGAAAAAACACAAAATGTTAATAAAAACTTCAGGCAGGAAGTAAAAGTTTGACAGTGAGTTCATGAAATGTGGACAAGAAGACTAGTTTATATTTATTGCTAATATTGAAGAATGTTACTTGCCAGAATTAAGTTGAAGAGGAAAGAAGGAAGAAATGGTTACAAATATTTAAACTCTACAGTACACGAGACATTCTCAGGTAAAGAAGCTGGTTGCTGCTGTCTCTCACACTGTACCTTACACAGACATTCATTTTACTGGCCAGCAGGGGGCAACTCCTCTGGCTGCAAAATAAGCTCGCTAGTTTCCTTTTGGTCATTTCATAAATTCTGAACTATTAGAGTAAAGAAGAGGACAAAGCAGGGTTTCTTCTAACAGTGTTTCTTAGTTAGATCCACTTGTTGGTGACATTCAGTTGCACAAGATGGGTAACCAATGGGTCACACCAAAGTAGTTATATCCACCTTTTATATATGGAGGCTCCACCTAGCAGACCAACAAGACCTGTAAGAGTCTGTTGAAGTGCCAGACACCAAAATGAGTCAATCCATTAGACCTCTATGTTAACGTTTTACATTTTGCTGCATTATAAAGCGTTCCGCCTTCACAGTTACTGTACAGCAGATTAATTTTCTTTATAATTGACACGTGTGCCGACAGAGGCAGCTGTAGCTGATAGCTGGCCTAGGCCTCAACGCTCTACACTCCTCGTGTTGTTGGTGCTTGTCGGAAGATTTTAATTGAATTACCTGACAAATCATATGTCCTGCTGTATAATAGAGTCCATCTAAGAAGCTTGTGCTTTTGTTTGTGTGAGCAAAAACTCTGTTATAATAATACTAATTAATATTTAACTGTAATTAAAATAATGGCATTACTATAATTAAAAGCCAGCCAATGCAACAAAGAGGACAATGTTTCTGCTGTGCAGCTATGATGTCTGGTTGTGGATTTACAAATTTCTACAACTGTCCTCAGTTGAAGGAGTTGGTTCAGTTATCTCTCAGTGAAACCAGGAGGTACAATGGGTCAGCTTCTGTTAAGAACTTGTGAGAGTAGTTTATGTGCTACAGATGATGTATGATTAGCAAAATACAAAGTATTAATGCAGGAACACCCGATCAGTGAATCACTGCTCAGCTATCCAAATCACCTTTGTCATGTTTGAAAGGACAGAGTGTATCCACATCACGTTGGACAAAATTTAAGGAAAACAGTCAAAAAAATTCCATATCAAGAGAGAAATGAGCAGAAGCATTTGATCATCGTACAGCGTGGTTCCCAGTTTTACCAGAGGGGGGAAGCAGAGTACTTCCAAAAACAAGTGAAAATCTGGTCTATAAATGTTACCGGCAGCTGTTCCTACTAAACGGAGTGTACTCAGTGACCTCTGTAGAGGAGTGCCATCATATATGAATAGTTTCATTTCAGACCCAAAACACAGTCTTTTTTTTTTTTTTTTTTACAGCCAAACAAAGCTGGCTTTTTTTAAAATCAGGAAGCCACCCAGTACAATCAGTGGAGAAGCAGACAGGAAGATGATGTCATCCTCCTCAATATGCTACAAAGGAGTGTCCATGTTAAAGCGAGCTTAAAATGAATAGTGCTGAGTGGGTAAAATGTAAAGTTGGTGTTGCTGAGTGTGCAATACATCTACCACCCCTCTTCAGCTCAGAGATGTTAGGCTAGCCTGAGGTTAAATATGCAGTTTGCAGCTAGTTGTTGGGTTGAAACTCACTGAGCAGCTTTATCTATCATTCTTCTTCTCTAAGCTTCATTATTCTTCTATACATACTGGATAATGTAGGGTTCTTACACATAATAGCTCTATATACATATTCACATTTCATCTGTTAGTCATGGCCACAAATGAAATTCTAACATTTTAAATGATCTAATGCCTCACCTGTGCTGGACACTCCAACTACGTTACTAGGCTCGCTGATCATGTCATCCATGATGGCCATGACGCGGAACTCATACCATGCCTCCTGAGACAAAAAAGAGATTATGTTATCAGAAATGTTCAGTAAGCCTGAACCTGTAAAATTCCACTGGCATCTCCAAAGACCACCAAGCTACAACAGTCCAAGGCTTTGGAAACTTTGGAAATAGAACTCAGATGAACAAAACTCCAATATACTGTCATTATTTATTTAACAAAATCCACCTTTAGCAGGATACTTGAAGTAATTGCTTTCCGTATGATTTCATCAGAGGAATTTTGACCTACTCTTCTTTAATGTTTCTTCATTTGTACTGGACATTCCATTCCATTCAATTCATCCATCCATCCATTATCTTCCACTTATCCAAAGCTGGCTATGTTGCCACACAGGAGCAGCAGCTCTACTCCGAGATTCCTCTGGATGTCGGAGCTGCTTTCCCAAATCTCTAAGCCTGAGCCTGGTCACGCTACAGAACAAACTCAAACTTTTAGTCATTTACCCAGACTTCATGACCATTAAGTTATATAACCAATGTGAGAGCTGTGTCTGGATCCGTGTCACAAATTCAAGCACATTTTCATTGGGTGTTGGAATCTTTCAGGGTTCCCCCTTGTCTCCAATCCTGTTCTTGATTCATGGACAGGATCCCAAGATAGCCTCGGTGAGGAGGCTGTCCGCTTTCAGAGCTACAGACAGAATAGGATCTCTGCTTTTTGCAGATGATGTAGTTCTGTTGACTTCATCAGATTCATTCAGATTTTCTGTTTTCAAATTTAAAATTGACTAAGATTAAGACTTGAGACTACAAGAAGGGCCTATAATGTAAAAGTATCAGGCAACAAATCAGAAGAGTGTCTATTAGATCTCATCCCTTCAAGACTGCTCCAAGAAGTCCTACCATTAATCAATTCATTCAATCCTAAATGTGATCAGTCTATATCTATTAATCGTCTAGGTACCACATACCTTTAAGGTGGGAGTAGTTAAATCATTACTTTAAACGTCATCACTTGACCCAGCTATCTTAGCTTATTACAGGCCAGTGTTTGTTTTGGTAAATGAACTGGTTGTAATAGAGCACTTTTTAATTCTGCCTGTGTACTCAAAGCACTTGTACTCAAAAAACTTGCGTCATTCACCTTTTTTCTATACGTTAGTGCTTTCAATTTAAGATTCACAGATAACAAACACCAGACAGAAAGAATGACTGAATGACCCCTAATTTTCTGCTTCTAAATTCAGTTGAAACTGAGGTTAATGTACTCAGTCCTAAACATTTTAGAAACATGGTGTCTAACCACTGTGGATGGCATTACCTTGGCCTCCAGTAACAACGTGAGAAATTATGGAGTTGTTTCCTTAACCAGGATATGTTCTTCAGTGTGCATATTAAACAAATATGTGGGACTGCCTTCTTTGCAATGCTTATGGCATTTGCACAATATTTTTAAAATTAGAAACATCCTGTTTCAGAGTAACGCTGAAAAACTAGTTACTGTTTTTATTACTTCTAAGCTGGACTATTGTAATTCCTTATTATCAGGATGTCCTAAAAACCTCATGCAAAGCTTTCATTTGATCCAAAATATAGCAGCACCCAGCTCCCAGTTTGGATTCGGGAGACACGGACTCTTCTCTACTTTCAAGGTTAGGCTTAAAACTTTACGTTTTGACAAAGCATATAGTTAGGGCTGAATCAGGTGTTTATGCACCACTTTGCATTTAATCATTAGTTACTATTAAACTCGGGCTCTCTTCCACAGCATGTCTTTTATCCTGTCTTCCTCCCCTCCCCTTGCATCAGATTGCTACCTCTCCCCTGAGCCTGTTAGGATGGACAGTGGGCAACAGTAGGAATGAAAAACTCTCCTTTAACAGGAAGAAACCCCCGGCAGAGCCTTTCTGCCACATCTTTCACCATTCTGTGGCAGAGAGGCTTATGTACTGAGGAAAGTCTGTCATTTTAAACTAAAGACTTTCTGGTTTGTTCACATGATCTTTAGTAAACTGCATCTATGTTCTTTTTATTAATTTCTCCTTGTCATACACATCACTGTTGTTCAGAGTACTCCTGAAACTGTACTCATGAACATTAATATTTGCTCTCTGTGAGACCCCAAGTTGCTTCCCATGTATCCTGGGTCCCTCTGTGATTTTGGCTACGTTCACACTGCAGGTCTTGATGCTCAATTCCGACTTTTTGATCAAATCCGATTTTTTTGTCTGGTTGTTCACACTACAAATAAAATGCGACAGCAAACGCGCTCTAGTGTGAACCCTCAAAGCGGCCCGCATGCGCAAAAGAAGACGTCACACGCAACGCGCTCTGTTTAGACCCAGTATTGTTTGACTGATGGCCCCATAAAGACTTGTTTCAGTGTTTACGTTTCCCAATTTTGATTGAAGTTATAAAGTTATTTTGTTATTTACATATGGCCTAATAATGATCCTTATTGCTGTTTAAGAGAGGAGCGGTGCTTCAAAGGATAGCTGCAGAGTTCTGTCAGAATCTGCAGATTATACAGTACAAATAAAATGTTCACGTTTCTCCAACGTTATCTTCCCAACAGTTTCACTGACATCTACACGGGATGGCCAGGAAGCGTTCACGATGTCTTCTCTGGTGCTTCTCTGGCGCTGATAATTGGCGTCTGTCGTGTCAGTGACGTAAAAGACGGATTTAATGCGACAAACAGCAGTCGCTTTCTAAAACATCAGATATGTTTCAGATTCAGCACCACATACGAAAGTGACCCAGATCGGATTTGAAAATATCGGATTTGTGCCGTTCACACTGTCATACCATGATCGGATATGGGTCGAAGCACTTTCACCTGCAGTGTGAACGTAGCCTTTGTAGTCTTTTATGGGCTACTGGAGCATTGGTGAACTACTGCTGAATAGTGGTTCCTTAACCTATATTTTGCGCTCAGAATAATTGCTGTAAGAAATTGGCATCGGAGTGAAAAGAATGTAGTTAAAGGGACAGATCTTTTTCTTCTGAATCAGCATTATCAGAACATATGCCTTTTAATTTGTTTTAGGAAACCATATCCACCAACTCGAAGAAGTAACTAATGCATGCTACAACAAACCTTCTTTCAACCTTTCTTTTTGTCCTCTTGCTATTCTCAAGACGTCACACAGGGATTTAAAAAGCTCTTCCTTAGATATAAGAGGCATAAAGTTTCACATCATATTTCACACCAACAAAAATGTACATGATATTCATCAAATACTCACCTGAATCAGATTCAGATTTCTCATTGTTTTTCATGTTTCAGGACTACAGACAGCATGCAATATTTTCCCAAAATTGTTGATGTTAGAGAAATTAGTAAAACACATAGAAAAAAAATTGTGAAAACATAAAAGCTCTAACCATGTAAGTGGAATAAATGTAGGCTACCAGTCAGAATTCAGTGTTGCTACAACATATGAATATATCTATATAAGTTTCAGATATCAACAAATTATAATATCAAACAATGGTATGAAGTTGGAGTGGCCTAGTCCAAGTCTGGATTTTTGAGATGCTGGAAATGCTTTCGCATGACCTCAGCAGACCATTCATGTGGCTGAATTAAAACATTTTGAAAAGACGAGTGTGTCAAAGAAAGAAAGAGGAAGCCACAAAGGGGGCAAACAGCTTTTCTATGAAACACACGTTGACCCATGTGACTTTTCTGGGCAGGTTAGACCTTTGATTTTGTAATAACTGAAACTTTTATTCTCTGACTGAAAAAGTCTGCTGAATCTGTGCTGCAAAACCCATGTGAAAATCCCACTCTAGCGGACAAAAACACTGCCTTTTGTACAGGGAGTGCAGAATTATTAGGCAAATGAGTATTTTGTCCACATCATCCTCTTCATGCATGTTGTCTTACTCCAAGCTGTATAGGCTCGAAAGCCTACTACCAATTAAGCATATTAGGTGATGTGCATCTCTGTAATGAGAAGGGGTGTGGTCTAATGACATCAACACCCTATATCAGGTGTGCATAATTATTAGGCAACGTCCTTTCCTTTGGCAAAATGGGTCAAAAGAAGGACTTGACAGGCTCAGAAAAGTCAAAAATAGTGAGATATCTTGCAGAGGGATGCAGCAGTCTCAAAATTGCAAAGCTTCTGAAGCGTGATCATCGAACAATCAAGCGTTTCATTCAAAATGGTCAACAGGGTCGCAAGAAGTGTGTGGAAAAACCAAGGCGCAAAATAACTGCCCATGAACTGAGAAAAGTCAAGCGTGCAGCTGCCAAGATGCCACTTGCCACCAGTTTGGCCATATTTCAGAGCTGCAACATCACTGGAGTGCCCAAAAGCACAAGGTGTGCAATACTCAGAGACATGGCCAAGGTAAGAAAGGCTGAAAGACGACCACCACTGAACAAGACACACAAGCTGAAACGTCAAGACTGGGCCAAGAAATATCTCAAGACTGGTTTTTCTAAGGTTTTATGGACTGATGAAATGAGAGTGAGTCTTGATGGGCCAGATGGATGGGCCCGTGGCTGGATTGGTAAAGGGCAGAGAGCTCCAGTCCCACTCAGACGCCAGCAAGGTGGAGGTGGAGTACTGGTTTGGGCTGGTATCATCAAAGATGAGCTTGTGGGGCCTTTTCGGGTTGAGGATGGAGTCAAGCTCAACTCCCAGTCCTACTGCCAGTTTCTGGAAGACACCTTCTTCAAGCAGTGGTACAGGAAGAAGTCTGCATCCTTCAAGAAAAACATGATTTTCATGCAGGACAATGCTCCATCACACGCGTCCAAGTCCTCCACAGCGTGGCTGGCAAGAAAGGGTATAAAAGAAGAAAAACTAATGACATGGCCTCCTTGTTCACCTGATCTGAACCCCATTGAGAACCTGTGGTCCATCATCAAATGTGAGATTTACAAGGAGGGAAAACAGTACACCTCTCTGAACAGTGTCTGGGAGGCTGTGGTTGCTGCTGCACGCAATGTTGATGGTGAACAGATCAAAACACTGACAGAATCTTGGGATGGCAGGCTTTTGAGTGTCCTTGCAAAGAAAGGTGGCTATATTGGTCGCTGATTTGTTTTTGTTTTGTTTTTGAATGTCAGAAATGTATATTTGTGAATGTGGAGATGTTATATTGGTGTCACTGGTAAAAATAAATAACTGAAATGGGTATATATTTGTTTTTTGTTAAGTTGCCTAATAATTATGCACAGTAATAGTCACCTGCACACACAGATATCCCCCTAAAATAGCTAAAACTAAAAACAAACTAAAAACTACTTCCAAAAACATTCAGCTTTGATATTAATGAGTTTTTTGGGTTCATTGAGAACATGGTTGTTGTTCAATAATAAAATTATTCCTCAAAAATACAACTTGCCTAATAATTCTGCACTCCCTGTATGGACGCAAACGCGCGCTGCAACTTCTTATCTGGTGCGCGTCTTTTATTTTGACAGCGAATGCACACACGCGGACCACTTATGTGCACCCGTGTAAATAACATAATGTTCTGCTGGGTGTGTTGTTGGTTTTCCCTCGATTTCTGAGTCGACAAGCGCCTTTGTTACTGGGACCAGTCATTTTAGAATCCACGAGAAATGCAAGAATTGCATTATTGCTCAGTCTGCAATATCTTTCCCCGAAAAATAACACCAATTGCAAATAACATACTAAAAATAAACCTGAAAATCAGTTTAGAACACCGTACTATGTTGCAAAGAGTGAACTACCACTGGCACAATTTAGCAGTCTTTGCAAACTTCAAAAAGCAAATGGCCTCGATCTTGGTTCCACTTGCCTCTTACCCGTGACTTCAGTGGAAATTTCAAATTCAGGATCTGACACAGACTGATTCATGTCCTACACAGTTCTTACAAGTTCATAGAAATTTCTGTTCAATTAGAACCAAGTATTTGAGTTGATGATTGTAATTTTTATACAATGTTGTAATTTGTGTTTCAACAATTTTTTGATTAATGTTTTGTTTCCGTTACAATATTATACTTGTATAAGTATAATATTAAGTACAATATTATACTTGTATAATATTGTAACAGAAACAAAACAGGAAACAAATCATCAATCAAAAAATTGCTCTCTTTTTTATTCGGGCTACTTAAATTTATTTTGGGCTACAAAAAACTTGTATAACTTGTATATGTAAAAATCAGCTACAACATTACACCAGTCCATCCAATCATGTGCACAGATGCACTGCACAGTGTTTATTAACCATTTACAAAGTTTCATCAAGATCAGCTGCAGTGTTCTAACAGCCGTCTAGTTAATTATTTACAAGCCAGTTATTAGCACATAAATATGCAGTGCACTGAGTTGTCAGCTCAGTTGTGAGAACAGATTGAAGATTTAGTTGCGGTGCAGCAAATGTCCACTTTAAAACATATACACATATGTGAGGAACCAAAGAGAGCTTCCATTCTGGTCCCATGACCTAAAAAATGCAGTGAATTTCCAACAGAAAAGTTACACAAGCTAGGTGTGATGTGTGCATCTGTGAGACTGAGAGCTGGAGAGAAGAGTATGTGTGGGTGTTTGCTGTGCAATGGAAGTAGAGATAAAAGCATCTGCATAGAGCTGGAAGTGGTGGTTAGATTAAAGAAAGACGTTTGAAAGTGTCGTGGCAGGAGTATTAGCAGACAGGCGGAAGAGTTGAAATGCTGCAAAAAAAGCAACATCCATCAACAGTGATATACCATTTGTTATAATGTCTCTAGGAAATGTACTGTGTTCTATTAAAAAGCATAAATTAATAAATTATAATGACACAACGTATTCCATTCTTATTATTTTCATGCTCATGCATGACCCTTACATACCCACATAGGTAGAAGCATGTGTGTGTGTGTGTGTGTGTGTGTGTGTGTGTGTGTGTGTGTGTGTGTGTTTGTGTGTGTGCCAAATGAACTAAGGAAAAAGACAATTTATGTTTACCCCACAGTAAAACTTGCACAGACAGATAGCGAGCCAAGTCAGCTGTGCATACCTGTGTTGTTACTATGACAACCAAGCTGGCTACGACAGGGGATCTTCAGAAGCCACCCTGGCAACATAGGCCTATAGCAACCTAACTAAGGGATGGTTCAGGATTACTTGATCCAGTCCTAACTATGAGCTTTGTCAAAAAGGAAAGTGTGAAGCCTAGTCTGAGAAGGCTACTGTCTCACCACCCTGTTGCTGGGCATTGTGGGAAAAAATTCTATTAGTTATTTTTTTTCATCGGATTCAATGTGTTTCTCAGCTCTGTCAAGCTTAAAGGGCCCTTTTTACTCCTTCATGATGATATAAGGTATTTAAAAAAAATTAACATAGGTATAAATAATAAACAAAAATCTTAGTTCTGACTAGACAAAAGCTTCAAATATCATAGAAGAACAAAAGCAAAATGGAAACCTAAATAACAGACATAAATAGAAAATAATGTCTCAAAAAATATAATAGAATTTTTTTTTTGTTGAGATTCAATTATTTAGTCATAATTTAGGTATTTCAATTCTTTTATTTTTAGCATAGTTTGATCATAAGATTATAAGATTATATTAGACTAATACAGATATTATTCTATTATTCTATTATATTATATTATTAGCTGGTACTAGTTGCTCCGCATGGTTTACAAAGCATCTTATTTACCTTAACATCGAAAGTGAAATGTCTCCACATGTCTACTCTTCTCTTCCTCTCAAGCGTTAATGTTTTGTTTGTTTTTTATGTGAAACAGGGAGCATGGGAGCCAGCTGAAAGTCCTCTCCCGCCCTGTTTCTCAGCAGCAGATCAAACCTTACTGTACGAGGAGACTACTTCTGATTGGATCACCTGCAAGCTCGTTCCACCTTTCTCCACAGTTAATTACTTGTGATTGGATCTTGTCCACCGGTCCGTCGTGGTGAAGAGGGAGCTGAGTGTAAAAGCGAAGCTCTCAATTTACCAGTCGATCTACGTCCCTACCCTCACCTATGGCCACGAGCTGTGGGTAGTGACCGAAAGAACGAGATCGCGAATACAAGCGGCGGAAATGAGCTTCCTCCGAAGAGTGGCTGGCCTCTCCCTTAGAGATAGGGTGAGAAGCTCGGCCATCCGGGAGGGGCTCAGAGTAGAGCCGCTGCTGCTCCACATCGAAAGGAGCCAGCTGAGGTGGTTCGGGCATCTGACAAGGATGCTTCCTGGGCGCCTCCTAGGTGAGGTGTTCCGGGCATGTCCCACCAGGAGGAGGCCCCGGGGCAGACCCAGGACACGCTGGAGAGATTATATCTCTCGGCTGGCCTGGGAACGCCTTGGTGTTCCCCCGTATAAGCTGGAGGAGGTGGCTGGGGAGAGGGAGGTCTGGGCCTCTCTGCTTAGGCTGCTGCCCCCGCGACCCGGCCTCGGATAAAGCGGATGAAGATGGATGGATGGATGGATGGATGGATCTTGTCTCTTCAGAATATTTTCATCTTGTTTTTATTTGTTAATGAAAGTGTCAGTGCCCTTCGTCATCATTTTTGTCCTTGTGCATTTATTTTTATTTAGTTATCGTCTTGTTTTTATCAGCAAAACTATGATGAAAATTACTAGTCAATGAAATTGAAATAGGAGCTGGTTTCCTCAAAAGATTACATTGATATCTCATTGATATCTCAAGGCTACATCCCATTTTGCTTTTGGAAACACTAAAAATCCCAAGCTGTACTGTGAGGTCTCTGAGATATGCTGGAGAATATTTCTTTCTTGTTGGTGTTGGTGAATAACTGCTGTGCCATAAAACAAAACTTTAACCTCCTAAGACCCGAACTCTTTCATGGCATGCATTTTTAATTTCTCTTTGCAATTCTCTTTGTTCTATAGAACACTATAAAGTCACAATTGAGTAATGATGTGCAAAACTCTTTATTTGGTGTCTGAAGACAGCAGCATTTTTCCCGGGTACAAAAACAAAATGAGAAAGAACAATTGTTCCCATTTGAGCAATATGGCTCCTTTGAAAGCCATCTGAAAGAGCAAAATTTAGTACTGTGGTCAAGACAACCCAAAATGTGATGCCATATGTGCACGCCAGGTCCCAGGAGGTTAAGGTCTTTAACCTTCCTCCATGTCTCAAGCAACCTCTTAGCTTGGAAAGACGTAAGTCTGGTTTTAAACTTCCATTTTGTATTCAGGCTTTTACCTGGATGAGATCTCGGGCAACCAACTCTGTCTCCCCTGCAGGAATGCTGTCGTCCAAGACCTCCCATCGCTCCCCCAGGCGAAACTCCATGACATAATGCTGGATAGGTGCTGTGTGATTGGCAGGCGGAATCCAGGTGAGCAGGACTCCCTGCTGCGTGCGATTGGCTGTGAGGCACCGTGGTGGGGTAAGCAGCACCAATGGTTCAGGGGTACTTGTGGGAAATACTGGAAGAGCATTTTAGAGTTGAAAATGTCTGTTAAAGATTCAGTTATCTTGAGCAAGTAGCAAGTGTCCATTGGCAGGATAAAAGTGAATCAGCTCCCCTTTACACACTGACACTATCACACATTTAAATCTAACTGTGACAATAATGGTGATGCATTATATCAAAGCCACCACATACACCACATTTATAAGCATTTTATTCTGGTAGCATATATGTCAGTCACAACTTAGCATTTTTTGCTAGCACCCTTACAGCATTTTCATCTTTAAGGTATGCTAAATTTAATCCAGCCTTGCTAAACTGCTATTTGAGCGGTTGCACTGCATACATTACAGAGGAATTTTGACTCAGATTATCTTTTAGCATTAATGTAAATTCATACATTTTGTTTTTATTGTATTTTAAGTTAATCTGGGTTAAAAGTAACTTTTGTTGGACCATCTAAGACGTAAATTTTTTGACTTGAATTTATGAAGTGGTTAATCGTGAACAAGAAAGAATTAAACTAGACTGGTAGTTATACAGCACTTTTCTATTCAATTGTCTATTTATCTATACCTACTTTAACCACCCACACTCCAGCAGATGACCAGGGGGTAATACGGTTCAGTATACTGCTCAAGGATACTTTGAATCATGGAGTGCAGGAGCCGGGGATCAATTCACTTTCAACTGGAAGACCTACTAGGCGACCTACTACCTGATCCACACCTGCACTAATAACAGTTCACTCTGTTCATTTAACAAAACTTTTAAAGACACAAAACTAGCAAGTTAGCAAACATCTGATTGTGGAACATTTGGCAAATCTAACAGACAGATTTCTTTTTCATAGATCATAATCTTTGAAATTTTGTGTTTATTATCTCTCTTAATTTGAGTGCCTCGTACGCTCATATGATCAGGTGAAAAATAAAGTAAAGGCTTTACATCCAATCAAATGAATGTTATTTAGAATTGTAGCTTACATATGAAAATGTAACCAGCATTTGTAAACATTTTGACCTACCAATTTATTCGTTAAAATATTTACACCCATTCTTTCAAACTCGTTCACTAACTTTGGTGGTAAAAACGTGAATAAAGATGTTTCCAAAATATCTATTAGTTCTACTTTTTCCAAAGACGCCACTATAAGCTGATTGTCATTTAGATTTAAAAAGTTTAAAAGTAAACAAAGGTCAGCAAATGAACCACTGAGCTGGTGATTGTTGGTGTAACCTTCAGGTCTATGAGATACTAGAAGTTAGTTCTATGTATTGGTGTAACGACACAAAACTGATCCTGACTGTGTTTCGATTAAAATGTTTCTTTGCACATGATGGTTAAATATGGTACTAAATATATCACACTAGTGTTTTTATTTGAAATGATGGGGAGTTTGGCTGTTTTCTGTGTATAGAAGACACAGTAGCATTTTTTTTAAATTCAGTTTCAACTCAGCTTCGGAAGATAAGAGGTAATAATAACTATGTACCTCACTTCATATTCAATTTAACTAACTTGCCAGCAATTCACTTTATTATTCACTGAGACAAAAGTATTCTGGGAAAATTAAACTAATTCTTAAATGAAAAAAACCATTTAAACATTTAAACCAACATTTCATGAATAAAGGTGACATGAAAATGCAAAGATATCACTATTCCTTTAGTCTGTGAAAGATCACACGACCAGCACTCACACAGAGAGTGTTGTTTGGCCTCCCCGGAGCCGATGTGTGAGTTGTTAACTTGTTAGACTTTATTTACAGCACAGATCCTCCTGAAATTACTTCTCTACTACTGTAGTGTGATGTTTAATTGGAAGAACATAAGAAGTGCCTTTTTGTGCCTTTTAATGATAAATATTAGAATGCAAATTAAGATCAATATAATTTAAAATAGCCTACTACTTTTCTAACACTTACATGACATGAAAAACATGTCCGGATGATTTTTCTTAGTTCAGTGTTTTTTGCAGCTCTCTCTACTTGCCTGCCAAAGCTGTTTTATTATTGGATCCTTTCCTCCTGGTTAAGCAGTAGTGGGTGTACTCACCTAGTGTGTTCACAGTGACAACCTCGCTGAAGGGGCCTGTGCCAAGCTTGTTTTGGGCCAGGATGCTAAACTGGTATGTTGTCTCTGGCTCTAAGCCGGGCACCACCATCCAGTCGTGGCCTCCAGGCACAGGTATGGAAAGCCAGTCATACGGACCTAAACGCTCCCTCTTCAGCCTGCACAGGAGTCATGATGAGATGCAGGTACACAGACAGGAAAAATATTGAAGAAATAAATCAGGAGGTGAGAGGGAGACTTTTTTAAAATCTTTCGGACAAAATGGACATTTATTTACAACAGTTACAACTATATTCAAGTCTTTTCTCAGCACAAGTTTCATCACACAGTGTAGCGCATTATAATGATTTATCATAATGTAATCTATTTGATCTCAAACCTAAATTCAACATTGCATAGGTTAATTGTATGGATCTGAATTGAATTGAATGTACCACATATTTTATTTCATTGTTCACAACACAGTTTTGACTTGATGGTATTAAGCCCATGCCGAGCTCAGCTTTGCAGTTTGCTGTTTGCCCATGCCACACATTCAGCTGTGCCTCATCAATCAAATCAAGCAGACAACTGTGCGCAAACAAAAACAGCAACAACCTTCAGTCTAAAGCACTGCCATAATAAAACTTTACAATCAGCTCTCAGGTACCAAGAAATGAAGTAACTTTCTTTAACACATTAACTACGACCTCGTTTCCAAAAAAAAGCTGAAACACTGTGAGAAATGAAAATAACATCATAGTATACAAATTTATAAATAATTTATATTTAAGTGAATATATTTTTAAATAAATGCTATGTGGTTAAAATACAACAGAAGCAACATATTAAAATCTTGAAATGTGTCTACATGTTGAAAATATATGCTTATTTTGTACCTGATGACAGCAACACATTTAAAACAGTTAAATTAGGCCCACGTTTAGCACTGTGTAGCATCATTTC
Source organism: Aulonocara stuartgranti (assembly GCF_965226115.1). Taxonomy (NCBI): domain Eukaryota; kingdom Metazoa; phylum Chordata; class Actinopteri; order Cichliformes; family Cichlidae; genus Aulonocara; species Aulonocara stuartgranti. Next base: position 30,789,138 of record NC_138946.1, read on the forward strand.
TTCTTTTACCAATGGTAAACATTTAAGAACATAGGAGCATAATTGTTATGATTTTAAAGTCTCATTCTTGCTTGTTGTAGGATCTCAGCTGCTCAGGACTGTAATTTAAGGTCTCCTTTTTTGGGTGAAAATAAATGCTGCTCCAAAACCTGTACATATCATTCAGTGTTAATGGTTTATCCACAGAGGAAAATTCACCCATGGTAACTAATACATAGCACTGCAATTGCAAATTATAAACTGTATGACAGTGACATCATGGTCTCTATTTTAGCCTTGCAGGATGAGGTCTGCATAATTTCCATAACTCCCCTGCGGTCATGCAGACCACAAAACTGTTTTGCAGTTTCTGTCAGTCCACCTTACAGTGCTGTCAAGAAGTATTTGCCCACTTCTTGATTTTGTAGTTTTTATCAATGGGATAACAACAATCATCATCTCAAATGACAAATGTTTGGAGGTGCTTGCTGAAGCTGACGGAAATGACATAAGGGAATGTATAAAGAAGAGGAAAAACCTGAGAGACCTATGGGGCCTTACACATTTGAGATCATTGAGCAAATTTTAATATTAGATAAGAATAACTCGAGTAAATACAAAATGCGAATTTAAAATGATTATTGATTTAAAGTAATTGCCCCCTAAGCCTAATAACTGCTTGTGTCTTCCTTCATAGCAAGAACTCAATCTGGTCGCGGCATATGGCCGCCCCTTCCTGAGCATGGTTCTGCTGGAGGTTTCTTCCTGTTAAAAGGGAGTTTTTCCTTCTTACTGTCGACAAAGCGCTTGTTCATAGTGAGTCATCAGTTGGTTGGGGTTTTCTCTGTATTGTTGTAGGGCCTTTACCTTACAATACAAAGTGCCTCAAGGCAACTGTTGTTGTGATTTGGCGATATCTAAATAAAACTGAACTGAATTGAATTGCAACTAAACATTTGCAGTATGTCAAGGCTCACACTCAGATGTGAGACACTGAAGCAAAAGTTTAGCAGATTTACAGCAAGCATGGAGCAGGGTATTGTAAATGGTCTGTATTTGTATAGCGCTTTATTGTCAGAGTGGAATGGGCAGTCTGGCAGGGAGATAGTCCACTTAATTCTCTCTCTCTAATTTTACAGATGACTCACTTCCAGGTTCTCTCTCTGAAGGTTTCTCAAGACTGAAAGAGTGCACAGAGGAAAGCTGGGTTTGTTCTAAGGCTTAGAACAAACCCAGCTTTCCTCTGTGCACTTAGAATCTAAGCCATTCCAGTCAAACACAGTGAACACACAGAAGCCAGACAATGCTACTTCAGTAACTCCAACAATCTAGCAACCCATCTGAGCCTTAAGTATCAGATGGGTTAACGTTCCACACAGGTGGGTTGATTGGCAACAACTTCCAGGTGTGAAAAACCAGGAGGGTGAGAAAACCCAGAGGAATCCCGCCTCTGAAACAAACAGAGTAAACCCACGCACACACTGAAAGGAGACAGGGAGAGCAAAAAAAAAACCCACAAAGGAGAAGAAACGGACAGAAATGGCACACAGGAGCACCAGGAGACCGTGCCAATACCATCTGTCATGGTTCTAGGTCATTTGACCCAGCTTTTGGGGTTATGGTTTCTTTGTGTTGTAATTTTTTAGTTTTCTATTATTTAGTGTTGAGTTTATCTTTGTATTTGCTGCTATGTTTAGTTATAATTGTTTCCATGTTGTCTGGTCGAGGTGTCTCGTCTCCTCTTCCTGTTTACATGTTTTCCTCCACGTGTTTTGTTCCATGTCTCCCATGCCCGTCATGTCTCGCTCCCTCTGTCAAGTGTCCCCTCTCGATCCCTCTCTCAGGCTCCTGTTGTCACAGTCTATATCTCACTATGTTTCCTGTTTTATTTTGACAGTCTTGCGTTCCATGTTCAGCGTGTGTAGTTTTGCGTCCCCTGTGGCATTATGTTCATTTGTGTCAGCTGTGTTTCCACTTCCCTCGTTACCGTTCTGTGTATTTATGTTCTCTGTCTCCCTTTGTTCATTGTGAATTCATCGGTTTACCTCCTGACGTCTCCGTGGTTCATTGTTTTCAGCATTTTCAGGTTTCATGTTTTAGTTACTCCCACTCTAGGTTTTGTTAGTTCTCGTTCTGTTTATTTTCTCGTTTGTTTTCATGTGTTTCATCTGCCTCAATAATGGCTCCACACCACAACACGCCGGCTACTCGGCCGTAACACCGCCTGCTTAATAGGAGCCTCTTAGTGACATACTGGGTTTTTGGAATACTTTTGATGGAACCCCTTGACCAGTGAGGGATCCAAAATGGCAGACCATGGAACCCTGTGTCTTTTGTCTTGCACATAACCCCAATCAATAACTCCCAATCACCCAGGTAGGTGGGGAGGGGAAGGGGGGGGGATTGGAAAAAGGGCACAGAGGACTGAAACAGACAGGTTTCAGCTAATGAGTTTTGGGTCTTAGGCAGTTTCAAAGAGACAGTGACAGGGTTGATTATGATCTCCTTTTTGTAGTGTAGTTGAAAGACAGTTTTTTAGATTCATCATAATTTCATACTTTTGAAGACAACCTGACTTTTTGACCTGGAAGGTACGCAGGTGCCAAAAGATGACAGCTACCCAGTCACTTGGTCTCTATGTTCTAAGCAAGACTGCTTGGGTTGCTCTCTTTAACTAAAGACAGCGACAAAGGTGATGCTAAACAGATGGAACAGAGCTCACCTTCCTGAGATGGGACCAGTGATAGCTGGTGACTGAGGGACACCTTGAAGAGAGACCTGTAAACATGGAGGTCATGTAGTTGTGAGCATACTCTAGCCAGGGAAGTTGCAAGCTACAAGTGCACTACTCACAGAGGGTCCACTTCCAGTTCCTGGTTAATCTTTTCAGTCTGTCTGAGATTGGAAACCAGAAGAGAAACTAACCTAGACACCAATTGCACCAATTCCAGCCCTCCAGACTCTAGAGGTGAACTGTGAGCCAAGATCAGAGACAATATCCTAAGGAATTCAGTGGTGACAGAACACACATGGTCAGTAAGTAATTGAGCAGTCACTAATGAAACAAAATAGGCAGCCTTGGAACACTGATTGACTATGGTCAGTGGCACTATGGTGTTACCTGACGAAGGAGACAGACCGGCTACAAAACCCAAGGCTCAAAAAAGACTCAATCTCCAGGGCAAGGAGTCCAACGATGCACGAATGGGCTCATACTTGGAAACTTGGAACTCTAGCAAAGAATACATGCCACGTAGCGTGACGGGAGTCAGTCATATGGCCGCTTAGAAGACAAATCCACATCCAGGGGGATAGAATTAGGCACAGATGATGCCAATGAATGATAGATTCAGGGGCGATCGTGGCTCAAGAGTTGGCACTTCGTCTTGTGATCGGAAGGTTGCCGGCTTGAGTCCCGGCTCAGACAGTCTCAGTCATTGTGTCCTTGGGCAAGACACTTCACCTACTGGTGATGGCCAGAGGGGCCGATGGCATGATATGGCAGCCTCGCTTCTGTCAATCTGCCCCAAGGCAGCTGTGGCTACAACTGTGGTTTGCCTCCACCAGTGTGTGAATGAATAGTGGAATTGTAAAGCGCTTTGAGGGTCTCGAAAAGCGCTATATAAATGCAATCCATTATTATTATTAGATGTATTTTTCCATTACTTCGTTTGGCTCGTCCATAGAGACGGTTTGTGGGGAGAGGTGATCCAGGAAGGACATCAATGGAACAATCATTTTTTTCCCTTAATAAATGAAATCATTATTAAAAAAATACTGGTGGCAGCCAATGGTACTCCTCCTCCTAGCCTCCTAGTAGGTGCACATATGGTATCAATTTTAAAGATCCTACTTTGTTCTTAAGTTATTGCATTCATAAGATTTTCAGAAAACTTGACCTCTGAAACCTAACCTTGAGGTCAAAGTCACTGAGATTTGAACTCATCCAAGATTTCTGGTATCAATTTCTAGTCCTAAGTCACTTCCTTCTCAATGGTCACGGTTTCCTATGAGATTTTCTGTAGATTCACTTAAACTGAAGCTCCTACATCACTTCGTTTTCGAGTTATGACATTCACAAACTTGGGTGTCCACATCACCCGCCCCATCAGCCTTTTACAGAAAAACTGCATTTTGTATTTACTCAGGCTTTCTTTGCCTAATATTAAAATTAGTTTGATGATCTTAAACACATAGGTATGTCAAGGGGAAGGGCGGAAATATCACAGCACTGTAAGTGAACCCACAAAAAAAATGTTTCATTTCCAGATCTTATTTGAACAACTTCCATCTTTGTCTGGCAGGGTTTAGACTTGCATGAATGCAGCAAAACAGTGTCCACTTAGGGTTTTCAGAATCATCTCTGTGCTGATGTTTGCACCTATACTAGTACCCTAAAGTGCTTTAAACAATCAGTAAGTGTATCAGCTGTAGTGGAAAGGTTTAAAGACCCTTTTAAATGACAGCAGAAGTATAGAGGGATCTGATGCTTGTTGTCAGTATGAAGATTAATTAATATTAATTGAAGCAGCTGCCTCCTTGTTTTTATATCTGTGCTGCTCTCTGGTCTCATCACTGTGTTACTAAAGTATGATGGGTTGCGGAGAGCATGTGGGGCTTAATTTAGTCGAGCCTGATCCTGTGGATGTGAACATGGCATCGTAAATATCAAATGAACTTCACACCAGCAATACTGCTGATGTTTAAGCTAATGATCCCTAATAATCTTTACTTGCATATTGTGTGATTTGTGGCAAGTACAAGTAGTACTTTCGTGTTTAATGTTGTAAACACTGTGCTATAAAGAAATCCACAAATATGAGGAATCCCTTCAAATTAGAGCTGGTTGTATGGAATATGGAATAAAGCACTACATTTTCCTTGACTGTCTTATTTATTTTTCAGTGAATATGCTCCCAAACTTGTGTGTAATGACTGGAAAATTGCTTAAGAGGGATTATTCTAAATTGCACTATCTCACCTAATTAGAGACTTCATGTGGTATTGACTTTGTCTATAAAAAGCACAGCTGAATGTTACAGTTTTTTTCTTTTACAGTGATTTAACGTGTGCCAGCAGAAGAGACTCAAAAGCTGAACACATAATACAGTCTTGCTAAACTGCAAGATAAAGATACTATACCATCCTCCAGACATTAATATCAAAAACATGGTGCATTACTGTAAAAAGACCATGAGACCTTTCCTGAATTTTGCCTAAATCACTCACTGAATTTTTGTATATCTTGAGTAGTTTTTGTGAAACGGGTGAAGAGCTGATAGGTGACTTATAGCCTTCATTTTAGGGAATGACCAGTCTCATAGGTGCATTTCTCTAATGAAACTAATTAACCTGTTTAACAAACTATTCTTTCAATTCAGACATTAAAATGAAATCATAATTTTCAGGTAATAGTTTGATATAGAACCGTTTAAACTAGAACCATAGAACTGGAGAGGGCACCACTGCTACTCTGATAAGCAAGGCTAGTTTTTGGCAGCAGCACTATATCTGATGCTCGCTTTATGTCTTTCACTATTTAAGTGGTGAAATTTAAGACATTCGTGTCTTACGTGCATCTCTAGTTTGACAATAACTGTACTTCATAAAGTAGAGATGCATCTTGAGCAACTACCAGAGTGAATTATTTCGTCTGTATAAATTTTTTGTCATTATGTTTTCAATACATTTTGTTCAGCTGAGCTATTAATACTCTATAGCAGCGGTCCCCAACCCCCGGGCCTCGGACTGGTACCAGTCCGTGAGTCGTTTGGTACCGGGCCGCGAGAGTTGAGGCTCAGGTGTGAAATGTCTGGTTTTCAGGGTTTTTATCGGTTTTCAGCGTTATTTTGTTATCGTTTTTTATCGTTAACTCGGTTTTCCTGGGTCTTTTCACGTGTGTTATGAATAAATCTTCTTTTTTTCGGTACCGGTACTAGTTTTATTTTGTTGTATTTATCCGCGACACCTTAAAGGCCGGTCCGTGAAACTATTGTCGGGCATAAACCGGTCCGTGGCGCAAAAAAGGTTGGGGACCGCTGCTCTATAGTACTGGATTTAAAAAAAAATCTACTTCAGTCTACCGGAGTTTCTTTGACATCTAATAACTACACAGTGTTCACATCGATCATCCAAAATGCAAATGGTTCCCTTGCAGACCTGGGTTAAAATAGTACCACATGTTCCCTAAAGAAGTTTAAACACCATAGACTTTAACATGTAGACTTTAACAACCCAGGATTAGCAGCACATCATCAACTCACTTTGTACTGCATTATACATTTTGGACATCTCAGATGTAAGAAAATATAAGAATATAAGAAAAGAAATTATTGTGATTCAAAATGTAACAGTACCTGCCATGGCTAAAATCTTGTGAGACTGAACACATATTTTTAACCCAGGCCTTTTCCCTAGTCAAGCAGTGGCAAAGCAGCAGCAGCAGCAGCAGCAGCAGAACAGAGAAGTCTGGGTTGAGTTCAGTTTAGTTGCTGTATTTTTTGTTATTGTTTTTATTGCGTTCCTCAAGAAAACTCCAAGAGCAGAGATGAAAACTCACAGACACTGGAACTCCATGTATTTTCCATCTCTACCTTTTCACAACTGTTCTGAACACAACCCTGGAAAAGACATTTTCAGAAATAACAGAGGATACATTGGAAGAAGAAAAAGCAGGAAGCAAAGCATGCTAGGATGACTCACACATGGCCATACCAGACTGAGAATGTCTGCTGGAAACCTCCATTATATCCTGCTTCCCAAGACACATTGGCCAAAGTGGAGAACGCAGCCACATGGACATTGGTGGGGGCGTGGGGGCTTGTGCCTGCAGAGAGGGGAAGCAATTTTTAAAAGGGCACATTAGTCACCGAGTTGCCCTGCTGTGGTACCCTACATTTATTTTACCTGTCAAACAAACTTATTGTGAGCTGAGTTGGGTCCAGTAATGTAAAATTTTACCTGCATAGTAAATACTACCAGTAAAATGGCTCAATGTATTGTTTACTTGTTATACTTGAGCCAAAAAAACCAGGAAAATAATTTGGAGCCAGTGGGATACAGCCATTGTATTCTGCTGATTTGACTGGCTTACATCCATAAATGAGGCACAGTGGTCAGCAAGAACAAAGGCCAAGACAAATAGGCCAAGGCAAACAAGACCAATGACTGCTCTTGGAATTTGACAAGTTATAACTAATTACTGAGCAAAACAGTTCAGAAGTGTGTGATTTTGTTGCTCTGTATTGCATCGTTTAAAGAAAAAGTTCCCCTGCGTCTTTTGTAAAGACGTGTGAGAATTGCAACTATAAGCTCCGAATTGAAAAACAGCAATGAAATGAGTTGAGGTTAGCATTCACACAGCAGTTTCTTCAGAAAATGCATTTTCTAGTTATTAATTATAGATTTCAACCAACAGTTCAAGAATCTCTAACACATAACAAAATGTTACTTTCTAAGCTAGTTAGCTACAGTTAGCTAGTAACTTAGCATTTAGTATTCTAATAATCAGTTAGATCAACCCTCCCTCCCCACTACCATCAATTTAAATGTAGTCAGTTCTGGCTCTAAATAACCATTTTTAGTCTTTTCCTTCAGAGTTGCTACAATATTGCCAACTAATCTTAATCTGCAACATAAAATTAAAAGTTTGGCAGTAAGAAATTAGAAGCTGCTGGGGAAAGAGGCCTTGGTCTACAGCTAACACTATAGTTGCTAAAGAAAGAGAATTTGATATTTGTACGTGTGCGTCTACATATCTATATGTGTTTGTGCATTTATGTATTCAGGTACCTATGACTTGGACGTGCGTGCTGGCAGTGATGCTCGTGGCAACATTGGTGGCGACACACTCCCACTCCCCATGGTCCTCCTTTGTGAGTGACTTCAACTGTAAGCTGCCTCGGGGCAGAACATTGTGCTTGCTTTTACTGGGCTTCCCTACCTGCAATCCACCCGGAGCATGGAAAGATAGAGCCAGCCAATGCAAAAGATAAAGAAAACAGTGCATTGGCATGTGTCATACAAAATGTACACTTAAAAAAAACAACCCAAAAACAACCAGTAGTTTAACAGCTACTAAAAAGCCCAACCTACCATCTGACATCTGCAACAATACAAAATGATAAAATGTGTGTTCAGTAAATGAGAGACAGAAACAATAGCTAATCATACAGTAGTCAGTAAGCAGGATTAAACACACCCCATGATTAAGAAAAGAATTGAGAGAATCTAATATGTTCCCTGATTGCATTTTTTATAGACATCATTAAAATGTGATTAAAAATGCTACAATGACATACAGTACAGTGAAATTAAAATCGGAGCATCCACTACAGACAGTGATTTTAGAAATGAAGGTTCCTCAGTGGAAAACAGTGAATGTGACATAACACAACAAGAAGCACCGACTAATGAGCTGCCTTACACATGAGATTCAGTGGACAGGCTGTGCACATGTAGGGAGGATGTATGATGTGCAAGGGGTTTTACCTTCCTCCATGTGATGTTGGGAAAAGGGTCTCCCTCTGCTTCACAGGGGATGACCAGTTCTCTTCCAGCCTCCTGCCTGTACACCCCTCCAGGAACCACTGAGAATTTGGGAGGGTCCTGCCCAGAAAGAAATTGAGAAGAGCTGTCTTCACTGAAGAGTACACATGAGTGAAGTTGCATTTAATCCTGGAGACAGATGGATGCTTGTGCCCTTCGTATTCAGGGTGAGATTTATTGAACTGGGCAAATTAACATCATGTTGCAGTTGTCAAAAAAGTGGAAAGCTTGGAAAGGTTTATGTATATTATTCATTTAATCTGAAGTGTTCTAAATAGTTCCTGTATTTCAAATAAATAAAAAATGTTGCAATATACAGTAAACTGTCTGCAAATGAGAAAACAAATCCACACCTTTCAGACTTCAGTAAGTCCTATCAGTAAACCTTTAAATGCCAGAAGAGGGAAGTGCTGAGTATTCACATATGTGGCCTAAATATACGTACCTTTAGCACCAGGGGAGCAGGAGGCGACCATCCCATGGAACCCAGGGCATTGTAAGGCATGCAGGTATAGGTGCCAAGAGAGTCCTCCGTCACCTCTGCCACACGGATGCTCCCATCTTCCATTTGACTCCAACCAGGGTACTAAGGATGGAGAAATTGTGCTCAGCGGATAAGAAGGAGTAGACAGATTACCAGTGTGATGGTTGTCAGTAAATATGATTTAAAAAATCCTGAATCTCTTCTCTTGAGTAAGAAACAGAGAAGTGCACTTAAAGTAAAACAATCAATGTGAAAAATGTAATCACAACAGCAGGAATGAAGCATTCATTTCCAGACTAAAGTTAGGAAAAGTGGAAGAAAGGGACAAAAGCAGCAAAGCGCCGGCTCACCTTATCTATCCGCAGAGGGAGGCCATCTTTTTTCCACTTAACCAGAGTTACAGGGGGGTTGGCATCTACAGGACAGCGAATGAAGCCAGGCAGACCAATGGCTGCGTAGATGACTGATGGCATGTTTACCACACGGGCAGGATCTGGTAAAAAAAAAACACAAAGAGAGAATAACCCACATGCTAAACCATCACTTTGTGGCAGCGCAATGCCTGTTAGTTGTTCTAGTAGATGTGCAGAGAAACAGAGAGGGCACTGTTCACAGAATGTGGGCTCATCATCAAAATAATTGAAATAATGACAAAATAAAATTAATAAATGAATCCAGTTATGTATATGAAGAACATCTGGTCTGGTGAATCCTGGTTATTGTCAGACACCTCTGCACCTTCATTATATTCAGAATCTAAAACTTTTCTTTTCCTAAAAAGTATTGTTTGGAAAATGAATGTCAGTACGATCTGCTATTTTCTGCCGTTTGATGTTTTCAGCTCCCCTGAGGCACATCTACTACACAATATTAATACTAATAACATGCTTTTACTTGTCTTTTTTCCAATCTGTCAAAGCTTACATGTAGGGACGGCATCACTGTTGACTTGACATGACTTTAGATTCAGATGGATGCATTGGTTTCTAGTGATTAAATTACACAAAATCGCATCTTCCATGGAAATTGATTAGGCTGGACAAAATGTCAGACTGTACATGGAAATTACAAGTTTACTATTCTGTCTGTTTGCTAATTCATCCATCACAAGTAGTTGATGACTTTGCTCTTCATAACACTGTCTGATGTGTAAAGGTACATTTTAGGAATTTGGGGAAATATGCTATGTTAGGTCCACGTCTTCCAAAGGTGAGAAAAATCATACTACCATCGCATCTGCCTCTGCTTAGTTAGTATTTAGAAGCTACAGCTACAGCATATGGTTGAGATGTAGCACCAAAGGACAGCTCCTCCACTGTGTTTTATAGCTGTGACGCTCAATGTACCAACTGATGATAATTTGAACCAAAAATTTATAAACATAAAACCTGTTGCCACTGATTTTCGGTGCAGTTCTTATGTAATTTGACATACCTCAGCCTTTCCCTTTCTTAAGAATGGCTTCTTGACAGCAACCCTTCTCCTGAGACCGTTTCTGATGAGGTATCAGTAGCTGGATCAACGAAAGGGTCAGATGTAGCTCTGGGGGCATGTGTCAGGTCCTTGGTGGATTTTTTAATATTCTTAAGGACACTTTCAGACACTGTCCCTATGCTGTAGATTGACTGTTACTATCTTTGTGCTTCACTTGAGCAGTTTTCTTAAGGTTTTTAAGGACATGCCACACAGCATCTTTTTGGTGGAATAATACTATTTTATGATTGCCTTAACTTTGGCATTTCATGTAGATTTAGCTAAAAATATAGGAAGAAATTATGCATGTTTACATAAAAAAGTGCCTAAAAATTCGATTAAAAGTTAGATCTTTGATAGGTTGTTATGTGTAGACAAAAAACTAATATATTTATTGAATTAGTTGCGTTCTTTATCCTTAAATTATTCATAGGTCAGTGTTAAATGGCTTAACAAGCAAATAGACATTTCTCTGACAATGATCAGATACAAGGACTGGGCTGAAAATGAGTGAAAAAAGTACCTGACTTCTCAGAGGTCAGGTACTTTGATACTAACCTAGATTTAAACAGTTAGTTTGAAGCCCCTATTGGGCTGAATGAGGAATGGAGCTTCAATATTCTTTCAGTGGTCACGGAAACATAAAAAAGTATTGAATTATAAGGCAACTTTGATAAATTCTAAAACAGTTTGGCAACCAAAGCAAGGTTTTACAAGCTTTTGTCACTTTACGCTAGATGTTTGCTACACAAACACACACACACAGTTTCAAAACATTACACCTTCATTAACGACTCAATTCAACATGATCGTCACTGCTCGTCTCGTCAGAGAACTGAACAAATTACATGCTAATTGTGATACAGGTGCCACCACATACCTGAAACAATCTTGAACCTCTGTGCTCAAGCAATAACATAACAGCATGACATGTTAATATGTTCATTTTTCTTATAATGTATCCAGTAACTTTAAATAGTCTCAAACCTTACCTAAATATTACTAAGTCAGATGAAAGTTGTTGTGATTTTCAAATGTATTTGTAGTCACAGTTAGTTACAGGCAAAATCAAAAATTCCTGTGACATCATGTGACACATAAACTACCTCATTCAATCATTCAGAGCAGCTCGGATTAGTTCAAGGTTAATTGATCGTCTCTACTTTAGCAGACATCCTTCCAGATGTCCCCTCTCAATTTTAACTCTCAAATAATAGGGATTTGCTATGATGAACAAGCTCAGCCCCTTGGTTTCTTTGGGACAGAAAGGATGACTGATGGAGGGAAAGGGAAGCAAAACTTATTCAATCTGGAATTGTAAAGGGGTGAGAATAGTGTAATGTCTGAATGAGGTCAGGGAGGAAAGCTTCACAGTAAGCACTGGGTGATAAGGAGGAGAGATGGTGTGAGTGGGAGGAGTGCTATCTGCAGAGCGATGGAGAGAAGGGCGAGTGAGGCTGAGCGTGGGAAAGAACACAGGTGAGAGAGGGAGAAAAAGAGACGTGTCACCAAAACAACTTTGTACTACAGTAGTTGTCCTCTAAAGTCCAAACCTCTGGCCGACCGTCATTCTGCCACAAAGAGCCCAGAGCAGCACTGCCACTGGCACCACAGTCAAGTTTCTAAATATAGCTCTGAGACAGCCTATCGCTCACGACACGCTGGTTCCCACTATAAGATGCTTTGGGGGAAGTTATTCCCTGGCAAACGCTTCGGGGAGAAAGACACAGACAGCTGAGGAGAGAGATTTAAACCAAATAAGACATGAAAAAGAATAATGACATAAATAGGGAGAGTGGTTGAGGATTGATAGAGAGAGATAAAAAAGGATGAGGTGAGAATAAGAGGAAAGAAAGAAAAGAGAGAGCCCTCTGCAGTCAAACAGAAAAGTGGTCCTACAGCAATGATGTAATCCCCTCTCCTCTCACTGCTCCCTCCCTCTTGTGACTGCTGTTGCCTACCTCTGTTCTCTCTCTCTCTCTCTCTCTCTCTCACACACACACACACACACACAGACACACACCACAATCTAACAAAGCGGGAGAGTGAGGGAATTCAAATTGTCTGTTGCCTTGACTACTGCTGATGGCCGGTCACCAGCAGACAAGGCCGAGCTCTCAGTGCTCGTCCTGAGACATGCAAATAAAAGCCAGATGCTTTTATTTAGTGGCTCAAGCTGGGAGTGACTGATGGACTGATAGAGTGTTTTATGATGGGACAGAGAAATGAGGAGGCAGTAATAATCATGAAGATGGGGAAGGGAGAGACAGAGACGTGCTGGTGTGCATATGAATAAATATTCATAAATGGGTACAAATCAGAAGAAGTAGTGAGGGAAGAGAAGGGGAGAAAAGGGAGGATGTGGGCAGAAAGCAACCAGAAGCAAAATAAAACAGAAAAGTATATTTGAGAGGCAAAACCGGTGTTTGCATGGGATTATATGTTTGGATGAGAAGTGGAACAGAGTTAGGCGGGAGACTAGTCGAGTGTCCAAAGTGATTCCACGGTGCAGAGCATTTCAGTTGATTTCTGGACACACAGTTTCACAGCTGTGTCCGGTTTGACTCAAGCTCAGATGGACAGAAACTGGTGTCCCCTCTTAACAACGCAGAGTGATGAGGAGTTACAATGAGTTGTAGGTTCTAGGGCTCATGTTAGTATTCGGCTTTGTCTTACCCACATCCAATATGTGCACTTTACAAGACTGGAAGATTTTTTCCAAAGCTTTTCCATGTGAATGCAGCAAATGAGGAAAATCTATTAAAAATTAAATCAAAGGTAATCACCTATCCTACATTTTTCTCAAACCTACATAAGTTACAATCAATCATGTGAATGTTACAGGTGTTGAATAAAAAAAAGAAGTTGTCAGGAAGTTTAATCTATTGAAGTTTTCTCACACTGCCTCTAATGCTCTATTACTCGACCTGTCTTACTCGACCTAAGTCTTTTTAGCATTTATTAATTTCTGGTGGTTTGATAGCAACTTTTATCAACTGACCAACCTGGAATGGGTATGGACTCATACCCATTGTTTGACAATTCGGGGTCAGTGACGCTGAACAACGATAAAGTGAATCTTTCTTCATGGAGAATATTCAGGGCTGATGAAGCCAAACCAAAAACTGCAGTTCTTCTATTGAACCCCATGCTTCCAAGAAAAAATGATCGACTTAATAGCATTAAAACACAGGTTTGGCCTCTATAAATAATTTACTCCTTCCTTACATCTCTACAGGTGGCAATTTTTTCTAAATATTTATCCGTCCATCTAGATAAAGTAGTTAGGAGTGTGGCCCCTGTGTTGGTGACCCCACAAAGGCCATTGGTCCCTCCACTTATTATAGTCAGTGCACTGGACCTCTGCACTGTCTTAGTGTTGTGCCTTTTTGGAGGGTTTTATGCTTTATTTGACTCTTTCCCCCACAGAACCACAGTTGTATATATTTACCAATTTAATACCGAATGTCATCAATGCCATGATATAAAACATCCAAATATGTCCAACTTTCATTTATCTAGCTTTTTAGGGGAAGTTGAAGAATTTGGAGGTCGTCCTACTTTTTCGGATCGGATTTGCTTAGCAGATGGTACAGTGCTCCTTGGACTTGCCCATTGTTCTGAGTGTTGGTCAACCTAGTAAATGCTGTTAATCACTATAACTATTAGTTATATTCAAGTCATGATAATCAATAACAAGAAGTTAATCAGCCAAAACTGTACATTTATATCATCACTTCTTCCTTTTCTTGTTCTCCTCTTCTTCATCTGACTCCACTATCACTGATCTCACCTCGCTCATCTCCTTCTCATTCTCTTCCTCTTTACCTGAAGCCTCGTCTCCTGAACTGAAGTCAGAGCTCTAATGCAATCAAATGGACATAAACTTGGTATTTTATTCCTGATTGGACAAGTAATCCTTCTACTGTATCTGCGGAAAGCTGACAGCAAGCTGGTGATAAAAACAGCATCTCATTATAAGCTCAGGCAGTATGTGTGGTGGTTGGCCTTATTACCCCACAGCAAAAAGGTCCTGAGTTAGACTGGATGCTAGCTGGCCAGGGAGAGCATGCAGACTACTGTACACACAGAAAGGCTTCCTCCCACACCCCAAAAGCATGCAGTTAGAGGAGTTAGGTTAACTGGTGATTCTAAATTGCCCATAGGTGCCAGCAAGGTGATACAGCGGATATCAAGGAAAATAATACACTGAACCTGGGATATGGATCAGATTGACTGAAAGAGTTAAGACATGAAAGTCATTCAGTGTGTAAAATTTTTATTAAATGCAATTGAAAGCTTCTGCAAAATGCAGAAAAAGTTGCAACAACCATCAAAAGCTGTGATGAAACTGTCTCTCATGGGTGCTGCCCCAGGAAAGGATAAGCAAGATTTCATCCTGCTGCAGAAATGTTCATTTAGCAGCACCTCAGACTAGAGCACACACCACTGCTATGTAGAAAGTAAAAAAAAAGAGAGACAGGGCACTCACATTGCACTGTTAGGTAGGCAGAGGCAGTCGGTGGTCGGCCCAGGCTGTTGCTTGGAGCACACGTGTATTTCCCAGCATCTTCTGGCTTGACGTGGGCAATTATTAGGGAGCCGTCTATGAGAATACTGACTCTGCGCTTTAGGTCACTGTAAAGATGAAGAAAAGGGAAATGATCAATCAGCCGTGCTTTATCTGACATTAGGTCATCTGACTACAAAAGAGGGCTGGCATTTCACTATAATCCAGGTTCTGGTCCAACATAAGACTCAGTTAGAATAGAATAGAATAATCCTTTAATTGTCCCACAAGGGGAAATTTGGTTGTAACAGCAGCCAGAAAGACACATATACAAACATATTTACATTAAGGACAATAGTTACTATAAACAGAGTACTGTACAGTTATTAAATTAAATTAACTACAGATAAGAGGCAAACCCAGGTTGTAGTGCGAATCGGTCGATTAAATTATTGCAGTTACAGCGCAGATGTAAACATCTATGATTGTTGGGAGCAGTGTTGATTGTACAGTCTGACAGCTGCAGGGAGGAAGGACCTGCGGAAACGCTCCTTCATGCATCGAGGATGCAGCAGTCTGTCACTGAAGGAGCTCTGCAGTTCAGCAACATTTACATGCATGGGGTGGGAGACTCTGTCCATCAGAGATGTTATTTTGGCCAGAGTCCTTCTGTCTCCCACCACCTGCACTGGGTCCAGGGTGCATCCCAGAACAGAGCTGGCCTTCCTGATGAGTTTATCCAAGGTCTTCCTCTCAGCTGCTGATAAACTGCTGCTCCAACATACAACACTGTAAAAAAATGAGAGATGCCACCACAGAGTCATAGAAGGTCTTTAAAAGCGCTCCCTGGACTCCAAATGACCTGAGCTGCCTCAGCAGGTAGAGTCTGCTCTGACCCTTCCTGTAAAGTTCATCGGTGTTGTGGCTCCAGTCCAGTTTATTATTCAGGTGACCACCCAGGTACCTATCCACTCCCTGGATGTTCACCGGTGTCAGTGTGGTGGGTCTGCGTCTCCGGAAGTCCACCACCAACTCCTTCGTTTTCCCGGCGTTGATCAGCAGGTGGTTCTGCTGACACCAGTCTACAAAGTCCAGAGTCCACTGTCTGTACTCTGAGTCCTCCTCACCTGTGATGAGGCCGACTATGGCAGAGTCGTCAGAGAACTTCAGTAGGTGGCAGCGTGGGGAGTTGATGGAGAAGTCTGCAGTGTAGAGGGTGAAGAGGAACGGTGCCAGCACAGTTCCCTGTGGGGCCCCTGTACTGCAGACCAGCATATCAGAGACACAGCTATGTGACCTCACATACTGTGGACGTTCTGTGAGGTAGTCCAGTATCCAGTGGGACATGTGGTGGTCCACTCCCGATAGCTCCAGCTTGTCTCTCAGAAGTCGTGGCTGCGGTAGTAGTTAGTCCACTGTAGCAATCTTCCACACTGAAGCTTTACACGCCAGTTGAGGAACGTTTGTCAATGACATTATTGACAGATACACATATATGTTGGTCATTCATTGATGATATAAGACCCCTGTATTTAACCTCTATATTTAACTTGCTCTTTTTTGCTTATTTCCCAGCGGATATGTAACTTTGACTTGTGTGTAACATGTAGCTTGAGTCATGATTCACAGCTGGTTGCAGAGGAACTATAAGTCTACAGGCTTCAAAGGTAGCTGGAAATCACAGGAGCATGTACTTCCCCATGCTTGTTACTTACTACCCTACAGCACAAAATAATTTAAGTGTGAGGTTGAGGGATTTATTGATGCCAGTACCACATCGTATATTTCAGACAAAAACTCTATAAACCATTCAGTTTGTAACTCTGTGCCAGAAGGGAAGAAGGGGATCACAGAGGTCCGGGTTCATGCTTAGCTTAGCGTCAGACACAGTGCTGCAGATTTCTCAGCTGCCCCTTCATCCAACCATAATCCTTTTTGTCATCCAAAAGGTGTTTGGAGGTTGTTTTTTTATTTTTCTCAATTTTCAGTTGTTTCGCTTCTATTAGACATTAAAGGTGGAAAAAAGAGGAGCGAGGAGAAAGAGAGAGTGGGAAAATACAGGATGTATCACAGTCCTGGGTTATTCTCACCCAGCATTTTGAGTTTCTTGTCTTTTGGTTCTTTGAGTCTTTTTTATTTATTAGGTTCTCTGTGTATTTTATATTTCTTTGCCCAGTATGATTATATCCTGTGTTTATTCTGTATTTCTAGTCTTGGTTTGCCTTTGTGATTCCTCCCCAGTCAGTCTTCATATGCATCTGTCTGTTCCCACAGTCCAGGGGTGTCCAACTCCAGGCCTCAAGGGCCGGTGTCCTGCAGGTTTTAGACGTGTCCTTGCTCCTTGATTTAAATGGCTAAATGACCTCCTCAACATGTCTTGAAGTTTTCCAGAGGCCTGGTAATGAACTAATCATTTGATTCAGGTGTGCTGACCCAGGAGGATTTCTAAAACCTGCAGGACACTGACCTTGATGCCTGGAGTTGGACACCCCTGTCCTACTCAGTCTGCGTTCTTCCTGTTTTGCTTTGATAGGCTGTGTCCCAATTCAGGGTCTGCACGCTTGAAGTACGCATTTTAAGTGCGATTACGTCACCGCCACGCGACGACGGCTGTCCCAATCCGAAGTGTACTTCAAATGCATACTCCAAATGCGCCGTCGATTTCCCCAAATATCAAGCGTGGTGCGGTGCACGCTTCATGGTCCCATATATCCCACAATTCATAGCTCGGCGGTGGGTGTGGATAATTTTGCCGCAAAATACGGCAGAAGGGAGCGGCCGAAGAGTGAACTGTCAAAGTACTGAATATGATGTCACTTATTTATGTGCGAATGTTTAATGATGAAGAACATTAAAACATTACTATTGGCCACATGTCGGCAAAGTTGTGTGACATTAGTGATGTTTGTACTTTCAGCGTTAACTTGGTTTTAAAGCCTATATATATATATCATAATAATCTGACAATACTATAATATTGGCCATATTATATTTGCATTACCACAGTGGGATGATTTTAGTCTCATGAACAACTAATTGTTATTTACTGACTAATCTTGAAATGACTGTTCAGCACAGAAATGAAGCCCAACAATCATGTTTTACGGTCCCGTGGTCTCAGCCTCAGATACTCAACTAATCAAAGTGATGTCATGACGAAAATGCATGACTAACAAAACATTTGTTTCTCCTTCATTTCTGTCAAACAAAGCTGTATGTAACGTTACTCGCGGTTAGTATCATGGTTGCTAGGCAACCTGAACAGCGCGACGAAGGCTAGACCGTCCCATTTCACAAGCCTCTCACTTCCGCACTTCTCGTACTTATAGTACACACCGTACGTAGTGCGCGTAGTGCGCGTACTTCAAGCGTGCAGACCCTGAATTGGGACACAGCCATAGTCTCTCATCGGTGTGTGTTCTGTTTTGCTCTTCCCCGTTTCATCAGTGTAATTAGTGCCAGCCGTGTTTCCTCTTGTATTTGGTGTCTGCGTCTTCCTATGCTCGTCGTCGTAATCTCCCTCACACTGTGTTCTGTTCATAGTTCGTTCCTAGGTTTTACAGTTCAGTTCTGTATTAACTTGTTCCAGCAATAATGCTGAGGTTTTTTGTGTTTAAATCTTTGTCTGTGGGACTGTGTTTGGGTCCAATCCTGCCTTCCACACAGAGTACATGACAGGATGGGACAGGAAAGAAACCAACAAGGTAGATTTAAATGTCATTCTGCTTTTGGTTATCCAACTTCTGGGCTATCTAGTACGCATAAAGCTTTTAAAGTAAAACTTGATATTGCATTTGTAAAAGCTCTTGTGTCCAAATTAAAAATGGAAACAAACATTTTTTGCATGTCTTATCATTTGATTCCAGAATACTTTGGTACACAGAGTTTATTCTAGTCAACTCAGTGACTGTAAGATATCATCACGCAAAACTGTGGCTAAACAAAACAGGCCCAAATCAACAATCTCCACCACCATGCTTACAGATAGTACCGATGTGCTGTGTGTAGTTTTCTTCTTGGCATTGTGTATTATGGCTGAACATCATTACTTTGGTCCTGCCTGTCAAAAGGAAATTGTTGCAGAAGTCTTATGGTTTGTACAGATTTGCAATACTCTTTTTTTTTTCTTTTTTTTTAACCTGCAATGCTGTTTGTGACAAACACCATTAGAGAACACACCATCAGCTGCACTTGTCAATTTTTTTATTTCTATTTCTAACAAGGATTTCTATGTAAATAAGAGTTTTTGCATTCATATTAGTTCAAATGTCTATTTTCTCTTATTCTGATTGCAAAGACTTGCAGAGAAAAGCTAAAAACCCATATTCTGACTGAATAAGGTTAGGGTACTATCTTCAAAGTGTTAAATAACTTTTCAACAGCAAATGAGGAGACTTGTTTTAGTCTTAACCTATAATTCCTCTGAAAAATAAGGAAGGCTCCACACTACGTCAGAAAAACTGAAAAATGTGATCAGGCTTTTAATGGTAATAGTACTGCCTTTACCCCTGTAAACTCTGTCTTCTTCAAAAACAGTGCACTAAAGCAGTTTTGATGTAATGTGATGCAAGTGGGAATGTGAATTATAAACCTGACTTAACTTCAAGCAACTAAAATGAACCTTTGGCCACAGATACGTCTGTCTGTATACTCATGTAAGTTTTCTCATATACTTTTTTTCCTTTAACCTCCTAAGACCTGAACTCTTCCACGGCATGCAATTTTAATTTCTCTTTGATATTTGGGCATATTGGGGCCCGATGAATGTAAAAACAAAGAATTAGCAGATTTTTTTTTACCTTATTTTTGTTTTTATGAAAAATCAGAGCCACATATGAGGATATTCGTTAAAATTTTTGATAGAACAGTAGCAGTATAATGTCCTCGTAAGTGGATATCAGGCCCTTGTAGAGCAAAATTTAGTATTTTGGTCTAAATAACCCAAAATGTGATGTCCACATATGTGGACGCCAGGTCCTAGGAGGTTAATGATCTGTACACGTAGTTATAGAAATAAATAAAAATATTTGCATGAGTCATGGGTGTCTTAAAACTAAAGCTGTTGGACATAAAATACAAACTTTTCTGAATTTCTCAACAACGAATTTTTATGGTGTGAGAAGGCAGTTACAAAAATAAGTGCTGGAGCAGTATTATCTATCTATCTATAATCTAATGCACAACAGGAAGTGACAATACTGTTAGAAAACAGCAGCGAGTTCAAAAGTTTAACGATGTGAAAGACAAGCGCTCAGCCTTCTCACAAGCTAAAATGCTGCTGGATTGTAAAACTTACTTCGTCATTGAAGCCTTGTTTAATTACAGGCACAAGGCACACTTGCCTCTGAGTAAATCTCTTAATAAATAATCAGTTTCATCAATTATTGAAGAATTCTGCTGCTATGTTATGAAAGCTGTCATGTACAAGCGTGACATGAGAAAACACTAGCCTGTTGTTTTGGTAGTTATTCATTATTTATCCACTGAGCATAGAGTAAGGGGTTTTAGTTCTGCAATGCAAAGGTATCAAATATTTTCATGTCTAATGCCTAAAACCTTAAGTCTCCTAATCTTAAAGGGTTATCTTTGAGAAGAGCGTAGTCAAAAAGTCACGTTAAATTCTGCTCAAAGATGCGGACGTGTTTAGCTGCTCAGTTAAAAAAAGGAGGTATTTCCTCTCTAACTTTCATGCTAGCTTTTGACCATCTATTACTTCTACCTTTTGTGGGGATGAACAAAAAGTATTTGACCAGCATAATATAATCTGCAGTATGATCATTGCTTTAACAATGTAACAGATAGCTTTAAGATGGCCTTAAGATGTTATGCATACAGTTATTATGTTGACCTTGTATTTCAGGTGCAGTTATGACTATTTTATACACAATGCATATCTGTGCTTATTAAAGAGTTGGAGCTCGGTCAATTAATTGGGGGTTGGAAGCTTTGTTCGGCGCGATGTTCGGACAATCTATTGTGCAAGTGACTTGGAGCCATAGAAGGAATTGCAATACATGCTTACAAAACACTTATATATCAGATCATTTTATATTAAGGTTTTAGTAGAGGTTCTTGGTTAAAACATTTATTTAGTAGAAGACATACACATAGTCTCAGTGAGCCTCTGGTCTAGTGAAAGGTCAGAAGTGCAACAGGTGAATTGAGAAAGAGCATTTGAGGACGAGACACAGACAGTTAAGAGGTGACACAAAGAGCATGTGAGGTCAACACATACACACACATTAGTTAGATTTATTTAGAGGAGAGATTAGTTATGTCTCGACAAGAAAGAGGAACAATTCACTTTAAGATAAGAACGGAAAGTACCAGCCATGAAAATAGAAGATGATTTTCTGGGTGAAAAGTCATTGTGGTGTTGATCTGATCTATGTATAAAATGTACCTGTGACGCATGAAGGGGCGTCAGTAAACAAACCCTGATGTTATAAAATAATTGTTTGTGCTTTAGTAAGTCGAAGATCAATTGCTGTTTCCAGTGATCTTCCCACGTGTGAATTAAAATCTTCGTTTGACTTCACCCGGCCGGACCAGTGTGGTTATTTTTCGATCACCTCTTGTACCCTTTCTCAATTTTTGAACCTTAACACTTTTCATCTAACTTAGACACCTCCATACACAACTCTTGATGGCTGGTAGATGCACCTATGGCATGAATGTGAAAGTTCTGGATTCACAAGTTTTTCAGAAAACTTGACCTCTGACCTTGACTGTTAGCTCAAGGTCACTAAGTTTTAAACTCATCTGAGATTATATGCACCTATGTTATGAATTTCAAAATTCTACATGGCCTACGATTTATTGTATTCACAAACTCGGCTACCCATGCTGCCCGCCTGCCCGGCAAGGTGACACAACGTTGGCCTTTTACGACTGAGAGGTGACAATGAGTCTGTTGCAAGTCAATTTAAGAAGTTGTTGTGCTGAATATCACCACAACAACAACACAGCACAGACTGTACAAGTAGGTGAGTGATAGAGCAAACAGTAATGAACCCGATCATAACTTTACTTCTTGAAGAAGACGTTGTCCTCTTCCCAGAACCATGTGTAGGTTAGGTTGCGAGGGTAGGCCTCTGCCTGGCAGGTGAAGAAGGCGTCCTGTGAGATGTTCACTGTAATGTTCTCCGGTGGTGATATAATAAACGGAGGGCCTGGTGGGGAAACACACAGAATCAGTTAAACAAACACAAGGCTAAATATTTTCATTGGCAGCTCTAATAAACACTTATCATGTATGATATTTTGCTTGACAGGACATCTGTTTTTCTAGAATGAAAAGGCAACTCTGCTCTCAAAGCTAAATTCTGATCATTCTGGTCACAGAAATCAGTCTAACCTTTAGAAGGTCCAAATGTGACTGGTCACTTTCAAAACACTGATGATGCAGCCAGCTGCTGACGGGTTCAGTTCAGAGAATCTTAAAAAAGCCAACTGGACCTTTTAGGTTAGTTTCATCTTTCACCCGAGAGGCTTCTTCAGTCCTTCAAACAAATCATAGGGAGTCCCGGGTATTTAACCCCTAGTGTGGGTTGTTCTCTTTGGAGTTACTCCTGAGGTTCACTGACCCACTGAACATGTAAGATGAGCCAGTGGTGGGTCATTACCATCACCAGGGCTAAAGGGTGAAGCGACTGTAGGACCTTGCCCTACCCCATCATGTGACCTTTTGAGGTCACATGAGGCAAGGTAGGAATTAGGATTTAAGCGCCTGGGAAGGGATGTCAAGACTGCACTGGCAACCATGGACCTGCTCGATGGATGAGCAATTCAGTCAACATTTGGGAATCTCTTTGCTCGCCCTAGAACTCATTTTTTGTTTTTCTCTCACCCTCCCATAATTCTTGGTTTTCCACAGTTTGAAAATTTTAAATCCACAGATCAACTGCAGTTGCAGTTTCGCTATCTATTTCCCTACTTTCATAAACCTCCAGAGTTTGTCTGACAGCACCATTCCCAGTTCCCCATTACACTTGCGTATCGTTAATCTTTTTTGTTCTGTGAATAAATCTTTTGAACCTCTTAACTGTGGTCTGAGTCTGCTCCCTGGTTCTGGTAAATGCAAAAATATGACAATTTGTTGTCTTGATTCTTGCTTAATTATCCAGGTAGGTAAATCCCAAAAGGTTGATTCTGTTCATTCTGGACGTTCTCAGTGGGAGAAACGTTTCAGTGGGTTTTCATCAGTGGTTGTTGATCAATGGTCGTGACAATTTATATATTAATGATCAAGGAACTGACCTCACAGCCCTTTGTTCATTCAGTGGGTTGGTTTCAGTCATTATGCAATTGTAGTGTTTATAAAGTTGGGGAAACCTGCAGTCAGCTGAGACTGAAGAAGTCACTTGGATAAGTGATGATTTCTTCGCTTTCCACGCTAGGTCCAGATAGAAAGAATCAACCTTTTGGGATGACACGTTGTTACTTTTTGCAAAGTTAAATTAGACGATTTTGCTATTAAGAGTTACTTCTGTTGTGTGCATATGGCTGTATTTGGCTCATGACTGCGTGCAGTTTGATATTGAAAACATAAAAACTGGAGAATTCTAAGGGAAGTTTTGAAGCACTTCCATCCCAGTCCTGATACACGCAGTTAGACATGTTTTCTACAGACTGAGTAACTTTTTGTTGTTGGATATAGAAAAGTTTCTTTCTCCTTAAGGAGTGTACAGTTGGTCTTGTCTTTGTTAAATATACCTCTAATGTGTAAGCCTTTTTTTAAGGTTCAAAGAAAAACGGTCTGGGAAGCACGGTTTGGGTTGTTAGTTCATCAGAAATACTTTCTCACTGTGGCTGGACAAACTGTCCTCTTCTGAATTCTCACACCAGACAGTGGGAGAAACATTCATGCGACTTAATGAATTAGGCAGGTTCAATTTGTGACCAAAAACAGTTCACCTTGTTCTGCTCCTCGTGAAAATTAATTGGTGTGGCAGCAGCCGCAATGCATTTTCAAGGAAGCTACCAGTAAAATGCTGAAATTAATACAAACTAATTATGTGTCAACTCAAATCTGTTCCCAGCTGACTTTTTAATGTCACGAGACCCTCATCAAGGACATTTCACATCTGAAAATTCCATTCCTGTCCACTGAATTGTGAGTTGTCATGCCGAAATGTAGAAATAGGCATTTATGTAATGATGATTTAACATGTGCATCAGACACATTAAAGACTTAAGGATTGACCAAGGCTGCAGTTACAGTTTTTTAACTGGCACTTAAAACCACAAAGCATGAATCATATATCATATGTCTACAGAACAAATATTGATTATGTAGGAATTAGTTGGCATGCGCTGGTTTGGGGTCACATTGGGACATTTCTGGCCGTAGACTCTAATGCATGGATTAACACCACCACCTCTACTCTGAATTCTTAATGTCACTGCAGACCTCAGAGCCATGTCACATACTTATTTTGCACTCAGTGAAGGATTATGAAAATTTGTATTTATTGAGTGATCCATGCTGTGCCAGATGGATCCTCGTTGCAAGCATGGATGTAGTCACACTGCGATTTGCAATCATTTCCTCCCTCTGACCATAACCAGATCTATAATCACACTGTTTTATCTGCAAATACAGTATTTACTGCTTTCTGCTAGATAGTAGTAGTAGTGGTGTGGAGTAGGTAGTAGGATTTGTTATTTATTATTATGAGTCCTTAAAAATGTGACAATATTACTCAAAACAAGATGTGATGTAAATGTAAAAAGTCTGGGGTCATTTAATGTAGAAGACCTCATTTAAATATGTCGACTTTGTCTGAAGTGACAAAAAGCTGAAGGCAACTGAATTGAATGCTGAAGAGAATTTTCTCTTTAAATAACTACATAGAGACAAAGAATTTACTAAAGGTTAATGGAGTAATGAAAGAAACTTGCCAGCAGTCCCACGTGAGCACCTTTATTTGCTGATGAGCCACAATACGCAGGGCTAATTATGTTTTTTATTCATGCAAAACAAAACAGCTAATTGACATAGTTTCCCAATGAACTGGAAATCTGTCACAAAGAATCAGAATAATGGAGTTTATTTTGTGTTTATGAGGGATTGTAAAACCTGCAGTAAAACTACTTCTTCATTATTGTAGTTATTATTATATACCTATATACCTTACAACATGAAACGCCTCAAGGCGACTGTTCATGTGATTTGACATTATAAAAATGAAACTGAATTAAATTATTTATTTTCTCTAGAAAAGAGAAGCTGACACATGAACCGACCTGTAGTTTGGCAGAATTACTTTACACATCATTATTCTTAGTAAAACATGTATTTTTATTTCAGCTGAAAAATTATTCATGTATTATTTGTTCACTTCACATGCACTGTAAGGACTCTTTCAACCATTTCAATTGGATCTGTAAGCTTCAGCAGTATGAGCTATTGCTTGCTGGAAAATACTATTTATTGTTTATATGTAACTTTACGTTTAGTAACACATTCATAGTATAATGCAGCATAATGCAATCATAATAATAGTATATTAATTTCATTTGATAGGTGCGCTTTATATTGCAAAGAGTACAGACAGTGGCTGACAGAGCTGAAGAAACAGAACAGTACCTTGCCAGCAAATTAACCCTTCTCTTTGAAATCCCTGTAATATGAAAACCCTAAAATCAACCTACTAATATTACACAGACCATCAAATACAGACAAAGGAGACCCCACCCCACCCCAGCATCTACACTATAACAGCTGCTTTGGAATAACCTTTGACTTTCTCCTAATGATGCACGTATACACACACACTTATGAATGAATTTCCACTTTGTTCATAACTTGGCTTCATACAAGGATGGACTTTAAAGAATATCACCAACATGCGCACACACACGCAAACACACAGACACACTCAGAGCCAGTGTCGCAACTTAAAACTGCTAGTCTCATATGTTAGTTCTGATCTGTAGCCCACAGCCTGATCCTTTAACAGGCACAGCATTTCCATCTGCCAGGCCCTTAGCAGGACAACCACGATTAGGCCTGTGCTGGCTCACTGTGTTGTTGGTGTTTGAGTGGGGGTGTGTGAGTGAGTGTCTGTTTGTGTGGGTGCCAACACGCCCTATTTGGAACCAGCTGAGTGCTGGAGATTTGTTGGCACAGGAGTCTTTTAGCTGATCTGCTGCTCAGTGGCTTTCCAGGAGGGCTTCTATTAATCCATCTCTACCATAAATTATACAGGATGGGTCAAACAATCACTCGGCCCGTGTTTTGGTGCTTAGTCACAAAGAGAAACGTGATCTCTGTGAACATTGTGCCTGCCTGTTTTGTGATAAATAAAAACTACTAACAACCACCATATGAGGTGAGAAAACCCATTTCATCCAACAGATTTGATGAACGCATGAGGTCAGTAAAAAATATTAAAAACAAGATAACATAATGTTGTCTGTTAGCCACTCATTTCCATCTGTAAAGTCACACTCAGAGGAGTTAATCTGAACAATTACAGAAGTCAGGGTCCTTTTCTGATGTTTTAGAAACCACAAACATACCTTCATCAGTTAGCATATAATTGTTACTATTTCATACCATAAAATTTATTCAGGAACAAAAAATTCTATAATGTAAAACACATATATTCAGTTGTTCAGTTAGTCATAAGGGGTCATCATAGCAGATAGTTCTGCATATTTGATTTTGCAAACTTTTTATGCAGAGTCTGCCAATTCAGAAACTAAGAATTCTATAAAGTTTAGAAAAGTCATTATAGTTGTTCATTAAATGAACTTGAATGTCTATACAACCTTTCATGAGAAATACACAACAATTGTTGTAACGTAACATAGTGCACTTGATAAAAAAAGTCTAACGGTAACCAAGATCTAGTTTCTCATAGGGGCCCATGAGAAACTTATCAGTAATATCCTGTTCACTGTTCAATATTTGTGCTTTTTCTTTGTCCTTTTCTTTGTTCAGATAATTTGTTACACAAAACCATCTGGGATCTTCGGGTCCAAAGTAGGACTGTCACAAGAACGCTGTATTGGTGAGAGCTGTGTCAATAATGCACAAATCATAATATCATAGTAACTGTGAAATAATTCTATTTGTATGTTTTGTACAGTTATGTTTACAGATCTCTGACCACACCTGTGCACTTATATGTTGATCTATAAGTCAAAAAAAGAAAAATAAACACCTTAAAGAAAGATTTGCATAAAGGTAGTAACACTCAGAATAAGTATGATGTTTTTTAACATTTTGGGGACCAGGTACATTAGCCTCTGACATCAGAAGTAGGAAATTAGAGTTCATCCACTCATTCATGCCTTTAGTGCCTTTAAGATGATTTGGGTCATCTATTCAATTCAATTCAATTCAATTTTATTTCTATAGCGCCAAATCACAACAAAAGTCGCCTCCAGGCGCTTCATAGAAAAACCCAACAATCATATGACCCCTATGAGCAAGCACTTTGGCGACAGTGGGAAGGAAAAACTCCCTTTTAACAGGAAGAAACCTCCGGCAGAACCAGGGGCGGTCATCTGCCGCGACCGGTTGGGGTGAGATCTGGCTTCATAGATAAATAATGATGCGTATCATCAGCATAACAATGAAAACATATGCAGTGATTTCTGTTAATATTGCCTAAGGGTAGTATAATGTAAAAAGTATTGGTCCAACTATAGAACCCTGTGGAACTCCACGACTGAGTTTAGTATATGAAGAAGACACTTACATGCACAAATTTGAATCTTATCAGGTAGATACAATTCAAGCCACTGCAGCACAATTCATTTAATATCAACAGTGTGTTCTCTATAGTAAAATATTGGGATCAATGACACTGAACATTCAGAGCACAGAGATGACTTCACCGTCAGAGGCTATAAGGGAACTAAGAGGTTCCCTTATGATTTGAATTCCGATTTGAATTCCAGTCTTATCAAATCTATGCTATCCCTATCCAGCAGTTTCAAATATACTTTAGTGTTTTTTGGTCCCTGGAATACATTTTACTACAGTCGCTGGGGTCTCTAGTGGGGGAAAAATCAACTGGAAAGGTAAACGAGTTGTTGGTGTAGTAGGGCCTATGCCATCAACAGGTTACTCACAAGCCAAGTATACTGGCTCATATATAGGCTGTTAATGATATAGGTTTAGCTATGTGGGAAGTGAACTAGAACAGCATGAAGCCAAGGCCTCCAGTAATATTATGAAGAATCCTGGAGTAGTTCAACATGCACAATAAGCAAATATGCAGGACTACCTCCATTTCTTTCCAACATATGGCTAAAAGTAGAAACATCATTTTTCAGAGTGATGCTGGAAAGCTAGTTTATGCATTTATTACTTTGAGACTGAACTAGTATAATTTCGTATTAGATTGTTCTAAAGGATCCCTGAAAACTCTTCAACTGACCCAGAATTCTGCAGCAAGAGAACCAATTGGGACATTGTAACTTCTGTTTAGTTGCTTCTTGTTAAATCCAGAATTGGATTTAAAACGCATACAAAATCTTCAATAATCAGTCATATCGTCACATCATCATAGTGCCTTATTATCCTAACAGAATACTTTGGCTTACTTGTTGTTCCCAGAGTTTTTAAAAGTAGAATGGGAAGCAAAGCCTTCAGCATGAGGTCGCTCTACTGCAGAACCAGCTCCCAATTTGGATTAGAGAGGCACGCTCTCTCTACTTTTAAGATTAGGCTTAAAACCTTCCTTTTTGATAAAGCATATAGTTAGGGCTGGACCAGGTGAATCTGAATCCTCCTTTAGTTACTCTGCAATAGGTCTAGGCTGTTGGGGGCTTCCTATGTTGCAATAAGCATTTCTTCTTCACTCATTTTCTTCACTCCCTGTGTGTGTAGTCAATGAAAATGGTTCAATTAGAGATCAAGTTTCAATTTCCTCAGTTCAGTAGTGGTCAGATCATGTCCATTCAACTGTTGGGAAGTGATCTTTAACTTATATGACCTGGGATGCTGTGGTTAGAGTGTTATTATTTTTCCTCTTTGGTCAGACAAATCACCTCTGAAGTTGCTGCAAAGTCACACATTTAAAGGATATTTACTTTTCATTTCCAGAAGAAAAATACCAGCGACATTGAGAAGTGACGTGTGTATGATGGAAGACATCAGAGACAATTACTGATTCCTTTGGTTTATATTTGATGATTTTGTGGTGGAGCCTGGACTGAGACAGACGAATTGCTTTAGATACAGAAGTTGACATTTAATTTAGAGCATGAGTCAAAAAAAAGCATCCACTCATTCTTATTTCTTTATCTTAGCTCACATGCTCCTGATGTACCATGTACTTGTAAGACGTCCCTGAACTAATTTAAGCATTGTCTTTCTAGTCTCACTCCTAAACACACTGCTGCATCATACACTATTTAAATTCTGCTCAGCCTGGTGTGTTCATATGAAAGTGATAGCATGCTTGAGGGAGCAGCCAGCTGCTATCAAAAAGGTTGTGACTGTTTTACACCAGGCAGAAGACCGATTTAGATGAACACATTTTAAATTAGGGCAAACTTTTACATTATTAGCAATGCTAGCAGCATGTCTCAGTGAATAGAAAAATGTCTGCTAATCCTGCAGCATGATACTGCTCAATTATCTCGGCAAAATGCAAATTTAGATGTCACTGTTTGACCTTAACATCAAAATACCTAAAACAGCTGTGAACTTTTAGGGCATGGGCGCGGGCCCTTGGTTGGGTTGGGTGGGAGGTCTGTGGTGTCTGTTACATAAACATTCACAACTGATACTTTCAGTCCTGTGGGTTGGAGAGAAGTCGTCTGTGGATGTATGTATGCTATAGTTCATGTTTGTGTTATGTCAGTGAGTTTGCACAAAAAGGTGGGCAGAAGACACGCTTTCCAAGTGCTCAGTATATATCAACAGTTGAGTATCAGGCGTATCATTACTCATGTTCTGCTTGCGTATTCAAGTTTCCAGCCATGGCTTTAAAAACCTACTTCGTCTAAATATTAAAGCCATATTGCAATGCAGGGATGCAGTTCTATTGGCCTATTGACCTTTGTAGCTAGCTACTAAAGCTAATTAGCTGAAAAAGTAGCAGACAGGACTGCATTAAGATCATATATGATTCTGTGATTGAAATAACTAACTGGGATCAGAAACACTGCCAGAAATCATTGTATGTGTTCTCGGTTTGGTGTGCCATCCATGAATATAGGGTTAAAGGTCTTTCGTGAAAAGAAGACCTTATATGTGAACATGATCCAGAAACTTGAACTTCAGAAACCAAACTCGATTAAAAATGGACTTAGGCAAAGTGAAAAACAGTTCTCTCGTCAGACAAATTGAAATGTAGAGTTTTTGTTGGAGAACATGCATGCCAAATGTCCTGAATAAAAGAGGAGAGGGACCATCCAGCTTGTTATCAGGGCTCAGTTCAAACGCCATGCATCGAGTACATGAAGAAACATGTGCATAAGTGAATTGAGCAACTTCCATAACTGCAAAGGCACCATCAATGCTGAAAAGTTTAGACAGGTTTTAGAGCAATATATACGCCCATCCAGATTACAGCTTTTCTGGGAGACCTCCTATATTTCTGCAAGACAATGCAAAACTATACTTCATCTATTACAGGAGCATGGGTCTGTAGTGGAAGAGCCAGGGTACAAGCTGACCTCCCCGTAGTCCGGACGTCTCACCAATTGAACGGTTTTTGTGCATCGTGAAATGAAAAATATGACAAAGATGACCCAGGAGTGTTGAGGAGTTAGAATCCTCTATCACGCAAGAATGGGGCAACATTCCTTTCCCAAAAGTCCAACAACTCGCCTCAGTTTCCAGATGTTTAGAGACCAGTGAAAACAAGAGGGGATGTGCCACAGTGATCTGATATGTTTTCACGTCAGCAAACTGAATTATGATATTATAATATTTGCATATTATCTGGTAACGTGCTATTTACTTATGTGATTATTTCTGAAGCAACATGTTAAACATAGTGAACCTAGAAATTCTCATCTTTCTTTAGTTGCTGCTCTCTCCAGTAGAATCTACACACATTGAAATGTATCAATATTCAAACACTGACGTGATCACAAACTCACAGTTAAAACACCAGCCTCTATAAAGTAATATCACTTTATCTTTAAAACCAGACAGAGAATTAAATTCAATAATAGATCTGTCTGCCCCAAAGTCATATTTTTAAATTCTCAACGTAATGTATTTGTGCTATGCCTCTGCATCTATGAGAGCAGAGCAGTTTTCTCCAGCAAAGCAGCCATAGACTGACCATCATTAAACCATGTGCTGCATTTCAAAGGCAGTAAAGGGAGCTGACGTGATTGGCCATTATGGGAGCCCATCCAAACTCCACCTGCTGATACCACATTTACCCCCACATACCCACAGAAATGGATTGATCCTGCTTCCCTGATGGAATGGTGCTATTTTTAGCAAAAGAAGTATATGTACCATAGTTTTCTGCGCGATGTGATGATCTACTAATATGCAGTGACAGGAGAAAACAACCCAGAATGACAATGAAATTGTGAAAGGATCAACATGGCAAGTATGTGTCATAAACAGCACTGAAAAGCAAAGCATGCAAGTGTTTAATATACCCAAATAGACACTCACTGTTAGCTCAGAAGGTATGCTGTTATCTGTCTGTTGCTGTGGGGGATGGTTTTGCATAGAAAATGGTGCAGAGGTTTAGGCTCTGAGATGAATGACCAACAAATTTGGCTGGTTTTGCAATGTGCTTAGTTTCTGTGTGTGACAGGTAATGGAGGGGGACGTGTGCTTTTGGACTGAAAGTGTCTCACAGTGTGACACTGATGTTTTCTCTCAAAAAAAAAAAGGAAAAATCACAAATCACAATCTTGCAGGAGCATATTCCCCACGTCTGATACTGCCTAATAAATCCTGTTCTGACACTTCTCAGTGAACTTTTAAAATATGCTAGAGCTAACAGATGTTTGTCAGTGTGAAGTTGCAAGTTTTACTTCAATCTGGCTCTAAATTTATTGAAAAATGATTC
Organism: Aulonocara stuartgranti; assembly: GCF_965226115.1. Classification (NCBI taxonomy): domain Eukaryota; kingdom Metazoa; phylum Chordata; class Actinopteri; order Cichliformes; family Cichlidae; genus Aulonocara; species Aulonocara stuartgranti. Next base: position 30,821,143 of record NC_138946.1, read on the forward strand.
ATCACCAATGGCAAGTCCATCCTAACAATTTGGCTGAAAAGATACATTTGTGTAATAATTCTACAAACATCCTTATCATTTGTATTCTGATGGTGTGCTCGCTTTTGTCTTCCCAATACTGTAGGCACAGCTGATCCAATTTCCAGTGTTTTAGAGCTTCATGACCTGCTCTCTTGAGTCTAGTCAGGTTTGGTCTATGCTGAGAAAACTCATCGTTGTTTAGAATGTCCTGATATGTCACTTAGCTCTGAATCCATATTTCCCTACTGTGCTAGTTAGTCTTGAACTTGAAACTTGAATTAGCAGATGGACGAGCCACAAATCTACCTAAGTATAATCTAAATGTTGCTTTCCGGGGAGGACACGGCTCAAGCAAATCTGACCTTTTATGTAAATTGGTTACCACTGACACTAATCTACTTCAATGTTATACTGATGACTTTTACTTTTGGCTGCTCCCTTATTCCCAAAAAATCGCTTCAGCAGGAAGCTCTGCGTGTGTGATTTGGATGATTTTCACACCACATGCCCTTCCTAACGCAACCCTAAATGGGATTTGGGTTTTCTTTAAAGACTAAATCAGGGATCTTTTTAGACAAATGTGTAAACCACTACACTATGGAGCCACAATGTTTCTAATATTTCCACATCCTAAAATGTTACCAAGTTTAACAATTATGACTGACTTTCATTTTGGTGTGAGATGTTTGGACTCGTCTATTTAAAAACATTCCCTGTAAAACTGTAAAATACAAAAAAAACATCTACTTTTCATAACTCCTAATGAAATCACCAAGGGAAGGACCACAGGACAGAATGAAGATGCAATATTGGAAATCCTTAAAATTCCTTACCTTGTACTAGCAGCCGTGTGGTGTGAATAGCCTCTCCCTGGGGGCTGAAGGCTCGACACATGTAGGCCCCCCGATCTTCCCGGGTGATGGATAGCACCGTCAAACTCCCATCGGACACCTGAGCGCACACACAAACATGTAACTTTAAACGTCAGTACTGAATAAAACCCAGAAGACAAATAGTTTTGTTGTAATGAGCCCCCTCCCTGAGCCTGGTTCTGCTGGAGGTTTCTTCCTGTTAAAAGGGAGTTTTTCCTTCCCACTGTCGCCAAAGTGCTTGCTCATAGGGGGTCATATGATTGTTGGGTTTTTCTCTGAAAGTACTATTGTAGGGTCTACCTTACAATATAAAGCGCCTTTAGGTGACTGTTGATGTCATTTGGTGCTATATCGCAGTACAGAAACAAGACAATCCTAAGTGTTAAAAGCAACTAATCAATCAAAGTCTTTGAATTTGGTTGTGAAAGTGCCAAGGAGTTAGACCCATTCGAGATCAAAAAGTAGCTTCCTTTGATTTTGACTCGGTCTGCTAGGTTTAAGTCCTTCGAGCAGTATGTTGTGTTATGCAGTGTGGCTGTTAAACATTTCCCTTTACAGCCAAACCTCTTATAGAAGCAAGTCTTGCTAATTGGCAACCATTTACAAATGCCTCCAAGCACTTACTTGAGCAGTTAATTTGAACTTCTATCTAAATTAACTTTAACTTCAGCGGTCACCAAGAACAAAAATAGAATCATGGGTTAATCCAAAAAATGAAACACTCTCTGAAAAAAATGATTTTTCCAGGTGAAAAGTCTTTTCTGAATGAGACCTGGCCAGAGGGCAGCAAGTTGTTTGTTATAACAAAAAATGCCTGCAATCAACATCATCTGCCAGGTAGTATGTCTACTTGCAGACCAATCCCTGTTATTTATTGCATGTTTGTTATTCCCATATCCCTGTATGATTCCTGTAATATCCAGGTTCCTGACCACATACAGCTTCATTTTATGTGCTTCCTTAGTTAGACATCTGAGGACCCACATGAAGACAGAAAATATCAGTGTGAAAGTTTTTTATTTGGGGCAGACACTCAATGACCTTAGCAATAACAGAACACCAAATAAAAGGGTCAGTAAATCAGACGCAATAACTGCAGAACCCATTTTTGGAAAATGACTTTATTTTTTCCAGATCGTCGCTGTCTTGCATAAAACCTACTGAATCGCTGGCTTGAGTTGAGAGCATATCCTAATTTTTGGCACCCCTCCACCTGCTGGAAATCTAGGCAACCGCAACCATCCCTGGGAGTTTCATCTAACAGCCCATTTCCACAGTGGAAACCCAAACAACACCACATTACCACTTATTTTGTTAAATTAAAGCACTGCTCACCATCCAGATCTGTCTTCAGAGATTTTTCTCCTAAATCAGATCAGAGTGCAGCCACTCATATCAAAACCAAATTGTTATTCAGATTAAAATCTCTCCCACATCTTTGTGTTAGCACATGCTCATGGTTTACGGTTGTTATCAGTCTATAACAGCCCAAAGTATCGTGACTAACTTGGGAGAAAGCTGCTGCCTGAGAGAGGGACAAATTTATATGTATAACTCTCCTGTGAACAAAGCTCAGTCACCTAAATAATTGATCTAAACTGAGGGAGTCATTCCCGTTCTTCTTGCAGGATTCATTACTGTACAGCAACAAAACGATCACAAAAGGCTTCTTTTTAAATGAAAATAAAAGTTCTGTTACATTATGTGTGAATGGAATAATGGTTACTGAGAAAAACTCCCAGTGCTGGAACACACAGTGAATCTTATAATCTCTGATTGTTGAAAGTAGTAAGGAAACAAGGAGTCAAGCTGAGGAGTTGTCTGTTAATTGAATGTTGCCATTTCAAACGTAGATCTCTCAATCTAAAGACTGCGAACGCATTTATTCAACCTGAGAAGTTAAGTCACAACAGCCTGACCCGAGATGCTGTTACAGCTCAAAACATCTTTTAAGTGACCAATGTGAGACGTTCAAGGCAGCAACAGACTTTCACCAGAGAGGTTTTAAATGTTATTCCTCTCCAGCAGACCTGCAAGCCAGCACTAAGCTCCCTGCCATCCAACCTTTCTGATCATCTTTGCTTGTTGGGAAGCTTTTATTGCAGGCTAATGAGATGCCATCAACTTGAGTGACACTAGCTTCTCTTCTCACCATCTCTCAGCCAGTGTGCTCCATGCCCCCCTACACACAAACACTCACAGTGAAGAGAACATGTGGGAGAAAACCATAACGTCTGCAATATTCACTAGACTTCTGAATTCTGCTCTGATGATTAAGACTACAAGACTAGACATCTGTGGAAGTATCCCTTGGCATTTTTTCCTTGTTTATATATGATGCTAAGAAAACTGAGCTAAGTGAAAGACCCCACTCACTCAAAACTGGTAGAGACCAAATGTGGAGCTACAAAAACATTCAATATCAGATTGTACTAAAACTTGAAACTAAAAGATGGTGTAGCCCCGTATCAGCTACTGGTGTAAAGAAGCAACAGTTTGCTAACAAGTAAACTTCTACATATTTAACTGTCGAGTCGGCACCTTGCTGGTAGACTTTGCATGATGAGGCCAGATGCTTCGTACAAACACAGTGGTCTCAGTGCCTGCAACTGTTAGTCTAAACATAGCATGACTATAGTAACATATTTAATAAACAGCTGATACGAATATAAAGTATTTACCTTATACTTGGCACTGCTGACCATGAGACTACCTTCCCGCAACCAGCTGACTGAGGGTTTGGGATTCCCAAAGGCTATACAGGTCAAAGTGATGCTCCCCCCCTCCTTGGCCTCCACGTACTGAGGTGGTGTATCTGTGAAAGTTGGGGGGGCTGAAGAGACAGAGCAGAGGTTGGAAAGGAAATATGAACAATAAAATTAATAAAGGTAGGAAACATACACAATAAAACAAAGAAAAACCTGCATAGCTGCTATTTTCTCTAGCTGCTACCTTCTTTTACAGAATGAATAGAAATAATCCATTGTGATGTGATAAAAGTCATATAAAATCAGTGGCTACCAGTGAACGTGGTGGTGAAAAGTCAGAAATCAAGACAGGGGAAAGTACTTTTTCATGGAACTGTTTAAAAACAATTTAAGAATTTCTAAGTTGTTGTTGGACAAAGATTGCCTGAGTAAATACAAAATGCAGATTTATTTCCATGTATTAAGGGAAAAAAATATGTAAATCTACCTGGTCTTATGTGAAAAAGTAATTGCACTAGCCACACACAGCCCTGATTACTGACAGATCTGTCGAATCACTTAAATACAAAGTGAAATAGGCTCTAAAGAGACTCAAGAACAAATGAGAAACAAAGTCGTTGACAGCACTGGGACACTAGCATGGAGATGCTTTGGAATGATCCTAAACAGGGTATTTTGTATTTATTTGGGTAATCTTCTTTAAGTTTTACAAATAAATAAATAAACTGCAACAAAGCTGACATTTTGTCATTACACAGTTAACTGAATTCAGAGATATAAACATACAGTTTTTAAAGCATAATATTTTTACAGTTAGAAATCCATTACTGCAGATTAAAGCGGGCAGACGGCAAAATAACTGTTCGTCTTTTCGGTCACTTTTTCCATATTTCTGTCTCCTTCAGCTTTTACAGTTTTACGGCTTCTGAACTTTTATAAGGATCCTTTAAAATCCTAATGCATTTGACCCTAATGACAAATATGAATTATATTTTTTGCTTTTTAAGTCCCAACTGAGTGCTTACCACAGCAAAAACAAGAACTGGGGAATGAACAGGAAGAGAAAAGAAACAACTAAAGACCTGCTGTACAAAGATCAGTACACATCAGAATTCTGCATTGTTAGCTGTCAGACTAAGGATTAGGGTTAGTTAAGTTGGGAAAAAATGTGATACTGTATTTCAGAGAAATCTGTTTACATTTAGTGGCGTTCTGATCTCTAAACCTCTGTTTTATCTCAGAATGCAGACCTCTTTACTTTTTGCAGACTTGAAGCAGACTGGGAGCAGCTTGACAATAGGAAGTTTTCTCCCAGATCTCCTAATACCTTATCATTAGGAGATGAATACATTTACAAAAAAACATCTAAATGTTAAAACTAGAAATGTCTCATTAGCAAACACATTTAGAGTCTCAAAACCCAATTAATGAAGTCCACAGAACTTACTGTAGAAGTCAGCAAATGAACTTGGACAAATTGGGACAAGGCTTGTGTATAAAAGTGTTCCTAGGAGAACAGTGACCCCGATAACTGTCAAAGACATTTGAAGGCACCAAACTTCTTGGATGTCTGATCAAACTGTGTATCCAAACTTGCCCTGAATGATGGCTCTAACAGAGCTTCAGAAGTCCTCCCAGGAGGATAAACATTTGAGAAGCACACCATAAATCCTGCCTTCAGGGCAAACGAAAACCAGGTTTGGCTTTAAGAAAAGTCTGATTGTCAATGAGGGGCCCACCCAAAGCCCAGGCCAAGCCTTACACAACACGTATACTTGCTGTTGAGACTCGAATATAGCTTTTCACAGGTACTTACTGAGGATCGACCAAGACTTAAAAACAGAGAAGCTGTAATTGCTGTCATAGTTTCTAAATCTTATTTGGTAGACATACCAAGAAAGATAACACGCTCACACACTCATAAGAGTGCTATAAATGCATGAACAGTTTAAAAGTATTAATGCTTTCAGTTAAAAAGTGAGATGCAGATTTGACAGTTTCTGCAGTAACAATGATTTATTAAATTAAGTAAGTGTAGTGACAGTTGATAAATTAATATTTTAACACAGCTAAGCCATCTGAGCAAGATAAACTCTTAAAAAAAACCCTTCCTTTCAGAGTTTTGATAAGTGTGATTTTTGTTTTTTAAGAATTAAACATCAGTGTGCCTGACATGGTGCATTTGGTTAATACCATTTTTTAAAATCCTCTTTAGCTCCGTTGCTGGCTAGAATATAAGGAGGGATGATCATACAAGACAACTGGCACCATACTCCAACAGAAATACAGTTAAGCTGTGTTACAACTGCCCTGCCCCCACTGAACTCATGCCAATTACAGTCTATCCGAGTGCACATGTCAATATCGCTGTCAATGATTCAATGCAGATTTTGTTTGAGCATAATTCCTTTTTTGATATTCTCAATCTAATCACCTTAGGACTCAAGCTGATCTGCTTACATGTGTAATCTCTAGCATGTTATTCCATCTGCAGCTATGAGCCAGGCCATAGTGCTAATTCCACGTCTCACATTTTACCATGCCACACAGCTAAGACCGATTTTACAGTTATGGAAACGCAGACTTCCGACCTCATTATATAGCTGTATTTCCTTGTAACTAGTTGTCTTACTACTGGTTAAAATAAAGGGTGGATAAGACCAACTGTACTGCTATGGAAGACTGCTGGATACTGCAGCTGGCACTCAAAGTTGCTACCTAAGCTAGGTACACATGAATCTCATTGCCAGTGCTGTTATTTGCTCAACCTGTCAGTCGCTTTAATTTGGGCTTTACTTGTGTGTATGAAAATACAGTAATATACACTAGTACGTGAAAATAATATCACTTAAGGCAGCGGTCCCCAACAAATTCAGAAACATGTATTCAGATTGTTATTTAAAAATCATTTTTAGTTTTAAGCAATTTTTTTTGACACATTTCTAAAATATTTGTGTGTTCTTAGTTGTGTTTTTTGTTTGAGCAGTGGAGAAACAGAGCATTTACCCCATTACAACTTATTTCTGCAGGGGTGCTTTAGAGCATTAGTAAGAGGGAGGTAGTCACAGGTTAACCATGCTCTGCAATGCAGTCCAGCAGGATGCTGTTCAAATATCATTGTGGAGCGAAACAGGATGAAAGTCAACAAACTGTTTTTGTAAACAAATCCTACGACTGACAAGCAGTGAAATTTAAAGGCTGTAAGTTGCAAATCAATTTCAATATGCAATATAAATGGCACAGCAGTGTAATAAACTGTTTTACCTCTTCTTCCACCACTAACAATAACTAATTACTATAATAACTAATTGGTATACTGACTACAGTAGCTATCTATGAGTCAATTTTTAATGCTGCATTTTGTCTGAGTGGTTAGGACACTCCACTGGCCAGTAATCATGTGTGCATCTGCTTTTTGACAGGGAGGAGGAACAGTGACCCCTTCATTCTGTTTTCCTCAAGGACCTTAAGAAGTGCTGAAAAGCTTGTGCGAGGGTGCAAACTGGCACACAGACGAGAAAGGAAAAGACATGTCAAAACTAAGGAGGGACAAACAGGCAGAGATAAAGAAGAGCAAAAAAATAAGAAAGACTCCATTAGACAAAAAAATAGAGATACTGGGTCTGGCATGTAGCATGCACTGCAAAGTGCTGCTGCAGAATGGTGTGCTTTTTCAAGATGGAGGTATTGAAGACCAACCCTATAACATTTGAACCTTTTTTTATTTTATTTTTTTGGTATCACCTTATCTGCATTTGGGCTTCACCATGACTGAAAGGACCAAAGAGTGCAGGACTTTAAATCTTCTAATTGGAAAAAAGCCTTAATACAAGCAAGGTAATGTTTTTCCCTGCTAGGTAACCTAGAATTTCACTTAATCATTCAAGCAGAAACTTGCATACTTATTAAACTGATTTTACCAACACTTCCCATCTTGCAGCTCATGTCTCATGTCTCCACTCATACACTCTTTCAGGAATGCCGATCTCAAGTGACAGAAGTTCACAGGAATGAAGGAGGCAATTTTACGGAACTTGTCTTTTTGCATCTCACCAGAAATCTAGAAACAGCACTTCTGTCTTAATGTGCCAGTCCTGCTGGCACTGAAGGCCACAGTGTGAAAACCAAAAACTACAGATGTTTGGCAGTGAGAGGTTGAGTGCAAACAGAAGAACTATAATTAGAAGTTCTGCTTCATCTAGATGGTCAGTATAGCACCAAGCCCCCCGAGTGTTCTTCATAAAGTTACTGGTCACACTTAAAACCCTTCTTCAATCAGCTTCACTGTCTAATTAAGTTTTTTTGGGTTGACTATGTGTCTTCTTAGTTGGATGGTCAGAAGATTTGCATTTACTATAAACCAGCGGTCCCCAAACTTTTTTGCACCACAGACCGATTTATGTCCGACTATTTTCACGGACAGGCCTTTAAGGTGTTGCAGATAAATGCAACAAAATAAAACCAGTACCGGCACCAACAAAAAGAAAATTTAATCATAATACACAGGAAAAGACCCAGGGAAACAGAGTTAATGATAAAAACGATAAAAAATAAAAACAAAACTATCGCTAAATCTAAGTAAAACTAAAATTATCTTATTTGGGAATTCCCTTAGAAATGCACAAGTGCAGATTCATGTAGATGGTGTGGAAATTGAAAGAGTACTTGAACATAAGTTTCTTGGTGTGATTATAGATGATAAACCTCTGTATTGTGTTCATATTTTTGCTATTTAGCCAATATTAGCAGGTCTGATGGACCCACATTATTGCGTTACTAAATCAAACATCATAACAATTTATGTAAAAATACTTTACTTTTAAAGGCTAGCAATTCCTTAGCAGGTAGAGCAGGTCCCCTTCTAGTCAGAAGGTTGGTGGTTCAACCCCTGGCTGCTACAGCCATGCCTTAGTATCCTCGGGGAAGATACTGAACCCAAAGTTGCTGTCTGTTCAGTGCACGAGTGTGTCTGAATTTTAGATAGAAAGCACTTAAGCATATAAATAAAGTGCTTGGATGAATGATGTTGTTTAAAGCACTTTGACTGCTCAAGTGCAGCTGGGTTTTTCGAACAATATTTAATTTAAAGAAACAGAGATGATAAGAAAGGTATGGGTGGAGAAAAAAAAGGTTTTCCTGAAAAAATATAAATGAAGCAATGTTTCAGATCATTACTAATAAAACTAATATTACTTCTTTGATGTGAATTAGAAATGGACCCTAATTATGTCAGTGTATACCACTCAGCTACATTGAACAAATAAACTATTTGGGCCAATCTTCACATTTCCTATTTATTTTTCTTTATGCGTATTTACCTAACATATTTTAAGGTGGTGGAGAAGTGATGGTAATTAACTCTATTTACTAAGGAAAAAAGCTAAAAGTATCTCGCCCTATATGAAAAAGCAATTGTTTACTGTTTTTGCAGTGGCTTTGAGGCAGAGCTCTCAGGAGTGAGCATGAATTTCAGATCCTTTGGATTTGCATGGAAATGCTGTTCCACATCCTTTATATAGTACATCAGTCCAATGACTGTAAAAGGCAACCACAAAAGTAAAGGAAGGTCTTATTTTTCAAGCTATTAGCTCGTGTTCACACATTGGCTAGCACGGCAACTTAACAGATTAAAAATATGAATAATAATTCAGTTGCTGTATTTTTAATCACATCAGGCTATTCTGAATGGCAAAGCAAAAAGTCTTTTGAGTGGTATTTAAACTAATTAAAGATATCAACACTACAACAATAATTGTTAGTTAAGTTATTACAAGAGTGCATATAGAGAAAAACTGTATTTGATGGGAATCGAGGACCAGTTCCTGCAGAGAACCTGTTCCGGGTAGTTCAATTACTTGGTTCTACTTGCACTTGTGCTACTATCAGATGATTTCAGTGGATGTGCTGGAGGAGGAAAATAGTGGCACAGTCCACAGCATGGATATTTACAATACTTTAAATATTTGTTTTTATTGCACAAAATGACAACAGTGCAATGGTAAAGTGAAAACTCCAGCCAGAACAGAAACTGCATTATGTTGCTAACACAACTTCTGCTCTTTGCAATCATCTGCACAGACAGCATGCTAATGCTAAGCTAGCTAAGAACCCAGAGTGATGTTAAAGCTGAGTCTGAGTGAATGCCGACCGCAGCCCAACAGCCAGACCCTGAACTTCAACGTGTAACAAACTGCTGAGCAGTCAGACTATGTTTCTACGTGATCACGTTTCTAAAGTAGAATCACTGTGGCGATCACTTTGAAGTCCCTTTATGCTAGTTTTTATCTTTGCCGTGTGTTCACACCTAATTACTGAGAGACAGATCCTGTATGTGTGTCCTCATTAGGCGAGGGATTTGTGTTGCTATACGTTAACATTATGAGATGATGCATTTCAGGTCATATTACAGAAATGTGGAAGTAATGTAACAAACAGTGTAACAAATGACCTTCTCCTTTGAGTAATTAAGCAACGTACAGCATTACTTTAAAGAAAAGTGTTCTGTGTCGTATTTGTAATTCATTACTTTTTCTGAGTAACCACCCCAACACTGATCACAACAAAGAGAGGAAATACCTCCAACATGTACAGACATTTGCCTACACAGCATAATTTAATGAATGTAATCTCTTTGATATGCTGCTTAGTGATGGTTGTAACTCTCAAAGCAGAGCCAACGAGAACCCAGTGAGAATCAGTAAAACAATCCATAAAGAATAGAATCAATAACTGATGTTGATAGAATCAGAATCGCTAAATTCTTATCAATTCCCTTCCCTACTTATATCCTTCCCTAGGAAGTCTAAACACCGAAGGCACCATCCAACTTCTAGTGACTGCATGCTTACATACCAATGTTCGGTATACTCACTTTTGCAGAAATTAGTCTTCTGTCAGTGTTTCTAACTTCCAGGGTATTTTAGCCACATACCATAATAACACATAGCATGGTACTATTTTTAAAATAACCTGGCTTTTTTTGTATAAGACTGTTGTCATAACGACCTCCACAAATACTGGCTACACCTAAACTGCTTTATCTTTTTCTTCTTAGTGGAAAAACAAAGGAAACACTGTAACATATTCAGCAGTATATTCAACACATTAAAAGCACTTCATTTTCAAACAGCTTGACCACTTTAATAAATTTTCTGTCTAAGAAAATGTAACAAAGTCAACTTCAGCACATCCGTTTTGTGAAGCTTAGTTTTAGCAATATATTCTGGAAAACTGGCATGCTTGTCAGCTGTCCCCTGTACACCACTGACTGTCTGACTACAGCGATGATCGGAGCCGTGTGGTTCATGCTTGGTACAGTGACAGGATGTTAACAGACAGTGAAGGAGTAACAGGCAGAGAGAAAGGAGGCTAAGTTAGGAGCCTGAGGCTTCTAAACACTGCTGGGAAAGAGGATGAAGAACCAAGACAAAACAAACGCAACGCTGATGAGACTGAACTTGGGGGGTGGGGGACAGGGGCTGCAGGACCGTATCTGATCTGTCTGTTACCACAGCAACAAGCATCTTCATATGCTGTCTGATTAAGTGAGTTGACGAGTGCTAGAACTGCCACATGAAGGCAAGAATATTCTCATCTGTGAAGCCCTGTGAGTGTTAACACTCAGCTTGGTTTGTGCGCAGGTATTCTTTTCTAGAAGTGCAGCAAATCTGTGACACTGCATGTACAAGAGGGGACGCAGTGCTCTGCACAACTTTTTCAAGTCAAGTTCTTACAAAAGAGCCACAGTGTAACCAATCAGAAACCACAAATACTGTCAGTTGAACCACAACATTAACATTAACAATCCCAGTACAGCTTTATGTTTTAACTCTTTCAAATGGCTGAAATCAAATCACTTTAGACAAGTAGAAAACAGAACATCTCCTGTTTCTCAAATGTGAGAACTTTTTTCTATTACATCTTTGTGACACAGAAGGATATGTATGGTTTCTGGACTGTTGCCTAGGTGAAACTAGTAGTCTAAAGAATCATATCAGCTCTGCAAATTCTGACTGATTTGTTAGACTATGAATTATAGCAGAACTGTATTTTAGTGATGCTCTATGGCTACTACAGGCAGCAGAGACACAGATATAGAAAGTGCTGTGCAATCAATTTTTTTTACCCTAAAATCTTCATTTGTAAAAATGTTTGTGGTGGGGCGTGGTCTGCCCGTAATCACGCCCGCTGGGTTAAAACACGGGGACTCAGGTGTGTGTGGTGTTGTTGTGGTGAGTAGGGCAATAAAGATGGCTCTGAATGATGATCTGTGGTCCCGCCGTGCCTTATTCTCACCACAATGTTCATTACATATTATTTGAGATGTAATGTCTATTGCACAGTACATTTGACATATGTATTTACTTGCTATGTGACCGAAAATCTGATTCAGCAATATTATCAAGTTGCTTACTCAATTGCTTATAATTAGCAAAACCCTGCAACCTTCTGCAGTGTTTATCTTTTGAAGTGTTCAGTGCCAGCCCTACGTTTCCCTGCTATTAGATTATTTTTCCCTCCACCATTAGGCTAAGCACTGCTAAATCCATCTTAAAAAGGGGAAGGACTAATCATTATGGAAACAGACATAAACAAAAATGAGAGTTTGCTAGCTTAATATTTTGCACAATGCATTTTGATAATAACTAGTATCGGAGCTCAGGGAATTCATGTGTTTTTTAAACCTGGGTATTTGAACACATATGCTCTAACGTTCCCCACACATTTTTCACATCCACCCCAGTGGCGTTCCATCAGGACAAGCAAGGCGGTGCTTGCCTAGTATAAAAAATTAAAAGAGACATCAGTTAAAATCAAAGTGAAAATGTGTTTCCATAATGATCTTAAACACCACAGTCATAAGGTTTCTCACCTGTTTGCAACTATTCTTTATATTATTGCCAAATTGTGGTCACAACTCTTAGCTAATGCCAATGCTCCCCATTTCTCACAAAAACATGACAAAATATCGGTGCTTGGGAAGAAGAGAAAACATATGGACACATTATATATTTAATGTCAAGGGAAATGAGACGCTTTATGAAACGTGTGCAGGAACTATCAGTAAAAACACGACAAGCTAAGACGTTATATTTTTATTCAGCTGAATCAACTTTAGTTTTGTCTGTGACAGGCTTGTGCAATTTAGTTGACTAGACTGAAACTAAAAGAATTTAGATGATTAAATTATTAAATTATGATTGCACCTAAATAACATGTTAGCAAAAACACTATTAAAACTACATCAAAATTTGTGTCAAAATTAACAATGCTGTGGAAACAGAGCTAGCATTAGAAAGAAAAGGAGCTTCTGTGAATTATCATTGTAACAAATAGGTTTTCTCTTACTGGTCATCTTGGCCAACATGTTTAATGTAGAATAGTTAAAGTGCAATGTCAGAACGTTTTCATTAATTCCATTAGCACGTGAGGAAAGAAAACCCTGATAATGGACAGATGGCTTCGGCTCCTACAATCTCTGCTTTAATAAAACAAGCAAGTTGATCTACTGCAGGCTCAGCCAGAACTTTCAAAATAGTTGAGAAGCTGAGAAATCAGTTGGTTGAATAAATTTACAAAGTTTAACCAGCTGTTTTGCTAATACACCACCTTCACCCTGTCTTTCAGCTGTGATTTGATTTATTTTTAATATATCTAATTATATATTATCCATCCATCCATCCATCCATTCGCTTCCGCTTATCCTTTTCAGGGTCGCGGGGGGCGCTGGAGCCTATCCCAGCTGTCATAGGGCGAGAGGCGATATATTATATACCTCTTTTTTTTTTTTTTAATCAATGCATAGCCCTGCTTTTCTGAGTTTTTTAACATATAGATGAGGTAGGATGTTAAATATAGCAGCTGGGATTGGCTCTAGCCCCACCCGTAACCCTGATAAGGATAAGTGGAAGAGAATGCATGGATATGTTTAGATAGTTGTCGTTAAATAATTATAGATCAGTGCATAAATATGTATATATATTAACGTAACAAGGGACTGCATATGTATATATTAGGCTGTAACCAGAACAAAAATATATTATGAAGTAATTAGAAGTAGGAATTAATACGAGTACGCATCCTCCTAATGATTGGAGGAATGGCTTTTAATGATTTTCTTTTAACTGTAAAGCAGACATCTTTAATGACTAAAAAACAAGAATTGCTGCACAACATAACATTTATTTTGGATTTTTTTTAATCCACACATGATCAAAAGGACAAACACAGTCTAAAGTACAAACACACACCCTCACTAACATCAGGCTAAGTGTCACCTTGACCAGATGTTTTTGGTAGCCATCAAAAAGTTTCTTGCTGGATTTTAAACTCTGTGCCTCAGCATCCACAGACCTCATTTTGTGATTTTTATAATATCACAAAATATCTCTACCAAATGACTGTGGAATATTTAGTAGCAAGGACTGGACTTGTTGCACAGGTCACATCCTACCACAGTATCATGCTGGAGTTCACTGAGCTCCTGAGAGCGACCGATGCCTATTATTGGTATATTTTTGGGGACAATATGATCTTTTCTTCTATGAACTAATCAAATAGAATGACTGACTGTACCTTTAAAATAAAAGATTTAAAATTGATATCTTCAAAGTGGCCTGTTTACAGTACTACAATGCTTTATTAGGTTTACATCTAACCCTTGTGTTGCATTAAAGATGTAGCACATGCAGCCTATTCACAGAATCTACATTATTAGGCATTTCAGCATCTGTTATGCAAACACTCTTTTATGTGTTCAGTGCATCCACAGGCTAAGAAATAACAATCTAAAAGACTTATCGATTTGCATTCATTATTTTGCATCTTTGAGGGTTGATCTGTTCAGTTTGTTTCTATTTCTGCTCAGTTTTGTTTTTCCATTTCATCCATTTGTGTCTCATTGTACCTCTGTACTTTTGTCATAGTTGTTTTGACTGCATTGTGCCTTTTTCAGTCGTTTTTTATGTGAGTCTTAGTTCCAGTTTGCTTTGCCTGTCTTTGGTATTTTCTTTTACGTGTCTTTGTATTAAGTGTGCATCTCTTTAGAAATGTTTTCATATTTTTATGTTAAACCTGTTTGTTTTATTTCTGAGACATAAAGAAAAGCAGAATCATTTTTGTTACTTTGTCTGCCTTTGAGTTTGAGTTTGTGAATGTCAAGAGACAGTCATTTGTATCAATTTGTGTTAAGTGTGCATCTTTCTTCAGCTCAAGAACAATCAGAAATCTTGGATTTCCATCAACAAGTGTAGCGCAATTCCTTCAAAGACTGTCAAAAAGTCTATATAAGAAGGTAATAATATTTCACACATACACAACAAAGGTATGACTTTGTACTTGTACTGTCTATTCAGTTATTGTTTCACACTGGCTTTACACTGAACCGCCTGAATAATGCATGATGTCAGATGCTTCTTACCGTTGACAGTTAGATGCACCCAGCTGCCGTTGTGGAAGGTGTCATACTGCTGCTCCAACATCAGCACCTTACACTCATACCAGCCGTGGTCGTCTGAACGCACATCCTCTATCCGCAGGGAGGACTTGCCATGCAGACTGGCCCGGCCTGGCCAAGAGGCGAAGCGGGAAGAGGACACGGAGGCGAGAAGGATGGTTGGATTGAATTTCATAAGGAAAATGAAGGAAAGGAAAGAAGGTGAGAGGTGAATGAAGAGAAGAGAGAAGAGGAACACCGAATGAATGTTAAAGCAACATCAGCCTTTGAACGACTCAGATATAAATATGCAGGGATCACATAGTGCTGACACTGACGTTCTCTATACTTTAGTTTAGAGCCATTTCTAAACAAAGATACTAAAGCACTGTTAATCTGCAAAATAACATGGAAGCAGAGCAACAAGTGCGATAGCTGTGTCTATCACTTACAGGCACAGCTAAAATTGTTGCTCCCACTAAATTGCCAGTTTTCAGCCAGCTCCCAGATGTTGGGAGTCACCTCCTTCTACTGGATCTGCACTATGAACGTGCTCCTTTCATTTGATTGCAGAGTGTCACAAAGACATGCGCTTTCTTCACAAAAACTGACTTGTACGGTTTCCACATTTTTTGACAGCTGAAATATTTTCATTTGCTTACAAACTGTTAAGCAAGTTTTGAAAATGTAAAATAGATCAAATTTTAGTCTGTCTGACATTTTCACACACTCTCCAAAATCATCCCAAGCAGGTATTCACTCATTCAATCATTCATTCATTTGGCACATCAGCACTCTTCATATCCATCTTCTGGGTTTTAAGTTTGCTTAGTCTTTTGTTCATTTCTTGCAGATTATTGAGATACTAAAGTTTAGTTTGGAGAGTCTTTGGGTTTTGTTATGTTTCTAGTTCTTGTTTAATTTCGTTCCCTTCTGTGCCCGCTCTGTCTTAGTCTCTCCTTGCTGTGTCCTCCCCTTCATCCCCGGTGTGTTGTCTATAATGACGCTCTTTTTCTGTTCCCTTCTCGCTCCCTCTCTGCATCTGTCTCCCTCTCTGTCTTACTTGTCCCTAACTCTCCAGCTCACTCTCTGTTGTCTCAGCTTCCTGGCTCTCTCATTCTTTCAGCTTTGTCATGTCCGTCTGCCATGTGTCTGCTATTGTATTCCCACGTCAAGGCAAGGCAAGGCAAGGCAAGTTTATTTGTATAGCACAATTCAACAACAAGGTGATTCAAAGTGCTTTACAGAGACATTAGAAACAAGAACAAATAAAAAGCATGATTTAAAATTGAATAAAACAAGCAAATAAACTAACTAACTAGTTAACAAACAAACAAACAAACAAACAACAGTATATAAAATCAAAACAGATCAAATCAGAACAGTAGATAAAATCAGTAGTTAAATGTAAGTTTTGAAATTTAAGCTTAAAGTGTGGATTTGGTGCTTTATTCAAATGCAGCTGAGAACAGGTGAGTCTTCAACCTGGATTTAAATAAACTGAGTGTTTCAGCTGATCTGAGGCTTTCTGGGAGTTTGTTCCAGATATAAGGAGCATAAAAGCTGAATGCAGCTTCTCCGTGTCTGGTTCTGACTCTGGGAACTGATAAAAGACCGGATCCAGATGACCTGAGGGATCTGGATGGTTCAAATTCAAATTCAAATTCAAATTTTATTTGTCACGTACACAGTCATACACAGTACGATATGTAGTGAAATGCTTGGACAACTGCTCGTGACCTAAAGAAAACAAAAAAGGAAAAGGCTATGAATAAGATAGGAAATAAATATGAAAAATTAAAAAGGGTAAATTTAACTAGGAAGGAATAAAATATAAATTAAGGTTAAAAATGAAATAACTGTACAACACAAATTAGAATGAAGGGTAAATTTAACTGGGAAGAATAAGATAAAATATATAAATTAAAGTTGAAAATAAAATAACTGTACAACAAAATACACAATATAGAACTATATAAGAATGTATGAAGAAATCTAAATATAAATAAATATATACACAATAACAGCAGCTGTACAAGTATTAACCGGAAATGAAGAATATAGTGACCAGTGTTGTGCAAAACCAATGTCCAGAAAGTCCAGTGTGTGTGTAAGAACCATATGTGTGGGTCAGTACTGTGTGGTGGTGTGATTGAGAGACCGTATCGCCTGCGGGAAGAAGCTCCTCCTCAGTCTCTCCGTGTTGGTCTTCAGGGAGCGGAATCGCTTTCCTGACCTCAGCAGAGAGAACAGTCTGTTGTTGGGATGGCTGAGGTCCTTCACGATCTTCCTGGCCTTGGTCCAGCACCGCCTGCTGTAGATTGAGTGCAGGTCAGGGAGCTCGGAGCGGATGGTGCGCTCAGCTGACCGCACAACCCTCTGTAGAGCTCGTCTGTCCTGCATGGTGCTGTTCCCGAACCAGGTTAAGATGTTTCCCGCCAGGATGCTCTCTATGGTGCACGAGTAAAAGTTCCTGAGCACCTTGGAGGGCAGTTGGAAGTCTGAGGTGGTAGAGACGCTGTCGGGCCTTTTTCACCACAGTGTTGATGTGACAGGACCATGACAGGTCCTGCGTGATGTGAACTCCGAGGTATTTGAAGCTGTCCACTCTCTCCACTGGGCACTCGTTGATGACGGGGGTCTGGTAGTTCCTCTCCTGCTTAGTGCTGAAGTCCACTATCAGCTCCTTTGTCTTACTGACGTTTAGAAGGAGGTTGTTCCTCTGGCACCAGTTCTCCAGATTCCTAATCTCCTTCAGGTAGGCCGTCTCGTTGTTATCAGAGATCAGGCCCACCACGACGGTGTCGTCAGCAAACTTGATGATGGTGGTGGAGCTGGTAGTGGCCACACAGTCATATGTGTACAAAGAGTACAGCAGGGGGCTCAGAACACACCCCTGGGGGGCTCCAGTGCTGAGAGTGGTGTTGGCTGAGACATGTCCGCCCATCCTTACTGCCTGTGGTCTGCCAGTTAGGAAGTTGGAGATCCACTGACACATAGATGAGCTGAGTCCCAGATGCTCCAGCTTGGTGGTGAGTGTGGAGGGAATTATGGTGTTAAATGCAGAGCTGTAGTCTATGAAGAGCATTTTAACATAATTCCCCCTTCTAGTGTCCAAGTGAGTGAGTGATGTGTGGAGGAGATGAGAGATGGCATCGTCTGTGGAACGATTTGGACGGTAAGCGAACTGTAGTGGGTCCAGTGTGTCTGGTAGTGAAGAAATGATGAAGTCTCTGACCAGGCGTTCAAAGCACTTCATCACTACTGAGGTGAGGGCTACAGGGCGATAGTCATTGAGAGAAGCAGGGTGGGGTTTCTTCGGGACAGGAACAATGATGGACTCTTTGAAGCATGTGGGGATCACCGACTGAGATAAAGAGATGTTGAATATCTCAGTGAACACAGGAGCTAGCTGGTATGCGCAGTCTCTGAGGATACGACCTGGGATGCCGTCTGGTCCTGCTGCTTTCCTGGTGTTCACTCTCTTGAAGGCTCTCCTTACTTCATGCTCGGAGATGACGAGCACGTTTCCAGTGCTGGCAGTATCTTCCTGTCTGCAGCCGTTAGCGCCGCTAACACTAGCATTGTTGGAGACCTTAGCTGCAGCCTCGAAGCGAGCATAGAAAGTGTTCAGCTCGTCTGCCAGAGTCACGGCCGCGTTCGTCATACCGGTTGTTGGTGCTTTATAGTCCGTTATTGTCCTTAGTCCCCGCCACAGGCTCCTAGAGTCACTCTGTTGGAGTTGTGACTCTAGTTTCCTCCCGTAGCGCTGCTTCGCCTCTTTCACCGCCCTCCGCACGTTATATGACGCGGCTTTGTACGGGTCCATGTCCCCCGTCATGAGTCCCATGTTGTAGGCAGCGGTGCGGGATCTCAGAGCGTCGCGGATGGTTTTATCCACCCACGGCTTCTGGTTGGGAAACGTTGTGATAGTCTTTGTCTCCACGGTATCATCCGCTAGTTTCCCGATGAATCCCACAACCGCTTCCGTAAACACGTTGACGTCATCGTCGGAGCTGTTTCTGAACATGCCCCAGTCTGCGTCATCGAGTGCGTCCTGTAACGCGGCCACCGATTGATCCGTCCAGCGCGCGACCTTCCTCTGAACCGGAACTTCCTGTTTCAGCCTTTGTTTGTATTTTGGCATGAGGAAGATGGCGGCGTGATCAGATTTGCCAAACGGGGGGCGGGATTGTGCCTTGTAGCCGTCCTTGACCGTAGTGTAGCAGTGGTCCAGTGTCCTTTCACCCCTGGTGGGGCAGGTGATGTGTTGATAAAAGTTCGGCGCTGCGCGTTTGAGGTTGGCGCTATTAAAGTCCCCCGTCACAATAAGCGCAGCGTCCCGGTGTTGTGTCTGGTGCTGTGTGAGTGCCTCATGCAGCTCGCATAAGGCGGTGACCGTGTCCGCTTGTGGTGGAATATAAACGGCACTTACAATGACCGATGTAAATTCCCGAGGTAGATAAAAAGGACGACACATGATGGACAGTAGTTCCAGATTTGGTGTGCAGGAGCGTGTGAGAGGAACAACGTTCGCACTGTTGCACCAGTTGTTGTTCACCATTAAACACACGCCGCCTCCCCTTGACTTCCCCGAGTCCCGTGTCCTGTCCATGCGGTGAACCGAGAAGAACTCGGCCGGCTGGATGGCGTGGTCCGGCACCGCTGGGTTCAGCCATGTCTCGGTGAAGCAGAGGAGATTGCAGTCCCGAATGTCTCTCTGGAACTTTATCCTGGCCCTGAGGTTCATACTGGGTCAGGAGGTCATTGATGTATTTTGGTCCTAAACCATTCAGAGCTTTATAGGCCAGCATCAGAACTTTAAAGTCTATCCTCTGACGGACAGGCAGCCAGTGTAAGGACCTCAGAGCTGGACTGATGTGGTCCACTTTTTTGGTCTTAGTGAGGACTCGAGCAGCAGAGTTCTGAATGAGCTGTAGTTGTCTGACTGATTTTTTAGGTAGACCTGTAAAGATGCTGTTACAGTAATCAAGCCTACTAAAGATGAATGCATGGACTAGTTTTTCCAGGTCCTGTTGAGACATCAGATCTTTTATCCTTGATATATTCTTGAGGTGATAGTAAGCTGACTTTGTTATTGTCTTAATGTGTTTTTCTAAGTTTAGGTCTGCATCCATCACTACACCCAAATTTCTCGCCTGGTTTGTGGTTTTTAGATGTATAGATTGAAGTTCTCTGGTGACCTGTAATCGTTTTTCTTTGGCGCCAAAGACTATTACCTCAGTTTTGTTTTTGTTTAGCTGGAGAAAATTGTGGCACAACCAGTCATTGATTTCCTCAATGCATTTACCAAGAGCCTGTACAGGGCCTCGGTCTCCTGGTGACATTGTGATATATATTTGTGTGTCATCTGCATAGCTGTGATAGTTTATTTTGTTGTTGTTTATAATCTGTGCCAGTGGGAGCATGTAGATGTTAAACAGAAGGGGTCCCAAGATGGAACCTTGGGGAACTCCACATGTGATACTTGTCTGCTCAGATGTGAAGTTACCTATTGATACAAAGTATTTCCTGTTTTCTACGTATGTTTTGAACCAGTTTAGTACAGTTCCTGAAAGACCTGTCCAGTTCTCCAGTCGTTTGAGTAATATGTTGTGGTCAACTGTATCAAATGCTGCACTGAGATCCAGTAAAACTAGGACTGACATTTTTCCACTGTCTGTATTCAGACATATGTCATTAAACACTTTGGTCAGAGCGGTTTCAGTGCTGTGGTTCTGTCTAAAACCTGACTGGAAGGCATCGTAGCAATTATTCTGTTTTAAGAAGTAACTGAGCTGTTGAGAAACTGCTTTTTCAATGATCTTACTTAAAAACGGGAGATTTGAGATCGGCCTGTAGTTGTTCATTTGTGTCTTGTCAAGATTGTCCTTTTTCAGTATAGGTTTGATTACAGCAGTTTTTAGTGATTCTGGAAACACACCTGATAATAAAGAAAAGTTGACGATCTGTAACAGGTCTGACTCTAAAGTCTTTGAGACCTTTTTGAAAAAACTTGTTGGCAGGACATCTAAACAGCAGGAGGAGGAGTTCAGTTGACCTAAGATGTCCTCCAGGACTTTGCTGTTAATAGGTTGAAACTGTTTCATGGTGTTTAAACAGTTTTTTGGTGGACACAGTACATATCCTGGATCTGCTGTTGATGTACCAATTGCTTGTCTAATTTTTTGGATTTTTTCAGTGAAGAATTTGGCAAAGTCATTGCAGGCCATGGTCGAATGAAGTTCAGCTGCCACTGACACAGGGGGGTTTGTTAGCCTGTCAACTGTAGAAAATAAGACCCGAGCATTATGGCTGTTTTTAGTGATGATGTCAGAGAAGTAGGACCTCCTTGCACTCCTCAGTTGTAAATTATAATTGTGAAGTTTCTCTTTATAAATGTCATAATGAACCTGGAGGTTTGTTTTTCTCCATCTGCGCTCAGCTTTCCTACACTCTCTTTTTTCATTTTTCACCAGTGTGGAGTTTCTCCATGGAGACTTTTTCCTTCCAGAGATAACCTTCACCTTAATGGGAGCAATAGTGTCCATTACATTTAACATGTTAGCATTGAAGCTATTGACGAGCTCATTGACTGACCCTCTGGACAGGTCAGGTGTTAATGGGAAGACCTGGTTAAAAATTGCACTACTGTGTTCAGTTATACACCGTTTTGTGATCACTGTTGTTGATATATTTGTGTGGGCTGAGATTTTACTTTCAAAGAAAACACAGTAATGATCAGACAGGCCCACATCAGACACAGTAACCTTTGAAATGCTCAGGCCTTTGGAGATCAGTAGGTCAAGAGTGTGTCCTCTATTATGTGTGGCCTCTGTTACATGCTGAGTCAGCCCAAAGTTGCCCAGAGTGTTACTCAGGTCTATAGTCCCTTTGTCCTGAGGGTTGTCCACATGAATGTTAAAATCCCCAGCAATAATTACACAGTCAAAATCAACACAGATCACAGACAGCAGTTCACTGAGGTCATTAAAAAAGTCTGTGCAGTATTTGGGAGGCCTGTAAACATTAAGAAACACAACTTTGGATGGGGCCTTCAGCTGTAAAGCCACATATTCAAAAGACTGAAAACTTCCAGGAGATAGCTGCTTACATTGAAATGATTCATTAAATAAGACAGCAACCCCTCCTCCTCTCCTGCTCGCCCTGACCTCACTGATAAAACTGTAGTTAGGAGGGGTCGTCTCGATGAGAACAGCTCCACTGTTACTGTGGTCCAACCAGGTTTCAGTCAAAAACATAAAATCAAGGCTGTGCTCAGTGATTAAATCATTAATTAAAAATGTTTTCCCAGCTAGAGATCTAATGTTTAATAAAGCCAACTTAAGTGTTTTAGAGGTATTACTTGTCCCCTCGTGTTTGGGAGCAGTCTGTGGCACACAAGGTATGTTTACTATGTTTAAAGATCTTTTAGAGTGCAGCTCTCTGTGTTTTGACCAGGCCACATGTCTCCTGTCACCTAAAAGTACAGAAATTTTAAAACCTTCTAGTAAACAGGGTCCCAGCTTCTCCTGGGAAAAGTCACCACTGCCATAATCCTCACAGCCCGGACCCTTCACACATCACACATCAGACTGCGGAGACAGGGCATGAAGAGGAACTAAGGGGGGCGAGGCTGGGCAATGTGACTTCGATTGCTCTGTTGAGGGTGGGGCTCGATGGCGAACCTTTGGCCACTCTGGTGGGGGGTTTATGGGGGACAAAAAGGGATTGGGACGGGGGGTAGATCTGAGCCCAGCATTGACCCGCTCCATCATCTCCTCAGTGAATTTCAGGTGTGGGGAGGAGGGAGAAAGGGAGGGGGAGGAGGGTGATGGCCTGTCAGGGGTTTGGGGGACTGGGGAAGGTCGTGGTCCCTTGTCCTGGTCGTTGGTGTTGTTGAGAGAGTTGGAGGCAAATAGGGACCCCTCTTCTTGCCTTAGATGTCTCTCCTTTCTGAGGCTCTTCCTCAGATGCCATGGATGTCTCTCCTTTCTGAGGCTCTTCCCGGGTGGGGGCAAATGGAGCTCCTCCTCAAGGTTTCTGCTGGGCTTTGTCTGTTCTTGGAGTACTGTTTGTTCCTCTTTATGAGATAACTCCTCGTTTATCTCAGCCTTGGCACCAAGCACGGATGGATGACGTATGGAATAAAACAAGTTGGAGGTGAACAGTTTCACCCCTGACTTGTTAAAATTAAATCCATTTGCTTTGAACAGATGCCTGCGTTCCCAAAAAATATTAAAGTTGTCGATAAAGTGCACTGAGTGGTCAGCACATGCTGATATAAGCCATTTATTCAGTGTAAACAACCTGCTGAATCTCTCGTCTCCTCCTCTGACCGGCGGTACAGGTCCACTGATGAATACAGCTGCATTCAGAGAGTTTACAGTATTTAATAATCCAGTAAAGTCCCGTTTCAGAACCTCCGACTGTTGTTTGGACACATCGTTTGACCCTGTATGCAGAACAATGTTTGTCACAGTTGGATATTCATCTGCAATTTGAAGAATTCTCTCCTTCAGGTTGTTGACCATATCGTTAGGAAAGCAGAGGACTTTAGTGTTCTTACCGCACATCCTTTGTACATCCTTTACGGCAGAGTCACCCACAATCAGAGTTTCAGGCCTAGCCTTTAGCTTTCCCTGTGGCCTTTCACTTTTCAACAGATTTTCAGACCTTATTTCGCTGCTTTTAGATGGATGGTTGTCCGATATAGATCCAGGGTCCTTTGATAGTGGAGCAAATCTGTTCTGCAGTTTCACATTCAGTTGTTTTGGAGGTTTGTTGTTAACCTTCCTATTCACGGTTGTCCAGTCCTGTTTCCTCCCGTATACAGGGGTAGAAGAGCTTCTCTGTCTCGTAGGAAGTGAAGGCCAGTCGGTTTCAGAGATTTCAGCTCGCTGTGCCCTGCCTGTGATACGTCCTCCCCCTTCCAGGAGACATGATTTATGTCTTTGTTTTGCACCAAGACAGTCTAAGGGGGGATTATCACTTGAGGATTTATAATAATGCACAGAGTCTACTTTCTTGGTCATGTTATCTGTGCTCCTTAGCTGTGTACTAGCTTGCTCATCGCCATTGTTTTGAATCAAAGGCAAGGTTGTTTCATTTCCACACAGTCCATTTACCTCCACGTTTACTTCTAAGCGATGAATTTTTGTCTCCAGTACTGCAATCTTCTGCAGGAGGCTGTGGTAGTCATCTGTGGAGAGGGAAGGCATCTTGTTGCTAGTTAGCCTAGCGGTTAGCACCAGGCTATTGAGGCTGCTCGGTGCCCAGACGCTGTAATCAGGCTTCAGCTGTGTCTAGGCCACAGACACACGGAGCGCTGAGGATAAGGTAACCATAAAATGTTGCTGTTTCTGTTAAGAACACTCTAGTCCTAATGATCTACAAGTGTCCAGAAGTTATCGCAGGTAAGCTCACACGGAAAAAAGGGAAAAAATCAGCATAAAAATCAATAAAAATCAATATAAGAAGCAAAGCATTCAAGAGCAAAGAGATGAAGCGTCCACACTCACAAAGGGGAGGAGCAGAAATGTGAGCTGTGTGTCTGAGTCTGCGTCTCTTTTTACTTCCTGTTTTATTCTGATAGTCACATGTCCTGTGTGCATCATGTTCAGTTTTGCTTCCCCTGTCTCGTCAGTTAGATTATGTCCAGCTGTATCCCCCAAGTGTTTCCTCTTTGCCCTGATTCACTGTGTGTATTTATTGTCTGCATTTCCTTCTGTTCCTTGTCATGATCTCTCTCAATGCTGTGTGTTCTGCCAGCCTAGTGTCTTCTCAGTTTTAGTCTTGTTATCTGTAAACCCACCAATAAAGCTGCCTTCAAGTTTAATTCTGTCTCAGTCCTGCATTTTGGGTCCTATCCTGCCGGCCTCACAGCGCGTCATGACACCTTCACTACATCCATGAATCTTCTCTGTGGCCTTTCTCTGTTCCTCCTGCCTGGTCTCTCCATATTCAACATCCTTTGTCCAATATATCCACTACTTCTCTTCTGCACACCAGCTCCACCTTGCACTAACTTTGTTATCAGATCGCCCAGCTTGAGCTCTTCTTCTCATGTACTCATTTCTAATCCTGTCAACCCTGCTCAATCCCAATCTTAGCATCTTCAGCTCTGCTGCCTCCAGCTCCACCTTCGGTCTTTATGTTAGTACCATTGTCAGTGGTACAGATGAGCAGGTCTCAATTGTAACTCTTCCATTTCACTTGTGCTGCTATTTAATCTCATCTACTATATAGCTTTAAACTCAAATACCTCTACTCCTTGCATTACACCTCTTAGCTCTTGCAACTCTCTGCCTGTCATTTACATAAATGTTTCACTCAAATAAAATAAGTTACAGTAGCATTGTCCAATCCAAGCTCTCTTTGTCTATTTCACCCTTTTGAAAGACATTTCAAATAGCTCAATCTCTGATACAATTCCTCATGATCTCATTGCACTTCAGCCTTAGCACAGTGGTATGGTGTTTAGCCCTGTCACCTCACAATGAGAAGGTCCTGGGTTCAAACCTAGTCTGGGGTGTTTGTTTGTAGACTTTTGTTTATGTCCTCTTCTTGTCTGTGTGTGTTCTCTCTGGGTACTCTGGCGTTCTCCCACAGTCCAAAGACATGCATGGCGTTGCCCGTAAAATGGCTATCTCTCAGTGTTACCCCTGTTACAGACTGGCATCCTATCCAGCCTGCCTCTCGCCCTATCACAGCTGGCATAGGCTCCAGTCTGGATTCAGGAGAAGGGGAATTAATTTAAAACTCAGCTTTAATGCTGGTAACTTGCACGGGGAAAAAAAGTCCAGAACATTTGCAACATTTGTTTTTCTTTGAGGAATATCAAAGTTTGTGGCATGATGCTTTTTGTGCAATCTTTGGCACTCTGTCATGTGTAGAATTATTATTAACAGGTCATGGTGCTAAATATTTTGGTAATTTTTACAAATATGTACAAAATGTAGATTTGTCCTGCCAATTAAAGTGAGTTACAAACTTCTTAATAATTTCTGGTAATTAATAATGAATGCAGCAATTTGGGGATAAATCAAACTCAGTGTGAGCTGTCATTTTCAAAAGATCCTCATTAAAAAATTAATATTTAGATGTTTTTAAACTGCTGCCAAACCTTTTAAAGCAGAGCAGAAATTAGGTTAATTAAGCAAGATTAATGCAATTACAATTCTGTCTACTCTATGTCCCTATATAGTGCACGGTCTACTTTCATTTTAACTAAAGTAACCAAAGTGAATTATATAAGATGTACTATGCAACATTTTCTTCATTATGTGCAGTATTTACAGAGTCAGTGCAATTTAACAACCCCCATACAGTAAGGTATGACTAACATGACATACATATATAGTTTTTACACTTGTGGAACACAACAATAAAAGGTAAACTGTAACAAAAGAGAGGAAAGTTGAGTAAGGTGATTTATGCCATGGCAATGAGGCTTAATGGTGTCATGTAGAAAAACTATCTGGTTATTCTGTTGCAATTTATATCCTACATATAGTGTATATTTAAATGAGTTATACTCAGGCACATTCACCACAGTGCCAACCACTTCCCTGATTTTTCTTGTGTTTGTCAGATACAAAATCCTTAATTTTCACTACATGCGCAGAAATGTCAAATCAGACTCATGGTTAAAGTGTAAAGCATGCACAGGACATCCGGCTGACTACACTAGAAGACGAACACTTCTAGTGAAGACGATGAACACTTTGTTCATTCAAAAGAGAATAATGGTGCCATACAGAGGCCTTACTGTGGCTGAAGCATGTTTTTATCAGAGCCATCTTTATGCCAGGCTTTTACATTTGATGCATGGATGATGTCATCACCATGCAACCCTGCTCTGGCAGATTGTCTTCTGAAACAGTAACGAGGAACTCCATGCCTCCACAGGGCCATGGTTTGCAGTAGTACACCCAGCCCCTGCATATTTAAGCAGCAAACCATGTATAAAAGTACTTCTGATTATTTTAAGGCAGAATTGTCTAATTAGGTTTTGCTCTCTTATGGCCTGGGAAGCAGTGATGGAGTGAGAGAGGAAGTGGAATTTTCCTGTGAAATCTTTTAATTCCAGCCTGGTTGCCTCTCAGGCAAAAATAGTCTGAGGGAGAACCCAAAGTGGCAATCGGGTGTAACCTGTGAAGGTAAATCACATGTCAAAAACCACGAGGAACAATATTTCAGTAGTTAATGGAGAACACGGTTAGCAGGTAAATTCCAGGTTACTCTATTGGACATTGCTTTTAATGAATTTACATTTTTTAGGATTTTAATATGAAATAGAAAGATGGGTTATTTCTTTCTTCTTAACTTCCTAGCAAAGTTATATTGAAAACATAGTCCTTCCCTCACTCATCCTATGTATGTTAATCAATCTGCAATAAGCTTACAATATAAACTGGCACCAGGATTAACAGATTTTATCTATATAGATTTTAGAAGTTAGTAAGCTTTTCAAACACTTACAAATCCTTACAGATTATATATGTGTAGTGACTGATTTCAAAATAAAATATCAAATGCTTGAAAATGCCACAGCGGAAAAATTTCAAGAAGATAGCTGGGACATGCTTTCCAATTATAAAAGTTTGACTCATGAAGCTATATTAAAACAAACTTGATGTTAGCTAAGTTTCCAACACCAGTGACATACGAGTTAGTCAACTTTACCAGATTCATGAGTCGCAAATACCAATCATGGAAACGCCATGTAAATCAGCTCTGGTGTTGTTTTGTATGACGTTATTTTTGTGCCACTATTCTAAGCACATGTAAAAAAAAATTGCAGGTGCAAGTGTTGCATTTTGAGCAGAAATTTATTTAAAAAAAAATGTTAGACCACTTTTGCAAATATGTGATGTCTTGATAAATCAAGCAGATATTTGAAGTTTACACAGCACCATTCTCGCATGAAAATATCTTAAAAGTTTATTTTGTGACCCAGAAAGAGTAATATTTCAAACTCTGCCACTCTGTGTTCCTCCGCCACTGCCTCGTTTGAGCTTTGGACGAAATGGATTCTGAGATATTGCATTTCATCATTTCGAGATGATTGGAGACCAAATCATCCAATCAGAGTTTTTTGCATCCAAGTCTGTGATTGGCTGGTTTTGTGGCACAAATATAATGGTGTACAGAAAGAGTTGAACGTGCACGGGCAGAAATGTTGAGAGCGCGAGCAACACATTGCGAGCGAGCGCAAATGCAAAAACTGAGCGAGAGGGGCTGCTATTGTGTGTGTGTGGATAATAGCAAACACTGAAATACATTTTTTGCACGCAGCTATGAGTTTTGTTCACTCAAATTTAGCTTTTCTTCGTTCAAAATAAATTTCTCCACAAAATGCAACACTTGCACCTGCAAATTTGTTTTACAGTAGTGGCACAAAAATAACGCCATAGTTTTGCTGCCAGTTGTACAGTTGCATGTGGATGAAATAGCAAAGAAGGAGGACAACCTCCAAAGTCCTCAACTTCACTTCTAATAAACAACTGGATTCAATTTGACATTGGCTGTTCCAAGAGGACAATGATCCCAGTAGCACAAAGAAACTGGTTTTGGAATAGTTAAGTAGGCCAACATTAAGTCTCTGGAATGGGCTTCCCAAAGCCCTGAACAGAACCCTACTGAAAATGTGTGAACTATGCTTAGAAGTCAAGTTCCTGCCAGAAAACTAACTAACTAACTAACTAACTAACTAACTAACTAATATCAAATCAGCCAAGAAGAGTCTAAAATCCAGATGGAATAATGCTAGAATCTTGTTGAGTACTACCAAAAACATATGGTCCAGGTGTAATCTGCTTAGCAACATTTAACCAAATATTAGTGGGCAGTAGAGCAGGACGATATGACCAAAAATATTTATCACGATATACATTTGAAAATTTGCGATAACGATATAACTGACGATATAATTGACACTAGACAAAATACTTTACAACTCCACAACTTTATTAGTGGAAAAAAAAAAACATCAATGTATTTTCACTTAAACAAGCAGCTGTTTTTCTGTGCATTAAAGTTATATAAAAGTGTAACAGTGCAAATGCAAATTCCTCGCTGATAGTTTAACCAAAAGGCATTTCCAGTGGAAATTGGCCGACATATCCTCAGCATAACCATGTATAATATCCACAAAACTTAAAAAGAGGTTATACACACACAATACGGTAACATTATGTTGAAGCACAGTACGTATCACTCCGCGAGGCTCCTGCCTACGATAGCCGTAACGCTCCGACAATCCATCAAGCGGTGCGGCTTCTTAGCTTAGCAAAGTCGTACTGAAACATTTGACAGATTTTTGAGCGCCGTGCACATAAAATCGTTTCGAGGTCACAAACAGAATTCATACATAAGGCACACGGGATTATAAGGGGCTCTGTCGACTTTCAGAAAAATCAAAGGATTGATTTTAAGTGTGCCATATTTTCCAAACAACACGGTAATAACGACGGCCCGCTAGCATGCTCTACCAAAAATAGTGCTTTGTTGTGTATTTGACGGACGAAAGCTAAACCAGTTCCACCACTGAAGCTGCAACATTTTTACAAACCAATTCTGGTTCATCCGTTTCATTCAACGGTTTGCTTTCGCCCTCCTCTTTCTCCGTCGCCGCCATGCTTTTTCCGACGTGTGCGTATGAAAACAAAGGCACTGCGCATGCGCGTTTTACCCACATTCTATCGCGATATTTCATTTTTCTATTGTTGGTGGTTAGCACTGTTGCTGCACAGAAAGAAGGTCCTTCAGCTATCTCTCATTAAGTAAATCTCACTCAGGTGCTTATTTTCGAGGATCTCGTGTTATTGAAATGAACTGCTTGGATCTGAGTTCATTGTTAGTATAGAACCCACCTTCAACCATCATCAGAGATCGAGATTTTACTTGACCCCCATTTTTTTTATTTGAGAATATACATATTCTAAAAATTAAAGAGATCTGTGGTGGTAGATTTACTTGCCTAAGGCCAGTAGTTCATTTATATTGCTGCCATAAAAATCTCAACAGGTGACAAGAGGAAGATTTTACTGCGGTCATAGAGAAGCCGGAGTCATTTGTATTCCTGATTTATTCCAACATACCTTGAAGCATTACTACACACTCAAATGAAGAGTCACTAGAGGATTTTGGTGGCATGTAAAAGAAAACTGTGCTCTCTCTGGCCATGTTTTCTATCCACACTTCACTAACTGTTTTCAGTAGCAGTTATGTCCTTATCACACACAGTAGTCACTGTGGGTTTCCTCATAAAAGCCATACATTTCAGGAGACATTCCAGAAAGCTGCAATTAAGCATTTCAAACAGTTTCAGCCAGAAACAAGTACTACACCTGTGCAAGCTAACATAACAACAAGAGCTAAATAACACAGCAAACAAAGGAAACCTTTGAACCCTTGACCTTTTAGAGTGGGACTGACATGGATCATTTATGCTGTGAGGGCATAAGTAGACACATTTTTCTGAAATGTTTCCATTTGTCCGCCTTATAACGAATGGTGCCTCCAAATCAATACAGAGATTCTCTGCATTCTTTCCCCCGCATTGCTTCTCACTTGCTCTTTGTACTTGTGTGATAAAGTTACTAAAAACTACTGCAACTTTAAAAGAAGCAGGCTTTAAATACAGATTGTTCTCAGTGTGCAGTGAAAATGTAGTTATTGAACTACGTTATAAATGCATTGACTCGTGGTTAACAGCAGCACGAAGACAGCACTATTTTTAACAGCGTCACTGACCACAACAACATGTTGTCTACAGCTCACCATTGAGATTCAAATGAATGTTAAATCATCTTATGGGCACATAGTAAATAGAGCCTAAACTACACCCACAACAATGTAATGAACATATAAAAAAGGAATGTTTTGAAGACAGCAAAAGCAGCAGCCAGCAGGACTTTGATTCGTTGTAATAATGACAGAGGTCCAGCTGTTCCTCTAATCCTATCTTGTTAACTCAATCTATTCCTACTTCTTGTCTCTTTTATCAGTTTCATACAATCACCACATGGCAGTCTATCACAGCTCCAGTCATGATGATTGGCATTAACTTTGATAAGATTAGAGGACTGGCCTTGGGTCCACATTTTCAACTTGGTATGAGGTCGCTTTTGGTACTGCAAGATCCCTTGTTACCGCTGCAGGTGTAAAATCAATACTACGCTCATATCTGTCCATTAAATACAAGAATAGAGCCTTCAACGGAAAATCTTGGAGAAAAAAAAACATGTTGATCTTTTTTCTACTGTTATTTCTGTACAGATCCTCTTTTACCCCAACTTTCTATCATTTCTATGGTACGTGGACAATGAACAAAACCTCTGTTTGTTTCTACTATCACCAGACATTATACCACTCAATGCGAGCCTGCCAGGTTTGCCAGGACAACTTCAGTTCAGTTCTCTCTGTTGCCTACATAGAAGACGACGAGAGTCTATGGAAGCATTTTAAATAATAAAAAAGGAATGAATTTTAAAAAATGTATAATTTTCTTTCTTTTTTTTTTAACTCAAGTTACCTTAAGTTAAATAAAATGGAATAAGGGGCTAACTTGACACTCTTATATTATCCTATATATAGGATATACATAGAGGGAGAGAAAGAGAGAGATAATAAACTAATTATTATTTGTGGTTTGTTAAATGATCTTTCAGTTTGCTTATTGATCTTTCATCCATATCTCCATCCTACAGATTCCCACGTGTACCGGAAACATTCTACAAAACTTTGACCCATGATATCTCGGGGCTTCGGAGGTCAGCACTGTACCCTCACAACAAGAAGGTCCTTGATTCAGTTCCACCAGCTCAATGAGGCCTTTTTGTATGAAGTTTCCTGTGAATGATGTGTTCTCTCTCGATACTCTGGCTTCCTCCCACAGTCAAAGACATACTTGTTAGATTACATCATTTTTCTAAATTGGCTTTAGGCATGAATTGTTGTCTGTCTCTATGTGTTAGCTCTGTGACAGACTGGGTTCAGGGTGTGCTTTGCCTCTTGCCTTGTCTCAGCTTAGATAGGCTCCAGCCCCACGGTTACCCTGATAAGTAGAAGAAAGTGGACAAATGCATGCATGGAAATATTCTCATGGGAAAAAGATTTAGAGATCATCCATGAGAACACTGTAATTTATAACCACTTCCTTGTATTTCTTTATTGGTCTCTCTCTCTACCTAGTTTAAGCTGCAATTTCTATTGCATAATTATCATTATATGTCCATAAATTCAATTCTGAAGATCTACAAGAAAAAACATTCTATCACTCAATTTTTTCCTTTGTTTTAGTATATAAAAAGAAACTAGCACAATGCTTGTTTCAGAAGGCAGGACAGAGGGACGTGTAGGAAAGACCGCCCCTGGGGTCAGCCAAATGTATCAACCATTTAGCAACTGTCCCAATCTAAAAAGGAAACAATGTAAGCCTCTGTATGTCTGATGCTTTGGCCATGACATTTAACTACATAATAAAAATCACAATAAGCAATTGATGTCAGCCTACATCATCATCAGTAAACCAAGTTATCTCAGTGCCAGTCTTCTTGCTTCAAATACCTTTATTATGAAACATATATAATGAAAAATATAGAACCTTTCAGTTGAAATTAATGTTTCAGTTTTTAACTGGACAGTCTATGAACAATTGTTTAACAAAGTCCCCACATCACTGCCCCCCACACCCCTCCCTATCAACTCAAATCCTCAAGCTGCATTAAAGGCAGTGAAGTTTTGTTCTCTCTATATTAAAGATGCTAAATCTGTTCAAAGTCCTCCAGTCTGTTTTCTCACTGTTGCTATCCTGATGTTAAAAATTGGAACATCCTTTTTTCCCAGAAGAAAAGCATAAGGTTTTTTGCACAGAGGAGGCCATAAGACAGGAGGTGATGATCAGAAGAGGATTCAGTCTTATTTGGCTTTTAAAATCTTTGAAAACAAGGAAAATATTCCCAGTCAAAAGTCCTCACATTTGGCACATGTGATGCAGCAATGAAACAGATTTGCCTCTGATTTATTTATTTATCACATATAGGTGATTCTATTCAACTTCACTTTTAAATAGACTTTTAAAATGTTCAACTTTAACTTTAGTCATATCTTAACATTATCTAGCCCCCTTTCTCTTCCCAGCTCTCTTTCAGTCTTTTTGAGACCATCCATATTTATCTGTCTCACTGCTTTTTCTAAATTATTAAGCTATGGCTTTACTGAGTGTCTGACCTTCCGATGTCTATAGAAATCTGGCTTTGGCAAGCTGTTTTTCTCTTGAAGCTGCAGGATGACTGCAAACACACCTTGGTTATACAGGCTCCATCCATCACTGAAGGTTTTGAGACAAATAGGATAACATTGCAATAGTGCCAAGAGAGTGTGATTGCCAATCCTTTTTCTTTGTGTCCAACCAGGTGGTGACTCTCTAGCCAGTAGGAGATACTTGTTAACTTATAACACACAAAGTCTCGTAGAGCCAGCCTTCCACTTGTTTTGCACTTACACAGGCGACTCTTTTATATCCTTTGAGTTTTGTAATTCCAAATAAATGAAAGAATTATAACATTCAACTAAGATGAATTGCTAAGTTTTGAAAAACGTATAACAATTGAGGGAGGCAAATCATTTTAACTGTAATTAATCTACCAATTAAGGAAATTGGGAGTGTTATGCAGAATTCATTCCACTTTGGTCTTGAACTTCTCCAATACGGCACCAGAATTTTAATCGCTGGCTCTCTTCTATAGTGTCTTTTATTCTGTCTTTCTCCCATCACCCCCAGCCTGTTGTCCCAGATAGCCGTCCATCCAGCCAGGTTCTGCTGGAGGTTTCTTCCTGTTATTGGGGTGTTTTTCATTGCCACTGTTGCCAAGTACTTGCTCAGAGGGGGTCTTTTGATAGTTTGGGTTTTCTATCTATTACAATATAAATATATTCAATACATGTTGTTTTGAGGCGATTGCTCTAGTGATTTGTTGACATATAAATAAAAATGAATTGTATTACACTGACTTAAATGTGTTAGGTGTAACAAACCTTTTGCCCAAAGGCTTGGAAAACAGGGTCGGAAAAGAACAGATGACTGCACAGATGCTTCTCCTGAAAGACTTTTACTGATAGTTTTTTGCAGCCACTTCAGCCCCTTGTCTCGGTAGCATACTCTAAAGCTCCAGTAAAGTTAACTCCATACAAGACACTGTGTCACCTGATGAAGGGAGATATCATACATCTATTAAGGCTAGAATTTTTGTTTGACTTTCGTTTGCCAGTCTTGGGTATATTTAAGAACTTTACTGCCATTTGGAGTACAGCATATTCCACTTAAACACAGGGTGGCTGTAGCTCGGGAGGTAGAGCAGGTCATCTACTGATTAGAAGGTTAGTGGTTCAATCCCTGGCTCCCCCAGTCTGCATGCCAAGTATCCTTGGATGAGATGCTCTCCAGTGCATCCGTTGCAGTGTAAATGTTAGTTAGTAAGAACTTAAACGCATAGAAGGAAGTGAATGTAGCATGCTGTATGAAGAAAAGCGCTCTATAAGAATCAGTCTGTTTACTTGCATATAGCAAGAAGAATATACAGTAGAAGTAGTTTATAATTTGGAAACAAAGTTTCTATTATATGCTGGGTGCATATTCATATTTCACGCTTAATTGAAGTAGTAAAATTAAAGAAACATGACAAAGGTTAAAGTATTAGCTAGTGAGATGTAGTATTTAGGTGTGTGGGATACATATTTAATCAATATTTCATATTTTATGATACTCGTCTCATTAGTGTGAATTAGCACACACTAATCAGTTAAGACAAAGTGTATGAGGATACAGAAAGATTGCACAAAGCTTCTGTACATTTACTACAATCTTCAAGTCTATCTTACTTTTTTCCCCTCCTGCAGCCTGAGACGGGTAGAATAAGGAATGTTAAGGACACTTTAAAAAGAAACCTTTCACTGCATCTGATGCAGATCTGTAGACTTGTATCTACTATGTTAATTGTTTGTCATTATATTAAACATGTTTTTAATCGATATGACTGTTTTTCACAAACAATACATTGTTGGAGACACCCATGCACACTCTACTGTGGACACAGGGGGACAAAGGGCTCTGTGGAGTTCTAACATACTCGTGGTAACAACTACATGTGAATAGCACAGGTCTGCAACCAAAAAACTGCATAGGACTTTTTGACTGTTTCACTGAAAACAAGAAAAATATTTTTAAAATTCCATCACGTCAGATTTTCTTGCAAAACTCAGGTTTTTAGTTTAATTAAGCGTACAATTTCCCCTTTTAAACTGAAATCTGGTATCCTATACTTGAGTCAAAAAACCATATCCAATAATGATTTCTAACATTAATTTAATATTTCTAAGTGTGAGACTCAAAGGAAATAAAGCGAAAGGAGGAGAGAAAGTTTTCTCAGACAAAAAGAGTGAACATGTAGTGTTAAATATATCATGAAGGAATTGTTTTTTGTTTCTTTGTTCAATTATAAGAAAGATTATGCATGGTTAATTGTAATAAAATATTGACTTTTTTTTCATCGCTGTTGTGCTTTTTTATTGTAAACTCCTCATGTTTTGCAAAAAAAAAAAAAAAAGGTTTTTTTTGCAGAACTGTATAATCATTGAAAAACATATAGTTATTATTAAACCCTTTACTCCCTGGAGGTACTTGTACCAAATCAGGCCACATCACCAAAACTGTCACCAGAGCTGGTTTTAAAAGGTTACAAATTCTCTCCATGTTCACGGGACTTAAATAGATGTAACATTAAATTCTGTTACAAAGTCAGGAGAACTGCAGTTGAAAAGTTTCAGAAAACTTCCAATAATACAAGTGTTTACTTGACATGTTGCAAAACTTCATTTTATTTAGTTAATTTCCCTTTACACAGAAATTTCAATTTGGAATAATAAGGTAGTCTAAATGAAAGAAACCACTACGATTTTAGCTAACGTCAGCACTAATTGCCTCCTTTCCTAATTAGTTTACACATTGCTCAGATCGAAATGTCAGTTTTTTCTCACGTAGCCTACGTACAACTGTCTGTGTTCTAGAACAAAACACTGAGATAACTTTATGAGATAACTCTCACCACCACTATCTAAAAAAGTGGAAATCTATTTATAGTTCCCAAAATATTCATGGCTGCCGACTCCTTCTCAGCCTGGAAAACTCCCATTTAATCATATAAGAGACAAATGGATGAATAATTTAAGTCAAACGAGGGGGAATTATTTCTGCAATGTAATGATCAGAGGAATGAAATCAAACAAAAGCAAGGGAAAATCCCTCTCACCTCTCATTCAACTCATGTCTGTGGCCAAACATCAAACAAATGTGAACCCATTCAGGTCAGTGAAATCCTGGATTTAGCTTGGTGTCAACTGACTGATGTCTCAATTTCACTGTAATCACTATCTTACCAGCATATTCCGGGTCCACATGAGGAGGGTAGAAGCGAAAGTTGATGAAGAAAGGGATGGGCATTCCATACTTGAACCACTCCACCACATAGGGCTGGCCGTTCAAGGGATGGGAAACGTCGCATCCCAGGATGACGTTTTCTCCTGCACGTGCTGTCACAAACTGGGGCTCCTCTCGCACTCCGTGGGCACCTGTGGAAACAGTAACAGGTAACAGTTACAGGTAAGAATCCAGCTTACACACCGACAGAGTGTAAAGTTCCACTTTGGAATTAGATCCACGATCTGAGAACTTTTTATATGTGGAGTTTGTATGTTTTCCCTGTGTCTGCATGGGTACTACAGCCTCCTCCCACAGTCCAAGGAAATGCCCTTAGTGGAGTCGCGTTACCTGGTGATTCTAAATTGTTCAAAGGTGTGAATGGTTGGCTATCTCTGTGTTAGCTCTGCAACAGACTAGTGAACTGTCTAGGGCAGCAGTCCCCAACCCCCGGGCCACGGATCTGTAATGGTCCGTGAGTCGTTTGGTACCAGGCCGTGAGAGTTGAGGCTCAGGTGTGAAATGTATGGTTTTTATCGTTAACTCGGTTTCCCTGGGTCTTTTCCCGTGTTGTACTCATGTCTCTTATTTTGAAAGAAATATTTACATGTTACCATAGCGATCAGAGAGCATTAAGGGCCAGAGAGGAGGACGTTACTCTCAATGTTGTTGGCGCATTTCAGGAGGACGCTGCTAATAAAGTTACACGATTACACAGTAAAGACGCATTTATTATTATATTTACAAAATACCACCGTTTTTGTCTCAGTCATATCATTTTATTTTGTTGTATTTATCCGTGACACCTTAAAGGCCAGTCTGTGAAAATGTTGCCTGACATCAAACCGGTCTGTGGTGCAAAAAAGGTTGGGGACTGCTGGTCTAGGGTGTACCCTGCCTTTCTCCACTATGGCACCATTGATAGGTTCCAAGATGGATATTAACATGTCCATGTGATAGCTGTTGGCATATAAATCAACAAAGATTTCTACACTTGTCTCTAAAACAACAGGTCAGGCTGTATGTGTTTCAGTTGTTTAGTTATTGTAGCCTTTTATATACCTTCTTGTTTTTCAGTTTATTAGACACTTTAACTCCTCATACTTGCCCTTTAGCCAGATAAGGAAAAAAACAGTCATTGATATACTGAGCTTTCTTCATACTACAGGCCCCAGATCATTTATAAAACATAGTCTACCTGCACACTATTTGTCACAACAATGTAACAGCCCAAAACTTATGCAAGTGTTACAGCTCAGGCAGCCATGGCAGTTAGATGCTCAGTAGCTGTCATGGCTCTAGTAGTATCTATTAGACTTTAGTTTTTTTCTGCTATCAACATTGTTCCTTGATATAGTTGTTTATAGTAGTATTTTTTCCCCCATATGTTCTGTGCTTAACTCTAGTTTTCTGTTATTTTGAATGGTCCTGTTTTGGTTCTAATACAACTGTTCGTTTTAAAAAAAAAAAAAAAAAAAAATGTCGCTCCGCTCCATAATAGGCTAATGATGATCTGTCTCAACCAGCTCATTTGACTGACAAAGTTCTCAATCTGGAGGCTATCGTGACATCAGCCAGTTTGAAGTAAACAACAAAGGTGCCTGCTAAGCTCATTCCAGTGGTTTAACAGAAACGCCACGACAGAGATGGTTGAGATTAGCAAGAAATGTAGCAAAAAGCTGTTTAGAAACAGAGTTCCACCCGGGAAGTGAGTGTTTTTGTGTGATAACACAAACCTGGGCTCAGCTAAAAATTCCATCACTCGAGATGCAAAGACCACCGGTGACAAATCCAATACACAACCAAGGCCACTGGGTGGTTGATAACAGCAAGATTAACAGCGCTTTCAGACACATGAATGTGATTTATCTTGTGAGAATCTTTTTCAACTGACAGAATGTGAACAGACAAAAACATGAAAGAGGTGATGTGACAGTAATGTCCCTGATGCTCGATAATGCCCGGTCCTTTAAGGTTTTTCTTTAAGCATTCGCTCTGTTCACTCAGGACCGGAGCAGTCCGAGTCAGTCTGTGTGTCTGTGGGCTAGGCGCTCACATTGATCCCAGGCTAATTACCATGTAGCTTGGTTTTATGAGCGGAAACCCGGTGTGGTAGCATTTTACCAGTCAATACAGCTAATCAGATGTACTCACTGCTCATTCCTCTGTGGCCAGTAAGGAAGCCGGGCAGGCAAACACAATCTACTGCGCACAGTTGATAGCCTGCTGCCCGTAGCGCTTCTAATTATTGAAATCAAACAGTGGAAGGCAATGTGAGCACATGGAACCAACAGGATTTTATCTACTATGTACAAATAATCAAGGGACAGCTCACTAGTGTTAGTACTGTATTCTGTAGAAAGACCTACTACAAATGTGAGTCAGCAAAAATATTTTCAGACACTGATAAAAAAAAAAATGCAGTCACTGTTATTACTGTGAGCTGAAGCATCAACTGCTGAAATATTTAGAAACCAGTGATTTGGTGAGTGGATATACTGTCTCAACCTAAAGCTCAACCTGGTCCCACACCAGCACTATTCATTTTTTAGTTAATTTAAAAGTAGTCCTACAAAGGACTATAGTAAAGACTCTCTATATGTTGTAAATACCAAAGATTACAACTGATTATAACTGTGCTTTATCATCCATGTATTCGCTTCCGCTTATCCTTTTCAGGGTAGCAGGGGGTGCTGGAGCCTATCCCAGTTGTCATAGGGCAAGAGGCGGGGTACACCCTGGACAGGTCGCCAGTCTGTCGCAGGGCTAACACACAGGGAGGGACAACCATTCGCACTCACATTCACTCTAAATTGTGCATTCATACCTATGGGCAATTTAGATTTTTCAATTAACCTATCCCCACAAGCTGCATGTTTTTGGACTGTGGGAGGAAGCCGGAGTACCCGGAGAGAACCCACGCAAACACGGGGAGAACATGCAAACTCCACACAGAAAGACCCTGCTGACCTGATGGTGGAATTGAACTCAGGACCTTCTTGCTGTGAGGCAACAGTGTTAACCACTGTGCTGCCCTGTGCTTTATCATATTTACCTGAAACCATTCACCAATGTGTTTCATGCAGAGGTGCTGAGTATTTATCATGAAGTGCAAGTACTGTTAGTGGAAACAAGCAGAGAGTGAGCTGTATTTCCAGGCTAAAATTAAAATAATGAAGAAATAAATATCTCCACAAAGCTGTTCAATGCAGCACAATGTGGAATAATGTGGAAAAGGACACGTTGGCAAAAAAGTTTGACCTTCTGTTGCTTTCTTTGGGGGGAGAAAGATGTCACGATGGAAACAGAAGAAGAAATATGAACGTGTGAATCAGAAGCAGAATGATAACACATGAGCCCACCTCTCCTTCGACAGTGGTGCCGAGTGCAACAGTAAAGAAAAGGTCGGGGCAAACAGCTCGCAAAAAACACACAGATATTAAAAGGATGCTTTCTGCTTCAGCCCCATCATCAGACTGAAGACCTCTCTAGTTTGCAGTTACCAATATGTGTGTTTGTTGTGCAACACACCAAAACAAATCACATTGATCTAGTAATTGAATATTCATTCAAGACCAGCTATAAATTCTCAACAGCGTTAACCCAAATTAAGTCTTCAGCCAACAGCCTGAGCTTTCAAATGCATATTAAGGCTGGAGGAGGGAAGCACGCAAAGCTTCCACAGTCACCTTGAACTGAGGTCACTACGAAAAGCAATTACCGGTAATTGTGTAAGTTTAGCACTGAACAGATGATATTTATCATATAATTAGACCTAATCGTTACTGTCAGACTAATGAAATATAAAACACAAAGTGAAATGTAAATCAACAAATATGAGGAGAGCTAGGCTTCCCTAAACAGCGTGGGGTATCTCATTGAGTGATTTATTACCAGGATAGGCCTTTCATTTCCCATAGAATGCATTAAATAACACATTCATGTGCTACATACAGAGTATCTTTATACAGCACGACTGAGAGGCAGTCAGTGTGTATCAGAAGCAGCCTGTGGATTCGTGGTTTGATGTGTGTTCTCATGCTTGTTGGAAGAACTGGCTAATAACTGAGCGAGTGTGATTTTCCTATTGGTGCACCCCACACCTCTGCAACCCCACCCCCTCGCTAACACACACACATCTGCACACGCACTACCTCTAGCAGTGCTATGTGTTGATTGGCTGCTGGTGACATCATCACAGATAGCACAAAACAGCCCCCTTGGAAGGTATGACTTCACTGTTTATAACTGATGAGACAGAGAGGAGCAAGAGACAGACAGTGAGTTAAATCCCCACCACCACCGTAAGGGTTTAGCTCATTTACAATCAAAGACCCAGGGGAGGATACTGTGGCAAGGTAAAACCACTGAGGTGTGCATACACATACATACACACAGCTCCAAGAGTGTAGGCAGGGTGGAACAAAAAGGGAGGGTTCAGGGTATTGTTGCCAGGAGGACTGTAACGCTTGAGTACAGTAAGTTGCTTCAAAGCCACAATCAGATTATAAAGTATAGTGTTTAATGAAGGGTGACACAACAAGTCAGCAAAGTGTACATGTTTATTCTAATCTCAAAGAACTCTGACGTTGACTGATCACTTACAAAGGTAAACTGTTTTGTTTTTTTATTTCAATGTGACTAAGGAAAATGTAGGTAGACTATGATTGGTACAAGGAGAGAGGTGGCTGATATGACGGGGAGAAGGAAGGTAGATATAGTGGGAAAGTAATCCCAGTATTATTGGAGATGGGTTCAAGCAGTTCTACCATGGTGTAGACAAGAAGAGAAATGGAGTAGGTGAATAGAGGGACAGACAGGATATTCAGTTTGAAGTTGGACAATAAAGTTATGATGCTTAATGTTGTCAGTGCATATGCCCCAGAGGTTGGACCTTGCTGAAGAGGAGGAGGACTTGTGGATGAAATGATAGTGTCTCCTTGAGGAGAGATTTCTGACTGGAGAAGATTTCAGTGGAGGTGTAGGTGAACAGAACCGGGGTGATAACGAGGTTCTGGAAAGGTATGGTGCTAAGAAGAGAAATGCAGAAGGCCAGACAGTAGTGGATTTCCCAAAAACAAAAAAAAAAGGATTAAATGGCTGTGGTGAACACGTACTTCAAGAAGAGGAAGGAACAAAGGATGACTTATAAGAGTGGAGAAAGTTGCACACAGGTGGTGCACATTTCATGCAAAAAGTGCGACCTAAAAGTGATAGGTGACTGCAAGCGAGATTGGGCAGGAAAGGATGTGCAGCAGGTTACACTGATTAAGGGTAGTGATTAAAAAAAAGGACTAATGAGTGAAGATAGCGCATTGAGAAGAAGCACTTTGAGGAGCTGGTGAATGTAGAAAATGAGAGTTAGAGGAGGACAGATGGAAATCAGTTAGTGAACTAGTAAGTACAGCGAAATAGGAAGGAGGAAGTGAGGGCAGCTTTGGGAAAGATTTATTGAAGCGAGCAGGCATAGAGTTGTTCCAGCTATCTATGTCAGTTTCTAACTCCAGTATCCAGATGGATGAGTTCTGCAAAACAATAAATAAACGTTTAAAAAAAAAATCACTGCAACAACAGTTTTCATGATGGGGCAAACTATCCACAGAGGCCAATACGGCTTTTTGCACCAGGCAGTAAACATGCTTTTTAATGCTGTAAAGTGGGGTATTATAATAGAGAAGCGAATGGGAGCTGGATTTAGCCTCCAATGGCACCAAGAGGAACTGCAGTTTT
Organism: Aulonocara stuartgranti; assembly: GCF_965226115.1. Taxonomy (NCBI): domain Eukaryota; kingdom Metazoa; phylum Chordata; class Actinopteri; order Cichliformes; family Cichlidae; genus Aulonocara; species Aulonocara stuartgranti. The sequence continues at coordinate 30,863,389 of NC_138946.1, forward strand.
TTAGCTCTGGAGGTTGCCCATGTACTACAAACAGAATCCAGTGGAAAATACAAGTTTGTAAGAGCACACTTCTTTCTTCCTATTACTTGCATGACATTCTCAATGTAATTATTTCTAAACTCATTTTAATTCAATTTCTTTCTGCAGTTGCAAAGAAAGCAAAAAAACTAAATGTAACATATGTGTGTTACAGGTGTTCTCTGGTTCATATTCCAGTACACAGCAAAGTGACAGTCAAAGGTTAACTGTTTTTTCCTGGAGATCATTTAACAGTATGATACACTGTGACACTACAAATAGGTTTATCGCCACAATGAAGTCTCACAGAAAGGAACATTTCTATATTTCTATATTTATACATGGTGACAAAAGAATCCATGCATAAAAAAATCACTGAGGTGCAATAAATAAACAATACAAGAATAATGCATTCTCAACACTGTAGTATCTGAGCTGAAACTCTGATGACAGTGAGCATACTCAGGCCTCTCAGCTGTTCCCCTTGGTTTGTTCCTGGCGCTGCCACAACAGCAGCAACTGTCCACCCTTCCAGTTGTCTACATAATGTTGTACACAGTACAACATAAACTCTTTTTAGCTACATCCTATTATGCTTGCACCTTCTTTCTGAATCATATTTGAAAGTTGAACTTAGCATACTGTGGTGGTAATAAAATGACAGTCCTGTGAAATGAATGGAAGCATTATTAATCATGCCAGTCAGCCCATAAGCCCACACTCAGAAACCCTTAATAAACATGAAGCAATTATTTTGAGTACAATGGAACTGAAATATATCAAATCAAAGGTTTATTTATTCAAAGTGCTTGCTATAAGCTGTAAATTTAATTTGACCAGATTACATTAAATTTAACCTTTTGCATTGAATTTTGGAACAAATTTTACATGTTATTAAAATAATTAATTAAGCATTTTGGGCAGAATTTAGTGTGGAGCACATATTGTACAACAAGGGATATAATATTCCACCAATGGCTACAACAGAACTCACTGAATTCGCAGGAATTTAAGAGTAGCACTTCAATAGGATGCCACTGTTGCAACAAGTCAGTTCATAAAATGTCTTTAGATATTCCACCATCAACTCTAAGTGGTATTATTGCAGTGTGGATGAACTGAGAAGTAACTCAGTGATGAAATGGCATACCACACAAAGAAGAAGTCGCCAACACTCTGCAAAATCAAAAACTGCAGAGTGCAGATTAACATCCATGTAAAAACTGTGCATCGGGAGCTTTGGTGCATGGGTCGAGAAATGAGTTTGAAGTTGTAAAATGAAGGGGAGATGTTGATTGTCGTCTGTGCATATGGCCAACGGGTTGGATGTCAGTTAGAAGATATAAGATATATATATAATATATATTTCACTCGCTGGGCTCACGTCCTCATTTTATGTTTGACAGTGTTTTTGTAGGTAAAGGTGAATGGCTTGGACATAAATTGAGCTGCTGGTTGGGGAAGGCCTCGAAGGGACCTGGCAGATCCCCATGTACTAAACAGAAGTGAAGAAGATAAAGAATTGATAAGGGGAGGTAGGGCGGGGCATGTAAACAAGAATAAACAGCTTATCGGACTGGGGGAGCCTATATAGATGAGAACCGCAAGGAGCGTGTTTGGTGGCGTGGTCCCACTCTTAAGTGTTAGATAGAGTAAAGTACAAACCCATGCATCCTTTATTGCTCTCTATTATTATTATTGTTATTTGGTGGTAGTGGCATTTAAAATAGCATTTACAAATAGTGTATATTAACTCTTAATATTTTTCCTTAGATGCCCAACAAATATGTTAAAATTTTAAAACAGTATCGAAATGTCTTCAAAACCCAAAACATAGGAGCAGACAAGAGCTTGACATCAAACACAAAACAATAAAGTTAAGTGTGCACAACCATGTGAACTGCAGTGTATTTGTTGTGAAAGGAACAGTGAAGAACAATGCAGTCTAAATCTGTGTACTGGAAGAAAGATGTAGGAAAAGGAGGAAAACTGAAATCTGCAATTGCAAAGTCATATCTACAAGCTAAGGGGAAAAGCATAGCTCATTGGTGTTTGTCAGCTTGTGCTCCAACCCTCCGATACACAAGGGTGGCTTAAAACACTAATGCTACCAAAGGATGGGAGACTTGACCTAATTCTGGGTCTTGGGCTCTCATCCCTCATCATTTGAATTTAAATATCTTTCCAGTGTGCATGCAGCAGCATCTGGTTCACCATGAACTGAATGTGTTGCAGAAAGTATTTATATTGCCTAAAGCTTGACGAGTTTGACTACGACAAGCTTTTAATCCCAAATACATACTGCTTTCAGTCCACGCAAACAACCGAAGCCACCGGTTAAAGTGACCACACCTGGCAAAGACTTTCAGCCAGCTTTTTTGATTATGAGGCTCCCATTTACAAAATGTCTTTAAATCCAGTCCACTTTTCCTGGCACTGATGCGCTGATGCATGTCATGTGTTGATTCCAAGATCATCAGTTCAAGCTCAACTACAATGTGCGACTGCCTAAATGGACAAGTCAAATCCCTTCTGGACAAAGGTTTTATTATCTGACGAGAAAATGACTGTTTGGCAACAATGACAGAAAGTATGTTTGGAGTAGTTAAAAACACTATAGCGACTGTCAAACATCATAGAGGGTGGGAATCCTAAAGAAGGAGGACGATTTCCAAGTTCTTCAACTTCACTTCAAATAAAACAGATGGTTGAAACATGGACACAATTAGGCATTTCAGCCGGACAATGATCCCAAACACACATCAAAACTGGTTTTAGAGTAGCTAAAGCAGGCTAACATTAAGCTTCTGGGTTGACTTTCCCAAAGCCCGATCACAGCCTTATTGAAAATTTGTGGACTACACCTAAAAGCCAGGTCGATAACATGAAACCAACCAGTTTAATCGAACTTTCTCAGTTCTATTGGTGAAACATCCAACCAGAATCCCATCTCGACCTGAAGTCTTTGGCTGCAAAGACATCAGGTCGAGGCGTAACTTGCTAAGTTACATCAGTTAACCAAATATCGCTTAGCAATGTTAGTGTGAGTATACTATTTATACCTATACAACCCTGTGTGGATTAGAGAAAATCCAAAATAAATTCAAACTTATGCACGCAGTTATTATTTTTTGCACAGCCAGCTGAAGTCGCAGCTAGCAGCAGCCATGACGTCAGTTTGACAGCAAATTTTTTTGTACAGTGCCATTTGTGCAAGGAACAGCAAGATGGATATAAAATGGTCCATAGATTTGTCTGTGAAGTGTCTGTGAAGAGGACAAAGAAGTGTGTTTAAGCCTCTTACCTCCTGCTGACCGTCAGGAATTAAGGCCAAACAGCTGAGGGTAGATCAGCAGACATTCAAGTTAAAGAATGTTCATAAAGAAGCAAGGGCAAACAGCTCTATGACTATTTCACTCTTTAAATACTGACAATTTAATAAACAAGTCTCTATTTCAGCAGGCAGATCGTGAAAACACCACGTTCATTATGTAAACCCCAGATTTCTTTACGCTATAGTTTCTGTATTGTCTGTTGTTTTCGTGCCTGCAATGTGTGATCAACCTCTGGCAAACCTAGATCTTTGGTGCAATTTTGTTTGGGAAGATGTAAACTCTCTGATCAAACTGCTGTTTCAGGAGGGTAATGATGGAAAACTCCCAAGTTAATCCTGGCACAAACCTAAATGAAGTGAAGCAGTGTATTCTCATCAAGAGAGGGATACACAGACATTTTTGCATCTATTCAGCTATCAGCATGTGTTACATGTTCCACTCTTTTTCTCTTTAAGTAACTTTAAACAGGTCAGGATCACATTCCACCACTGGAGGAAGTACATATGTATTTCAGCCCACCGTGTTTTTGGTAGGAAATTAACACTTAGGCAGGTTAAAGACACTGTTCAGCATCCACATCTAAGACAACTCCTCAAACAAAGTCAGACATTTCCTCTCAGACAGATGTAAGGAATGTCGAAAGTGCTGTGTAACAGGTGTAGTCGTTATGAGTCTACATTTTGCAAACACCAATCTGAATCCAGGTATTTCTCCGGAGCCAGGGCCCAGGGAACGGATTCAAATAAATTCGACACCCCTGCTCTTGTGTATCAGCCCACACAGCAGTAGTGCGTGTGGGCTTCTCCCATAATTAGCAAATCCCCACATGAAAATACAAAAAAATAAAATAAATGCAGCTCTTGAAGCCTACAAATACTTTAATAATTACTTAAAACAATATCAGTCTTACAGCGAAGGAATGAGGGGGAGTGGTAGAGGTAGAGCAGGTCACCTAATAATCAGAAGACTGGTGGTTCAATCAATGGCTGCTCCAGTCTGCATGCCAAATATCCTTTGGCAAGATACTCCATGTGTGAATGTTAGAAAGCACTTGATCATTGAAAAGGGAGCTTGTGTGAATGGGTGAATGAGGCATGTTGTATAAAGTGCTTTAAGTGCTCAGGTATAGTAGAAAAGCCCTACATAAGAACCAGTCCCGTTACCAAAGCTCACAGAAGTGTGACAAAACACGCAAAATACACAAAATGACCAGCACTGCTCCTGTGTGACTCAGAACATGTTACTTAATTGCAAGATGTTTGAATTCTACTGTAATTTACTATTAGGAAACCACATTTAAAATGTAAAACCGATTTAGGCAACATATATGCTGTCGATGTGTAGCTTTAAAGTTTTCATGCTTTAAGTTTGATCAGGTTTTCTCTTTACTGCAGCCAGTGACACCCCACCAGCCATCTCCAAACGCAGATTTGTTTGGTTTACCCCAGACCTTCCCTGTATTGCCTTGAGTGTCATCAGTTTTTTAGAAATCCTTACAGCTTAGAGATTTACTAATAGTCTACACCAGAAACGCTTTGCTGTCATTAAAAAGCTGCTCTAGCTATATCTACTACGGCTGGGCAATAAAACGATAAAGATAATTATGATAAAACAACTTTTTCTCCATAGAAATATGACACATTGTCAACATAAAGTTGGTAGAACTCATTCTGTCCATGTTCTGACGGACAACAAGAAAGGCAAATGACAAAGACAATCATGTCATGCCAGTTAGCAGCTCTCATTTTTCAGATGACACTTTCACAGATGCACATGGAGTATAAAGACAGAGCTAAACAGCTGTCTACAATATCACATGAGCCTCACTGCCCACTTCATTGAAATACTACTGTCTTTCTTTACATTTTAATTCAGTTCAGTTCATTTTATGTTCAGTTCACATGTTTGTGCCTTCGCAATCAGCATGAGCTTATATATTTACCAGAAGTAGAAGTAGGATCAGCAGGTATAGTTTCCCTCTTCCCTTTCTGATTGTTGGGGATTTTCTCTGTATTATTGTTGGGATTTTACCTTGCAATATAAAGCGCCTTGAGGCGGCTGTTGTTGTGATTTGATGATATTAATGTAACAAATCCAGATAAGTTTGTGAGACTGACATTTGAACGATGAAGAGGAGGAAAACTGTCCTGGTGAATGATAGGATATAATCTTTTTCAGATATGATCATCTACAGTGGATTTCTTTAGCTGACATGAGTCTACAGTAACAGTAATTTGTATTTTGACTCCATTAGTTACTCCAAAAAAGTAACAGTACTGTAACTTGAATATATATTGATTATGTTTTTTATCTTTAATCAGTAAATTCTTACTCACATAACATAGCCAAAAGCATGCTTACTGTACACTGTTGTTTGATTGTAGTGTGGACACAGTTTTGTGGGGTGGAGTGGCCTGAACAGTCTGCTAACTATGTACCAAAGCTACACTTTACAACAGTTGGCTATTCATCAGACAAAAGGTCACCGAACTGTTGGAAATGCTGAGCATTCTATATGTAGGACATCTTACTAACAGCAGTTTTGTACTCCTCTCACGATCGAAGCAGGTGATAACCAGCATTGTGCCAATTATCTAGGATTAGTAATTTTAGGCTCTCTGAACCATGATAGTGCACAAAACTCCAAAGTCAAATATCCTTGTGATATAGGCCCTTTCAAAAACAATCACTCTGAATGTGAAACAAACTTGTTAATCCTGCTTTGTAAATCCCTTTTATCGCGTTAAACTCCTAATTCTCTGTGCAGTAGCAGAAATTATTTTTTTTATTTATTTATTTTTTTGTTGTCCCGTTTGGATCTTTAGCCATCAGAATTGTTGTCTTAAGGCCAAGAAAGATGCCAAGCAGATTTATTTTACCAAGTGGATCATCATGGCCTTGCCATATTGGTCCATTTGATTGACCTTTATTATAATTATGTATTTATTTTATTTTCGGTTGCTACAAACGGGACAGACATGACTGGGGGACAGGACAGGGAGAGAGAATGAAAGAAAGAGAGGGAGAGAAAGAAAACCAGAGGGGAGAAGAGACGGTGAGAAAGGGGAAGAAAGAAAGAAAAACAAACAGAACACCTGGATCACCTGTATGGAGAAAAAAAAACAGAAGAGAAAGCAAACAAAAAAAGAGCAACATAATAAAAAAACAGCACCATCACAATAAACTAGCTAGCAGTAGATAACAGTAGATACTAAATAATAAACGATATTGTGCCGCACGCAAGATAGACAGCGCACAATGTGCTTTGAGGCAACAGCCAAGAAAGCTGTAGTCCGCGTCTATGAACACCCATGTGTACACCTGTGTGCACACCTGTGTGGATCAGCATGCTTGTATTCCAAAGGTTTCTCCATGTAACGATCTGCTAGGGAGTGTGGGGAGCCACTTATCACCTGCTGGTAGCGACAGCTCTGACCGGAGCTTGGTGTCCTCTGCAATTTAACGCCGGCTGATGGGCCAACACAACAGATGTTTCTATCTTTGAACTGCATACATAAACACAAATGTAAGTTTTCTTTCCTTCTTTAAATAAAACAAAATATATTTTTTCTATTATCAGAGAAAATTATGCTATGATGACAACACCACTGGAGTGCATTGGGTCTCATCGGCTGTGATGCATACTGTTCAGTAACTCTGTGTGGTATCACATTAACTTCTTGCAGCAAGTCAGGAGCAACAAGGCCACACAGACAAAGATTTTAGTAATAATAGATCCTGAGCATCATCAGACCTGCATCCAACCTGCTTTTTTCAGTGTATTCTCCCTGTATTAACATTACATAACCTGGAGGCCCTGCTGCTCCAAAACCACTCGCTGTTCTTTTTGGCTGCTGCTGAAGATTACACTAAGGCCTGGTGTAAGCACTGAGCATTAAGCTAGTTTTAGAGGTGAATGCGAATCAACAGCACTCAGCTTATACGGTGCTGTGTTTTTCCCAATATTACATTTCAGGTTAAATATTACACAAAGATAACCAGAGTAAATAGAAAACGCAGTTTTTAAAGAAGGATTTAATATATTAAGGGAAAAAAACAGACCTACCTGCACCTTTGTGAAAAAGTGATTGTCCCCTACACTTAATAACTGGTTTCGCCACACTTGGCAACAAGAACTGCAATTAAGCATTTGCAATAACTGGCAATAAATGTTTCACATCACTGTGGGGGAATTTTGGCCCACTCTTCTTAACAGAAACGTTTTCATTCAGCCACACTGGAAGGTTTTTGAGAATAAACAGTGTTTGAGGTCATGGCAAAACATCACAATCAATTGACTGGCCCATTCCAAAACCTTTCTGTTTTTCGGGTGGTGGGGGTTGTTTTGATTGTCCTGCTTTTAATATGGTTTTTTGTTTTGTTTCGGGTCATTCAGAGGTGCTGTTGCTGGTGTCTTTCCAGTCACTGTCCTGCTAAAATACATAAGCCAAGTGAGCCTGAGCTCCAGACTAGAGCAGGGCGATATGACCAAAAATATTTATCACGATATACATTTGAAAATTTGCGATAACGATATAAATGACGATATAATTGACACTAGACAAAATACTTTACAACTCCACAACTTTATTAGTGCAAAAAAAACCCATCAATGTATTTTCACTTAAACAAGCAGCTGTTTTTTCTGTGCATTAAAGTTGTAAAATGTAACAGTTCAAATACAAATTCCTTGCTGACAGTTTAACCAAAAGGCATTTCCAGTGGAAATTGGCCGACGTATCCTCAGCATAACCATGTATAATATCCACAAAACTTAAAAAGAGGTTATACACACACAATACGGTAACATTATGTTGAAGCGCAGTATGTATCACTCCGCGAGGCTCCTGCCTACGATAGCCGTAATGCTCCGACAATCCATCAAGCGGTGTGGGTTCGTAGCTTAGCAAAGTCGTGCTAAAACATTTGACAGATTTTTGAGCGCCGTGTACATAAAATCGTTTCGAGGTCAGTAAACACAACCAGAATTCATACATAAGGCACACGGGATTATAAGGGCCACTGTCGACTTTCAGAAAAATCAAAGGATTGATTTTAAGTGTGACGTATTTTCCAAAAAACACGGTAATAACGACGGCCCGCTAGCATGCTCTACCAAAAATAGTGCTTTGTTGTGTATCTGACGGATGAAAGCTAAACCAGTTCCACCACTGAAGTTGCAGCATTTTTACAAACCAATTCTGGTTCATCTGTTTCACTCAACGATCTGCTTTCGCCCTTCTTATTCTCCATATGAAATGCTATGTATTGTATTCACAAATTTAACATCCTAAATTCATGGTTTTTACATTTTTATCTTTTGCACTTGGCAGGGAGTGCTGTAATGTTTTCCCTTTATGACAGGGAGTACTTCTTACAGCCATGGATAGTGGCAAGAGGACAGGACAGTTGAAAGTACTGGGGAAGGCGTGCAGTAAATGGCCTTGGTGACAGATTTGATCCTCTACATTAGTCAAAGTGTCTTTCTTTGTCTCCCTTTGAAGAAATTTGCTTTGGACGGAGCAACACCACCCAGACCCACTGCACTCCACATAGTGCAGTGGGTAAATAAATAAATAAAGATACACATTACTCTTTACAAATTAAAGAGTTGTGTGTAATAAATTAGGTTTTTTTTTTGAGCAACAACAGCAACACTGGTTCCAACACATTATTATTTCTTCTTGCCAGGTGCTGGCACTTGGTCAGGACCCGTATCGTAACTGAAACCTACAAAAGTCTGTGTTAGGAGTCAAAGCAGGAGACAACCAAAGCAGTTGAAAATCTGCTCGGTAACAAGTTTGTTTATTCCAGAGCTTAAACAAGTTAAATATTTATCTAAACTGCTTTCTCTTGCTGTGTGTATATATACAACCCACTCTTCTGTCTGACCCACCAAACAATTAGTAATTAGTTTCATAGCATCCAGATAGCACTACAGTGATGTTGTGCTACATTACATTGAACCAAATCACTGAAATAAACTCTTTTACAATCAAAAACACACATTAAGGCAAAAACAGACTTTCAAGCTCAACATTACATGGCCTGCTATGATGACAACACCACTGGAGTACATTGGGTCTCATCATCTGTTTCAGATGTTGACTGTCTTAATTACACTGAGCTGACCCACATACTGGAAACTGACGCTAGCAGCACGCTTGCCAAGAAGTAGTTAAGGGCAAGATTTAAATAAAAGCACTCACTACCAATTAAAAAAAAAATAGTGTGATCTCATATACTTCCATAATCCCTGCGATACATCAGATAAGTGAAAACATTTCCCCCACACATAGACGGTACTCATGTACAGCTGCCGAAATGCCAGCTTAAAGCTCCAGTTTGTTCACCTGTGTCGCTCCTTCACATGTGTGCACCTGCTTACTCAGCAGTTATGCGTGGCTGTCGCTGCTCTGACAAGGTCGTGTCATTAGGATCACTGTAAGAATCACCTTTAACTTTTTCTTTCCCTTAGTCTTGTGATTTTACACACAAAAATTATGAATGGATAATTTAGGAAAAATACAAATACAACATTTGCAACAACGTACTCCAGTTAGATAATAATCCAGGATTCCTGAAAGATGCAGCAAACAAATCCTGCATTGTCTGCGAAACGTGCCCATCAAATGTTCACAGTAAACACATTTTGTCTGGTGGTAGAGGAGATACAGTGCCAGCTGCTTTATATGTCTCTATTTAGACATGACAGCTATTCCCTGCCCACCTTAGGTCCAGAGGGTTCTCTCACTGCTCTGCACACAGGTAGCTCTTCTCTCCATCTCTCTAAAAAGCTCACTGCCTTTCATTCTTTCAATCTCTGCATATGAATGAACGGTATAATAAAGGACGACCATCTCTCCGAGCTGCCCTTGCGTTGTGTACTATATTTCAGTAATCAACACAAAGCATCTTGTGAGAGCTCTTGATTGATCCAGTCTGTGAGAGAATTGTTTCTTAAATGATTTGACTGTGATGGGAAGAAATGTTTCACCTCTACAGAAGATCAAAGAGGCAAGTTGTTTGGGTAAAGACCCAACAATCGGACCAGCCACTGGGCAAAAGTGGGAAGGAAAAACTCCAGAAAGGCAGAACAGCAGTTTGCTTCAATTGAGAACTACATCTTGAATTTTACAGCTACTGATTTGTTTTTTGGATCCACGTCAAGTTCCATCAATCCATATACACCAACACTGTTGCCATGGAGCAGTGAAGGGCTGATGTGTCACGTGTCATATCTAGCATGTAGTCAGTTTGCCTGTTATATACATTTTATACAGGGCCCATGTCAAATAATGCCTCTAGAATGCACATAAGTATCAGGGTGAAGATGTGAGGCAGCACAACTGAGGTATCTTATGGCCCTATCCAATAAATGTTTAATGGGTCTAGAGAAGTCAGCGTGGAGGAAGCTGACTGTGCTGCATCAGTGGGCCACGCTGTAAAATGAGACAGGGGAGGAAGCCAGGATGGTGGGGGTGGGCAAATGTGATATGGAGTACAGGATTCAGAGAGAGTATACGGACTCACCAAGATGTATGTTAGCAGGAAGCCATTACCAAAAACCACACTGCTGCAATAAAAAGCCCCCAAATGAAAATGGGATTGGTATGAAGGATGGTTTTTAGACATGCTCCGTTCCAAATCAGCACTGATATTCAGCTTATTTTCAGAGAAACACACTATACAGTATTTGACTTCAAATGAGCCGCACTGCTCTGTCTGATAAAATGAGTAGAAGTTATCCACTCATCCATCTAACCACTTCCTCTCCCTCACAGCATACACAAGTTTGTGTCTGTAAAACTAGCAGGGGGTGTAAGGTAAAGAACCAGTGCACCATGCACACTGAGATCTCTAAGCAGATCAGGAAAAACAGTGTTAACTCAAGTGAAGGCTTTCCTCGCAAAATGCATTGATTACAAACATTAAACATTGTCAGGATCATTTAGTGGAGTGTCACAGTAACCTTATGAGGATGTGACAGGTTTGCAAGAGACAACTATGTAATGTCTTGATGGCTACAGAGAAAACTGATAATCCACTTTGTGAGGCAGGTCTCATTTTTCTGCTCCCAAACTTTGTCTTTCAAAGTGTCTCAAAACACACTGATAACAAAACGGTTCTTTTGCCCATCAGGAGCTCCCTTATACTGTGTACATCTGCCCATCCATATACCCCACTGCAAACTCATGCAGCTGTGGACAAAGCGCTAATGACGCCTATAATCTCAGGGACATAACAGAAAAAAGAAAATGAAAGTCTGCAGACAGCAAAGTCCCCAGCAAAGTAGGAGGAAGAGAGACCAAGAACACCTCCAATGTAGGGCAGTTAATTTGATTTTACGCCGTCTTGTGATTTGATTGGCGGTTGGAAAATTCACTTTGATAGGTATGTGTACGGCCAGGGTTTTGGTATACATTTATTTCAGTCCTCCAAGCAGAAGGACACCTGAAGAAGTTCAAATCAATCCACAGCACTGCTTCATCAAAGGGAAAGACGACTTTCACCTATCAGACAAAAGGTGTCTTTCCCCTTCATCTGATGGGCTTCATCATTTCTGCTGTCAGGTACCGAAACCCCCGAATAAAGATGGTGGTAGATTGATGCTAAGGTCTTTCCACAGAAATGATTGGTGTGTCCACAGTGACAGTGACACAAGCCTCCGAGACTGCCTGAATCTTTTGGTAAAATAAACCATCTAATGAAACTGGTAAGGGTCAGAACCGGTTTTTGTAAAGAACTGGTTCTGAGTATTTCAGTTCCTACAATTGGCTGATTTTATTTCTTGTGTCTGAGGAGGAATATTGGCACAGTCTTTTTTTCTTTCTTTTCTTTTTTTTACATTTTATTGCACAAACGTGTATCCAGAACAAAAACAACCACATTATACTCATGCTATGCTAAAACCCAGAGTGAGGTTAGCTGAGTGGATGCAGGCCAAAGCTCAGCAGCCAAACCCTGAACTTCAACAGCTAACAAACGGATGAGAAGTCAGGCTGCAGACTCTGTTTCTACCTGTTCATGTTGCTGCAGCAGAATCACTGCGGCAATCGCTTCAAAGTCTCTTTGTGCTGGTTTTCATCTTTGCTCTGTGCTGTTAGCTTTGTGTTCATACAAATATAAATATATTTAATTAATCAACTAATATTTAAGTGACAGAAAACAGGACAGTCTACTTTGTGTTGTTTTTTATTTGTTAGTCTGGATCCACAAGTCACACAAAGCTACATAAATGACTAATGACTAACAACAATAAACAAAGAAAGTCCAAGCTTTGTAAAAATTTCAGCCTGGTGGCACGTAATAACCTGAGTTCAAGTGAAGTGGTGAACATGTTCTAAATATAGCACACAACTAAACCAATACCAAGTTGTGTACTCGTGTTTTTATCCAACGATCCTGTGCAAAAGGGTCAGTGGCAGTATATTGTGATTGCTCACTTTGTGTACCGTGACTGCAGCAGAAGAACTGTGGTAATTATTAGCAGGACAGCTTTAAGATGAGTCAGCAAGAAGACACTGGTACAGTGTATTCAGTGCACATACAGGAGAACAATGGCTTTCAGAGATGTGCTACAAAGCTGCTCCAAGTCAAAAGCTTTATCATGAACAGTATACCACGCGCAAGCTTATCTGTGATAGCCATACTTTCTTTTATTGTCACACATCTGAGGAGTACCTGTGAGGTACTTAGAAGGGAGCATGTCTGGAGTGAAACAGAGCAGTTATCATTGTGGGAGTCAAACAACATTTAGTGAGATAGTGTCTTTATTTTATGAACTACGCCGATGGACTCAAACATCCTTCTCTGCCAGCTTTCAAGCTTCTTTCAGGAGTGATATATAGTTAACATTATACAGGAAGTCAATACTAGATAAGCAAACTCTGTCATCCCCCACATAGAATTAGTGGTAAACCCAGGACACTGAGTGACGGGACACACAAATCCAAGTGCAATAGAAAAACACTTGCAGCTGAGCCTGAGAGAAAATCAGCTGTTCCTGTCCCAATTTCAGCACTATAAACGTATTCCAAGCTTATTAAAGCTACTAAAGGTGTGAAAGTCAACACTAGTGTGTGCATATGAAACATTCCCAGTTCAGTCTCCCTAAAATCATGGCAAACTTGATAACTATATTGATATCTGAGTTTCTCTGCAGGTAAATGTATATTTGGGGGATACAGGTCCTTCTTGGATGTCTTTGACAGTTCATAAAGTTTTATTCATCTAAAACCAAAGATGAATTATATTAACTTCTGCCTATTTATCCCATAGACTGTATACACTGCACAAAAATGAAGCCAAATTTGTCCCAAAGTGTTTTCTGTCCTGTGCTCCACTTCTCTCATGTCTCACTGATACTGTGTCTGCACTGAATAGACAAAAATGAACTAAACTAAAATATTTTGGGTTGATTTTTATTTTTATTTGTCAGTTTATCAGGTGCTTTTCTTTGATAACTGAGCTGAAACAGAAATGTGCTGTCCTTGCACTGGAGGTTCTGCTTACATACTGCAAACCTGACAGGGATCTGAAACGATTTACAACTACACATAAAGCGCACAATCTTTTCCATCAGTTCGCGTGGCTGTGTACCCTCAGTGGACGGGTTCACTGAACCCAAATGGAAGCTGGTGGGAGCTCAGGGGGAACGACGGCAGCTGTCAGTCACTGCTCCTTGGCCCAAATAACAAGCTGATTGACATCTAAAGGTTGGTGACTTTTATGAAGTGTGCCATTTGCCCCAAGCAACAAGAGTGCTACTTTCCATTAAGCTCTATGTAAATGAAAGGTGTCTGTATGTGGTGAAAGCACAATATACTGTGCATGTCCGCCACTTTATTAGACCTGTGCACCTGATCAACTGCCCATTAACCATAAACCAATCAAATAGTAGCAGCTCAGTGCATTTACACGTGAAACAGAATGCGATTTAAAGTTAGAGTTTATAAAAAATCTCACCATGAGCTGCGTTAGATTGCACTTCATCAAAAATAATTATATTGCTATACTATTTTATCAGCTTTTTTTTAAACAGTAAATTTAAAAAGCACTTGATAACAACAATAATTATAATTAATTCAAATTAATTAAGGAGTTTAAACAAACGGATCAATTTACCATTATAGAAAAACAAACATACCAAAGCTGTTAATTTAGGGAAGCTGTGATACTGGGTGGTGGCATAATACATTTTTTATGCATTACTTACATGTACAGTCTTGGTAAAAGCGAAGCTCTCAATTTACCGGTCGATCTACGTCCCTACCCTCACCTATGGCCACGAGCTGTGGGTAGTGACCGAAAGAACGAGATCGCGGATACAAGCGGCGGAAATGAGCTTCCTCCGAAGGGTGGCTGGCCTCTCCCTTAGAGATAGGGTGAGAAGTTCGGCCATCCGGGAGGGGCTCAGAGTAGAGCAGCTGCTGCTCCACATCGAAAGGAGCCAGCTGAGGTGGTTCGGGCATCTGACAAGGATGCTTTCTGGGCGCCTCCTGGGTGAGGTGTTCCGGGCATGTCCCACCAGGAGGAGGCCCCGGGGCAGACCCAGGACACACTGGAGAGATTACATCTCTCGGCTGGCCTGGGAACGCCTTGGTGTTCCCCCGTATAAGCTGTAGGAGGTGGCTGGGGAGAGGGAGGTCTGGGCTTCTCTGCTTAGGCTGCTGCCCCCGCGACCCGGCCCCGGATAAAGCGGAAGAAGATGGATAGATGGATGGACTTACATGTACAGGCAACTCCACTGAAAAACTCCTGATGTGATTTCTTTTGCAGTATCCTATAGGTCTTTGGCATCACAGGGACCTAATAATGTGATTAGTATTTCTTACTATTGTGTTTCAGTTCAAGATGAAGAAGGAAAACCTGCTTTCATCCTAGCCAAACTAACATTTAAATAAATGCTGGATAAAGTTTACAAGGGGGTAGTCCATAGCTGTAAACCAGAGTGACAATGATCCAGCTTCAAAGAGTACGACCACATGCCTGAGAACATTAACTCGACATGAAGCTGGCAGGCAGAAAATTCAGTCTAAAAATATCCACTGACAAGTGCCAACTTTAAACTGCGTCTTTTTTTTTGCAAGAGGATTCAAACTAAGATACATTCTCATTTTAACAGGATGCATGACCTTTAGAAAGTTGAGTGTTTAGCATCGGAGAGCCATTTTCATGCACACAGCTCAGTCTGTGCATCTTCTGACTCACACCTACATTCACATACTGGTGAATTACTATTATCAGCTATTATTGGCCTCTCTGAGACTGACACCCATATTGATATAGACCCAGTACATAATGCTGAAAAAGATGCAAGACGATGATTTATGAATTGTTCCTTTGTTGAATAATGGGCACACTGGGAAAAAATATTCAAAACAAGAGCATACATGTACATTTTAATTTACACTGTATGCCTCATACAGTCCTCACTAACCATTTATTAGCCTTTAGCCTTGTTGCAGGAAGTATACCATGCGGGCAACTTACAGGACCTTTTCTCAAGATCCTGAAAATGACAGCAATTGGAATTTTGATGAATTGATTAAAGTCAAATAGTGGTGGCCAAACGTTTTATAAGCAAATTTATTTGCTAAGAGAATTCTGTGTTTAAAAAAAAGAAAGAAAGAAAAGAAACAGTCATGTACTTTACCATACTGCTGAGTCTAGCCTTCAGAATGAATCTGGGTGCAAAGATGAAACCACACTGAGATTTGGCTCAAAGAAACTAAATGTTTGCTTCAAAGACTTTCTGAAGCTTCTGTTCCCGTTCCATGACTCCATATCTTTGCTACCATATTAAAGCTTTAAAATAACACAAAAGCCTTGAAAAAGATATCATCTCAGTTTCCCACTTCAGCTATAATTGTTTGCATGTACCTTTGCTTTTCCCTTTTGCTACATTGTTAACATGCAGTACTGTGGAGGCAAACCTGACTGTGCCATGCATTGATGAGCACAGTGAAGCAACAAATATTCAGGTAAAAACTGACCTAAAATGACACATAGGGCCTTATTTTGACATGTAGGTTACAGTCCTCTCAGCTGGGCTGTGCCATATCATATCCCTGCAGTAATACACATTATAGTATACATTTTTATGTGATATAAAAGTGTCATATCGTGATATCATTGCTATAGCAACACCATGCATTTGTATTCCCTGGTGTGCATTACAACAACTCAAGCCTCGGCACGTCTGAGAGTCCCGTATCAGCTTTTGCTATGATGATTTATTACTTAAAAAGGGATCCACTTCAGCAACCACCAATAACGCACAATGCTTTACAAAATATACAAGACAACTGCTGCTGCTAAATGTGGAGACAACAAGCTTTTTTCACCACTTGAGGCAAAAACACTGTTGAGTACTACCAGGCTAGCGAGGAGGAAATACATGCAGCTGATGATGCGCAACCCAAATGCAGCTCCTGCATAGTTACATGGTTAGAGCGCTTTAGTTATTGTTAAAGTGTTAAGGAGTTATATTATACTTTTACTCACATTTTACAGGGAAAACACTAACTAGGATATTTGTAAACACTATTTGACTTATGCTGTGTCATGGGATATAATGCTATGTCACTATTACTGAATGATGCTGCTGTTGGCACCTTGTTTCAGGAAATTCACACTTTCAGTTAGGAAGCATGTCATCACTGACAGTAGCTCATTGGAAAAGGATGGAAAATGCCCCTGCTTTTGGTTTTGAGTCTGTGATGCCCACCGCTATGTCTCAGAACTCTCTGCATTAAGTAATTTACTAACTAGTTTGCTGGACTATTAATATAGAGTAAATTCATATTTCACCCTTTTCAATGTGACTCTAAAATTCTGTATTTAGAGTGTACATTGCATAAATGAAAGAAGCTGTTTATAATGCCAACAATAAGAAAAGATGCGAACAGGTGATCTATCAATTTATACTGCATGTGTAGAAATTAGGTCATTAACGTCAGTAATCGGATCAATAAGAGGTCGGATCTGAGCATTCCTAATGAAAAGCAACTCTCAGCCCACTCAGAAAACACAAGTCCTTCAATTAGAAAATGCTGAACACCCGCAGGATTTAAATTCACGCTGCAAATGAGACACGAGTCTCCCATTTCTTGGTCAGCAGCTTTATTTTTGCCAAGCAGCCACCCACTTACAACGAGACTGCTCATTAAGTGATCATACTGTAGGGATCATCAAAAAACTGGGATACCAGGAAAGTTTGTGAGTTCAATTAATTAGGCAGCAGCGCTCTGTGCCAGCTCAGTTTTGCCCAAAATACACATGCTCTGACAACATCACTCAGTCAGTAACACAACTTAGGCCCAGATGAATCTCATTTCACTGAATCTACCATAGAGGCCTCTGTATATGCATCCTGCAAGATTTGACTGAGAACAGCTGGTGCAGACCAGATGACCCCCTATGAGCAAGAGCTTTGGAAACAGCGAGAAGGAAAAACTCCCAATTCACAGCGGTGGAAAAACGAGAAGCGAGCCAGAGATTAATAATGACTATTTATTAAATGCAGTGGTGTACTGTATAAACACATAGCGAATGAAAAAAAGCTGAGTGTAGAAGAAAGACTTCATGGGAAACCCCCAGCAGGTTTGGCAAACTGCGGCGTAACAAAGGTGTCACGGTTCTGGGTCGGTTCAACCCGGCGTTCCAAGTTTATTATGTTTTGGTTTGCTCATGAATGATCGTTTTGTTACCTTTGTGATTTGTTGGTTATTATTTGAATTCTATGTTCTTTTTATTCATGTTTATGGATTGTTCTTTGGTTGTGTCTCATGTTTAGCATTGAGTTCCATGTGTTATATTCTGTCTGTCTCTCAGTGTCGTGTCTGCGTCCTTGTGTAGTGTTTTCTTGTTTCCTGTTTTATTGTGAAGGTCTGCGTCTCATGTGAGTGTGTTCAGTTTTACCTCCCTTGTCTCGTCTCGTTAATTACTCCCTGCTGTGTCCACCACCTGTGTGTAATCTCCCTGTGTTTCTCTGTGTGTATTTAAATCGCGTCTTCTGTCATTGTAGTTGCTGGTCCATCTGTGTATCCACCATGTCTCACTCGTGTGTTTTCCCTGCTGTCCGTCGTCATTCTCCGCTGCTCATCCTCCTTCATGTTCATGTCCTGGTTTGTGTCCACTAGTTTAGTCGTTCTCAGTTTAGATAGCCTTCTGTTCCTTTTGCCGTTTGCCCATTTTTATTTTGTGTTTAATAAACCACCCTCACACCTTTACAAGTGCCTGCGTTTGGATCCTCCTTTATTTCTTCCACACGGCTCAGGGTTATTCAGGCTGCAAACCTTCATCACTCTTTATGTTTATTGGACACACATCTTTGGTCAAGTGGAATGTGATTGTGTTGGTGATTTGTATCTTTGTGAGGTGGATGGTTTTTTTTCTTGGGTAACATCACTTCTAAATATTCAAAGTATTTTCAAACAATGGAAGATGATCCTTTTTGAGGAAAAAGCTCTTTACCTTCTGCTGTCCCAGGCATTTGATTTTTTTCTTTTGTACAGTGGTACTCACAGAGACAGCCCAGAAAACTTCACACTGCAGGGTGCAGGGACAGCTGTGATTGGCACATGCAGGCACATCATCAGGCAGTGATTGAGGGAGCGCATGACTTGCTTTTGCTTTGCATTCTATTGGCGGAGCACACATTTTCATTGTTGCTCGATCATATTGATTACGTGAAGCCAAAATTGTGATCATGACTAAAATTTGCCCTAATTTAAACTTGAAGCCTTAATTTTAAGATTTGTTTGCTTTTCCATGTGTTTCCATGTGGATATACTAACTGGGACCATTAAAAAAAAAAAGCATACTATGTCCATTACTTTTTCTCACATTATCACACTCCGATGTGATGGTGACACACAACAGCAATCACTCACTCCTCCTGTTGTCCCCCTGAGTGGGTTCCAATCATTGAGACCCTTGACATGGGGGTGATGCAACAGTAGTTAAGGGAGCGCTTTACACCCACTATCATGTTTGCCTCAAACAAAAAGCACGACATCGCTCGCTTACTAGCATGCATACATACTAGGAGTTTAATTCTCACTTCACAAAGAGACATTTACAGATCAGTGTAAGATGATGAAAAACTTACGTTTAGCATAGCAGAGCATAAGTGGAAGAGCATCAACTAAACAGTCATGAAATTGACCTAGCTTGCTCCTTTTTTTCCCGACAGACCAACAGTTATAATAAGCATCTCTGCAAATGTGCATTCGATTTTAAAATCAAACTAGAAGACAGAAACATACTTCTGGTTCTACTGTTTGAAGGTTGAAGAAGATGATCAGTGTGATTGTTGGACAAGTTCCTTTCAAAGAGAGCAGGTATCTGAGCAACATGAAACTACAGTGATGAAGATTCAATTATTTATAAATATCATAATAATGATTGCCATTAACTGGAAATTACATGAAAAATGGTGGTGAGCCACAGCCAATCACTTCGCCACACATCCATCCCTGAGGATATCATCCATTGGCAATTGCACCAATTTTCACAACTTTTTTACAAACCATTCTGGGGTTGACTATCTCTGCCCAATTCAAGGATCGAGACAAAAGACCAGAAGAAAAATGCAGGAGATGGAGAAAGATGAATAAAAAAAGTTCTACGGGTGCCTGCACAACTAGATATGTGATTAAGAGCTTTATTACTATGTTATTACTGTAGACTCCAAATCCATTACAGGTTCTGAAGAATGACAAACAGGTACCGATGCAAGGAAAAAGAGACGTCTTGGGCAGGATTGTTGTGCTATTATTACTGTGGGCTCACGCTGTATTTTTAGTGGACTTAATGAATTGACAGAGCACACAGAGGACACAAACACAGACATTTTCAACTGCTACTGACTGATCACGTTAAGATCTTCATATTCATTTAGCACTTACAGTGATACACTGTGTATAAGTGCTAATTATTGCTACCTCAGGATTCACCAACGGTACATTCATGCTAAAATAACCCGGATGCTTATTGCAAAAGCAGCTGGCTTATTTACTTAGTTTTTAAGCCAAATGTAAACTGAACCAAGTCTCTGTGTTTGTGGGTTTATTGGGTCACACTGTTTATTTTCTCAGCAGTCCAAAAGAACTGAACAGAGCACAAACACATCAGAGTTAGAACCAGTCTACACAGATCATGAAAAATGATGAAAGCATTCTTAAAAGTGGACCTATTACGCTTCTCCTTATTTTTTTTCTCATGTGTGTCCTGCTCAATTGACAGATGCTCATATTAAACATGAGCAAATAACAAAGTTTCAAATTTTAGCTCAGTGTGTAGCTGTGGCTAAAAGCTTTAGCAGTGGCACAAACTTTGTCTTTGTCTCACTTTTTTGATTTGTTTTTTACTTGCGTTACTTTTTACGTTTCAAATTAATGGAAAATTACTTTCGGCAGTGGCGACACTATCAAAATTTTTACCATGAATGCATGCATCCCTGTGGATCTTAAGCACGAGCTTCAGACTGCTCTAAACACTCTGTTTCAGAGTATGATGGGTATGATGTCATAGAAAAGGGGCATCTAGGTACCTAGGTCACACCTAGGGTCAGGGTGAGGAGTAGGATAAGGGTTGGCTGCCTCTTTTTAAGGTTAAGTTTTCAAGCACTTTAAGGATGCACAACATCCTTCTTCTGTTATTTACACATAGGTCATGTCTACAGTAATGCTCCTCAAGGCTTGAAATAGCACACAGTAATCAACGTATGAGTGAAATTGAATATTACATGAAGTGGTAAAAACTGCACAGGGAAATTCTCTTTTTACAAAGCAAACAGCCCCTACTTCCCACCTCCTATCCAGCCCTCTTGGCATGTCGTAGCATGTGTATTTATGTAGCAATTGAGTGGCATTTATCACACAGCTTATTTATAATTAGTTCACTTAGTCTGGGGGAGACAGCCTGTTAGTTGGCATATGTTCAGATCCTGGTTAAAGACACACTGCTCCCCAAGGGGATAGTAGAACGTTGACATGTGTGCATATGGTGTGTGTGTGTGTGTGTGTGAATGACAGCAGACAGTCGCTGCAGAGGGTGCCCTGAGCCTCCATTAACAAAACCTACCATGTTGCTATCCCTCGGCTACCCGGCCATGCTGAGAGAGACCTCTAGAAACCTGGAGGGGAGCGAGTTCATCTGAGTGCATGGAAGAGGAAGACGACAGGGCAAATGTACAGAGAGAAAGCAGGAAGAGGAGGCGACGAGAACCTGAGTCAGACAGGATAAGTGAGAGGAGGGAGAATGTTGGGAAGGGAAGGATGAAATAAGAGGAAGGAAGGCTGGAGAGAAAGAGAGGGAGAATGGTTCAAGTCCAAGGTTATCACATGGCGAAGGTCGAGCCACTTGCCAGCCGCCAGCTTGGGACAGCAGCGCTCTGATGCAAGGATGCTGCCCTGCGCCGCTTCTACCAGCTGGGCCGTTTGTCTCAGTGAGTGTGCCTGTGTGCTCAAAAATGGATGCTGCAGAGCTCCGTCACAGCACAAGGATCAGATGCATAACCTGACAGACTTCCTAAGGGGGACGTCTTTACAAAACGCGAGTCCAGTCACCATCGCTCCTCCTTCTACAAGTCGCCAGCTGTCCCAGACATTGAATAGCTTGGGGAAGCCGCTTAAAAACATCGCTCTAAGTCTCCTTCCTTTGGCAGGCGATGCTTAAGTGTATCCTTTTTAGGCTGCATATTACATAACTGTTTGCAGTGGAGCTAGCGGAGCCCTGTCTCACATGCCAGAATGATGTGAGCAAAAATAAACATAATAAAAAACCTGCAAGTGTCTGTTGTGTCAAAAGTCTGAAACACAGTGGTGGACAGCTCGCTGACAGAATCCCTTCCTTATCATTTAATCATGCCGAAGCACATATGCTGTCCCAGTCGCCTGCATCTCTCCTCTCTCTCCAAGATGAGTGGGGGATTTTTAAGGTTAAAGCGCTATTGCAGCTTTGCTTGCCTGCCATATCCCTCCCTGTGCATGACATCATTGATGTGAGACAGACTCCATGACACACTTTCAGACCACTGAATTATATGTGGCAAGGAAATGATGCCATATAGAATTAAAGCTCAGACAATTAATTAACTGGTTCACAGACAGCTATGTGGATACTTTTGAGCTTTGGAGAGTTGATCAGACTGAACAAACAGTAACAATGTGCTATGTGAATACTCTCAAGCTTTGGAGCGCTGATAAGGCAGAACAAACTGTAGCAATATGTCAACTTAGCTTTAAGAAAATTATAATTTTTCACTGTTTTTTGTCCTTTTTTGACCAAAAGACTGCCTCCTACACTGATGTGCTCTCTGAATATAAAGCTTGGTAACAGCTACACTTAACCCTCTCAGAAGACGTCCCTCAGCGCCCCATGGAAAGGTTATGATCTTTCACCCATGACGTCAACAAGCCAAGAAATCTGAAGTCATCACAACTTGTCATTAGTGCGTGAAAAGCAGCCTGAAGAGTGACGACAACCGTGTGAATTCCCCTAAATGTCAAAGTTCTCCCTCTAGCGGACAATGTCCGCCACAACTGAGCTTCAGCCGCTCCCCAGGAAGAGGTTAATCCATTCATAGCATTATAATGACATCTACACCAGCGCACCATACTAATCACATCTGCCTTCAGATTTCAGCAGCTGCAGACCGGCGTGGAGCTCAGTGAGACAGGCTGCTACAGCTGCGAGAGCCCAAACTCAAGCGTCTCGGGAGGAATATGCCAACCCAAATAGACTGCAAAATCTGTCACTCTGGAGCCAAAAACGTCACAACTTCGGCAGTGCCATTTATCAATGATAACCACAAATTCCCGAGATACATTACGGCAGGAATAAGCATGTTTAAACCAGGTTTTATCCTCCTCCTTTTTTTTTCTTTTAACGGTGGACCGGTCCCTTATCCTTTACCCACTCAGGTGATGAACACACGTATGAACTTGTTTTGACATTTTCCCATAGAGCCGACACAGTCAGAGTGAGCTAATAAGAAAAGCATAAAAAGCCGTTTCATAGTTTGAACGTGCCAAAGTGAAAACTTGAGCAAAGACACACACACTGCACTTCGACTCACCTTGAGCGGCCGTTCCTCGGGTGCTGAATACACTTGCTATCAAAGTGGCCACATACCAAATCATAGTACTATTGCCGACCAGAAATAAATCTCATCATATCTCAAAGTGCCCCTTTCGGTGAATCTCTCATCGCCGGGTGCCCCAGGACAAACTGAAGCGGGCCGGTATCCTTGTCTTCTTGTTAACCGAGCCCTGGACACTTTTCCATCGGCGCTTCCCCCTCTCTCTTCCCCTCTCCTCCGCTCTCCACTCGCATCCTGAGTTGGATCACCTGCGCCAATGGGACGAGAGCAGGCGACGCTGTGAAACCAAGCCCGAGCCTTTAGATATCCACGAGCCCGCCTCCACACCCGTTTCATTGAAGGGTGTGGGTGGGCTCCGGACGCCGATTGGTTACCTGCGCTGTCGTTTTCCGAGTTGGAGTGATGCGTTCCTGGCATGTGGTGAGGCTCGGAGGTTCTGCACCTCTGCTCGGTGGAGCGCCCAGGAATAGCTGCTCGTCGCTGGCTTTTTGTGGTTTGTTTGTTTCAGTGCGAATAAACTTACATTAACAGCTGTAATGGCATGTATCGGAGAAAATAATATTATGTTGGTCACTTGTAATAGAGTTAGAGGCAAACCATCCGATATGGTAAGTGCAGCATCTCAATGATAAAACTGAAGGGAAAAACTTATTATACAAAACCACGTCAGACATCCGCAGACAGAAACAACCCAACAGGTGGTTACCCTTTATAATGGATGGAAACCAATCCTGTTTCTTTAAGGCGTTTACTGCTCTTTGACTGTATTATGCGTGACTCTGAATTTTTGCAAGTCGACGGAATCGGTGCTTATGAACAAAACGATGACTTCCTGATTTTAGCTTTTTAAAGGTAATTAATTACATCTTCCCATTTTTCTTGGACAGCATGAATGCAGCAGTGGAGGGAGCGTTTCAAGGTGGGTTGGCGTGTGGAGCTGTTGCGGAGCTGCAGTATCATGCTGCGCAATAAGACGAGAGGAATCCACCACCCTGTGTGTGTGTGTGTGTGTGTGTGTGTGTGTGTGTGTGTGTGTGTGTGTGTGTGTGTGTGTGTGTGTGTGTGTTGGGGGGTACATCATCACGTGACTCACACCCGTGCATTCATATCCCTTCTGAAATATGAGTTCACTGTTTAAATGACGTGCTGGTGGTCTGCCAAGTCACCAAGACTGCCATTAAAGAATCCTGACTAATTTCCAAGACTTCTGAATTCAGCATGATTCACACTTTTTCATATAACGATTCCGTCAATGGCAGTTTAAAATTCAACTGACTCAGCCTGCCTTGCTCACAAGCCATCCATCATGCCTCATAGCTAATTCTACCTCAAGGTCTGCAAGGACCCCCACACCTCCTTGAGGAGGAGGTTTTGTTAATAGCCTCTGGTAGGATGACAAATACAAGTGATTTAAAGTCATTTTTATTTAACATATTCCTGTGCGTCACTCTTATCCTTATTTACGCTGTTTCCCACGATTCCCATTCGAAACTTTGGCTGCTGTTCAGCCCAGTTTCCTGCTGAGATCAGTGAGGTTTAAGCAAATGATTCAGGTCTGACAAATCCACAGCTGAATTAACTTTGGGATGCTATACTTGTAGAAAAAATAGTCAAATCTTCCTTTTTAAAGGACATATGTAACAATTTTGTGTGTTTCACAAAATCTGTTTAATTTCACTAAAACATTTTGGCAACTTTCAAAACTTTTCTTTAAAGGAGTGTCATAATCAGTTCAATAATTATGTAATTGTATTTATTAGCAGTCTTTATATATGTCGGTGCATAGATATTGTTCCACACTAGAGTATGGTTCATACCCCTGCTGTGTTAAGGGAGAGGTGTGGGGCCCAGACTGGGATTTGGCCAAATAGACTAGTTGAAAACGTATCTATAAAAATGTCTTCAGCTGCTTTTTAAAAGAATCAATGGAGTCTGTAGAGCGTAAAAACAGTGGAAGAGAATTTGCCTAATAATTTGGCCTAGGGGGAATATATAAAGTAAAAAGAGAATTGGACCCAAGACAGATCCCTGAGGTACCCCACAAGGCTAAACATGTTTTCAAGTCTACTAGATAATAGAGCCAATGGTGCGAGTTGCCATAGCCAATCTTCAAAAGCCACACCCCCAACTCAATAAAACTGGCAGAAGTGGAAACTCACCTGTCACTTATGATCGCTTAAAGTAAACGGTCAAGCAACTCATCTAAGCCATCATGTCAGAAACAGT
This sequence comes from Aulonocara stuartgranti, assembly GCF_965226115.1. Classification (NCBI taxonomy): domain Eukaryota; kingdom Metazoa; phylum Chordata; class Actinopteri; order Cichliformes; family Cichlidae; genus Aulonocara; species Aulonocara stuartgranti. The sequence goes on from NC_138946.1 coordinate 30,889,081, forward strand.
ATGAAATTTATAGCCTGATGGATTAAACTACAATTACACCCAAGTAAACATTCGCAGCATTGTGGTTGACACTACGTTATCACTCAGGTCAAACTTGTAGATAAAAAAACTGAACTGTAGACAGACAGTTGTCACAACAGTTTAACCAGGAAAAACATGCATCACTTGTTCCAACCAGAAAGCAGGCAGAAGCATGTGGCATGTCAAGCACCAGCATATCAGTGTCTCTGACAGTGACATTGCTGTCACATAGATGCAAAGTAAGGTCTACTTTCTTGATGTTCAACGGCCATTTTGGCCTCTGTAAAGACTAGAGTACAGCCTGGATCACTGCCACAATGAGCAGTGGGCTTTAAAGGTGCTGTGTGAAGTGCAAATAGCATATGGAAATTAGGCTTTCATCACACTATCTGAGCCACACGACTATGCTCAACTCCAAGAGGCTTTTATTCTCTCCGTTGTTTAATGAGCCAGGTGTAATCTATCAACTGCTGTGGCTATAAACTGTAACAATGACACAAACTAGTATCGTGTCATTTAAAGACATGCTCTACATTTTCTCTCTATATTCTACCTGAACAAGCTCAATTTTAATTAAAAAAATAAAATAAAATCTGGAAAACATCTAAAATGCTGTCACTTAGGGGGACCTGTCCAAATATCAGAGATAATAAATTCAATTTAATAAACAAGAACATGTGATTAAGCAAAAACTTAAAATTAACTGAAATTATTTCAAATTACTGCTTAGATGAGAAGCCTGGAAAGCAGACTAAAAAAAGGAAATACTATGTTTAATAATAACCTTTCCATATTACCTTTGAGTTCTTTTTTATGTATACAGGTAACAGAAGGCAGAGGCACAGAGAGCAGAGCTCATTCCATGCAGGTACAGTATTAACACTCATTATTATTATTATTATTATTATTATTATTATTATTATTGTTGTTGTTGTTGTTGTTAATAATAATAATAATAATAATAATAATAATAAATAATATTCAAAATGACTGTTAGTTTTACTAGAGTCAGATGTCTAAGCTTCCCAGGATCACCATGTCTGGATTTACAAAAGAAGACTGTAGATACTAAAATTCTTGCTCACCACAGAGTTTAAGTATCCTGATCCTCAGTGTACGTTACTTTCAACTCACTGATATTTACTGTTACAAGTCATGGTTTTTCTACAATTTTGTGGCCTTGTGTCTGAAGTCCAAATATACCTTCAAATAACCAAAGTGACAGCGACCTCTAATGGCCATTATCCCTCAGGGATAACTTGAGCCATTATGAGCAACAACAGACTTCAGAATATATTTATAGAAATCCCTGTCTGTGTTAATTGGTCGGGGTGGATTCATAGCTTCTCACAACACCATATACATTTTACACCTTACATCCCAACAGGTTGATTTTTGATTTATCTGGACGTAGTGTTTTTAAACCCTACATCAACCTTTTGGGATTTACTTACCTGGATGATTCAGCATGCATCAACACACTCTGCACCTTACCGTTATTAATGTGTTGTTGTGCAACGGTGACAAAAGTTCTTCTAAAAGTCCGGAAAATTAATGAAGAAAGGCTCTGCCAAAGGCTCAACCTTCAAACAAGCAAAATATTTCCCTAAACCACCACTTAAAACATCATCATGACAAACTGGAACAGATGGAAACATACATGTTCCTGATTTTGTACTGCCTGTCTGTATTCTTTTATCATTTGTTGGCCAAAGACAACATTTTTTTTACCGTGGATTTTAAAGTTAAGTCACTTTATATCAAATAAAAAAATATACATCACATCAAAGTCAGACAGCTTATTTTTGATTTAAAGGGCCAGTAGTTCTGACCTTTTAGTGTTCCAATGTCACATAACCAGTAGCCTTTATATCATCACCATTAAGCCCAATCTGATTGCCAATGCAACCTTTGTACACAAGGTCAACATGTTTCCTTTTCCTCATTTGTTCCCCTCTGAAGTAGCTGAGCTGAGAAAGTGGCGTATGCAATAAAGGAGGGAACTGCAGTAGCTAAGTAAACCTGTTCCTCTCTCAGGTTCGGCCTTTGGGTCCAAAAACCTGTGCCAGTTATGACTGTTACAACAGCAAAGATGGCGTAAAATACAGAAGTTCTGATTCCAAGTTGTGGCTACTTTTAAAAGATATGAGGGACACAATGCATCCTCCAGCAAATATTTGCTCTCTGGCACCATAAAAGATTGATTCAGCCATGAAATAGATTCTTCAGTTAAAATTCCCTTAACTGTAATGAACAAGTTATTGTGTCATTATCCACCACCATAGCTTACTGTATGAAGAAAGGTTAGTTACTGGACAGCAGTAGAAAAGTTTAAAAATAAACAATGAAAAAGCTGCTTCCACATAACCTAAGATATAAGAGCTCTTTCTTCATATGCAAGATCTCTTCTGGGTTGCGGTTGAAATCTGAGTTACATCTGACCTGATTTGTGTTCATAAATTTGCAAAATTCTCAGCTCATTTAAGAGAAACAATGTCTTGATATCCTGGATGTGTTTTGTATTGAAGCCTCCCTGTAGGCCTTGGAAAGGAAACTGCAAATACATGTGAACTACAATAACAACTTTGTACATGGGCCAGATTTAAGCTGAAGTTTAGCACTTGTGTAAAACAATTCTTTGGTAAACGTTAGAGTAATTCAGCTTCTGTACTCAATAAAAGAAATTCAGTTCAGTCTGCCAGGGTGGCTGGAGTCTATCCTAGCTGTCATAGGCAAATGGCAAAATGGCCTGTATTTGTATAGTGCTTTACTTAGTCCCTAAGGACCCCAAAGCTCTTTACATGTTCAGTCCTCCACCCATTCACACACACATTCACACATTTTATCATTTATAACACAGGTATGTCTACTAGTATCCCAAAGGGATACATTTTTATATGTTTATAAATTTGTAATTCTTTATTTATATATTGATAAAGAATTACAAATAAGTTGATGCTTAAAGCAGGTTTATTTAATTAATATCCAATTTATTTCCAATTTGTATCGAATTTATCTTTAACATGGTGTTTTAGGTATGATTTAAGGACCAATGTAATGGTAAGGTGTCTGCTGCTCCACTTTGAATATTGAGAGATTACCTAATGGATTTTAAGCAAACCCAAGACCATATTCGTTTGTTTGTAGAAATATTGTAATTGTAGAATTGCTAGCTCCCCTAGAGTTTTGGCCACCCCAACTATCAGATGATTCCCTATGAGCAAGCATTTAGCAACAGTGTGGAAGAAAAAATCCCTTCTAAAAGGAAGTAACCGCTAACAGAACCGGGCTCAGGAAGGGACAGCCATCTGCTGCGATTGGTTGGGCCGGGGGGAGTGAAAAAAAACAAACAGCCAAAGTGATTATTATTGGAGCAGCTTAATAAATTTTTGGAGTGTAATGTGCTGTTAATTGCCTTTTCCAACCCCTATTTGTGTTTTTGTCACTTTTGTCCAGGGTCAAAGAAGCAATGCTGGAGATTGATTCTGTGTGGTCTTTCTCTTTTCCTGCTTGAAGGCTGCTGAGACTGCAAGGTTTTGTCCCCCTGTGCTACTCATGTCAGTGCAGGGGGAACTCTTAGAGAGGCCAAGGTTGAACAAAGGGATGCTGGAGAACCTCCAAAGATGTTATGCGATCCTCTTAAATGGGTTTGTACTTTACACTTGCTTCTGCCTTTCCTGTTTGTTCTCATGTGTGCAGTATTCCTGGATCATCTTCTGATATGAGTTACTGAGACATCTGAGAGATCATCCAACTACTATGCCTTCACTTTGCATTGTTGTTGAACATTCACTTTCAATCAACGCACTAAACTTATTCTCCTGAGTTCTCCCTAAAGTTGTGTTTAAATTAGAACCCAGCATTATTTGTTATTATTGAATCAAGTATTTAAAAGTAGCTGTTACAAATTAATTTTATATCCTGGCCAAGTGAGAACTCTTCTTTTTAACCATGTCATCAAATCATGTAGCTGACCTGCCATACAGTCCAGGGTTCTGTTATGAAACTGATTGTCCACAATAGAAAATTAAAAAGTTACAAGTAAAGTAAATTAATATTCTGCTGCAATGAGTCTTTACATCTCCATTGCTTTGTAGAATTAACTTGAAACAAATTGTGCTGTAGCTGCAGGACTGTGCCACAGTGCAGTAGCTCACTGAAACCTTCTTTTTCTACTCTATGATGACATTTCTGCTAGTGTGTGGATTTAAAACGACAGCAAAATTATATTTAAAAATAAAAACATGGGCCTAGGAGTAGCCTACTCAGTCTTCCACCTAAGCTGAAATTGTGTGCCTTCTGAATCAACTTTCGTGTTTTATGCCGTTCTGTGTTACCAGTCTTGTTAGTTTGCAGATGCTGTGGAGGTGTTCCCATCTGTTTCAAACTGGCATGTGCGCAGGGCATGCGTCACTGCACAGAAAACAGGGGAAAAATTTGGTAAGAGCATAAAGTGATAGACCAGATTAAGTCAAAGTGCAAACACCTCAAAGCTACCCTTAAGTAATAAGTAGCTGCCTGTAAGCTGATTCTATCTCTGACAATAAATGGTCTTGTCTGAATTTATTGTCAGTCTGACCTTTACTTTTTCACAAAAGGAGTTGCAGTTACTAAACTGACTGGTCTGTCATAAATTTAGTTGCTTTTTGGGGATGGGGGGGCAGTTCTGTACAGATGAAAGTCATGAGGCTCAAAATTAATTTGTTCATTCAGTTTGAAAAAGATCCAAGGAAGGGAGGATCTAATCCTTCAAGCAGCATTTAGGTGAAGCCTCACAGTCATGTGAAGCTTGGAGCTCTGGGCTGTTTGTTGGGCCTTCTTCACAGACCAGTTCACAGTTCCATGCCAGGAAAGTCCTTTAATTTTTTTTTACAAAGCTCATATATTTATCAGGGAGGTAGCACTTTACAACCGGCCTCTATTCCTTTGAAAGCTTAACCAGAGAAAAGGAATCATCTTCCATGTCCTTAAAATTCCACCATATAAGGGTTTGTGTAACATTTGTATTATTCATTGGCTGCCAAAGTCCATTTCATCCTTGGTCAAGAAAACTCTGGAAAGGCACACCTAATGGAAAATTGTACAATGCAAGGTCTCTAGTAGCTGACCAATAAACTAGCAACTAGAGCCATAGCCATGTTAAGTATGTCATTTGAATATTTCATTTAGTTTTTTCATTAATATGGTCATTAATGTATTCTGTTAATATAAATATGTAATTTTAGTATAAAGTTGCCTATATTGAATAAATCAAAGAAAACAGAGGGATCTAAATGTGATAAAGGACATTTAGCAGATTTGAATCAGGCTGTTGCAGAAGTGCACATTGATCAAGCATGGGGAGCAAAGGCTGGTCCCTGTTGTCCATCCAACAAATGACCTCGTAGTACCATATCACCCCATCAGAGCACTTCACTCTCGCACTGCAGGCTTACTTGTTGTTGTAGAGTATTTAAAAGTAGAATAGGAGGCAGAGCCTTCAGTTTTCATGCCCCTCTTCTATGGAACCAGCTTCCAGTTTGGATTCGGGAGACAGACACTATCTCTACTTTTAAGATCAGGCTTCAAACTTTCCTTTTTGCTAAAGCATATAGTTAGGGCTGGATCAGCTGTCCCTGAATCCTCCCTTAGTTATACTGCAATAGGTGTAGGCTGCTGGGGGATTCCCGTGATGCATTGAGTGTTTCTTCTTCAATCACATTATCGCACACTATGTGTTAATAGACCTCTCTACACTGAATTATACTTGTTATTAATCTCTGGCTCTCTTCCACAGCATGTCTTTAATCCTGTCTTCCTTTTCTGACCCCAACCGGTCAAGGTATATGGCCGCCCCTCCCTGAGCTTGGTTTCTTCTGTTAAAAGGGAGTTTTTCCCTCCCATTGTCGCCAAAGTGCCTGCTTACAGGAGGCCATATGATTGTTGGGTTTTTCTCTGTATGTATTATTGTAGGGTCTACCTTATAACTGTATTGTGATTTTGAGCTGTTTAAATAAATAAGAATTGAACTGAACAGACAAGCCACTATAGCTTAAATTGCTGAAAAATTTGGTTCTGACAGAACTATATCAGAATACACAGTGCATTGGGGTGGCTGTAGCTCAGGAGGCAGTACAGGTCATCTACTAATTGGAAGTCTAAGGAATATGGAGAGAAAGTGTCTGGACTTCTTTAAGTTTCTTGAAGACATTTGACCTCCCATCTGAGAAGTTTCTTCAGTTCTAAAATCAAATCGTGGATTGTTCCAGGTATTTAAGCTCCAGTGAGAGTTGACCCTCACTATTGATCCTCTGGCTCACCACATGAGCCGAGGTGTGAAAAAAGGTGTAGGTCATTATCAACAGAGGAAACCGTTGTGGGACCTTGCCTCAGCCTATTATGTGACTTACTGAGACCACCTGACGCAAGATGTGAGTTTGAGTTGAGCCACCTGGAAAAGGATATGAAAACTGGATTGTAGGTGGCAGACAATTGGTCTGGTGAACCACCCTCTCTGTTCAAGAATAGTCGTTCACAGTGGACATAAATAGTGGAGAGACATAGATGGCTTCTTTCACCCCTCTTGCAAACCATCTGTTCTCTCTGTCCAAAATGTGAACACTGACATCCCCAAAAGAGTGACCTTTAGATGCCGATGTACAGCTCAGTCTCGTCCTGTGATGGTGGCTCTTCTGTGTTGTGTGATGCATTTATGGAGTGGTTGTCTGGTTTCTCCAGTGCAGAGGTCTGAGCACTCCTTACTGCACTGCACAGCATACACTATGGTGTTTAGTTTATGTGTGGGTGTTTTGCTCTTGAGATCAAACAGTTCGTCTCTGAGGGTGTGGCTGGGTCTGAAGTACACCGGGATGTCATGTAATGAGCAAATTATGCTGAGTTTTTCGGATAAACCTGCTACATAAGAAATGACAGTGTTGTTCTGTTTGTCATTGTGATTCTCACTAGTTGGTGTCTGACCTTCTTTCTTGTGCATCTTTGCTGATTTGATGAAAGCCCAGTTGGGGTAACCACATGTTTTAAGAGCTTTCTTTGAATGTGTGTGTTCCTTTTCTTTCCCTTCTGGCTTTTAAAGGGAATGTTTTCTGTTGCAGGATCCTGATTATTCAAAGTTTGTATAATTGAAGAATAGGTCTGGATCACTAAGAACCTACACAGACATACTAATTGGAAGGTTGATGGTTTAATCCCTGGCTGCCCCAGTCTGCATGCCAAAAATATACGTGCCACAATCTAAAGACACCCAAGAATAGATGGGAAACAAAGTTAGTGACATCCATCAGTCTGGAAAAGGTTACAAAGTAATTTCTACGGCTTTATTACTCCAATGAACCACACTAAGCCATTTTCTACAGTTGAATCATGCAGCAAGACAATGATCTGAAACACGCCAGAAAGACTTAAATCTGCTCTTTGGCATCTGATTTTTTTTAAAAACCTTCATACTTGAACGGTGATATAAAAGCCTATTATCACAAAAACTTGGACTTAAAGAGCAATTACCTTTTCACATGTTTCCAGGTAAACCAGGTTTATCACATAAATAAAGTATCTTCTTGTTTTCTTGACTTTGTTAAATTCACTGCATATCTGATACCAAACCTGATGACCTTAACATCTTACTGATCTGTAGCTGGGCGTTAGATCCTGTTGGTTCCACGCTGCCACATCAAAAGTACTTTATAACGCTGCTAATTTCTCTGGGCAAAACATGTCTAATCACTCCCTGAATTATGTTCCCTGGCTAAACTTCTAATGAAGAAGATGTTTTGTTTTTTGCCACAGCTGTAGTACCACTTTGTAGTTGACACCAGAAAAAGGATGTGCAATCTGTGTCCCATGAGTGGTTTTCTCTTCACATCATAAGACATTGTCAAAACTTGATTCTAATGCCTACCTACATATAAAACTCACCAACTCTGCCTTCTCTTTAGCGATTGTTTTTTCTAAAAACTTTTCCAGCATTTCTTCTCTGTGTTCTGCAGTTTTTTCCACACATGTCTGAATTAGTTGTCTGACTCACTGATGTTCAAATGTCAGGCTGTGATGTTTAGTCAGGGAACATTTAGAACTTATGAGCAATGGTGCTTGTTAAAGGGTGCATAAAAACATCAATGAAAATAATTATACAAGATCCCTTCTCAAAAAATAAATACAAAATTGAAAAGCCATGTGTATCAAAGGGACAGCGAACTGTTGAGGATGCTCTTTTCCAAGGAGTAATCCAAAAATCTTATCTGATTTAAATTTGGCCAATTTTATATTCAAGATCATCTTGAGGCCCCTTCTTTTATTTTGCAATAATCTTGCTCCTTCAAATGCACTTTTATTTCTGAATGTGAACATAGTCATGTGGAGGTAAATTTGGGGAAGGGGTGAAAATTGTGCTAGTGTAGCCAAAAAACTGTACTATATACTTCCACACAACAGCAGTGCCATAGTTCAGGTTGTTTCTACTCCTAATTTTCTCCCAGAAGCAGATTACCAGTCTTACCAGGTAAGATGTATTCACAGCACATAACCTTGTGGATATTAATAAAAATGATGAGAAGCGAGTCTTCACATGAGCGGCTCCTTTCAATCTTAGAAACTGTGGAGCTTAAAACAGCTGAGACCAGTCAGTGGTAAATGGCAAAATATCTATTCACAACACCAAGACCAAGTCAAGAAAGTATTTGCTCGTCTGCCTTCACACACATATGCACTGGGAATTTTTAACTATTCTTCCAGAAGCACAAACTGTTCCCACACAGTTGGGAGCATGGAATTGTCCAATATGTCTTGGTATGTTGAAGCATTAGAGTTCCCCTCATTGGAACTAAAGGGCTAAGCCCTTTATTAGCCAAAAGCAACTCCTCCTCCAATAAACTTTAAACTTTGCATAGTGCAGTCAGACAACTACTGTTCACCTGGCAACTGCTAAATCCAGATTTTTGCATCAGATTGCCAGATGGAGAAGCATGATTCATCATTCCAGAGAAAACGTCTCCTCTGCTCTAGAGTCCAGTGTTGGCATTCTTTACACCACTGCATCTGACGCTTTGCATTGTTCTTGGTGATGTAAGGCTTGGATGCAGCTGCTTGGCCATGAAAACCCATTCCACAAAGCTCTCTACTCAGTGTTGTTGAGCTAATCTCAAGGCCACATGAAGTTTGGAGGTGGAGGTTTAGAGCAGTTGACTGCAGAAAGTTGACAACTTTGCTCACTATGTGCAGAGTTGTCAACTTTACATGACCTTCCACTTTGTGGCTCAGTTGATGTCATTCCCAAAATGACAATTCATTCCCAATCACTTCCAATTTGTTATAGTACACTGATTTTATACATAATACCACTAACAGCTGACTGTGGAATATTTAGTAGTGAGGAAATATCACAAGTGGACTCGTTGCATAGGTGGCATCCTATCATGGTAAATGGACGGACTGATTCCTATGTAGTGCTTTGCTACTCTGCTGGAGCGCTCAGAGCACTTTACACAACATGCTACATTCACCCATTCATACTCCAATGAATGCATTGGAGAGCAACTTGGCTTTAGTATCTTAGTATCCTAGGTACTTGATTTTGTACACTGATATTATACACTGTTGTGTACATTCAAGTGATTAAAGCGCTTGTTTCAACGATTCATGTGTGAGTTAGTACTTTAGGCAAAAATATTTCTCTTCCTTTGATCCAACCCTACATTTAGATCATGTTCTTCTTTTTTTTAACTGAAGGCCAGTTTTACATCAAGGACGATAATGTTCAAAATGTTTACAGAGAACATCAGAGAAAAGGGTTTAGTTCTTGTCATATTAGAAAGATCCTAAAATTAGCATTTAATGCTTTAAAGTGAATTGGAATAGAGTCTACATGATTAGAATCAACTGGTGCTTTCAACTGCCTTTCAGTTGAATGTGTATAAAAGATAGCATGTTCACTTCAGGACATTTCAGGAGATCAGGCACACGTTTCCCCTGGAGTTCTTTGACAATGACATATTCATTCATATCCTGATTAACCAGACTGACTAAGAAGAAAAAGGTTACACTGTATCTTATCTTGCTTGAGGCTAGTGAATGCCAATGAGGTGATTAAATCTCAAAAGCTGTTAAGTGAAGTCAAATTGGGTGTACAGCAGATATCCTTCACTTATATCAATCTGCATGACGCCCACAGGCCAAGTGCTTTCAAAGATAAGATGAACAGTAGTAGAAGTAATAGTGCGGTAGTGCGGTGCTCTGAACGGATAATTGGAGGTGAGCTTCCCTCCCTCCAAGACATCTACAGGAAGCGGTGCCTGAGGAAAGCGGGGAGGATCATCAAGGACTCCAGTCACCCCAGCCATAAACTGTTCAGACTGCTTCCATCAGGAAGGAGGTTCTGCAGCATCCGGTCCCGTACCAGTAGACTGAGAGACAGCTTTTTCCATCAGGCCATCAGACTGCTGAACACTTCATAGACACCTCAGCTTCACTACTGGAACTTTAACATTATGCACTCCACACTGTATATAAATGCCACTTGTTTTGCACATATTCAACTCTGTATATTTTATATATTTTATTATTATTATTATTATTATTATTATTTTATTTTATTTTTTTACTATTTAATTTGTAAAAATGTGTATACACACACACACACACACGTAGGAAAATATTTAGTATACACATCCAGAAATGCATACACTATTATATATTGTACATATATTTATTAGTTTCAGGTTGGCCATTCTTGTATTTTGCTCGTTTGTGTTGTTGTGTTTGCACATCTCTGTTGCTTGTGGGGCTCGCACACAAGAATTTCACTCGCATGTGCTGTGCCAGTGTGCCTGCACATGTGATGTGACAATAAAAAGTGATTTGATTTGAAGTAATCATCTGTCTTTGTAAAGTCTCTAAGAAAAGACTGGGTTTCTCAAAAGACATGGAAAACCCCAAAATACCTCATTTAATGTGATTCTGTCCTTTCTGAATGCTTCTGGCACAGGTAATATACTTTGCCAGCAAAAAACAGATACAATTTAAGAAGGAAAGAAAATTGTAGACATGTAGGGACAACAAAAGAATGGGAAAATAGGCACCACTAGACTAGAGTTTGTTTTGCTTTTCTTTTGCTCTTCCTTAGCTTCAAAAACAGCAGAAAACTGTCAGTTTTATTTCTAAAGAAAATTAAGTGTAACAAAGTTGACCAAAATGCTTAACGAATTGGTTAACAGACAAGTGAAAACAATAGACAAAAATACACCATATGGAAAAGAAATAGAAAAAACTTATAAGACTTGCATAAGATTTGGCCTACTTCATATAGTGAATCATATAAGGCTTATATGATTTACTCATGAAAGTCACCACTTTCTCATTACTTTCATATATTGTTTTAGTAAGTATCCAAGTTTCATTTATATAATTTTTCAAGGGATCTTATATCTGTTTTCACTCTTGTATGCTTTTCATAAAAGTTTCACACAAGACAGATACAAACTTTATAAGATTTATATATATCTTTTCCATATGGGACAGAACCATAAGAAATAACATGAGGGCAAATACAATACATTTAACATAAAAACTGTCATAATGCATAAACAGACTCAAGCGCAGAACTCTGTTTGTGAAACGGTTGAACAGTTGTTGTTTTTTTTTTACAAAAGACACCAGGTGCTTTATACAAATGTGCAAAAGAAGACAGGGAATCCAGGGACGGGAAGGGAAAACCACACTCCTGTAGGTCAAACGCACGAAATGCTCCTTATCGGTCACACACGCCACTTGAAAAACACTCACAAAAGCACTCCAGGGGAGAGGCAGGGATGGGTCCAGGAAGATCTATTGACATGGAGAACACGGTCAGTAGCCAGGAAGAAAATCACAGGAAAACGAGGAATTAACTAGAGAGAGCCGGGGCTACACTGACAAGAGTTGTACAACAATCCAGCGATGAGAAACACCGAACCGCCATCTTAAATAGTCACCAGAATATGTTACGTATTTAAAATATAAAATCTAAGTAACTTTATTCCGTTTAAAAAGGTGATCATTAGAATACAGTTACTTTGTTGAAATAAATGGATTACATGGCGGTCTTTTCCTATTTCAAATGTTAGGCCAGTGGTTCCCAAACTTTTTTTGCCAGGCCCTTTCACACCGCAAACATTTAGTAAACAATTAAACAAATAAAAGTAAACTGCAATTAATTACAGGTAGCAATAAACTAAACTACTAACTCTTTTACGCTACATCCATCCCTACATGGGTATTTTTGAAAATGCAGCTTTTCTATGCATTTGGACTAGAGCTGGGCGATAGAACGATAACGATATGTATCGCGATATAACTTTTACTCGATAGAGAAATTAAGCTATCGCGATAGACTTCGCCGCTCTTGTCCTCTTAAAAAAAAAAAAGGTCAGCCAATCCAAATTAAGTAGCGCAGAGCCGAACCAATCACAGCCGCAGCGTCACGTCGCGTGACTTGTTACGTACAGCACAAGTGCCAAGCCGCACGTGTGTTTGTTTGGGAAGCAGCCAGCGGGTAATGGAGCCAGCGCGTAATGGAGGAAATGAGTGTGCTGACTAGAAAAATCAACCGAGCGTGACCGAAGAGAAAACAGATGATGGTTCCAACGCCGGAGAGATTGTCGAACGGAAGAGCCATAGAAGTTCCGTAGTGTGAAGGTATTTCGGCTATTTCAAGTCTGACAAAAAACAGAGTAGCGTGCACTGTAAATTGTGCCGAAAGCAAGTCTGGAAATACAATAAACTGGTGCATGCGTCACACTGCGCCACGTTATTGTTTCGGTGAAATGAATTTCTACAATACTGTTTCTGTTAATTCTACTCTCTGCAGTGTTTAAATGCTTACATATACACACAGTTACTGTCCCTCCACACATACGACTCGGTTCTGCTTCTATGCCCCAGCTTTGTTTACTTTTTCCCACCGAGGCTTCTAGACTTCTGATTGGCCAACATTTCTGCACGGTTAGGAATCTAGCGCCACCTGCTGCTTTGGCATGTTCATAGCAGCGTTTTCCTTCATTTCTCCCTTTATGTGTGGACGGGATTATTTTTTAAAACGAAAAATCTCCGTTTTCAAAAATACCCGTGTACGCGTGGACGTAGCCTCAGTCTCTGACTGGAAGCGCTAATTCGTCATTCGGCTTTTGTCAGACTAAAGTAACTGTTAAAACTGTTTGAAAAGCTAAGCTATACAACAAGGAGAGATTGAGAATTTCCTTTTAGTTCTCAGTTTATTTGATATTGACAAAAGTTAGTCAGTTTTGTCTGTTCTTCTGTAAAACAAACTAAGATTTATTTTTAGAATTAATATTTTGTTTCTAAGTGGAATTGACAATTTAGTAGTCTGTTTCGTTTGTTTTATTTTGAAACTTAAACGCTTTAGCGGCTGCCTTTTGTGTAGTTTGCAATATTTGCCTTTATTTATCTGAAAAAGTCTCATGTTCCTTAAGTACATCTACCCTGTTGAACTTATTATGGGAAATAAATATTTAAATAAAAACAAGCTGCTGATTATTTCACATTTTACTTGTGAGCAACGGCACATTTAAATCTTACAAATATAGTTATTTGGCTTATATCGTGATAGATATCGTTATCGCCTGAAATGAAAAAAACATATCGTGATATGAAAAAATCTCATATCGCCCAGCTCTAATTTGGACCTTTCGTCCACGTGTAAACGGCGTTTTGAATCACCGAAAACTGAGATTTTTTAAAATTCCTGTTAGGTTGGAGCTTTTCGAAAACGTTTTTGCGTTTATGTGTGGATGAGGAATACGGAGTTCGTCATGCAATGTCAGAGGTATGTGCCTTTTATCACGTAACACTGTGCACGCTACGTTATTGTTTACATGAGATGAATTTCTACAATGGCGGATAGAGACAAAATATTGTTACTATTAATCTGACTATCTGCCGTTTTTACACGCTTACATATACACATGCAGTTATTGTCCCTCCATTTAGAAAGGCAGAGGCGTCACGGTGTAATTATTTTACGTGTAGTTTTTTTTTTCCTGTGTAATAATATTCAACATTGCTATCAATACATTTTTCAAAAAATGCCTCTCTGTGCAAAATGGGTTCAAAAGCATAAGCAACTGTGGGATACTGTTTGTCCATGATTTCGAAAGGGGGAACAAATTGTGGCAGGATCAGCCTGATAATATTTGTATCCCACTGTAACTTAACTGTATAAAGAGCTAAAATCTCCAAAATGTAGTAAGTCATTATAAGAAGTGTTTGTGAACTAAAAATCAAGAATGTGGGGTACTGTTTGTCCGTAATTTGCACAGCCCAGCGTGTGCTCCCGACGCAGGGGAAACTAATTCTGCCGGGGAGACCTACCTTGGCACTTGTCCAGGTGAAGCCAAAGGCAAGATATACTTCATCATATTTTTTAGTATTTGGCTTGGAAGGAAGATGGTTTGGAAACATATTTGGCGATGCTTCATCTTCTGCTTTGCGTTTGTGTGGGACTCCTGTCAAAAACCTGTCCATTATGCTAGCAGTGTCCAAGCCTTCTTTTTTTTATTATTCATACTGCCCCCCACTTTGGGAACCTCTGTGTTAGGCTATCCCCTCTGTAATTTAGCTAATTCCACGCATAGCCAGAAACCTAAACAGAACACACAATAAGAGGCTCTAATGTAAGCGTCCTGTTAACGTTGGTGGCATCAGTCACACAATGGACCTGAAACCAGCACAACAGAGCCAGCAGTGCATTTCTTACTTGGAAATTCCGATGCCACTTCATATTCAAAAAAGAGAGGGGTGGACAAAATCTGACAGTGCAATGCAAACTCTGCTTGTCAGCAACCAGGCTACTCTCAGCGTCAAAAGACTCCCCCTCCAACCCTAAATAAACATCTGGAAGTAAGTTTTAAAAAAAAACCCTCATGTTAGCCTACTGTAAATAGCTTGTTTTAGTTGTGGTAGCTACCTGGTTTATGTACCACTTCAGTATGTTTGATGTTACTATTGCTGTGTGATTTTAGCTAACATTGTTAGCTGCTGTCATGTGCAGTTCTGAAAGCAGTACCAAAATGATTAACAGTAGGGTGGACATTAAGGTTGGGCCATATGTAAAAATTTTCCAACCAACAATCGGCAGTTCGATAAATGAGGATAGGCGATAAATGACGATAGCTACTTTTTGGATTATTCATTTATTTATTTATTTGTTTAAGATGCATCAAATCACACAAAAGATGTCAGAGATTTTTTTTAATGTTCACTGGAAGAGACATTTTAATTTTTTACTTGTACAGGGGAAAAAGAAGCTAGTTTCTCTTTGTTTCCCTCCCAACCGTTGTGTTTTTAAAAAAAATAAAATTTAGATAAAATGTTTTTGTTTTCTTCTGAACATAGGCTGCTGCCTTTCTTTCTTCCTATTATGAGTTTGAGTAAATGAATCGCTGCATTTGGGCACACTCTGAGGAGGGTGCATTTGCTCATAGCTGAAGAGGGTGCCGTTAAAACAGCGCTATTATTTTTCCCATTGACTGTTCTCACTAATAATGCTAGCTTCAACTAGCATTATTACCAAATTTACTCATGGGCAAATAACTCTAGTAAAAACAATTTGCGAAAGCCTCAGCCTATCCTTGATAGTCGATATATTCGTCCATTCGCCCAACCTTAGTGGACAGTAGGTAAGGCTGCACTTTTGCAGTGATTTTGTATAGAAAACTATTTATGTATCAGTAATATGTTTTCTTTTCGTCTTTCTATTTTCCCAGAGGATGCATCCCAGGGTCATGCACAGTTTACTCAACGCAAACACATTGGATGATGAACAAAGTAGCAAAGACACAACCCCTCCCCTCTCAAATAAGCCATCCTTAGCACTCCAGCCATCACCCAAAAATGAATAAATTCTTGGTATTTGACTTTATAGTCAATGAAGTGCAGCCCTTTTCTACTCTTAAGAAGACCTTATTCTGTAAGATGGTTGAAGGACTAAGTGGGGGCAGAACTCCTGTGTGAAGAAAAATATTGATGACACACATTGAGAAAATCTTTCCAAAAATGAAGGAAGCAATAACTGAAATTCTTCCACATGCTCAAAATGTGTGCACAACAGCAGATATCTGGACTGCGCATCACAGATGTTTGGCATCGTGTGCCACTGGATGAAGTCAGACACATCTGATATCCTTGTGTTGGTGTTGTTCCCACATCATCACAATTAATGTTGTTCCAGGTTCAACATTGCAAGTGACCAATCACCTTCTCGTGACACCATAATTTTGCGACTTCGAAAAATACCTGCCTTAAAAAAACGTACTTGCGAGGAACCGCCTCTGTCTGCCGATCCAGCAATTTGAATTCCATTCAGGATACTTTTCTTTAATAAAAAGTAAGCATTATAGATAGTTTCCTTGCAATATTGAATTTATCGCTTGGCTTGTAGTGATGGGATTTCCGGCTCTTTTTAGAGAACCGGCTCTTTCGGTTCGGCTCACTGAAAAGAGCCGGCTCTTTCGGCTCCGAACCGGCTCTTCAGGTTGTTTTGTTGCTTTAATTAATTTATTATTACCTCCCTTTGTTGAAACCTAAAGCTGAATAGCTGCCTTAACTTTCTGCCAAGAAACAGATGAAAAGAAATTGTTTGGTCTCTGTCAAACAGGTGTTGTTTGTAATGTGTTTTATTCATTACTTTGGGTTGGTTACTGGTTTTTATACCACTTCTTCTGTGCCCGTTGTCTTTAATATTTTTACATTTTTGCTCCATAAAACAGTACTTGTCAGTTTTTGGACATGGAATATCAGCGGTTGAGGTCCCTTGGCTCATCAAAATGGAAGTAAAAGGTTTCAACATCCAGCCTTTTTATGATTGAATACAAAGTATTATAACAGAGTTATCAGTATGTGATTTTGCAAATACTTAATCGTGCTTTATTGTAATTAAGAGTATGACTAAGTATAAGTTTAATAGTAATGATGAATAAGAAAATATAGCCAGAGTAATGAAATGAGTCTAATTCCTAATTCCACATTTCTAGCGTTAACTGAACTTCCAAAAGAGAGCTACACTAGATCACTTAAATTACACAATTGAAAGCATATGTGTATTGTTTGTGTATTTATTTATTCATAAGACTTAATGGGACACCCGAACAAGCTAAAGTAATTGTTGTCAGAGACATTGAAGATCTTGAGAGATTTAAACAAAAGAAATAGAGTTCAGTGTAGAAAAGAATTGTGTTGCTGACTGTGATATGAACAATATCTGATAAGTGTGAGAAAAATAACTATGCATGTGAATGATTGATTACAGTGGTAGAATAAAAACACCAGAACAAATTGTGGCTTTTAAAACAGACTTAGAAAATTATGACTGGCAAAAAGTTTATGTGGAAGACACTAATGATGCATATAATACATTTTTAGATATATTTTAGTCAATCTATGACAGCCACTGTCCAATTAAAATGTTTTCTGAAAATTCTAAAAAGAAAAAACCATGGTTTACACAAGGTCTGGAAAGAGCCTGTAAAAGGAAAAATAGGTTATATATAAGATTTTTTTGACACAGAACAAAGGAAAACGAAGACAAATATAAGAAATATCGAAATAGATTAACATCTATTATGCGATATGAAAAGAAAAGATATTATGAACAGCTGCTTCAAAAACATAAAAATAATATTAAGGCTACCTGGAGTGTATTAAATAAGATAATAAAAAATCAAATTAATATATGTTCTCCAACACGTATTGTAAAAAGAGGTAATGTAGTGATTGAGAATATTGAGAGCATAGTTAATGAATTTAATGATTACTTTGTTAATGTACGTCCCAACTTGGCAAAAGAGATTTCTGTACCAGGAGGAAATGATGAAGTAGATTCTACTTCTTGTAAATGTAACTCAATGTTTCTTGGTGGAGTCTGTGAGAGTGACATTGTAGAACTGGTGAGTAAATTCAAGAGTAAAAAATCCATGGATTGTGACGATCTTGACATGTCGCTAATTAAAGAAGTTCTTCATAGTGTCCTTCAGCCATTAACATATATTTGTAACAAATCATTTCAAACTGGAATTTTTCCAGATAAAATGAAAATTGCCAAAGTGATCCCATTATATGATGAAAAACAGTTTGGAATATGTGTGTTCATTGATTTACGTAAAGCCTTTGATACGATAGATTATTCTTTACTTTTACGGAAGTGTGAAAGGTATGGTTTAAGAGGTGTTGTACAATTTTGGTTAAATAGTTACTTGAATAATAGGTGCCAATATGTGAGTATTAATAACATGAAATGTAAACTTAGACAAGTAACTTGTGGAGTTCCACAAGGATCTGTTTTGGGACCTAAGTTATTTTTACTTTATACAAATGATATTTGTACAGCCAGTGATACTTTAAAATATGCGATGTTTGCTGATGGTACAAACTTATTTTGCTCTGGAAAGGACATAGAGAAATTACTGAAAACAGAACTCATGATGTTAAATATATGGTTTGTATTTAATAAACTATCATTGAATGAAAGTAAAACAAAATTTATGTTATTTGGAGGTAGTGAAAGTAATATCAAAGTAAAACTGAATTTAAATAATGTTGAAATTTAAAGAGTATATGAGACATGATTTTTAGGAGTAATTATTGATGATAAACTCTGTTGGAAGCCCCACATAAAACATGTGAAACGGAAATTGTCCAAGTCTATTTCTATTCTTTATAAAACAAGAGATTCTTTGAATAAGAACTGCCTATATTTATTGTATACTTCCCTTTGTTTGCCTTAAATTACCTATTGTGTGGAAATTTGGGGGAACACATACAAAACATATTTGGATTCAATATTTAAATTGCAAAAAAAGAGCTATTAGAATAATAAATAAAGTTGGATATAGGGAGTCCACCAACCAGTTTTTTGTAGGATCATCTATTAGTGATGTGTCGGTCGCGAACGAAATGGCTCTTAGAGCCGGATACTTATCGCAAGCCGCTTCTTTTTGTTTTCATATTTTAATTTATATTTAATTGTGTTGTGGTTTGCAGTGTTTTGTGTTGTTTCACTTTAAATGTGTTTAAAAGGAAAAAGCTGAAAATTTAAATAGTTAAAAGTTGAAATGTAAATAGTTGGTTTTTGTATTGTATGATTTATTTATTATATTTTATGTGGAGTGAATAAATAAAAGTATATTTACGGTGATCCCTAGAGACAAAACACGTACAAACTTCAAAACACCTACAAACCCTGAAGCACATAAAAACTACAAAACACGTAAAAACTCAGAAGCACGTAAAAACTCCAAAACACAACAGAAGTGCTCCAGAATGCTAGGCCCAGTGTTGAGCTTTTGTTACCTAGAGGCTACACAAGCCAGCAAGTACCAAGGACCAGATTTGGTGTGTGGTAGTATGAATATATATAAGTGCTTGTGTAGAAATACACAAACAATACACATATGCTTTCAATTGTGTCATTTAAGTGATCTAGGTAGCTTTGTTTTGAAGTTCAGTTAACGCTAGAAATGTGCTTTTTGGAGTTTGTATGCGTTTTGTCTCTAGGGGCCACCGTATATATTTATGTATAAACATATATAAATAAAACCACATTTTTTTTACATTGGTAATTCCTTTTGTGCATAATTTCATATTATTGTTTTCTTGGCTAAGGATTTGATTATTCCTATGGGGGTAAGGGATAGGATAATTATAAGCCACAAGGCTTCAGCCTATTCCTTTTTCGGTTACTGTTTGATTGAGTACTTTTATGTAAAATTATAATCTGTTGTTGTTGTTGTTGTTGTTGTTGTTGTTGACCGAAAATAAATTTCATTTCATTTCAAATAATTAAAAAAAAAAATGTCCATTTACCTTTTACTACCACACACCAAATCCGGTTGTTGGTACTTCCTGGCTTGTGTAGCCACTAGGTAACAAAAGCTCAACACTGCGCTTAGCATCCTGGAGCACTTCTGTTGTGTTTTGTAGGTGTTTTGGAGTTTGTACGTGCTTTGACGTTTGTACGTGCTATGGTGTTTTTACGTGCTTCGAGGTTTGTACGTGATTTGAAGTTTGTACAAGCTTCGGGGTTTGTACGTGCTTTGTCTCTAGCGGCCACCGTAAATATACTTTTATTTATTCACTCCACATAAAATGTAATAAATAAATGATTTAATACAAAAAACCAACTATTTACATTTCAACTATTTAAATTATCAGCTTTTTCCTTTTAAACAAATTTAAAGTGAAACAACACAAAACACTGCAAACCACAACACAATTAAATATAAATTAAAATATGAAAACAAAAAGAAGACATATTCTCTGTCATATGGGCCTGCATGAATAAACTTTCTGAATCCTTTATCATCCACAACTGAAAATAGTTGTGGATGATTACTATACTTTTCTAATGTGACGTAGTTTGGCTTTACGACCCTAAAAAAGAAAGCACAAACACCAAAAGAGCAGACACGTGCACAAATATCATTTAAATGTTTTTGTTCACATGGTGTAACCTTGTATATGTTGCAGCAAATGCACAATTTCCAGCCACATTGTTATTTCAGTGATACGAGTAACCTGGATTTATATCAGGTGACATCAAAATCACAAAATTTAAACGTACCCCACTCAAACCTCTGAAAATATGAGCTGACATGTTCTCTGCTTGGATTCTGCGCTTGAGCTTGTCTTCTGTTATTTTCATTGTTTTCTTACCTCCCTACCTGTTTCCAACCTGTCTTCCCAATGTGATGTTTCTGCAATGTATGTATGGTCAGAAGGGGGTTAAATTTTCACTGCAGGTTTATGTGTAACATTGCATGTGACAAATAAAGGCTTGATTGATTGACTGATTGATTACTCCACATGAGCTGGCATTTACCTGATATTCTGAAGGAATCACAGTTTCTGTAAGGACATAAGAGCATAACTTTTGGATGTGTTACACTTCTTTTTCACAAGTGAATACAATCATTAATTTTCATTCCATTATTAATAAGTTATATAATGTCCCAGGCCCAACTTTTACATGATGGCCCAGGACAAATTTAGTTTGATTAGTACAACAAGGATGAACAAATAAACAATGTAAACATTTCAGAACAATAAAACACCAAAATACATCCAACGTTTGATCAGGGATCTGTCTTGTTCATTCAGCGTGGAATCTCAGGAAGCAGTTGTGATCGGGGGTGAAGCAGAGGTGCACATTGCATTTGCAGCACATTGCTTTTGGTGTACCATTGCACACTGGCACCCTGCATCGTCCCTTGTCCCCAGTCATAATCAGCCAGTGGGTTGTTTGATCCAGGCGGACATCTTGGACTGGAATGGGAGCTGTGCGTCCTTTCTTCCTCTTCTCCTCATATGCGCCAGCAATGGACTGGCTGGGACAACCTCTCTTCTTCTCCAGGCTCTTCCCACACATGCAGAGGCCCTCTGCAATGTATGATTTGAAGGTATAGAGCCTCATTTGGTCTTTCTGCTTCATGCCAGTGCCTTCACAGTCTGTTCGGTAGAGCAGCCAAGTGGTAATGGTGATCATGTCCAGGAAGTGGAACAACAGCCGGTGGTACCATTTCTTGGATCTAACAATGTGAGTGTGTAAACAGATTTGTGTCCCCACAACAATAAGTAATATACGTCCACACACAGACACACAATTACTTTACCAACTGACTGACCAACCATGTGACTATGATCATATAAATGCACACAAACACATCTCTACACACATATGCTAATGCATTACATTGCCTGAAAAAAAATTAACTGCACAGTGTTGCTTCAAGGCAATGAATGAAAATTAACAGTTTAAAAAGTAGAACAATCAAATATACTTCTTAACATATTTATGCACATGCAAGTAGAGCAAGGCGATATCACCAAAAATATTTATCACGATATATATTTGAAAATTTGCGATAACGATATAACTGACATAATCGATGCGAGACAAAATGCAACTCCACAACTTTACAAGCGTAAAAAAAACATCCATTTATTTTCACTTAAACAAGCAGCTGTTTTTTATGTGCATTAAAGCTATATAAAAATTTAACAGTGCAAATGCAAATTCCTTGCTGAAAGTTTAACCAAAAGGCATTTCCAGTAGAAATGGGCTGACATATCCTAAGCATAACCATGTACAATATCCACAGAAGTTAAAAAGAGGTGCTTTGCAACATTAAACTGCAGTGTGCCAAATAGTCAAATGCGTATTTTTCATACCATAAGGTGCACGGGATTATAAGGCACATTAAGCGACACAAAGCAGTCAGA
This sequence comes from Aulonocara stuartgranti, assembly GCF_965226115.1. Classification (NCBI taxonomy): domain Eukaryota; kingdom Metazoa; phylum Chordata; class Actinopteri; order Cichliformes; family Cichlidae; genus Aulonocara; species Aulonocara stuartgranti. The sequence continues at coordinate 30,911,359 of NC_138946.1, forward strand.
TAAGTCAAACTTTATTCAACTCATTCTTCTTACTTCCTCCACTTCTGTACCATTGATTCATTAATGCTGTATTCTATCACAGCTGCTCAATTCCCATTTTGTTGCAGTATATTAATGACTAACCTTCTATTGTGGATGGATTATCTCAGTTGTTCTCCTGACTGAAGTTTGGGCCGTTTACAGCATCCTGCCATGCGATTGCATTTGTCTCTAACCATCAGGAACCCTCATGTTGACTTTTATCGAGTGGAAAAGTGTTAGCGTTCATCCTCCAGCTTCACTGTTTATGTTATGCTAACATAGCTGTGTCGCTAGCGATGACGTAGCACATCATTATATACCACCTAGCCCAACTTCAGTAACCTTACAAAGGTCACTGCTGTTCAGTTTCCTGTCTTCATTTATGTTGGAAGTGATAGCAGAGCTGTACATTTGAATTTTTTCAGAAATCTCTGTCAGAACATGCTATTGGATTGTTAAGTGATGACGTGACGAATCCTACTTCCGGGCCTAAAGTAGTCTGCGTTTAATATGGCTTTTGTGTTGTTAACATGTTTAATGTTTTGTATTTTCTTCTATTTGATCTCAAAAAGCTCCTAAAACAGTCAGTGATCATTGTTGACCTCCCTCGGCTTTTATTACCGCTAATCATTTATTTAAGCTCAGTTTTTAAAACCTTACGATGTAACTACAGCCCAGCCCATGCAGCAGTATATGAATGACTAACCTCGTATTGTGGATGGATTATCTCAGTTGTTCTCCTGGCTGAAGTTTGGTCCTTTTACAGCATCCTGCCATGCGATTACATTTGTTCCTGACCACCGAGAACACTCACGTTAACTTTTATCGAGTGGAAAAAAAGTTAGCTTGTTTATATTATGCTAACATAGCTGTGTCACTAGTGGTCACGTAGCACATCATTATATACCAGCTAGCCCAACTTCAGTAACCCTACAAACGTCACTGCTGTTTAGCTTTCTGTCTTAATTTATGTTGGAAGTGATAGCAGAGCTGTACGTTTTCATTTGTTTCCAAAACCCCGCAGTCAGGACATGCTATATTGTTTTTAGATAGAAGCTAGCGAGCTAACTTCCTGCTAACTTCTAACTCCGTTAAATGTCATAAATTCCATTTTCATGGATGCCTGGATGTTAAACTCAATTGTTACACCTGGTAGAGCAGAACGCTGATCATTTTATTAAAGATGAAAGATTTTAGACAGTTTTTCAACTCTCAGTAATGCCATAGTGATCGTTTGATATATGGACCTGCAGCGGAGTTTAGGCTCAGACACGGATAGTAACGTCAGACTGAACAACCGGATATCATGCTTGGGTAGCTAGCGAAACTAGCGAGCTAACTTCCTGCTAACTTTAACTCCGTTAAATGTAATAAATTCTGTTTTCATGGATGGATGTTAAACTTAATTGTTACACCTGGTAAAGCAGCAATGCTGATCGTTTTATTAAAGATGAAAGAATTTAGACAGTTTTTAACTCTCAGTGATGCTGCAGTGTTCATTTGACTTTGGGACCTGGAGAGAACGGAGTTTAGGACCCAGATTTACGAGCACGTTAGTCCGACAAATACGGCAATAACGACGGCCGCTTGCATGTTCTACAAAAAAAAAAAAGTGCTTTGGTGGGTATCTGACAGACAAACACCAAACCAGTTCCACATCACTGAAGTGGCACCATTTTCACAAACCAATTCTGGTTCATCCGTTTCACTCAACGATCCGCTTTCTCCCTTCTCATTCTCTGTTACCGCCATGCGCGTATGAAAACAAAGGCACTGCGCATGCGCGTTTTACCCATATATTATTGCGATATTTCATTTACTTATCGTTGCCTAACATTGCACCTCTATTACCGTGAACGGTATAATATGGCCCGGCCCTACATGCAAGTACACTCAACAAAAATATAAACGCAACACCTTTGTTACTGCTCCCATTCCCCATGGGATGGACGTAGAGACCTAAAATTCATTCCAGATACACAATATAACCATTCCTCCCAAACAGTGGTCACAAATCAGTCCAAATGTGTGGTAGTGGGCACATCTGCTATACTGAGATAATCCATCCCACCTCACAGGTGTGCCACATCAGGATGCTGATCTGACATCATGAGTAGTGCACAGGTGTACCTCAGACTGCCCACAACAAAAGGCCACCCTGGAATGTGCAGTTTTGTCTCACAGCAAAATGCCACAGATGCCACAAGCAATGAGGGAGCGTGCAATTGGCATGCTGACAGCAGGAATGTCAACCAGATCTGTCGCCCGTGCATTGAATGTTCATTTCTCAACCATAAGCCGTCTCCACAGGCGTTTCAGAGAATATGGCAGCACATCCAACCGGCCTCACAACCGCAGACCTCGTGTAACCACACCAGCCCAGGACCTCCACATCCAGCAGGTTCACCTCCAAGATCGTCTGAGACCAGCCACCCAGACAGCTGCTGGAACAATTGGTTTGCACAACCAAACAATTTCTGCACAAACTGTCAGAAACCGTCTCAGGGACGCTCAACTGCATGCCCGTCGTCCTCATCGGGGTCTTGACCTGACTCCAGCTCATCGCCGTAACAGACTTGTGTGGGCAAATGCTCACATTCGATGGCGTCTGGCACGTTGGAGAGGTGTGCGCTTCACGGATGAATCATGGTTCACATTTTTCAGGGCAGATGGCAGCTGAGAATGTCCCAGTTCTTGCATGGCCAGCATACTCACCGGACATGTCACCCATTGAGCATGTTCGGGATGTGCTTGACCGGCGTATACGACAGCGTGTACCAGTTCCCACGAATATCCAACAACCTCGCACAGCCGTTGAAGTGGAGTGGACCAACATTCCACAGGCCACAATTGACAATCTGATAGACTCCATGCGACGATGTGTTACACTGCATGAGGCAAATGGTGGTCACACCAGATACTGACCGGTTCTGGGTCCCCAGACCCCCAATAGCGCAAAAAACTGCACATTCCAGGGTGGCCTTTTGTTGTGGGCAGTCTGAGGTACACCTGTGCACTACTCATGATGTCAGATCAGCATCCTGATGTGGCACACCTGTGAGGTGGGATGGATTATCTTTTTTTTGTTTTTTGTTTTTTTTTTTTGCCTGTCCCGTTTGGCTCTTTTGCCATCAGAATTGTTGTCTAAAGGCAAAGAAAGATGCCCAACGGATTTACTTTACCAAATTGACCATCCCAGCCTTGCCGTAATGGTCCATTTGATTCACCTTTTATTCTTTATTTTATTTTCACTAACTGAATACGGGACAGACTTGACTGGGGGAAAGAAGGGGAGAAAGAAAGAGGGAAAGAGAAACAGCTGAGAAGAGGGACGGGGGAGAAGGGCAAAAAAACAAAAACCAACAGAATGAGCAGAAAAGAAAAAAAAAAGAAATAAAAAATGCATATATCAATCACCTGGATCACCTGCTGAGAAAGAAAAAACGAAAACAAGCAGAAGAGAACAAGAGTAATAGAATAAACAACATCACAATGATATATGGGAATATGACAGTAAATACTAAATATTAAACATTATTGTGCAGCACATAAGATCAACAGAACACAGTGTGCTTTGAGGTAGGAGCCAAAAAGGGTGTAGTTTGTGGGTGTGATCACCCGTGTGTACACCTGTGAGCATGGACGCGCTTGTTTTTTTAAAAGGTTCCTTCATGTAATGATCTGCTAGAGGGTGTGGGGGGGCCACAGCCCCGTCCTCCAGGGCATGAAGCAGGTATGGAGGAGATCAAAACTCCAGACATCCAGAGGCCCCCAGAACACAAGAGACCAAGGAAGACCAACAGAGGGGCAGCCGCACCACTGTCCCAGAAAGAGCTGAGGAGAGTCCCAGATGAGGGCTCACTCAGCAGCCGCGGAGCAGAAGCCAGGGGGAGTTGCAGTGACGCGCCCGTGAGCTCCGCCGGCAGCCAGCCGTGCCTGAGTGACCGAGCCCCAGGCCGAGAGGCCGGGGGCACCCCACCTCCGAAGTGGCCCGAGCGAGCCCCAGGCTCCAGGCCCCGATAAGCGGCCGCCAAGGAGTGAGCCGGTGTGTACCTGTGTAACGACGCCAGGGGTGGGGTGTACACCCTGATGGTACTTTGGATTCCGTGTATCGTGCCCACCCCCAAGATCCTATATGTATGTGTAATGAGAGTGTGAGTAATGTGAATGTCTAAGTTGTGGGATAAAATTGAGGCAGAGGCAGCCAGAAGGGGACAGAGGGGGGGGGGGGGGGGGTAGCCTCCTCTGCACCCTGGTGACATACCCCTACTCCAAGGTCCTGCATGTGTGGGTGGTTGTGGTGGAGCGGGAAGAGGGAGGCAGCTGGAGATGGGGAGGGAAGGAAGGGAGGGGCAGGGTAGGCACCCCCATACTCCGCGACCCGCCAGGGAAAGGGGGCCCAGGCCCATCCAGACCGGGGCCCAGTGCAGCAGCGCCTCCCGGCCCCACAGAGCCCGGGACAGTCCACCCAACCCCACCACAGAGAAAACTGCACCCACCCCACCATCCACTCATCTTCCAGACTACATAAGACAATAAACACCCAGGCTGAGATCTTCCTCCACCTCTCCTGTATCTCCCCCTCCTGCAGAGGGAGCTCCCGAGGAGAGGAAAGCTCCTGCAAGATGTGACAATCTCCCCCACCAGTTGAAGAGCCCCCCAGGTGGCTCGATGCACCAGCGGCACCCTGCTCCAGGGGTGGGCCCCCATGCACCCACCCGCCCACAACCCCGGCAACACACCAACCAGGACCCAAGCCCCCGAGGCCCGGCCCGGGCCCCAGCCCAGAGACGGAGCGCCCATCCCGGACCCACCCAGGGGCAGCCAGGCTACCAGGTCAGTAACCCACGTCCGTCAGCACAGACCCTCCCCTAGCCCCGCTGCACGCAGCCGCGAGGAAACAGTCACCTGAGAGCCAACAGAGCCCCTAACCGGACATGACCGCTACCCCGGGTTGAGCCCCCCAAGGAAGATGCCTCCGGGGAACCCCCCGACGCCCTAAGCCTGTCCCTACCCCCACACCAATCACAACAGTGAAGGCGGGACCAAACTATGACCCCCCACCCCCACTAGGTGATGGAGCTGATCAAAGGAGCCCAGAGCAATTGATCTGATGTGGTGGCAGAGGCTGTATCAAGACTAATGTAATCTAATAGATAATTCTAACCAATATAGAAATTAAGATTATTTTTATTTTTCCAGTTCATGAGGACAGTTTTCTTGGCTATGCATAGGGCAGTGAAAACCATATGGGCTATATTCTTTTCTGAAGTGACATTATCTAAGCTGCCCAACAAACACACTAAGGGGGAAGTTGGAATGTTACATTTCAGACACTTCGATAAGTCTTCACATATCTCGCGCCAAAACTTCTGAACTGGTGGACAGAACCAAAGAGCGTGGATATAATTGTCCGGTGAATTGGTTTGGCAGTGTGAGCAGTTGTTGGTAGACGTAAAGCCCATCTTGAACATCCGATGACCTGTATAGTGCACTCTATGTAATATTTTGTATTGAATTAATTGAAGACTGGGATTTCTAATTAGATGAAAGGTTTTTAAGCAAATCTGAGACCAGAAGTTTAGGTCTAAGTTAACTGATAAATCCGCTTCCCATTTTGCAATAGGAAGTGATATTGATTCATCTGTTTTGGAAAGCATTCTGTATATTTTGGATAGTAATTTGGGGGTTTTAAGAGTAAGAAATTGAACCACACTTGGTGGTGTTTGTAGTTCAACTTGACCCGGTTTAAATTTCTTTTTTACTATGGATTTAATTTGTTGATATTCTAAAAATCTTTTCTTGTTGATTCCATATTGTGTAACTAGTCCGTCAAATGAGATAAATTCTGTTCCTTCTAGTATATGTTCTAAATATTTGATTCCTTTACCACTCCAATCTGAAAAGTTTATCATATTATTGTTTTGTAATATGTCAGGGTTGTTCCAGATAGGTGTACGTTTGCATGGGATTAATGAAGACGCCGTCAATTTTAGAAACTCCCACCATGCTGTCAGAGAAGAGCTGATGTTGATGCTTTTAAAGCATTCATGTCGTTGGATGTTTGAGCTGATAAATGGTAAGTGCTTGTTCTACATCTAGCCAAGGTTCATCTAAGAGGGTATGTTTTAGCCATCCTGAGATAAACTGAAGCCTGTTGGCTAAGAAGTAGTGCTGAAAGTTAGGCAGTTCTAGTCCTCCTTTATCCTTGGTCTTTTGTAGTGTTTTTAAGCTTATACGTGGGGGTTTATTTTTCCAAAGGAATTTGGACATACATGAATCTAGAGATCTGAACCAATCTTGTGGCGGTTTAGTTGGGATCATTGAGAATAAATAATTTATTTTTGGTAAGACCATCATTTTTATAGCGGCAACCCTTCCCATGAGTGATATGGGTAGACATTTCCATCTAGCCAGATCATCTTCTACCTTCTTTAAAAGTGGGATATGGTTTAATTTAGTTAGATCTGCAAGCTTGGGAGAAACATTAATACCTAAATATTTTATATTTCCCGATTGCAGTGGTGTAGAAGAGGAATTATGGAGGGAGCAATTAATCGGTAGAACTGTAGATTTTGACCAGTTAATTGAGTAATCTGATATTCTTGCAAAAGAGTTTATCAATTCAATCACCCCAGAGATATTGGTTTGTGAATTTTGGAGAAAGAGTAACACATCATCCGCATAAAGGCTGATTTTATGTTCCACGTTCTTGCATTTTATGCCCTTAATTACTGAATTCTGTCTAATTGCTGCTGCTAGTGGTTCAATAAAAATTGCAAACAGTGAAGGGGAGAGTGGGCATCCCTGCCTGGTGCCCCTCAAGAGACAGAAGCTGGAGGATGTCTGGTCATTTGTTCTAACACAAGCTGTTGGGGAATTATATAATATTTTTAACCAGTTTATGAAAGAGGATCCAAAACCAAATTTGTGTAAAGTTGCAAATAGAAATTTCCAGTTAACTCTGTCAAATGCTTTTTCTGCGTCTAAAGAGAATATTGTAGTTTCTAGGTTTTTACTGTATGAGTAGTCTATCAAATTAAGTAATCTACGTGTATTTGTTGATGAGTGCCTACCTTTTATGAAACCAGTTTGGTCAGGATGAATTAAGAGGGGGGTTATTTTCTCCAGTCTCTTTGAGAGAGCTTTGCAGATTATTTTAAGGTCTACATTTATAAGGGATATTGGACGATAGCTTGAGGGATATACAGGGTCTTTGCCTGGTTTTAGCAGGAGATTAATGTTTGCAGAATTCATATTTGATGGAAGTCTGCCCTTTTCTTTAATTTCCAACAACGTTCTGTAGAAAACTGGTGCTAGAATCGACCAGAATTCTTTGTAGAATTCTGCAGGAAAGCTGTCTGGACCTGGAGCCGTATTATTGGGCATACTTATCAGGGCTTCCTGGAGTTCACCTGGTGTCAGTGGTGAATCCAGTGCCATTGCTTGAGTGTCTAATAATTTTGGAAGAGTTATGTTGTCCAAAAACTGATCAATTTCTTTTTTAGATGGGTTTATTTGTGGTGAATACAACGTTTTATAGAAATCCCTGAAAATGTTTTTTATTTGTATTGGATCATATATTGTGTTCTCAGATGAATCTTGAACAGCACATATAGTTGTTTTTTCTTTATTTATTTTTAGCTGGTTTGCTAGAAATTGACCAGATTTATTACCATGTTCATAATTTTGTAGGCGTAGTCTTTGTACTAAGAATTTTGTTTTTTTTTATCAATTATCTCATTTAATTCTAGTTTAGTTTTACGTATTTTGTTCAATGTTTCCTGATCTTGGTGGGACGCGTAGGCTTCTTCTAGTGATTTGATTTTTTTTTCTAATTCCTGAATATTTTTGTTTTCTTTTTATGTGATGAGAAAGAAATTATTTTACCTCTCATCACAGCTTTCCCTGCTTCCCATAGAACAGAAGCTGATGTTTCGGGAGTGTCATTATAGTCCAAATATGAAGTCCACTCTTTTTTTAAATATTTAATAAAGTCTTCATCTTTAAGTAGTGATATATTAAATCTCCAGTTTTTTCTTGGCGTAGTATTATTCTTGTGCATTAGTGTTAAAGATACAGGACCATGATCGCTGACAGCTATAGGATGAATCTCAGTGTCTGAAATGTCGCTCAGCAGTGAGCTGCTGACCAAAAAATAATCCAGACGAGAGTAGGAGTGATGGACATGTGAGAAAAAAGTATATTCCTTACTGGTGGGGTGAAGGGAGCGCCATGCATCGCAAAGACCAAAGTCGCTAATATACTGTTTGATTATATTTATGGACTGCCAATTACGCTGAGTTCCCGCTGTAATTAGCCTATCCATGTCTTCATTTAGTCCAAGGTTGAGGTCGCCTCCAAGAACAAGTGTGCCATCTAAGTGTTCAGAGAGTGCACTGAAAAAACCGTGAAAGAATGAGGGATCATCAACATTTGGACCATATACACTTGCAATACATAGCTTTTTATCAAGTATAGATAGTTTAATGATTAAGAATCTGCCCTCTGGATCTATAACTGTATCGAGTACTGTGAAATTAATATTTTTATGTATTAAAATTGCTACTCCCCTTTGTCTAGAATTATAACAAGCTGAGAACACATTAGGAAACTCAGGTGTTTTAAGTTCATTCGAACCTCTAAGAGGTCTGTGGGTCTCTTGTAAAAGGACAAGATCTGCCTGTAGTTTTTTGAGTTAGTTAAATATTTTTAACCTCTTTACTCTGGAGCCAGCTCCATTTATATTCCATGTAATGAACCTCAGTGTACCCATAGATGTTTGTGTATAACTAGGGATGTATGCTGTGTGCGTCGCTTAGACAGGTGGAGAGAATACGTCACTTGTTCATAAAAAGAGAAGGAGAGAGAGAAAAAATGTGTGGCGAGATGCTCCCTGAGTCTGACTTTGTGTATGCATAGTTACTAATATGAGTAGGCTTGGCTTAAGTGTGTGTGTATCTTATATGACTGTGTGCGCTGTCTGACTGATGTAAATGTGCTGCCGTTGAGCGCATGGTGCGTATGTGTCGAAATAAAGGATGTTTGTGGATGAGTGTCGAAGCAGGTGATCGAGGCAGTGAAAGGAATAAAGAAAGAAACCAAGGACAGGGGTGAGCAGCATAAAACCAAGAGGGGGAAAAGAGAGGGAAAAAAAACGAGAAAAAAACAAACAAAAACAAAACGTAAACATTCCAATTAAATCACTGACGGAGAGTGACGGTGTTAATTCTGCTATGAAATCACACTTTAAGATGCGATTTGATACTGGTAAGTTAAACAGATGTTAATGCAAGTTAGTGTGAGTGGATAGGGAAGGGTGCAGCTGGTTCTTATCTGGTGTGAGGTTAATACAGCCACGGAGTGATGTCGGGGTCGCGGTGGAGCTGTCCGTCCACGTACAGCCGGTCCACAGCGATGACAGCGCGGTAGCCCTTCTGGATGAAGCCGCGTCGGATTGGGAAGAGGACCCTGCATCGTTCCAAGATCTCTTTGGGGAACTGGTCGTTCACGCTGAAGTCCGTTCCTTTTAATTCCCTGCCGCGGCTTTTCACATGTTGCTTTTGTTTGAAGTGGCCGAATTTGGCCACGATAGGACGTGGTCTCCCGGCCGTAGCCCGAATGGGGCCGAGGCGATGTACCCGATCGAAGACGATGTTCTTCACAGTGTCCTCCGGCAGCTTCAGGTGGGTTTTGATGAAGCTTTTTACCGTGGTCTCCGCGTCCTCTCCAGCGGCTTCTGGAATACCAGAAAATACCAGATAATCACGCATGCTACGAGCTTGTAGATCGATAACTGTTTCTTTTATTTTTTTATTTTCTCTATTGAGCTGGGTAACATTATCTGTGAGACATTTCACCGACTCCCTTAGCGTGGCATTTTCAGCAGCAAGCGTTTCCACCTGCTGCTGGCTGTACTCCAGGGATTCTCGCAAGCATTTAAATTCTCGGTGAAGAATCTCCACCAAGGACAGCCTTGCGTCAAAACTGGACAATCGCTTGTCGATTGACTCCAGTATGTCAGCAATATCTTTGCCGGCTGGCGATGTTGAGCCGGGGGAATCTGCCGGGCGTTGTCTTTTCGACGACGGCGTCTCAGGTTTGGCCGGGGAAGCTGCACACTGGGTCTTCTTCATCACGAGATCCTGAAAGCACTGATCAATATAATCTTGGAGAGTCTCTAAACTCTCCTCGTTGTTCTCCAGGGTGTTGGAGATTATTTAGACAAATAGTGTTAGTTATAAGACAATTGATAAGTGTATTTGGTAATACTGAAGTTTAAATGAATTTGTTCAAATCTAAACTACCATTTGCTTTAATTTTCCGCCAAAATCTCTGACGTCAGTTAAAACATGAGTTGCTTACCTTGTCCGTCACTTACCTCTACCGCCTCCCACTTCGAAAGCCTGGATGGATTATCTCAATATAGCAGATGTGCCCACTACCACACATTTGGACTGATTTGTGACCACTGTTTGGGAGGGATGGTTATATTGTGTATCTGGAATGAATTTTAGGTCTCTACGTCCATCCCATGGGGAATCGGAGCAGTAACAAAGGTGTTGCGTTTATATTTTTGTTGAGTGTATTTGTTATATACATTTATTTCACTATAAACGTGTAAAATAGTGATCTTTATCTTACCTCCTAATGGAGATGTCTCTCATGTAGTGCAGCTTGCAGAAAGAGGTTCCCCCCCCCAAATGAAACTCACACCACCTTCAACTCATCCTTTTATTGGACAGAGATGTGCCTGGTAGCATTAGTTGACAAAAAAAAGTTGGGGTTTTTTGAAGGAACAGTGTGAGGCATGAAAATGTGGTTTGTTGGCTCAGGACAACGCTATGCAGTAGAGGGATAAATTACTGTTAATCTCCATAGACTCAAGAATTCAAGTCAATTTCCACAGCTATGGGCCAGTTAATTATGTGTACAGCTGATATTTTTATTCATAGATTCAGCACACAACCATTAGGCTAGGCTATTTAGATCGATTTCTCTTTACTTATGTTTGTAAAATGATCAGGGAAGCTACTGTGATTTTGCCTGACAACATTTTTATGACAGCTAAATTTACTTGTACTTTCATAATAGATCATAATACATTGACACTCAATTTTCTGTCTAGCGCAGCAGTCCCCAACTCCCGGGCCACGGACCAAAGTCGTTTGGTACGGGGGGGTGCAAGAGTTGATGCTCGGACGTGAACTTTATGGTTTTCAGGGGGGTTTTTTGTTGGGTTTTTTTCACGTTTTTATTGTTAACTCTATTTCCCTGGGTTGGGGACTGTCATGGTCTGGGTGGTTTTCCACAGCATCGGCTCCTCCCCACTGGGTGGAGTCTTTGTTGTTCCTCACCTGATGGCAATCATACCAGCAGTATTTATGACCTGTACACTCAACTGGTCTTCGCCAGATTATCTGACAACTTTAGTCAGTTCTCGGCCTCACGTCTGTTCCTTGATGACTCATCGTGTATATTAACCTTATTTCCTCTGTTTTCTCGTCAGCCTCTGAAACCCACCTACCAAGCTCTCCTGGATACAAGTTTGCAGCCGCCGGTAATCTCTCCCCTTTTTGGAACTGCCAGTCTCTCCTGCCTGCCTCCCTGCATTGCACGCAGCACCCACCTGGACCTCTCCTGCCTCCCCCCTCCACGCAACCCCCACCTGCAAGCTTGTAAGACAGCTCAGTGTATTATTCTCAGATTCACTTGCAGCTCTCTGTGGGATTCCCCTGACTGCTCTCTCTTCTGTTTCAGTGCCCTGGCCAGCCACAGTTTCCCCTGCCCAGTCCCTGCACCCAGTTATCCCTGCCATCTAGTCATAGTCACAGTATTTTCTCTCGCCTCAGACGTCTAGTTTATGTTCCTTAATTCTAGTCTGAAATTTCTGTTAGCCTCTGAGCATTGTAAATAAAGACTCTTTTCGTTACACCGCACCTCTGGCCTCCGGGTTTGAAACTGCACTTGAGTCCATCCCATTTCCACGGGCCACTGTGCCATGACAGGGGACCACTGGTCTAGAGAACACTGGTTAGCCAATGCTGTCGTCAAGTAGCCTATCACTAGCAAACAAACAGCAAGCCAAGCGATGAATTCAATGTTGCAAGAAAAATATGTATAATGCTTACTGTTTATTAAAGAAAAGTATCCTGAAAGGAATTCAAATTGGTGGATCGGCAGACAGAGGCGGTTTCTCGCAAGTGATGTCACAAGAAGGTGATTGGTCACTTGCAATGTTGAACCTGGAACAACATTAATTATGATGATGGGAACAACACCAACACGAGGATATCAGATCGTGCTAGTATCGCTGTAGGTCTGCTGTACTGGCATGTAAGAGGATAAGAGGCCGTCACACCTATTGTGGTATCGTAAGGAATTACTTGTTTATATATATATATATATATATATATATATATATATATATATATATATATATATATATATATATATATATATATATGTGTGTGTGTTTCGGGAAAATTATATAGGAGTGCAAAGGCAAAATGTGCAGAGATGTGCTGTACCTTCAGTGACTGGGTAGCGCTCAGAGTACAATGCAATCAAGAAGCTAGTGAGTCTACCTTAAAGTCAGCTCAATGAAATCTGTGAACAACTGAAGGTGGCAAAACTGCACCCTGAGGAGACACTGTTTCTCAAAGATTATACAGCCATTCTCAGACCACTTGCCTACTCAGTCAACCTGGTCCAGGAAGGAAAGAACTGTTATTTTGGATATGTGATTCCCAACCTTCTCAGTCTGAAAGCCAAGTGATCTGAAAAGTTGACAGTGCAAAGTGCAATTTTCAACTCACATCCTCTCAGCAATCATCAAAGCAATTGACACTCAATTTGCAGCCTGGCCTCTCGTGAGGCAAGGATGGCAGCATCCACAATCCCAAAATTTCAACTTTGGTGGCTTGCTGATGATGAAAGAGAATCCATGAGAAGAACAATGATCCAAAGGCTCGTCTCCTCAACACAGAACCTTCTAATAATACCAGCACCACTGGACATGCCTCAGTGGGAAATGAGCCAGAAGATAATGATGACAACTTCTTCAGTTTTCAGAGTCCACAGGTGATCTGTTCCACAGCGGAGGATGGAGGTACAGAGGTATCTTCAAGATTCAGATAAGACATTGCCTCATTAAAGGCATATCCAGTGATCAGAGCCCTCTTCTTGAAATACAATACGACTCTGCTGTCAAGTGCTCCTGTCAAACATCTCTTTAGCCATGGAGGACTTGTTTTCACCCCACACTGTAACCGCATGACAGACAAACACTTTGAACAGGTGCTCTTGCTGCTTTACAACTGCCTTTACTGGACTGTAGACTAAGTGGAAAAGATGTAGGTAGGTTGCTGAAACTATCTTGGTATTGTTCACAGATAAGGCTTGTAACCTCATTATTTTGTAATCTTAGTATTTGTTTTTTGGCATGGATTTGAAAAGCAGCACCTCATATGTTTACTGCAATTGTTAGCCAATTATTGGATTTTTGGGGGGATTTAAGGTTTTCAACCAAACAGTTCAGCACTGGCACCTTGGATGGTTCTTGTTGCATGCCTTTGTTAAATGCACATAAAGTAATGTTGCTGGGTTACATTAAAACATGGTAGAACAATATTGACAGTAGATGCCAAAATAATATATTTTTCATTTTTGAGAATTGTTTTATATATTGCCTTTTTTGTCCTAATAAGGAAAACGATTTTTTTCCCGTCCTTGTGCAAGGCTACTTTTTATTATAACTAAGTGATGTTGGTGACCATAATAGTAAATACTAGTGCTGTCAGCTGGACGGCACTAACACGTTGACGCTGTGCAGTCCCACGCATGGGGAGATCCACGCTAACTCGCTAACGGAGATTTATCACGTTAATGCGGTTATGGAGTTAACGTCATTTTAACGAGATTAACGCTGACAGCAGTAGTAAATTCTTTTCAATGGTATATTTTATGTTTGTCTAGTACTCTTCCACTTTTCAGCTTTGTAAATTTAAAAAAAATTGTTGAGGAAAGACGGTGCTTTTTTAAATTATCTTTAAGCAGACAAAACATCTTATGTTAACACACCCAAGTCTTTGCTCCTCTACAGTAAATATATTGTCTTTTCAGGGAGTTTGGGTTTAACAGCAAATTGGTAGAGAAAAACAAACAAGAATTTTGCAGGATGCAATTGCTACATTCATGTAGTTGTAAAAAGCGTGACAATATATTAAGCAATCCAAAGTATTCAGAATATGTTACTCACACTGAGTAACTTAACAGAATACGTTCCAAACTACATTTTGGGCCACGTGTTCTGTAATGTAAAGTTGAATACATTTTAAAAGTAACCAACACTGGTCACCGGTGAGTCAGGATAATGTGCAGCAGGTGTGTGATTGTTTGCAGGTTTGTAGGCCAGAGGCGGGAACCTGCATGAGTTCCACCTCATCTGTACCAAGAGTATCTGGCTAGAAGATCTCAGTGCTCTTTTGGGGTTATATATGTTTAGGAGTTTGCTTAAATAGCTTGGCGTCATACCATTCAAAACTTTGAAATTAAGTAAAAGAATATTAAAATCAATACAATAATGGACAGGGAGCCAGTGTTAATTTGCTAAAACTGGAGTGATGTCATCAAACCTAACACCTGCTAAAAGAACTGCAGCTCCATTTTGGATCAACTGTACATGATGGACAGATGAGTGTTTAAAACCCAAATAAAAATAATTGCAGTAGAAGAGATGGAGGCATCAATACATTTTTCTAGGTCTTTAGGACTTTGCTTTGGCAATTTCACGTAACTTGTATCTCTAATTTAAAAGAGCTATCTAAAACAAGTCAGAGATGTCGTACATTCTTGGAATGATGACAAACAACAGGACCAAGGGTACCAGTTGGGGGCATGACTTCCAAAAACATGAACTTCAGACTTATTTTCATTTAGGGTAAGGACAGAGGCATCCAATTTCAAGGGGAAGAAAAGTTGGATATCATCAGTATAACAGTCAAAGGGAATGTTGTATTTCCTGAAATTTATCCCAAAGGCAGCATGTATAAAGAGAACAGAGCGGGACCCAAAACAGACCCTGTGGTCAATGTCACCAGCAGGCCTCTTCCATTGAGGGCTGCTGGTGACATTGACCACAGGGTCTGTTTTGGGATACCAGAGCATGTTGAGTTAAAAAGATTAGCTAGCTCTTCAATGGGTAATTCTGCCCAAGGGTTGGCATCGTAGAGGGCAGAGTTAGTGAAAGTGTAAGAAAACTGAACAGATTGATGGATTTATCAACTGATGCATAGGTCCCTTGTTGTTCAACTCCAGGTTACACACCACCATATTAAACATCACAGGGAAATGATCCGATATCCCACAGTCTTTGATTTCCGTAATACAGACGTTCAGACCGTATGGCAGCATCAACTCACAAGTTAAATCCCTCACCCACTGAATGAAATTAAATGAGTCTTACAGCTGTTATGGAAAATCTTGAATAAACTGCAACAACCAGGTGAGCGTATCTTTGAAGTGAGGTTTATTAAAAAAAGAAAACACTGCAGTGGAGAAAATCTTCAGAGCAAACACCAAACAATTTTCTGAGGAAGGACACCGCCCTGAACCATTTTATACCTTCCCAGAACACTCAAACAGAGAACATTCCACAGCACATCATATATCTCTATACCTTCAATCCAGCTCATCCTTGCCCGTCTCACACTCTAAGAAAAGTTACGACCACCCGTCACCTCCCTAAAAGCAGGATGTTCTGGAGATCTTCAAGTCTACAATGCACCCTCTGTGAGGTGTAATAAAATCTGAGGCCCACTTGTGTGAACATTCCACATATGTGTATACAAAGAGGTGTCTGGAGTGATTTTGCTATACTAAAGTGATGTAATTAAAATATGGGATCAATACATAAAAATAAAGAAATTTCCAGTACACAGCAAACATAGATGTTAAAATTACCAAGAATTAAAAGATAGTCATATCGTAGCATAAGACTGCCACCCTGTTTTTCCTGTCTTTGTGAGCGCTTCCTTGGGGAAAAACTAAAGTACTTACCAAGGGGATGTTCTGTCTACCTGCTGTTTTGTACGGAGCCCCGCAGGGGACATGGGAGAAAAAAAAATTAAGACGGACTTTTGCGAGATCTCGCAAAACAAACTCGGGATCTCGCAAAAGTTTTAGCCGCATTCTTCGGAGGCCGCCAGCTCGAAGCCGACCGGGAGGTCGAGGCACGATGTGCCGGGAAAGCGGTGTTCCTCCCAGCTGTAGTAGGTCTCGACCTCCCGTTAGCTTTGAGATGGTGGGTGTCAGATCTCCGAAAACGTCGGAGCACTTTTGCAAATGTGTGATGTCTTGTAAACCGAGCAGGTATCTGACGTTTACACAACTACAGTCACGCCTCAAAATATCTTAAAAGTGTATTTTGTGACCCAGAAAAAGTAATATTACAACTAATAATAATATTACTTTTCCATTGTTGGAATTCAACTTTTGCGAGATCTCGCAAAAGTCTGTCTTAATTTTTTTTCTCCCATGTCCCCAGCGGGGCTCCGTAGTTTTGCATAAGCCGCCCAGTGAGATCTTTAACAATAGTGGCTATGGATACCAACTACGAATGGACCAATGTTCGACAACACCTCTACATTGATGATATCAAGCTGTATGCCAAGAGTGAAAAAGACATCAATTCACTGGTCCACACCACCATTTGGACTGGAGAAGTGTATTCAGATGGTAACAAAGAGAGGGAAGGTAGTCAAAACTGAGAGGACTGCACTATTAGAAGGCAACATTGAAGATATTGAGGATAGCTAAAAGTAACTGGGAATCCCACAGGCAAATGGAAATCATGAAGAGGCTGCTAGAAAAGCCAAATACTGCCAAATACTCCCAAAAACCTGCAAAGGGTAAGGTAAGTCCTCAGGAATCAGCTGAATGGGACGAACAAGATCCAGGCAATCAATACCTATCTATGCCCTACTTATTGTCAGATACACTGCTGGGTTAATAAGTTGGCCGAAGCCACTCTCGTCAAGACAAGAAAGTCCCTTAACATCCATGGAGGGTTTCACTCCATGTCCAGCACCCTGGGACTGCATATTAAGCAGAAGGAAGGAGGCTGAGAACTAGTGAGTGTCAGAGCCAGAATCCAGGATGAAACAATATCCATGAGTACATAAGGAAGATGGCCACAATTGATAGGGTGCTTAGTGAATACCTCAGACACCAGAAACCCGAGAAAGTAGAGCAAGAACTGTCATGGAAGGACAGGCTGATATCTCAAGAAATCCTCCTCAATAGGGATGTGATGGTTTGTTGTGTGGTGCCCTCTGCACAGATTTCCACTGATTCCTTTTTCTGGAGTGTGGTGAGCTTGCCCTGAGATTGAGTGAGAGTGTTGTGGTGTGGAATAAAGAGATGTTTGGGATTCCTTCCTCCTTGAAATCCCTGAGGCACAGGATTCCATCTTTATCATATTAAAACATTTCTTTGAGTCATATCAGATGATTGTGTAATAAATCGTTAATAAATCACGCAGATACATCATCTGTATTTATTTGATGTCGACAAAGAAAACATCTGGCAGAGCTGCTCTTGTTTTGCTTGCACCATTGTTACATCTTTCATTTTGACTTGATTCTGAAATTGTATGTACAACATGTATTTTATCACACTTGTGTTACACTCTAGTTGCTAGTTTGTACGCTCAAGGCTGGTTTTCTAGTTTCTGAGAAACTATCAGAGAAAAATGGCATGGATAATGTGTAAGTAAATACGGATTGTAACAATGTCTCTGGCACTTCTTATAGTACTCTTTACTCTACCTGAAGACTCAAAGCACTTTATACAAGATCCATCATTCATCACTTGACACCAGCACTTATTTCTATACTTAAGTGCTTTCTATCTAATATTCAAACTGTGATGGATGAGCAACTTGGGGTTCAGTATCTTGCCCAAAGATATTTGGCATACAGACTGAAGCAGGCATGGCATGCATTTTTAAATTCTCTTTGCTATTTGGGCTGATTGGAACCTGATGAATCTAAAAACAAACAATAACGTGATTTTTCTTTTTTTTTTTACCTGATTTTTGTTTCTGAGAAAAATTAGATACACATATGATGACATTCGCTTTAAATTTCGATAGGACAGTGGCAGTATAATATCCTCGTAAGTGGATATCAGGCCCTTGTAAAGCAAAATTTAGTATTTTGCAGACTGGGTGGAAAGAGAAGGACGTAATCTGTTAATGTTATGTAGATGGAAATGGGCAGAACAGATGAGATAATTGATGTGAGATTTAAAGGATAGTGAACTGTCTAGGATGACACCAAGGCTCTTAACCTGAGGAGAAGGGAAAACTGGAGTTATCGATAGTGAGTGAGAAATGGTTTGCCTTCAATAGGTTGGATTTGGTGCAAATAAGGAGGATTTCGGTTTTATCCTCATTGAGCTTCAGAAATTTAGAGCTAAACCAGGATTTTAATTCGGACAGACTTTCTGTAAAGGAAGAAGGTGGGAGGGAGGAATCAGGTCTGCAGGAGAGACATAACTTATAGAGCAAAATTGAGTATTTTGGTCTAGACAACCCAAAATGTGATGTCCACGTATGTGGACGCCAGGTCCTAGGAGGGTTAAAGTTACTTTTATTCAACCAGCAAGTTTTGTTTTGACCGGAGATGACACAGGCGTCTCCCAAAAGATAATAAGACAATGTACAAGAGGCATAATTGTGGAAAAAAATATATCTCAGCTTTTATTTACATTTGAGAAAAAAGTGTCATGTCCAGAATTATTCATACCCTTCTCAATAATCAATAGAAAAGCCTTTATTGGTTGTAACTGCAGACCGGCTTTTTGCACGTCTCCACAGGTACTTTTGCCCATTCATCTTTAGCAATGAGCTCCAAATCTTTCAAGTTGGAGCGTATTCTTGCCATCACCCTGATGCAAAACGTTAATGTTGTTGTCTCCTAACCATTTCTTCACCAAGTTTGCTGTGTGTTTTGGGTCAATGTCGTGCTGAAATATCCACTGGTGGCCAAGGCCAAGTTTCTTTACAGACTGCCTGATGTTGTTGTTGAGAATCTTCATGTATTGCTCTTTTTTTCATGGTGCTGTTTACTGTGATTAGGTTCCCTGGTCCATTGGCTGAAAAACACCCCCAGAGCATTAGGTTCCCACCACCATGTTTGACAGTGGGAATGGTGTTCTTTGGGTTGAAGGCTTCTCCTTTTTTATGCCAAAAGAAGGAAAAATTTAATTTTTGTTTCACCTGACCATGACACAGAAGACCAGAAGTCTTCTTCTTTGTCCAGATGAACTTTTGTGTGCTTTATCTGGAGAAGTGGCGTCCTCCTTGGTCTCTTCATCTGTGAAACCCAGCATTGTGCAATGTCTGTTGGACTGTGTGCCTTGAGACATTGCCACCAGCAGAGCCCAGATTCACCAGGATGGCCTTGATGGTGATCCTTGGATTCTTTCTTTTTTTTTACCTCTCTCACTATCCTCCTGGCCAGCACAGGTGTCACTTTTGGCTTCCGATCACGTCCAGATTTTCCACAGTGCGGAACATCTTGTATTTTTAAATAATACTTTGCACTGCAGCCACTGGAACTTGAAAACATTTAGATATGGACTTGTAGCCCTTTCCTGACTTGTGAGCAGCCACATGTCCTCACTGTGCTCCTTTGTCTTAGCCATGGCTGTCCACAAACCAACTGCAGAGAGCTGCTGTTTTTCACCTGTTGAGTTGATTAAAACAGCTGTTCCCAATTAATCAGTGTAATTAGGATGCTTTAGAACAGCTTGGACTATTTGGAATGGTATAGAACTTTGGATTTTCCCAGAGACTGTGACAGTTTGTGAAGGGTATGAATAATTCTGGACATGACACTTTTTGTTCAAATTTAAATAAAAGCTCAGAAATAATTTTTTCCCACACAATGCCACTTTTACATCGTCTTATTATCTTTTGGAAGATGCCTATGCCATTTCCAGTCAAAAAATAACTTGCTAAAATTTGCCAGGGGTATGAATAATTGTGGGCTTGACTGTAAAAGTACTAGTAATGTGAGACACACATGCAAAGACAACTTGAGTTGCTATGCTGGGCTGTACTGCTTCCTTCTATTCCACGCCTTCATGTGAAAGTGCAACTTTGAATATCAACGAGAGACCTAAAAACGGCATAGTCACCCTGAGGCAAAACTGAGGTGCAGAGGTGAATGAAACGGAGAGGTGAGGAGGAAGAACAGTGTCAAACATAATCTGTGACCCAAAAATGTGTTCCAGCTTTGTCTCAAGTAACTAGGCAAAAGACTGAAATGGATGATACGAGAAAGGTTTTCATGTTTCAGTAGACTTGTGGTATCGCAAATATTTTGCAACAAGTATCATTAATTTTATTATGATTATTCCTAGTGATTTTATTTTAAATTTGGATTTCTGTTTTCCATTAATTCATATGATGACAGATGGATACTCACCGCATGGATGGATTGTCTTACTATATAAATAAAAACATACGTACATAATTCCTGGACAGTAAAAGATACAAGAGAATATTCTACTCTACATATATGCCTTTTACATAAGAAAAAATATATTAAAATGCAATCATTTTAGAATAAACAAATTTTTTTTCTGAGTAATGAAACATTTTGCTATGTGTGTATTTTGTGCTCAATCAACTATTACTGTAAGTTGTTATTGTCCACCACTAAAATAATTATTCACACACATCATTTTATGATACTTGGTTGAATGAGTTAGATGTGACTAATTTATATAATTATTTGTTAAACAGAACGTTTTTTTTAGGTAACCTGTTTTAAACGGCCTCATAAAATCTATTTTGACTCGTTATTGTAGTTGAAACATTTGATTCTTAAGAAGAGTAATGACAGGAACACTATTGGGATAAGCGTATTAGCCATTGGCTCTGTAGTACAGTAATGAGCATAATGTTCTAGTATGTGGATTTACTGGATTTATTTGATAAAAGCGGTAAACATATCAGCTGACAGATGAATATGTTCTGAGAACACAACAGCTTGCACAGAGAATGCAGCTTATACTAAAGCCAGATGGTAACCAGTGGTTAATTGCTCAATAATCTTCACAAACACCGGTTTGTGGTGTTTTAGGTGTAAGCTAGCATTTCCAGACTGCATGCTGGGAGATCAGAATTTAAGTCTTATCTGCTGATTAAAATTATCTCTGGGGTCTTCACTGTTCAAAAGCAGATTATAATTTCTCACTGTGTCTTACTGTTGTTCTCTGTCTTTGCTGTTATTGACAGAGTTGTGTTATGAAGCATCAGTGGAAAGTACCAATAAATACATATATAATACTTTTACTTACAAGGACCACTCACTTTAATGATGATCTCACTACTGCAGCAGCTACTATTTTCTCATAACTGGTTGTGATTCCTCTTTCTTTGCCATAAATAGAAACTCACTATTTGTTTGCATGCCGGATATGAAGGACAGGTACCTCTAGATTTGCAAAGCAGATGATATTTGACACTCTTCAGGTAAAGGTACCCTACAGAAAGACAATCAGATTGAATGTGAGCATGAGAAGCATCTAAGGTAACATTGATTTATCACCTACAGTGGCTTCCCTGCATACAAATGACCCCAGCTGGACTGGATCTTCAAGGGCACTGATGAGTAAGGAGGTGGGGTGGAGAAATATGTCCAAATGACCCACTGCCACACAAGAACTGTGACTCAGTACTAAGAGTGTACTCCTCCCTTCCATTTAGGCCTGCTAACCTCATTTACATGATTGAAAGATTGTGGGCTACACATGAATATTAATACAGGATGCATAAGGATGAGTCGAAGTATGTTATAGCAAAGTAATGGTACTCTATTAAAGTAATATGGATCAAGCTCCACTATTTGGGAAAATACCATCTAATCAAGACAATATCTTATATCTGTGTGTGTGCAGGAACTGAGTGCAGTGAGTCAAGCAGGAACAAAGTGGCTTATGAATGAAAATTTAAATGAAAAAATAAATTTTCAGCAAAGGGTAAGCTAAAGAATGTAGTCAGAATCTTTCTGCAGCAGTCTTTAGAGTTTGTCATTGTTTACTTTTTTTGTAAAATTCGCCTGCCTTTGACAAGAGGCCTAAAAACTGCACAGTCACTCTGAGGCGCAGCTGAGGTGTAGAGGTGTATAAAGAGAAGTGAGAAAGAGTAAGAGAACAGGACAAGTGATGGCTGTGCCACAGAGAGAGAAACAGCCTCACAAGACATATTCTGGTGTCCATCGGCTAAATCTTTGGTACTCGTGACTTACCATATTCCACTTGTGCTCCAGATCTTTCCATGCACCAGCTGCTTCTTGTCCCAGTCAGTCATCTCCTTGTTGTTAATCTGATCCTGCCCACCCACTCTACCGTGGCTCAACCTGGCAACTGTCTGAGCCTCGGGATATTTAGATGTTTATTCTCTCACTGCACGCTCAGTTGTTGAATAGACATTTTCTTATACTTCTGCTCTGTCTCATTCTGTTCCAAAGTCCACATGCTCCATTTCCAGTGTGCCTCTCCTATAAGCTTTGCTCCCACTAATCATAAAAAAGGGTTTCAAGCAAAAGTGAATTTACTTAAATTTATAGAAATTTACATCTTAAGGTATGATATCACCACAACTTTCAAAATACCTCTTTAAGAACTCCCCAAACGTTGGAAAGGCATATTGGTGATAAAGGTTTAAACCAAAATCCACTTTTAGTGCAGTAAGTAACACCAAACTGAAACTCAAAGGAGCTTGCAAAGAAAAGCGTCTGGACTTCTTTAAGTTGCTTGAAGATGTTTCACCTCTCATCCGAGAAGCTTCTTCAGTTCTAAGGTCAAATGGTGGAGAGTCCCAGATAAAAACCTAGTGGGAGTGACCCCCCCACAGGGGGACAAAAGGACCCCCTGATGATCCTCTAATCGCCTGAGCCAAGGTGTGAAACTGGGTGTGGGTCCCAATCAGCCAGAGTTTCGGGTGTGTTCATTGTGAAACCTGGCCCCACCTTATCATGCGAAGTCCTGAGGTCAGATGGTCCAGGATGTGAGTGGGCGTTAAGGCGTCTGGGAAGGGATCTCAGAACTGGATTATAGATGGCAGAGAGTTGGTGTCGTAAACCCCCGCCTCTGTTCAAAGATGGTCGCTCACAGTGGACATAGATGGCTTCTTTCACTCCTCTTTCAAACCATCTGTCCTCTCTGTCCAAAATGTGCACATTGGCATCCTCGAAAGAGTGTCCTTTATCCTTAAGATGCAGATGGACTGCTGAGTCTTGTCCTGTGGAGGTGGCTCTTCTGTGTTGTGCCATGCGCTTGTGAAGTGGCTGTTTGGTCTCTCCAATGTAGAGGTCTGGGCATTCCTCGCTGCACTGTACAGCATACACCACATTGTTAAGTTTGTGTTTTGGCGTTTTGTCTTTCGGGTGAACCAGTTTCTGTCTGAGTGTGTTGCTGAGTCTGAAATACACTGGGATGTCATGCTTGGAGAAAACTCTCCTGAGTTTTTCTGATACACCGGCTACATAGGGGATGACAATGTTGTTGCGTCTGTCCTTCTTATCCTCCCTCGCTGGTGTCTGATCTTCTTTTCTGTGCCTCTTTGCTGACTTTAAGAACGCCCATTTAGGATAGCCGCACGTTTTGAGTGCTTCCTTTACATGTGTGTGTTCCTTCTTTTTTCCTTCAGGCTTAGAGGGAACATGTTCTGCCCGGTGGTGTAGGGTCCTAATTACTCCAAGTTTGTGTTCCAGAGGGTGATGGGAGTCAAAAAGGAGGTACTGGTCCGTGTGTGTGGGCTTCCGGTAAATTTCGATGTTGAGTTTGCCGTTCTCTTCAATGTGCACGGTGCAGTCCAGGAGAGGCAAACAGTTGTCCTTTGTGTCTTCCCTGGTGAACTTGATATTTTTATCCACAGCGTTTCCACTGCCTTTACCCAGGGGATGCCATACCCTGCATCTATGGACTTCCGAAGATCCACAAGGAAGCTGTCCCACTCAGACCCATAGTCAGTAGCATAAACTCAGCCACGTATAACATTGCAAAACACCTTGCTACCATCCTTGCGCCTCTCGTGGGGAACACCCCACACCACATCAAGAACTCCACCGACTTCACCGACAAGGTTCAGAAACTTACCCTGGATCCAGATGAAACCATGGTGTCCTTTGATGTAGTCTCTCTCTTCACTTGCATACCCACCACGGAGGCCGTGGAGACTGTCAGAAAACGACTACAAGAAGACAGCTCCTTGGAGGACAGGACCAACTTCACACCCGATCAGATCTGCACACTGTTAGACCTCTGCCTCACCACTACATATTTCAAGTACAACGAAGGCTTTTACAGACAAAAACATGGCTGTGCCATGGGCTCCCCCGTGTCACCTATTGTAGCCAACCTTTACATGGAGGAAGTGGAAAGGAAGGCTCTTGGCTCTTTCAAAGGAAGAGTACCCAGCCACTGGTACAGATATGTGGACGACACCTGGGTCAAAATCAAGACACAAGAAGTGGAATCCTTCACTGCGCACATTAACGCTGTGGATAAAAATATCAAGTTCACCAGGGAAGACACAAAGGACAACTGTTTGCCTTTCCTGGACTGCGCCGTGCACATTGAAGAGAACGGCAAACTCAACATCGAAATTTACCGGAAGCCCACACACACGGACCAGTACCTCCTTTTTGACTCCCATCACCCTCTGGAACACAAACTTGGAGTAATTAGGACCCTACACCACCGGGCAGAACATGTTCCCTCTAAGCCTGAAGGAAAAAAGAAGGAACACACACATGTAAAGGAAGCACTCAAAACGTGCGGCTATCCTAAATGGGCGTTTTTAAAGTCAGCAAAGAGACACAGAAAAGAAGACCAGACACCAGCGTGGGAGGATAAGAAAGACAGACGCAACAACATTGTCATCCCCTATGTAGCCGGTGTATCAGAAAAACTCAGGAGAGTTTTCTCCAAGCATGACATCCCAGTGTATTTCAGACCCAGCAACACACTCAGACAGAAACTGGTTCACCCGAAAGACAAAACGCCAAAACACAAACTTAACAACGTGGTGTTTGCTGTACAGTGCAGCGAGGAATGCCCAGACCTCTACATTGGAGAGACCAAACAGCCACTTCACAAGCGCATGGCACAACACAGAAGAGCCACCTCCACAGGACAAGACTCAGCAGTCCATCTGCATCTTAAGGATAAAGGACACTCTTTCGAGGATGCCAATGTGCACATTTTGGACAGAGAGGACAGATGGTTTGAAAGAGGAGTGAAAGAAGCCATCTATGTCCACTGTGAGCGACCATCTTTGAACAGAGGCGGGGGTTTACGACACCAACTCTCTGCCATCTATAATCCAGTTCTGAGATCCCTTCCCAGACGCCTTAACGCCCACTCACATCCTGGACCATCTGACCTCAGGAATTCGCATGATAAGGTGGGGCCAGGTTTCACAATGAACACACCCGAAACTCTGGCTGATTGGGTCCCACACCCAATTTCACACCTTGGCTCAGGCGATTAGAGGATCATCAGGGGGTCCTTTTGTCCCTCTGTGGGGGGTCACTCCCACTAGGTTTATATCTGGGACTCTCCACCATTTGACCTTAGAACTGAAGAAGCTTCTCGGATGAGAGGTGAAACGTCTTCAAGCAACTTAAAGAAGTCCAGACGCTTTTCTTTGCAAGCTCCTTTGACTACGATGACCTGGATGACTGAGAACCTTCACAGACACCAAACTGAAACAGTTAGATACCCATAAATATAAAATCTGACCAAACAAAATTTAAAAAAAATGCTGCCATGAATTGTGACATTTTGATTAAAGAGCAGACAAGGGTGGCCCTACAGTCATTTGGAGCCAAGATCAATATAGACAAAGAGCTTGCCGCCAACTGTATGATTCCATAATTCATAACACTATTTAGACCTTATGTCTAATCTTTTGTAGTACATAAAGTGTGTGTTAGAAGGTATTTTGAATAATGCATTTCAGAAGGAGTGGCTCAATAAGAAGAAGGAGCAAGAATTATTAAGAAAAAAAATAATCCCACTGTACCTAGCCTAAAACAGTGGTCCCCAACCCCCGGGCCGTGGACCAGTACCGGTCCGTGAGTCGTTTGGTACTGGGCCGTGAGAGTTGAGGCTCAGATGCGAAATTCATGGTTTTCAGGGTTTTTATCGTTTCTTTTTAATCATTTTTATCGTTAACTCCGTTTCCTCGGGTCTTTTCCTGCGTGTTATGAATACATTTTCTTTTTTTAGGTACTGGTTTTATTTAGTCGTATTTATCTGCGACACTTTTAAAGGCCGGTCTGTGAAAGTATTGTCGAACATAAACCAATCCATGGCGCAAAAAAGGGTTGGGGGCTGCTGGCCTATAAAACACACAAAAATGTCTATAATCCTTCAGGTGAACCTATGATTAATGGCAAGGATTACATTTCTTTTTCCAACTTAAACCAAGACAAAATCATTTAGAATGGAACATACATTGATGATTTGCTAATGTTTTATATGGGCAATTTTCCTTAACGCCACTCAGTCCAACTCCTTTAGAATGTATTTCAAGTGAAATTAACTTGTTGGACCTTAAAATCACTAAAACATCTTCTGAAGAGCTGCATACCATAATCTTTCAAAAGTGTACACCATCCTTCATGCCAACAGTTTTCATCTTCCTTATTTGGTCAACAATAATCCTTTTGGTCAGTTTCAATGTCTCATGAACGTGGGTTTATGAGAATGAATCATTTGTTGGATGACGCAACTGTGCTTGGGCTTCAAGATGCAAACTGATGACATGATAGTATAAGGTCGTTAAGATAAGATGGGGCCTGATTATTCAAGACCTTGTATCCAAGGAGCAGGAGTTTGAATTAAATTTATTTAACAGGAAGCCAATGAAGGGAAGCCAATATAGGGGGAAATATGCTCTCTCTTTTTAGTCCCTGTCAGTACTCTTGCTGCAGCATTTTGGATTAACTGAAGACTTTTCAGGAAGTTTTTACAACATCCTAGTAATAAAAAGTTACAGTAGAATAAATAAAATCATTATTTACAAACTGCATTTTGTAATTCTTTGGGTTAACCTTGTAAAATATTTAAATTTGTAAAAAGATGAACCAAGAAAATACTGTCAAAACAGAGAGAGTGCAATAAAACATAGCTACAATAGAAATTGAAAAATTAAAATACAAAGGAGGAGATGAACCAAGGATAACATCAGTAACCACAGACACGACAAAGACAACGACAGTGCCCAGTATTTCCCTGGCCCCTCTTGTTTGGGTTAAGGTCCTGACAGGCCTGGGGTTGAATCCTTTCTCCTCCCTCCTATCTCTTTCTTTTTATAATAGGGGTGTCCAAATTCATAGGCTGCATCCTCCTGATACACCCGACCCATCCTTCAAATTCGGGGAAAAGGAGGACGCATTTGTTGGCTGCATTCGGAGGAGTCTGCGAATTTGGACAGCCTTTGTCGCGTCGCTGTGACGTAATCGGCCTACAAATGCAGCCTCAGGAGGATGCAGCCCATGAATTTGGACACCCTGAGTCTCTCTCGTGTTCTTTCTCTGCGTCTCTCTCATTCTCAGGTGGAGTTATGAGCCAATATTCCTCCCTGGTCTGCCCGCAGGTGGTGTTTCTCCCACACCTGTTCTGTACTAACTCATTTGCTCAGGGTATTTAAGGACCGTTTGGCACTGATACTCACTGCCAGATTGTTTATGCCGTTACGATGCCGCTTGCCCAAAGCCAGTGTGATTACCCTCTTGTCATGAAATCCTGTTGCTTGGAGGAATTTAACAGAAACTTCCAATTACACTTCCTTGTTAGCAGTGTAGGGACTAACGCGTTACATCATAACGCGTTACAGTTCGACTTACCTCGGAAACCGGAACACGGACCTGGGAATGATGTCACACTCCAGTAAACTGGCTAGTCTCGGGATTCCAATATGGCAATGCCCTCGAAAACGGTTGTTTTGCTAGCCCTCTACAAAAACAAATTGCTACTAAACACGTATGCAGCCATAGCTGGACTCGGTGGGCCGGTGGTGATTTTTTGTTTTTATGGGCCGATGTTTTTGGGGTTTTTTCTTTTTTTTCTGTAACGGTATAAACAATGAAAGATGGTGGACTGGCCAGATGCTGGCAGATGTGTAAAAATAACTCAGTTGTTTGGTGGTGGCTGTCGCGGAGCTTCCACAGATTCAGTAACATTAGCAAGGGGTGGAGGCCAGCAGGTGGATGAGGGAAAGGGGAGGCAGGAGGAGGAGAGACCCGAGGCAGCCGCTGGTCCGAGTGTCAGGTGAACTGAACTTCAGGTAAGAAGTTATGAACTGCACACTAGCTAGCATGACGGAGTTTCTATACAGCTGGGTGGGTGCTATGATGTTACTGATGTTGAACTTTATTTTATTCATAAGGTTAATTATTAGAGTTGCCAACCATCCCCTAAAAACGGAATCGTCTCGTATTCAGGGAAAATATTACGCGTTTCGTATTGAGGTGAAAAGGAACACAGTTTGTCGGTGAATTCAGCTACAATGAAAAAAGACACAAAGCTGGAGTTATTCTGTCTTTACGCTGCACAGCTGTTTCTTCTTCTCTCATTCTCTCCCCCTCCCTCTCCAGTTGCTACTTCAATCATGAAACTGATCAATGATCAGCTGATCGGCTTTTCTGTCGCAAGTCCCGTCTCTCTTGTTTGCTTATTGCCCACTATCACCCAGATGGAGAAACAGGTTTACCTTTAGGTGACATGAATGAGTTGAAGGGAAGTTATGAGCTGTTTCTGAGAGACAAATAACACCAGGATCCTTTTTTTTAGGTAGCTGACAGCTGGT
Organism: Aulonocara stuartgranti; assembly: GCF_965226115.1. Taxonomy (NCBI): domain Eukaryota; kingdom Metazoa; phylum Chordata; class Actinopteri; order Cichliformes; family Cichlidae; genus Aulonocara; species Aulonocara stuartgranti. Next base: position 30,940,274 of record NC_138946.1, read on the forward strand.
AACTGTGCAGGGGCGGATCTAGCAAAGTTTTGCCAGGGTGCAGGTAGGGCATTAACAGGGAGAGGGGGGCACAAAGAAATACTTTTCTTTCTTATTCTCATTTAAAATGTCTAGCTTTTAGCAAATGATTATCTGAATCTTACAACAAATGTTTTCATCTGATGTAAAATGTATAGAAATCCATTCTTGTACATAGTAAGTTTTTTTCAGGGTCCCATCATAATTTCTTCAGAAGTAAGTACTGTATATGATGCCAGTATTTTCCCACATTTTCTAGATTCTGTACCAGTACTGTGTGTACTGTCACAACAGCGTTTGTTTTCATTCAAAGGCTTTATGGTTTTTCCTATAATGGTGGGCCAGTCTCCTGTCCATCCCTGTATGCAGCTCATCTGCAGTCTGGAGTTACCTATATCTTCCTACTTGGAAGGCAGAATTTCTGAGTTGCGAGTACAATCGAAAGTAGTTTCCATGTTGGATGTAAAAAGCGCACATGACACTGTGACGTAGGTAGGCTAGAATCATGGCGGCAGTCGACGACGGTCCAGGCGTGGGATTTCTCTCGTGGAAATATGCGCATTATTTTTTCCTTTCTGTTGGTAGGTGGCACAGTGCACTGTGGCAGGATAGTGCTAACATGTAGGCAAGCTAGAAGACTGGCATCCTTGCTGAGTATCCAGTTAGAGAAGCAACACATTAATAAGAGAATTCTGAGTAAAACCAAAATTACTTTCCCTAGTAACTAGTTACTTTGAAAGTAAAGAGTAACTTGAAGTAACAGAGTTACTTTTGAAAGAAGTAGCAATGTAACTAAGTTACTAATTTAAAGTAACTTACCCAACACTGCCTGTTAGTTACCTGCCTGTCCACTCTCGACCAAAACTCCCTGCTCCTTTGGGAAGTTCTCTTTGCTAGATACAAACAAGTAAGGTATCAGAGTCAAACCACAAATACTGCTGAATTTTGTCAAACTCACCGTGGCTGTTTCTAACTTCTCCTATTCTCTCTAGCAGATACTCCAGTTCTGTTCCTGTTGGCAAATCTTTGTCCTGGTTTCGTATTTGTGGAAGAGACATACGACTGATGGTCCATTGTGCGTCAAAACAATGATTTTATTAAGACACATATATGTGGGAAGATGAGCTCTGCAAAACATCAGCCTCGATCTTCTCCGAACAATAAATGGGGTGTGATATATATAACATCAGGGTATCAGGAAATATAACGCCCCTGGTGCGTCCAAACAGATAAAAAACATGCACCAGCTCCAGTAATTCTGTCTTAGGACATATTCTAAAAAAGAACAGTTCCTTCCTCTGTTCCTCCGCCACCCGCCAGATGCTTCCTGTTATTCCACTTTCTGCGCTTCAGAACAGAACATGAGCATGCCGTTTACAAGCAAAACAAGTCTATATACTGTGCATGTGTGCAGGCAGCCTATGTGACTTGACCTCAGTGCATGACTTCAACTCTTTAATTAGCACAAAAATGCAATATGTGTATAACATGATTACAGTTGCACCTGCAACGAAAGATTATTATATAACTATGCTCCCACCTGAAATACAGACTTTAATGTAATAGCAACAGTTTCAATAAATGCTCTAATGAAATGATAAAGATAAATCATAAGTGATGCAACAGTAATAATAATGGTTATGAATAGTAACAGTAAAATAATATTCTCATCTCTACATCTTCCACCCATGCCACTTACCTATTTTCAATATACTCATTCCCATTTTACAATAAAGACCTGTAAACCTCCTGTCATTTTCCTGAGTCCAAATTGTGGACCCATGTTGAACAATCTGGCCAACCTTCAGATTCAGCAGCCATTCAAGCAGCTGTTTTCCACCAAGGTGTTTTGTTACATAAACAGATTCGCACTTCACTTGATGAAATGCTACAGGCAACACATCAGAGGCTAGATCAAATGAATGGCATCATTTAATCAGTTAATTCTCCCTAAGTTGGCTCCCTTTATTATAGGTTTGCTGAAGGGTCAGGCCCTCCAGTGGGCTGAGTCTTATTTAATTACCAATTTAACTGAGTCATCCACATATGATAAGCTTGTAGAGGAGTTTAAAAGAGTGTTTGATCATCCCCTCCAAAGAAGAGACAGCTAGACAGCTCTTTAATTTATGAAAGGGAATAGGAGTGTGACTGAGTACTCAAGGGAATTTCTAGTTCTCGCAGATTGCTTGATGCCCAAGTAACTGGGATGCCCAGTTGGTGTAGCAAACCACTCATTACTCCCCTCCCAGTCTCTGCTCTCAATGGGCAACAGTTGGCAACAGAGATGGGCAGTAACGCGTAACGCGTTACTGTAATCCGATTACTTTTTTCAAGTAACGAGTAAAGTAAGGGATTACTATTGCAAAAACGGTAATTAGATTACCGTTACTTTCCCGTAGGAACGCTGCGTTACTGCGTTACTAAAACCGTGATTTTTTGCGAGAATGTCTCATGACAATGACGTTAGCAAGTGCAACGTTTGTGACAACAGCTGTGTGCAGATCAACAATGGATCATATATCAAGTGCGGGAGAGAGTATGAGCATGCAGTGTTTAAAGCGTGAAAGTACTGACCTTACTTTGAGTTTGATTCCATAAAAAGTGACAAAAACATTAGCGTCCATTAGCATTGTGCGTGGGAAGAAAACTTCTTTTTACAGCGAAAAAAAACCCCTAAACTTCCGAGCAAGCACCGAGTGCGCAATGACGTAATGGGAAATTCACAGAGAAACTCGCGGATTCTTCTACTGACCGCTGCGGCACACCTGCACCAAGATAAACCTCCGCCTACCCTACTCCTGCTTTACAGGTGAAAATAGAGCAAAAGGACCGCTAGTCTTTGACTTTATTTATTTTCTGCTGTGTTTTACTTGCATCTATTTGAAAGACTGAGTGTAAACACAAAAGAAAAATTATTTTATGTGCTGGAATGTGCAGAAAATAGGTTTAAATGTTAAACAAACTTCTTCCAGTCAGAGAATGTTGCATATAATTAAATGTTTGCTTGATGCATAAAGTTAAAAGATTAAAACTAATAAAACAAGTTTTAAAAAGAGACTTTTCCATTTGATTACATTTTGTATGATGGATTATGTAGAAAAAGTAGAATTGGGCTGAAAGATCTATCACTTTATCACCTATTCAGGTTGTAAATCGTGTTTTTAAAAAGTAACTAAGTAATTAATTACTTAGTTAACATAACAACGGGATTACTTTTTGGGGGAAGTAATCAGTAATTAGTTACTGATTACTTTTTTCAAGTAACTTGACCAACACTGGTTGGCAATAATCACTCATTAAACTAAACCTGTTTTCCTTGTCATTTCTGGAAAACCACCAGAAAGTACCAGAGTATTGTTCTTACAGTATCTCACAAAAGTGATTAAACCTCACATTTCTGTTAATATTTTGTTATATCTCTTCATGGGACAACATTGAAGATGTAAAATTGTCAGTGTACAGCTTGTACAACAAGCAACAAGTAAATTTGGTGCCCCCTCTAAATAACTCAACCCACAGCCATTGTTTCCTAAACCGCTGGAAACAAAAGTGAGTACACCTATAAGTAAAATGTATATGAGTAGATGACCACATGAGGGAACACCAGCGCCACAGGGCCAGCCAGGCTTGTGAGGCCTCGCCCTGCAGGGATACCACCCAACCAGGCGGAGAGTCCCCTGCAGAGCCCGGTTGGCAAGACTCGTTTAACTCCAGAGGAGTAGAGTAGAAGAATAACAGCCATGGAGTGTCTTTATTGTGTTGAATCTGGTCATTTCCTCTATAAGTGTGAGTAGGCCGCCAGTCAAAGTAGGAATGCTGGCAGGTAGGACACCGGTTAACTCATTCCTACCTCCTTTAATGATTCCTGGCACAGTTTCTTATGATTATCATTCTGTTTAACTTTAAGCTCTTGTTGACTCTGGGGAGTTGCAGAGTTTCATGGATTCAAAGCTTGTTAAACAACTAGGTGCTGCTCTGGTCCCACTTCCTGAATCTCTTCGCATGTCAGCTGTCAGTGGTGACCTCCTTGCCAGCATCACCCATCACCCTCAACCCTTCTCAATCCTGCTTTCCGGAATCACCATGAGTACATTACTCTGTTCATCTTCGACTCACCTGATTCACCTCTTGTTCTCACCTCCCTCACTACAAACACACAACCCAACAACATAAATTGGATAAACAGTAATAGCCCTTTTCCACTAGCACCTACTCAGTTTCAGTTGTTTCCAATACAACCAAGTACCGGCTAATGTGCACGGGGTTGTTCTAGCAACACGGCCTAAGATCCTGTTGTGGTGGACCACTAGAGGGCTCCACTCACACCCAGTGTAGAGGAAGTGTGTTCCTGTGTTTTGTGGCGCGATATGCGCAGTTGATGTTGGAGACGAATAAAGAAGGAGTGAGAACTGAGAGCTGTGTCGTTGATGCTTACCTCCACATTGGTGACCCCTGACTCGAGCATGCAACGGGCCGTAGATAACGCACACTCCGCTATGGATGCATCAGCGGCCGCCGGACCTCCGCCTCCTGTTGCAGCTACGTTCGCTGTGGCGCTGAAACTGCCGGACTTTTGGCTCCATGACCCCCCGTCATGGTTCGTACACGTGGAGGCTCAGTTCGCCCTTCGCGGCATCTCGGCTGACGACACGAAGTATCACCATGTGGTGGCCTCGCTCGACCCGCTGGCCACCCGTCGCGCGATGGCGCTCCTCCGGGACCCACCCGCCCAAGGGAAATACGCCGCCCTCAAAGAGCTGCTTCTTCGGCGCTATGCCCTCTCCGACGCCAAACGAGCCGAAAAGCTCCTCAACCTGTCAGGCTTGGGTGGCGATACCGCGCTCGAGCTCATGGAGAACATGCTATCGTTGCTCGGGCCGGATGACGGTGGTTTCCTCTTCGTGCACCTCTTCCTTCGCCAACTACCGGCCGCCGTGAGAGCTGTCCTCGCGAACTCTCCGCTTCTGCCTGCGAAGGATTATCGCTCCCTGGCTGAAGAAGCGGATCGCATTCTCCTGGCTAGCCGCACTTTCGACGTTCACGCCCTGGCTACGGACACGCCGGCGGCACCTTCCACGCCTCCACCTGCCTCCCCCGGAGCATCCGCCCCCTTGCTGACGGCAGGGATTGCTACACGCCGGCACCGCGGAAAGAGCATCTGTTTCTACCATCAGCGTTTTGGCGACAGAGCGCGTCGCTGCCTGCCGCCTTGCGCTTTCACGGCCCAGGGAAACGGACCCGCCAGCGCGCCGTAGCAGCCGCGACCGCTGGCAATACAGAAAGGCTGCTCTTCATAGAGGACTCGCGCTCCGGGAGACGTTTTCTCGTGGACTCCGGCTCCCAGAAGAGCCTCCTTCCCCCTACCGCTGCCGACGGACTAGCAGCGAACTGTGGGCCGCAGCTCATTGCAGCTAACGGCTCTCCCATCAAAACGTTTGGGGAAAGGTTGGTGACTGTTTGTTTTCATGGCCGGGATTTCCAGTGGAACTTTGTTGTTGCTGCTAGCTCTGTACCTATTTTGGGTGCTGATTTCCTGTGTGCTCATGGACTACTTGTCGATGTCGCTAACAGACGTTTAATCGATGCTCTCTCATTTTCTTCGCTACCCTGTTTTACTCAGGCCGCCGAGCCCCTGATTCGGGCTAATGTAGTGACCTCCGGGGATGCTTTTCAGCGTTTGCTTTTAGAGTTTCCATCGCTGTCTGTCCCTAATTTCTCTAGCACGGTAACGAAGCATGGGGTTGAGCATTATATTCCCACGGTCGGGCCCCTGGTGTTCGCGCGCGCGCGCCGCCTCGACCCCGCGAAACTGTCCGTCGCTCGGGAAGAGTTTGCAGCCATGGAGCGCCTTGGCATTGTACAGCGTTCGAACAGTGCATGGGCCTCTCCGCTTCACATGGTGCCCAAATCGGACGGTCGGTGGCGGCCATGCGGAGATTTCTGCCGTTTAAATAATGCCACGGAGAATGACCGTTACCCCATCCCCCACATTCAGGATTTTTCTGCCAATCTCGCCGGAACGTCGATTTTTTCTAAAATTGACTTGGTGCGGGGGTATCACCAGGTTCCCGTGCGCCCCGAAGACGTTCCTAAAACCGCTGTCATTACCCCCTTCGGCTTGTTCGAGTTTTTGCGCATGCCGTTTGGCCTGAAAGGTGCCGCCCAGACCTTTCAGCGGCTGATGGACTCCGTTTTGCGTGGGCTGCCGTTCGTTTTTGTTTATCTGGACGATATATTGGTGGCCAGCTGCTCAGCGAGCCAGCACGAGTCCCATCTGCGCCAGGTTTTCCAGCGTTTGGAAGCGCACGGCCTGATCATCAACCCTTCCAAGTGCCAGTTTGGGTTGCCTGTTCTGGATTTCCTCGGGAACCGCATTTCCGCTGAAGGTGTGGTTCCGTTGCCCGACAGAGTCCAGGCCGTTTCGGCTTTCCCGCGTCCCACGTCGGTTAAAGCGTTGCAGGAGTTCTTGGGGATGATAAATTTTTACAACCGCTTTCTCCCCAGAGCTGCCCACCTGCTACAGCCACTCTATGCTGCCTTAAAAGGTAAAACAGCCAAAGATCCGGTTGACTGGCTGCCTGAACGCGTCCGTGCGTTTTCCGCAGCCAAGTCTGCGCTGGCTGACGCCGCCCTGCTGGCCCACCCGCTTCCGTCGGCGGAGATCGCGTTGACCACCGACGCCTCGGACTTGGCAGTGGGCGGAGTGTTGGAACAGCGGGTTTCAGGTCTCTGGCAACCGCTCGCCTTTTTCAGTCGTACGCTCCGGGATGCTGAACGCAAGTACAGTGTTTTTGACAGGGAGTTGCTGGCCCTGCACCTCGCAACACGGCATTTTCGTTTTTTCCTCGAGGGTCGCAACTTTGCTGCGTACGTTGACCACAAACCTTTGACGTTTGCGATGTCCAAGGTCTCTGACCCATGGAGCGCACGCCAGCAGCGCCAGTTGGCGGCCATTTCTGAGTTTACCACAGACATTCAGCATGTGGCTGGTAAGTCCAATCACGTCGCTGACTGTCTCTCACGTGTGTTGGTTTCTCCAGTGTATGTCGGCATCGACTACGCTGCCATGGCCGCCGAGCAACGTGCTGACCCGGACGTACTTGCCCTTCAGTCAACTAAAACGGGCCTCGTGCTGGAGGACACCCCGGTGTGGGACGGCGGTCCGCGCCTTCTTTGCGACGTTTCCACCGGCCGCCCCCGCCCGGTGGTTCCCCTTTCGTGGCGTCGTCGTGTTTTTGACTCGGTGCATGCCCTCTCTCATCCCGGCGTCCGGGCCTCGGTCAAGCTGGTCAGCGCCAGGTTTGTTTGGCCGGGCCTTCGCAAGACGGTGAAAGAATGGGCGGCGGTTTGTATCCCATGCCAACGCTCGAAAATCCACCGGCACACACAGGCACCCCTCGAGCCTTTCCGTGTCCCGGGTAGGCGTTTCGATCACGTTCATGTGGACCTGGTTGGTCCCTTGCCGCAGTCACAGGGTTTCACGCACCTTTTGACTGTGGTGGACCGCACAACCAGGTGGCCGGAGGCGGTACCCCTGGCGTCCACGACAGCGGCGACGGTGGCCAGGGCATTTTTGTCAACGTGGGTTTCACGTTTCGGCCCCCCTGCTGACATTACCTCGGACAGGGGCCCCCAGTTTGTTTCCGAGCTTTGGTCTGCTATGGCTGACGGCTTGGGAGTCAAGGTCCACCGCACCACAGCATACCATCCGCAAGCTAATGGGATGTGCGAACGGTTTCACCGGTCACTTAAGGCCGCGCTCCGTGCTTCCTTGACAAGTGGCGACTGGGTCGAACGTCTTCCGTGGGTTTTGCTGGGTTTGCGTAGCGCGGTTAAAGAAGACCTCGGGGTTTCCCCGGCTGAACTGGTCCTCGGCCAGCCTCTCCGGGTCCCCGGGGAATTCTTACCTGAGAGCCCTCCCCCATGTTTCGATACCTCTTTGTTGCCTTTTCGCCCCCCAAGAAACTCATTTCCTGTTCCTGGTCCTGTGCACCACTGCCTGCCTGACACCTTTGTTCCGAGTTCATTGGACTCTGCTCGTTTCGTTTTCGTCAGGCACGATGCCCATAGGACTCCGCTGCGTCCACCATATGACGGGCCATACAGGGTTCTTAAACCAGGCAACAAACATTTCATTTTGGACTTTGGCGGTCGGCAGGAAGTTGTCTCTGTTGACAGACTTAAGCCTGCACATGTTATGCAAGAGGATCAGGTGGTCCCGGCCCAGGCCCCTCGCCGCGGCCGCCCACCTGCCACCGGGCTGATGGATTCTGTTTTTTCCCCCAGGAGCGACCCGAAATCAACGGAGTCCGAGTCGTCTTCAGCTTTTTCTGACCGCCAGTGCCAGCCTCGCTCCCGGGCTGGGTTGCCCTCTGTCAGTTCCCCACCCCCCCAGTTCAGCCGCTCCGGCCGTTTGCTTAAGCCCCGGGTCCTGGACTAGTTCTGCTGGGTGTTCGGGGGGGGGCATGTGTGGTGGACCACTAGAGGGCTCCACTCACACCCAGTGTAGAGGAAGTGTGTTCCTGTGTTTTGTGGCGCGATATGCGCAGTTGATGTTGGAGACGAATAAAGAAGGAGTGAGAACTGAGAGCTGTGTCGTTGATGCTTACCTCCACACTGTGACGTTTATCTGCATGCAACACAAACACCACAACTATGGAGGACGCCAATGTGACAATATACCTGCTGCTTGGAGTATGGCTTTTTGTCAGACTCAGCTATTATCTCTTCCTCCTGTTCTCTATTAGCTGCAGGATTTTTTATTTGTGGTAAAAGAAAGATAAGAAAGTCTGACCTTGTATAGATTTCTATGTGCTAAACTGAATAACCATTAAAATTAAGTACACATTACTTTTGAGAGCCTCTATATTCTCCAAGCTTACCATCTCATCCGCATTTGGGAGGGCGAGTCCTCCCCGATATCTTAAACATCTTCATATTCATTTACCTGGACGAACAGATCCACGTCTGTCACCTCCTGCAACGACTTCTGGAAAACAGGTTATTTGTCAAAGTAAGCAAATGTAAGTTCAATGTTTAGCGTGTCTTTTCTGGTGTATGTGACTGAGACTAAGTTTGAGAAGATCCTCCCAAGATTCAGGCAGCGACCCACTTCCAGAAAGCTGCTCCAGTGATTTTTTGGCTTTATCAGAACTTAGAGTTGTTGCTCCTAAAGTGTTTGATCTCCCCTAAGGTTCCTTTCCTGTGAAACTCCATTGCCCAGGAAGCATTTGGCAAACTCAAGCAATCAATTGCGTCAGCGCCAGTCCTGGCTCAGCCTGCTTAAAGTCATCTTTTAAATTAAAATCACACTATCCTTTCTGCTACATCGGATTTTTTTTTGTTGTTGTTTTTTTGTTAGTTGACTTGAAATCAGGTGTGATATTTCACTAAGCATGTCAGACTAATAAGGACATTTTAAGGAAACTTTACCGTACTTAGTTTGATGGATTTTAGATTTTATCTTTAGCAGATAAAGATGATTTTCATACTTGTGAACTACTACTACAAGTTAAAGTTGACTTGTATTGTTGACCTGATATTCTGGAAAATGCACAGCAATAAATCTGAAAACATCAGTATGGTTTCTTAATAATGAAGTCTGTTTCATACAAAAAGATTAAATGAAATATAATTATATAAAATTGCCAGTTCCTAAGCTTTGATAACATTAAATATCTATCACCATGTATATGATTTCATCTGCAGGACACATGCATACATCCATCCCCCATGCTGACTCGTAGCCAGCGTGGAACTTAATGTGACTCAGCAGCTGATATTTTCATGTGTGGGCTCTAACTATGAATAATCCTGACTAACATTAATGACCTTTATGGTCCAGCCAACGCCATCTATCATGCGACCGGAGCAGGCTTTGTTCCCTGTGACGACGTCTGCTCAGCAGCCACCCACCAACACCTGATGCAAGCGAGTCTTTGCCTGCCACCATTGTCCTTGGAGCATAGTCATCAGGACATTGGCTGCCGCTCACCCGCTCACATGTCTCATTTGCCATGTGTGTTTGTGCCGAGCGGGCAAACCGGAAGAGAACATGTATGAGTCACCCACCTTTTTGTTCCCCTCGTCTGTTCCCACACGGTTTTTTGTTTTTTCCCCCTCATTTTATTGACAGTATAAGTGAAGGGGAGCTGTTTTTTATTCCCTGGTGACTCACTGCTGCTGAAAATCCAGGTTCAGACTCCCACTGGGCCAGTGAGTGAGCGGGTACACAGTCAGGCAACATTTGTTACTATGAGTCAAGGTTCATTTAAGTTGACAGGAAGTCAGTTTCACACCATTTTTAAGTGAAATGACATGAGTAACATTTTATATCATTTACATTTCAGCTACATAATGTGTTTACATATTGTCACAAACATGAGCAGTTCTCTTCTGATTTATGCTTTCATTGATTTTTGGCAGGAGATGCCTTAGTAGGCCTAGTCCTACTCATATTTTTTTTCCATGGACTCTACAGGATCAGCTGTGTATGATTCACCTTACAACAAAATGCTTATATATCATAAATTGAGAACAGAAGGTTAGAATAGCGGGAGCCTGTGCTTTTTTGTGAGCTCTGAAAAGGACATCATAGCTGCTGGCCTATGTTGCACTGGTTTGTTTTGCTATGGTTTCCAGTCTTATAAGAACCCCCAAATGTTGTTTCTCCCCCCTCTGTATGTATTGCAGTACATGTAATTCACTATGATGGTTAACCACCTACACCAGCTCAACTTAAACTTGTGATGCTACTCTGCAGTGACTTTTTAAGCTTGAACTCTAATATGACAAAATACTGTTTTTATAGCTTTAAAAACTGGTTTTAAGTAGACATACAGCACTTGTGCTGTATATAATATTATAGCAACATAAAAGTGTATCATGTTGGCTGCAAATACACTCCTGTCTTAACTCATTGATGCAATCAGACCAGACTTAACACACACTAATGCAAAACTGCAAATTAGTGAGTTAATCACCTTGAGTTTAGTCTCCATATTTGACCTCTATTCATTATCAAATCTAAATTAAGAAATTTAAAATTCATTGTCTCAAACAATTTACTGGTTTATAATTGGGTGAGGCAGTGTAATTTAGTTGTGTAATTCTGTTCTCGTCCAAGCCAGCTGAGCATGGACTGACCCTCATGTTAATTCATTAGCTTTTGTTGGCAGCGCTGATGGCAGGTTGCAGTGGAAAGAATGCAAACATACAGGATGATTTGGGCGACAGCGTCCGCTTCAGTTCAGTTTAGCAGGTGGCTGCAGTCAGTGTTCTGACACTAAGGTAAAGGTTGCGCCAGTTAGTGCATGTGTTCGCAGGTTCAGTACCTACGCACTCTGGCTCATGCTAAGTGAGAAATGATGCTCGTGAGAGCTCACTCTGTCGTGTAATCACAGCTTTCAGAGCTAATTGGTCTGAGGTTCTTTCAGTATGTTAGTTGCTGTGGGGTGCAGCAAAGTGAGAGGTTTGTGTGAGAAGCTTAGATCAGGTAGTAGGTATTAGATTTATTTGTTGATACTGTGGTAAAAGGATCAGCAAATTGGTATCTGTATGGGCTATACCATCCAGTGAAGAAACTGCTGTTTAGAATACTAGAGACTGGGATCATTTTTAATTGGTCTCCAGTTTGTCATCCATCGTCCAGAACGCACTCTCAGTTATGAATACATAGTTTATAATGTAATCAGGGATTGCTTTACTTTTTTTTTTTCATAAAATCAAAACAGTGAATGAAAAAGGAGCACTGAATCAACAGTAAAGGTATGACGGTTTCATTTCTTCACAAGAGTGCATTAGTATTCTATTTAAATTTATTGTATTTTACTTAAATTATATACAGAGTCATGGAGGCAGATGGTATTGTAGAACCAAGATTGACAGAGACAAAATTATTGACGTCAGAGTATGCTCTGTGTGCTAGTGAACTCAACTGTGCTACAAGAATTAGCAATGTTATGGAGATGCCTTTTTATAGCAACATAATTATTCTCTTAATTGCATTTCACTCTCAGCCATCATTAATAATAACTTTAAAATATGATTGTAGCATGAAACAACATGAGAATGCGTGTCTACTCTGATCAAGGCTACACAAAGGTTTTGCAGACTGACATGGCTCTGGATAGTGTTTATGAATTCTTACAATTCTATGATCAAATGTGGTACACCAGTATAACCAGTAGATAATAACAAATTGTACTGTCCGAAAGTCTTGTTGAGTTCTGTGTCAGGGTTTGGGTTTTTTTTGTTATTTCTTAAGAACATGACTTTCAGACACCTGTTGTTGACAGTTCTCCACATGCCCGGTTTCGTCAGTTTCTGTAAGGACATACTGTGAACCATGCTGAGAGATATCAACATTTTGGCTAATACTCAAAACCTTGGCTGTTAGCCTACACACCTTCTGTGTGTAGGAGACCAGGTGGAAGGGAAGCACTGGAGGTGGACTCAAACTGTTCTACTATGACGTGGGCAGGGAAAAAATTGAGTGGGGTTAATCTTGAAGGAAAATTATATGAAAAGTATTGTGGAGCTGAAGACAGTGTCAGGATCATCATCAGTTTGAACTTGGAAATTGAAGGGGCGATGTTGAATGCGGTCAGTGCATATGCCACACAGGTTGCTGTCACAAAAGAAAGAGGAATTCTGGAGTATGTTGGATCAAGTGGCGGAGAGTGTTCCCAGAGGGGAGAAGGTACTGATTTGAGCAGACTTCAATAAAACAGAAGGAAACAGTGGTGGTGAGCAGGTATAGAGTTAAATGAACCAGCTATTATGTTGCATGTCTCGTTTACCCATTCACACAAGCAAACTCCGCTTCAGGTCCCAAAGTCAAACGATCACTGCGGCATCACTGAGAGTTAAAAACTGTCTAAATTCTTTCATCTTTAAAAAAATGATCAGTGTTGCTGCTTTACCAGGTGTAACAATTAAGTTTAACATCCAGGCATCCATGAAAATAGAATTTAGTAAATTTAACGGAGTTAGAAGTTAGCAGGAAGTTAGCTCGCTAGTTTCCACCTAATCATGATATAGCATGTTCTGACTGAGAGATTTCTGGAACAAATTAAATGCACAGCTCTGCTATCACTTCCAACACAAATGAAGACAGAAAACTAAACAGCAGTGACGTTTGTAGGGTTATTGAAGTTGGGCTAGCTGGTATATAATGATGTGCTACGCAATTGCTAGCGACACATCTATGTTAGCATAACATAAACACAGTGAAGCTGGAGGATGAACGGCAACTTTTTTCCCACCCGATAAAAGTCAACATGAGGGTTCCTGATGGTTAGGGACAGGCAGTGCAGAGGGGGGGGCTAGAGGGGCTTGAGCACCCGCCCCTTTCCTGATGGGTTCCCAAAGTGCCCTTTTGTTGAGGCAACTTTTTAAAAAAAAAAAAATTATTATTATTTTTTTAATGTGTGTGTGCGTGCGGAGTCCTGTCTGTGCCCCTCAACAATAATATTTAACTATTAATCACAGTTTTGCTAAATAAAAGGATCTGGCTTGCATCAGTCACATGATCACATTTAACCAATGATCGCCCTTGACGGCAGAATGCGCTGGTTACGAGCCGGGAACGAGCTCACAAAGAGCACGCGCATTTTTAGCGGTCTGGAGCTGTAGGAGAAACACACATTAACTCAGAGACACAGACTGATGCGACAAAACCAGTAAGTAGGTGTACAGCGTAAACTGTAGTGTGTAGCACACAGGAGTATTAGCTTATTACGTACACGTTGGTAAGCTGTCTTGTGGCAACTGACGAACTGAAACAAACGAGCGTGCTGTGTGTGCAACAGCGCGACAAACATTACCTGTCCTTTTATTAACTGCACAAGTAGTGCTGGTCACAGCTGCTGGCTACCTGTGTAAGGCTGTCATGGGTCTGTAGCTCTGTCACCGTTTTAGGGAACATATTTAGTTTTAAAGTAAGTTTCCGGGCTTTTCCTGCCTTTCTGGAGGGATTATATTTCACTAAAAAACGATCTAATATGCATGTCCACATAATAATTATTATAATTATAATATTTTAAAAAACACACTGTATTTTAAAGAACATACATTAAGAAGCAGATTATATTAGATTTATATTTTAAATAAGACAAAATTTGGATTTTACAGCAGTAAAATGATTGTATCTCTACAGTTTAAAAATGTAATAAGCTTTGCCCCTGCACAGAGTGGATAGTGAAACAAATGGAATCATCATAATGACATTATTTCATATTTATTACTTCCCCCTCCTCATTGCTTTATTATTGTAGCTCTAGTAATAAATATGTAAGGATTCTGGATCAGCACCGTGATGCCCATAGTATATACAGTATTCTGAAGAAGGTCTAAAATGTCACTGTGTGTGCGTGCATGTGTGTGTTTTATGTATATGGATTTTTTTAAATTATTACTCATGATATAACATTGTCCAGACATGGCTAGTAAGGACATGAGGAGGAAACAGCAGGAGCTGTGTGAGGCTACTAAAGGCAGTGCTATAACATTTTTCTCTCATCATTTTATTTTAGATTAAGTGCAAGAGTTGTTAGGTGTGGATAATTAAATTATAGTTTATTGCAATAGCAAGTTGTGCCTTGTTCTCAGAAAGACAGCAAGTGGAGAGTGATATATGAAATGATGGGATGGAAGGAAGAAGAGAAGCAAAGAGTGATTCACATGCAGAGCCTAAGCGCTGTCACCAATCTTTGCATTTAGTTATTATCTCATGACACTTGTTTAATCAGCTACCATCTCTCCTATGGACTTTTTAATGTCTACAGTCTCAGATCAACACAGCCCTGCCCTCCAGCACTATCCACAGCAACCCCTCAACAGCAACATTGTACCCATCAGGTAAAACATCGGCTACGTTTGCTTTGCCTTGTTGCCCATATTAGATTCTTGATGAATGTGTGTTGTTGTTATTCAGCCTGGCTCAATGTGCCCCTTTTTAGCTTTAAGCACCCGCCCCTTTAAACCTCTCTGCACGGCCCTGGTTAGGGACAAATGCAATCGCATGGCAGGATACTGTAAACGGACCAAACTTCAGTCAGCAGAACAACTGAGATAATCCATCCACAATACGAGGTTAGTCATTAATATACTGCAACAACATGGGAATAGAGCAGCTGCCAGAGAATTCAACATTAATGACTCAATGGGAAGTGGACGAAGCAAGAAGAATGAGTTGAGTAAAGTTTGACTTATCTGACTGTTTTGTTTCGCTTAATGTGCCTTATAATCCGGTGTGCCTTATGGTCCAAAAAATACAGTAGTCATTTCTTTGTTGGACTGTCTAGCTAATATGTCTGTGTAAAAAAAAGTTAAAAGTTAACTGCAATACACTCACAATTAAAGCCATCCTCTTTACACAATAGCAGCCTTAAATTGAACGACTAAGATATCCACAAGACAATGCATCATGTTTTATAGCCGACAGTAAGCAGCTTTTTTGTTTTGAAAATCTAAATACCTGGCCCTTTACCCTAACCGTAAAACCACATTTTGAGTCTCAAAAATACCTTTATATTTATGAGGACCAGGATTTGGTCTTCACAAGTGACTGTTAGTCACACAGTATATTGGCTTGACAATTTTTGGTCCTCACAAAGATGTTCAAACAAGTACACACACACACACACACACACACACACACACACTGTTAGATTTGTATTGTTGATTGTCATTTATGCTTAGAAATATTTACTTATATATGCTTAGAGTTTTGTAATTAGTTGTAGATTGGTAGAGGTTTTGATCCTTGATAGTCTGCAAACTTTGTGTGTATTAGACAGCACTTTGGGAGCATGAGAGGTCATACCGTGTCTTATTGTTTTATGGTAGGATTAACGTAGTTGCGTCTGTTCTAGTCTAAGTGCTCTTTGTTTAGATGAACTGCAGGACTTCCTCACCGTGTTATCTAGGATGAACCATCTAGGGTGAGGGGGAGGCTACCCTCTTCCTGACCAAGGATGTTTGACCCTTTGATCAGCAGTCCACACACACACACACACACACACACACACACACACACACACACACACACACACACACACACACAGGCAAGGTACTCTTTGTGTGTATGTAGACGTCATATGTTAATGAACTTATGCATATTCATGTAACCTCAATAAAAGAACAGTGGTACGGGAGAACGGACGAGAGCAACTGGGGTCAAGCGAAGGAACGGTGCCTGTCCGGTTCTCTCCCGTGCACGAGAAACATGAAGAAGCTTGCCTACTTGTGTCTTGCTTTGCAGTGTAATTATATTGTCTTCAACGTTCCAGCGGATGGGTTCAAGCTACAAACCTATCTCACACACACACACACACACACACACACACACACACACACACACACACAGAGGATCAGAGATGATAAGTTTTAGAGTCAGACTGGTTGCTATGGCAACTCCAGTCACTGACAGGAGGGAGGTGGGAAGCCCCCTGCTGCCAGCATGAGTCAGATTCAGAAACACAGGTAGGCTGGGATGAAAAGCAAAAAGTACAAATCATATTGGAAAAATTCCTCCATCGTGAATGGAAACACCTTCTGATCGACAGACTGATCTCTTCATTGAGCATAGCATGTATGATATGTTTGATTTTTGAGAGACTGAGGTACCCTTCACTTCAGTTTTCACCTGAAATTGAATAGTTTTATTATAGTTCTCCGTGTGAGCGGCTCTCTGCTCTGGGGATGTCTGGGTTAAAACCATATATCCTATCACAATAAGAAAGACTGGATTTAGGATTCAGTGCATGCAGAGCCAGAGGTCATCATTAAAATCTAGAGTGAGTGATGTCATTAGTACTGCACCAGGGAGATGACAAGTAAACAACTACATTTTTCTGTGTGTTAAACTGTGTTTTTTGTGATGTTTTCATAAAGGTTTGTGCAGTGTAGTTTCCACTGGAGAAACTGCTGTTCTATCTCACATATAGAGCCTTACACATTACTACACGGACAGACTTTAAACTACACATTTTGTTTATCTGTTTAGAAGTGCCAACTACTTTTTCTGTTTTGAACTTTAAGGGGAAAAAACACTCTGTCCTTGTTGGCGGGCAGATAATGTGACTGTTACTGAGTGCCTACAGTTTGTGTGTCTGTGCACTTACAGTGTTGTGTGGACTGGTCTGGGCCCTTTAATTTGAGGTACATTCAGGAGGAACCCAGGATATCTTTCTGTTTTGTGGCTTAACCTAAAATCAGTAGCAGCTAAGCAGTCACACAAAGGTGTTTATTAGTTCACTAAGGTAACTTCAGGTTAACTTGGTTATTCTAGCTATGAGCTACAGTATTAAAAACACTGTAGGAAAGGCTTTATGCACTTTAGTCAGCGGGGCTTACTACATTACAGTTTAATCTGTTTGAAGCCACAAAGGAAAGTCTGCAAAAATACTGACTGTGTAAGTTAACAGATTTTTCAGTATCACAACCTTGGGTCATAAAGATATGAGTGTCGGGATTGAAATTGGCCATCTATGTTCTGCTTTCCCAGTTCAGAGTTCCAGGGTTACTGGATACCTATCCCAGCTGTCATGGGGCAGCAGGCAGAGTACACGCTGTACAGGTCACCAGTCTGTCACAGGGCTCATGACACAATATATTTGATAGTCGTAGACTCAAGTGCTGTCACAGAAGTTGGCTTCACAACGAGTCAATAAACAATAAAAGAAAAGAGTAATGAATAAACTGACAAAGAACGGTAGTTTATCAGTATCTGCAAGCACAAACCAGTCAGCTTAGTAGCAAAGGACACTCCACAGTACCCATACATACTGTTTTGAAATGTTAAAGCAATTCAGCTTGCATTTTGGCACTCCTGCAAGTAGGCAAGAACTCAGAATATGTCATAATTTGGCAGAACCCTCTGTGCCTGACCGAATACAGACTGTCTATAATTGGACTGGAAGGAGAAGTCTCACCTTCATGGGAAACTCTACCAGACACAACAGCTTTTTGCCTACACAGAGAGATTACCACATCAATTTCCTATGTATCTGATGCTCTATAATACAGCCTGATATACTATTATTATTATTATTATTATATTTCTGGTCAATACCATCACCCTTAGCCTACATAAAAAATAAAGCCTTTACTCTAAATGAGAACACAGATTATCAGTGTGGTCATTTCAGTTGCAGAGGTTGAGACAGTTTTAGTTTTTATTCTTTCAGCTGCAGTGGTGTTTAACAATGAGTGCAAGTAGAGAATAAATATAGAGGGAGATTTCAAAGGTAGAATAAACTGTGCACATTTGATTTATCCAAGCACAAATATCTGGCCTTTTTTAGGATCATATATTTAGACGTATAAAACAAATAAATTGTAGAATAATAAAATAAAATAATCAAGGAATGCAGCTGTGTCTAAGAATCTACATCTCCTAATAGTGGTCATGAGGTCAGTCATTTACCTGTTCCTCTTATCAAGAACTGATCCAACCTGCAACCTCAGCTGTTTTTGGGACTTGCAAAGGCCAATCCAAAAGTTCATTTATGTTACACACTTTTATTTGCACCTTTGCATCTTTTGGCCCCCATATATGGAAGCATTTTGCATGATCAGAAAATTGTGTCTTGACATGATAACTGCACTAATTAAAGGAAAGCAGGCATTTAACTGCAATGTGAATAAAGCCCAGTAAACTTTTATAAAGTGATTAAGCATTTTTATTTCTTTATTTCTGTATGCATCGCTGACCTTATGTGTTCACACTTTAGGTGAATGTATATTATTATATGAATATGTGTGAATACTTAAAATGTAAATAGGCTGAAAGGCCTAGAGATGCACTTCCTATTCGTAGCCACCAGGTGTCATTCTGTACTGCTTGTGCTCTCACCTTTGGGCCATTAGGCAGGACAAAACCTGTGGCCGGTCAAATTATTGTGTCCATTCAATAACAGACTTCTGTGGCAGATTGCCACCGGAGTGAAATGATGATAAAAAAAAAAACATATTAGTGGTACTCCAAGTCAAAATCAAAGAAAAAGCAACATAAATGCAACAAAATACTTGAGTGTTTACATCACCGGAAATCTAAGCCTTCTCCTCTGAAAGACTTCCTCTGTACACCATAATTAAAGCAGCTTTTCACTGACTTCATTGTTCCTGCTTGCAAGCAAAACAGTCATTTCCCTTTCCCTCTTCTCCGCCAGAGGACATCGTGTTGGAGCCGGGTCTTAGGTGAGCTCTTTTTCTGGAGTGGCTGATTAAACATTCAAATGTTTATGACTGTCAGTGCCCATATGGAAAAGAAATAGTAAAAACTTATAAAAGACTTATAATAAGATTTGGCTTACTTCATATAGTGAATCATGTAAGGCTTATATGATTTACTCATGAAAGTGGCCACTTTCTCATTACTTTCATATATTGTTTTAGTAAGTATCCAAGTTTCATTTATATAATTTTTCAAGGGATCTTATATCTGTTTTCACTCTTGTATGCTTTTCATACAAGTTTCACACAAGACAGATACAAACTTTATAAGATTTATATATATCTTTTCCATATGGGTGACTCCATGGGAAGTCCATCACTACCAGTCCATCACTACCAGTCCATCGCTACCAGTCCATCACTCATCTCCTCTCTGCTTCTGTGTGGAGATTAGGTGTTGAATCTGTCTGGAGCCAGTGCAATACTCGCATCATTACACTGGCTGCCAGTTAGTTTTAGAATTAATTTTAAGATTTTATTATTTGTTTTTTAGGGCAGCACGGTGGCACGGTGGTTAGCACTGTTGCCTCACAGCAAGAAGGTCCTGAGTTCAATTCCACCATCAGGCCGGGGTCTTTCTGTGTGGAGTTTGCATGTTCTCCCCGTGTTTGCGTGGGTTCTCTCCGGGTACTCTGGCTTCCTCCCACTGTCCAAAGAGATGCAGCTTGTGGGGATAGGTTAATTGGATAATCCAAATTGCCACTGGGTGTGAATGTGCGAGTGAATGTGAGTATGAATGGTTGTCTGTCCCTATGTGTTAGCCCTGCGACAGACTGGTGACCTGTCCAGGGTGTACCCCGCCTTTCACCCTATGACAGCTGGGATAGGCCCCCCGCGACCCTGAAAAGGATAAGCGAATGGATGGATGGATTATTTGTTTTTAAGGCATTGCACGGGTTAGCACCCTCATACCTTTCTGATCTTTTGAATTGGTACACTACAAGTTCACTGAGGTCTGCGGATCAATTGCTCCTGGCTGTCCCGAGGTCCAGATTAAATCACAGAGGAGATCGGGCCTTTGCTGTAACTGCTCCTAAACTGTGGAATGAACTGCCCCTTCACATCAGGACCTCCCCAACATTGGACACTTTTAAAACCCGTCTGAAAACCCACTTTTATTCCTTGGCTTTTAAATCAGAATGAGTTTGTATTACTTTTATTTATCTTATTTCTCACTCAAATCTTCTAATTTTATGATTTTTTTTAACTCTTATCACATCTCCTTATGATTTTATTTCTTTAATTATCTTAATTGTGCAGCACCTTGGTCAACGGTTGTTGTTTTAAATGTACTATATAAATAAATCTGACTTTGACTTTGTACACAGACCCCAGGGGCCTCTGAGAATTTGGGCAGCTGTGTAAATAAAATGCTTATGTTCATCGCTCGTGTTAAAGACTCAAAGAATAAAGATTACTTTATTTTTTAACAGGTTGTGACTGGAAATTCTGCATATTTCATTAACTTATCAACTCCTCCTGACACGGGTCAAATGTAGCAACTTCTGGTGCCACTTTGGGCTTCTTGGGACAACGACTGCATGACCTGATTTCAGCCTCCATCTTCTGCCTTACAACAGTTTAAAACAATTATTTACACACTCCTTTATACTAATCAGTTAAAGTTAACTGTTCATTTAAATGTTTTTCTTAATTTCACCTTTATTCATGTCCTTATGATGTAAACAAAAATAGCACAGTGATTTTCAGGTATGTGCTCCACAATGCCTGTCACTGGAGATGTTTTGGGATAAGAAATTACTTGAGATTGTAGATGAGGAACCTGCAGTCTCTCAATTCCAGGGTGCTGCTCTCTTTCTGGCAGACCTCAGTACAGTCCAGCAGTCACGTGGTGCTAGATAAAAACGTGGCTGTCAACATGTCATGCGTGTATATAAAAGAGAAAATATATGAACTTATCATAATAATACTTGCTACCCTACACAAGTAACATGGATTCCAGTTAACTGTGTGCATGCAATTAAACTTAGCTCCCAAACTTGCGTGGAGCTACAGTAGCAGCTTGCAGCTTTTCTAAAGAGATCTGAAGACAGTGAAGATCTTGCAGTCCTCAGAGGACATCAGTGTGTCTCAGGTTGCTCCTGACAGTGTGATAGAGGAGGAATCTGACACAGTATAACATTAAAGCTCAGTAAAGTTTTTGTGATCTTCACGCATTTCCCTCATGATCACTAACAAATATAAATTCTTAGAAACAAGTTTTTTTTTTCTGTCGCCTAAAATGAATTTTAAAATGTTGTTGTTCTATAAACATTAATATAGAATCCTAAAAGAGAGGACTTATTTTTGAGCTACAGTAACCTGATTCAACTAAGATTCAACTCATTTTTAAGTACGTTTTGATATTTATTCAAACTGTTAAACACTACTGAAGCTGCACCTGAGAGAATAAATCTAAAACTTGATAATTAATTTATAAAATACTTGATTATAATCCATTATGTTCCACTGTGTCTTAGTGATAGAGCTGTGATTGAGTCCACTTGCCAGTTTCAAAAAGGCTACATTTAATATAGTAGCTCTTTCTTAGTCTTATTGACCAAAGTCTGAGGTGCATACGTTCATTCAGCGCCGTTGATACTAAACTGTACAGTGATTCTCGTCTCTCATCTCTCTTACTGATTTATATCGAGCATCTGTGTTGTTTTTACTTATTTACGTATTTTGTGTGTGACCTCTTCATATTATCTAAATGCGGTAAGTCTGTGGCTGGGATCAGAGAGGATCCGCTGCATCTTCCTCACGCAGCGCTGTCTATAGAGATCCTGCATGGCTGGCAGTTCAGTCCTGGTGATGCGCTGAGCAGAGGACACCGGGCAATGGCAGCCATCCTCACCGGCGCCATCGTAAAAATTTTTTAAAAAACAGCTGAGGATGCCGTCATCTACCTACTCGATCATGTGGATGTCCGTCCGAGTCATGTTTTTTTATGAGTGCCATTCCCCCCCCCACTGCATTCAGTACCATCAGACTGACCCTCATAGGTAATAAGCTGACAGCGATGCAGGTGGATGCCTCTCTCATGTCCTGGGTTGTTGATTACTTGGCAGGATAACAAAAAAAGAGAGGTGCACGACTCGCCAACGCGCCACAAAGATTGTGTCGTGACATCAAAATCAGCATGCGACACAAGCGACCCTGTGAACATAATTGCACTGCTTTACACTGCTTTAAATGATGTCTATCACGCTGATCCCCGTGCAGCTCTTGGACCTACAGACAGAAATAAAAAAATTCTAGGCCTCAGGTTAAAGTGATGAAGGAGTCCCAGGAGGAATTACAAGCCTGCACAGATTGGACGTCATGGTGATGCTGTGGCACACAGGATGAGAACCCAAACACAGGACTCACAGACACAGAGGGATGAACTTATGGAGGCAGCTTTATTGCTGTGCAGACAGTCAGTGAATAAACTCACAAAGACTAAACCAAAGTAGAAACTAAGAACTTAAAGACTAGGAAAACTAGAAACAGAAACACAGGGAAACGAGGAGCACTGAGCTTGGGGCGATGGAAATCAGAAACATGGAGAACTTCACACAACACATGAAGGTATATGGAGGTATGACACGACAACGGACAGAGGAAAACACGACTGGCAACTGACAACCTTAATATCTTCTGCTGCAGATTTGAAAAACAACCATCACACCACCCTCACCTCACACCCACACAGAAAGACTACCTGCACCCCTCACTTCCCTCCCCTCTCTTTGTGTGCATAACTGACAGCATCGAGGCATAACTAACGCCTAGTGAGATGACAGGTGGTGTCATGTGCAGAGCCTAAATATCAGAAATGCACTCTGCTTTTCATAGATTTATCAAACGCATTTGATTCCTTAGATTACAGGGAGTGCAGAATTATTAGGCAAATGAGTATTTTGTCCACATCATCTTCTTCATGCATGTTGTCTTACTCCAAGCTGTATAGGCTCGAAAGCCTACTACCAATTAAGCATATTAGGCGATGTGCATCTCTGTAATGAGAAGGGGTGTGGTCTAATGACATCAACACCCTATATCAGGTGTGCATAATTATTAGGCAACGTCCTTTCCTTTGGCAAAATGGGTCAAAAGAAGGACTTGACAGGCTCAGAAAAGTCAAAAATAGTGAGATATCTTGCAGAGGGATGCAGCAGTCTCAAAATTGCAAAGCTTCTGAAGCGTGATCATCGAACAATCAAGCATTTCATTCAAAATAGTCAACAGGGTCGCAAGAAGCGTGTGGAAAAACCAAAGCGCATAATAACTGCCCATGAACTGAGAAAAGTCAAGCGTGCAGCTGCCAAGATGCCACTTGCCACCAGTTTGGCCATATTTCAGAGCTGCAACATCACTGGAGTGCCCAAAAGCACAAGGTGTGCAATACTCAGAGACATGGCCAAGGTAAGAAAGGCTGAAAGACGACCACCACTGAACAAGACACACAAGCTGAAACGTCAAGACTGGGCCAAGAAATATCTCAAGACTGGTTTTTCTAAGGTTTTATGGACTGATGAAATGAGAGTGAGTCTTGATGGGCCAGATGGATGGGCCCGTGGCTGGATTGGTAAAGGGCAGAGAGCTCCAGTCCGACTCAGACGCCAGCAAGGTGGAGGTGGAGTACTGGTTTGGGCTGGTATCACCAAAGATGAGCTTGTGGGGCCTTTTCGGGTTGAGGATGGAGTCAAGCTCAACTCCCAGTCCTACTGCCAGTTTCTGGAAGACACCTTCTTCAAGCAGTGGTACAGGAAGAAGTCTGCATCCTTCAAGAACAACATGATTTTCATGCAGGACAATGCTCCATCACACGCGTCCAAGTACTCCACAGCGTGGCTGGCAAGAAAGGGTATAAAAGAAGAAAAACTAATGACATGGCCTCCTTGTTCACCTGATCTGAACCCCATTGAGAACCTGTGGTCCATCATCAAATGTGAGATTTACAAGGAGGGAAAACAGTACACCTCTCTGAACAGTGTCTGGGAGGCTGTGGTTGCTGCTGCACGCAATGTTGATGGTGAACAGATCAAAACACTGACAGAATCCATGGATGGCAGGCTTTTGAGTGTCCTTGCAAAGAAAGGTGGCTATATTGGTCGCTGATTTGTTTTTGTTTTGTTTTTGAATGTCAGAAATGTATATTTGTGAATGTGGAGATGTTATATTGGTTTCACTGGTAAAAATAAATAATTGAAATGGGTATATATTTGTTTTTTGTTAAGTTGCCTAATAATTATGCACAGTAATAGTCACCTGCACACACAGATATCCCCCTAAAATAGCTAAAACTAAAAACAAACTAAAAACTACTTCCAAAAACATTCAGCTTTGATATTAATGAGTTTTTTGGGTTCATTGAGAACATGGTTGTTGTTCAATAATAAAATTATTCCTCAAAAATACAACTTGCCTAATAATTCTGCACTCCCTGTATTGTTTTATTGTTTTTTGTTTTATTAGAAAAATGATTCTGAGGAACCCGTTGATGCTGATGAGCCTCTACTTAACATCCAGTACATCTAACCTGACCTGGAACGATGTTTTCTGCTAATTAACAGTCAGCAGTGATATTAGCTGTAATCCTGTGGATTCTCTTAGGTCTGAGTGATGGAATTTTTTCCAGTTTTGCTGAAAAGCACCTAAAGAACACAAACATTCATGCAGTTTTGATACTTTGAATTGCTATGCTACACTTTTTCTAATAAATATTGTGCACTTGACTGGATTATGTCTTTTACTGCTCCAGCTTCAGTATCCTGTTGTTTACTAGATTCAGGTCAGGATTCCCAATTGAACAACCTCAGCAGGCTCCTTTCAGTTCTGGCATGTTTTCCACAAACATTTATAAAGATGGTTGAAGGTTCTGATTTCTGGGGAGGTTGAAATAAGTTCAAGAGGAAGCAAAGTAAGAGCGGAGTACTTTCAAAATGTTCTGTCATTTTCTTTGAGTGTGACGCAGTATTATATCAACTGACCATTTTTAAAATTTGTTTTCATATTCTAAAATATTGTCCATAAAATATGCTTTTACAGTAAAAAGTTGCAGAAAATACCACGATGGTGGAAAGACATCCATCCATCTCTAGTGTCCCACTCAGGAGGATGCTACCGGACAATACTCTTCAACAGGTACATTCATCTTCCTGCTAAAAAGTTATTTTGAAGGAGATGTTTTCGCATGTATTTAGGTCAGATTTAAATTGTCATATGGATTTTACAACCTCCAGTGATTTACAAATCTCATGAAAACATGTTTTATTCACAGCAGAACATATCAACTGTTTAAACTGAGAAAATGAATCATTTTGGGGAAGAAAAAAAAGAGATCAAGATTAATTTATTACGGTTACTACTTATTGTTGTTCCAAGGTCCCCCCAGATAAAGGGGAATCTGAGTTAATTATGTAAATGAGGTCTCCACCAGAAATGTTCACTGGACTTTTCAAAACTCTTATTAAGCACAGTACAGATATGGCCTTATCAGTTTTGATGTCTGAAGGCATGTATAAGTTAACAAAACCACATCTAGTTAACCTGATTTGTTTCATCCCTCTAGAGCTCTTAGAAACGATTGTCCGCACAAGGGATAATTAAAAAGTTGGTCCAGATGGAAACTTATGTGTGGGTGTATTTGGTGGAGAGGACATATTGCCGTTTTTATAAGCTCACCTGTCTTTCTTAAGTGTCACATGCATAAAGTACACAGGGAAGGTGGTCTCAGTGACAAACCGGGCTATATGAATTGCATTTTGTACTGTGAACCTCCATCTATCTCTGTGGAGATAAATATAGAGAGTTTCAGAGGTTTATAGAAGTCAAGTATTATTTTCACCAGCAGCAGTCAGAGCATGGGTGCATGTGGTTCTAAAGATAGGGTACCCCCCAACTGTGCCCAACGAAGAAGGTGTCCTGAATTCTGTCCAGAACAGAAACAGGGACATCCAAAGAGAAATCCATTAATTCTGTCTGCTGATTATAAATGAAGACTATGAGCTGTTCTAAAATCACTCTTTTCAAAAAATAGATTATGTAGAATTTGTAGTAGAATTTTTTTGTCCAAACACATTTGCTTTCCCAAAACAATCCTTGGACACAATACTTTTGTTAATCCTATTATTTTATTTTATTACTTATATGTCATTATCTGTGTGGATGCTGAAGTGGATCGGGGGAAGAATAGAAAACAAAAAGGGAGGGAAAGAAAGAGTGTGGGGGGAAGTTGGGGATGAAACAGACACACTGGGTCTGCTGAGTCTTAACAAAATACACTCAAACAATATATGTCCAATTTAAAGTATTTTGTCGTTACACAACAATTCCCATTGTGGGATCAATAAGGTATCTGTTTATCCATCGTAGAATGCCAAACTGTGTTATAAATTATTCAATAATAGTAGTAATTGAGTAAGCAAAATTGTATTTGTATAGCACCTTTCAAGATAAAAATCACATTTAGCTTCACAGAAGCTAAAAAATAAAAACAAAAATTAACCAAAAGCAAGTTTAAAAAGATGAGTTTTTAGCTGTTTTTTAAAAGAGACCACTGTGTCCACAGATCTCAGGCTCAAAGGGAGAGAGTTCCAGAGTCTGGGGGCCACAGTTACAAAAGCTCTGCCACCTTTCGTTTTCAGCCTCGCATGCTGGACAACCAGCAAGCCCTGATCACATGACCTCAGGGACCTGTTGGGGTTGTATGAATGGAAAAGATCTCTGATATATGTCGGTGCTTGTCCATGCAGAGCCCTGAATGTCAATGTCATAATCTCAAAGTGGATTTAATGGAGAGCCAGTCCAGATGGATCAGCAGGGGTGTAACATGAGCGCACTTGGAAGACTTGGTCAGAAGCCTTGCAGCAACATTCTGAACACCCTGCAGACATTCCAAGGAGGCCTTACATAAACACTTTAACAAAGAATTACAATAGTCTAAATAAGATGAAACAAATGCATGTATGGCAATTTCCAGTTCAGTGCGTGACACAATGGGACTCAGATAGCAATGTTTCTTGAATGATAAGGACAGGAGCGAACCAGAGATTTTACATGAGTCAGAGCTGAGTCAAAAGTTACTCCAAGATTCCTAGTAAAGGATTTGGCAAATGTAGGAAGAGGACCAAAATTTTCCATAACCATGGGCACAAATTTATCAGGAGCACAAACATGGACTTTGGCTTTCTCCTCATTAAGTTGAAGAAAGTTATCAGCCATCCAATGGTGTCTATGCACCTATACAAAATCTGTAGCTTGGAAACATCTTGGGGCTTAAAGGAGATATACAACTGAATATCATCTGGATAGCAGTGATAAGAAATATCCTTAAAGTGCTCAGAAGGTGCTGAAGAGGGGGTAAATACAACAAAAACAATAAAGGTCCCAAAACGGAACCTTGTGGCACACCATAGGCAAGAGAAGTAGAAGGGGACCTGTACTTAGAAGTAGCCACAGAAAAGGATCATTCACACAAATAAGATGCGAACCAATCCGCAGCAGACCCAGATATACCCACCCAGTGTCTCAGCCCATCTAGCAAAATGTGATGGTTAACGGTATCAAAGGCACAGGTCAGGTCCAACATCAGCAAAACAGAGCATTCTACTGCATCACATCTTATCAAGATGTCACTGGAGACTCTTAAGAAGTGCAGTTTCAGTAGAGTGAGCTCTACGAAAGCCAGACTGGAATTTATCCAGAATGCTGCAGCTATCAGCTGCTTAGCCATCAGTAGCTGTTGGAGCTATTTGTTCTTTATTTTTGTTTTTGTTCTTATTTTTGAAATTAGTTAAAGTTTGTTGTTAGTTTACTTATATTTTGGGGTTTATTTGTCGGTTAATATTTTGTTTTAAATGATTTGTTTGTTTGTTGTTATTTTGTTAAATTAGTTAGTAAGAGCTGTAGGGCCATTTTGTTTCTATAAATAAAGAGACTGGTATAGGACCAGCATGCATTGGGGTGGGCCTATGGTTTTTTAACAGAGCAGGAGAAGCAGCAGGAAGGATCTTGTTATTGCTTGCCAAGATGGATAAATAAACCAAAACTCTCAACTAAAATGTTTGGACAATGGACTTCTTTTGCCTGCGTACGAAATATTACCTCAATGCAGCAGTGGCTTGTGGACTTTAAGTTGTGGGACGTTTGATCTTACAAAAGTAAAGGAATTGCCACTACAGTAGCCTTTCAGTGCTGCCAAGATACACCCCCCCCCCCCCCCCCCCCGCAAGAACCGAAACAAAATTGGACTGTTTTGGTTCCTGGGTGTGTAGTTTATGCAGCTGCAGTGCAGCCATGGTTAGAAGTGTGAGTAGTACTATAGCAGGACTTTACAGCACAACGCAGGCTGTGGAAGTGATCACACACCAAGTGCAATAATGGCTCCTCATCTCCCTCTGAGGACTCTGAGACTGACGTGGAAAAGGCCTCAGAGGTAGAAACAGACCAGCTCTAGTCCAACTCTGACTCATCTGAAGATGAGAGTGGAGAGGAGATGCGGACTCTTCCCTCACCATATTTTGGTCATCCCACAAAGACTGCGACACTCTGCCATGTCCAGCAGTTAGAGGCTTGATCCTAGGAACTACACACTATGCCACCAGCTCCTGACAGATGAAATCCTGCAGCAAATAATGAAAGATCTGGACACAGAGGAACTCAGGCTCATGTAGAAGTGTTCATTTTGCACGAACTGAAAGAGCAGAGCTGGGAAATAACTGCAAACTTGATGCAGTGCTGTAATTTCCAATACAAGATGTTAAGCTAAGATCTAATAAATATTTCATCAGACTGTCTTAATTTCTCTTTAATTTAATCAATGAAACTAATTGTTCTGTAATAATTAAAGAACCCTCAATAACTCTGAAAAACTGAGCATTGATGGACATGTATGCTCTGCATTGGTTCCTGTTGGGCTCCAGCTTTTTAAGCCAAGAAGAACTCAGATCCTTAGATGCAGTTGTGTGGGTGTAAAGGAGACTGACCCACAAGGTTGTCCTTGTGCTGTCTCTGTCTCTGTTATTCTAATTCCTGTAATCTTAATGGTACTTGAAGTACCCAGCCTTAGCCTTACAATTGGAAGCAATGCTCCGCACCATGGGACAAACTATTAGCGATGACAGCTAGCCCCAGTATAGGCAAACCTAGCAGAGACCCTGTTAGCTGTCCTTTGCTAGTAGGAGGACATTAGGAAGAAGGAGAGTCCAAAACAGATGCTGACCCGTTCATTTAGACACATACACTGAGAAGCAAACCCTCACTGGCAGCTCCATAGTAAGAAGCATAATGAGGGACTTTAGGGACAATTACATGTGCTCCAGGGGCCAGGGAACAAACTTTATTACAGTATTTTTGTTCTGTCTGGGAATTAATGCCAAGAATTTGCACTCGAAAAATAATCTATCTGTTTCCACAGACAATTGTGTAACCTGAGCTGAATGTTGAAAGTAACAAGCTTTAAATATTTTCTTACTCTGGTACAGCTACAGATGTTGGTTGATCACAAGAGGGCAGCATTCTACCACACACTGGCCAAAACAGATACAGCATGTTTACCACTAACAGACTGGAAGAGTAAAACAATTGCATGAAAAGTGCTGAAAGTGTATGCTAAACTGTTTCATATTTTTAGGAATTCTAGGGGGGTTTGGTGAAATCCAAATTTTAAAATGCATGAATGTGCAGAAATCAGACTTTTACTCTCAAGTAAAAGTGTTCAAAATACATAATCTGCTTTCCTGTCCTTGTGCATAACCTTACAAAAGCATGTAAGGAAGAGAAACGAGCAATTCGAATAATACGTATGGATCAGGAGCAGCTTTAAAATGAGACAGTGCCTCATAAGAGCAGCAGCAATAGCACTAAAGAGGCAGAAAGAACCAAGAGCAGCAGTAAATCTGGAGGGATATTACACTGTGTCAAATGCTGGCTGCCAGTAAACTGCAGCCTGGCGCTTTTCTTCGATGATTCTTAACACTGTCAAGTCCAATTTACACGGACCCTACACAACCCTGTTTCATTTCACTGAGGACTGACCGCCAGCGATTTGGCTGAGGGCAGGTGTATTGCAGGTAGTCTGTGAGTTTCCACTGACATGACAGAGCAATTAAATCACTTTCACAGGGTTTGCTGTGTTTACCCATGGGCTATGACTGTCATTTGCACATTTAGCAAAAGGAGAGTGGATATTCTCTGCTCAGAGGGAGAGGGGAGGGGGAGCTGTGGCATGGTTTGCTCTCCGGCATTCAGGCAGTGAGTGGTAAAAACAGTGGATTAAAAGAAGGGTCATGGCCTTGCTGACGGGATTTTTCTGAAAACATAGCCGTGCCTGAAAGCATTGTTTTCATTTTTAAAAAAAATAAATAAATATCAGTATCATAGGTGAATTATTACCAGTGGATGTAGGCTCTGGCACACATTAAAACCTGCTTAAAATGAGATTGCCTCTCTCTATCCACCCCCCTTCTGCAATACCAGACCTTGTAATAGTTTGGATTTTGCTCAGGAAGGAATTTAAAGCTTTGGTTAAGCATAAATATTAAAATTGAAAATTTTATCTATCAAACAAGGAGATTATATTGTAGCAAACCACAACAATACAACATTATAATGTCTATAAAATGTATTTGATGGCAAATGGTAAATGCATGTGGGTGGATGGCTGGGGAATTAAGTGTGCTTACATAATTATATTATGTATCACAATTTTAATTATTTTAATGACACTGATTTTTACATGGTAAGGTTTAATGTAATCTACTATGCTGTCAGCTAGCTCACTTCATAAACTGCTTACATAGAGGAGCACATTGATTGAACATAGATACCTGTTAAAACTTCTTTTATACATGAATAAAATCAAATTACAATTTCACTGGATGATCTGTCACATTATTTTTTAGATAATCACATTAAACAGTACCAATACCACAAATGAGGCTGAAGAGACCAGTTCAGTGACTCATGCTAGTTGAGTTGAGGCCTGGCAGACAGCTAGTGCCTATAGTAGCCTGTCACACCCTTAATCGTGCATAACTCTAAGCTGTAATACAACTGAAATGGACGAGTTACATAGAACTAAACCCTCACGTTTGTCACAAGCAGGAAAAATGAGCTCAAGAAACCAATTTTTTTTTTTTTTTAAATTGGGACTTAAATGCAAATTTCTATTGGAATTTTAGGAATTTTAAAACAGGACACTGTTGTAAGCAAGCCTTAAGGAAACATTTCAGGCATTGCACTTTTTCTCACATATGCTTCCTACCGCCCAGTGTCATAACGTTAGCCAAACAATATAATAGTTAGGCCTTAATACAAAACTAGCACCACCTTCTAAAAGACTATATTCTCCTTATGATAAATTTTGCAATAGGCCACTGAATTATTTTTGCTAATGTATAAGCAGCATTTACTATTTAATCTAGTCACAGACAGAAGCCACAGTGTTTTGCTGATTACATTGCTTTATTGTGAAAGCTTGTAATTTATTGTCTTGTATTTTTTGCCTTTGACGTGACTCTAGAGGGCTGTTTTCATATTATTCTGCTCTATAAATGTTTGCATATTTATAGAGGCCTTATTTTAAAGGAGAAACAATATCAAACACTAGTTTTAATTAAAGCTGATTATTTTTGCATGTCATTAAATTTATACGGGACACTTTAGCAACAATCTTTATGGGTATTTTTGAATATAATGTTTTTGTTTTTTCATTTGTGACATTTAATATTTTAATCTGCACTGATTTTGTCATTTGTCACATGACTGACATCAGTAATGTTTTAAAGTAGAATTGTAAGTCTCATGGACTACTCTACCTTATGTTATTGTAAAAAATAGTGAGGTATACTATAGATGCTGTGGATAAAACTGTATTCAGTTCAGGGTAAAAGCTTTACTTGGGACTTGGTCAACAAATGCTGATTGTTGAATTTTCAAATGTTTAAGTCATTTGCATATCATTTATATTTTCAGCTACACAATTTCCCGAGTGTCCTTTTAATTGTCACTAACAGAACGTTTACTAGCATCAAAGCTACAGCTTTGTATTATTAGGGGAGTTTATAATGTCGTTGTTCTCTGCACATAAATTATGCTAACATGCACGCATACAGTTACTACATCTTACCAGCAACAGTCAGTTTATAGTCGCTGGTTGTTTGTGAGGTATTATACCGGCAGTCTTCCAAATGAACTCAAAATACTCACTAGATATTTCTCATTTATACAGTGTACAGTTACCCCGTTACTCTGTTTGGTTTACAAATAAAATCTGTTTGCGAATCTTTCCTCAAAACCTTGAAAATTTTACATTCCCACATCACATGCAGATTTATTTTTCATACGAATTGCTTTAATGTCTTTATAAAGCCACTGTGGGAACTTTTTTTACCAATTCAAATTTCTGTATGTCACTTTCATATGTTGTCTTTTTTTAAAAACAAATACCTGCAGTATTAGTACAAGGACATTATTTAATCTGCATTAAGCTTTAAGAACAATTTTATAAAATATCAGAATTCATACAGACTTTTTATCCATTAATTTTAACCCTGACGTGACTGATAAAATGGACAGTGTCTAATCAAACACACACACACACACACACACACACACACACACACACACACACACACACACACACACACACACACACACACACACACACACACACACATACATATAGTTAATAGTACCTGTTGCAATGTTTCAAAAAGAAGAAAAGGCATGGAATGTGTGATTGATCATGCAGCCTCTGTTGAGACTTTCGAGAGCTAAAAATTGTATGGAAAAGCCTCTCAAGATCCGCAGTGGAGACTGGCCTGGACTGCCGGCATTCCTCCTTAATCTCAGAGCTGCACACACCCTCAACATTTGTTCATATTCACCCTTTCCTTTCTCATGCAATCACACACCTCTAACCTCAGGGTCCTCTCGCTAATATTCAGTCATATTAAATACAGTCTGTTTTTTGACTCTGCTTTGTATAACAGCTCTCTCAAAGATAAGATGTTGTAATAGATTTCAGAATGCTGTCATGGTCGAGGGGACGGCGACCTCTTGACAAAAATAGAAAGGAATGAAAGAGGTTAGTGTTTGAAGAAAGTGGGCTTTCTCCTTCATATCACCGATACATCTTTTTAGCTGTTTACACATACCATAGATTGTTAATTTCAATTGTAAAACTTAAAGCAAATCATCGTGGGATAACATGTTGCGCTGAAAATTACTTTGTCCATTTAGGAATATATATTTAAACAATACTTTTCAAACAAAAGTTTCATTTTTATTTTCTGACCAGTCTTTTAAAACAAACAGTTCAGACTGAATTTTTTTTTTTTTATTCTACTTCAGTTAATTTATACATAAGCAGTGCGCTGTACTGTACACCCAACATGTACAGCGTAACTCACTCCCTATATTTACACTAAATATGTTTCTACCAGAGGTTTGTACTAATGCCACATAAGAGGGAGGAGATCCTTAACTCCCTAAAAATGACATCATTGCCACTCAGAGGTTTTCCAAATGTGGATGCTGAAATCTGACGCTACTTTTCTACATTTATAATTTTATCAAATTTGATTCCTTGAAATTTGGACAACTCCCAACACCACAGGCTGAAATTCAACCACAAATCCCCAAAACCTCTGCTCTGTTTTAAGGTTGTTTGTAGGCAATGTTCTCTATTCTCGCCTCCTCCTTCATAAGACTTGTTGCCACTGTCAGGTTCTTGTGTAATTTGATAGACTTCAGCTTTTCAGTCTCTTTCCTTCCTTAAGAATGGCTTCTTGACAGCCACCCTCGGACTCAAACCATTTCTGATGAGGCTCTTGGTGCTTTTCAAAGCATTGAGATATACTGTACATAACTAGTTCTGCAGTTAGAGAACCTCCACAAGAGTTCTATGACAGTGTGTGTACAGTTGAATCCTGAACAGTGTGCCATGACAAAAACACATCGAAATGAATAGGCAATCAATCATTGAAGTGACTGAAGCCCCATCAGAGAACCCAGACTTCAAATAGGTCACAAAGCTTTGAACTTTTAATACCTGAATCTGTATTTTTTTTTTTTTTAGTTTTTTTCACAGTCGTAATTTAAATCTCACTTAAAAAAAACGAATTTTCCTCTTCACTCTAAATTCCTGAGTAATGACTCATGCATGCTTAGTTGCGAGCCTGTTAATTATTCTAAAAATGTTTCATGCCCAGAAATTCCCTCAAATCTCACAAATCTCACATCAGCGATATGTTTTTTCTGATGTATGTTTGTCTGATGCTACACAAGTACACAGGCATGCCAACACGCATACACATGGAGTCATTAACAGCCAATGAGAATCACACAGAGTGGTGACAGACCAAGGAGATTCTTTCCCACTTCAAACATGCAGCCAAAAAAATAAAATAAAATAGTTTATCAAAATAAGCATGTACCAAATTATTAAGTAAAAGACATCTCTCAACAGAGTATCAAGTATACCAGATCAGACTATACCTCATTCAGCAATAAGAAACAGGGAGTGGTACAAGATGTTTGCTATTTCTTTGCATGGTAGTCACAACCCACCCAGAAATGTTTCTCTTATACACTGTAAAACCCAGCAGCTTTCCTGACTTCCATAAAATAGTTATGGGGTATGTGTGTGTTTCTCAAGCTCAGGTCATCTACCAGAGGCCTGGGAATTTGACGGTTCTGTACAATATCTTCTGGACAGAGACCTCTGATGGTGTGCTGTTTATATTTTAAAGTGGGAGTAACTAAACACCACTGCTGTATTTAATCATTAGCAATAACTAAAATCTATCTATGCTTTGCCTTTTGTCCTGTCTTTCTCTGCTCTCTTATTTTTCCCCTCATCCCCAACCAGCTGCCCGTCCCTGAGCTTTCTTCCTGTTAAAACTCTCCACTCCCCCCAACCGACTGCAGCAGATGGCCCCGCCCCTCTCTGAGCCTGGTTCTGCCAGAGGTTTCTTCCTGTTAAAAGGGAGTTTTTCCTTCCCACTGTTGCCAAAGTGCTTGCTCATAGGGGGTCATGTGATTGTTGGGTTTTTCTCTGTATCTATTATTATTACAATATAAAGCGCCTTGAGGTAACTGTTGCTGTGATTTGGCACTGTATAAATAAAAGTGAACTGAACCGCTGTCTCAAATGCTCACTCATGTGAGGGGGTCATGTGATTGTTGTGGAGTCTTTATCTTACAGTGTAAAGCACCTTGAGACCACTGTTGTTGTGAACTGATGCGATCCAACTTGAATTGATCATGAAATCTGCTGAAGTGATTCTTCACATTTTGGGGTTACAGCTCCTAATACTCCTATTACCACTGGGACCACTTTGGAAAATACCTTAAACATTTACTGCTCCAGTTGTTTCTTTTGTCCCCAGTATTTCTCTATTTTCTCATGTTGCTTTTTTCTGATTGCCAGATCTAACTCCAGTCTGGTACTTCCTTTTCTTGTTCCTCATCAATGTCTATCTTTAGCTGAGACACTCTTAGGTTAGTTCATCTCACGGAGCCATTTTCCTTCTATACTCATGGATGCTGTGTGTTTCTTCCTGGTTTGTGGCTCCACATCCATATGTCCATCCATCCATCCATCCATTTTATCAACCACATCCAGTTCAGGGCCTCAGATGGCTAGAGTCTGCCTAACACGGTGAAATGCAGGCTGCAACATGTCATCAGTTCATCCCATGTTGTATGCCGCATATAAAATGCAGATAAATTAGCTTTTGAAATGGCTCATGCTTGTGATCATAAGTAACCTTATTAAATATGTTCTTTCATGTTAGCTCATCTCTGTGAGACATGCAGAACACGTCTAGTCTTTCAAGGCGTAACAAGCAATGAAATTTCAATGCATGCAGAAATCGAGCGTCAGCATTTCACGTGAAATATGTTTGTGGCTTTTAATTAAGCTACAGATTACTCTTGTTCCTTGATTTATTTACATTCACACAAAAGTGAATGTAACAAAAATGATACACTATATCATTTCAGTCTTTATAGTTCTGCAATAAGTTAAAGAGCTTATCTTTTTAGTGAGTTTCATGCCTTTTTTTATTATGATGTTCTTGTTTGCATAGTTTAGAAATCAGTTAGTTCTTTTGATAGCGAGTTCTGTTTCCCTATTTAGTTCTCAACTGTCTTGTCATTCATCTTCTGTTGAGTTCACGTCATGTTTCCATGTCACCATGCTTCCAGCTTTTCCCATGTTCAGGGTTTTTGTCTTTGTCTCGTTGTTTAGCATTCAGTTTCTCCCAGTTTAGTTCTAGTTAGTTTTGCCTTCGTGTGAATCCACCTTTTGTTTTGTACCTTTTCCCCAGCCACACATTATTGGCTCACCCTTTGTTAAATCATAGTTTTGCTCCAAGTGTCTGCATTTGGGTCCTCCTCTTCTCTCCACATGGTCTGCTTCCCCTGACAGTGTTAAACATGCATATGGTCATTGTACAACATGTTTTTACTTTGGCTGTGTCCAAATTCAGGGGAAGGATGCTCCAAAGGATCCTACCTACCTATGTCACGTAGGTAGGATCCTTCGACAGCCGGGTAGGCAGGAAGTGAATGGCTGTGGACAGCCTTCGTCACGTCGCTGTGACGTCATTGCCTCCAAATATGGCATTTGAAGCATCCTTCCCCTGAGTTTGGACACAGCCTTTGTCCAGTAGGATTTAGTATTCATCATCCTGGCACTAACACTAACACTGTTAATTTAAGGCAGCTATGGCACAAGCCTTACATTGGGTAGTGGTCTAATAAATTTGTTAACCACTTTTTTTATATTACTGTTCCAGTTCCTGTAATATGAAATCTTTTTGATCTGATTAACTTTTGGGGGGATTAAGTATGCACCACTTAAAAGTCCTTTTTTACTGAACTAATTTCTATTGTTTCATCATGAGTGTGTACATCTGATATCATCATACTGATCCCAGTGGGATAACAGGAAAGCTTCAGGGTGAACACTATCCATACAATCACTGTACTAAGTACTGTTAAGAAAGGCAATTGGTGAAAGGGGGTAATAAAAAAGATCAATAACTTCCTGGTTGTCCTGAGTGGGAGTCTGTGGAAAGTTCTTCTTGCATTAGCATATACTTTAGTAAAGCTAATTATATATTGCATTATACTAAGTCATTCTATGTTTGTTTACTTTGTAGCTGACGTTCAGTTGCTTGGATCATGTTTTATTCACCTTAATGTTAGAACAGCAAAGCTGTGACATTAGCTTTATGCAGTCAGTAGCAGGGCTGCTCTCTATCACCTTGTTTTTGTAGACAGATGAGGGTGGAGTCATGCTCTGCTTGGTCTAAAAATAAGACTTATCAAGTGAACTTCAAGCTCTCTTTTGTCATGTTTCGCTGTGTGGCAGGCAGGATGAGGACCCAAACGCAGGACCCCGAACACAGAAAAGTAAACTTAAAACAGCAGGTAAAACCTCCACTGAAATACAGGGAAACTAAACCAGAAACATGAAAACTAGGGGACTAAACTGTGACAGAGAACTGGGAAGTTACCAGGAGCACAGAGGAAACACACAGCACTGAGGCAGTATGATGGTACGTTACGACAGAGGACAGAGGAAAACACAAGGCTTAAATACACACAGGAGTAACGAGGGAATGGGAAACGGGGGAAACACAGCTGGGGCTAATCAGACATAATGAGACAAAGAGAAAGCAAAACTCAAAACAATAACCAGAGGACAAGGAACTATCAAAATAAAACAGGGCACAGGAGACAGGCATGGAAACGCGGACTTGACAAGGAGAAAACACCGAGGGAGGAGAACGAAGATCACTGAGAACTAAAGAAAACCAAAACTATGAACAACAATAATCAATGAATAGAATTTCAGAGCCTGAAACACATCTTTATTGAAGTTTTGACAACACAAGTAATTTGGATCTTGTTATAGTGTAACTTGTGTTTAGAATTTGTTTTTAAAAAAGACAAAAAAACAACTTTTTAGCATCTATCACGGAAACAGTTTATACATATTGCTGGAGAAAATCAAAAATACCTCAAATTCTCTTCTGGACTGATAATTCTTTAAGTTTTTTTTCCCAATTACATCAAGAATAGCAAGGACAATCCAGATGTAATCTAGATCCCAATCTATGCTATTAATCATTAGCTCAGTGAACAGAGTAAAGTGAGCTGAATCAGAGGAGCAAGATCATAGCATGTTTTGGCAAAGCATCTGGAGCAATGGCACAAGGCCAATCCCTCTTTCTCTACACTCATCCTTGCTTGAAGCTGATACATTTCTGCACAGATGTTGGTAAATTAGGGACACTTAAGTGAGGTCAACAGGCAGGAGTAGGGGACCAAATCTGTTCTTGTCCAGGGCTGGTGCCATACTAGATGTAACAAGGGAGCGCTACATCATAGAGGCATAGTTCTTCAAAAGAAACCATCCGGGAACTTATTGGTCTGAATCCTATGTGCCACTCATCCCAGGAATGCTGGGATTTGTGACAGCTGTGGGCAGAGTAGCAACAGTCAGTCCATCTTGGCAACTGTAAAGGAGGAACAGGTGGAACAGAGCCCAGATCCAACTGGGTCCTGCATGTACGATTTGCTGAATTGACCAAAGCATCATATTATCATCATAATAATAATAATAAACAAATTTCCCACGTGTGGGACTAATAAAGGTTATCTTATCTTATCTTATCTTATCTTATCTTAATGCAGAAAAAAGCACTTTCATTATTTAAGTGGAGTGCTGCAAAATATGCGGTGAAAAACCTGCTACATAGCTGAATAAATCTTTGCGTTGTAAGAAGATGCAATCATTTTCGAATTTAAACTATGAGGATAGGGAAAGAAGTGTTACCTTGAAGTGCCTTGGGAACACATTATTACCAAATGAGCTTTAAACAAAAGCATATCAGCCACCTTTTCACTGGAGATGTATTTGTATTCTAATGTGCTGCACATCTGATTAATTCTGACCCTGGGCAGTGCATCAAAAGTATATAATTAATCCATTTCCATTTCAGTAAGCCCTGGGGTGCTATGGTTTCATCATCAGAAAGGCTGAGAAAGAATTAGGCTCATAGTCTTTCCTGCGCCTCCTTTATTAATGCTCCTGTAATTGGGCACTTGACTCAAATACACACACCAAAATGCCTTGATTCATTAAACTGATGACTAAAAATAAAAAAGACTGGTATTTGTTAGGAATATTACACAAAGAAAGTCATGTACTGGAAACAAGTTCATTAATTTTAAGTGTCAATAGAACTGTTTTTTTGGCAAATGTTTGAGTACTGTACAGTATATCCAACCTGATGTTTAAAAAGACTTTTGTAAGGCCTTGAAGTTTCAAAGCACCTTTTCTTAACTGTAAACCCTTTCGATTTGTGTCATTATAAAAGTTTTAATTGAGAACTAATGCATTGTCATAATTGTTTTGGACTACTTGGATAACATTAAGTTGAAACAAATGTCTGACATAAAACGAAAGGAATGCCTTCTCTCTTGAAACTGAACCCTCAGCCCATGTTTTAACACTCTGCTCCACCTTCACTCTAACGTTGCTGCTCAGCTGGGGAAGGAGATTCGATTTTCCTCAGTACCACTTGCTGGAGACTGACTTATCTGGCTGAATATGATATCGTTTAGGTTTGCTCTGCTCTGTTCCTTTCCTGTAACCCCAATTCTCATGGGTTATAGACTGCAGCCAGTTATTGACTGAAATGGATGTTCACCCAAATATTAAAAGCAATCCTTATTTTAATTTGTCCAATTCATTTTGAACCCCTAAAAAACGGGGAACTGTGCATAAAATGTCTATGATTCCTAAAAGTTAATGCAATAGTTTTATTAAACTTTTAAATTAAAGCTGAAAGTCTGCACTTCAGTGTTACTGCTTGATTGTTTGATTTAAAATCCACTGTGATGGTGTGCAGAGGCCAAACTACCACAAAATGTGCCATAAAAACCTCTAAATCAAACTATAGTCTGCTCTTTTATGAATGATAGCTCTAATAGATGTGCTGGCTAGCACTGGGGTTAGGGGATTAAAAGTCCATGTTTTGCGCCATTTAGCCATGAAGTAAGATTTATCCAGCTAGCTAAACAAACTACTTCACATGCAGCAAGCCAACTCTAGTCACTAGAAAGAAAAATCAGCTATTATCTAGCTTAGAACTGGTTAAGCAGCTCACTGATTACAAAAACAGGGGTGTCAAAATCAGTACCACTGAGGGGTAAATAGGGAGATGAGACACATATCACTGGCCAAACATAGTTTAACGATGAGTCAAGTAAGCAAGATTTATAAACGGCTGGGTTATGGTCTTGATTTTCAAATGTTTGTATAAAATCATTGCCAAAAGAGTGAGCTGGTAACAATGTGCACCAACTCAATTTATTGTCAGTCAGTAAAGTCTAGTGATATAACTAAAAGTAAGTAAGTAACAGAAAGTTAACAGTTTCAACAACTGTCAGATTTTGCAGTTGTACAGTCTGTACAAGTGTGAGGTTTTGCTATGCATAGAAGGTGCACTGACTAATCATGCCCTTTGATTAGTCAGTGAACCTGAAAAAATAATAAAGACAGAATTCTTCCTCATAAAACATTTTATAGTGACTTTCACAGGTCTTGATAATCACTGTTCAGATATTTGACCGCGTTAGCAGAGATTCGGGTTACTGTAAATGCAGGACTCAGCAAGCTGGCCTGACACAAACTATAATGACCACAGAGTCTGACTGCTGGGGAGGAGAAAAACGGTTAGAATGTAGCAACATTAGGCAAGCAGATGACAGATGTGCAAAATTTGTCTAGCCTAGATGACTTAAATTATGAGCAGATTAGCAGCGTTCATTCAGTCTGTCAGTTCAGGGTTATCTCTGTGTGTGTGTGTGTGTGTGTGTGTGTGTGTGTGTGTGTGTGTGTGTGTGTGTGTGTGCAATGGAGAGAGAGAGTCTGTGTGCTGCATGACTGACATTTTATCTGTCAAACGCTACAATTTAAGCATATAACAGCCTGTTTTGGCTCATGTTGTTTAGACACCTTTATAAATTGAAGGCCCTGTACTGCAACCTGATTAATCCTCAAGACCTGAAAAGAACTTTTTGGATGTTTTCTTTGGTTATTGAATACAAGATGAGAAAGAATCCTCAGTCTGGCAAGTCATTTCCTTTTTCATTCCTATTTCATTAATGCTGCACGTGTTCTTCAGTCTTGCATTCCTTTTCTCCTCCTCATCATACACAATCAATCCTGCAGACGCTCCTTGACAGTATTAATTTTTGATTGGCAGATGAAGGCAAGTGCACTACAGAGACCTTTGGTCAAGGCGCTTATGAAATGCAGCTTGTAAAGATCCATCCGGCTCTCTGCTCCATGGCTCAGAGTCCACGTGTGGCTCGCTCATGCCTGCTGTCAGCTACCATTACCTAATTGGAATTGAGATGCATCTGGCTTTTTGTCGGCACTGCACTCCTGGTGGATGGAGATACCCTCGAAACCTCACCCTACCCTCTGTCACCGAGGCTCTAATTCATGCCGTGCAGCTGGGTGAGGCTTTCTCACACCTGATGTGTATGCTCAAACAGTCATTTAAGGGAGAGAAAAAAGAAATGAGAGATGGCATCAAGCGGATCGCAGCAGACTACAGAAAGCCAGCTCCTGTGGTTCACCATGGTTAATAAGAGCACTGTTTAATTCATGAGATCTGTCATGCTACAGTGGCTTCATCGTCAGAGTTGGTTAAAAAAAATAGCAGCTTCTGTACTTCAAACTCTTCTATCTGTCAGGCTCAGTGACCTTGTAGCTCCAGGTCTGAGATCCATAGCGACAGTTCTGCAGCCACTCTTACATCCTCACAGCAGCGAGCTTCATGAAGCTGGATGAGCTTTATCAACAAGCACGAAAAAGCTTGACTCACATTATTGATGGTGATTTTCTCCTCAGCATACACTCTGCAGAATGATTCCTCCTTGCATGGGAGAATATGTAAGTAGGCTCTCACACCAAATTGATTATAGCTTATTAATATCCATTAGCTTAGCACAGAAAGTACTGGCGAATGACCTCAATTTGCACTTTTTTAAGAGAACCAGAGCTCTGACTAAAGGAAATATTCACTGACTTGAAATAACTTTGTTCCATGATTTGGCCTTTCCTCCCACTGGTGTTTTTCTCTAAAATGCAAAAAACGATGATGGAAATGAAAGGATGATTTGGTTTGAGGGATTTGTAGAGTCTTGAGAGTTTTATAAGTGCCTCTTGCCTTTCTTTTTGCTACACTTATTTCCATATTTACAGATATCTTCAGTAGTTTCTCATGTAAGGGTTTTTTTTCTTTATCCCTGACAGAGGGGCTTTGGTTATCTCTTTTAACACAACAGAGAATAAAAGACTTGAGATTGAAAGGGTCATGTGGACAGCTTTGGTGAAATTTACAGCTTTCCCTTGAATACCAAAAGGTCTTCAGTCCTGAGAGGGATAGCTGATCTGTGACGTTCATTATTACTGAGAAGAGATGTGTAGGCCCCGCAGTGATCATACAGAAGACCAACATAATTTATCTGAAACAAAAGGCTGAATTATGCTTAGAAAGGCTTCTCAGCTCACTGCAGCAGTGGACTGGTTTTTGGACTAATCAGTAGAGACAATGCACATTAAAGACTAAGACTAAGAGAAGTCCTCAGCTGGACTGAATGGTATTATAGTGACCATTTGTAGCTGAAGATCAGTTCAGATCAAGAAAGGAAAATTACCTCAGTGAAGCAATTAATAAAAACATTCAGATAAAGCCGCTGCATTATCCACACCAGCAAAGAGGTGACTGAATGACTTTTGTATTTAAAAGGAATCTATGACAACTAGTTACCTTAATATCACAGCTGATTGTTGCCACGATTCCTCTGATGACTACCTAAGAGGTAGACTTATGACACAGTACACCACATGAAATAAATTAGCAGTATTTGTTCACTATAGTTTTAGTTCCAGAAAACCACAAAGTCAAGCTCAGCCAGAATCCTGGCACATCGTCTGATCTCACAGCCAGCCGACAGAAGCTACTTTAGTCTGTCCACAATCGCTGTGCATCTGCAAACAACTTTGCAGCCCAGCTCTACCACAGCTCCTCCTTTCGAACTGCATCTGACTTAATTACTGTCATAAGGTGACTCTGCTGCCTGCTGTGTTCTGCACCTGGGTCTCACTACTATTCTCTCCTCATGCAGCTTTGCATTTACACATGAAAGGATGGGGAACGAGGTACAGATCCATGCTGCTGCAAGTGGAAATGATCTTCTTGTAATACAGTGGTCATGATGGAAACAGCCCTAAAGAATAACCCTGCAACCTTGCCCCAAGCTTACATTTCCACAGCTTTGTAAAATTTTATTACTTGTGTAGGCCAGTTATAGAATGAAATAGCCTTTTGTCATATTTCAGTTTATTCTGCCATGAATTCAGACGTCTGGGTTATAATTCTGTGCCTGATTTATAACTGTTTAGAATCAAAAAGAACAAATTTGCTAATAAATGTTTCTTTTCCTGAAGATATGCCATCAACAAACTATAGCAAGTTAGACTAAAATGTCAGAACTCTTAGTCACAGCTCAATTTCTTTTTACAGAACCTCAATGTGCATCTTTCCCCTGATCTTTTGAGTCACATCTCTCCCTCTCCAGGGCTGTGTAGAAAATCTAGAATAAAAAAGTGATTTGTTTTAATTTAGTATCATCACCATCATGAATTCAGTCAACAGGAAATATCTGCATAGGCGAACATATAAACTTATTCATTAAAACAGATCACGGACTCATCCTTATTCATGCCTCCTTTGTCAGTGTTCTTTGTATATAGGAACAGACACATGTGGGAATGTGTTAAACTTCAACCTGCACATGTTATTTCTGGACTCTGTCTGCCTCTGGTTTCTGTCAAGAAATTCATTTTTTCAAGAGGTGCAAGTGTTCAGTTTCTCACCAGTTCTCAGTGTAATGCAGACTGCTGAAGTCCATAAAGAGCACAAGCAGCACATCATTACCTGATGCCGGACTCAGTTACTGTGGGAACAGTATAAAATTTACAGAGCTTCACCTTTCAGTGTTTTTGTCCATTCCAGCCTAAGGTTAAAGCAACAGCAGCACTCTGCTGTGATGAACAGTTGCAGCCTGCTCATGATTTTGCAAGCATGCAGTACAAGGTGCAGTGATAGGTTCCTATGGAGATTTTCAAGTGTAATTCAATTTAGTTCAAATAAGTTT
This sequence comes from Aulonocara stuartgranti, assembly GCF_965226115.1. Taxonomy (NCBI): domain Eukaryota; kingdom Metazoa; phylum Chordata; class Actinopteri; order Cichliformes; family Cichlidae; genus Aulonocara; species Aulonocara stuartgranti. Next base: position 30,984,776 of record NC_138946.1, read on the forward strand.
TTCTGTATAGACCCTATAGTAATCAGTGGGCTCATATGACCCCCTATGAGCACAAATGTTCTTGAGAGTGGGAAGGAAAAACTCCCTTTTAACAGGAAGAACCCTCTGGAAGAACCAGGCTCAGAGCCGGGTGGCCACCCACCGTGACTGGTTGGAGGTGAGGAGGGGAAGCCAGGACAAAGACAGACTGTGGAAGAGAGCCAGAGATTAATAGTAACTAATTATTAGATGTAAAGTGGTGAATAAACACAGAGTGATTGAAAAGGTGAGTGAAGAAGTCACAAACACTCAGGCCCAGCAGCCTGGATCTATTGTAGTGCAATTAAAGGTGGACTCAGGGTCACCTGATCCAGCCCTAACTATAAGCTTTATTAAAAATGAAAGTCTTAAGCCTAATCTTAAAAGTAGAGGGTGTATGTCTCCGTCTCCTGAATTCAAACTGAGACCTAATTCCACAGAAGAGGGGCCTGGAAACCAAAGGCTCTGCTTGTTATTCTACTTTTAAATACTCTACCTTACCACAAGTTAACCAGAGCTCTGAGAGCAAAGTGCTCAATTGGGGTGATATAGTACTAAAAGTTTATTAAGATAAGATGGGGTCTGATTATTCAAGACTATCTGTGTGACGACCCTCCGAGCCTCACTCATAGCTTTGCTAGTATAACATAATCATGGTAGCTTGCACTGAGGTCTCTTGGGAAAATGAAACCTGCTTCAGGACTTCCATTTGAACACCTAGTATTTCTCAAACAGACAGCTAGGTCTCACATCAACACGCTCACTCCTCCTCCGCCTCTGCCGTAATGACTTACGCCTAGATGACCTCACGGAAGCTTACTGAGGGGGCTTCACCTACCTTGTCCTCACTGACCACCTCCCACAGTGCCATCTGGAACCTTTTTTTTCAAATAACAGAGGTCTTCTCTCTGTATGCGCTTGCCTGTTTATTTGACTGTGCATCAGTGCCTGTGTGCTCTGAAGCGTTGAGCAGCTCTGCACTGACATCCATGTAAACACTGCTCTGTGGCAAATTACGGATCTCACCTTTTATCTAACAGTAAAATCTGAACGATCCAGGGTGCATGTTTTCCACCCCCTTCTGTGTGCCTATCAGAATAAATTCACTTATTAAGAACACTAGAAAAATAGGCTTTGTTCTTATACAAAGCCTATAAATATTCATTGATATTTACTAAAGATGATTCCTTGATGATGAATTAGAACGATATATACTTATGTTTACTTTGCAATAAATATTTGATTTATAAATATTCTCTTCATCCAACAGGAAAATAACTTGAAACATTACATATGTGTATCTGCGGGTTTAATTTTAGCTCTGACTTCCTTTTTACCTGTCGAGGATCAAGGTGGTGGTCGTGGTATGACTATGTCTAAGCACATTGGTTAAGCTAGTAAGCGAAGACCAGTGTTATAGTTCATGTTTCTGTGACAGATGTGTGGCAAAGCATAAGAAATGATTAGTTGAGACATATTGTGTCCCCCTGAGAAAAAGTGTACGACTTCTTTGGTCTGAATTTGCTTTATACTTTCTATTTATTTTGTTGGCCCCATGCTTTAGATTCCCCCAAGCCTGACTTTACAGGCCTGTGCTGGAATTACTAAGACTGGAGAAACGCTATTATTAACCCGAAGAAATCCAAGCGTACCCTGTATGCCGCAGATTATTTTTCTGTTTTTACTTTGAGGGATAGAGGGGCATGGGGCGAGATGCTGCCATGGAGAATTTTGTGTGACAGAAGCTTTCAGTTTGTCTGTCTATCACTTTGTTAGATGTGAGACATGTAGGATATAAATACACTGCCTAGATACCCTTGTCTCCATCCTTCGCCAACCCCACCCCCCCTCACGTGGTCCTCTGATTGCACATTGCCCGCCTCCCATGGCTCCTCATGGAGGCTGGAGGTCCGCCTGAGTGCTAAGAGTGCTTTGCCCTCCATGACTCTGATAAGGACCTCAAAATAGCAAAAGCCTCCGTCAGTGTCAAATTGGCCAGCCACTGCAGTGTAATGAGCAAAACCACTGACAGGGCAGATGCAGCACTTTTATTGCATTAGCCTTGTCTTCGTTTCTGTCTCCATGTCTATGAGGAGAGAAGAGAAATTAGAAAAAACATATGTGAACTGGCAGAGCAGGATCTATTTTACTGGCCTAGAGAAGTGTACCTTTTAGGAAACATGTAACATTGCAGCACACAGTTGTTTGGTCTCTGGATCCACGTCTATTTTACTGGTCAGATAAAATGTCTTCACCATGTAGACAGACAAGCTGAGCTGCATGCAGTGACCCAGATAAAACACCTGGGGCCAGCAGGGAAAAAGACTGCACACACAAGAAAGAGCTTCGGTAAAGGGTGAAATAAACATAAGATATATTGTACATTTTATTTTATTGTTTTAAGTTCTACGTGGAGGTTTTACAGTGCTTGCTGTGGATATAAAAGCCACCCACACAATTCCACCAAGTTCACAATTCAGTTGTGATTAAATGATCATATCTATAGTGCAAATAATAAAAAGTTTTTTCCAGTCTCAGATCACATTAGCCTGAATTGATTTTAAACATCAGTTATTTCCCATAATAGCAAACCATAACCAGACCTTAACATCTCCTCATTAAAGGAAATGACCTGAGCTATTTCTGTGTTTTAAATTCACACATTAAATAGTGAGACTAGAGCTACACTAGTCTGTCTTTTTAACAGCTTTTTTTGGACAAGTTTGTAATGCTGGTCAAGTTACACTCCATAGACACAATACATTTAGAAAAAGTTTCACAGGCGTGTTATTATTTGACTACGTGGCAGGATTAGTAAAAGCAAACTTTTATCCACCGAGTAAATGTTTCCACGTCTCTTGTTCTCTGCTGCCACTCACGTGGTTCTGTGCCATTATATGCCTGTCCCGAGTGAAATTACTTCAAAATATCATGAGACAAGTAGGAAAAAGAGACAAGTTAGAAAAGAGGGACGCGATCAATTTCTTAGTACAGTTTGCAACACAAAACTGCAAGAAACCACAAGCGTAGCCATAAATTAAGTGAAACTGAGATCTGGCAGACACACACCTGGATAACTGACAACTTCACTCCCTCAGACATAGACACAAGGATTCATTTTTCACAAAAATGCTAGCTGGCAGAAAAAGTCCATATGTATTAATGTGTGGTTCAGAAATGCCAAGATGCTTTCAGAGTCGGACCAGCGAGGCAGACAGAAAATGAACCAGACCACTGAGCTTGTTCACTCTGTGTATGAACATAGAATACTACACTAAATGATTTACTAATGCACTGACTCTGAAATGGAGTAACAGTGCATTATGTGAAAAAGCATGTCAGCCCTTAAGATATGAGTTAATTACTCAGTTGGTGAATCTTTGACTGTGTGAGGAGCTGAATCAGCAAAGTCCACAGAGCTTAAACAGCTGACTCTGTTGCCTTTCCATTATCAGCACTGAAGTGGTTTTTGTGCCAAAACCGATCAATGACATCTAAACGTATGTAGATAGAGGTATTATTACTACATTAGGTTGTCCCTAATCTGTGTTCAGGGAATGTTGCCTATACTTAGAAAGTCTAGAAATACAAAAAATATAGTTTGAACTGTCAAAAGCATTGTCTCTCTGTCCCCTGATGTTATAATTGGGCAAAAACCCTGTTATAATCCTTTGGAGGTCAGTTACCTCAGCAGGGTAAGAAATAGACCTCAGAACAAACAGTCACTAGTTTGAGTCTTTCTTGTGTAAATAGGGTCTGTTCATGACTTCTCATAAGAAAGATTTATTTAAATTATTTTGTTCTAATAGTTTAAAAATAACATAAACCATTTTTTTCATACATTTTAAGAAAGCTGTCCAAGCAGCATTCAGTATGTGAACATCCAGTCTTTAGTGTTGGCATTGTTTTTCTTTTGTGGCTACTTTTTTGCCTAAGACTAGACATTGAAAAAAGATGGTGAGCAAATGGTTTTTAAACTTTGAAATGCCATCCATCCATCCATCCATCCATCCATTTAAATTCTTAAATGCTGGAGCCTATCCCAGCTGTCATAGGGCGAGAGGCGGGGTACACCCTGGACAGATTGCCAGTCTGTCACAGGGCTAACACACAGGGATAGACAACCACCATGCCATGCCACCGTGCTGGCCCTACAGTGGCCAGCACGGTGGCATGGTGCCTCATCGACTAAGGGACCATGGCAGATAGCTGAAAAAGGCATCAGAAATTATTTTGGTATCCTAAATCTTTCTCTCCAATTTTGGACCAGCTTCATGTCTAAACTTAGCAGATCCAAGTATTTTATATAATCCAGTTTTTTTACTATGGGTGATTGGTATAAAGCATATAATAGAAAAATGTGTTCACAGTGTAAATTTTAGATGAGAGTCAGATGTATTGCCATACATTGAAAAGCCCCATTTTCTATGTCTTTGACCATATGTTTCATAATATGGCCATAATTTGCCATACACAGAATCCAGTTGGCATGCTGGCTTTCAGAGTTATTATTGGGCTGTACACTGTGACAAACATGGATACTACAGGCACAGTCTAAATGAATGTACTCCCTAGGACTAGCTGTTGGTCCTACCAAAACGATAAATATTTTTCCACAAGCAGTAAATGCAAGACCCTCTAAATTTCAAGGTGGACACACAATCAGGTGTGTGTGTGTGTGTGTGTGTGTGTGTGTGTGTGTGTGTGTGTGTGTGTGTGTGTGTGTGTGTGTGTTGTGCTTTATCCATCCATCCTCTTCCGCTTGTCCTTAACTAAAATTAACTTTAATGTCAAGCTATTTGATAAGTGACCATTGACTACAATCATTGCAGGCAGAGGAAGGATTTGGTGCAGACCAACTTTTAATATTATTATTTATCAAATTCTTTTATTACAGAGCTTAACATGGAACAATGGAGCACTTGTGACCTCTACTAGCATTTAGCAGCAACCCTATTTTGGTAGTTGACTGCACTGCTACAATGCTGCTAATGAGCCCAGCATACCAGGGCTGTTTCCATGCTTCCTAAAAGGCCATGTGACAATTTTGTATATCATAACCTATCTGGCTTTCATGGTCCATAGAAGATGAGACTACTGACTTTTTCATTTTTCATTTTTCTTATTCATTGAACCTTTTTAACATTTTAATAGATTGGAATCAAAGTGTGTACAGATATTAAATAAACCCCTCTAGAAGTTCAGATAATTAATGAACCAAATTAACACGAGTCTATGCACCGATGTCCTTCTGTCTAAATTTAAATGTTCTATTTTTTTTTCAATTACAGTTGTGTGCATTCTTGCTTAGTATGATGCAAAACTATCATTGCCAAGACCCAAGAAGAACTCCACTTCGTGAAACACAAGTGTTTGCTGCAAATACCAGCAATGCTGGTGAATGTTGACTCTCTTTTGGCAAAGCGAGCTGAGGGGATTTTGTTTCATCTACTTGCAAAAGCGCCAAAGCATCCATCTGGTATTTGAAAAGCTGTACATCCAATGAGTAAATCCAGTCACAATATTGCAATATTGCCTTTGATCACTGTGGGAATTTCCAAGTGGAGATGTTAGATGCATGCCAGTGCGAGAGGAAAAACAAATGGCTTGCCTGGGGTGAGAGAGCAGCCGAAGGCTTGTGTGCAGTCTGCTGGTACACGTGTCTGGCTTTGGCTATAATGAGGACACCACAGAGTCACTGTTTGTAGTGTTTACGGCAACTGGGGCACCTCAAGGTCACACAGAGTCACAATACACAGCAGGAAGTTTTTTCAAAAGCAAACAATTTGTCTATTACTGCTCACGTTTATATGCATGAGCATCACTGAAGTTTATGTCTTGATACATGCTCAATCATCCAGGTAAGTAAATCCCAAAAGATTGATTCTGTTCATCTGGATGTAACGTTTTCAGTGGGAGAAACGTTTCGTCAGGTGACTTCTTCAGTCTCAGCTGACTGCAGGTTTCCCCAACCTCATAAATACTACATTTGCACAATGACTGAAACCAGCCCACTGAATGAGCAATGGGCTGGGAGGTCAGTTCCTTGATCACTGAAGTTTAAACTTTTCACACGCTTCCAAGTCATCGGTTCTAAAAGCAACCTGTTCAGGCACCAAATAATTTGGCTTGTTGCCACTTTACACCTTCCTATTAGACCATGTAGTTACTGTACATAATGAAAGTTTTATGCAGGAATTACAGCCCCATCATTTGCAACAATTTTCTAAACCTCAGGAATCTTTCAGCCATGATTCACGTCCTGAACTATCCCTGTAAATCCCTGGGAACACCAACACCCACAGACTGTATGCTCACACCGGAGTGATTGAAAACACCTGCTAGATCCTGCTACTGCTACTTTTTACTCAGAGATTTGTAACATTTTGCTCAATAAATGAATATATAATAAAAGCTGGTGTTTCCATTTGTTTAATTGAGTTGTCTTAATCTATTTTTTGGTTGTTGTTTGAAATTCAGAAACCCTATATAATAGTTTTAGTCTTTAGATGCTCATTAACCTGATTGAACAGGGATAGTTTCCTGCTCCTGCAGTGGACTTCAAAAGTGTTCTTCCTGAACTTAGAGGCTAATGGTAACAGCAGTGATTATTTAGAAGTTAAGATAATGATTCACTTTGAAAGGTAATATTGCTTTTAGCTACAGTGCAGTCATCATTGCAGAGACACTAAAACCACTTATGTGATTCCCTGGTGTCATTTTGATGGAAGAATAACCATCACTGTTATGTGATTAGTTTTAGAAACTTTATCTCTTTATTTCTCTCAACTTTACAGTTTTTGCCCACTGCTTGAACACATTTTGCAAAACTCCGCTCTGTGCCAAAACTGTACACACAAGTACACATGACACAACACTGGGAAATATACCATTCACATCTGTGCCAAATTGAAACTCTACTCCCAAAACCTAAACTCTGCTGTCAAAACCTGACATTCCTTTGTCAAAATGTAACTCTGTTGACAAAATGACACATACTTGCATCATATGCAAACACTGACAGATCAGGGGGAACACACTAGTCTTCTTTATATAAAACACTGCAGTCCTTGATTTCCATTGTTTATTCAGAAGGCACATTTACAGGAGACACATTTTCAAACAACCAAAAACGCAAATAGACCTACTCAATATTGTACATTGCAGTACCATGAATTCAGATAAAGCAAAAAAAAACAACAACAACACAATAATACTGCAATAGAAAAAACACTATACTGTAAACACAAAAAACCATGACAATTGTGCATAAGTGGGCTCATGGATCCCGCCGTCTGTTGGGGTCTGGCCACAGGACCTCATCAACATCGCAAGCTATGTCCTCTCCCGCTAGGCACCGGGGAAAATATCCTCTTGCATGTCGAAACCATCCATGGATTGCTGTCACCTGAATGTCGCCGCAGGCCTGTTCCATTGCCTGCAGAAGAGGCATGCAGGCATGTGGTTGGCGGTCATATACTCGCCATCTCCAAGCCGAAAAAAATTCCTCTATAGGGTTCACAAATGGTGAGTAAGGGGGCAAGTATACCACTTCAAATTGATTGTGGTTTGAGAACCAGGCCTGGACCAGAGCAGCCCGATGGAAACTGACATTATCCCATATCACCACAAACCTGGGCTGATCTGGTCTGTTCTGTACAACTATATCATGGAGAGCATCTAGAAATGTGAGTATGTGTTGGCTATTGTATGGACCTAGTATTGCATGATGGTGCAGAAGCCCTCGAAGGCATATGGCGGCACATAATGTGATGTTTCCCCCGCGCTGCCCTGGGACGTGCACAATTGCCCTTTGGCCAATTACATTACGACCCCGTCGTCTTGTTTTGCTCAGGTCGAATCCAGCTTCATCAATGAAAATGTATTCATGAGGCTGTGCAGCTCCATCCATGGCCAAGATTCTCTGAAAAAAAGGGGAACATATCACTGTACTACAGTGCTACACATACAGCACCCTCACCCCATCACACAGGTACCTGTGTAGCTCTCAGAATAGATCCATGTGGTACTGATATGGTACATATTCAGCTGCTACTGGACTTCACCAATACTCTATTGTAAATGTAAGGGACAGTTACACGTACCCGTACATATTCAGCTCGAAGTCCTTTGACCGTGTCACTGTTCCTCTCGAATGGGACTCTGTAGAGCTGCTTCATGGTGATGCTGTGTTTTCCCAAGATGCGTCTGATGGTGGTGATGCTCACATGGTCTATGTTGCTGAACACTTGCCTGTCTGCAAGTATTTTCCGTCGTAGCTGGTGGAGACGGATGGCATTGTCTGCCCTCACTAGGTCCACAACGGCAAGTTCCTGCTGTTGTGTGAACAGGCGTTGCCGTCCTCCCCCAGAAGGTCTTCGAGTCATTCTGGAGAAATACAACCACATATTGTCATCGGTTTGCTTATTTTTCTTACAATACTTTACTGTATGTACTGTGTCATCCACTGTACAACACTGTACTTCAATATAAGGAATCAGCCACTTTGGCTGCAAAAGGAGCATTAGCACCCCGTACACTTGATATGGTAATGTGATATACTGTAGAACAGTGCTATGAAACCATCTGAGTAGAGCAGAAGGTATGGAGGTGAAGACATACCTGTTTTCTAGTCGGAATGTTCGTATTACAGATGCCACTGTGAAGCGGCTTAGATGTTCTCTGCCCAGCTTCCCTCATAGTCAGGCCATGGTTGATGACATGGTCCACCAAAGTTGCTCTTATTTCATCAGAAATATGGGTCCGTGCATGGCCTCTTCGGCCTCCTCCTCCTCTTCCTCCTCCTCCTCTACCTCTTCCTCTTCCTCTTCCTCTTGCTCTCCCTCCATCCATGCTTGCAAAGTTCTCTGTCAGTGCGCCCCAGGGTGGCTGTGGCTACAATGTAGCTTGCCATCACCAGTGTGTGAATGTGTGTGTGAATGGGTGGATGACTGGATATGTAAAGCGCTTTGGGGTCCTTAAGGACGAGTAAAGCGCTATATAAATACAGGCCATTTACCATTTACCATTCTTGAAATGGCTACGCTGAGGGCTTTTTGTAGTTGGCTAATTGGTGTTCGGTTTTGCAAGTAAGTGCCTTCAGGTGTGTATTTGAGTGGTTGCAATTACCCGATGTGTTTTGTATTTTGGATACATGTGTTTTCCAAATGGCACCCTGAAATTTCATTTTGTGAGCGAAGTGTCTTATGTATGAAATGGAGTGTAGCATGCAGGACCATGTGTGTTGCATAATTGGAACTGGGGTGCAAAGCAGCGCTTTTGTTTAAGGTAGGGGTACATGTGTTTGAGGTATGGTAACAAAAGCTTCAACTTGTGTTACTTTAGTCTAGGCATGGGTTCATGGTGTTCAAGCAACGGGCAAAAACTGTAATAGGGTAACATAATATTACTCTGCATTTTTTAAGAAGGCAATATCCTCATTGCTGTTTTATTCAACCGGGGTTAATCCGCTGCCTGACATGTCTCGCTCACCCTGTCCATCCAATTCCCAACAAGTGTGGTAAAAGTAAGATTGGCTGAGTAAGAAAGAGGGGGGGGGGGATTTGTGAACACAATGTAGGTTTAGTGAAGGCAGCTGGAGTTTTGAGTGAATGGAGAAAGAAGGAGTGTTGTTCTGAGTGCTAGAAGTAAATCTGAGACTTCAAGAAGTCTCCAGCCACCTCTATTATTCAAAAGACACAAGGAACACAATGAAAACAAAAGAGGCAGTGGACTGTGTATAGACGTGTGTGTGTGTGTGTGTGTGTGTGTGTGTTGTGCTTGGTTCAACTTCTTACCATGTCAAACTAGAATGTTTGATGCAGTCGGTGCATAATTCAGAAGCATTGTATCTGCCTATACTCTCTGGGACAAATTATACTATAGACCAACCAGAGGCATCAGTTTTGTTCCGTTTTTAATTCAGCTTAGTTCAGATTCCAAAGGGGATTTTCTTTTTGTGAGAACATTTATAGTATTAAGGGCAGCGGGCATCAATTTATATTTAAGGTGCTGATGCTGATTCAGTTCACTCACTGCAGTCTACCTTCTTTACCAGCTTTATAGCATCTAGGGTTTTAAAATCAGTTCTACAGCTCAAATGACATCTTTCTGAAGTCAATTAGTTAAATCCAAAAGGGGCAGTGAATATCAGAGTAGAAAAACAGATCACAGTCTGGACACAAAGAAAAATCAACAGAAATTTAATTTTGACTTCTGTTTCAAAATTTAAGGTGCATTTACATTTATCCAAAACAGTTGTAGTTCCTACTAAAAGAACTTGTGTGACTATTTAATTTGAGAAAATTAGCAGACAGTGTGATTTCATTTCAGTCAGTGATTTACAACAGTCGATGAGAGAACAAGGTGTAAGAATGGCTTTAGGTTTAGCAGACAGATAGAGATGGATGTCATCAGTGGGGCGATCGTGGCTCAAGAGTTGGGAGTTCGCCTTGTTGCCGGTTCGAACCCCGGCTCTGACAGTCTTGGTCGTTGTGTCCTTGGGCAAGACACTTCACCCGTTGCCTACTTGTGGTGGTCAGAGGGCCCGGTGGCACCAGTGTCCGGCAGCCTCGCCTCTGTCAGTGCGCCCCAGGGTGGCTGTGGCTACGATGTAGCTTGTCATCACCAGTGTGTGTGAATGGGTGGATGACTAGATGTGTAAAGTGCTTTGGGGACCTTAGGGACTAGTAAGGCGCTATACAAATACAGACCATATAAACATTAAAATGTGTGCAAATTTTCCTTAAGATGTGACCCACAGGTAGGAGATAAATAATAAATGACAGAGCCCTGGGGAACTCCACTGACAACTACGCAAGCTGAAATTATTTAATTGTACATATTGATTGCAATATGAGTACAATTTAAACCAGGCCTGTGAGATGTCAACAAGCATATTTTATCTCTTCAAAGGCATATCATGAGAGGCTTTATCAAAAAGGTAAATTTGCAATTGGATGATAATTATTTAGGTTGAAAGGATTTGCACCAGGTTTCTTAAGAATTTTAATGAATAAGAGACTAGGGAAGAATGTATAATGTCAGCTATTAAAGTGGAAGGAGGGGACAAACAAGATGAGTGGGAAGTGGATAAAGATGAGAGGTAGAAGGTGTAGATTTAACAAATCCAGATATTTCCTCAACAATTCAAGCTAGAAAAAAGAAGATGGGATCAGACAGTATATATATATTTGGACTGACCTAGAAGAGCCTTCTTGAGTGGTCAGTAGATGGTCAGTAGATGTTGTTTACAGTAGACAAAAGAGTCTTAGCTGTTCCTTCACCAGTAATTAGTGTTAAATAATATTCAGATTTAGCTGTAAATAGAGTGTTCTTATCATTTATGAACTACAAGACCAGCGTTAGTAATAAGGTGTTCCAAGCAGCAGCCTTTAACTTTAGCTGATGTAGTTATGGGGTGAAATAGAGAGTGGGGTGCATGAAAGAAAATGACAGAAAAAGAAATAATCAAAGTTCTCAAAGGAAGACATCGAAGTCTGCTGTTACAGAAGGATACCTATTCATCAGAAGTAGATAAATTGTGTCTATTAGGCAGGCTGTCATTGGAGAAGATAATAATAATATCAGTTTTCTTAATGCTGCATGAAATAGAGTCAAAAGAGTTTGATGTAGATAATATTAAACGGACATTTTTAGACCTCAGCTTATGGTCAGATATCGAAAGGTCAGATGCTGTACAAAATTGAAGAATGACACCAGAGAATAAAAATAAGCTAGATCGCATATATATATGTATATATATATATATATACATATATATATATATATATATATATATATATATATATATATATATATATATATATATATACATATATATATATATATATATCCATTGGGAAGATGGCCCCAACTGACCGAGTGCTCAGTGAATACCTCAGGCAGCAGAAACCCAAGAAAGAGGAGGGAGACGAGGAACCATCATGGAAGGACAGGCCCCTGCACGGTATGTACCACCGGCAGATAGAGGAGGTGGCTGATATCCAGAAATCCTACCAGTGGCTGGACAAAGCTGGACTGAAAGACAGCACAGAGGCACTAATCATGGCAGCACAAGAACAAGCTCTGAGTACAAGATCCATAGAGGCTGGGGTCTATCACACCAGGCAAGACCCCAGGTGCAGGCTGTGTAAAGATGCCCCAGAGACAATCCAGCACATAACAGCAGGGTGCAAGATGCTAGCAGGCAAGGCATACATGGAACGCCATAACCAAGTGGCCGGCATAGTGTACAGGAACATCTGTGCCGAGTATAACCTAGAAGTCCCGAGGTCAAAATGGGAGATGCCCCCAAGGGTGGTGGAGAATGACCGAGCTAAGATCCTGTGGGACTTCCAGATACAGACGGACAAAATGGTGGTGGCTAACCAACCGGACATAGTGGTGGTAGACAGACAGAAGAAGACGGCCGCAGTGATCGATGTAGCGGTTCCGAATGACAGCAATATCAGGAAGAAGGAACACGAGAAGCTGGAGAAATACCAAGGGCTCAGAGAAGAGCTCGAGAGGATGTGGAGGGTGAAGGTAACGGTGGTCCCCGTGGTAATCGGAGCACTAGGTGCGGTGACTCCCAAGCTAGGCGAGTGGCTCCAGCAGATCCCGGGAATAACATCGGAGATCTCTGTCCAGAAGAGCGCAGTCCTGGGAACAGCTAAGATACTGCGCAGGACCCTCAAGCTCCCAGGCCTCTGGTAGAGGACCCGAGCTTGAAGGATAAACCGCCCGCAGGGGCGCGCTGGGTGTTTAAGATTTTTTTTTTTTATATATGTATATATATATATATATATATATAGACATATCTATCTAGATATAGATATATAAAATCACCCAACACAATAAGACAATACTGTCCACCTCTCATCATGAGCGCAGGGGAGGGACAGATGCAGGAACACCTGATTAATTAAGCTGTGCAAAACCATCGGGTTGCTGCCAGGTCGCAGTCAAAAAGAAAATTAAACTTATAGTTGTCCAGCAGATTGCAAAAAAGAAGACCCTGGTGGATAAATGTACATTAAATACCCTGAAGAAGATTTTATTTGACCAAACTGTAGCAACCTCACTGTGTTAGTTAGCACACAGTGGCCTGTGTGATAGTTGAAGTTTTCTATAGGCACAAAATAAATGTATGTCTGATGGGCATGACAGAAAATATTCCAGTGGTGAAAATCCAGTGCTGGTGGTGACTTAAAAGAATTAAACAGAAGCTGAAGAAGCTCCACTGCTGTCTACTAATATACTGGTTTAACTGGGTGGAAGGTGGAAATGGAAAATGCAGAAGTTTCCAAATGGGGATGGCAGGGTGACAGCAACAGAATGAAGACTGATGAAAAAGAACTCCAGTAGAAAATGACAGCGTATACACTGTCCATTAAATGAAGAGACAGCAAATTTTCAGTGGAGGGCTCAACTGGCAGACTTTAACCCCCGAGTACACCCTTACTGCTTCCATAGTAAGAGGGTAAGCAGCCAGATGCTGCTAATCCATTCAATTAATCAATCATCAGTAGGTGTGACCACATCTATAAAAGCAGAGGTTTTGGTGGTATTTTACTGCAGCACTGGATAGTGAAGCTTCTATTAAATATTTAGGATGGCAGGTGAGAACTTTAATTTCTTTGATGTGAGCTTATCAAATTTTTGACACCTGTATAAAAAAGGTATCTGTATCAAAATTGCTTTCAAAGGCCATGCTCAGCTCTCCGCCTGCATGACCTGATGGTAGTCATGTCTGTGTCTGGCAGCAGGGATAGGAGGCTGGCTGAATAGCTACACAGTCTCTTGGCTTTGACCCATCTTTCCAACAATAAACATGGAGCCATGGTTCTGGATTTGAGTTAGTAGGGAACTTATATGTAAGGGTAAAAAAACATCTGATTCAACCACACTGCAATATGAAAATATTTTTCCACCAGTACTCTAAAGACAAATGCATTTTATGTAGGCTTCATTGTGCTGTAGTACATTGAAAGCACTGACATGCCTTGTTTGTATAGTGCAGGATTAAACTGGCATGACAGCAATGAAAGACTAAGAGTGGAATTTCAGGTCCATTGGAATGCCATTAGACATTACCATCTGGCTGATCCATGAATGATCGTATACTAGGAGTCATATTGGCTATGCAGGAGCTTTGATGAACAAATCCCTATTCTACAGCAGAGTGAGAGTCACAAATGGGCATCCAAACAGACAATTTAATTGAAGACATGTTTTGGTGTTTTGGGTCTTTGTTTCTGTTTCAGTGTATGACTGAAATATAAATGACCCTTTCTCGGGTTTATTTATTCATGAAAAAAAAAGAATTTACAAGCAAAAGCACAGCTGAAGTCACATATATAGGTGAAAGGTACTTAGCTTCTACCTATATGTGACCAAAGGTCATTAAGCAATCAGCTGAAGGGCAACAGTGCACCAACACATCAGCAGGAACAGGAAGAAGGTTGAAATAGGTTTAAGCTAAACAAGGAATTCTCATTGGATCTGCCTTGACAGCTTCCATAATAATTTTAAACTCAAACAGAGAAACTAGCTTTTTCAGCTCTACATCATTTCCCTATGGGCTGTGGGAGCACAGTACATTCAAGCCCTTTGGTCTAATTCTGTTTGCCTCAATGAGACAAAGAAGAAAAAAATCACACAGTTTCAAACACAGTTATTTTCCACCAGGTTTTCAAGACACACAGCAGCTTGGAAAGCAGAGCAAGCTTTACAGACGAAGTGTTGAAAAAGTTTACAAGGAACAATGACAAGACGTTCAATGTGACGTATAAATCTCTGTGCTCCGCGACAGATGCTGCTGAAGTCACAGACAGTGGGAGGAAGACTGTGTTTATCAAGCACTCTTTTATATAACAATAGACATGCAGGTGTTTTTTAGAATCCTAATGACTACATACTGTGGGTAGGTTATGAGTTTGTAAATATTAGTGTTGTAATAACAGCAGGGCACAATGGGCACAATGTATGTGGAAACTCTTAGACATATTATGTTATACCTTTTCTTGTAGAACAATTAGGAGACTAGACAGAAAACAGGGAACAGTGTGGTGGGAACAGGGGTGGTGTGCAACATATGTGGGAACTATAGATGGGTAGAAAACTAACATCCACAGTGACCCGGAAGAAGTAGCTCTGTACAATAACATCAATAGATGACAGCTAATATCGAAGCTGGAAAGTGCAACTGGACTAAATGATGCCCAGCCACACGCGATGACAGATGCTGAGCTAAGGATGAAGACTGTGGCCAGAGGAGATGCTTGCAGATGTGAACACTGCTCTGAGCCCAACACACGTCTACCGGTATCAGTGAAACTACTCACATATGCTACTGCCACACTAATCCTAGAATAATTTGGGTATGATCAAAGTTAACTACGGTGCAGAAGGTGAGCTTAATGAAAAAGAGGTACAACAAGATATTCATGAGTGAGGCTTTAGAAATTGCCAAGCAAAGGCTCACAGCTGTGGTCATTAGGCTCAAGGTATATAAGACGGAAGCAAATAATAAAATAAAAAGAATAAAATATAAGATAGAAATGCAAAGTGGCTGATGGCCCTAAGTGTAGACCACAGCAACTTCCCAGACCAAGAGCCAGTCAATATCTCAATGAGTCTTCGGAGTCGAGAGCTGCACAGCACAAGGACCTGACTGGAGAAAGTAACAGCACACCATGATTGCCTGACAATGCAGGACAATCTTGATCATTAAGAATCCCTGCAAGGGTACAATATCATCAAACTACTAGCTGATTACCTGCCTCGCCACAATATGGAAACTCCTCTCAGTCATCACAGCAACTAAACTGAATATGTGCATGGGCATGTGACCTAATACATGGGTACAGCTCAGAAAGACATTGGAAATAATACCAGAGGGCCAAAGCAACAGCTCTTGGTTGACAGAGCAGGTTGATAGACTCCAAGGCCAGGCAGACCAACCTGCGCACCACTGGCATTGACTACAAGAAAAACTTGAAACTCAATGCCCCACATGTGGATACTGGTGTGCTAATAACATTCATCAGGGACTTACTGGGACTGTGGAAGACAACACACAAATCACCATCAATTGTGTGCTATACCAAATTCAAATTCAAATTCAAATTTTATTTGTCACGTACACAGTCATACACAGTACGATATGTAGTGAAATGCTTGGACAACTGCTCGTGACCTAAAGAAAACAAAAAAGGAAAGGCTATGAATAAGATAGGAAATAAATATGAAAAATTAAAAAGGGTAAATTTAACTAGGAAGGAATAAAATATAAATTAAGGTTAAAAATGAAATAACTGTACAACACAAATTAGAATGAAGGGTAAATTTAACTGGGAGAATAAGATAAAATATATAAATTAAAGTTGAAAATAAAATAACTGTACAACAAAATACACAATACACAATATAGAACTATATAAGAATGTATGAAGAAATCTAAATATAAATAAATATATACACAATAACAGCAGCTGTACAAGTATTAACTGGAAATGAAGAATATAGTGACCAGTGTTGTGCAAAAACAATGTCCAGAAAGTCCAGTGTGTGTGTAAGAACCATATGTGTGGGTCAGTACTGTGTGGTGGTGTGATTGAGAGACCGTATCGCCTGCGGGAAGAAGCTCCTCCTCAGTCTCTCTGTGTTGGTCTTCAGGGAGCGGAATCGCTTTCCTGACCTCAACAGAGAGAACAGTCTGTTGTTGGGATGGCTGAGGTCCTTCACGATCTTCCTGGCCTTGGTCCAGCACCGCCAAGGTGACGTATTGTCCCTGCTGCTGTTCCGCATATACATTAAACCCCAAGTCCATTCACTACCAAGAGTTGATATGAATTCAGGACTGAAGTGGTCATCAGCAACCTCCTGTACAAAGCGAACATCAAACTGTAGGCTGAGACTAAATAAAATATTCACAACTGATCCACCTAACCTCAGGATGTCATTTGAACTGGATAAGTAAATGGCCTGCATTTGTATAGCGCTTTACTTAGTCCCTAAGGACCCCAAAGCGCTTTACACTACATTCAGTCATTCACACACTGGTGATGGCAGCTACATTGTAGCCACAGCCACCCTGGGGCACACTGACAGAGGCAAGGCTGCCGGACACTGGCGCTACCATTCCCTCTGACCACCACCAGTAGGCAAACATGGGGTTAGTATCTTGCCCAAAAATATTTGGCATGCAGCCAGGAGGCAGCCTGGGATCAAACCACCTACCTTCTGATTAGTGGCTGACCTGCTTTGCCACCTGAGCTACAGCCACCCAGTATGAGCTAAGGAGAGGAGGTGAGCTCATTGTCCAGTCATTTGGACTGGATAAGGAATGCTTGCAGGTGGAGCTACAAGAAGCCAGAATAGCACATATACAGGAAAGCTAAAACTAGCTGAGTGTTGCCAAACGGGAAGTCCAACTGAAGTCCAGCACCCTGAGGCTCTATGACCAACTGAAAAAGGACGTTTATGTTGACTAAAGGAAAAAAGTGGGGACAAATAGCCAAATGATATCACATTGGATATTTGCAGGATGACTCTGAGAAGATTGAGATTTCAAACTAAATAAATAATAAAAACAAAACCTGGAACAAAAGAGATAAGCTCTATGTCATCTTGTCAACAACAAGATGAGCATAATTTCTGATTTTTACTTTTTTTTAATGTTAAAATGTAGGAAAGGCAAGATTTTAGATTTTCATCTCATACATAATGATTGAAGTTCCCAAACGTTATTGAAGATGCACATTAAATCGAAGTATTTATATACACATTATAGAGTCATATTTATATATATATATTGGTACTTTGTAATCTTGGTGTTAGGAGGGTTTGTACATATTATTTGGTGTTTCCCTTAGTCTACAAACACAGCTTTTGGAACGTTGAGAAGCTTTGATTGCCCCTTTTTTGATAATCGAGTTTTAATGCTACATCACAGATTCCAAATACAAACCTAGAGAGCAGAGCCTGAACACAAGCGTGTGGTTGAAACAGCTACACCTGATTCATACCACAATATTGCCTGAATTACAGATTTTGATGTTATGTAATACAATTCAAATGCATTCTAGCATTATTAGACATACTTCTATATTTAGATATAATTGCTGCAGTAATGATGTACACAGTGAGCACTGTGCTTATTTTAAACGAGGCTTTTATGAGATCTATCACTGACAAATGTTGGTTGATCCTGTCAAAGACAAAAGCAGCTTAAAGTATATGAGATTATTTTTGCTGTTGTGAAACAGTTTGAACGAACCGGAACAGTTCGTATAGCATTTTTCAGGCTGCACCACTTGTCATCACAGACATGACATACAAGACTGGGGTTGCTCTTTCATGTGAACAAGGTGATACGGCAGCTGTCAATGGGATGACAGTTGCAAGCAGGTATGAGCAGGACTGGCCAGGTAAAGTTAATATTTAATTAAAGCCGGCCATATACTATTGGCCACAGTAACAGAGTGTTAAGTTCAGCATTTCACACATGATAGATTCCTCTAGAACTGAAAGAGTATTTACAGATTCATGTTTTATTGCTGGCCTTTATTATCTGTCAATGTGTTTTTGTACTCATATTACCAAATTTTTAATGTAGTCAAGGAAACTTGATATTTTTATTTTCTTAGTCAAAATGCTGTACACAGCAATACAGTATACAGAAGGCAGAGGTACCCTATTTATCTGCAACTGCAGATAAGTTACCATAACTACAGCATATGGCCCCAGTAGTGAGGGCCTCCCACATTGTGTCAACTATAAATTCTAGTCTGTGTGAGTGATGCTTTCGGTAGCTATGGAAACCTAATATAATAGAACCCCCCTCCCCCCTCCCTCCCTCCTCCTCCTCCCTGGCGCGCTCTCTCTCTCTCTCCGGTTTATCTCCATGTCTCTCTCCCTCTCTCCATCCCCAGCAAGGCTCTTCAGTCTACTTTGCGCATGTACAGTCAGCCAAATAGAGCATTGCATCGACTCCAAGATGGCGAAAACACGTCTGGCTTGGCTCTTGACTCTCCTCTCAACTCAGTGTAAGTGCAAAAATTATTTTAACCGACTACTACTTTGTCTTTTATCCGCTCGAGGAAGGTGGCCGCCAAATGCCATCCACTACTACATCTGTTTGGTCGATTTTTCTTTTACACCAACAGTAAGTGGAAAAGAGAGTGCCTCAGAAGTAACCGTGTAGACTCAACTAACGTTAAACTTAAACCAGACTGACAGCGAGTTCGGTCTCTTCGACGTGAAGTAAATATAGTTAATGAAGTGACCAAAATAGTCGCCATTTTTAACTTAATGTCAACGCGAGTCTGGCAAATGCACGGCTGGAGTGATTGTTTGAAGCGTCCATTGTTACTGAAAAACATCGCTCAGACTACTCTCAAGTATTGATTTTATTGGAATAATGCCGCCGTTAACAGGAGTGACAGATATATCTACATGTAACTACACATCAGGAAAGCAGGGCTGTCTGAGCTGAACGTTCAGATCTTCAGTTTAGCGGCACATTTGGAGTCGCTAAGCCGACACGTTTTCTGTGTGCGCGTGTCCTGGCTCTGAAAAAGTTTCTCTACAGCATGAAGACAAACTTTTCGTTGGGAAATTAAACATGAATCAAGGCGGTTTCGTAGCTTGTGCCGTTAACTATTTAACGCGGGTTTGAAGCTGCGGTGATGATGTTGGAAGTACTGACGCGAGATAACGGATTTTTCCTACAGCGGAATAAAAGCAGGCTGACCGCGGGAGGAGCCAGGCAGACCAGCAAAGCGTCCTCCACCCCCCTCCTCATCATCCTTCTCCTCCACTCCAACGCTTTCAAACCGCGACACGGCTGGTGAACCGACAAAGCCGAAATAAAATTAATTCTTTTTATGCTAACCGTATCCACCTGAAAGTCCTCATAACCTTATCAGTCCGATACCTAGAACAGAAAAACAGACACCTGTAAGAGCGGAGCGGTTTGTTTAAATATTCATGCGCGAGCTCCTAGTTCCTTTACACGTTCCTCACACGGTTTGACGATATTTGTCATAAGACAAATAAGTCGTATTCATTCATATGATTTTACATAAATTTAAAATTTATTATTTGCTCAGAGCCGTGGGGAAGGGTCTTGAAGTTCAGGGTGCTACTGTAGACGGAAGGTGTTTTACGCTTGCGTGGTGGTGGTTGGGGGGAGTACTAGACTAAAAATTGTTAGTATACTTCATACACATTTTATTTAACAAGTCTGAGTCTGATTTTCAGTAAATATTCCACTCATCTAATGCAACTGGAAACTTAATTAAACAGAGTTGTCTTCCAACGAGCAGACCCCGAAGCACAAAGCAGACAAGAATAAACCAAAACAAAGATGAACAGATCCAACAGTCTGTTCCACACAGCCAGAAAAACACATTTTAAACATCCTGAAAGGACAATAACAAATACTGTGCTCTGTGAAAAGGTTCACACACCAATGAGCAAAGTCATTATGAAGCTAGAAAATGGTAGGCCAGTCTCTGAGGTTCAGTTCGATTGAAAGTTACTGTTCAAAAAATGTCTAGTGGGAAAAAGTTTGATGGCTGAAACGGCTCCTCGGATGCAGATAACATGTTAAACCCACTGCCAGTGGAAGTAAGTAAATGTGCCTGTTTATAAATCACTTTGGCTCAACTTCTGTTCTATAAATGTGCTATAGGATATAAATAAAACATGCACTATATTTTTTATAGTGCATGTTTGTTTATATTATATTTACTAAAAATTAATTTAACAAAATTCAGTGGGCTACATGCTGAACTTGGAGGATAGAGACAAAGCGTTGATCTAATGACAATACCAGCGTTGGTATCGATACTATCGATATCTAGATTGACCCGCCCATATCTGTTGTGTGAAGGAGTAATAAGGAGTAATAATAAGGAGTGGCAGGCTCCTGAGGGCCTCAAAGTTCTTCTCTGAGGTGGAACAAGTAGACAGCAAAGCAGATAACGACGTGGCGGCTGACATCAGGATGCTTTCCTGAATCAACTTGCCTCCTGTTGTTTTCTTTCTACAAGCTGGTGCTTTACCAACAAATGTTGAAATTAGTTTCTGTGATCTTGTTATAGCTAGCTAGCTATTTCAAATGATGTCACTAGGTGACTAGGCTATAATTAATATAATAATAAAATCTGTACAGTAATAACAGGAAATGTATTTGCTCCACTGGTTTCATGGTGTTACAGTGAGGAAACAAAATATTTGTTGCTGCAGTTACTTTAAAAAAAATTCTTTCTCATATCCCAACATAAAAATACAATTTAAATTTAGATAGATCGATTTTTATAGAAAACTGACTGCATCTCCGATATGTATCTGCCTTGTCGTAGGCATTAATTCCTTCCTTAATCTCATTTTTATTTATTTTTATTTATTAGCTTGGTGAAGAAATGCAACAAAATGTACTTAATTTGATGTGTAAATGATTCAGGAAACCTTGTTTTCGTGTGAATGCCTGAGAGCTTGGTAAGAATCTCGTGACATGAAATGGGTTGCTGGTTTTTCCCCTTAGATGTGAACAGACATATTGATCAAAGGGTACAGAAATAAGAACCTTTCCTGTGATATCGCACGTGTGTGACTGGGCTTATTCTCTTTGCTTTAATTAGGAGCAGCAGTGAAATCTGTTGCCGTGCTCTCAGCACATACCTCCAGGCTGTGTGCTGGATTACTTATTTATTTACAATATATTTCAAAGTCAGTACTCTTAATGAATGATCCCTTGTGAAAACTCTGTGACAAGGCAGCACAACTGACATTTTCAGGGGAGGACAGTGAGCCGGTAAAGATTGAAGAATTTCTTTTGTCTTGCCTGGACGGGGCTTAGCCATGTGGTCTCAGTGGCTCCCAGCCTGCATCGCCACTGTCTTTAGAAAAGGAATGAATCTGGCTAGACAATCTGGCCACAAGCCATCTTATGAATTACTAATTGGTACTGAAAGGGTTTGATTCCTAATAGGTACCGACTGTAATTAGAATGCTTCTTGTATGTTGAAAAAGCTCTGCTCCCAATTTATTTTTTGAAGTTTTAAAATTGAGCAGAACTCAGTGAGAAATGAGTGTCACTAGCTCTGCTTTTGCTGTTGGTCACGCTCAGTGTTATTATCTGTCTCTGTGAGATGTGCTTGTTATTTTCTGTTCGTGGCATTCTTTGGGTAGCTATCATCCTAATGACCACACAGCCCTAGTCAGCCAAGCGAACGCTAAACCCAGCTCGGGCTGAACACGGCTGCACATATCAGCCCAATCATCTGACATCAGAGGGAAAGACGAGGGGCATCATTATTTTAAGTACACATGCTTACAGCAGACTTTCCAATCTGATCTAATGGAATGCACTGACGTTTTCCACTGCTGGCTCCACCTGAACCATTTCATGTAAAATATTCCAAAAAAAGTGCTAGACATCTGCCAGAACCTTCCTGCCAGCAGCACAGCCAAGAAATGTGTGGAACTGGAAGATGCTCAAAGTGGATTCGTATCAATATAAACTCTGAGATCACAAGCTCACTTTTATAAGAAACACTTGTGCAGAGCAACACACACCAAATGTAATTGTTGCATTTTTAAGTTACATAACTACAGCCTCGTAATTCACTCACAAACATTGTATTCATGTAAATGTTGTTACCTGGAAAGAGACTGAAATCGTGCAGATGGTTTTAGAGGCTCATTTAACCATCCTTCACTCTTGAAGTATTGCAGTCTCTTTCTGAACAGCTGACATTTTTATGAGTCGGCAGACTGCTAGATTGTTGTTAAATGTCATTATGTCACTCTGAGAATTTTGAACATGGGCTAAGCCACATGTAATTGGACCCCATTATGCTATTTAAACATTTTTGTGAAAAGAAAAAAGTCTTGGCTCTTTATTTGTCAGTTGTCACGGCAGGACTCTGACTGTGGCAGCACCCTGAGATGAATGCTGATAGTAGCTCCCGTACAAGCTGCTTGCTGTCAGATGCTTCTCTCCCCACCCAAAGCTTGTGAGCAAATGTTTGGAGCGCTCTCTGAATGGCATGGCTGTGGCCCCTGTGGACAAGTCTGATACAGTCTGACATTTTACTAATGGCAGAGTAAAACGGGGCAAACAAACCAAAAGGAGTCCCTTGCTACACAGCATTTGCCTGGTATGAGTCGAGAGTCTGTCGCTCCACACCCTTGAGTGAGAGGTGCAATACCAGCACATTCATCATGGTTCCAGGAAGCAATTATGCATTTTTGTGCTTGTTGCCTAACTGGAAGTTGTGTAATAATCTTGACAAAAAATCCCAATTCATTCCTGTAAGTCGAGGGGATATTTGTGCAATCCCTCCATGGGGGAGTGCCACATGAATCTTAGTGTGGAATGACCTGAAACAACTGTGCACGAGTGGGTGGTGGTCGTGGTGTTTTGAACAGCAGCATAACCAGAAATATGTGCATCCCTCCTCAACCTGACTGCGCATTAGCAAATGCAACATACCAAATAGAAAACATATGTAGACAGAATGCCTTACATCACATGAGCACCGACTGACAATCACAACCACCTGTTTTCCTTGGAGATAAAACGGACCACTGCTGATGAGCCGGCTGACCTCACCCAGCTCATCAGCAGAGCAGAAAGGGGGAGGACAGAAAGCTGGCCAATATTGTTAGTTGAAGGCATTCATCAAACATCTTCTGAGACACAAATCCACTTTAGCTTGACAGATAGAAGGATTTGGCTTGTTGTCCTGCTCACATTTATTCTCACTGTACCTGAGCGTTGAAGATGCTCGGTGTAAAAGGTAAACATAATGTTCCAAAAATGGCAAAAAAGCATGTGCATGCTTCAAATGTCAGTAAGACTAGCATGAAAACCAGCCTCCAGGCAGCTCATGCTCGCCAACAAAACAAAATGAAAATCTTGATGGCCTCGGTGGGTAAAAGGAATCTAAAAATTCTGGCTTTGTTTGTCAGCATGGTCCTATTTTCAACTGGAGGTTTAGTCAAGGGAGACATTCATGAGAAAAAAATTGCGTGTTGTGGAGTATTGAGTTTTGGAAGTTATGGCTCTGTTGTGATAGCAGGCTAATTGGTTGTTTATTTTGACAAGACATTATTACCGGGTGTTTAGAGTGTTTTAGATAAACAGGATAATCTCCAAGATGAGTCCTTACTGGCTGCCAAAGCTAAGGATGGCAGAAGACAGGCTTCCTGTTTGATTATCTCTCTTTGTTCACATGGCCTGTGTAGGGAGGAAACACCACGGCTATTCTCCTGCTCCTGTGTTCACTGGATTCTGCTGGAGTACATCAATAGTTCAAAAGGGACCATATCGATCAAACACTGGGATGCTGTCAGCTTAGTGAAGTGATTAGGGGTTTCATTAATGACATGGAAGAGGCAGTGAACTACATGTGGCTGAGCCGCTTGCGCTCGGAAAGGAAAGAGCTGGAGGCTGTGCTCCTGCTCAGAGTCATAACCAGATAATCGCTCTGGATTCATCTTTTGTTTACCAGGCTGTAACAAAAGGGCAATTACTGTCTAAAAATAGCTACAAGGCAGCGTCATCAAACAACCTCAGGTGTTTGATCACAGTTCATTCAAAACCACATCTACTATCAACTGTGCACAAAACTTGCATGTACAGTAGCTTAATAGTGTTCCAATGTGGTCCTAGGGCTGCACGATTTTGCATAAAATGAGAATCACGATTTTTTTGCTTAGAATTGAGATCACGATTCTCTCACGATTTTCTTTTCCAGTATAAATATTTATTGCACTTTTTAACTGCACATCAACTTCGTAACAGTTGAGACTGAACATAAAAACAACAAATGTCTCACATTTTGTCGTTGCTGCTTGAAATTCCGTCTCCACCGTTGCTCGACACTGCGTGTATAGAGCAGGAAGTGCAACAATAGAAAAATAGTTGCGGGACGGCACTGTGTAGCGTTTGTCTAGGGTGTTGATCATTTTCCTAAATCCCTCGTTTTGCAGTGTTGATGGGAGCCATATCTTTGGTCAGGTGATAAGTAATAGCCTCCGTAATTTCTTTGTGCCTGCGGGAGTTCGACGGGTATAGGGAAGCGCTGTATAAGGTTCCCGTTATTGATGTTTGGGTGGTTGACCGGGACGGATTTTCTCCTGCCACTTTCTCATCATCCCTGACGTGCTCTCTGTTGTTTTTTCCCTGCCAATTTTAGCAGCCAGGTTCTGTATCACGTGGTATAAGGCTCCGCCCTTGTCATTTGTTGAGCAGGAAGAGTGAGCGCTTGTTTTCATGCAGATTACGTATCTGCATGAAACGTAAAATGCGGTACAATTGTCGTCGTCTTTTTTTTTTTTTTTTTTTTTTTTTTTTTAAATTGTCATTTGGAAATGAGATCGCACATAAGTATGAATCGAGGTCGCGATTTTCTAACGATTAATCGTGCAGCCCTATGTGGTCCCTTCAGTTCTCTCAGCTTTCAGTTCCATAAATGATATAATATAAGAGCAACAGTTGAAATAACAATGATAGATAACTAAAATCTTAAAATCAACCCTAAATTTTGAATGTGGTGGGGCTGTAGACAAGTGTTCACGTGAAAGAAAATGAAGCAGAGAGACTTCAGATGTCACAGGATAAACCAAATGGCTTTAAAGAAATCTGTTTGTTTTTTTTATCTGTTTGCTGTAAATGTTATTCTCCGAGTGAATTAAAAAAGATTTCAGCTCATCTGATGATGTATGCCACAAAAATAACATTAGATATTAAGGGAGCTCTGCTGAGATCCTAACCTCTTTGTGTGAGAGTATAAATGTGTGTTATCTT
Source organism: Aulonocara stuartgranti (assembly GCF_965226115.1). Lineage (NCBI taxonomy): Eukaryota > Metazoa > Chordata > Actinopteri > Cichliformes > Cichlidae > Aulonocara > Aulonocara stuartgranti. The sequence continues at coordinate 31,010,622 of NC_138946.1, forward strand.
GTGTTGAGTTGGGGTTTCCCAATTCTCTAACTAAAGCTTCCAGAAATGTTGAGCATGACCTTGTGCCTCTCAGCACAAGCTGTACCGGGGATGAAATATGATGTTTGGCTGTTTTGAGTAAAGAGCTTTTGGAAGTTCCCCAGTTTCTGTTATTGCTTGGAACATGAGAATAAGGTGGCAGGATGATGAACTGCATGTACGGAGCATTCATCTGTGCTAGGTAACAATGCTGTAATTAAGACTAGTATACCGGCACGTGTTATTACAGCAAGAACTCCCTTTGCTACACAGGAGCAGTTGGGCTTAAAGCTCATTTCCTTTTCTCACATCTGTTAGTCTGTAATTACAAGGAGGTTACTACACCTCCAGCCACCACCTCCGGGCTAATATCAGGCCTGCGTGATGTTTCTGTGGAGGTTGAATGGGGATCTGAGTGCACCTGCCAGACATGTGGTGTCTAAATAAAAGCATGCGGCATCTAACATGGGGTTAGTTTGGCTGGCCATGAAAGTAAAGCTCAGACCACAATCAAAAGCAATCAATAATAACCATCTGATTTCAGTACTGCCCATGTGAGCTAATTGCTCAGCTGATTCAATTCAATTTTATTTGTATAGCACCAAATCACAACAGCAGTTGCCCTGAAGCACTTTATTTTGTAAGGTAAGAAGACCCCACATTAATACAGAGAAACACCAACAATTATACAATCAATATAAGTGAGCACTTGGCAACAGTGGGAAGGGAAAACTTCATTTTAACAGGAACATTGCTGCTGCTGCTCTCTCTACCTCAAGGTTTCCATGTTTGGAAGCATGAGTAGGGAAGCACTCCCAGCATCATCATACCTTTCCAGATATGCATGTGGTCCCAAAACAGAACATTACCACTATTTATAAATGGCTGTAGATAGAAGCCTTAAACACTATAGAAATGCTGGACTTTATTAGTAATCCTGGGCTGTACTGTAATTTGTTGTTTAAAACATCAAGTGAATGTTAATTCTTTGGGGTTGGTCTAGTCAGTTTAGTAGTGATGCTAAATATCAGAGGATTTCATGGGAGTTAGTGGCATCCACTTGGAGGCTCTGCAAAGTGAGTTTTAAACAGCCCGGCTCAGCAGTGTGGGTCAGCCAGTGGGCAAGACCAGGACCTTGACGTTTTCAGCTTTAAAAATGAGGTTATTCATTACACACTGGGCAGTTTAACAATGTTAGAACAACGTCCAGCATCGTCGTTTTAAATGATAAGGACAAACGAATCACTTCTTAGTGGTTAGAAGTCTCCGTGTCATGAAAAAGACACTTTGTAGAAGCATCATACTTAATGGTATAGCTCTCCCATACTGCTAAGTCTCCTGTGAGGGGATTTAACTGCTTGGAACTCATCCAATGAGTCATTTGTGATGATTAAGTTACATATTACAAGATACAGATTACATTAGTTTCATCATAACAACATATGAAGGGATGGAAAGTGTTTCAGTGCGTGTGACAGAGAAAGAGAGTAGTGATGCAACTAGAAAATATTTGTTTTACACCAACGTCACTTCATTAGGACATAAATACTTCAGGTAAAAAGGTCAAAGTTCAGCATCCAGTCATCTGCAGAAATTTAACACGATCTCAAGTTCATCCTAAAATAATGCAGAATCCCAGAGGTGGCAAAAGTACAGACATTCTGTACTTAAGTAGAAGTACAGATACTTGTGTTAAAAATACTCTGGTCAAAGTTCAAGAACTGATTCAACTTCTGTCCTCAAGTAAAAATTTAAAAAATGTACAGAAATGTACTCAGAGGAAGAAAGTAAAAGTATTTATTTTTGTGAACTGCTAACTGAACCTTGTGCTTTAATAATGTAATAAAATGATAACAATACATTACAAATACAAAGTTTATATTGTTCTAATGTTTAATTCTAATGAATGTTGTACTCCTCCCGAGTCAGTTTCATAGAGCGTAGGTAATCACTGAAGTGAGGGTTTAATTAAGATGATGCTTAAGAATAACTGTCCCAACTTTAAAGTTTCTTGTTGAGGGCTGAAGTTTTCTTCTGAAAGGACTTTGGTTGACCGCAAGTACAGAAAACGGTCTTTGACTCTTCAGATGAAACAAAAAAGCACCTTTCTTACATCTTGTTTCCTAAATCTACAACAAACAGGCAAGCAACAGGATGTGATAGTGTCTAGATTTTATTATTTTCTGAGATTCAATGAGATGCAGCTTCATCTTGTTGCCTGGCAACCGCTCAGAGCCAAGAAATATTTTCAAATCAGAAAAATACCGAATCGAAGAGGTTAGAAACCAGAAATTTATGAAATGTCATTAATGCTGGTGGATTTTGTTACCACAGTAATTCACTGGTTTCTGTCTTTGTGCTGCTTGCTGTACAGAAGACTGGACTCGATCTTTCCAAGTTATCACATAAGAGTCTAAAAAACATAAACAATATTTTTAATGCAAATTCCAAAAGCTGTATCTATTTGTGATCAATAGCTGTGGTGCTGTACAAAGCCCACCAGCACTGACAGAAGTGCAGTTTGCGTTCAGCTGACTGGACAGATAGCGTGGACAGATTGTAACCAGACCATGTGGCCATATGGTGTGAGCACTATGCCTTCTGGGCTACTTAGTGATAAATATGTTGAGGCTGCACTGGAATTGATAGCACTCTTTGGCTGCTTTGGAGCTTACCAAAGTACCTTGTGGTAGAAAGCGGTCCAAATGGCATTGATCTGAATGTTATCGATTTCTGTACACCAGTGGTTTTTCGGGTCAGAAAAGATGATGATGATGATGCTAGAGACCTTCATCTGTGTGCTCTTTCTCAGCATCCACGAAAAAAATGAAGTGTGGGGAAAATCTACCCTGGGTCTAAGTGTTGGTGTATGAAAGTAAAATAAATATTTAAAGAAAGTGAAATGGTTGATATGTAGGCGCATCAATGGAATTTCCTGATTATGTCACAAAGGATCATGAATGCCTGGATCAGCCTCGCTTTTTAGGTCTTTGCTTTGAATTATGCTTGAGCAGAAGCTCAGTATACACAGCGCTGTTGCCACATGTGTGTCAGGGCATACTCTGGGTAAGTGAGTGCCTTAAATATTTGTCAGGATGCCAGACATAGGTGACGAGTTTGTAACATGGTGGCTGGCCCGGCTGAGCTCCCATAGAGGGGGCTTTGCATGTGGCTCTGCTTCGTCTCCGTGACACGGAAAGCTATGGAGGGGGAAAAGGAAGAAGCAATTTGTGTGGATTTCACCATGACTCAGGAGTTTGTCAGGCATTCGTCATGAATGGAACAGATGGTTCAAAATGGTCAGGTTTATAAGACCGAAGCATTAAGCTGAGAATATTCTGTAATTCTAGCTCCTGAACTTAAAAAAAGATTACACAAGGCTATCCACCCAAAAAGCACTTACAAGAGTTCTGTAAATATTAAATTTCAATTTTAAATGCTTTACTCCACCTTAAACTGAACTAAATGAAACAGAAGAAGAAAAAAGGGGTAAGAATTAGAAGCAGAGGAGGAGCTAGTAGATATTTCACAGCCTTTCTGTTTTAAGGAATTTCCTGTATTTTTTCCTGTAACTGTAGTAATTAGACTAAATTGAGAGTTTGTCTACATTAAACCTCATATCCTGTATAAGAGCAGCTTTTTTCAAGACGATGAGGTTATCTGCTCATTTCCTTTAATGAGGGTGCTCCACTTCCTTTGTCATTATCATAGCTAAAATGGCAACTTCAAATGGTTCCACGTGCGGCAGCAGTAATTCCAAACGATTTTCCATGTCAAAGTTACACCAACTAAGGACGATAAAACGTATCAAATGCCTTTGTTTAGGGAGTTTTTGGCATTAAATGGTTCTCAGCTTTAACTTGATATTTGAGTCTTTATTTGGGACTAGTCAGTTAGTCAAATTTGTTTTCCTCGTTTTAGTCGACTAACGAGGAACGCCCCTACACCTGCAATGAATGATTTGGGCACGTGTAAGCATATACAGTACTGAATACTGGCTACTGAGGTGCAGTTTTCATTAAGCCACTTTATTTAGTTCAGTTGTGTTTTATCGCTACTGCATTGGTTTCTAGTGACAGAGCCGTTGCATAAAGGAAGCTAACAGCAAAATAGTTTTATTGTTTAGGTTTTTTTTTTAATAGCCATAAACTATGCTCAAGTGAGGTGAGAGAACTGAAAAACCTCCACGATTGTTTCACTGTTGGCTTTTCTCTTTGTCTGTCCAGGATCTTTGTTCATAACTTTAGCAGTTTAGGTATTATGTGGTTTCTAAAATCAGATTCAAATGGTCCAAGAGTGTTATTAGCGTCCACTTTTTGGTTCTTTTGCCTGATATAATGACCAAAAATCACCACTTTTAGAAAGGGGAAAAATATCAAAATATGGCTAATTTTAAACCTTAAGGCTGGACTACATATGTATATATTAGGGGTGCAACGATACACAAAATTCACGGTTCGGTTCGATACTTTGGTGTCACGGTTCGATATTTTTTCGATACAAAAAAAAATGTTCATGCCTTTTTAATTTGTCATTTATTAAAATTATAAATATATATTTTAACTCAAAAGTACAGTTTTTAAATTTAACCCTAACCCTTGTGCGTGTTTTTTATTTTGACAGCGAATGCGCACCTGCGGCCCACTTATGTGCAGCCCTGGTTATTTAGCTCGTCATATTGCAGCCACAGAAATTCTTTTGTCCATGAAACCATAAAGCTGCACTTTCTTTTTGCCTTATAGTCTGATTTGTCATAACTTTTCCGTTTTGCAGTAAGCTTTTCTTTGGCTGTCACTTCTTCACCCTGACCTGTCTTATTTGGCTCAGCAGAACTGAAATATATATCCTGCTGCTTTTACACACACACACACACACACACACATAACGGTCAGCGATTCTCTGCGCGATCAACCTCTCACATGTTTAAGCTTGCTGCGGGAGATTTCACTTGTCATGTTTGCGTAGTAAGCTAACGATTAATAAGACAATGTCAGAGGAATTGGTGCGCAAATTATCATCACTCACAGATCAGTGCTGTCGCTCTCTATACACAGTTCGCGCGATTGCAAAGTGAAAGCAAAAAACAAGCGCAAATTCAAACGCGATTTCAATATGTCACATATTCACAGTGGCTCACCGATGCCAATGACATAATTACCCAGCTACATTTCCGAAAGAATGCAAAAGCATTGACATATATTTTTGCTTCCTACGATAGGCCGACGGGCAGGGCAGAGATAGATTTTGGTAGCCCGACTGGAAAAATCTCTAGCCCCAGGACGTCGGGCTAGCGATTTTGCGAGCCCTGTATCTGATTGAGGAATCACTCATCTTTGGAAAAGAGAGTTTATTACAGGGAAATGGCTCTTTCCAAAATAAAAGCTATACTATCCGCTTCTTCTGGGCTATATTCTCAGCAGCATATTAAACATATCAGGTCCCCATAAGGCGAATCCTGTGCTAACGGCTGTCTAAATGACTCAGGTAAAGTTTGTAGCATGCATGCTTGTTGTTTTTGTCTTTGCACTAGGATGATGTTGGCGTAAATGTGCAGTCATATTCGTTGTGTTCCCACTAGTGCTTTCAGGTTAACCTCGTTAAAATGACCTTAACGCCACAACACGGCAAATCTCCGTTAACGAGCTACCCCTGATAGCCCCGTGCATGGGGCTAGAGAGCTAACTGGCTAACACGCTAGCTCCCACCCATGTAATTGAGCATTGCGTGGCACATCCAACATACTGTTTTACTTTAGTCCATGAGCGCTTACCTTCAGGGTCATACGTCACATGAAAACCAAAATAATTCCAAACGCCAGATCTGAATGAGGGTGGGGGAGGTCCAATTTGCCATGTTGCAAGGTGAGCTTAACTTCTGTCACGCTAGCTTGCCCTGCGCTCTTCCTTCTGACTATGCTGTCTGTGTGGAGCGTTCAGTGGATCTGCGCTCGACAGTGCAGCCTAGGCGGAGTAGTCGAACGCAGATTCACTGAGCGCTCCACACAGACAGCATAGTCAGAAGGAAAGTTGATAAAATAAATTACAAATGTTGTATTGTTCGATACATATGCGTACCGAACCGAAAGCACTGTATCGAACGGTTCAATATCGATACGAATATCGTTGCACCCCTAGTATATACATATAATATAAAAACCCAGAGGATAATGCTGCGCTGTTTTTCCAGACAGTACCAACAGGAGAGATCTTGCTGAGGTAAAAATTTTACCTTGTTCTTCAAGTGCTTCACTAGTTTTTACATTAGTGGCAGGCCCCTGCTTGCCTTGCTTATACTGAAAAACAAAGCCACTTCTGAGAGCTATTCTCTTAAAACCTAAGAATACAGAGAGCACAGATGTGTGGCTCCTAAAATATTCAACATACAAAAGCAAAAAGCTAACAAATAATTTATTGAGAAAATAAAAAAACAACAGCAGTAAGCAATGAGAACAAAAGCCATGTAAAGTTGATGGTGCGCCTCAGTATATTGTATATTCCATTTGTGTGAGGTGAAACAGAAGGAAAGCAAACAGCAAGCCACAGTCCTCTGTACAGCCAGCGCACTCCACCCCAAAGTTGAACCCAGAGCCCCCTCGCAGCTTTTCATGCTGGCCCAATCTATTATGAGCTAGAACAATGATCTTATGGTTTCTTGAGCTTTTTGGCACACTTTCAGAGGAAATATTTATATCGCTTTGCTGACAAGCCTCTCGAAACGGCCTCCGTCCAGCTAGCGCTCAAGTGTAATGAACCCCCACCCCCAACTTCCCCCTCTACCACCACCGCCCTGTCCTTCCCTTCCCTTGTACAGGCTCACTCATGTGGAACTGAGTGACTGTACAGTTTTATCCCTTATCATCAACACTCAAGATCATCAGTGTTCACATCTGTGGGCGGTTTCCTTTGGGGCGATTGCTATCATGATAATGTTCAGTGAGAACTGCTCTGCAGAGAGGAATGAGCTCTGAAGGACTGCTATGATGTGCTGCTATCTAACCCAAAGGCTCCAATCAGATCTGAGTAGAACAAGCCTTATGAATGGAACTAGACCACTTCTGTCTGTTCTATTATATTGTTTCCCTTAGATTATTGAGATGATGAATTTAAGCAGAATGAGTTGTTATCATGGCTTATAAGGGCTTTGCCTGCTGGTTCAGTGCAGTAAGTCTGTTCTATTCTACGTTCTAACTTGCAGTTATTACTAGGGATGGGTACCGGTAATGGCACCGGTTCTGACATAAACGGTAGTAACCAGACCGAAAAGCAGCGCACATTTTGGTGCTTTATTTCGGTGCTTTTTTTTCCCCTGAGATGTCATACACTTTGGATTCTAGCCAATCATTTTACCTTTCCGAGGATAGTAGGCGGGCCCAGGTACGTACGTTCTTTTAGAGCAGAGCTACAGATTAAAAATGCCCAAGGCGAAGCGGTCAAAGTCTGGCTGTACTTCACAGCAAAAGATGCAAACTCAGCAGCAACAAGTGCTTTAAGCTGATACTGTGCAAAGTAGGTAACTCCTAGAATCTGATGAAACACCTGGCGACGTATAGCATTTAGTTAAAAGCCGAGAAATGCGCCGTATTTGATAGCTTGCTGCAAGACCTCACGCCGGGCACATCTACTGCGGGTGTGGTGCCTGTTATCGGACCCGGAGTTAGCAACATCCCCCAAGAACCCGAAGAGGAGAGTCCTGGCCCCTAGCCCTGACAGTGTAGCAGAAATGATGACGGATGATGATGGCAGCAGCAGCCGTTCTTCTCTGCGTGAGTAGCTTAATGTTGTTCGTGTGTAATTTACGTTGAGTAGGCTAACCACGACCGTGGCTCAGGGGGTTGGGAAGCGTATCTGTAACCGGAAGGTTGCCGGTTCGATCCCCGGGCTCTCTGTTCTGGTCGTTGTGTCCTTGGGCAAGACACTTTACCCTACCGCCTACTTGTGTTGGCCAGAGGGGCCGATGGCGCGATATGGTAGCCTCGCTTCTGTCAGTCTGCCCCAGGGCAGCTGTGGCTACACCGTAGCTTGCCTCCACCAGTGTGTGAATGCGAGAGTGAATGAATAGTGGCATTGTAAAGCGCTTTGGGTGCCTTGAAAAGCGCTATATAAATCCAATCCATTATTATTATTATTATTATTAAATTAATGCATGTAAGGTGAACTAGCAAACACCATCATAGCTACATGCGGCTGTCTTCTTGTTTGATGGCAGATACTCCCTTCACCCTGGCCAAAAAGGGTAAAATGACCAAAGAAAAAGTGGAAAACAGCTAAACATGAGAGGTTTTTGGACAAAGTTTGTGTTTTTTCCATTGTTTAAGCACTGCTTCCAGCCAAGAGTGATACCATATATGCCCTATAGCTGCAGAAAAGGCTAACATTGTTATCTTTTTACAAAAAACAGCTGAACATGAGAGGTTTTTGGACCAATTTTGTGTTCTCCATTCTTTAAGCACCAGTTTGAGCACCGTTTAAGCACCGGCACCGTTTCAAAAGTACCGGTTTGGTACTGGTATCGGATAAAACCTAAATGCTACCCATCCCTAGTTATTACACAGGTAGGTTATCAATTCTAACCCACGACTGAGTCATTCCATAGTTGCACTGAATGTGAGCAAAAGCATTATCATTTTTATCGCTCTGAGAAGAGACAGAGATACATTCCACAGGGTTTGGATTTCATTACTGCATCGAGCGGCAGATGTGTGCAGGTTTTTGTTTTTGGATTTCCATGTAAGAACACCAGAAAGTGCATTATAAGCTGCTTAGGAATACATTTCTGATTTCTTACCTATAGGGAAAAGAGATTCAATTTATTGTTGCTTGTTTGCTTTTTTTTTTTTTTAACTCATTCTCCTCGTATTAGGGGCAATCGACTTTGCTATGATTGTCACGAAGAGCAGACTGATCATGAACGAGGCACGTGTTCCATACTCGGCCACAGTATGCAGGAGAACACTAAGTAGTTACGCATGACGCAGGCAAAGACAGCAGGTGACTGAGGTCGCCAGCTGTCCTCTATTCTTACCATGAAAGTACTTTTAGATCTTTGCTTGTCCATTGTTCCCAGGACCAGTAAGTTGCTCTCCATTCACGTGCCGCACACCTTAGGACTTTGCTATGCGACTGTATACACAGTGGCATAGTTCATGTAACAGCCTGGAAATGGAATGGATGTCACGAAGCGGTCGGTCGCTGGACCGTCTGTTGCTTTTGTCTGGTAATTCCCACGGAAACCCATCAAGGATTCCTCCCTGAGCAGGTGATGGAAGTGCTCCCTCAGAGTGGGAGCGAATGGGAGGGGAGTGGCCAGCAGCAGGAGGCTCACATGCTTTCTCTCCCCAGCTGTTGTTTAAGCAGCATTCCCTGTCGCCCAGCTCAGCCACAGCCAGCCTGTGCAGTCTATTTGAGTGTATAGTATGCCTTTGCACACATTTGTTGTCTGAGTGGGCTGCTCGCTGGCAAATTCTTGCCTGGGTTGCACACTTTGATGGCAAAGTATTTAGTTTAGTTTTTCTCTCTCTCTCTTTTGACCATAGGCATATGACATAAACAACTGTCTCTTGAAATGAGTAACAGTCAGGGTTTGCTTGCAGCTCTGTCTTGCAGAATGGAATGTTTTTGTGTTTCCAGAATGTGCTGTATGACAGCAGGCATCTCCACTCTTTTAATTAGAAGTGATTTCAGATTGGAATAAACAATTTTTAGATTTATGTTGTGACTTTTTTTGCACTGGTAGTAGTTTCAGTGTTTTAAAATGTTATTGGTCAAACATTTTGACAGACAACAATTAATCACTTTAATCAAAAGCCAGAGCTTTCCAAAGACTGTTCTAAAGAAACAATGAGAACATTGTCGCTCTTTTCCTACGGATCATAACCTTGTCCCACTGCTTCCTTCATTTAAAGTCAAAAAATGTGGGGCAGTCCCTTCAATACTGCCTGCCTTTCAAAGCTCATTTCACCTGTGACCAGTCATTTCCTACACAGTGACGTACTTTTGGCGACCTCACATTCTGCACTCCTCCTCATGTCCGCCACGTTAGCGCTTACTAAGGAACAACAAAACAGTCAGAACAGCTTCCCACAGGATTATTCATCATGCAGTTGTCACAGTCTGCTGTACAGGAAATCTTTGTGAGAACGTAAACCTTTGCAGCAGTCATGTTTTTGACCTCGTGACTCTTTACTTGACTGTTTGACTTTTCGGGGGGTTTTGTGTGTATTTTTTTCTTTTTCTTTGTCACAATCAGCTGACTCTCTCTTCTGCCTGGTGCTAGAGATTTGAAATGTAAACAACAATCGAAAACGCTAAGTACACTTAACAGCACATGGAGTTTGTTAATAGCCCCGTGCAGAAGTATTGCTGTATGCTGTAGCTAGATGGCATATATCCGCTTTTAGTGCTAAAGAAGGGCACTTCATGACTGAGTTGTCTGTTGAAAGTCCTTCAGAGTTCTGTGAAATAAATTAGAATAGAATAGAATAGAATAGAATAATCCTTTAATTGTCCCACAAGGGGAAATTTGGTTGTAACAGCAGCCAAAAAGACACATATACAAACAAAGAGTACACAGAACAGAAACATACACAATTTTTCTTACATATTTACATTAAGGACAATGGTTACTATATACAGAGTACTGTACAGTTATTAAATTAAATAAAAATAACTACAGATAAGAGGCAAACCCAGGTTGTAGTGCGAATCGGTTGATTAACTTATTGCAGTTACAGCGCAGATGTAAACATCTGTGTTTGGTGGGAGCAGTTCTGATTGTACAGTCTGACAGCTGCAAGGAGGAAGGACCTGCGGAAACGCTCCTTCGTGCATCTAGGATGCAGCAGTCTGTCACTGAAGGAGCTCTGCAGTTGTACCCATAAATTGTACCCATAATAAAATATTTGAGTGTTTTTAAATTGTAGAGAAAGAAAAGGGTGCTATTGTATCCAGCAGTGATCGGACATACATCATTACATCAGTCTAACTTCTTTTTCCTGCATTCAGTCCTCATCTGCACAAGGTGGCTTTTGTTCAAGGAAAGCAAACAAATGCTAGCTTAAAGGAAGCTATTGTTGTAACCATAGACTTTAGAAATACTGTTTTATTGAACTGATAGCATCTTGATGACTAAGCTGAACCCATCTGGGAGGCCCTGTTAGAAGACTATAGAAGCTTCCACGTCGTACATTTTTGTGCCACAAATATTCAGGTGAATAGTTCAAGACATTCCATGTCAGTCGTATTGTCTTTTAGCATCCACATTCAGCTGCCGTACAACAAAACATACTATTTTGCAAAATATATATATATATATATATATATATATATTTTGCAAAATATATATATATATTTTGCAGTGAAGCTTAAGACCCTTAATGAACCGAACATCCACTCAAAAGAAGCACAGATATGCAATGTGTATAAAATAGTTATAACTGCATCTGGAATAGAAGGTTAATATGATAACAGTATGCATAAACCTCTTAAGGCCATCTTAAAACTATCGGTTACATTGTTAAAGCAATGATCATACTGCAGATTATATTGTACTGGTAAAATACTTTTGTTCATCCCCACAGTATATTGACATTATTAAAGCAAAGCAGTTTCTCTCCTGATGCCAATTTCTTCTTCCATTCTTTAATTGACTTTAGAATACATGACATTTTTTCTCCATACTCGCCAAGTGCGCCTACTTGTAGGGTATGATAAAAAAAAATAGCACCTGCCTGTTGCCTAGGTCTCTGCTTTTTCCATAAACTGCATTTTTCTTTATCTCCTTTTGTCTTACACTTCAATGCAGCCTTAAAATTTATGGAATAAACGGAAAGCTGCAAGGCTGGGGGAATATTCTTCCAATGAAAACAGTCAGAATTTGAAGTCAGCATAGTTACACAAATTTGGCACGTCCCTAAAAGCTACATCACAAACCACCCTTTCATTTTAGCCCACAGCAGGCATCCTTGGAGCACGCAGGAAGTCAGGCAGATTAAACCTTTTGGACCTGCTAAGTCAACACGTCTCGGTTGCGTGGTGTTGTGTTATTGTTCCGTTGTCAGTCGAGCCTTAGCTCATCGTGACCGGCTACGCTTACTATCCACGCACTCAACAATGAGCGCTTATCTCTGCAGGCTGTGGCAGAGTGGATCAGCTTCCCCACTTCTCTGTCACTGTGTTGGTCAAATAGGGCATTATTAGGTAAAGGAACTGCTGGCTGGTCAGAAAAGGACCTGTGTTAATATGCCAACATCCAGATTAGCTTGATAGCTGCAGATGCGAGTGTTTCCAGATCTTTATATGTTTTGGGGAATTATTGGTTAATCCTTTATGGTGTGCTGATGGAAAGCTTCGGGAAAAAGAGGAATATTTCTGCTGAGGATCAAATGTGTGTAAGCGGGTTGTTAGTATACGGGGGGGGGGTTATGGTGTGTGGTTGAAGGAACAGGCGGCAGAACGTCATCCATCCAGGATATAGGTTACAGCACAGTAGCAATAGTTATTTCTAAAAGCTCGCTCTTGATCAGTTAAAATGTTGTAACAATCAGTGGATTCCTAGAATTGTGAAATACTATTACCCATAAGCCTGTGCTGTAGCCATACAAATGTTTATTTTCATCATGGTTGGAAAAAGCCTGCACGGAAATTGTGTTCCTAATTAGGATTAAGGAAGGGGTCGGGCAGCCCGGACTAGAATGCGAAGCATTTGCAACGAGCGCCGCTGATGCCATCTGTGCGGAGTGTGGTGAGGAGCTAATTCTGGCACTGAGTGTGGCGTGATTTAACACAGAATTTCGTGGTAGCAGCTCATATTCAAGCCTGGGATTTGATTCTGACTGTAGCCAAAAAAAACTGTTACAGGGAGTTGAATTAGCCCTGACCCCCTCCTGTTAGATCTCCTTTAAGCTGACACCATGGAGCTCCCCAATTCATCTGGACGTTCAACATGTGTGGCATGTCAGATTGCTCGCATAACAGAGATGCTGTGCCAGGGGAGGCCCGCTCAGCCTCTTGGCCTTGTGCTTCAATCTGTTATGACAAGGCGTTGTCACTGTCTCCCTCAAGAGGCTGACCTAGGCTAGAAAAATGAGCACCCAATTATTTCGTCATGAAGCATGGTCAAGGTTTCTCTCAGTGACCGTGAAAGTCAGGCAGAGCAACTCTTGTGTGCACTTCCTACCTGGGAGGGATCCTAATTAGCAGGCTGCTGGTGGTTGCTGCTGACAGCTACTATAAATAGTGTCTGGGCATTTGAATGCTAACCTGTTCTTACTCTGTTGAGGAATAGCTCACCAATGTAGGTTGCCCAAGATACCTGTGACATCACTGACATCAGTCAACATTTTAAAACTAACAGATTTCTATGTTAACATTTAGAATCTATGAAGAAATGCAGATTATATACACCTATTTAGCCCAAATATGAAAACCACAGCTCAAGTCGATGATATGGATTATGTCATCACAGTGTAATGTTCTGTTGGAAACTCGATTAAAACTCACTGAAGTCTAAGGAGAAAGGACGTGTAATATCTGTCCAAACATTGTTGCAGACCAAAAACAAGCCCGCGAAATAAAGGGCCTGAACTCCCCAGATCCTTAGGTAAACATTAGGGGTGCAACGATATTCGTATCGATATTGAACCGTTCGATACAGTGCTTTCGGTTCGGTACGCATATGTATCGAACAATACAACATTTGTAATTTATTTTATCAATTTTCCTTCTGACGATGCTGTCTGTGTTGAGCGCTCAGTGAATCTGTGTTCGACTACTCCGCCTAGGCTGCACTGTCGAGCGCAGATCCACTGAGCGCTCAACACAGACAGCATAGTCAGAAGGAAGAGCGCAGGGCACCTCCCCCACCCTCATTCAGATCTGGCGTTTGGAATTATTTTGGTTTTCATGTGACGTATGACCCTGAAGGTAAGCGAGTCATGGACTAAAGTAAAACAGTATGTTGGATGTGCCATGCAATGCTCAATTACATGGGTGGGAACTAGTGTGTTAGCGCAGTTAGCTCGTTAACGTGTTGGCCGTCCAGCCCCATGCACGGGGCGATCGGCGGTAGCTCGTTAACGGAGATTTGCCGTGTTGTGGTGTTAAGGTCATTTCAACGAGATTAACCTGAAAGCACTAGTGGGAACACAACGAATATGACTGCACATTTACGCCAACATCATCCTAGTGCAAAGACAAAAACAACAAGCATGCTACTAACTTTAGCCGAGTCATTTAGACAGCTGTTAGCACATGATTCTCCTTATGCTGCTGAGAATATAGCCCAGAAGAAGCGGATAGTATAGCTTTTATTTTGGAAAGAGCCATTTCTCTGTAATAAACTCTCTTTTCCAAAGATGAGTGATTCCTCAATCAGATACAGGGCTTGCAATATCGCTAGCCCGACGTCCCGGAGCTAGCGATTTTTTCAGTCGGGCTACCAAAATCTATCTCTGCCCTGCCCGTCGGGCTATTGTAGGAAAAATATATGTCAATGCTTTTGCATTCTTTCAGAAATGTAGCTGGGTAATTATGTCATTGGCATCGGTGAGCCACTGTCAATATGTGACATATTGAAGTCGCGTTTGAATTTGCGCTCGTTTTTTTGCTTTCACTTTGCAATCGTGCGAACTGTGTATAGAGAGCGACAGTACTGATCTGTGAGTGATGATAATTTGTGCACCAATTCCTCTGACATCGTCTTATTAATCGTTAGCTTACTATGCAAACATGACAAGTGAAATCTCCCGCAGCTTAAACATGCGAGAGGTTGATCGCGCAGAGAATCGCTGAGCTTATGTGAGTGAGTGTGTAAAAGCATTTCAGTTCTGCTGAGCCAAATAAGACAGGTCAGGGTGAAGAAGTGACAGCCAAAGAAAAGCTTACCACAAAACGGAGAAGTTATGACAAATCAGACTATAAGGCAAAAAGAAAGTGCAGCTTTATGGTTTCATGGACAAAAGAATTTCTGTGGCTGCGATATGACGAGCTAAATAACCAGGGCTGCACATAAGTGGTCCGCAGGTGCGCATTCGCTGTCAAAATAAAAAACACGCACAAGGGTTAGGGTTAAATTTAAAAACTGTACTTTTGAGTTAAAATATATATTTATAATTTTAATAAATGACAAATTAAAAAGGCATGAACATTTTTTTTGTATCGAAAAAATATCGAACCGTGACACCAAAGTATCGAATCGAACCGAACCGAACCGTGAATTTTGTGTATCGTTGCACCCCTAGTAAACATCCGTGGGCACAAACAACACCATGCCTGATCAGTGGCACCCCCACATCCATGGCCACAGGGATTTCCTGCCAGCGCCACGGTGCCAGACACGACAGGATACTGCAAGGGGTCCGTGTCAAACTGAGCAACGTTTTTGGGGGAATTTCAAGAGATCAATAAAGCTTCCCTTTCAACAGCATTGAAGTATTAAACAGTTATCATAAATGTTAACCCGGCTAGCGCAATTGTTAATATTAGCAACATTTACCCCCTTAGCAATTGCCCGATAGCGACATTAGCCATCTGTTATCATTAATATAGAGGCTAGTGGACTGTAGTCAGATAAGAGATGAATAATTATTGAAGGGCTGAATGCGTTGTGGTATGAAATATTGATTGGATATCCAGCCGGAGTGTGGAGAACTGATCCGAGCAAATAAAGAGGGGAATCCAGAGTAGACCAGGCCGATCAGAAGAGCACAGCTGATGTAAAATCAGCCCGTGACCAGTTCGTCTTATTTTAGTATAAGTAGTACCACATGTTTCCATAATGCTCTTCTTCTACAATAATTAAGCTATTCAGATGTTAGGTACTGTGTTATTTGTTGGCTCTAAAATATATTTTAGCTTCATGATCTGTAATGAAATGATCTAATTACTTTGTAAAGCAAATGAAACCTCTATATTAGCTAAATATAACTTATATTTGGGAAAATTTGTGGAAAATTAACAAGTTAACTTTTTCCAGATATGACTTTTTCGCTATTCTGTTGTTGCAGGATGGGGTCAAAGTCTTCACCATGATGGTTATCAGGTATCGAGTAGTTTCCTGCGTATCAGTATCAAGTTTAAAATTCTAGTTCGGAAAAGAGTGCAGCACTGGAATTACTCTGCATCGCAGATACAAATCGATGGCATATCAGGATCTTACGACTTGATTTTCAGTCAGAGAATTTAGGTCTGCACTTCCACATTGTGTGCGTTTGATGGCTGTGGCATCACAGCACCCACTGACCATTGTTCTGATTAATTAGGCATTCATTCACTCCTCGAGCCTCAATCTATGGCACAAAACAAAGGTCTCCATTGGCATGCAGGGCCGCTGGGACCATGTGAAGAGGCTGTGTGACACCAAACAACTGGACTATTTTTGTACAACAGCCATCTGATTATCTTAGTACCAAGATGTTTCACATGACTTAATGAATGAGTAAACTTATCACTGGAGATCATTCAGTGTCGGTTAATCATTTCTAAATGCCTTGTTGACCAGATAAACTTGGGCAGCACACAAAGCTCATGTTTAAAGAGTGTTTGTACACTAATAGCAAAGTACACAATGCATTTATATGTGCTTCAGTATTCAGACAGTAGATCCAAGTGATTAGTACTGCTTCAGCAAAAGACCTATTATTAGATAAAAGCATATAATATCATACACACACATATTTTATATATATATATATATATATATATATATATATATATATATATATATATATATATATATATATATATATTAGGGGTGCAACGATACACAAAATTCACGGTTCGGTTCGATACTTTGGTGTCACGGTTCGATATTTTTTCGATACAAAAAAAATGTTCATGCATTTTTAATTTGTCATTTATTAAAATTATAAATATATATTTTAACTCAAAAGTACAGTTTTTAAATTTAACCCTAACCCTTGTGCGTGTTTTTTATTTTGACAGCGAATGCGCACCTGCGGACCACTTATGTGCAGCCCTGGTTATTTAGCTCATCATATTGCAGCCACAGAAATTCTTTTGTCCATGAAACCATAAAGCTGCACTTTCTTTTTGCCTTATAGTCTGATTTGTCATAACTTTTCCGTTTTGTGGTAAGCTTTTCTTTGGCTGTCACTTCTTCACCCTGACCTGTCTTATTTGGCTCAGCAGAACTAAAATATATATCTGTCTGTGAAGGTTCTCAGTCATCCAGGTCATCGTAGTCAAATATAAATCCTGCTGCTTTTACACACGCACTCACATAAGCTCAGCGATTCTCTGCGTGATCAACCTCTCGCATGTTTAAGCTGCGGGAGATTTCACTTGTCATGTTTGCATAGTAAGCTAACGATTAATAAGACGATGTCAGAGGAATTGGTGCGCAAATTATCATCACTCACAGATCAGTGCTGTCGTTCTCTATACACAGTTCGCACGATTGCAAAGTGAAAGCAAAAAAACAAGTGCAAATTCAAACGCGATTTCAATATGTCACATATTGACAGTGGCTCACCGATGCCAATGACATAATTACCCAGCTACATTTCTGAAAGAATGCAAAAGCATTGACATATATTTTTCCTTCCTACAATAGCCCGACGGGCAGGGAAGAGATAGATTTTGGTAGCCCGACTGGAAAAATCGCTAGCCCCAGGACGTCAGGCTAGCGATATTGCAAGCCCTGTATCTGATTGAGGAATCATGCATCTTTGGAAAAGAGAGTTTATTACAGAGAAATATCTCTTTCCAAAATAAAAGCTATACTATCCGCTTCTTCTGGGCTATATTCTCAGCAGCATAAGGAGAATCATGTGCTAACAGCTGTCTAAATGACTCGGCTAAAGTTAGTAGCATGCTTGTTGTTTTTGTCTTTGCACTAGGATGATGTCGGGGTAAA
Organism: Aulonocara stuartgranti; assembly: GCF_965226115.1. NCBI lineage: Eukaryota > Metazoa > Chordata > Actinopteri > Cichliformes > Cichlidae > Aulonocara > Aulonocara stuartgranti. The sequence continues at coordinate 31,028,511 of NC_138946.1, forward strand.
TGTGCAGTCATATTCGTTGTGTTCCCACTAGTGCTTTCAGGTTAATCTCGTTGAAATGACCTTAACACCACAACACGGCAAATCTCCGTTAACGAGCTACCGCCGATCGCCCCGTGCATGGGGCTGGACGGCCAACACGTTAACGAGCTAACTGCGCTAACACACTAGTTCCCACCCATGTAATTGAGCATTGCATGGCACATCCAACATACTGTTTTACTTTAGTCCATGACTCGCTTACCTTCAGGGTCATACGTCACATGAAAACCAAAATAATTCCAAACGCCAGATCTGAATGAGGGTGGGGGAGGTGCCCTGTGCTCTTCCTTCTGACTATGCTGTCTGTGTTGAGCGCTCAGTGGATCTGCGCTCGACAGTGCAGCCTAGGTGGAGTAGTCGAACGCAGATTCACTGAGCGCTCAACACAGACACCATCGTCAGAAGGAAAGTTGATAAAATAAATTACAAATGTTGTATTGTTCGATACATATGCGTACCGAACCGAAAGCACTGTATCGAACGGTTCAATATCGATACGAACATCGTTGCACCCCTAATATATATATATATATATATATAAAATAAATGAGTGGAAGACAAAAATGAGTCAAAATCCAGAACAGATAAATTTTATCACATTTATTTCTGGACTTTAAGTTAAATCTTGGTCAGAGTTCTTCTGTTTCTTTGCAGGATACTGCGCAGGACCCTCAAGCTCCCAGGCCTCTGGTAGAGGACCCGAGCTTGAAGGATAAACCGCCCGCAGGGGCGTGCTGGGTGTTTTTTTAATATATATATAATATACACGTGTGTGTGTGTGTGTGTATACATATATATTAGGGGTGCAACAATACACAACATTCTCGGATCGGTTCGATACTTTGGTGTCACGGTTCAATATTTTTTCGATATAAAAAAATGTTCATCCCTTTTTGATTTGTCATTTATTAAAATTATAAATATATATTTTAACTCAAAAGTACAGTTTTTAAATTTAATGTTGCTAAAACAACAAAATAATAATAAAAAAATAAATTAATCTTGTTAAAATGACATTAACACCATAACGCGGCAAATCTCCGTTAATGAGTTACCGCGGATCGCCCCGTGCGTGGGGCTGGACGCCGTCAACACGTTAACAAGCTAACTGCGCTAATGCACTAGTTCCTACCAGTTGAGCATTGCGTGGCACATCCAATATACTGTTTTACTTTTGTCCATGACGCGCTTACCATCAGGGTCATACTTCACATGAAAACCAAGATAGTTCCAAACGCCAGATCTGAATGAGGGTGGGGGAGGTTCAATTTCGGGTAGCGTTGAGGCAGTTGCCATGTTGCAACTTCTGTCTTGCTAGCTTGCGCTGTGCTCAGTGGACCTGCACTCGACAGTGCAGTAGGGCTGCTCAATTAATCGAATTTTAATCACGATTACGATCTGGGCTTTCAAAGATCATTAACAATGACTGAGCCGATTATTAGCCCCTCCCTCGTGCTTTACTCTTGTGCTACTCCGTGTGGCAAATCGAGCGCACCTCTCTGCATTTCGAACACGCGTCACAACAATTAAGAGGACCCGAGGGAAGCTCGGAAAGCTAAGCAGAAGTTATTTGGAGAGGAGAGTGACTGCCGTTGTTTGAAAAGAGAGGTAAAAAAAAAAAACTTCAGTGGTGTGGAAACATTATGGGTTCGCGGAGTCTTTTTTATTTTATTTATTTATTTAGGACAGTGCATGTTAATGAACATAAATGTAAAAAAAATAAATTACATGAATGTAAACATGCCAGATTATAGCCAAAGGCTAATTTCCATCTGTTGTCCTTAAACATAAAAAAGTAGACATAATAATTCATAAAAATTCATCATTCATTCATAATAAAAACTCCATCACCAAACTTAGACATACACACATTCTGTTCCCAAATAAAACATTAAAACTATACAACTCATACATGATCACACACTTGATTTGTCCATAACCAGTTTTTAACCTTTGCCTTAAACAAATTGAGTGTAGAGCATTCTCTACTGGGTTGAGGAAGACTGTTCCACAGATGGCCACCCTTAACAGAGAGGACGTTCTGCCCAAATGCTGTCCGTCTGTGGGGTATAAACAAGTCTCCTCGGATTGTAGACGTGGATCAAGTAGACACAGTGTGTAAACTTTGCTCCGGTGTAGTAGCTGCACCACAGAGCAACACTGCAAAGTTCACTAAACATAGATCAGAATCAGAATCAGAATCAGAATGGGGTTTATTGCCAAATGTTGGGCAGGTTTACAACATTAGGAAATTGCTGCGGTGCTTCAGTGCAAACATAGTGTCATAAATAGCACTTAAATAGACATGGAAAAAAATAAAAGTAGGGATAAGAATTAAAAGTGCTACGTGGAAAGATATGTGCATGAGATATACATGAGAATAAGAATTAAGAGTGCTACGTTGAAAGATATATACATGAGTGCAGGTGGTGATCAGTGCCAAACATGGAATGATGCAGTGACACAGCGTAGGGTCATGTGTTAGTGGCGGGTACAGTCATATGGTTATTGTTCATGTGTCCAACAGCAGAGGGGAAGAAACTGTTCTTATGGCGAGAGGTTCTGGTGCGAATGGACCGGAGCCTCCTGCCTGAGGGGAGCAGGTCAAACAGACTGTGTCCAGGGTGAGAAGGGTCAGCTGAGATCCGAGCTGCACGCCGCAGTGTCCTGGAGGTGTACAGGTCCTGCAGAGATGGGAGTCTGCAGCCAATCACCTTCTCAGCAGAGCGCACAACACGCTGCAGTCTCTGTTTGTCCCTGATAGTGGCTCCAGCGTACCACACGGTGATGGAGGAGGTGAGGATGGACTCGATGATTGCAGTGTAGAACTGCATCATCGTCCGTGTTGGCAGGTTGAATTTCTTCAGCTGCCTCAGGAAGTACATCCTCTGCTGGGCTTTCTTGATGACGGAGGTGATGGTGGGCTCCCACTTCAGGTCCTGGGTGATGGTGGTACCCAGGAAGCGGAATGAGTCCACAGAGGTGATGGGGGTGTCAGTCAGGATGATGGGGGGGAGTGGGGCTGTGTGCTTCCTGAAGTCCACAATAATCTCCACTGTCTTCTGGGCATTCAGCACCAGGTTGTTGTGGCTGCACCAGGACACCAGACGTTCAACCTCCCTCCTGTAGGCAGACTCGTCCCCGTCCGAGATGAGTCCAATAACGGTGGTGTCATCTGCAAACTTGATTAGCTTGACAGACTGGTGGGTGGAGGTGCAGCAGTTGGTGTACAGGGAGAAGAGCAGAGGAGAAAGAACACAGCCCTGAGGGGAGCCGGTGCTGATGGTCCGGGAGTCCGAGACATTCTTTCCCAGCCTCACATGCTGCTTCCTGTCCGTCAGGAAGTCAGTGATCCACCGGCAGATGGGATCAGGCACATTCATCTGGGAAAGCTTGTCTCGGAGATGGTCTGGAAGGATGGTGTTGAAGGCAGAGCTGAAGTCCACAAACAGGATCCTGGCGTAGGTTCCTGGGGAGTCCAGATGCTGCAGGATGAAGTGTAGGGCCATGTTGATGGCGTCGTCTACAGACCTGTTGGCTCTATATGCAAACTGCAGGGGGTCCAGGAGGGGGGCCGTGAGGGTCCTGAGATGGGAGAGAACTAGGCGCTCAAAAGACTTCATGACCACAGATGTCAGAGCCACGGGTCTGTAGTCATTTAGTCCAGTGATCCTAGGTTTCTTGGGGACAGGGATTATGGTGGAGGACTTGAAGCAGGCAGGCACATGATATGCCTGCAGTGAGGAGTTGAAAATGCCAGAAAACACTGGGGCCAGCTCGTTTGCACAGTGTCTGAGGGTGGCAGGAGACACACCGTCTGGGCCGGGAGCTTTCCGAGCATTCAGGTTCTTAAACTGCTTCCTCACATCTGCTTCATGAATATGAAGAGTTGTGGTGGGAGGAGGTGGTGTGAAATCCTCTTTTGTGTGGGGTGAGGAGGGGGGTGTTGTAGGTGAACGGTTTGAAGGTGGTGATGGCTCTATGGAGGGGGGAGAGGTGGGGGAATTAGTGTCCAAAGTGTCTCTATTGTTGGGGCCGTTGGAGGTGTGAAGGCTGCCTGATGGCTCGTCAAAACGGCAGTAGAAGTCGTTAAGGGTGTTGGCTAAGAGCAAGTCATCAGTGGAGTGGGGGGTTTTAGGCTTGTAGTTTGTGATATTCCTAAAACCTTTCCACACAGAGGCCGAGTCATTCTCTGAGATCTGCTGCTGCATCTTCTCAGAGTGCTGATGTTTAGCAAAGATGTTTACATTTTTCATTTATCTCTTATATTGCAAACATTTGCACTGTTATCAGTATTTGCACACTATTTTATATTATTTTTTAAAGTCATTATTCAATACATTGTTATTGTTAACCCTTTAAAGGCGGTCAGAGCGGCACGCTCCAGTTTGTGTAACTATTTTTAAATCCCTGTAGAACCTGAACCATGTAAGCTAGCGCAATATTTTTTTTTGCATATGAAACCAGAGGAGTTGTACTTACATCTTATGCCATCAGCTTGTCCTAGGTCACGGTTTCCTTCCACATATAGCTTTGCAAAAATTGCATAAAAAGCGCTTGCAGGAACAAAAACATAATATTCCAGAAACAGGCTTTGCCGATCCGATCAGCTGTTTGTAACACTTCCCACATTGAAACAGATGTCAGCGCGAACTATCGCATGTCCGCCATTTTCGCGGAAAATGTAGTTTTTTACTTGTAGGCCTTAAAAGCCTATACTAGTGTTTTTATAAGTCATGTTTACTTTTCTGAATAGTTTCTGGGATGCTTAGAACTCAAATTGCACTGCTGGAAATAGTTTATTTTTTTATGCACATGCTGTTTTCTTTGCAAATTTGCATCATAGGATTGTTTTTTTGTTTTTCCTGCAGTATATAAAAATTGCTGTATCTCCAAAATAAAACTATGAAGACACTCAAAATAAATTTCCTGCTGTTGTAAACTATTTTTTGCAACTTTTTTGTATTTAAAGTTTTGAGGGATAAACCTCTTAAATTTCTCCAAGTAGAAATATATGTAAAAAAAACCAAAAACGATTTTCAATTTTTTTGTAGTTTATTGCACTTTTTTTGCAATTAATGTAGTTACTATGGACTTAATGCATACATATCATTAAAATATGGGCTATAACAGTTGTATTGATGTATAGCAACTTGTAGTTCCATTTGTGGGAGCATTTCAACATGTAAAAAAATAATATAAGCTCTGGCGGACTTGGTTCTATGGTAGGTCTTAAAGGGTTAAATAAATATCGTCAAATAATCGAGATCTCAATTTCAGTGAAAATAATCGTGATTATCATTTTTGCCATAATCGAGCAGCCCTACAGTGCAGCCTAGGCGGAGTAGTCGAACGCAGATCCACTGAGCGCTCAACACAGACAGCATCGTCAGAAGAAAAGTTGATCAAATAAATAAAACATTTTGTATTGTTCGATACATATGCGTACCGTATATATGAGGTGCAACGCTACACAAAATTCACGGTTCGGTTCGGTTCGATGCACACACACACACACACACACACACACACACACACACACACACACACACACACAAAAACACAATATTATGAGTCATTAGACAGGTTATTCTACAGAATCATGAGTCTGTTATATATCTTGACATTTTCTATACGACTGATTTATATCTTTAAAGGAGAGAAATAAGTACAGTGCTGTTGTCAGTACCTTTGTGTCAGCTTATATTTTCCTGCAATTTATCAGGAAGGTTAAATCATAGACACACTGGCTAAAAATCCTGTTTTTAATGGGAACAAAAGGGCTGCATAGGAAATGGATAAAGTTAAGTTCCCCCAAGCACCAGACGTCCATGGATGTTGTTTTCTCGGCTTAATGTGGTCAGTCAGTCGTGGCCTTTATTTAGTCCAAAAATAGTCACTGAAAATTGGGCCGTGCTTAATCCATGAGATTTGATCCAATGTAGATGGGTCCAGCAAAAAGTTGCTGAGAAGACAATTTGGTAGACTTCTCAGTAGCCTTGAAAAGTGAAAAGGCGTGTTATCAGATTGTTTAGAGGACATGATGTACGAGGCTTCTTTCTAATCCAGCGAACCATTTTGCACTGATTTGACGTCTTTCGCAGTTCTGCTGGAACATAACTGTCTAAGAAGACCATTTCTGAGACGTCCTATTACACCTAGGTGTTTTTTTAAAAGTTGAAAGTTTTAGATTCGGCATTCGCAAGTTCAATCGAAAACTGTTGAGCTCACAAAGAGCTCTAAAATCTGGAGTGCACATCTCATATTTTGGTGGTATAGTCCCACATAAATGTACGTACCGTGTAACATGTGATGAAAAAGGACTAAGTATTAATATTTTACAGTTCTTAAACAAAGAAGAAGTGCAAAAACAGAAAGACATCCATGTACAGTTCAGCAAGGTGCAGGAGACTGTCAGCATATTTAAGAGAATAAAAAACAGGCAGCACAAAACGGTGTGTTTTAATCTGATCTAACGTGTCTTAAATAGAGGAAGGGGTCTGGGAGGGGTCTCTGCTTGCTTTTGTGTAAAAGTCACTACATGCCTCTGCTCTTAGGGACTTAGAAATGATGAAAAGAGAATGTAAAATGCTGATTTTACAAGGATGATTTTATAAGACTGGAAAAAAGATGTTTTTTTTACCCTTCACTCAAATGTAAGCATTGCTTGGAAGTTTTAAATACTAATTTTGCCAGGTGGGATTCTCTTATGAGAGACTGAAAGGTGAGACCCGAGTCTTCTAAAAGCTATTAAAAGTTGAAAGAGACTTAAAGGATGGTAATGTGAGGATAATGTGAGTCGTCTTAAATGTGTCCATGTTTCCTAAACTGTTCTTGAATCCCTTAATGCGGGCGGCGCATTCATTGCAGTGACTGCCATAGTGGCAAGTGAAAGGCACTGTAAGGTGGAGGAGAAAAAGTTGCTTTTCCTCCACTCTGGCCCAGTCCTGTGAGCCAGTCATACTTAGCTTGAGGTTAAAGTGAGAGCAGGCCAGATGTAGACATTAACACTGACACAAAGTGACAGGTTCCCAGGCATTCAGTGACACCATCGGTTCCTCCCCGTTCCTCACCCCCTCCGTCCTCTCATTGGCTCAGGCCGAGTCTTTGACCCTCCTAGATCAGAGGGCTCACCAACACGAGACCTAGTCGGACTTGTAGACCATGGCTCGCAGCAGCCTCGTATGTAAATGCGGAACAAATTAGTATACAAGTCCTTGTAGGGAAAAGTAAACCATGTTTGTGTGCACCTGGAAAAGATATAATCTCTTTGAACTTTTAGTCAGACAGAATGAGTTTATTCACCAGGGGTCGAATAGTTGGTGGAAATAAAAAGCTTGTCTGAAACATTGCTCTTAGTCCAGGATGAGCAGGCTAGAGGGTGACTTAGTGTAACCGTCAGGATTCCTGGCTTTATTTGATTTAAACGCATCGTTTTAGGAAATAAGGACGACCCTTTTAAGTTAACTTTTTTTTTTTTTTTTTTAATCTATACCCACAAACGTAGATGGATAAGCATGCATCTCCCTCACCTCCGCTTCCTGCTCTTTGCTTTCATCTGTTTGCTCCTGTGCTTATTAAAACTGATTGTGTCCAGACCGCTTAGCATTCTGTACACACTCTTGGCCTGGACACTTTCATCTCTGAACATTATGATTCTGCAGGCTCAGTGCCACTTGGCCACAGTACAAGCCACTGTAACTGGGCTGATTCAAAATACTGGAAAGTCCTTACCTTAAAGGAACAGTTCAGCCTATTTATGTGCTGTCCTGTAAAGGAACTTAGTTTCTTACTGTTCGGATGTCTATATGATAAACGTGAAAATACATTCTAGCTTAGCACAAATAATGAAGAAGAATGATGAGTTCATATGAATGCAATATTGTATTCAGTGTTATTTACTGAGCAGATTCTATTTTATTGTTTAACAGAGCTAAGTTAGTTGTTGGCTGTAGCTTTCACATTTAAATGTGAAATTAAAACTACTTTGAGCAGCTCTCTTGGGATGAAAACATATTTGATTTGTCAGATTTTTCCTTCCTGTCACATTTGTGTCTCTTTCTGGGATCAAACTAAGGAGCTCCTGTTATTGGGCGGTTGTGTAAACCACTATGCTGTGGCGCATCTTAGCTTACCTGCTAGCAGTCTGTTAAATTGGCTTGTGTTTTTTTCACAGAACCCTACCAGAAGCACATCAAATCACCCAAACAACTAGAGCTGGGCGATATGAGATTTTTTCATATCACGATATGTTTTTTTTTTCATTTCAGGCGATAACGATATCTATCACGATATAAGCCAAATAACTATATTTGTAAGATTTAAATGTGTCGTTGCTCACAAGTAAAATGTGAAATAATCAGCAGCTTGTTTTTATTTAAATATTTATTTCCCATAATAAGTTCAACAGGGTAGATGTACTTAAGGAACATGAGACTTTTTCAGATAAATAAAGGCAAATATTGCAAACTACACAAAAGGCAGCCGCTAAAGCGTTTAAGTTTCAAAATAGAACAAACGAAACAGACTAAATTGTCAATTCCACTTAGAAACAAAATATTAATTCTAAAAATAAATCTTAGTTTGTTTTACAGAAGAACAGACAAAACTGACTAACTTTTGTCAATATCAAATAAACTGAGAACTAAAAGGAAATTCTCAATCTCTCCTTGTTGTATAGCTTAGCTTTTCAAACAGTTTTAACAGTTACTTTAGTCTGACAAAAGCTGAATGACGAATTAGCGCTTCCAGTCAGAGACTGAGGCTACGTCCACACGTACACGGGTATTTTTGAAAACGGAGATTTTCCGTTTTCGTTTTAAAAAATAATCCCGTCCACACAATAAAGGCAGAAATGAAGGAAAACGCTGCTATGAACATGCCAAAGCAGCAGGTGGCGCTAGATTCCTAACCGTGCAGAAATGTTGGCCAATCAGAAGTCTAGAAGCCTCGGTGGGCAAAAGTAAACAAAGCTGGGGCATAGAAGCAGAACCGAGTCGTATGTGTGGACGGACAGTAACTGTGTGTATATGTAAGCATTTAAACACTGCAGAGAGTAGAATTAACAGTAACAGTATTGTAGAAATTCATTTCACCGAAACAATAACGTGGCGCAGTGTGACGCATGCACCAGTTTATTGTATTTCCAGACTTGCTTTCGGCACAATTTGCAGTGCACGCTACTCTGTTTTTTGTCAGACTTGAAATAGCCGAAATACCTTCACACTACGGAACTTCTATGGCTCTTCCGTTCGACAATCTCTCCGGCGTTGGAACCATCATCTGTTTTCTCTTCGGTCACGCTCGGTTGATTTTTCTAGTCGGCACACTCATTTCCTCCATTACGCGCTGGCTCCATTACCCGCTGGCTGCTTCCCAAACAAACACACGTGCGGCTTGGCACTTGTGCTGTACGTAACAAGTCACGCAACGTGACGCTGCGGCCGTGATTGGTTCGGCTCTGCGCTACTTAATTTGGATTGGCTGACCTTTTTTTTTTTTTTTTTTTTTTAAGAGGACAAGAGCGGCTAGGTCTATCGCGATAGCTTAATTTCTCTATCGAGTAAAAGTTATATCGCGATACATATCGTTATCGTTCTATCGCCCAGCTCTACAAACAACATTACATAACGTAAAGTTAGTGATCCAGTCTGTCACAGAGTGGATCCACAGAGTGGTCTGAGCTCTGGGGAGGCCAGTCCATGACTGATCACGTTCCACTGTGTGTTCTTCTGTCCATGTATGATTTTACTGGTGGTGTGTTTAGGATCATTTTCAATCAGACACTTCCACATGGTATTATAGATCAAAATCCGATGGTATTTTTTTGTATTCGTAAATCCATTAATTCTCACGAGATCCTCAACACACAGGAGGGAGAGGCTGATGATGGGACATGGGTGCCTCCCAGTCACCATGAACTCGTCTGTATAGCAAAGTATTCTAGAGTGAAACATGAGGCCATCTGTCCAACAGCTAAAGCCTGGCTGAAATTAGGTCACGCAACAGAACAATGGTCCGAACCAAACCAGCTAATCTACAGCAGAATTGCTGTAAATCAGAAGAATCAACATGTTGCAGTGGTCGAATCACAGTCCGAACCGGAACCTGACTGAAATTCTGAGACCATGAGATATAAACATAAACAAATGGTGACAAACCTCAAACAACTGAAGAATGGCGGACCAAAATTCCCACTGAGAGGCTGATAAAGTCATACTGAAAATCCATCCATCCATCCATTCTCTTTCCCTTATGCTTTTCAGGGTCGTGGGGGGGACTGCAGCCTATCCCAGCTGTGCTAGTGCGAGAGGCAGGGTACACCATGGACACGTCATCATAATGAAAATGATTACTTCAAATTATTGCTCCCAAAGGTGTTCAACAAGCTATTGAATTATTGGGTGTACTTAGTTTTACACAGGACTGTATAGCACACATAGACAACTCTGACAGTAATACAGTAGATTAAGTGAATATTGATGTAAATTACAAGCTCGGCAGGAGAAAAACAGGCCGCGTGTCGTATCACATTGTTGTATGTCCTGCTCAGAGGAACAGACATCAGTCAGTGAAAGATTGTTGAAAGAAATAGGTTCTCTCCAGTCGATAGAAACTGGTTTTCCCAAATGATCGAACAATGAGATTACACAGCGATGCAACATTTTAGGAGTTATTCCTCTATAATGTCCACATGTTTTTTCAGAGCTCCCAGCACACATAGACACCGGTGGCTGGGGATAAGGTTTATGTGGCACACCAGCCCCGTTGGATGGCCACAGCTGTGACAATACAACCTGGGGTCATGGTTCGTGCCAGCAGCCCTAAAACCTTTCCCTTGTAAGAAAGTTTCTGAGATCTGTTTAGTCACTTTCACCCACAGCTACCAAAACAGGTGGGATCCTGTCAAGCACTGGTCATCAGTCGGTGGTGGGAGGGAGACGGCGAAAGAAACAGAATCCAGTTACTATGGAAATATCAGCAATATTGCTATGGGAACTGGAGCACCAGAGCATGCTTTGTCTAGGATCGAGCTGTAATCGTCTCTGAGAAAGAAGTTTATGGTAATATGCGATGCTCTTATGAATTAATTTGTCAGGCTTTGTGTCCCAGCTGAAATCATAGACTTTTATCAAATGGAAATTAGCATCTCCTCAGGGCAGAGTATGCACAACATGAGAGAGATTCAGCAATACACTGTTCAGCTTGGTGCTTACTTCCTGTCAGGGCACCAGTGTCTCAGTCCATAGCTTAAAGAGCTATGGACTGAGAAATATTACTGTTTACAGTTTTATAACTCTCATAGAACTACTGGGTACTATATAGAAGTTGTATAACAAATAACAATGTAAAGGTGCAAAATAACACAAATCTGTGACTACAGACTATAGTATGTATTGTGTTTGTTTTACTTTTAGTAGTAAGTTGTCCCTTATGGTGACATCGGTATAACCCAGTCCTCTAAATGTCATGGTGTGGTTTTATGTTTTATTCCTTTCAACACTTTAAAAATGTCACTCTTCCCTGGTTTGACCTGATCCTGCTCGGAGCTTACGTTGAACTTTTATGCACACTGACCACAAATGTGCCGGTCATGTGCCAAAACCAGTAACCCAGTTTGTATGAGAATATAAACTGGGTTACTGGGCGCTTTCTGCAAAGAAATTCCAACAGAAACTCCTTAAAGCGATGCTTCAGTAAAGCCAGAATCAGAACTGTCTTTGCACGGTGTTGATTGTGAAGGGCATGTCTTTATTTGGCTCTCTAATGCTACAGTCACATTAGGCAAAACTAGACCATGTGCAATAACTTGTTGCCAAGGGAGGAGGTCTGTCACGCTCAGTCAGTTAAAGCAACGTTAATGTGTCATAAAACAGAAATAAAACAAGTTGGCAAACATGTACAGCCTGTCTAGAAATAGGAAATCTGCAAAATTCTTCATGTTACAAGTCTGTTGCTCTTTATGCTCACACACAAATTCACATTATACAGAAATTTATGTTAACTACTAAAGTTCAGTCTTCAGCCAGAGCCTCAAAGATGTGAAGCCTCAAAGATGTGAAGCTCTGACTGAGAGAAAAAAAATTGACTAGTTGCAGGACGGCCTTGCTTTTATATTGGAATATAAGTCCTTTACTGCAAAGAGATGCATTGCAGACAACTTAAGCTCATCAGCATAGCCCGACTCAGATTGATTGCAATGTACTGGCAGTCTGTCTTCTTTTAAAAATTAGGAGACTGCAGCTGTTTGCAAAATTTCACCAATCTTCAAGCGTGATCGTTAGGAGGCTTGATACCTCCCACCAGGCGACCTGTGCAGTCACCCTGCAATCAAAGGTGGTCGCCCAGTGGTTGAGTTAATCATTTCAACTACTTGAAATCAGCCACCAAATATGAATAAAAATCAAAACCAGACAACGATCAGTTTTTCTTAGTCAACAGGAGGTTGCGGTCATCTTTTTAATCTAGCGTGACCGAGCCATAAGGAGCATCACTTGGTGCGTGACTTTATTATGATAAAGTAATTTCTGTAATTTTAGAAATTATTTTTAAAAAGTTTATTTGTGCTGATCCAATTCAAGAAAAAAAGTTTCATGACAAAAAAGGGGAAAAAAGGCAAACATGTCTTTGCCGAACATGTAAACAGTGATTTTTAACCAAGATTTGGTTAAAACGTCAAAAGGCCTGCAAATTAAAAGGCAGCGTCGCTGTGAGGGGACACTGTGGGAACAGGAGTTTGGTTCTCGTGTCACTTACATGCTTCATTTCTCCACCACCGCACACTCGTACTCTTCAGTAGTGATGTTGTTGTTTACTTCATTGGTTAGCTTGTTTACCTATGTTTAAATTGGAATCAAGATGCTGAACACCTATTAGCGGTATGTAGGTCATGTTGTTCATGTAACAGTAGCTATGCGACATTTGATGTATGTTCTTTTAACCATTCTGTGCTTCTACACGTGTTTGAATGCACGTGCTCATCCTGCATCTGTGTGGAAAGGCTGTAAAGCTAGTCTTTGGTGTCTTTAAAGCAGAACAGAAAATGTGTGACACTATAGTAATGTTAGTAATGCTTATCATACAGTCTTGGAGAAGTCAGTGGTTGGTGACAGGCTGTGAAAGGAGGAGGAGGGTCCTTCTTTTCTGTTAAAGATTCCATATAACATATAATATTAAAAGCTTCTTGGGTGTCCCATTTGCTTGTAGACAGTCAGAGTTGGCTGAGAGGATCAGTGCAACTCAAGCAGGTGAAGACTTTCCAAACAGCAACTGTTGATAGTATGCAAAACTGGGTGTGCGTACTTTGATGTTTGAGCTTCCAAAGGGTGTGGGAATATTCTCCAAGGGCACGAGGTAGAGATGTTCCACGGGGAATATCACCGGTTGCCTAATTGAATCTTTCTATTTATGATACCGGCCTCATCTCGCCGGATTTACAGAGCAGCGGTACAGGAAACAAGCGCGGCGTCCCAGGGGAAACCACTGAAAGAATGGAGGGGTTTTTTTTTTTTATCAAGGAATAACCAACTCCTCTGTGCCTATTGTATTATTCAGTGATGTAAAACCTGGGGTGGGGTTTATGAGGGCTTTACACCAAGATTATAGAGAAAACCCTGCACCCATCATGGAGGCAGCAAGGAAGATTAAAAGAAAAAAACTTTGATGCAGATTTGCAGATTCCCTGATCTCTCACAGCTGTGTCCAACCAAGAAGCAAAAAAGAAAATAATTGCATATGTAGGTCACTGAGCACCTGCATGGTTTAAAAGCTAAGAATTGACATTACACCCAGCTTACGCCCGGACCCGGTCACGCACTGCTTAGCTATAACACATAGAGTAAGAGTTGCGTCCCATTTTCATGATGATGACCTGAACCTCTAACTAACTAATTATCACTGGCTTTATTGATGCAGGAGAGCAGAAGAAGACCTGAGAGGCTATTCAGGGATTGTAGAAGACAGACAGGATGAGTTTGGCATGATCAGGGAAGGATGTGTCAGACAGGCTGGAGCAGAGATGGGAAACACCGCTCTCATAACATCCAGTCAGCAGTTCCTGATACTTTGCTAGCCAGTCCAGCTGTGGCTCGCTGTTACAGAGCCGGGAAAGATGCAGTCTTTGCTGAAAGGATAGAAAGCAGTTGTTGGACTGTTCGGCTTTTATTTTATTCTGGGGTCAAAACATGTGACGTTCTTGCTGATAGGAAGCAGTTTGGTTGCTCATAGGGGGTCTATCTGTATTATTGGAGGGTCTCTACCCTACGTTATATTAGAGGCCAGCCTGTTTGAGTGGGGGTTTAATATGCATTCTTGGACAGCTGTTTCCACAGAAGACCTCTCAAGCTTTTTATCTCTACGTCAAGCTCACTTAGGAACCTAATCTGCACTAATACTGTCTGAAATAAGGAGGAGGTCAGGGAATGGAGGGGACTTCATTGCCTCTCTCTAACTGTAGATGAAACTGAATGCTGTGTTTAATGGAAAGTCGTAGAACTAAATAACTTAATTTTAATCATTCACAAAGAACTTCTGGTTTTATTACAACACACCATCGTCAGAGATTTTGGACTCTTGCCATTCTCGCATGCTTGGATTCAGTATTAGGTTATGCAGTTTGCAGTGCCGTTGAAATTTAAAACCAGAATTAAGCAGTGGCATTCCATCACGTGTACAAACTTTTGTCAGTAAATATAGTGCATGCATGAATGAAGAAGCTCTGGATTCAGTCATCGTTGCACTGCACATGTAAAGCAAAGATTACCCTTCAGTGATTCTTCATCAAATGAAATAACAAGAGCCGAGCTCAGGTACGAGGAGCTCTCAGTAACTGTGGAGGCTGGGAAGCATTTCTGCTCTGCGCACAGCCTTTTTATGCGCGCAGCGCGGTGGAGTACAAGTTAAAGAGGCGACATGCTTTCACTGGATTACCACATTTCTGTGAAAAAGTGCATACTCTAATTCTGCTCTTGTGCTGCTCTTTGTTGAAGTTCTCAGTCATACTTTCTGGAGCTGTAGGAAACTTTTTTTCATTTGGTGTTGTGAAGACAACTCTGTCCCACTTGGGACCAAACTTTGCCTTCTGTGTTGCTGTGTAACACAAGCAAAAAAATCAAATATGTCTCTGTATTTATTTAATATTTATTACAGTCCAGAGCGCCGTTGTACTGCTGAACATTTTCCTTCAAATAGCTTTGAATGTGAGTCTGCATGCATTTGACATCTTTTCTGCTTTATTTTTCCCTTCCTTTGCCACCAAGAGTTCAGGGTAAGTTGTAAAGCAGCGCCCTGAAGCTGAATTTAAAGTCTTGCTGTTGACCTTCTTAGCAGTTCAAATATGTGAGTGAAGGAGTATTTGAAACAGTGTTTTCTAATTAAAGAACCGTCTGTTATCATCCTGGTTTTTGTGTAAAATTTCATATGATGAGCGTAGCCTGGCTATGCAAAATTAGTAGCCTATAACGGTACTCGATGCTAAAATAGCCATATTTAGTCTCAGTGTGAGCCTGGTGCACAAAACGGGACTCCTAGAATTAAGCTTATTGTCACACATGGGTGCAACCGTTTCTTTGACAAGGTTTTATAACAGTCAGCAGCTAAAAACAAGCTGTCGTCTTGTTATGATCTCCGGGAAGACTGTGGGCTAATCAGCTTATCCTGTCTGCTTTAGCAGGTGACCCTACACACTGCTGTGCATCCAGATGACAGCTGGTGGAGGTCACGTTATCCCTGTTTGAGCAGGTTTCTTTGATTGAGAGGCCCAACACCCTTTCAACCACTAATTAGTAACTGACTGCACCAACTGTAAATATTTTCTGCAACTTTTAGGTGTGGGTTTAAAAATACTTTAAACAGGGGATTGGGTGGAGAGACTGGGGAAAGGTTTTAAAGAATAGCAGGAGCTGCATTTGGCTTCCTCGCCGTGCTGTAATAGACAAGCAGTAAGTCTAAATATTGTTATCTTGATTTCAAGATAACAGAAGTCGTGCGTGACGGCTCAAATTTGTGTAGAAAAACATGTTAGTGCAGTCATTTTTAGTTTTCCACAAGTTTTTAACAGATTTGTAAAATATTTGTTTTTTGTGAAAAGTGGTCTAATAAAGTTGTAACGTTGCACCTTTCAATGTACGTTTGCACACACTTTCTACTACTACTTAGCCAATCACACACACATTTTTACAGTACTTTGATCTATACCCAAGCACTTTTATATAACGATCAATCCACCGCCCGTCCGACTAGTAGATGACCCACTCTATGAGCTGAGCCACATCCTCCATAAAGATGAGGATTTCAAACCTAGCAACACTGTGCATCATACCTTGGAACTGTTTTGTGCCGGTGAAACTTGGTGACAGCTGGGACTTCCAGCTGTACAGTAATCCCAAAACTGCTTTTGGAATGGATACCATTAAGTTCCCAGAATGCCTGGACTACACTTAAAAGCCAGGTCCGTACCAGAAAACCAACCAATTTAAATGAGTGCTACCAATTCTGCCGAAGAAGAGTGACCAAATATCCAGCTAGAATTAGGCCAGAAAAAAGCTACAACATACTGAGGGACATTTAACAAAATATTAGTAGGGATGTAGGCCTATATTTGAGCCTCTGTTTAAGTATACTTTGGCCATTCTGTATATTTGAGAAAATCCAAAATAAATTCAAACCTGTGCAACCAAATCTTATTTTTTAAAGCCATTAAAGCTGTATAATCATTCCATCCTGGAAGAAAACAGAACAATTCAAAGAAATCATTAAAAGCCCAAATTACCAGGATATTCATGCCTATGAGAGTATATAACCACAACTGTATGTCTGGACTCTATGTAGCCTGTTTACTGTGAGCCAGAGTACTAGATATGATTGCAGCGTCTCGATAGTGTTTGTTCAATAAACAAATTTAGTAAAAATAGATTATTGGTGACTCTGCATCCATGAGCCAGGCCATCATTTTATCTCCCTGCAAGTGTTGATGAGCAGGCTGGTAAGTTAACTTTGACATGGAAATGACTTTGTGTGAATTAATTTGCTGACCAAAGGCTGTCGAGATGATTCATCCATGGCCCATTGTTTGCACTTTTAGTCCAACACTGGCAGCATCAGGCTCAGAGAGAGAGGAAGGGGAAGGTAGAAGCAAGGATAGAGGGAGAGAGTAGGGCTCAGCAAGCTGTTGACCTACTGGTTTGGTGAGGTTTCCCTGAAAAGGGCACATGCCTCCCCGCACTGTGCATAGAAACAGCACACACACACCCACACACAGTGGTTTAACCAATACAGCTAAAAAGGGAAGATATTAACAGAACGAGGGAACTTAAATTGACATTTAAGTTCCCTTTTATTGTGTCAGTGAAATTTAAGATGAGTGTTAAAAACAAGCCCAGCATCAGCTGGTATTGTATCATGACAGTCTGGAGAGTTATGTTGCCTTCTTCATCTTGCTTTGCAGGCTACCTGAGCGTGTTGGCAGTCGTGCTGAAGACAAATAATGCCTCACCGTGGACAAATGAGTTTGACAGTAAGAGCTCGAGACTGACGACCCTCAAAAAAAATACAAACCAGTCATTGATCTTGAATTAATGTCCTCGTATCACTTCCCGTTTCTGCTTACAGAAGTTGAGCTATCATGTGTGATTGAGTCTATTTCCACAATCAATCCCAGAATTGAATGGAAGAAGATAACAAGCGGGGGGCCAAGCTATGTCTACTTTGACAAGAAGATCTATGGTAATACATGAAGTAGTCTGTAAATAGTTTCTATATGTTACATATTTTTAAATATTCACCTTTGCTGTGTTTTTATTCTGGCAGGTGACCTTGAGAACAGAGCAGTGATCAGAGAACCTGCCACGTTACTGATAACCAACGCCACGAGATCAGACACAGCCAAGTATCGATGTGAGGTCACTGCTGCAGATGACCAAAAGGCCTTTGATGAGATTCTGATTGACCTGGTTGTAAGAGGTACTTTAACCTGCCTGCGCCACTGATCACGCTCTCTCTTACTGATAACTGCCAGAAAATGCTTCTAAACACAGAAAGCAAGTCATCATTGCGCCCTCAAAAGGACAGACCTCGCTCAACGATTCGCACGTCGGATGCTGTAAGATGAAACCGTGTTGTAGGTTGCACCAACCCTTTGGCATACATGTGAGGATGCGTTGTGACCAGACCTGCCCAGCTGCAAAGGCGTGTTCTAGGTTATAAAAGGAAACCTCTGAAACTGCATCTGCTCGGAATTGCAGTGCTAAAGAAAGCAAGCGCCGCGTGTTTTGGTGGCGTTTTCTGGCATGGAGCGAAAATCACGTTCCCGTCCACTCCCTGTCAATCCTGGCAGTCCAGTCAAACATCAGGGTCAGGGTGACATTAACCTTCAGAGTCATAAAGCCAGCAGCGTCGTGTCGATTGTGTTGGTTTATTTCTCCCCGTTGTTTACAGAGCAGAAAAGCCCATCTGTGCAAACACTCGCTACAGCGACAGTCATCGTATGTTCTGTTTCCCCACAGTGAAGCCAGTTGTGCCAAAGTGCAGCGTCCCGAAATCGGTGCCTTTGGGGAAGTCGGCTGAGCTGAGCTGTGTGGAGGAGGAGGGCTTCCCCAAGTCTCGGTACCAGTGGTTCAAGAACATGGAGGAGATCCCCGATGACCCAAAGACCAGTGTCAAGTTCTTCAACTCCTCATACACGCTCAGTACAGAAACAGGAACTCTGGTTAGTACTCGTGTGTGCGTGTGCTCGGACAAGGGCAGATATGAGCGCCAAGGGCGGGGCAGCAGGGACGGTGGCCTGACGCCGAGGGGTGGAGGCAGATATTTTGGGGAGACAGTTGATGGCGTGAGAGGGCTTGAGCCATGAGGGGAATCTGCTGTCCTCGTTTGCACATTCCTCTATTCTCTCTTGCTTTACAGCACAGCGAAGATGTGACACACGCTCACCGTTTGTCTTTAAGTGAACGTACTGGACGACAGTGCTGTAAACTAAGGAGGTTTAAGGAATGTTTTTTTCTACTGTTCTTATCTCGTTATTTTTAGAGTGCTCCCTGTAAACACAGTAATCACTCCTTTGCTATTTCCACATGGGAGAGGAATGGCAGCCAACTGATGCAGAGATTGGAACTGGTGAAATAGTTCAGAAGGGGAGTGTCAGCTTTATTCTCTTTAAAAAGCTGGAACTGAAACTCTTTGTAATGCTCTACTAATATTTACAGGTTAAAATACCTTAATCTCTTAAACAGTTGTATTTAAATTCAGTCCAAGTTTGATTTTTAATGTTTGGATCACGTCATCGTGATCATTTCCTGCACTCTCGATGTATTTAGACACCTAATCCACCTGCAATGTTAACACCTGTACTTTGACGTTCAGGCTTTTTTAACACTTGGAAAATGGGTGACGGTAACTGTTTGAAGATGACAATTTGTCTGAGAATTATTCTTAGCGTTATAAGTGTGTGTGAGAGGTGGGCACAAACTCAACAGATGCTTTTATTTTACTTTACGCTTCACTTTGAAATCACTGATATCAGTGTGTTTACATTTATTTGATCATTTTAATGTGTAATGTTTAGAATAACTTGAGGGGCATGAATGTCCGTGCAGTTACCACACACTGATGATCCAAAAGACGCCCAGTCATTTTTAAATGTAAAGTTTCACTTGTATGACCAGGGTGAATATTATATATATATATATATATATATATATATGTGTAAGATGTAGCTTTAACTCCGTCCTTCGCTGAATCCAAAGTGCGCAGCAGACAGCAGTCTGTTTAATTTTCCTATCTTGCATCTCTTCACATGCTCATGGCACTGTCTCTGTATTTGCACAATGCAAATCTCTACCTGTCTGTCCCCTCTGCTCACAGTAACGGTCACTACAGTTGTTTCCCTCTGTAACAGCTGCCTGTGCGTAGTTCCACTCACCTATATTTATCTATTATATTAATTAGAATAAAACATCTGCATAAAAAAAGACTATGAGCTTCACTTAGGGAGTTTGCATTAAGCAGAGGTTTGTCTTTTGTCTCACACAGAAGTTCATTTCAGTCAGGAAAGAAGACGCAGGCGAGTACTATTGTCGAGCGAAGAATGATGCAGGGCACACTCAGTGTGCACCCCAGAAGATGGAAGTGTGTAAGTATGCATGTTTCCTTTGGAAATAAATCTGTTGTGTTTATTGAATGCAGATAGTACTAGATTTGTTGAAAGGAATCCAAACGTCAGTGTTTAAGTTTTTACTCGCATTTGAACTCCACAGATGATATTGACATAGTGGGGATCATCCTGGGAGTGCTGGTGGTGGTCGTTGTGCTCTTATGTATAACGGTGGGCATCTGCTGTGCTTACAAACAAGGCTACTTCTCCAGCCAACAGCAGACGGGGAACAAGTAAGATTCCAGACTACTAATGTAACTGTAACCAGCACCACTTCCACATGTCGCCCAAAAACCGGATGTGCTTTGTGTGTTTTAGTTACAAAGTTCCAGCTAAAGGAGATGGAGTGGACTACGTCAGGACGGAGGATGAGGTTAGTAGATAGTCTGGCTGTGTGGCCATTTGTACTTTTAGGCATTTTGTTGCTAAACGTCAATTGCAAATAAAGTGAAAATGCAGTCTGCTATACTGCTCCAGTTAGGTGCTAATATTTATGATTGAATGATTCATGTATCAATAAAAGTGATCAGGTACAAAGACCGGACAGAAAGTGAGTAAAAAAGTGTCCAAAGACAAACTTTGTTTCTGTCACTAATTCATTATGAAAACAGAATTCAATTAAATTCAAAGATTGGAGAAAAGAAATGAAAGTATTACTACTTGGTTGCTTTCTCAAAGCTTTCATTTGAAGGACTCGCCTGTAACTGTAACTACAGTGTGCTGCATGCTGACAGCAGTGATTACGCTGCTGTATTTAGTCTCCAGGTCTGCACAGGTCTGAAAGCAACAGCTACCCAAATACTTAGCATCGTGTTGCTGCCTGTAACAGAGAAAACAGGGCCTCTCTGCCCCTCATCATATTACTTTTTGAAGAACCTTTGAAAAGTTAAATTCAGATTCTGTGTGAGGTATCGGCTCAGCAACACTGAACACGGGAGTCTGCTGGGAACAATGAGAGCCATCATTTCACGGCAGGCAGTGCTGATGTCGTAGTCGACTAAAAGAGTTTGTTTTCCGACACCTGTCTCACTTAAATTCCCCTCAGCTGGCAGAATGTTGTTTTTCTATTATGCAGCACTAGAAAGGTCCAAAAAATCTCAACTGTTAAGCGAACTTGCAGAAAGCCTGGACATTACGATTTGTGCCAAATAGACAAGCAAACACACTGAGAGGAGAAGCGTGGAAAGAATGGCGCTCTGGCGCCGTGTGATAATGTAATAACGATGAGTTGTTTCCTGCGTGTTGTCTGCAGGGGGATTTCCGACACAAGTCATCGTTTGTGATCTGAAAAAGACGACGGGGGCTGTTGTGCTGAGTGAAAGCTGTGACACACGGGTCTGCCCTCCACACTGTCCGACCACGGAGCTGCCGCAGTTCGTGCACCGAGCTCTCAGCATGCCTGAAATCCAATTACACAAGCTTGCCAAATGTGGTGGGATTTCATATGACAATAATGTGTAAAAAAAAAAAAAATAGTATGCGCATAGGGACTGAGATTCATTTAACTTTATTATCTTCAACCGAGTTCTTTTGCTAAATTCTGGCGTTCTTCAGTTACAGTGATTGCATGGTTTTAAACTCTAAAGCAGGCGGCGAGCAGGAGTCACGTGTTTGTTGTGTCCAGTAGAACAGTCAGTCTATCATGACAGCTCTGTCTGCTGGCAGCATTCAGTTTCAAACCTTTTGTCATTTCTATAACATTTCTTTTCTACTGTTAAAATTTGTCAGACTATTTTTGATGGAATATATTTTAAAATGCCTATATATAAAGGTTTACTTTTTTAAGTATTTGTAAATGACTAACATGTTTTGGGGTTTTTTTGTTTTTGGGGGTGGGATTAAAAGAGATGATGTAACACAAACCCCTTTGCATAAAGTTGTAAGCATTTACACCTTTGCAGATGAAAGAAACAAGTGAAAATTGGCTCGTAGTAGCATATCGGCGGTCTTACATATTGAATTTGTCGGCTGGGATTGTCCAGCTTGTGTCATGACAGACTTCCATGTTGATGTTTGTAGATAGTCTTAGTAAGATGCTTTGAAGAGTGCCAGTCAAATGCTGTGAAACACTGTACACGATCAGTGCTGCGTTTTCTTGATTTTAAGTGTCCTTCTCTGCTCGCTGTTAATCTTGTATATATTGAAGTTGCTGTCGAGTTTAGCTGTCATACATGTGTAGATTTCTTCACTATATTAATCATAGTAATATTAATACAGGGTTTGTATGTTAACCTTCCAGACCCCGAAAGAAGATAGACAAGAATGATTGTGGACTGTTGACAAAGTAAATGGTATTTAAAATAGTTTCTGCTGATAATCAAGACAAAGCTGTTAGCGGGTTATTTAAACTACTAAATCTTCAGCTGGTACTGAAAGTCCCAACAACATGAGGTAGACCACATGCTGGAACAGCGTTTTTTACAGAGTTAACTTCTACACATGGCACAGCTGCTTTGTGTTCCAGCTGTGTGACACAGCCACCGGAGCCAGTGGCTTACTCACAACTGTGTGTTTGATTTCACCAGATGTGCAAAAGCACATTTTAGAAGAGTCCCAGGAGCAACTCTGCGCTTATCAGTCACTCAGCATGGTGATTTAGTATTCAGAATAAAAGACCCTGTTCAGGCTCAAAGCTCTGCGTCTCAGACCTTTCAGCAAGATTTGAAGCCGGGTGGAGAACAGAGCGAAACACATGACACGACGACAGACCTGCATCTGGTTTATTCCTGGGTTTAGCGACTGGATGTTTTAATTGGAGAGAAAAATAAATCTTTCAGGTTTCAGTTGAAGCCTTTTGGTTTTCTGAGCAAAGCTGATGGTGAACAGAACTGAGCTGACAGCAGTGTTACAGTGAGATTCGGCTGTCGGGGGTCTGGAGGGTTAACGCTTGTACTAATTGTAAATAGCTATTTGGTGTTTTTTGTTTGTTTTGTTTTTTCTCTTTCGCAAGATCATGTAAAGTGAAAAAATGTTTTCAAAACTCCCGTTTGAGGCGATATGAAACTCTTTCCATTTGTAGGACTGAAAGAAGGGTAGCATTTTATCAGATCATTCAGAACACGTGAGCAAGAGCTTCTTGAGGCAGTTTTTTAAAAGCATTGAGAACAAACAGTTCTCTCCCTCAGTGTTCGCTCTCTAACCAGACTTTTAAAGGCTGTAACCTTCATGCAGATAAGAAGAATCTCTTGTTCAGCTGTGCTCGAGGTTTTCAACAGAGGAAATGCGGTCAAATGTTAACCAATTATCAGTCGTGGTAGAGACGATCTGCCGGTCATTTGCACATCAACACTGAATCTAACGTGTTCCACTGTGGAAGTGTACTATTAGCCCAAATAAGGTCACAAATGAGTCCTGCTGCAGTTGCACAGTGTGGTGAGAATCAGACATTTCACCTCGTCATTTGTGCATAGTTCATTCCTCTTAAGTGCCTTCAGGCTTCAGACTAGTGCGGTTTCACGTGCACGGTCCCACCTCTAGCTTCTGCCGTGCAGTCACGGCTTCGTGATTTTCCTTTTCTTTAACCACAAGCGCGGCGTTTGAGAGGAATGATGACACCAAAAGTCTCCACTCCCCTACATATCTGCAAATTTGTAAATGGCTTTTTACATAGATTTGGAGCTGTAGATGCGTTGAAGTGAAAAATAATAGTGCCTCTATATTGTGGGAATTATTTTTAGTAAAGACATGTAGCACTATTAGAAAAAAACAGATTGAAACCCACAGCAGGGCGGTTTCTGTGAGCTCTGGTTTATAATGTCTTTATCCAGGTTTTCTAACACTGATTGGTATTTCAAAATAAAATCCCTAAAGAAAATTTGAAAGACCAATTTAGTCAGTACTGACTTTTTTCTTTTTGTTTTGTGTATGTTATTTATTCTTCTCTGTGCTGGCGGGGAAATGTTTCAGGTCTTCACAACACTGTTTAAACCAGGGGTGTCATACTCAGGGTCATAACACCGGCCCGCTGGACATCTTTCACACGTTTCGGACTTTTAAATGTATTTTCATAAATTTTGCAGCTTGTCCTAAGGGTGAAGACCTCTCCCACAGTCTTTCATACTGCATCAAAGTAATAAATAAATAATGAAATGACAGAAAAGTTACTGCTTTTTTTCCACTATCTAAAGTACAAAAGCCTGTATCCATGGTAAAGTAAGTAAAACTGGACATTTTTTTGTGAATTAACAAAAACTTGCTCTTCTCCAGGACAGTCTGGTCAATGAGCAACCAGAACTTTTTCTGTCATTTTACACATTTGCTTTTTTACAATTTAAGCCCAAAGAGTCATGCTAGCATGTGTTTTTATTATACAGAGCAGCATTTCTTTATCATGTAGTAAAACTGAGACGTGCTGGTGAAATTGCACTTCTTTTTTGTATACTGAGATATTGCAGGGATTAAATGTGCAGCTACACTTATTTACATTTACAGAAAGGGAATTTTTACTAGTCTGGTCCACTTAAGACCAAAGTGTGACCCCTGATTTAAAATGAGTCCGACATCCCGGGTTTAAACATTTACCCTGTACAAAAACGAGGGGGCACAGTTGGTGTCAGGAAACACCAACCTTGTGTAGCGTTAAGAACGGCACCAATCTACAAGAAAGGAAGATGAAATTAAGAGCTGACCCATTCAATGATAAAGGAGCTGGGACTCTGCAAAATGTAAGTGAAGTTTATAATCCAGAGTTCATGGACAGTTAAGCTCACAAACAGCAAAGAAGTCTTGTATCGCATCTTTACACAGGTCTGCACTGACTCGACAGGGAGTCCTGAGCGAGTGTGTCTGCAGGCTGTTTCCAGGCAGTGATGGTGGAGGTTATACTGGCAGGTTCACTCTGTGCTGTCTTTCAGTTTAAGGATGGCTGCGTTCCAGTGATCCAGCTCTGCTGGAAGACTGATATACAGCGTACCTGATCCTCTGATCCAAATGTACACGCAGCAGAATGTCTTTTTGGGGCCTGCTTGGGTTATTTTTTGTTCATTTTAGAACCACTCTATTTGTGATAATAAATAAAACTCACTTCTAATATCACAAAGGTGTTTTGTGTCTTTTCTATTTATGGTGTGAGTGTAGTGAGGATTCTAGATCTGCACTGCCAGTCTTGTCATTTCACTGCTTGTTCCAATCCTCCTGGCCTATTCCACAGTCCCCCCACTGTTCACAGAAATCCTATTGGTCCATCCAATATCCCACCGACTGCTCTTTGTTGATCTAAAGCCATAATCTATTAGTGGGAGTTAAGCCATTTCCACTTTCCACACTGCAAAAAGCCTTCTTGTTCCTTTCTGGTGACTGTGCCAACTGGCAGCAGGTTCCTGGATAAAGAGCACTAAAATCAATGAGCCCAGAGAGGATAATATATCATCCTTTGCATCACAGCTACTGAACACTTTTATTTATTTCACAGTAAAATCAATCAGTGCTGGCTTTATCGTCAGGCAGAAGGATGAAAAAATACCTACTTTTAAGAAGGCAGCAAGCCCTGTGTTCAAATTGTGATTAAATGTAGCACACTCAGTTCATTCACTGAACAAAGCACACAACGCTGCTCTGAAAGTCATGCAGCATGTGAGTCAGTGTTACTCCTCTAACAGTTAATAGGATGAAACACATCTGTGGTTAGTTGTACTGGTAACTCTACTGTAATAGTCAACATCCAGCAAATTATGGTGTTAAGTTAGTCTTTCAAAATTCTTAGCAAACACGCAGAGATCTTACTTGGGTCAAATGATGAACGAGGACCACTGAAGCAAATTACAATTGAAGTATTACAAGAAGTACCATGAACCCACAGTGGAAGAAGTGCACGAGGCCGAGGAAATAATTATGAAGGAAAAATCTTTAGTTTTGTTGTGTGTGTGTGTGTGTGTGTGTGTGTGAGTGAGTGAGTGAGTGAGTGAGTGATACATTTTAAATATTTAGATAAACCTGAACTCACTAAAACTTGTGAACCTTAAAGTTTGTTCTTAATGTTCTTTGTTAAGACTAAGAAGAACAGCTATAGGTGGCATTTGCTGTGTGCAGCATCAAACTGATGTAAGTGTGTTACTATTAACTGAGAATGGGTTAAGATATTAAAACACTGTTTGTGTGTCCCACATGGTTCTTCCATTAAAAATACAGCTCACAGATAAATGTAGCCATTCTGGTCAGCACGGTGAAACAAAGACAGGTAACTACTAATCATTTCTGACACTTTCACACTAAAACTAATTTAAAAAAAAAAACCCTGAAGTGTCTGGTTTCCTCTGTTTGCCGTCTGTGTGCAGGACACAGTCCACAAAACTCTACTCAACACGTTCCACAAACATGGCTGCTTACAGTTTTATTGTCAGTGGAACAGCAGTTTGATTACATTTCGGGGGTTCATTTATACCAGCAGGAAGATCTGTTCTCAGAACCAGCAGGCTGACCTTTACAGTGTTAAAGGAAAACAGCAACATTTGCCACGGTGTGATTACAACCCAAACAAGTGAGGAGTTCAGAAACACACACACACAGGTTTATGCCTGTTTCGCTTTCTTGTATAATTTGTTCACTTGCATCTTAAATATTTTACAATATTATTCGAGGCGGGCCTCGCTCTCACAGTTGGACTCGATCGCTGGGCTCGGAATAGAAGTTTACCAGCTTTTTTCAACACAGCGAGGTCACAGGTATTCAGACAATGAGACAAACAAAAGGGAAGTCCGCTGAATCTCTCTCATGGGAATCTTGCCACACTGGTCTCTCGGCCACTCTTCGACACAGGCCTTCTGCACAGAGAAGAGGTTGAGTTGCAGAACAGCAGAAGGCAAACTTGAACACTGGGCCAGTACGAGGAGCTGAACCACACTACCAGAGCTAGTGCAATCTGGTGTCAACTGGAGGATTTCTTCAGCCTTAAATAGCAGAGGTGATGAATGACTGCCAGCAGATGTGAAGACTCAACCACCTCCAGGTGCACAAGCCCAGAGGGCGGGGACCCAGTAGGAGTCTTTGGATTCCTGGGCAACAATGGTGATGCCGTTTAGCGTTCACACATTCACATTCATATGTTACCGCCGTTTCCACGCCACATCTTTCTCACACCTTGACCACATATTCAGTTTGCAATGACCACTTTTATTAGGAAAGAGGACTTCTGGCAACCATTCCACAGTTTGAATACGCTGACAGTCAGAGAGTTCATCATAGATTTGAATGCAAATTTAATGCAAGAGCAAATGATTGAAAGAATTACTGACCACAAAAATCTAACAATTTCCAATGCAAGGGGAAAAATGAATAAATAATGAGGGATCCCTTCCTGTGGCCCTATAGTGTGTGGATCCATAACTGCTGTGGAGGAGCCAACATCAACTTAATTTTTACACCTTTATTTGTTATATGATGTTTTATTAAAATAAATGTCAGCTACAGCACAGGTGTTCCTCTGCCCACAGCAGATGCTTTGCCCCTAAACTGGTTAATCTGCCCAGTCTTCACCTCATTTCTCTCTAATATCTTCAAACATTCTGCATTTTCAGGGACTTTTCAGAGGACAGGGCTGCATTCAGTGTATGCAGAGCAGACACCACAGTGAGGGGAAAAAATGATACTTGACAGAGGGAAGTTGGCCATTTAGAAAATATCACAGTAGGATGTGACAGAAGGACACACTGGCAAGATGTGTCCATGTCCAAGCAGGGTCTACAGCTGCACCTCACACTCCCATCGTCACAGAAATAATTGGTTTGAGTCGCACCATGACAGCTAGGAGGCATCAGCTTGTTAAAAGTTTTTAGTCATTTGTCCAAAAAGGAGTTGCACAATTCATGTGATGCTGTTGCAGGACAATTTTAGAAGAAAAATGCTGTCAAAAATGAGTCATTGTTTTAAAAGAACATTTCTATCTCTCAGCCTTAAGGGGGCTGTTTGACTATTTTCATGTTGGATTCTAAAGCTATTCACAAAAAGAGGATCATTTTAATCTGTCTTTGTAAGCCACCAGAACTAATTAGGCAGTTAGCCTCATAATGAGATAAAGCAACACACACACACACACACACACACACACACACACACACAAAATTTAATAACTGTTCCCACTCACTTCATATCTGAAACACTGCTGTGACTGATGTGTGTGAAGCATGTGGTTCATGTTACCAAAACTACAGGTTGCATAAAACAGCAACACTATGCTGGCTTTTAAAGGTTTTAGAGGATTTCCCACCAAGAGTTCAAATCTGAGAGTGAAAAAGACATGACGTGCCTGCAATGAGGGTGAGGATTTATTTTTCACATGAATAGTTTTTTTTTAAATGCTAAATAATGGCACAAAACATCAGGAGCTCAATTGCAAAAACCTGAGAATTTAGGAGGGCTCTCAGGTTTATCTGTCCTGCTGTGGTTAAACCTTGCCCTCTAGCAGTGCCATTAGAGAACCGGGTCCAGGGAAATCCTGGAGCCAGTTTTCCCTTTTCCCCACTCATTGGAGAGACCGAGTGAACGACAAAATTTAAACAGACTGCAAAAGATTTGTGTTTGTGGATTTATTGTTACTGCAGTCATTCCAGACACCACAATGAGCTTAGTTTGCATAAGGATGTTACAAATTGTGCACTCCTGACCTCTAGTGCTTAAAACTGGTACAACATGCAGTCAATATGAGTCAAAAGCAGAGGGGATTAAAAACGAATGGAAATGCATCATCATTATACTTACACAAGTCGATTTAGTACATTTCTAAACGTAGTTTCTATACAGTAAGTTTTTTCTAAGCTCCAATACTGTTTCATTCAGGCCAGGGCTGTACCAGTCCAACCTCTTCCTATTCTGATATGAGACAGATACCTTGGCAACAGTGAATCTACCAAAATTGAGAAGTGATGCAATTCATTGTTAAATTAATCTTGCTCTTTGGATAAAAATACAAACCATTCTTTTATTTGTAAGAATTAGGCGAGACACATTTCCTCACACTGGAAATAAAATTTAGCAAACAAATCCAAGGAAAAAATATAGACCTACTGAATCGTGGTGCAGTTACATTAGATTCTCCTTCGTCTGCTTTGGTGGTTAGATCCCTGACTCTTCCTTTCAAAGTATCTTTGTGTACTCCCGAGTTGCTCACAATGCAATTTTGTCTCCCAATTTCTCCCAACAGAGTGCTTGGCATAGATAAACTCTGTATGAGAGTGTGTTAATGGGTGAATGTGACTTGCAGTACAAATTTCTCTCAGTGCTAAACTGAGTAGAAAGGTGTTATATGAGTACCAGTATACCCAGTATACCAGTAATACCCCTCCAAACTGTAACCCTTCTATAGCTAACACAGCTACTGCATTGTAGTTGAGGCATGGAGTCATAAACACAGACCATCAGAACTGAACCAAACATTCTCTACCAATTGACTTGGCTGTTTGAGTCATGATCCCTTTCACAGATTGCATCACTAACACAAAAAGTGAGGGACTCAAATGATTCCATATGAAACCAGATCTTAAAAGCAGAGAAAGTTGAGGCTTGCAGGAACACAAACAGGCGTGGGAAATAATTAAAAAAGCAGCGAGAAACTTTAAGACTAACATATTAAAAACACATTTAAAAGATGCATCTCATATTTAGAATGTTTAATGTTAAAGTTCATGACAGTACAATTAGAAAAAGAAAATTTTTTTGGAAAACAAAGTAAACTTCTGATCAAACTCTTTTCTCACTTTCTCACACTTACTAAAAATGTAAACAAATTTTGTTAAAAAATGTAGATGAATAGTACAAATGTACTATATCCACATAAACAAAAACATAATTATACTCAGAATAATACCAAGTATATTAAGAAGCGGGCAGCACACACAGCCTCACAGCACGAAGTACCCCAGTATCATCATCAAGTACCCCATCATCCAGCCATGGCGTTTCTGTGAGTTGTTTGCTTGTTCTCCTCGTGTCTTCGTGAGTTTCTCCCACAGTCCGGTTAATCTGAATGACATAGGTGTGGCAATGTTAGCCAGCAGATTGGTGACCTGTCCAGAGTGTACCCTGCCTCTTGCCCTACGGTCGCTGGGACAGCCTCAGCCTCCAAAAGAACATCTTGGTCAATCATAATTTGAAGGCCATTAAATTGTGTTTAAATTGGACATTCCAACACCTGTAAGACTTTACTCGGGGCAGTAGCAACTCAAGGAGGCCAGGAGTTGTGGCTTCTTCCGCCTGTTGATACTGCGCCTGAAAGGTGCAGAGGTGGGGTGAAGGGGAGGGTTACCATTGTTTGAAAAGTTGGCATTCAGCGAAATATTGCTCGTTATAATTTTTCATTTTAGCACCGAGAGTACAATTTGTCAAAAAAATTCATGAACAGAGAAACGAAACAAACTACAAAGAATACAATTTCCTTCACGTGACTGTAGACGCATGCGTAGTCAGGCGGTTGTAACTCAAAATATGCAATAATCTGGGAAGCAGCTCGCGCTGGACTCCTCGCGGCAAACCGAGAACAAACTACAGTGTGTTCTTTCATTAGGAAGACAGCGCATTTCCAGCGGGATCCGGCCACAGGGCTTCGCTTGACTAACGAGCAGCAATGAGCTTTTTTGGTTTTGGTCAGAGTGCGGACATAGATATAGTTCTGAATGACGCCGAAACGAGAAAGAAAGCTGAGCACAGAAGCGAAGACGGCAGGAAAGACAAATATTTCCTTTTCTACGACGGGGAAACTGTTTCCGGAAAAGTCAACGTTACGCTCAAATACCCGGGAAAGAGGCTGGAGCATAATGGCATCAAAATCGAGTTTATCGGCCAGATAGGTGAGCAGCTGCTAGGCCTGAATTCCACATTCAGCCCCAGACAGAAGTAGCCAAAGTGTGACAGGAAATACTGGGTAGCTAGCTACATGTACTGACGACTATCAGCATGGTGTATTTTACAGCTTTAATGTGTAAAAAGTGACAAGAAACGCATTTAAAGTTCGGCCGTACTGCAGTAACAAGTGTCTATTTGAAGTGTCGGGTCTCGTGACAGATGTGGGCGCGAGCGACGTCAGCTGACTCGTCAGCCGACTCGTCAGCCATTGGAGAGCCGTTACGTCTCAGTGACCTTTGGCCCTTCTTTTAAACATCTTCTGTAACGTACACTTTTTGTTAAGTCGCACTTTCGGTGCCTAGATTATCACATGTAAGTAAGAACTGAAGTATTAGGTGATTGTCACTTTTACTTTTGTTCAATCAAAGATGGCAGCCTGAGAGCTGAGAGTTTCAAGGAAACTGCTTAAAGGCGTTTCTGACGGTGCGGCGAACTGTGTATTGTTGTGTCTGTGTGTTTAAAACAGTGTTTATCAGATGATACCGTTTAAGTGACCTGGAAGTGTCTCTGTGGCGGCCATGATAAACGCTGTGATCAGTGCCATCCCATAATTCATAGTCGGAGGCCGTCAGACAGGATGGTCTACTAACTAGGCTATATTTATATACAAAAGCCCAGCCAGTTCACTAAAGCAATCACCACATTAATGCTAAGTACCACAAATTAGCAGCTAAAAAACCAGCAGACCCAGCAAAGGAGAGTATGATGTAGGGCTCACCTCTAACCATTCAGCATGTGAAATCAGTGAAGAGTTTAGGACAGCCAAAGTTTGGCTTTGCAGTCACCGCTTTAAGCCCTTCACCCAATGTGCCAATTATGCATTTATTCTTCCTCTCTCTTATTCCAAATAAAACTCATCTAAGAATGCATCACAACCGGAAGAGGCATAATTCTTCAGTGTTAGATTTAATGTTTAAATTACAGGCTGCAAATGTAATATTCACCTCCTGAAATTATATATGCCATAGGACCAGCTGCAAAAATACCGCTGTCCACAACTTTCAGTTACAAAACTGACACCATGCCTCTTTAGCAAATCCCAGCAGTTGCATTTTAATGTTAAATAAGGGTTTATGCTGCCACAGACTGTTATTAGAATTGGCCCTATATGTACCTTCTTTAAAACATCAGCTTTTGTAATGGTTATTTTACTCAGGTGGTTCCCTTTTACAACCGGTATAAAATAACCGGGTAACGCACAGCAGGGTGAAGTAAGTGTTGTATTCCATGGTTCTGCACATTGTAGTTTCAACCCTGCAGATATCCAGTCTTACACTGGATATTTTTTTTACTCTCTCTCAGACAAACTCAAACAGATTTCTCTGACATTTCTTATATATAGTTACATATTTGTTTGTTTACACTCTATCCAAGCTGGTTGTTGTTTGTTGCACTCTAGAAACATGCAATGTATATATAGAGGTTTAGGACCAGAATACACTGCTGTATTTTTCGTTTCTGTAGGTAATGTCTACGTTATTTAAGCAAAACAGAGCCAAATCATATTCCACAGATCACAACTCCTAATTGTGCATTGAAAGAATCTGGGTGCTAAACTGGCCTGCCCACAGTACAAACCTGTCACCTGTTGGAAACTTCAAACACATTCTGAAACATGAACATGACAAACAGTGTCCTGCACTTTTAAGCAGCTGCAATGCTTTAACAAGCAAGAATGAGAAATAGGGCTGCCACGATTTGTCGACTAGTCACGATTACGTCGACTATCAAAATCGTCGACGACTGATTTAATAGTCGACGCGTCGTTTGAAGCTTTGTAAGATCACAAAAGACGCAGGAATAAGTGGCAGGATTTAAGAGTGTAATAACGGACTGAAACAGAAGATGGCAGCACTGCATGTACAAGGATGTCAGCTACCGTTAAACCCCGAAGAAGAAGAAGAAGCAGCTGTGTCCCAGAATTCATAGCGCGGCCCAGCGCAGTTTCCAACAATGGCGGCAGCTAGTTAGTTTTAATGTTACTCTTATTATTCTTTCTGGGTCACAAAATAAACGTTTAACATATTTTCAGGCGAGAATGTAGCTGTGTAAACCTCAAATATCTGCTCAGTTTATCAGGACACCACATATTTTCAAAAGCGCTCCAACGTTTTCGGAGACATCTGGTACCCACTAGCTCGTTAGCGAGCCGGGGGCTAGGCTCACTAGCGCCGTGAGAACACCGGACTCCCCGCAAATCGTTTTCAAACCCACCGCCGTCTTTCGCTACTCAGGTTAAATATATATGAGTCACTTAGATAACTTAAAATGTTATTGTTTGGCTTTTTTTTAGTATTTTATTTGTTCCTGAGTAAATCAGTTTGTCTGAGATTAAAGTTCTAGTTTTTACACAGCTGAATAAACGTCAAGCAGACAACTGATTATCAGAAGTGTGAGACGCTCCAGAATATACTCCAGTGTCCTGTTATATTTTAGATAGCAAGGAGTTTATTAAACTTCACCGAAACAATCTGCAAATTTCATTAAAATTTAATAAACTATCTTGTCTTTATTTTTAGTTAGCACAGACCTTAAACACTTAAAGCTGTAAGCTAATGATAGTTATATAAGAGCAGATGCTGCTGGTGCAATAAGCTGTAGTTTTACGTCCAATGGATGATGATCTG
The DNA here is from genome assembly GCF_965226115.1 of Aulonocara stuartgranti. Lineage (NCBI taxonomy): Eukaryota > Metazoa > Chordata > Actinopteri > Cichliformes > Cichlidae > Aulonocara > Aulonocara stuartgranti. The sequence continues at coordinate 31,062,153 of NC_138946.1, forward strand.
ATTAGTCGACTAATCGCAAAAATAATCGGTGACTAGTCGACTATCAAAATAATTGTTTGTGGCAGCCCTAATGAGAAAGCATTTTGGCCTACAGCATTCACGCTCCTTAGTTCCCAAACCTCTACAGTTGTTAAAAGAGGAAGTGATGCAACAAACACAGGCCTGCACAAACTGTTTCAAATGTGCTACTCACGCTAAAAACAAACTTAGAATAAATTTTTTCAAATAACAGCGTTGCTTAGTTTAAACATCATGCTGTCAGTCTTTTTTTCAGTTGGTTAAAATGATTAGCATTTTTCATTTGCATGTTAAAGTATCTCAGTTGATTTTGAAATAGTTGTGAGCAGATAGGAAATGGAAAGCAAACAGTAATAATTATAAAGTATGTAAATTCATTTCTGACCAGTCATTTCACTGAAATTCAGCTTGCACCATGTAGTCAGTGTGTCAGCACAGTGGGAGAAGTGGTCACTGTGAGGACTGTCAGTACACAATTGTCTTTGCAGTTCCTCAGATAAAAGAGTTTAAAATGACTTCAGCGATGGGCAATGTGTGACACTGTTAATTTGTGTTTCCAGAAATGTACTATGACAGGGGGAATCATCACGAGTTTGTGTCTCTGGTGAAAGACTTGGCTCGACCAGGGGAGCTCACACAGTCACAGACGTTTGACTTTGAGTTCACACATGTGGAGAAACCCTACGAATCATACACTGGTCAGAACGTCAAGTTACGGTAAGTTCTGCTCTGTCCTCTGCAAGTGGAATCGTTAATGGCTTGTTCCATGTTTTTGATGGCGTGCTATAACGCTGGACATTCCTTAACCTTTGTGCAGTTGAGGTGTTACCCTGTATTTCATTCGTATATGCTAAGCTATACATCTTCAATTTCCTGCTTCATATTTAGGAGTGAGAATGCTATAAATTTTCTCATCTTTGTTTTTTGTTTTTTAAAAAATGCTCTCTGTCAAGAGAGCCTAATGTCTTCTGTTCACTACCGAAGAAAATTTAAGCTTTTTGAAATTATGCCAAATTACAAAACGCTTAGATTTATCTCTAATAAAAACCTCTGTAACTTTGCTTTGCTTTACTTCAGCAGCATCAGATATATATTGATTCATGCTTTTCTTATCTGCTATAAAAAGCCAGGCCAGGAAAATTGCCTTCATGTTTTTCTGTTTTATCTTCAGTTACTTTGACACAAAGGCATCTGCTGTGATGCTCACACCTCTGATGAAGTCTGACAAGTGTCAGTACTGATAAATGATTACAATAATAATATTTCTGACTATCTGAGTCAAAATTGAATTAAATTAAATCAAATCGAGACCTTGTGAATCAGAATTGAATCCGTTATAGAAATCAGTGACTATACCCAGCCCTACTTTCAAGCACCGGGAAGGTCCACTTTTAAGTCTTTAGTTGAGCTTTTTCGTCATCACTATCTTGCTGTTTTGAAACTAGATGTTTTGAGTAAGTGGTGCTCCTGACTAAGAAATTGAGAGACAGTGTGTACTCATGAAGATCTTCAAGTGGCTTCTTTTTCCCATTAAATTTGCATGTGAGGTTTTCAAACTAGTTCAAAGATATCTTTGAAGTTTCTTTGTAAGATTACTTCATGACATGCAAAACCATAACAATACTTGCTGTTACCTCTTCAACAACGTTGGTGGTAAAGAAAAGCATCTTCAGGTGCTCTGGTCCAACCCCAGCTTGCTTTACTAAACGTCAGTTACAAAGAACTACTTAAAATATGATCTGAAATGCAGATAAACTGCTACATTAGTTTGCCTTCACTTGTAAAAGTTGTGTGTTTCTTGTACACTTTGGTGTTCTCTGTTGTAGCAATACCTGCAGCATGCAACAGTGCATCTAAAGAGGGGCATGCTGTGCACACAGAGATGAAAATCTGTGTACTGGTCAGTGCAACCTCACATGCTGCTTACTGGCTGTTAGTGACATGCTCCTCTCTTGTATCCAAATGTTTTTGCATTTGCTTCCAGCTACTTTCTCAGGGCGACAGTAGGCCGGAGACTCAACGACATCAGCAAAGAGTTGGATCTTGTGGTTCACACACTCAGCACCTACCCCGAGCTGAACTCCTCCATCAAGATGGAAGTTGGCATTGAGGACTGTCTACACATAGAGTTTGAGTACAATAAGTCCAAGTATGATTTTCTTTTTTCTTTGCAATCAGAAATTGAAATGATCAAAGCAAGAGAGAATATTAACAGATTCCATCATCTGCTTGCAGGTATCACCTAAAAGATGTTATTGTAGGGAAGATTTACTTCCTCCTAGTGAGGATTAAGATCAGACATATGGAGATTGACATCATCAAGCGGGAGACAACTGGCACAGGCCCTAACGTCTACCATGAGAACGACACCATAGCAAAGTATGAAATAATGGATGGTGCCCCCGTCAGAGGTGAGGTCAGAGGCCTTTTATGGTCTGTGGTTCTGCTGCTTGTTGCAGCAGATCTCATTTGTTGCAAACTAAACCTGATTTTGTCTTGTGCTACAGGAGAGTCCATCCCCATCAGGCTGTTTCTGGCAGGCTATGAGTTGACCCCCACAATGAGGGACATTAACAAGAAGTTTTCTGTGCGGTACTACCTTAATCTGGTCCTCATAGATGAAGAGGAAAGACGCTATTTCAAACAGCAGGTACACAGACAGTGAGATCACACAAGATCTGTAGTTCTTCTGCTCACTCACACAGGTGACTGTTAATGACGTTCCAGCTGCTGTGGTTCAAGCAGTTTCGAGTACTGTGTCGTTCTTGGAGCTCTACTTTGTGTTTAGTCATAGTATCTAGGAATATGACCACTTTAGACATAGTAAAGAAAATGTGTACTCTAGAAATATCGTACTATAGATCTATAATGACTTTGTGTCTCTGGACGAGCTTTCTGCGGTTTGGGAAAAAGAACCCTTGGCGGGTGAGGGTTACAGGCAGGCAGCAAGTTCATGGGCTGAAAACTGAAGCCAGTCCAGAAATGCAGTTTCTGTACAGGGAGTGCAGAATTATTAGGCAAGTTGTATTTTTGAGGAATAATGTTATTATTGAACAACAACCATGTTCTCAATGAACCCAAAAACTCATTAATATCAAAGCTGAATGTTTTTGGAAGTAGTTTTTAGTTTGTTTTTAGTTTTAGCTATTTTAGGGGGATATCTGTGTGTGCAGGTGACTATTACTGTGCATAATTATTAGGAAACTTAACAAAAAACAAATATATACCCATTTCAATTATTTATTTTTACCAGTGAAACCAATATAACATCTCCACATTCACAAATATACATTTCTGACATTCAAAAACAAAAACAAATCAGCGACCAATATAGCCACCTTTCTTTGCAAGGACACTCAAAAGCCTGCCATCCATGGATTCTGTCAGTGTTTTGATCTGTTCACCATCAACATTGCGTGCAGCAGCAACCACAGCCTCCCAGACACTGTTCAGAGAGGTGTACTGTTTTCCCTCCTTGTAAATCTCACATTTGATGATGGACCACAGGTTCTCAATGGGGTTCAGATCAGGTGAACAAGGTGGCCATGTCATTAGTTTTTCTTCTTTTATACCCTTTCTTGCCAGCCACGCTGTGGAGTACTTGGACGCGTGTGATGGAGCATTGTCCTGCATGAAAATCATGTTTTTCTTGAAGGATGCAGACTTCTTCCTGTACCACTGCTTGAAGAAGGTGTCTTCCAGAAACTGGCAGTAGGACTGGGAGTTGAGCTTGACTCCATCCTCAACCCGAAAAGGCCCCACAAGCTCATCTTTGATGATACCAGCCCAAACCAGTACTCCACCTCCACCTTGCTGGCGTCTGAGTCGGACTGGAGCTCTCTGCCCTTTACCAATCCAGCCACGGGCCCATCCATCTGGCCCATCAAGACTCACTCTCATTTCATCAGTCCATAAAACCTTAGAAAAACCAGTCTTGAGATATTTCTTGGCCCAGTCTTGACGTTTCAGCTTGTGTGTCTTGTTCAGTGGTGGTCGTCTTTCAGCCTTTCTTACCTTGGCCATGTCTCTGAGTATTGCACACCTTGTGCTTTTGGGCACTCCAGTGATGTTGCAGCTCTGAAATATGGCCAAACTGGTGGCAAGTGGCATCTTGGCAGCTGCACGCTTGACTTTTCTCAGTTCATGGGCAGTTATTTTGCGCCTTGGTTTTTCCACACGCTTCTTGCGACCCTGTTGACTATTTTGAATGAAACGCTTGATTGTTCGATGATCACGCTTCAGAAGCTTTGCAAATTTGAGACTGCTGCATCCCTCTGCAAGATATCTCACTATTTTTGACTTTTCTGAGCCTGTCAAGTCCTTCTTTTGACCCATTTTGCCAAAGGAAAGGACGTTGCCTAATAATTATGCACACCTGATATAGGGTGTTGATGTTATTAGACCACACCCCTTCTCATTACACATCACCTAATATGCTTAATTGGTAGTAGGCTTTCGAGCCTATACAGCTTGGAGTAAGACAACATGCATGAAGAGGATGATGTGGACAAAATACTCATTTGCCTAATAATTCTGCACTCCCTGTATTGCCCAGTTGAAGCAGTTCACAGCTGATCCTCTGATTTTCTTAGTTATTTTTCCTTTTTTTGAGACCAGCAAAACTAAGTGAGCTTTACTGCACTTTTCCAGGGAGACGTGTACTGTTTCTTTGTTGTTGTCTAATAAGTTAAGAAGAAAACAGAGGAAATGTTTGCATCCATTCATGGCTAAAAAAAAAAGTATAATAGCGGCTTGTGCATAAAAGTTCATAATGACCAAGATGAATAAAAGAAGGAAGCATTTGCACAATGAAAAATGTATGTGCGCTGTTCTGCACTTCTGAAAACACAGTCTCAGTTATCAATCAGTACAAGGACTGGGCTTCTGTCCAATCATGGTCCTGGGACTCTAGCTGGAAAACAAAGCTGATTGGGTGTCAGAGTCTTGGCATCAAGGCCACACGCCCCAATCTGTGTACACAGAGGCACTGAGGAGGGTTAAACATGTGAGAGGAAGAAATGTTTATAACTGAGAATGATTCAATTACTGGTAAATATGAGAGCACATGGGGCAAATAAAAAAAGACTATAATTCTTCTGGCAATCTGAGGATATTTTGCAGTTAGTTAATTGTTAATATTTTGAACTTTTATAGATCTGAGAGTTTACCAACAGTACATCCCCCTCACACCACCATGTATGTTGTTTTAATTTTTTCCAGGAGATCACACTGTGGAGGAAAGGCGACATTGTGAGGAAGAGTATGTCTCATCAAGCCGCCATTGCCTCGCAGCGCTTTGAAGGTACCTCCAATCCAGAGAAGTTCCTCGGCCATAACGCCGAGGAAGACACCGGCTAAAACCCAGCATGTGCTGCAGCGAGCGTCCGAACAGAGACAGCGCACGGACGTCAGTCTGAACTCTTAATGTGAAAATCACTCGTTTGCATTGAGACAAAATGCACTGCAGTGTTTGTCACAGCTGGAGTAGTGTGCTGAGCGTGTGTGTGTGTGTGTGTGTGTGTGTGTGTGTGTGTGTGTGTGTGTGTGTGTGTGTGTGAGGGTGGGGATGGATAAACCAGAGTCGGACTGTATTTGTTAGCAATTTTCAGCGTTTTCATTTGAACAAACAACCTTGGCGTACCAGCTGGTTCGAGTTTACCACGCTAAGACTGATGGTGTCAGCTAACTTCTCTGTCTCTCAAAACTGCACAAAATTGGCTTGTAAGTACTTAATTGATGCCTTGGCATTTATTGTACACCTCAGTGGGGTGAACTTCACCCATTAGATGCACTTAAATGTCATTTGCAGGTGTGTGTGAATGTAGAATACATGGCACAGAGCCATCTGGAGGTGTATTTCTGACACCGCCTTTCCTTTAAACTACTTACTTTGTGGGAAGATTGATACAGCAGCCATTCGACAAGTTAATGATGACTGGCTAAACAATACATGTGACGGCACGTGTGTGTGTGCTCACAAGAATGTGAAATTTGAACATGAACTCATGTAATGTTTTTCTGCCATGCCCTCTGCTGGAAAGAAACGCTTTTATTTCCATTTTGCATCTTAATTTTACATAAGTCAAGGAAACCAAACAGCAGTCTGAAAAAAACTATAATGGAAGAGACTTATTTTCATACATTCCAGAAACAGGCGTGACTACAGAGTATTCATTTGAACCCAAATCAGTTTGTTTCAGCCAGCACTGAAAACGTTTGATGCTTCAGTAGGTTACAGTATAGTGTCCCTTCCATCTTTTGTTACAGCTGCCAGTCACTGATAGTTTGAAACATCTCTGCCATTTGCACTGTGTGCTTTTCTTTTCTGCTCTCAGCACTGTTTATGAACTTGAGTCAAGAGGAGAAAGTTGGCATCACTTCAGATCTAATAAAGATAGTATTACACCTGCGCTTATTTACAAAGATGCGTGTTAACACAGTATAGACTCCTGAGGATGCTTCTTTGTGCCTATAAGGGTTTGGTGCCAAAATGTCTGCAATACTAGAGAACAGTTGCCACGGTGAGTTGCTACGCCCTGCGCTCCCACGTTTATCTACCAGTAAATAAATGGGTTTAGTACAAAGGCAGGTTTAGATGATGTGGTGAATGTATACTGAAGGCCTCTCTTTTATATTAAGCACTTAATGACATTTTGAAAATTAACAATCCCAGAACATTTTCTAAATAGAATGAGTTCTTTTGCTTTTACTTTTTAACTGCAGGTCAGGCAGAGTTTATTGGAGTTCTTGTGCCATTATTTGCTTTGCTTTTCTAAACTATGAGAGGACACTAATGAGTACAAAATGAGAAGCACTCGAAGCAAGCCCCTGGATCTTCTTGTCCTTCTGTCTTCTGCTTAACATGTATGTTTCATACTCTCCTAGGCAGTAGGGTCGGGTTTTCGCCATGCTGCTGTTTTGCTCTGGTGATTTGATTGCTGTCACCAGATGGCTTTTTAGATACTGTTGAAATATTAAGACTCGCAGCCTGAATTGTGTTGCTTTAAGCCAGCAAGACATGTTCTAATTCACATGTATAGAAGTTGAGCAAGGGGGAAAAAAAAACAGTTAATAAAGCTCTGGTAAATACGACTGTAGGGATGGTGGTTTGTCACCTTCAAAGTGCAGGAGAGAGTTGAGAGGTGGGGAGATTTCAAAGACATTTAAATTGACAGAAACATGCTGGCAAGTTTCTAATGTTTTCAAAAACACACATTTTGTGCTGAAGGAAATGAATAAATAAAAATATCGGAATTGTTCTTAGCTTAAATGAGCACCTCCATGTATCAAGACAAGCAGGAGACCAGCACCTCCTGGTCTCCTGATAGATAAAAGAAAGCAAGCTTTCCCTTCTCTGGCCTCACTCTTCACCCTGATCAGTCTCAAAGAGCTCCTGCAGTATTTCTCGGCCTCACAGGGCACGCAGTTCATGCTCTGCTCTTTTCATGAATGGCCTGTGATTCTACTTTTTATCAGTACTGGTGAACTCTGACAACAGCGAGAATGTAAAACCAGAATAAACGATGAAATGTACAATATAAATGCACAATGTAAATGCAGCCCCCACCTTCTGTTTATATTCCTGTCATATTTTATCTTGTTTATAAATGTTGATTTTAATCATTTTATATTCCAATTATTCTTTGAAATCAAAGGGATTAAATAACTGAGAAACACGCCTAATGTTTTCGATGCACTTTTTTCTTACGTGAGTAGATTATCTCCGCTCTGAGTGAGACACGTCCTGGTGAACACATCTCTTAGTTACTGTGACTCAGTTTTGTTTTTAAACGGTTCTCTTCCTGGGAGTTTAAAAATGATCAACATTGGGCTCTGTGATATTCTGTATTTCAGTGTTGTCACAAGGGGGCAGGATTGAATCAGGTTTGGTTCTGATTTTATGGTACGCACAGGTGGTGATGATGATGATATCAGGAATAGTTGTGCCATGCTTGGTGGGAAATACGAACGACAAGTTAAAGATTCTGTTCTTAATAAACAACACGGGCTTCATGCTGGTTTTGTTTGCAGGTTCACAGATTCTAAACAGGGGCATGAAAGGGGGTTCAACTCCATCTTATATTAAAAAGATCTTATATTCAGCTTGGTGAACAGTATCATTAAAATTACAATTTCTTATCCTCGAGTACTAAAATACAGCAAGTGTTATACTTATCTTCAAAGACATTACCTCTGTAATGTCTTTGAAGATTTGACTGTAGAAGAAAGATTGGAATGCAGTTTTTGCTTTAAAAATAAAGCAGAAACTTTCATGTCTTGAGATTTTCTGCAGTCTTCAGAAAACTCAAAACTTTCAAATGAGTCATTCATTCAAAGTGAAAGTTTAACAGCAGCTGAAGAGCTTCCGAGGAGAATGATCTGTTGGCATGGTATTATATGATGAATGCACCTTCTTCATGTGCAGAAGAACTGAGTCCTATGTAAAAGAAAACCTTGCTGCTAAAAAAATAAATTTTACTAAATGAATGCAGAGCAATGGTCCTGTGACCTGACGGTTCCTGGGTCACAGAAAACTTCATGCAGGATTATTACACTTTTTGAATAATGGAATATTCAATAAGTGTGAACATTATGAGAATTTGAAGCCATGTTCACGAGACAGATGACTGCCAGTTCTGGATATAAGTAGCCTGAGGCTGTGGCTCAGGAGGTAGAGCAGGTTGCTGGTTCAATCCCTGGCTCCCCCTAGTCTGCATGCCAAATGTCCTTGGGCAAGATTCTAACCCCAAGTTGCTCTTAGATGCATCCATCAGAGTATGAATGTGTGTGGATGTTAGTTAGAAAGCACTTAAAGTATAGAAGAAAGTACTGGTGAGAAAATAGTGTCAAAGTTTTTCTCTGGAAAAGGAATATCAGCTGGAAAAACAGTCCAGATCTCACTCTGACTGAAAACTAATTCTGGAAATGAAAAACAAAGCTCTATGACAAGGTTCCTTTTGGCAAAGCTGGAACCAGCTTGATGAAGAATACAATCATTCAATAGTGAATCCATGGCTCACATAACTCAGGCCATTATAAAAACTTGAGGAGGTTACTTTTTTTTGTTTCACAAAACCAGAATCTTCAGCTATAAAATAAAACAGTTTTGCATCATATCTGTGATTCGCTACAAAGTGAACGTCCTCCAAGAATCAACATTCCAAACTTGTGTCTATAAACAGCTTTTTGCCAGATAGTTGTAAAAATTGGTGATGTAAAAACTATAACTATAATGATAATAATAATAAAATTATTACTAATAATACAGATAGTTCTGTAGTTTCAGTCACAGTTCTTTTTCAACGTAGTGATTTAAATCATACTATAAACTTTTTTTACATTTCAAATACTCAGCTACATCATTTATACACAGATTCAGATACCTTTACATTGGTAATGGCATTTTTATTTATATAACACATTTTATTATATATAAAGGGCCACTGAGTGTGGGTAGTTTTGGCCTTGAATTCTGAAGCTGTGCAAGTCATTCTTCAGTTTCGCTCTCAGATGTACGGTACACATGTCATGTGCTGAAATGAAAGGTATGACTTCTGTCATTATAACATATGAGTGGCTTAATTTATACGTGTGCATAACCTTCACATGTGTATTGTAACGGTGTCACTGTGCTCCTCGGGAGAGTGGATAGGTTTGCTGTGCACCTAATGGCTGAGTCATTAAAAGCCACAAAATGTGTGAGTCATCTGTGTAATGTATGCAAAGTCAGTACATCTTGTGCTACAGAGACTGGAGTCACGAATGTGGATGCGCTGGAGTCCTTGTCCAGACTGCTGTTTGACTGGTGGCTTCAGGTCATTTGCTTCACTGCTGGACGTTTCTTCGGGCTGACAGAACTGACAGGAAGGTGTTTGGCTTTTATCCTCAGGCTGAGACAGTCTGTCATCGAAGCCTGCCAGGTGAAAAGCGAACTAAAACTGGCCTGGGATCATCTGTCGAGAGCAAGCAGGTGAGACTGGGTGTCCAGGTTTAGGTTCCTTCTTCCTTACTTTGATCCTCTTTTAGTAGCTCTCTGCAGTGACAAGGTTTTTATAATCACCCTCCATCTTTCCATAGGAAATAGGCCTGATTTGTCAGCCTGTCTAACTGTTCTTCACAAGTACAGCTGAAGTTTATTCTTTAAACTATATATCCCATCCCTGTAAATTCAATTCAATTCCGTTTTATTTATACAGCATCAAATCACAACAACAGTTACTTCAAGATGCTTTATATTGTAAGGTAGACCCTACAATAATACATACAGAGAAAAACCCAACAATCATATGACCCCCGATTAGCAAGCACTTTGGCGACAGTGGGAAGGAAAAACTCCCTTTTAACAGGAAGAAACATCCGGCAGAACCATGCTCAGGGAGGGGCGGGGCCATCTGCGACTGGTTGGGGTGGGAGAAGAAAGACAGGATAAAAGACATGCTGTGGAAGAGAGACAGATTAATAAAAAGTATGTAAATCTTTCCTACTAGACCCACACATCTGTCGAACCACTGACACCAAATATGACTAATTTGCTTTATGTCAGTGGACGTTCCAAGACAGGCATTTTGATGTGTGAGTGACTGGATGCTTTGGTGAAACACTGGTCAAAAGCAACTTTTGGTGTAGCCTGTTCTGCTCGAGTTTCTGAATTCTCTTCTGCTGGGAAGCAAAGTACTCTCAGAAGATCACACTTCCTTTTCACAATATCTATACTGTGTGTGTGTGTGTGTGTGTGTGTGTGTGTGTGTGTGTGTGTGTGTGTCTGAAATGGCCCATATCCATCTTACTTTGTACATCTATTACACAAGACCTTTCTCTTTCTTTGAGCTCTCTTGAAATAAACTGTTCAATCTGATCATCTGGACTTCCTGCTTTTGCATCATGGCTGAAAAAAAACACACACTGAGCAACTGTGGAAGAAATACTGAGCAAAGTTAAAAGCTGCCCACCCATGTGAGTACTCAGTCAAAGTGCTGAATAACCGTTCAAAAAGTGTGATCATTGCATTTCCATTTATTTGCAGTATCAGGCACCTCGCTGTATTCTCTTTATTTTTTTATTCACCAGTCTGGGCCTTTTCTGCAGGTGGCTATGGTAGCAAAGTCTTTATTTGTGTAGAGTAAAATCAGGGCGGTAGCAACCCAACGTATTATGAATATAATGCAGTGAGCTTTTCTGGCGTTGTGTTGTTTTCACACTTCACATTCCTCACAGTCACAGTCCTCTTTGAGAACGAGCTGCTTTTGTGTTTTTAGGTTGGGATAACCTAAGAAAATATGTATGCATCACTTGCTCACATAAACGATCAGTTATTTTAATTGTAATTTATAAATCCTTGGACTTGAATAGAATATGTGTTTCAGGAAGATTCACGAAGGACTCCAAATGTAACACTTTGTGCATTTTACAAAGCGTGCCACTTTTTTCTTTCTAATGCATTCAATTTTATTTCTATAGTGCCGAATCATAACAACAGTCGCCTAAAAGTGCTTCACAGAAAAACCCCACCAATCAGACGACGACACCCCCCCCCCCCCCCCCCCCGAGCAAGTACTCAGTAACAGCTGGAAGGAAAACCTCCCCTTCAACAGGAAGAAACCTCCAGCAGGACCTCTGGAAGAAAGGCTCATATGAATAATTTTCAGGACTATTGATCATCCTCTGAAAGTGTTAACTAAGAGCTTCGTAACCGGAGGCAGTGTTTCATCAGCTGAAACGTTTTCAGATGTATGCAGCTCATCTTTAAAACGTAGAATTTTCTCCACCCATATTTCCTCGAGAGGTTTTGTCTTTTCCCCTGCCACCACTGTAATTAAGAACACGTTCTCGAGGATTTGCCTGGTTAAATGGCAGTTACATTGACTCAGTGCATGCAGTCCACCTTGTGGTACAAATCTGCATGTTATGAAATACTTTTATATTCTCTCTCCTATGCGTTTGTGTGTGCCGGAGAAAATTAAATATATCACAGAAGATTCAATAGTAATGTGAAATATAGTTCTCTGTCATGATTTTGGAGTAACAGAAGACAAGAGTACTGAGGCATTGTTGTATTTGAGAACAACTTTTTTTTTACTGGCAAATATAAAAGACAGACATGTAGATGCTGAATCGGCTTCCTGTAGCTAATAAAAGTCTCCTCTTATGGGCATGTTTCCACATCTATGTGGCCGTCCTCTGTTACTTGGGTATGACTCCTTTTTTAGAGCCTTCTAGGTGCCATAATATGGAATCAGACTGGCACATGGGAACCAAAGGATGTTGACCATTACAGTTGGGAACAATACTATTTATGTGACATGACCCCTGTCTGACTTGTTAGGATGCTTATTCGAGCACAAAGACAATATTCATCTCACTGACAGGCTTTTGTTCAGTTAATTCAGACACAGACACGGAGCATTCTGGATATATTGAATAGACGTATTGGTGTCTGCCTGGTTATGTGGCATTTTAAAAGTCTGAACGAGGTTTATATTGGAATATCGATTCTTTTAATATGGTGCTGCAGGTTTATTCAACCACCGAAACACTTATCAGCTAAGCTATAGTGTCATCCTTACACCATCACGGAGTATGACGGCGAATCCTGTGTCCTATTTTCTCATGCTTTGGGGTTGGACATTTCCGACAGCCGGTGAAGGCAGCACAGAGAAAGCGCCGCTCCTCCGCTCCAGCCAGTATCGCTCCACTCCGAGGTGTGCACGCGGAGGAGAGGGTTTCTTTTTGTACAAGTTTTCTTCTGGAAATACCGTCCTGTGACTGGAGGGAATGGGGAATTGACCATACTCGGGCTTCCAGCGGGAATGAAAACTGTGAGGAAGATAGCGGTGATCGTTTTTTCCCTCCAGAGGAGAAACAGTAAGTGACAGACTGAAAGGGCTCGTGCGCCTTGCTGTCCCGGGGGAGTCTTTTTTTGTTTAGTGTTAACCCAACTAACTGTGCTCACGACCACTGGCGCGCTCTCCTCGAGGCCGGGGACTCGCTCAATGATATCCTCCAAATACTTAGTGTCTGACGTGTATGAGTGTGTCCGGTTAAGCTGCGATGAGGAGGGAATTTAACAGCGGTGAAGCTCCAGACGTAGACGGCGAGAGCTAAGCTCCCCTCGCCAGCCAGTCAGCGGTGGTCAGGGACCGCAGACCACAACCACAAAACCAGGTACTTTTAGTACATTCATGCTACATGCTCGCACTACGTGCTTTGCTCGCCTTTTTACCCCTCTAGATAACGTTATTTAGAGCCGCAGTGCTGATGAGACGGTGGCGATGGTGGTGTCTGAAGAGGGGATTCGGGCACAGCGCGAATAATGTCTCGCCAGCTAAGCGAGGCTTGCGTGGAGTTGCTAAGTCCCCCTAGTTGTGCAAATTATATTGAAAATCTAGTTGGAAAAAGGGGCAGATTAACAGCGCTTTGCTTTAATTGTGTGCTCCACACTCAGGATGTTAAGAACAAGAGAATTTCGGGTGTATTTGTGATATTTTGTTCTGTTCGGCTCTACAATTTCCGAACTTAAAAAGAGTTAATCACTTTCACCGGTATGAGAGTTGGATTAAACACAGACTGTGTGGCGTTTTCTGAACCAGGTGATGCCACATTCACCTGGACCTGTGTCTGTTTGTGTATGCTAACATTAAACTGCTCTTTTTTTTGTATAGAGATATATCTGATATTTCACGTTTACTACCGTACAGTACTGCAGTTCATTGCAATCTCTTTTTGGATGTTTATTATATATCAGTAAGAAGGAGTTGGCCCTGTTTCTTTGCATTTGGTATTCTCTTTTAAAATGATTTCGTTTCAAATGTTGAATCTTAAATTAGATGTCATCCATATGGGAGTGTCTGAAAGCTTCCTATTCCCTCACATGTTATTTGATCCACAGTTCCCATGGTCTTCTGATGCTTCATGCCTTGTATTGGATTACAGTTTAATCAGACATGTATTGAAGCCTTCGCTCCCTTTTTTTTTTAAATCAGGCAAACCAACTTAAAACACAGAGGACTGTACACATAACATCATCTCATTCATCACAGCTGTACATCGCTGCCACATTCAGGAACTAAATGCCTTGCTGAAGGGCACTTGGAGTTAAGTTTCTGGGGAAGATTTTGTTTTGTAATTGTCTCCCTTGTGCAACATTTCTCAGTTTGCATGGATGATTATTCTTGTATTTTGCTCGTTTGTGTTGTTGTGTTTGCACATCTCTGTTGCTTGTGGGGCTCGCACACAAGAATTTCACTCGCATGTGCTGTGCCAGTGTGCCTGCACATGTGATGTGACAATAAAAGTGATTTGATTTGATTTGATTTGATTTGATTAGTGGGAGCAGCATGCCTGTGAAACCTATCACGTTTGAGCCTGCACCGTGATTGGGCTGAAACAGTTTACAAGCTATGGTTTGTTAAGTATTTTGCTGTCAGGGTCACGGTTCAGTGCAGCGAAAACATGACTGCAGCAGTTCCATTTCCCCCCCCCCCCCCGTGTGTATTTATGAGAACAAACACTGAGTTCTTAAATACATTTCGGTGACGACTGGCATTTCCAGCATGTCGGTGCTTGATGTCTTTTCTGGTCTAACCCTTTGCTCTAGTTCAGTATCTTTTATATCAAGAAATAACCCCACTTGTCTCACGGTGGCTCCTTACATTTTTGCAACTTTACCCTCAGCTGCAGTCAATTTCCTTTTACTGCAGGAGCAGCTGACCAAATAAACCCATTGTAAGGTTGACTAACCTTTTTCTTTATTATATACATGTTCTGTTCAATTCATTTTTAAAAAATCTAGTAATGTAAAGACCCTGCAATAATACAAAGAAAATGACAACAACCAGGTGACCCTCTATAAGCAAACACTTGGCGACAGTGTTGGGACATGTAGCTGTGATAAAATAATGTAAATTGTTGGGAACAAACTTGTGTTTAACAGAAATATGAGACATAGATAGAATTAGTTCCATCTATGTTATGAAAGAATAGAAAAGGTTCGTGATGATGAGTAGTGCTGCATCTCGACAGTCATTTGGTTAGAACAGAATTAGACATGTTAGTTAGGTTGATGCAGAGTGTAGGAGGAGTAGCTGTAGTTTTTGTTTTTTTTAAATATAGAATATCATTGGTTATTGATACTTGGGATGTAGCGAACAGGATTTATGAAGGACTTGTATTTTTACATTAAAGAATTGCCCTGTTGTGCAGCTATCCTTATGACTCTGCGTTATTGCACCTGCTCTGTGTTCTACATTGTAATCAGTCCAGTTCTGGCCTCCTAAAATATCCTGTCCTCCTAAAACACATTTGAATTTCAGTGGCCAGTTTTTACCTGGACAATTGAAGGATATATAAAAGTCACTTGGCTGAAAAATGTATGCCGATTCTAACAGAAATATTCTTGCTAGCTCAAAATGAGTTATGCGTGACAGATTATAGGCTAACAAGTAATTTACAACAGTTTAAATGCAAACAATCATTTATTTTTGGTTTGTTTGGCAAATACTGGAAATCAGTTTTTGGCACATCACCTGACAGCAGTACACATCAGAATATTAGGAGTAGGAAATGTTAATGGAAACTTAAGCAACAGTGTTACCAAACACGAACTGGACACAGTTGAAGGCTCAAAAAACACGAGCGCATTGGTGAAACGACGGGTCTGAGAAATTTGTCAGGGTGGAGATATTTTTGGCTATTTAAAGTCCAACAAAGAAGCAGGGAAGCATTCACTGCAAACACTATGAAAAGGATGTTTCCATGACGGCAGTAATACTAAAAATCATTTTTTTAAATCATTTGAAGTGTTGCCATCATCAACAGTGTATATTTAACCGTTCATCTGCAAAACGCAAGACTTTAATGTCCCAGACTCTTTCTCTGTACGACAAAAAAATGAACAGACAGTGACGTCACAAATTGCGTTATTGTAAAAGACACCAGGCCAGAAAGATAAGTTGCCTGATTAAAGTAACCAACTTGTTACGAACTCCCTGGTCATGAACCTTTCCCTCAGCCAACTCTTTTCCAGCAGTACAAAGTGTAGAGAGATGGCTGAATAGCTGTGTCGTACTTCGGTTTTGTGGTCAAGTCGCACATCTGATCCAAATATGACTCTCGCTGCCCTTTCATTGAGACAGCACTGCTCTTCTTGTGGCTTTAAAAAAAAAAAAGCCAGATCTATTCCTTTATCTTGTGGCATAAGTGGACCATAACTAAAGAAGTTTAGTATAGATTTTTTTTGTACTTCTATTTTATTTATTTACAACTAGGGCTGGGCCATATTATACCGTTCACGGTAATACCGGTATAATGTTAGGCAACGATAGGAAAATGAAATATAGCGATAGAATGGGAGTAAAACGCGTATGCGCAGTGCCTTTGTTTTCATACGCACATGGCCGATTGTTGAGTGAAACAGATGAACCAGAATTGGTTTGTAAAAATGGTGCAACTTCCGTGATGTGGAACTGGTTTGGTGTTTGTCCGTCAGATACACGACAAAGCACATTTTTTGCAGAACATGCAAGCGGCCGTTGTTATTGTCATATTTGTCGGACTAAGATGCTCTTAAATCTGGGAGTAATCTGGGTCCTAAACTCCGTATACTTCAGGTCAAACAACACTGCAGCATCACTAAGAGTTAAAAACTGTCTAAATTCTTTCATCTTTAATAAAACGATCAGCATTGCTGCTTTACCAGGTGTAACTATAAAGTTTAACTTCCAGGCATCCATGAAAACAAAAGTTATTACATTTAACGGAGTTAGAAGTTAGCAGGAAGCTAGCGGAAGTTAGCTCGCTAGTTTCGCTAGTTACCTAAGCATGATATTGCATGTTCTGACTGAGAGATTTCTGAAAAAAATCAAACGTACAGCTCTGCTATCACTTCCAACATAAATGAAGACAGGAAACTAAACAGCAGTGACGTTTGTAGGGTTACTGAAGTTGGGCTAGCTGGTATATAATGATGTGCTACGTGATCGCTAGCGACACAGCTATGTTAGCATAACATAAACAGTGAAGCTGGAGGACCAACACTAACACTTTTCCACTTATAAAAGTTAACGTTAAGGTTCTTCATGGTTAGAGACAAATGCAATCGCATGGCAGGATGCTGTAAACGGACCAAACTTCAGTCAGGAGAACAACTGAGATAATCCATCCACAATACGAGGTTAGTCATTAATATACTGCAACAACATGGGAATAGAGCAGCTGCCAGAGAATTCAACATTAATGAAACAATGGTACAGAAGTGGAGGAAGCAAGAAGAATGAGTTTAATAAAGTTTGATTTATCTGACTGCTTTGTTTCGCTTAATGTGCCTTATAATCCTGTGCACCTTATGGTCCGAAAAATACGTACTGCACACTGCAGTTTAATGTTGCAAAGCACCTCTTTTTAACTTCAGTGGATATTATACATGGTTATGCTCAGGATATGTCAGCCCATTTCTACTGGAAATGCCTTTTGGTTAAACTTTCAGCAAGGAATTTGCATTTGCACTGTTACATTTTTATAAAGCTTTAATGTACATAAAAACCAGCTTCTTAAGTGAAAATAAATGGAAGGTTGTCTTTTTGCGCTAGTAATGTTGTGGAGTTGTATTTTGTCTCGCATCAATTATATCGTCGGTTATATCGTTATTGCAAATTTTCAAATATATATCGTGATAAATATTTTTGGCCATATCGCCCTGCTCTATTTACAACTGACAACAAAAAAGACAACCCTGCATCACTTTCTTCTTTCATCACGTCACAGGACTGTTGTTAACTGAACCCAGTAGGAAGCGGTGTTGCTTTTGTTTGCTGCACCCTTTAAAAGATAAATGTTATAATTATTGAGCTGTGACTGTGCAAAAACTACTCTAGAAGAGTTAAAGAATAACAATATGGAGCTGGAAATTAACATATTAAGTCTGGTTTTATAGAATAGTTCTGGATCAGTTTAGTGAGCCTGCACAGGTATTCAGCGTTAAGACAACAGTTTTAATATCCAATAGCGATTGGCTGAAATGTACACACAGTGTGGAAACAGAGTGGACAGAGGCTTGCTTGTAACTTAGGCATGCAAATCTCACCATGCAATGAGTCTGGTGTCATTCTTTTGCAATAAAGTGCAGCTGTCAAAAAGCATGGGTGGATGCATAGTTTTCATGTCATAGGGTCATTATGACACGGCAGAAGTGGGATAGTCATAGTAAATCATGTCATCATTTATGAGTAATTTAGGGTTAAAGATTTGGGTTTTGCTCTATTCAATGAATTGTTTTACTTCACTTTTGGAATGATAGCTGTGATATTGAGATTTGGAACAGGATTCCTGTACAGCAATGTTATCATTGTAGCTTGAATAAGTGTTGTGTTCACAGCTGACAGAATTAAAGCCAGATTCAAGCTCATGAGAAAATCTACAGCCATACCCCCAAAAAAGGAAGAGCTCATATGTTACTCATCAAATGACTCTTAGGTTTTATTCAGACAAAGCTATCTATAGACTCCATGAATATACCACAGTTATTTCTGTGTAACCCTCTTCAAGTGAAGCTCTTCCACTCTGGGATGCGTTTTTCTTGGTTATTACTGCAAACGGTCTCATTTCAGTTTGGTGTCACAGGGAGTTGTTTGTTGATGAATTCCTAAGCTTTTTATCAGGCCGTATTAGGATGAGGAGGGGTTGGATTAGTCCTTTGTGAAATGGTGAAATGTCAGGCTTCAGAACTGTTTCGGCTTTGTGTCATTTTTTATAACAAGACTGTTCACATGACCAAGATGAAATACTAGATAAGTAATTGCTCTCCAAACCAAACATGACTTGGAACTGTGGTGTTTCAGTTAGTTTCTGTTTTAAATAAGATCTTAATGAAACTGTGTCGTCAGCTTTTTTTATTTACTGCGTGTTTGTTGGTGAAGCACTCTGTTATGTCACACCAGGTATCATGGTGGGTGAGATGGCTGTACCAGCCATTTTACAGGTGGATTGTCAGACTATCCCAAATATCTTCAATCACATTCTTATAGCGCTGTGCAGTATGACGTAGCACTTGTATCATGATTTTTTTAAGGTTCTATTAGGAGTAAATAAAAATAAATTCAGTGTCTTTTATGTACCGTATTTTCTGCACTATAAGGCGCACTTAAAATCCTTTAATTTTCTCAAAAATCGACGGTGCACCTTATAATCTTCCTTATAAGCCTTATGTTTGTATTCTGGTTGTGCTAACTGACCTTGAACCGATTTTATGTGCTACACGGCGCTCAAGAATCTGTCAAAAATGTTTTAGTACGACTTTGGTGAGCTACGAAGCCGCACCGCTTGATGGATTGTTGGAGCATTACGACTACCATAGTCAGGAGCCTCACGGACTCGGAGTAATTTGGGTCCTACACTCCGCCCACTTCAGGTCCCAAAAACAAACAAACACTGCAGCATCACTGAGAGTTAAAAACTGTCTAAATTCTTTCATCTTTAATAAAATGATCAGCTTTGCTGCTTTACCAGGTGTAACAATTAAATTTAACATCCAGGCATCCATGAAAACAGAATTTATGAAATTCAATTGAGTTAGAAGTTAGCAGGAAGTTAGCTCGCTAGCTTCTCTCTAAATACAATATAGCATGTCCTGACTGCGGGGTTTTGGAAACAAATTAAAACGTACAGCTCTGCTATCACTTCCAGCATAAATGAAGACAGAAAACTAAACAGCAGTGACGTTTGTAGGGTTACTGAAGTTGGGCTAGCTGGTATATAATGATGTGCTACGTGACCGCTAGCGACACAGCTATGTTAGCATAATATAAGCAAGCTAACTTTTTTCCCACTCGATAAAAGTTAACGTGAGTGTTCTCGGTGGTCAGGAACAAATGTAATCGCATGGCAGGATGCTGTAAAAGGACCAAATTTCAGCCAGGAGAACAACTGAGATAATCCATCCACAATATGAGGTTAGTCATTCATATACTGCTGCATGGGCTGGGCTGTAGTTACATCGTAAGGTTTTAAAAACTGAGCTTAAATAAATGATTAGCGGTAATAAAAGCCGAGGGAGGTCAACAGTGATCACTGACTGTTTTAGGAGCTTTTGAGATCAAATAGAAGAAAATACAAAACATTAAACATGTTAACAACATAAAAGCCATATTAAACGCAGACTA
Source organism: Aulonocara stuartgranti (assembly GCF_965226115.1). Taxonomy (NCBI): domain Eukaryota; kingdom Metazoa; phylum Chordata; class Actinopteri; order Cichliformes; family Cichlidae; genus Aulonocara; species Aulonocara stuartgranti. The sequence continues at coordinate 31,082,321 of NC_138946.1, forward strand.
CTTTAGGCCTGGAAGTAGGATTCCTCACGTCATCACTTAATGACCGGATATAATGATGTGCTACATGATCGCTAGCGACACAGCTATGTTAGCATAACATAAACACAGCGAAGCTGGAGGATGAACGCTAACTTCCCGATGGTTAGAGACAAATGCAATCGCATGGCAGGATGCTGTAAATGGACCAAACTTCAGCCAGGAGAACAACTGAGATAATCCATCCACAATATGAGGTTAGTCATTAATATACTGCAACAACATGGGAATAGAGCAGCTGCGAGAGAATTAAACATTAATGAATCAATGGTACGGAAGTGGAGGAAGGAAGAAGAATGAGTTGAGTAGAAGTTTGACTTATCTGACTGCTTGTTTCGCCTAATAATCCAGTGCACCTTATGGTCTGAAAAATACCTTGGCTAAATCTTATTTTGAAAGGTTTTCATCACGTATTGTATACAGAAAGGAAATGGTAAAGCAATGTGAAGTTTATCCAAACAGTAAATGCATGTTAAAACGATCAAGTCTTAAACAAAGTCGACCTGTATGCAGTGCCGTCTGGTTTGAGACACAATAGTTAAAGAAACGAACCAAAACTCAAAGGACACTGACTGTCCTCGTCCTCCTGTTATGCAACCAGCTGCTTTCTTTTGTTGTCTTCCCGAGTACGTGAAACCTCCTTCACCCTGAAAGGTCTCCTTGTTTGTCTCAGTCCTCGACAGCCACGCACAAACACAAAGCCAGACGTGGCCTCTGACCCCAGGCACAGATACTGACGCACTGTGCGGGGCTGTGTCCATTATTATTCCTTTCTGTATGTTCATTAATGATGCAATATGCATACACTGCTGTCCTTGGGCCCTGTCCCACAAATACATGGGGCCGCAGGCTCTCTTGTTCTTAGTGTGGATAAAGCATCTTGCTCCAAGCTCGCTGCACACTCTCAGTCCTCTGAGGATGCTGTGACATTCCCAGAGGAGATTCCATTCCCCCGTAAACAATCCTGGCATTGACACAGGCGCTGATTAGCAAGTTGCCAGGGTGTTTCCACAATGGCCCAGCAGAGGATAATGAGATCGGATCTGGAAACTAAAGTTCTCATTCAGGAGTTTGTTGGCAACCAGTTGTGTGAAGCAACCGTCTTAGGAAAAGTGTAGAAACTCAGCAGATCGTTCTGGGAAGCACTGGAAGCTGTCAGCGATTTGACTCGGATATTTTTCTGTCAGCAGTTGGTGTCAGTTGCTGGGGAAAGGTGTTGGTGAAAGTAGAGTGCCACTGTTCTGTGAGCAGGATAAAAACCTGTACCCTCTATTTCTGAATTACTCTTGAAGGAAAGATTGCAGCAAAAAACTGAGCCCGGAGAACAATGTTTTACAATTTGTATATATAATGATCGTAGTGTATGTATACACGTCTTCTCTGTACCCTGAGTGCCACCCATTGTGTCAGATACATTGTAACTAATAAATGTTATTCTTGACTAGCAGCCCAGAATAACATCCTCTTGAATACTTTCTGTAAGCTTGTGTTTTCGCATATTCAAGGTGAGGAAGATTGTTCCTGCATTAAACTATTTTTTTCTATGTTTTAATCACATTTTATTTAGAGGAATGAACTTTAAATCTAACTGCAGTTTTTCGTGTCACAAAGTTATTCCAGTTTCTTTGTCATAACGTAGCCTCGTGTCTATACGTGCTTGGCTCTTCTTGTTTTGTTCATACTGAAGTGTGGATAATAACCAGAGTTCAGCAGAGTTAACCTCGGCCCTTAAAATCAACCTCCCCCAAACTTTTAAGGTCATGTATCACAGCACTTAGGGTCAGTACTTCATTTGTATAAACAAGGAGCCCTCATAAACACTTAAACTACCAACTTTTGATTGGATGAAAGAAACCAGTTCTCCGTTTTTAGATTTGACATTTGATGAGCTCTATAATAATGATGCAGTATGGTAAAAGCACAAAAACAGCCAGGCAACGATGCAATGGAAACAAACAGCAAGACTTAGTGATATTCAGAGTGTTTGTTTTAATTCCAGGTTGCAAATATCTCTCAAAACTATGAAATGTTGTTGATTGAACATTTTCTGATGCATAAACGGTAAGAAGTTTAATAATAATTTACCAATGTGTTACAAGTGAGTAAAAACTTCTTACTCAACCACAATAAAATTCACTGAAAATATTGTTGGATAAATGAAAAATATCATTTTGCATGTTAATATAAAAGTTTTTAGGAAAAATGAAAATTTGTTTCACGGTCACTTTCATACGTCACCACAGTAATTTTAGGTCTTCATACTGTCTGTGTGCAGCCGCTGTGCACGGCTCTGCTTTCTATTTTGTCTACTTTACTGGCAGATTGTGCAAAAAGCATGGTGGTGTGAATGTAAAACCTTTGTCACTGTCTGACATCTCATTAACGGGAGCAGAACAAGACTTTTCACAGAAAGTTTCTGACATATCTGGAGTTGTATAACTTCAAATCCACCCTTTGAGTTTTCACAGTACATTATAACTACAAGAACATGTTAAGCCCTAGCTCTATAACTGCTGACAGCTAACAAAAATTAGCTGTCAGTAGTTTGGTGATTTCATTCAGCGTGGAGGGCACGTTTGTTACTTGCCATTCTAACTCTGCCGTGCCGTCAGAGGCGAAGCATTTCAATGAGAGCTCAGCTATACGCTAACTTTGTAAAACAATTCAACAACCCCGCTCTCTATGCAGCGACTGGTCAGGTGTGCAGTGCTGTGAAACCAGACAGGGTGTGAATTTCATCAGGGCGACGATTCTTTGATGAGACGGTGTCAAGTGTGCACCGTTGTCACTCAGTTCAGTTCGGTCTTATTTACACAGCACCAAATTACAACAGTTTCCTCGAGGTGCTTTGTGTTGTAAAGTGAAGAAACTGTAATAATATAGTAATTGAGATCCCTAAAGTTTATAAGACGGTTGAGCCAATCCCCTAAGATCTTTCAGTGCCATTAGACGTGCTGGAGGAAGTTAAAGGCAGAAAAATAACTTTATATTAGCTGTAAGGTAAGAACTCTAAAAACTGATGAGTATTGCAGGTTGTTCAACTGTGCTGTTTAAAAAGGTTTAGTCTGTTATGATTGTTGGAGTAGAAGAGAAGAAATTAAAGAGACACATTCCTTCCTTGTTGCACTTGTAGGCAACAAGTTGCTAAGCACTTACAGTGACTGCACTCTGAGATCCTGGAATTAAAAATGTCAGTGTTTGTTTTTAATGGAACACTTGTGTCTAGGGCTGGGCGATATGGCCTAAAATTCATATCGCGATATAATTTGAAGCATGTGCGGTAACTATATATATCGCGATATATTCTTTTCTTCTGTATGACGTATTTTCCACACTATAAGGACTTAAAATCCTTTAATTTTCTCAAAAATCGAGAGTGTGCCTTATGTATGAATTCTGGTTGTGCTTACTGACCTCGAACCGATTTTGGCGAGCAGAAATCTGTTAAAAAATGTTTTAGTACAACTTTGGTAAGCCGCACTGCTGGATGGATTGTCAGAGCATTACGGCTGCCGTAGTGAGGGAGCTTCGCGGAGTAATCTGGGTCCAAAACTCCGTCCACTTCAGGTCCCAAAGTCAAACAAATACTAAGAGTTAAAAACGGTCTAAATTCTTTCATCTTTAATTAAATCATCAACGTTGCTGCTTTATCAGGTGTAACAATTAAGTTTTACATCCATGCATCCATGAAAACAGAATTTATTAAATTTAACAGGAAGTTAGCTCGCTAGTTTACACCTAAACGTTTCATACCATGTTCTGACTGAGAGATTTTTGAAACTAATTCAAACGTACAGCTCTGCTACCACTTCCAACATAAATGAAGACAGAAAACTAAACAGCAGTGGCGTTTGCAGGGTTACTGAAGTTGGACTACCTGGTATATAATGTTGTGCTACGTGATTGCTAGCGACACAGCTATGTTAGCATAACATTAGCACAGTGAAGCTGGAGGATGAACGCCAACTTTTTTTCCACTCATTAAAAGTTAACGTGAGGGATTCTGGTGGTCAGGGACAAATGCAATCGCATAGCAGGATGCTATACACGGGGCAAACTTCAGTCAGGAGAACAACTGAGATTATTCATCCACAATACGAGGTTAGTTATTAATATACTGCAACAACATGGGAATAGAGCAGCTGCAAGAGAATTCAACATTAATGAATCAATGGTACGGATTTGGAGGAAGCGCAGTTTTTGACTTTCCTCATATTTCAAAAGTGCTTCATGTCTTTGCTATGACTGTCGCCCGCCATAATTTGCAGATGATAATGGTTTTAGCCGCTGCGATGCTTTCAACCAAAACAGGCGCAGCTTGATGACATCATCAACATGCGCTATCGCGATAGAGCCATATAGTCAAAATCTCTATCGTTGGCCAAATTTATATCATTTCTATCGTATATCGTTTATTTCGCCCACCCCTACTTGTGTCTTGATGGTTGAAATAACAATCACGTGGTTAGGCTAATGGAGGAAAAGAAATAATGATTAACATTGGACTTACTCAGGCTGGAGGTGAAGGTGGCATGTTAATTATCATAATGACTTTTATAATTATTAGTAACATTTGTAGAGGTGGGAATCACCATACATCCCACGATACGATATTATCACAATACTTAACGCACGATACGATATAATATTGCAATTTTTTAAAAATATTTTGCGATATTCAGATTCTGTACATAAAGGTAAACTTTATCAATATTCATTTTATCTAATATCAAAGTCTCACACTCAGTCTTTCTCTCATTTCAGCCAGTTTTATTGTTGACAAACTGAACGGTTTGTATTACAGTCTAGTCCAACTTAAATGAATGCAACCATCTGGTACAATTATAGCTATTCTGAACTATGCAATTTATGAAAACTATGCAGCCCATTCAGCAACTGAAGAATTTGAAAGTAAATTAAAAATATATATAATTTTACATTAAATAAAAAAGTTTTAAACTTAATTAAAATAAAACATGTCTTAAATTAAAATAAGTAAACTGTCACGTTTATTCCTGCCAAAAAAAAAAGTTAAACACATTTGGACAGTGAAGGAATGTCAGGATTCTTGCTCAGAAAAAGGAGCTGATCAACATGCTCTGAAGTCAGAGCATGTTCCAGTCCACAAAAACTTATTTTGTAACAAAATATCGATTTGTGCTGTCCCTGTATCGATTTTTTTTCCCCCACCCCTAAACATTTGTCAAAATAAGGACTTATGATTAGATTTTAAGGTGTTTTATTAGTGTTACAAAGAATTTGGATTCTTTTCTTACTTCATTATAAAAAGGTAAAATATACTGTATAATCTACCAACAAATCAAGGGTTACACAAATGTTAAGCAAAACTGCCAAATGTAACTCTTGTAATTACAGTTGAAGATCTTTATGCATAAAAATGATTTAGTTACTGTAGCAGTCGTGGTTAACATAAAGGCGACCAGATGATGGGGAAAAAAACAACCACAACAGGCTTTAGTTGTTTTCCAGTCTCTGAATATATTTCCCCTAAAGATACCAAGGTTCAACATCTCAACATGAACATCCCAGCCCCCAAAAACCCTCCTTAAATAGCTACCGATCATACCACCAATAAAATTTAAGAGATCCTCCCTGATGCACTACCAAGAAACGCATACAGTGAAATACTGGACTCATTTTAACACGCCCCACATACATCTGACTACAAAACAAACCCCATTTAAATAATATACAAACAAACGGAATCAAATCAAACTGTAGATTCAGCCCACTCTCATCTAATGGTTAACCCCACTGACGGTGGATAATTAGGGAATTCCTTTCAGATGAAGGAAGCTGACCTCAAAAGGAAGCGTGGTTAGTGGACTTCAAAATAAAAGCATAACAAAACCAAAACTTCCTGTCAGACATTGCGTGTGCTTCACTTTAGTGAGGGAGGAGCTTCCCCCGCACCCACACAGTTACTAAAATAAAAACACAGCACTCGGTGTGAAACACATTGAACATTTAGACCTCACAGTTAAGGAGGAATAACAGAATAAGAAACACATTTTTAATAAATTCTTGTAAAAGTAGAACGGTGAAGGTTTTTCACGTTGTCCACCGCTCTCCTTCATCAACTGTCCACACCGCTCCACCTCACCTTGTCACCTCTTTTCTTCAGGCCTGAAACCTTTCCAGTTCAGATTCTCTCCTCAGGATTTCATCCTTGCCTAGCTTAGCTCTCCACACAAGCCCCACGTTGCTCTGCTTTGCCCAGGCTCACTGTCCCATCGGCGACTCATTCAGCACTGCAATAATTATTCATCTTTATCTAACTGCAGTCCCAGTTGCACTGGATCGTGATGTAGCAACCTTCATATTAAATGTGTGTAAACAACATGTGTTAAGTAACAAAGCCTGCAACAATTGTTGTTCTACACTGATTTCTACGGGGTTAAAAAGGACTCTCTTGGGGGTTGTTGGCCTGTTTTTTTGCTTTTTAGCCCACACACCCCAAAATTCACTATATGATGAATAAATCATTTTCAGGAAAAGTCATAAAATAAGAGAGAATGAGGTTTTATTTGAAGAGTTGCATGACTTCAGAATAAACACTGGCAGATCTCTTTGCCTTTTGTTCACTTAAGCCTGCACAATATTGCCACCTGATAAAATTGAAAAATATATATAGCTGGGATTTTGTGCCTTGGATTGAGGATTTTAACCAGTGTCTTACGGCCCTGCTTTTCCATCATGTGAACACATGAGTAATTTCCATCCATCGTTTTTTCCCCCTTTCGTATGAAGTACATGTAGTGCGTGCTTTAGGGGCACTCGGTGAAGTCGTAGGTTTACTTTGGGTTGCTCGTCACCAACTGCTAGTATCTGCTCCTTCGTAGCCTTGCTGTACTCTGCTGTGTTTGGGGTGAAGTACCGTGCTTCGTTGAAGATTGTTAGTTTTTAGTTACTGAATCGTCATCGCAGGCAGACACCTCTCTTCCTCTCAGAGATGCCCAGGCTTATCTAATTGTTGTGCACAGTAAGGAACGTAAACACCCGCTGCTGCTATAGCAGTAATGTGACAAGGTAGTGGCACATTGTTCCTATTGTAGAATCTCCATCCTAAATTGTATGTGTGTAATGTTCAGAGATTGTGCAGCTGGGACTGAAAGCACTTATTTTCTTTGTGACAGCAGTATCTGGTAGAAGTCAGAGCTATTTACTTGCTTATCATGAGGCAGACGACATTTAATGTCTGGTGAGTGAAGCACATTGTTTCCATCCCCTTGTTTTTTTGCACCCAGTTATCCTATTGAATGAGACGCCTGTTATCTGTTGTGTTACAGGCCCTGAACTTTTTATTTTAAGCTCATTCAAGATGATGTGCAATAAATAGATTGAGTTCATTTCTCAGTGTGCAGATTAGTGACCCCTAGTTTTGCATCTGTGTACGTTTCCTTTTGAATATCACAGTCCCTATATTTTCTTTCATAATGCGTAAGGTTTTACGCGCTATCACACAGTCAGGATGTTTTCTTAAAAAAGTCAAATCATTGTTATATTATGGTTGAATGACTTGGAATAGGTAACAAACATGTTTAAATTGTAAGCTGTTCTGTTGTTGTCTTTTAAATCCATTTGATATTTTTATTTTATGTGTCTCTTCATAACTAAATGCTTTCTTGTTGTTTTCTGTAAAACGAGGTTTGGTTACAGGTTTGGTTGGACTTGATGCTGTTATATTCTAAGCTGCCAAACACACCTTGAAAGACTTGGTGACTCTTTAATCATGTTTGAAGTCAGTGGGGAAAGCACACAGCACCAAAAAACAACGTCACCTCACAGAAAACTTGTTCGTGTGATTTTTGCATTTTAACCGTTCTGTTCTTTATGTATATACGACTTTTTGTACCACTTGGCAGCTCAAAATGCTTTATGGAAAACGACATACGCCAAAAAGCCCAAGCATAGTCTCTTGCTCTCAGATACACACAGACTTGCACAGAAGCCTCTGTGTAGATGACTGGACAAAGAGCAGTAGCTTTACTTTAAATAAAGTTGATTCATGGTATAACTCCAGGGAATCATTAAATACATTTGCCTACATCATGCCCAGAGTAGCATTTGGCAATTTGCTAGTTTACAAATCAGTCAAAGAAACTTCAGCTACAAGATAAATGTCTCCACACATTCATACAACACTTTATTCTATGCTCTTTAGCCATGGATGTGAGGTGGACAATCTGGAATCACCAGTATACCAGATATAGATGTTCTTAGACTGTGGGAGGAAACCCCACAGTACCCCTGTGGACATAGGAATTGCACATTTAAAACTAAATGTGGAACATTTAAAAACTACACATAGCTGCATAACATGTTGTGTTATTTTGTGTTTGTAATAACAATACCATAATGCTTTTCAGACCAAAAGAGCAAACTATTTAAATTAAGTGCAGCATTTACAAAACTATTATTGAGATCTGTTCAAAGAGTTAATGCTAACAACATCCAAAGTTTTATTCTCATGTTATCCTGAAATGCACGTTACCATTTTGTTTCAGTCAGCTGCATTGTGGTTGTAGAGTCTGTTATGGTCCAAAATGTTTGTAATGGCTAATGTTGGACGAATGCTTACCTAATGTTACTAACGTTATACCTCACAGTAAAGTTAGCAGGCTATTTAGCAACCATCCTAACATTTTGTTTTTGAGATTCACTGTACAGTTTAGTGCAACTACAAGTGCAGTATTAAATACTGAGTGAACGTGTGTAAATGGATATTTAAATATAATTTTAGCACTTAATCAGTCTAATGTGTGTATTTCCTCTAGATCTCTAGGTTTCCAGTTACATCCTTCATTCTCACTCCTTCAGGTGAATCTGTTGATAATCATTTAGCTAACAGTTACATCCTTGTGTGTTTGACATTCGATTAGGGGTGGCTTTCAGTATGGATGTGATGAATAGCTGTACAAGTTGCCAGCTTGGATATCAGCACATTGTGTTGGAAAAAGTTAACTGCTCCTAGCAACTACAGGGTGGACTGAACATGCTCTCTGTGCTGTCTGCTCATTGGCCAAGGTAACAGTGTCAGGTTGAATGAATCAGCTGAAATGATGTGGCAATTCTGTTAAAATATCAGGTGATTGCAATGGCTCGGGAAAATATATGGGCTCATTTCGACAGTCATGGTGTTTTTGTGCAATATAGTAGACACAACATTTCTGTGTATCCAGTGTGAGCTAATGACCCAGAGTGGCTGAAACTGGTTGGGTGCTGCAAAGAGTTAGAGATCAGTTATATTATAAGCTCTAACATTTTCTTGGTGAAATCAGTGATTCAAGTTTAATTTAAAATGTTTTGAGGAGCTTTAATGACTGAATAAGTTGCAGTGGGGGGGAAAAACCTGCTCATGTTTCACACTCCATCAAAGATGTGTAGAGCAGAAGCGCTCTCTGTAAAGTGCCTGCTTGTGATATTTAACACCGTCCCTTGGCAGACAGACTTTGTATTCATCGTCTAAAGGTGAATTGAATTAACAAGGTCATTCTCTTGACATCCAGTCTCCAGAGGCTGAAGACAGTAGACTTTAAACAAGGCATCAAATATCAAGCATAAGAGGGCAGATAAAAACACATAGTTGCATCACACATCAGATTTCATCTGGAGTTTATTCTGGAATGGCAAACTGTCGGCTAGCGGGCATACGGGCATCATTGTGAGACTGAATTGTAAAGACCACATTTGAAGTCCCATTTTTACAACTTTGGCAGAGGAGTTGACAGAGAAATCCTCTAATAGTGAACAGTGACGTTACCTTTGTCTTTTAAATTCTGCACCTTTTCCGAGAGTGATGTCTTGCAAGGATGTTGAGCAAACCTGCCTTGTCATGCCCTAATTCCTGCAAAGCTTCAAATAACCTCATGAATATGCACTACTGAAGGTCAATGTCATACTGAAATGTGCAAAATAGCAGCAGGAAATGAACCGCGCTGCAGGGTTTCTCTCCATTTTAGGCATGAAGCTTATATTCTCTTGAGATATTTACCATCTTACTTTAAGTTCAGTAAACCTTCATTCATTTTCTACATTACACAAGTTAAAGCATCCAGTAATAAGAGTTGCAATCTTGATTAAGATCCACATTTATGTGTAAAAATCAGATGAATGCACAGAGCAATGTGCTGCGTTTTAGCGTCTTCCAGTTTGTTTTGATTTTGCATCTCACAGCAAGTTCAAGTCCATCCTCAATCCTTTCATGAGCCTCGTTTTCAAAAGTAACAGGCAGCCGGTTTCAGCAGTTTCAGTGCCCCAAAAATCAAATCTCTTAAACAAATGAAACTGCACGCTTGTTTCCATTGCAACATCCCGAAGCTCCTACGTGTTGTTTCCATAAGAACGGTAAATTTCACCGTTCCTTGAATTGTTTAGCCTAATGTGATGGCCTGTTTGTTTTGCCTGTTTCACAGTGCGCTCTAATTTGAAATTGCTGCTCCTCTTGAATGGAAAGTCACAACTCCTGCAGCTTCATGCTTTAGTGTGCTGGCATTTTGTGTGTCTGTAGGGGAAACACTGTTTTGATCAGTGGCTTTTCATACTAATTTCTCAAAGAAGAACTGTATATCTTTATGAAGAGACTTTTTTCATTTTCATAGGTCTGAACTGTAGGTGGTCACATTCAGCAGCACTTTGATAAATAGAGCGTGTCCTTCAACAGGACATGTTTCAGATACGATTATAGAGATATGTGCCTTAATGTTGTAATTGTACTGGGGAAAACGACTTCAGAACATTTATTATTAGGAGTTTTAGAGTCTTTTAGTGTGGCCTTTTGAAGGACACCATCAGAAACCTGCTATGGTTGAATGCAATTAGACCTGTTTCACGTTTTAGTTTATAACAGAATCTTAAAATGGTAAAACAGCACTTTATCTTTGGAGTGCTGCATCAACCAGCTCTCCACTGGCTGGAGGTTCTGAGTCAGAGTAACCCTGCAGCTCACGGAGTCCATTAGGGGGAAAAACTGCAGAGAATTGAGAATTCCTCTCAAAGTGTTGCATAATTAAGTAGGCGGCTCTTGTGAGTGACAGTTGTTTTCTCTTGTTAATCGTTAGCTTACAATTACAGAATAAGTCAATGTAAAGAGCAGATTACTCAGTGTCTCTAAGTCATTTTTTGATAAACCTGTTCGTGCTCGATAAACAATAAAAACAAAAATCTGCTTTGTTTTTAAATGACTGGCTGGCTAAAAACATCTGTTTCAAACTGGCAGATAAACAATAAAAACAATCTTTTCTGTTCAGTGTCAAAAAAAACGTTCATGTCTAAATTATGGGTACACTATCCTTCTAAAGAGCCCCAACACCTAAGTTTTCAGCGTCGTGCATCTGCCCCACACAATCGGCAAAACCAGCGATGAATGGAAACTGTCCAAAGCTGTTGTGGAGAACTTGTTTCAAAGGAGACGAATGATTAAACGGGTGCGGTACAGAAACAAACAAAGAAAAGCCTCTACGCGCTAGCGTCACAGACTAAGATGGAGCACAAGATGGCTTTCAGTAAACAGAAAGGTTGTCATTTTCACCGGAGACGAGGCTTTACTAAACAGCTGTGCAAGTGCAAGTGAAAGCAGCACCAACCACCAACCAGAGTTCAGACCTCAGAGAAGGATGACCTCTCTGACCTGGCAGATAAGAGGGCAACTGTTAGATTTGTATTGTTGATTGTCATTTATGCTTAGAAATATTTAACCATATATGCTTAGGGAGTGTGATCCATGCCAGGACACTCTGAGTAGAGGAATGTATGCACCCCCCTCTACACAGAGTTAATAGGATGAGACATCCTTTCTATCTACAAATGATTATACACCTCTAAGCATATATGGTTAAATATTTCTAAGCATAAATGACAATCAACAATACAAATCTAACAGCAACCTTTTCAGTCCAAATATCCCCATGCAGACGTGTGCATCTTTTAAAGTATTTCCTTTTTTACTCTAGTTCACTCCAGTTTTGTTTGTTTTTTACAATTGAATTTTCTGGCAATTATTTCAAAGCTTTAAATTATTTAGCCTACTTTGTTTTTCTTCATGAAAAATAAATTCATGATTTTTTTTTTTTTGTGCAGGTCACACTGTGTGAAATATTGATGATGGTTTACTTGATAGCTGGACAATGGAGAGCACTGAGTGCACATATGAGCACTGTCATGCTAGCTGGGTAGAAACCAGCATTTGCCTAATTTTATATTCTGAACTTGTATTCTGTGTATTTGTTTACATTACCACATTCATCTGCAAGCCAAACGTGGGTCTCAGTCCACAAATGTCTGCTTAAAGTTCTTTGTGGATTTAAAAACTTTGATTTGGAAAGCCTGTAGGTCTCACACAGTTTCTTAGGATGCACATAAATGTATATATTGTTGTTCGGGTGCTTTTGTTGGCTATTCATTATTTGGTTGAAATACTGTCTGAAGTCATTCACTCGCTTGCTCTGAATTTTCTGGATTATTGGCTGCACTGTTCTCACTTTGATGTAAATTGGTCAAACTGGACATTACACAGACATCATACAGACTTGATATTACAGAGGGGATGGTGTGAAGATGTTTTATTTTATTTCACATTGTTTCTCACCATTAGCCTTAGCTCGTTCGTCAAAGTTAGCAACACAGTCCAAATTTATTTCACCATCTAACACGCTCCTCATAGTTGACCTTTTAAAATCAGTCACACCTTGCTCGCTTGGTCCTTAGTTCTATCACATCTTCCCCTTTGGGGAGGATATTTTCTACAGAATCCAGTCCTGTACTGTTGCAGAAAAGACAGCGCCTGCCTTTTCCAAACTGTTGGGAAGGTTTAGTTTTGTAAACAGGAGGTTTTTGTGTAATTTGTGGGGACTGTGCAACTTGTGTTGTGAGGTTATATGACCGTCCAGCTCTGGAAAGAATCTCTCTTTGATTTTATTTGGTTAATTTCTCTACAAAAAGTCTTGCTTTATTCTTGCCTCAAGCCATAGATCGCTGTCTGCTGTTGATTGATTGAGCTCTTGTGTATATTTTTCGTAATGGAGTTGAGCTGTCCTGGCCTCATTAATCAGTGCGGGAGAGATGGTAATGAAGACGAGACATGCAGGCATGCATCTGGTCAGTGAGCCATGGCTAGCATGCTATTCTGTTGCTGTGAATTCTGTCAGAAATAATTGACAGGAGAGATGCTCGGCTTGGACGGGGGATTAGTTTCGGCAGTATTTTCAGCTTAGCTTTCCGGGAGATTTATGTCCTAGGTTTCCTGATAAATCGCTTATTAGTGTTTGTCACCATGACTCAGCATGTCGTGTTTGGGCCGGGATGCCATCCTGCCACATCCTTCTCCTCTCCTGTCTACGCGACGGTGGCGACACGCCTAAAAGACTTCTCGCTGCTGCAGAATTACTCCAAAGCAGGCCATTAAACAGATTCACTGCAGAATCCATGAAAAAAAAAAAATAAAATAAAATAAATATGAAGCCCCAGACTCAGTGGAGTTGGCTCTCATTGTGGTTTCTGCCGTGTCTTTGGACTGTGCCGCTGCTGTTGGGTCTCCTGTAAAGCTGTAGGATAATGGGTCTGTCTGAATAATTAAAAACAGACTCCAAACAAACTGGTGCTTTTACTGCTACTACTTGGAAAACCCATTAAGTGGCATTGTAAAGGATTTGTTCACATGCAGGTGCAATTTCTAAGATGCCTGGTGGGCTCTGTTCCTGTGAAGATGGTTTGTTTAGTTAATTCATGGAGCTTCCCCCTGATGAAACTTTGTACACGCTTTTTTTAAAATAGATGTTGTTCTAACTCTAAATTAGCTGTGTGCTGTTTGGATTTCACTTTAGCGCCGTTTCACTGGGTTCACAGGCTGTTAGGTAAGGAAGGTGCGTGGACTGTGCTCGTTCACAGGGCAGGTGATTCTGCCGCACATTTCAAAGTGACCTTGGGTATGACACTGAAACCTTAATCAGTCCCAGTGGTTAAATCAGCACCTTGAATGGTAGCTTACTGTCATCAGTGTGTGTGTGAGTGGGCGCAAGTTGCATTTAGCACTTTCACTCACATTGTTTTGGATAAAACTGCTACATAAATGCATTTAAGTGGAAAATAAGCCCCGTGTCTCTCACTGTGGAGATGTGTAAAAGTTATGTGCCCCAACTGTTTGGCCTGTTTCGCCATATAATGATCAATCAACATTACAGTAGGTGGTTTGCACTATACCTGGCACCATATGCCCACCCTCCTCAGAGTCGCAGCACAGCACAGGTTTAACACTTGTGTCGGTGCAAAGTTCCCGTGTTTAACTATGACTTATGGCTGAGCTGAGGCTAAACACAAGTGACCCAGGGATCACATGTTTCATATATTTACTGACTATGTGTTTGTGGGCTCATACTTTTAAATAATAATAAGACATGGTCAAGGATTGTCCAGCACAATTAAAAAGTTGATTGAAATCAGTCTGTTTAGGTGAGCCGTTTCAGCAATAGTGTATATTTGCAATATCATACAAAAATATAACCGACGTTCAAGGAGATGATCACGTGGTTTCTGTTTCTGTGTGTGGTGAAATAGTGCTTTCTTCAGTGAGAGGGCACAACACGAAAGCAGTTTACAGTAAACACCATCCTGTGACAGCTGATAAACACAGGCTGAAAGCACATTTTGCCTGAAGTGTTGCTCTTTGCTTTGTCACACTTGAGTTAGCCAAAGCATTTTCATATCAAAGAGGCTGTGTGATGTTGGCTCTTCATACCAACAAAAACTTTAAAGGTCACTCTCTGGTCACCTCAGATAGATTTAGATATAGTTTAGAGCCCAGCTGATGATTGTTTTATTGTCGCAACAAATAGTCGATTACTGCATGAGTCTCTGGGTTAGTGGCAAACACTTGCTATGCCGATTGGTGAATAAACATCATATCAAAATAATAACATGGTTGAAGAAATTCTCCTGTCTCCGCTTTACTTTTTAAATCTTCATTCATTGGCCTTTATAAATGTGGATGCATACATATTGGGGAAAAAAGCTCATATGGACCGATATATCTGCCACATTATAGTACGGCTGAAGCTGGCTGTCAGCTGTATGTAAGCTTTCGCCTTGGTTTGATGTCTTTGTGGGTGGTCAGAATCAGAATACCTTATTAATCCCTAAGGAAATTATGTGGGTTACATTTGCTCCAAGACAGTAACAGCAACACACTAAACTATTTAATAGGGGTGCAACGATACTCATATTGATATTGAACCGTTCGATGCAGTGCTTTCGGTTTGGTACGCATATGTATCGAACAATACAACATTTTTTATTTATTTTATCAACTTTTCTTTTGACGATGCTGTCTGTGTTGAGCGCTAGGTGGATCTGCGCTCGACAGTGCACCCCAGGCGGAGTAGTCGAACGCAGATTCACTGAGCGCAGGGCAAGCTAGCGAGACAGAAGTTAAGCTCTCCTTGCAACATGGCAAATTGAACCTCCTCCACCCTCATTCAGATCTGGCGTTTGGAGCTATTTTGGTTTTCATGTGACGTATGACCCTGAAGGTAAGAGCGTCATGGACTAAAGTAAAACAGTATGTTGGATGTGCCATGCAATGCTCAATTACATGGGTGGGAACTAGTGTGTTAGCGCAGTTAGCTCGTTAACGTGTTGGCCGTCCAGCCCCACGCACGGGGCGATCCGCGGTAGCTCGTTAATGGAGATTTGCCGTGTTGTGGCGTTAAGGTCATTTCAACGAGATTAACCTGAAAGCACTAGTGTGAACACGACGAATATGACTGCACATTTACTCCGACATCATCCTAGTGCAAAGACAAGTGGAAGCAGACAAAAACAACAAGCACGCATGCTACAAACTTTACCCGAGTCATTTAGACAGCCGTTAGCACATGATTCTCCTCATGGGGAACTGATATGTTTAATATGCTGCTGAGAATATAGCCCAGAAGAAGCGTATAGTATAGCTTTTATTTTGGAAAGAGCCATTTCTCTGTAATAAACTCTCTTTTCCAAAGATGAGTAATTTCTTGATCAGATAGATTTTTTTTTATTTTTTATTACTTTGTTGTTTCAGCACCATTAAATTTAAAAACTGTACTTTTGAGTTAAAATATATATTTATAATTTTAATAAATGACAAATTAAAAAGGCATGAACATTTTTTTTTTGTATCGAAAAAATATCGAACCGTGACACCAAAGTATCGAACCAAACTTTGGTGTCATGAAGAAAAACGCCGGAATAGGATAAGGTAATAAGAATAAGATACTGTATACAATAGAATAAAATACAACGTTGTCAGAAAGAGAGAATTGTACTTGGTGTGTACACGTGTGTGTTTGGTCAGCTGCGAAGTTCTTGTTGTGGAGTTTGACAGCAGAAGGAAGGAAAGCCCTGTGGAATCTCTCTGCCCACCATCGTGGGTGCTGCAGCCACTGAAGGAGCTGCTCAGTTCTGTCAGGGTCTCCTGCGTGGGGTGGGAGGTGTTGTCCAACAGGGAGCATCCTAGAACAGAGCTGGCACTCTCTTCCTCTCCCCGGCAGAGATGCTGCTGCACCAGCAGACCACACCGTAAAAGATGGCTGAGGGCACTATCACTATAGAGTCATAGAAGGTAGACCAGTTTATTGGTCAGATAAACACCAATGTGTCAAGTTTAAGAAATGGCACTATACACATACAAATCACTCAATTATACATATCAAGAATATTACAGAGGTGATTATAAATATCAAGAATATTGACAAAAAATATTACAGGGGTGGAAGATATGATTGAGATTTGACTCTAAATGTGAACTTTATTTGCTATTTTAACGTAGCGTGTGTGCAAAAGGGTGTAACTCTATTGCAATGTTTACAGTGCATTAGATGGAGCAGTTGTAGAGGGAGATGGCCACAGGCAGGAATTTCCTGTGTCGTTCAGTGGTGCTTTTTGGTAATCTCAGTGTATCACTGAAGATGCTCCTGTTACTAGCCATCACGTCATGAAGTGGGAGGGAGGCGTATTATACAGCATTGTCCTCATCCAGGACAACATCCGCCTCTTAGACACCACCCTAAGAGAGTCCGCCTCCATCCCTACAACATTACTGGCCTTGTGCATCATTTTATGGAGTCTGTTGGCATCTGCGACCCTCAACCTGCTGCCCCAGCATGCAACAGTATAGAAGATGGCACTGGCCCCAACAGACTCATAGAAAATCCTAAGCATTGTCCGACAGATGTTGAAGGACCTCAGCCGCCTTAGGAAAAAAACAGAGATGACTCTGGCCCTTCCTTTAGAGTGCAGTGGTTTTTTTAACCCAGTCCAGTTTATTGTTTATGTGTACTCCGAGGTATTTATAGTCCTCTACAATGTCCACATTGACCCTCTGGATTGAAACAGGGGTAAAGGTTTTCCTGGTCCTTCTAAAGTCCACAATCAATTCCTTGGTCTTTGACGCGTTGAGCTGCAGACAGGCCTGTGTTACACAAGCCTCGCCACTTGTGGGAAATGTTTGGATATGAAAGAGATTTTTCTCTTGCCACCAACAACATTTTTCATGTTTCTGCTGCCATTTGCCAAGCTGCTCCCTTTTCAGATGCACCACTTTAAATTCACTTTGCTGTGTGAATGTGAAGCAATGAAAGCAGCGAGACCAAGGAGCATACATGGGAGTCACTCGAAAGACTGACAAGTAACCTACTTCTGATAACTGAGTTTTGTTTATTTTAACTAGATGAAGATGTTTAAGTGACAGTTGAAATGAGCACTTTTACCTCACTGTGGTATTTGCATCATTAGAGTACAGATGCATGTTTTTCTTGGTCTTTCTGCTGCCTGCTCATTTTTCAGCTTGGTAATTTAGATCCACATCTCACTTTGTATTGTATTATCTCCTGTGGTAATTCACTAAACGTGTTCACCCCATGGTGTGGTGTTGCGAGTGGGTACCTTATCAGATTTTTACCTCCTAATTATCAGATTTTCTTACCCAGTCCTACACAAGGGCTCCTAAATCAGCTTCAAGGACACTCATGTTTTGCCTGCTCTTAGTCTGTTTGCTGCAATAAGTTCTATTTGTCTGGATACATTTCCTGGTCCAGGTGAATCACATCTTGGCTTTCTTTCTTTGGATTATCCCTCCCTGCTGCAAGGCAGTGATAATGAAGTAGAGCAGTGAAAAGGGTGTTTTCATACACAGTTTTTATTTTTTTGAAAGTACACCAGATTCTGTTTTAATGAGCTCATCCCCTCCCGTGATTCACACTTGGGTGTGTGTCTAACAGGAATCCAACTATTACTCAGATGAGGTCAGGCTCGCTGCAGACCACGCATCACATGAATCTCTTTGGTCATTTAGCACAAACAGGTTTTTGTCTCTTTATAACAGTCAAATAGAGCTGCAGAGGTTAGTCAGTGAATCCATCACTCAGCTAATCGACGTTGCCTGATCCACTGTTTTCCTGTGGAAATCGGCTGCTTATTAACGGTTGCTATGGTTTGGGCAGGCCTCTTTTTCAGGCAAAACTCATGAATAATTGCACACATTGTGCCTTCCTTGTATTATAGGGCTGTTCGATATAACGATATATATCGGATGACGATATAAAAAAATCTATCGTTTCATTTTACGCTATTGTTTGTTTCGTGGTGTTGCAAAATAAACTGTTTACGGCAATATTTTTTTCATCGTTCTGATGGTCACTGTAGTGGCTATATTAATTTCTTAAAGTTCTCTCTTTCTCTTATATTTAAAATAACCACACTACAGACGGACAAGCATTTGTTTTTATGCGTTGTCGTTAGCAACAGCGACGGTAAAACCACCGCGTGTCCGCTTGTTCCACATAAACCTTTCACAATAAAGCTCAAGATCCTGTTGAGACTTTTCAAAATAAACTGAATCACGTGAAAGATGCAGATTATTTACGGATGAGAAGCAAAAAGGAGCCGTCAGGTGCTAAAAAATAAACCTTAGACTCAAACGTTAGAACCGGCTTTTCCCCGCAGCACGCCGTGTAATAAATACTTACAAAGAAAACGGCGTACGTTAAAACGTAGGTCTAAAAATGTATAGTTTCATACATCGTTAAAACACTCGACTCCAGCTACACAACGCCCAGCTGGAAACACTTCACACAACTCGAGCTGCCCGAGATTCACAGAATTTACAGAAAATGTAAAATTTTTGTGATTTTACATCATTATCAGACAATAGATGTCTTATATCGGGACATGAGATTTTGATCATACCGCACAGCCCTACTTCTTCTTAAAACTGATGGGTTTTTTTTCTTTCTTTCTTTCTTTCTTTCTTTCATAACATAGCTGTGTCGCTAGCGATCACGTAGCACATCATTATATACCAGCTAGCCCAACTTCAGTAACCCTACAAACGTCACTGCTGTTTAGTTTTCTGTCTTCATTTATGTTGGAAGTGATAGCAGAGCTGTACGTTTGATTTTTTTCAGAAATCTCTCAGTCAGAACATGCAATATCATGCTTAGGTAACTAGCGAAACTAGCGAGCTAACTTCCGCTAGCTTCCTGCTAGCTTCTAACTCCGTTAAATGTAATACATTTTGTTTTCATGGATGCCTGGAAGTTAAACTTCATAGTTACACCTGGTAAAGCAGCAATGCTGATCGTTTTATTAAAGATGAAAGAATTTAGACAGTTTTTAACTCTTAGTGATGCTGCAGTGTTCGTTTGACCTGAAGTTTACGGAGTTTAGGACCCAGATTACTCCCAGATTTAAAGGCATCTTAGTCCGACAAATACGACAATAACGACGGCCGCTTGCATGTCCTGCAAAAAATGTGCTTTGTTGTGTATCTGACGGACAAACACCAAACCAGTTCCACATCACTGAAGTTGCACCATTTTTACAAACCAATTCTGGTTCATCTGTTTCACTCAACAATCGGCCATGTGCGTATGAAAACAAAGGCACTGCGCATGCGCGTTTTACTCATATTCTATCGCGATATTTCATTTTCCTATCGTTGCCTAACATTATACCGGTATTACCGTGAACGGTATAATATGGCCCAGCCCTAGGTCCAGCTTATGAATAGCAGTTACAGAGGTCTTTATATGAGCTCTGAACTCTCTCAAGGAGACACAAGATTTCAGCTTTAAAGTGCACTGAAGGTTATTCAATGACTGAGGTGTAAAGTTGGACAACGTTGTGCTACTGAGTTAAAAAATGATGTAAGAAGCAAACTAGAGGAACACAAATCATAGCAGCTGTTTGATGTTATTCAGGGTTTACCCAACATGGCATTGAACATGAAGCTGCTAGTAAAACTGCCTCCTTAACTAAATGAAGGCCAAGAAACCAGATTATAAAGTGCACAGTGATATCAAGATGTTTGATATGAAACATAAAGAACTGTGACACACAAAGTGCAAAGGAGGCAGCGTGCATATAAATAGTGTCGTCATTATCAAGAACATAAGTGCTTTTAATCAGTAAGGAAGAATACAACATTGTATTAACAATTTTAATAGATTTTTTTTTCAGTAAACTCATACAAAAGAAAGCATTTATAAAATCAACAGACTGAAGGTTGTAGTTGTTACAGTTTTGTATTTTCTAATTAGTTTTAGTTTTTGTCTGAAAGCTTTATTTTAGTAAGTATTCAGGACAACACTTTGTAAAGTCACACGACTCAGTTATGTAGACGTGCCGAGTCAGACCTTTCACCAGAGTAACAAAGATAAAGACATTTCCTGTGTATTTCTATTTTGAGTTAATTTGTAAGTTGTTTTTTTTTTTTTTTCAAACATCTTTTTAAAATATATTTTTTAATAATTTCAGTTGACCAAAAATATTTTTATCACATCCTAATCAAGCTTAATTGTATCCTTCATGTTGCTCTGTGTGCGTGGATCACACTGCAACACTATTATGAATTATAAATGTGTGTTTTTGAGTTGCCTTAAGGTCTCTAGCTCACTCGTGTTCTGGATTCAGTTTGTCTGTAACATTTCCTGATTATCTTAATCAAACGTTAAATATCTACTCAAATATACACAGAGACTGAGAGAAAGTGCTGTTCTCTTTAGTCTGATGCTAATCTGATAAGAACATCTAGGATATGAACTGCAAGTTGCCCAAAAACGTATTTGGTGATGATAACTAAAGCACTTGTAAAATATACAATTTTAAATTTTTGTTAACCTAATTAACTGAAAAAGAATTAATAAAATAAGAAGAGTCATGGTTTCTCTTTGGTTACACGTTCCTCAGTCAAGTCAGTTCAGCTACCTGCTTTCAAACGGCTCCGTCACACCAAAACTGGGAGAAGATCCACCCGCCAGCATGTTAAACTGGTTTAAATGCCACGGAACTGCATAAAGGATGGCTTTGGTATTACAGGAAGGCTTCAAGTCTGAGCTTCTCTTAACGTTTAAACAAGTGACGGCCTTCATTTAATTCAATTCACTGTAATTTCACACAAATGCTGTGTTGTGTTGCATGTGGCTTCAGATCCACGGGTTCCCTTGTTCTAAAACTGAACTGAATCAGGAGTTTTTGTTTTTTAAATTATTATCTTATGTAGTACTATGTGTACATCAGAGACGAGATTTTGAAAAATCAGTACATGTATTACAGTAAAATCAAAAGAAAAGATAAAATAATGAAAATGTCATTGGTCTTTCTTACCCTTCAGTTGAATCAGAATGTCTAATCTGAGGCTTACATCCAAGTATGAATATTGGGGAGTTAAAAATTTCCTGTAAAACTCCATATTTGAGCAAGCACTTATTGTTGGTGACACTATTTGGATGGATGGGTTCCAGGTGGTGCTTTAATTATAACTGAGAGATATTTTCTTAAATATGGACATGACATGTTTCATTCACCGTCACACATGAATATTTGATGCTGCAGAGTTTACTTTGTGTCTTGTAACTGATGTGTGGTGTTATTGGAGACCTTTTTTTAATGCAAGACAGTGCAGTATGTTTTCTTGTGTGTTTTCACTTGTGTTGGGTGTTAGAGAAACTTCACTTTCTTCCTCAAGGACGCTTTGACAGAACAGATGGCTCTCTTGAGGATCCAACCTGTAACCTTTGCGACGTGTCGTGTGACCTTTCAGAGCAGTTTCTCTCTAATCGACAGGCAGCTCTGCTCCTGGCATTACTGCTGCATGAATGGAGAATAAAGGCTGATTGCAGCGATAACACTGCAGGCACATTCGTTAGTTGTACACAAAAAGGTTTCCTAAACATCAGAGTGGTTCCTGCCACAAGTGTATCACATTGTACCCTTTAGAATGATTGTGTGAAGGCATTTCTCCACACACTGTTTTGTTGTACATTGCTGCTGGCACTAGCTCAAGGGTTCAATGGTTCTCCCAGTGCTGATGAGGCTCTGCAGAATAGAGTTTAACACAGTGGGAGGAATGTTGGAAATGGGGAAGAACCTCATTAAGCAAAAAACACAAGTCACTGTAAATGTCAGTCTTGTAGTGGCGTGGGAGTAAGATAAGAACCCAGGCACTGTTTAAAAAGGTAGTTTGATTTTAAAATATGTTCCTTAAAATGTTGAATAAACCTGTGAGTGAAATAGTGGATGTGACTTATGCAGTATGTGGCTGCTACAGTAGGAGTGTTGTTAACAACATAGTACTCCATTTTTAATTTATTTTTGATATTTGGGTCTTTGTATAGGTTTAAAATTATCTGTTGGGAGAAAAAAGAGAGACAAATATCAAAAACATAAACGTACCATTTTTAAATTATGTTAGCAAAAGTTCACACCCACATTTCACAGCAGACAGAGGTCTTCTATTGGTTACACATTTTTGGAGCATCTCTGCTTTCATTTTCATCCTCCCTCTCTTTATTGTTCTTAAATGAGGTTACAGAGCCCCTCTCAGCTGTTTACAGACTATTATGCTTCCTGTATGGTTAGCAGGATACAAACACTAGTTATTTGACAAATAAAGACCACGCACACGCATGAATGCTGGTAACGGCATGAGTTTATTTGGTTCTTTTCCACTTAACTCGACCACTTGGTTTTTAGGGGTTTCCATTAGGTGGTAGTACCGATTACCTAGTACTTTTTTTTTTTTTTAGTACCTACTTGACTGGGGATCAAAGTGATCTCTTCCGGTCCTGCATTTCTTCAATGATCCCACCCACATTAAGGTGGTACTCTACTGTAATGGACAACAAAAACAGTAGAGCCAAGCCGAGTAGGTGCTAGTGCAAAAAGGCTCTGGAAAAAAAAAATCAGAGGAAAGGTCTTTGAATTAGAAGTTTGTTTCACACGCTGCCTTCTGTTCATGTAGAATGTGTGTTATGATGTGAGTATGAAGGGTGCACAGTTACAGTGCAGGCCCCCTGCCGATGTGCTCTTTAGTGATCCCAGTGGGTATTTTCAAGTAGTTTATTTGAAAATACCCACTGGGCCGTTGTGTCTCTTTACTGGTAAGGCTATATGTGGAATTCCTATTTTGTACACCTCCCAGCACCACTCTTAATCCCTGCTCAGTGTGAATGTACTGGGAAAGAGGCATGAAAAGTCGACAAATCTCTGTTTATACTGTTACAGATAAATGTGGCAGAACTGAGCCGGCCTGCTGCTCACTCTCTAAATGATGTTTGTCGTGGGAAACTTTAATGACCTCTTCATTTTGCGAAACAACTTTTACAAATTGCTGCTTGCCTGTCCGTATCAGAAAGCATGAAATGGTTGCATATTGCTGGTATTCAGTGAGCCTCTCAGAGACACTGGAGTGAAATGCTCCATTCAAAGCTCAATGCTGTTGCTAGGTTGTCAAAAACTGGTCCAGAAGTGTCCAGGTTGCCATTACTGGCTAATTTGCACATCAATGTATTTGAAGTCTTTCAAGTTAGGGAAAGGGCTCCACTGGATGGGCCCCCAGTGGTTTATCATTCTGTGCGTGTTCGAGGTCGAGGAGGTCAGCGGTGTCAGAACAGGAGGCGACTACATGCTGGCGCTCCTTTGGCGTGTTTTAGCCACAGTAGTGAAATGGCTCTATGGAGGTGGCGTGTTTGTATGTACCCAAATCTACTACTTTACTTCAGATATTTTAATGACTGTTGCAGTTCTCCATCAGCCCCTTTAAGCTCCAGTATGCCTGCCGTGTTGGTCGCTTCACATGGCACCAGTAACATCTATAACAGCCACTTGTATTTATAGAAGGAAGTGAATCTCTGAGGTTCTGTACAACCTGAGACTCCTCTGTCTTCAGCCCAGCCATGGTGGCAGCGGCACCATGTTACAAAAATCAAGAGATGTGCGACAGGTCAAAGCCAGTCGAGGTGACATCAGATCCATCGTGCCACAGGGTGATGGATCAGCGTGAGCACAAAAGCACCCTTCACCTGTCAAACAGTTTCCCTGAACTCGAAAGTTTGAACTACTTAAAACTCTAACTTACCCATCCTATAACTCATTATACAGGACAGTTGAGCTTTTTCAGTGGTTTCCATTCAAGGTTTCGTGGAGGTTTTTACTATTAATGTTGGTGCTTCCTAAAAGTCTGTTTAGATTATTCCTTAAACACAAACATGATGAAACAACTAGAATATTTACGTGGTGTCCACAAAAGGATAAATGGAGACCAAACGAATAATTCAATTCACATTTCTCCAGGATGAGGTGACATCTCATGTCATATTGATTTGTTTTATCTTCTTTTTTTGAAGTGTCACAGTTTGGTGTTTTTTGGAGCCAGAAATTACTATACAAGGATAAAAGGGTAGCATGCTAAATTATATGCTATCGCTAGCTAGTTTAGATGGCAAGTTGCATCAGACGTGTATGCAAGGCTGCAACGATTCGCCGACATAATCGTCGATGCAGAATTTTATTGACGTGTCATATTCTAAATGTGTAAATGTGTTATTTTAATACACTACAGCAAGCGATGGGGGCACTAACGCCTAAATCATCTGCTAAGACTGCTCTCAGTACTAACGAAGAAGAACGTACTGTGAACAGCAAAGTAGGAGGAAGTTTAAAAAAATGGAAACAGATTTAAAAAATAGAGTGAAAGCATTAAACAGAAAACAAAGTTAAATGCAGACTGTTCAAAGTAGAACTTTCCTTCCATGACAGCATTTTTCTTTTCAATGCTGCTATCATTTCAGTAATTAATGTCCAGTACTCAATGCAGCTCTGTTTATAGACATACAATTTCTGCTTTGTTTTAATCTCATAATCTCAGATTTATTTATTTTTTAATGCTGAAGTCATTACTGTACAAATCTGAAGCGCTAGAATTACTGTTGAGCTGTAACAGAGAAAAGGTAAATGAGAGAAGCTCATGTTGCAGACGAGCATCAAGTCTCTGTCTCTTTAAATTGTAGCTGCTGTGGCTTAAAGTGAAGGAGGGATGAGTGAACTTCGCCTTGCTGATATTGATTTAATGTTGAGTGACCTGTTTATATTTATGACTCACTACCGCACTCCGGAGACGCTCTGCTTCGTGACATTGAACCGAAAGTGACAGAGGCAAAAGATAAAAAGTTAAAATGTGACCTTTATGGGAATTAACATTTTCACACTCATTTCTTAAACTGAAATGTAATTGAATTCGATTTTTATTTTTAAAGAAAAACTACAAGTAAACTTAAGATCTTAACCGTCACATTGTCTGAATTTTTCCAGTTTTCCATGTTCCAGTTTTTGGACCTGGTGCGTCCCCTAGCTGATACATTTGGGAGCATGGATGGTTGCATTTGCATTGAGACAATAATTACATCTTCATATCTATTTTTTTATGTTTGTTTGTTTGATTAAACATGAAAGAATGTACATGTACGTGGACCGGAAAATATTAGAACATTGACTTATTCTAAGTAAAGGAACATGCTCGACTAGTTGACTAATCATCACCATTGTTACTAGTAGGTTCCAGATGTGGTAGCCGTTTAATACGACCTCGGGGTAATAAACTTAGGTTTATCAGTTTTTCTACTGTTAATTTGTCGTGTTTGAGTAATATGTGAACATCTTTTGTAGTATCGTGTTTTTTAATATCATATTCTTTCCATTGGTTTATTTTAAGTGTCTTTCTTTTTCGTCGTCTGGAGTATAATGTGTAATGTTGATAATGCGTGATGCAAGCTGTTAATCGGCATGATTAATGGTGACTAATGGTTTGGAATGCCCTTTTTATTAGTTTTTTTCACTACTTTAACTTGATATATGAGGGTGTTTTTTAGTTTTAGACTAGTCGGTTAGTCTAATTCTTTTTCCTTGTTTAGTCGACTAAGAAATTAGTTGTCCTGATGATCCGTTAATGCATTGTAGGCTCAGGGGGCTAGCTTATCCCAGTGTCAGAATGTAAAAGTTGGGGTACACAGGGCCACCAGAGAGAGACAACCACATACCAGAAGGGTCTGCTACAGAAATAAACGGCTGAGCGAGCCAAGCATAAAGTCTGAATGGCTAAGTCACTGTGGTAACTTGAACTAAACACCTAACCTGTTCTGGAGCATCTTATATTCTGAGTTTTGGTTTAACATCAGCTGGAAGTGCCAACTTTTCACAGAACCTTTAATTTACAGTATGTTTGAGGTACATTGTATATTCTCACTTTAAATGTGCAAGTTGTTAAGCCGTACCTAAGTAAAACCACTGAAACAGCGGGTCACATTTTCACAGCAACGAGCATGTATTCATTTGGTGCAGCGAATGTGTAAATGTTGGTATTCTTTATTATAATCTGCCAAGTCCGGAAATACAGCTTCTAGAACAAAAACCAAGAATACTTCTTCAATCAGTTTAAAATGTCAGAGCTTTAATGTTCAGTCATCACAGTGGAAATAAACAGCAACGCGGAGAGTGAGCCAGCAAAGGCAAACAAAACTATGTTGACCTTCCTTCGTAGAACACCCCCCGGAGGTCTGAACCTAGAGCCTTTTTGCTGTGAGATGAGATTGCTAACCGCTCCCAGTTGGGCTCTAGTAAGCTCAAGATTTCCTGTTTTTGCCATTCAGATTAGAGTGAGGATGTTTATTGTGTAGAGACTATTGAATCTTGATTTTTAATCTCCTGTGAGATGAGCTGAGGCTCTGTCCTCTCTCAAGGTCAGCCATGTTGTAGCTTTTTCTGCTGCATCAGGTGTTCGTGGGAAGCTCACCCTGCTTTGCTGTGCCTGGCTGCCTGCTTGGTATACACAAACTCGCTTTCTGTTAACAAATGCACACACTTCATTCCGTCTGCACACGGTACCTAAAGGGATATGTGTTTCCATACCCACAGCATAAACAGGCGGACGAAGTCACACAAAAAACATCTAGTTAATGTCAAATGGGATGAGCTGCCTTTGTGTGTGAGTTAACAGTAGCTCAGGGCAAGCTGTGTTTCCAACATGAAGCCCATGTCCATGTCAACAACTTGCCCGGGTTGTGCCAGGCCAGTCCGCTTGTGCATAGCAGTCAATACAGCCACGTGCTGCAGGTCAATAATGTGGTGGTTAAAAAAGGTGAACTGCGCTGTGCAGCATACAGAAAAGTTTATCATCTTTCCATTCAGACTTACTGCTTATATCAAAGACGGTCACAGGTCAAAAGAGTTCGTCGCTTTTCGATTGGTTTGGAAGAAGCTTAATCACTCTGGATTCAAGTGCATGCTTGTTATTTTCAGGACAAAGATCTCTGAGTCACTTAACTCATTCACTGCCAATGGCTGGCAGTGAATGAGTTAAACCCATTGACTCATTCACTGCAATTGACGGCTATAGACGTCAATGGCAGTGAATGAGTTAAATGTCTCAAAAGAAGGTGAGGCAAATATTTGGAGTCTCTAATACTGGCATTAAATTACTATCCATGTTAATAGATGACATGTGCCTTTTAAACATGGTGCCTTTTTTGCCTGAGCTACACTCTGTGTGCACCAGAGAGGCCGGAGGATTACGTATGCCCGGCAAGTCTGCCTCGGATGTAGAACCAGCTGCTTCAGTGTGGCTTGTGAAGATCCTCTTCCTCCTACGCTTTCTCCTCTCGCGCCCCACTCTTGGCACCATCTTCTTGGGATTACAGAGCGTAGCCATTGACTGCCACAGAAATCTGGCTCTTTGGCTCCCAGGGGATGTAAAGTTCTTGGTCATTCCTGTTGTGTCACTGTGATCTATTTTGTTGCACTGACATGTTAAGATTTCCCTGGGAGGTTTTGTGGTGGGTGGTATTACAGAGATAATACCAGAGATGCGAAGATGTTCTCTCCTGTGATTATAGTCACGGTGATGATTCAGTGGGTGGGTGATGAGCGCTGTTAATATTCCCTAAAGTCACCTTAATCACTGTACAATGCTCCCACTATGTGTGCTTGGCACTGAACACAGGAAGGAGTGCTAGCTGTTTCTATGACGTGCAGAGACCCCTCAGGTAGTAACTTTATTCCATAGTCACATGATGACAAAATAATTTAAAGCATTTTGCAATTCATTCATTTGAAGGAAAAACATAGTTTTGGTTCAGGTTATAAGTCTGATGTGTAATAACTTCAAAGGACTTTCAGCTCCTACATGTTTCTGCTTGAACACATAATAACCTGCATCCGCTAAATGGAGCAAGATGATATAAGGTGTGATTTTAATAAACAAAGAACAAAGTGAACACACATTTAAAGATTCTCGGTTTAAAAACATTCAAAGGCTGCAGGTGGATCTTAAGAGCAGTAGTGAACGGTAACTATAGCTATACGTACAGGTTGTTTAGTTGTTATAAGTGATGGATGCATCGATGGTGTCAGTTTGTAAGCCTCACATTTCCTTGTTTGCGCCTTTGATATATCAGGGTTTGCATCTTCTCGTGATATGTTACATTACTGTAAATTAAATCTTTGTCGAACTGTTGCCTTTATAGAATAAGCACTTGAAGATATTAGGAAGTAGTCATTTTTCAACACAGAAAATAATTTCTGGTAAGTAGTAAATTACATGATTCTTATATAGCGCTTTTCTACTCTTCGTAGTACTCAAAGCGCTCTATACAACATGCCATATTCACACCCATTCGCACAAGCACAGTCTTCTATAATTTCAGTGCTTACTAACTACCATTCATACACATTCGTACTCCGATGCATCTGAGAGCAGCTTGGGGTTAATATCTTGCCCAAAGATATTTGGCATGCAGACTGGTGAAGCCAGGGATCGAACCACCAACTTCTTTGCATGTGTTTACTTTGTCTCACTCCTTCATTTAACAGATATGTTGTTTACCAAAGAGTAACTGCCACAGGCTGCAGTAGACTGTAAAGCAAACAAACTGTTTTTTACCAGACTAACATGAGAAATCGCTGCGCATGATGGATAAGTTGAAATGCTGCTGCACAACCAACTCGACCAGTCAGAGGCCGGTGTTGAGCTTTTTGGTAAGCGTAGTAACTTTTGGCGTGAGATTTGCATTGCTGAACATCCTATGCTAGCATTCTGCTTGTAGTTTGTGGCTGACGTTGATGAGGGTGGAGAACACATTCGTTTGCTATAACCTTTTAGGACTTTCTGGAATGTTTTTGGAACTTTCCCTTGAAATCAGACCTACTTGTGGAGATGTGAAAAAGAATGGCTGACCAAAAGATGCGAGGACTGTAAAAAGACTGTTTGAGGATGGAGACTTCAGACAGCACAGCTACCGCAGCGGGAAAGCCGATGGAGCTGATGATGTTGTTTGACTTTTGGTTCACATTGGACAGCGTGTGCCATGTGTTGGGACCAAAGAAAAAAATCCTGTCGTGCAAAAGTCATGACTTATCTGGTCTGCTGACTAAAGTTAATTTGTTTTTGTTTTTTTTCTACCACCCCAATCTCACCCACCCCCCCACCCCGCCCGTCTTCGCACATCTTTTCCTGTGTACCTTTTACACCACATCATGTTCTCAGTCTTGTCTCTTTTCTTATTCCC
Source organism: Aulonocara stuartgranti (assembly GCF_965226115.1). NCBI lineage: Eukaryota > Metazoa > Chordata > Actinopteri > Cichliformes > Cichlidae > Aulonocara > Aulonocara stuartgranti. The sequence goes on from NC_138946.1 coordinate 31,112,242, forward strand.
CACATTCCTCTCCATCCCTCTGCTTTCCCCCCCCCTCTGTCGAGTTCCTACATGTGATTTCTTTTTATCTCGTTCCTCTTTCTCCCTCTTGCTCTACCTCTTCACATCCTCCCCCTTCCCTCCCGCCCCCTCCCTCTCTCCCCCTCCCTCTCCGCTTCTCTGGCAGGCTTCTCATTGCAGTGAGTCAGTATCATGGAGGCAGGCAGCGGGGCTGCCGCAGCAGTGGGGAGTGCAGCACTGGGTTTACTGGGAGCCACAGCCACATCCAGCCATGACATCTTGGACAGGTAAGCGAGCTGCATGAGGCTGGCACACACCCCCAGGAACACACTGCCCCCGACGTTCTCCATCAGAGTGGAGAGTGTGTGGAAGAGAAGGACCACACCTTAGGGCTTTGAATAGCATGTTAGTTTGTTTATACTCAGAAAACAGGTATGGAGAGTTTGTGAGCATCTGTGTGTGTTTTGGGGGTGAGGTCGGAGGATGGGAAGGGGTGTGTGTGTGCTTGCTTACTTACAGTAAGTGAGCCCATCTTCTTCTCTCTGTGCATGCGTGTGTCTCGTCTTCTGTACCATTACTCTCACTTCATGTGAGGCAAATGCACTGGCAGGCAGTTCAGTTTTTCAGCTGATAGTTGGAGAATCTGGTTTGTGCTTGTAAGAGTGTGTGTGTGTTCACGCTATGACACAAGGGGGGAGTTACTTGGCTTCCTCTGTGCCTGAAGGAGAAATGACACCAGGGTATGCGCATGCAGAGGAGGAGGGGAGGCATTGGTAAACGTGCCAGGCCGGACAGACTACAGAGGACATTTGTAGAGAACGTATTTTTGTAAACCGTTAGGAGCTTTGAATTTTCTGGGTATTTTGTCAAAAACTGAAGTAAACGTGCCTGAGCGCTGTAGCTTTGCTGATAGGTTGAGTTTGTACAGCCCCCCCCCCTCACACTCCAGCACACACACACACAGACACACACACACACAGAAACCGTAAAGCCCCATAGCAACTAGCCATCACTGCTGGAAACTCCTCATTCAGACTCCCAGATCCCAGCTCCAAAAACCAGTGTCCCCATCGATAGGCTGAGTAGATCAGCTTTCAGCTAGTTACGTCATCTCTACAGCTGTGCACCCACACCCACACGGACTGTCGTCACACACACCCTCCCCTCAAGCATGCACATTCACAAAAACGCATATGGACTTTCATCCAGTAAACACGCATGCTTCACAGGGATGTTTTAGGACAAACACTGCTGTAGCTGTTCCAAGGTATGCCTCCCTGTGCATAGCGAGCTCTATCATGAGCCAGCGGGTGCTCCTGGAACATTCCGGTTGTTACGCTCTCTACCACTGAGGTATAAGTAATCTCCGACACGTTCCGGGGATCTCCTTTGACACATTATACAATGTGAGATTGCATAATGAAGGGAATGAAGGCTGTGAGTCATTTAGCTGTTATTTCCTTACTATTTCTGTTAGTCACCACTCGCATTTGATTGACGAAGACAGATTTTCTGCAGCCTTCTCTGAACTACACCTTTATGCTGTTCGTCTGAGCAGGTAGACAGAGGCCTCTGTCTATCTCGCCAACGTTACTGCTAATGTGGGCTATTCTCGCTGCTGGATTAGTGGCGTGTCGTGCGCATCTGTCTGTGTTTTTGCAGATGTGCTGTCTAGCTTAGTTTTTCTATTTTTTGCTCATGGTGTTGGGGATTACAGTTAAGGCCGCTCAGCTCTTCCACCTGCCCCTTTCTCAGTGCCCCTCCAGTCCTGAACTGGGTCTAAATCCTGTACTGAGGTTACCATGGCAGCAGCAGCTTAGCATATATGAGACAGTGGTCCCAGCAAAGGGAAACTATGAATTGGATGATTCCTTTTTTGCTAAATGTTTCCTGATGATGATGATGTATAAAGTATCTATACAGGAGTATGTCTGCTCAACCTGACACTGCAGATTATTTCTTTTTTCTGTGTGGGTAGGAGAAGGTTTTTGGCTTGACCTAGTGCAGTATAAAAGTAGCCGGCTGAATCGTGGTGGACAAAGTTTGATCACAGGATCAGGAGCCGGGACTGACGAGTGACGAGAACCCCAATTGGGGACACGAGGGCCTCAGGAGGTGACGCAGAGCTGAATGCTGTAAAGCTGCATGCTGTTTTGGGATGTCGTAATCAAGTCTGGGATAAGCGGACCACAGAGCAGGATGGAGTGCAGGAGGAGGCCTATGCAAACGAACCAAATGGATCACATTGCTGGTAATTTAAGGCGGGCGCAGGCTGCTGGGGGTATAGCTTTCATGTGTTGATTCAGGGATCTGATAAAACGTTAATGAGTAACTTGATGTTTATCTGAGCTCACAAGATGTGCAGGTTTGAGCTGAGAGTGCAGCATGTTTTTTAACATGTCACCCAAGGGCAAGTATGTCAGTTTTTACTTGTGAATATACATTTACTTTTTGTTGTTAATACTGCTAAACACATTAAAACAACTGAGTCTTTCTGCTTTGACAAGTCTGAGGAAATATCCTTGATTATGTCATAGTGTTGTCATCGTTTGTGATATTGTGTTTTTGGCGATTAGGTTTAGAGACTAGTGTGCAAGATCTGAGGAAATTACCACAGCAAGGGTCTAATGAAAGATCATTTTGAGTTGCATTGTGGGAAATCTCTGCCTTTGCTCCTTTCTGATTGTTTTGATTTTGCAAAATGTTCAGAGACATATTACGTTGCAGCCTTTTAAACAGAGTGGCTGGGTTTACAAAGCATACACAGCTTATGAGTCTATGGGGAAGAAAATGCCATCTGATTCAGGATAACATCATTTGTCTCGTGACTATGGAAGTTAATCATGAGACAAGTTAAATCTTTGAATAGGAAACATAATGTTTGGATCTTGGGCAATGTGGTGACAAATGTCCTAATAAGAAAAAATAACTTTCCTATATGTAGCACATGTTGTACATACATGTCCAGACTCGAAAACAAGCATCTTAAAACTATATAGCGCAGAAGTCCCACCCACTTGTTTTTCAAACCTGGGTTTGCGAGGGGCAGCCAGTGAGAAGAAAACTGCCTTAAAGGGCACCAAGGCCCAGTATAAGATACATAGGAGTTATGTGTTAATTGGGAATCATGCAAAGCTGCTCCAGCAAATTCTAAAGAAATAAAGGTGCAGTTTGAAATGAGCAGAACACGTCCCCTTTAACAAACTCTTCCAAGTGAATTAATCAGAGAGGCTTCAAATTCAGATTTGGTTCGTGTCCTCTGAAGAGCGTTGCAATGCATCATTATGGAAATTGCGACTTTTCATTGAACAGTGTTTCATTGAACATTGTTGCCGTGGCAACATCCAGGCATACAATGTGCGGCCGTGAAAAAGAAAGTTGTTTTAACACAATTATACATTGTCCAATGTTCCTATGCTGAGAGAGACATTCTGTGTCGTAGGGCAACAGAAAGCCGACAGTAGATGTATTTCCACATGTGATGTGCAGCTTCGTAACAATTATGTCGATCCATTCACTCTTAATGTCCAAGAGTGAATGGATCTACATCAGCGGTCCCCAACCTTTTTTGCGCCACGGACTGGTTTATGCCCGACATTATTTTCTTTTCTAAATGTACTTGTATATTGTTCACATGTTGAAATAAATTACCAATCAATCAATCAATTATTTTCACGGACCGGCCTTTAAGGTGTCGCGGATAAATACAACAAAATAAAACTAGTACCGGTACCGAAAAAAAGAAGATTTATTCATAACACACGTGAAAAGACCCAGGAAAACAGAGTTAACGATAAAAACGATAACAAAATAACGCTGAAAACCGATAAAAACCCTGAAAACCAGACATTTCACGCTTGAGCCTCAACTCTCGCGGCCCGGTACCAAACGACTCACGGACCGGTACCGGTCCGAGGCCCGGGGGTTGGGGACCGCTGATCTACATGACGCCAAAGCCCCTCAACTCTCTCACACTAATGAGCCCAAAGGTACAAGGACCCAATCACTGGTGCTTGGAGATTTAAAATCTTTTAGTCCTTAGTCACTAGTCAGCAATAACCCAGGAAAATGCACTTTTTAAATTATGATTACATTTATTAAGAGAAATAAGCTGTCCAACCTACCTGGCTTTTTCTGGAAAAAGTAGTTACCCCCTCACTTGTCCCAGACCTCTTTTACCTTGTCAACAGTCAGTGTTCATGACTCAGCAGCAAGAAAGAGAATGGAAAAAAATGGTATCCAAGGGAGAAAGCCACTGCTGGACTAACAGGATCATCTCACTTTTACCAAAAAACATCTTAATGATCCACAAGACTTTTTAAAGGTTTGCATTTCATTACATCTGTCATAAAACTAACACAGCATTTCATAAACTTGTGGTAGTGTAATATTCTGGGGCCGCTTCAGGACCTGAACAGCATCCCATAATTGATGAAACCATAAATTCTGTTCTCTGAAAGGAGAATGTTTGGACCTTGAAATCAGCATGTCCACCTCTGAATTTAACATAAATAATAATATTGTAATAAAAATTACAAAGTGTGCCACTTATCGCAAAGTTCATATCTGACCCAACAGCATCATTATTCATATATATTCGTATATATCCACATACGTATCTTAGATTTTTAATAATATATGCTGCCCAGCAGCCACGCTACTCTTTAATGGTTGGTTAATGGTTATTACAGTCGAGCATTTATTCCATGCCCAGTTTTTGCTGAGCAACAGATATACTTAATCAATAGCAGAGAAATATTTATGGAGCCATCAAGACATATTTCAGTTGAGCATTGATAGCTGCTGACCCTGTAGTGCTGTTTAAAAGTACAGCTGGAGCACAACAACATGCCGGATCAGAGCTTCCCCTTCATAGGATGAAAACAGTTCATTAGTAACTGGTAGAAATATGTGGATGGAAGTCCCGTCTGTGATGCCATATGTAGGACAGATAAACTGCCTCACTGGGATGGCAGCTAAACTGCTGGCTGACTGGAGAGACTTCCAGCCTGTGGATGAGATCCAAAACATGCATAAGGTTGAAATCCTGTGCGCTGCCTACTGATGGATTCCACCCTGTTTGCTGTCTTTCTATCCATTTATTGCTGCTCTTTGCTTTCCCAGATTTTTTCCTTTTAAATGGGAAATGACATGCATCAGACTTTACTTTTGATCTGCTCAAAAGAACATTTTATTATTATTATTGTTATTATTGATATTTCATAGCCAGTCAGAGAAAAAAGCCCAGTTTTCTATTGAATTTTCACGTATTGATGCCCTGAATAGAACATGCCATTTTTCCAATTGAGGTTTTTTGTCAGGCACGTTAGTTTCCAGTTGATGCTCCACGGATTATCCAACCCAAAATTATAAGTATCAAAACTTTATAAAAAATGGTCTGGTCTTATTAACTTAATATCTAGAATTTTAGTTATTGTACATTATCAGGATGTTCTTTGTGACCAAGACGTGAGGTGATGCAAGAGTTAAAATGAAAAACCAGAGTGCATCAAACTATTTGCAACATGAAATGTATTTAACTTTGCTTTTGGAACCTTGGGAATCCTGTTTAACTTGGAGTTAGATGGGAATCTAAAATAAGGGAGGAAAATGACACCTGTGGAACCTGTTATATGCAGTAGCAGAAGAAATGCAAACTGATACCCCTGAAAACCACGTTGTTAGTTGTTAAACCAAGAGAAAAAAAAACTAGTGGACTTTTTTTCTTCTTTCTGAGACAGAAAACCTATAAAATGTTTTAAACTGAGCAAATTATAAATGGACGAAGTCAGGAATTGGCCAAACAAATTCACCTCAAAATCCAAATCCATTTTGGAGCTGTGTGAAACCACTAATACATTTCCTCAGTAGTTGCTGATATGTGAGGTGCTTTGCTCCATGTATAACATTGCAAGCACAAAAAGTCAGTTTAGTTTGCTGGCTGATGTTAGCTGTGCTTGCAGGTTTTTTTCCATGTCGGTATCAACATCCCCGGTGCAGAATGCGGTTACACCCTGCTTTGGATGCTTGCTTATATTTCAGTTTGATCTGATGAAGCTGATGTCCAGCTGCTTTGTTGTTTAAAAGAACAAAGCAAAACAAAAAGAGATCAAAGTAGTGTAGATGAGTGCTGGTTAACACGGCTATCATCTGTTTTCTAGCCCCCAACACGTTTACAACTGTCATTGTAACATCTACTGACAGAACATTAATAATGTCTCTGAGTTCCCACATTATGAACTGATCACCTGCATGTCTTTGGACTGTGGGAGGAAGCCAGGTTACCTGGAGAAAACACACAGGGAGACTTGCTGACCCCATACGGGAAAGCCCCCGCTCACAGTGAGGTGCCACTGCTAAGCATCACATCACTGTGCTGCCTCTTAGCATTCTTGTCAAATCCAAAATCAACCAAAATGCAGATTTTTGTCCTCTCATGAAGCTGAAAAATCTCCAGAGAGCACCACGAGTACCGAGTTCTGCCATTTTTTCGTAGACACAAAACAAACAAATGTTACTGTGTTGCCTGCATAGTTGTCAGGCTTTGGTGGCGCTACAGCAGTGTCTACATGACTGATTAAAAGTGTGATAATCAAACATGGTTTTAATGATGAAGCTGAATGATAACACTGATTGTTGGGCATTTCGGCACTGAACCCAGCAACGTCTTCACCGGTATTGAAAAAGGTGTAATATGATGTAATCATGGTAGTCGTGAGATGCAAGGGTTCTGTGCTTCAGTTTCACAGCTCCGCACCGGAGTTGTCAGAATCCCAGAGATCTCACTTCAGAGGCTTTATGGTGATCACATTCAGGCAATGATATGATGTGCTTCATGATAGAACTGTGAGATTCTGATAGCTCTGTTCACCTAAGGCGAATGCAGAGTTAGTCATATAAATGTCAGGAGGCCATACCTTCATCTGTCTTGAATAGGACGCAACCCTTTGTTTTTAAAGCATGTGCTTTCAGGTTTCATTCACCAAACAACTGAGTTATATTTACACATCGGCCTACCGGCAAATGCCCAATGGCCAGTCCAGCTGTTAACCTGCAACCAAATCTGCAGCTCCACACAGCAATGTTACGACTTGGATTATATCGTATAACTCGTAACTCTTATGCTAGCTCCCCCCTGTAGCCTACTGTCTGAAATACCCGACGGTTGCAATAATTCTTTAAGTGTTATTTTTTTGGTATTCTAATTTTACCGAAGTTTACTAAACTCAACAAACTTAATATTACTTACCGGGACATTTATTCTCTCCTCATTTTCTTTTGCCGAAAAATTGTTTCCTGCGGTGCCTCTTTCGCGCTTGGCTCGCCTACCTTTGCTAACGTGATGCTCATAGTGCAAAAGCCGATGCTGCATTCACTTACACTCGGATATCTGAGCTTCACTGTGAAAACATAACCGTCCATTTGATATTTGATTGAATTTTATTGTTTTAGCTTCGGGGTGGCACCTGGGGTGGCCAGTCTGGTTGGGAGGGTGGTATTTTTTTTTTTTAGAGCTCTGGCAGTGCTCATCCTTTTCCACCTTGCACAAAGAAGCAGTCCTGATGATGGGTTAGGGACCTTCTTCAGCCCTGTCCAGCTCTTCTGGAGCTCTTCAGGAGGAATCGGACTACCTGTGCAACCTCTGTAGGGTTAGATATCGCCTCATGCTGTCAGTTGTGACATTGACCCTAGCTTGTAAACAACAGAAAATGTGAGTAGGGAAAAGTGTCAGTGGCCTCCACCTGTAAAGCCACTGCTGTTTCCCGGGGTTGTACCACTGTTGCCTCTGCAGAGCACCTGTTGCTAATTTTGTTAACACCAAAGCAGCTGAAAATGATTAACAACACCCTCTGCTACTCGGCTGCCCAGGACAATATCCTGCAAGTTAACGTGATGCTATACTCAGATTAAAATGTGTTTCTTTTCTTTTTTGGCTGTGTGTGTGTGCGTGTGTGCGTGCGTGCGCGCGTGCGTGCGTGCGTGCATGCGTGCGGTTTTTAGTGAAATTTCAGCTCGGTTTCGGGATATTCAATCACTGAAAGGAAATGTATTAAAACAACAGTGGGGAACTAAAACTAGTTCCACCTCTGTGAGGGAGAGACTTCCTAAGCCTTTTATACGTCTGAATATCTGAAATGTGAATACTGTTCCAGTACCAAAGATGATATAGACTCATTTATGCCTCTTGCCAGAGAAAACATTCCACTGTATATAAAACATAAAGAAATAGAAATTGCAGAGAGTTAAAACCTTTCGCTTCCTTTTTGATGGTAATTAGCCCAAAGGCTTAGGAAGTCTCTCTGCGTCACGGAGGTGGAACCAGTTTCAGTTCCCCACCGTTGTTTTCATTCATTCCCTTTCAGTGATTGAATGTCCCGAAACCGAGCTCGAATTTCACATAAAAATTTCTGGAGCCAGAGGCAGCTCCTAGAAGCTGGTTATGTTATATTGGATAGCCAGGCCCTGCCCAGCTGCTTCTCACGTTAAAGTACAGTATGTTGATTCACAGACTAATCAGTGTCCTAGCAAGTCTGTCTGTAATAGCGATGAAGTTGGCTGAGTTTTTAAATTGCACACTTTTAAAACACAAAGTCATGGAAGGAACCGAAAGAAACAACTGTCACCGTCAGTGCAATAAACTGCTTTCTTTCAGTTCTGGACGTGCTGATTCACTAGCTTATTCCTTGTGGATAAATTATTGACTTGAAATATCAATTTAAACTAAACAAATTCACTTAATTCTTGTGAGGCCGAACATGAGGCAGTATACTCCCTGCAGCCCCCATTTGCTATTTGCTGGATATCTCTTTCACCAAACCAGTGCCATGATATTCTCTGGAGGGTAATATTGGCAGTTCTAAAAGTGGCATGTATCCATGTGTGTTCAGTTCAGTACAGAAAACATGTTTATGCTCTTAAGAGTTGCTCTCATAAATAGTGATCAGAGCCACCCAAACTGGCATTACTAGTTGTTATTGTGCTTTGTCTGTATTTATTCATGTCTCATCTCTGACTTTGTGCCGTTTACCTTTAGACTCGCCTTCATTTGCAAATTACTGCTCGTCAAGTGAGTGATTTCCGTCTTGTATGCATGAATATTTTTATTCATGCTTTCAAATGCTGTTCTGGACTCATTCTTTGTGAGTGACTCTCAGATCAATATGGAAATTACTCTCAAAGTTTAGTTGACCCCAAGTCCCAAAGGTACTACAGAACTGTAATGGAAGCATCTCAAATTCATTTCACAGCAGGAGAACAAGCCTAAACATTCAGTCATAAGCATTCACTCCAGCCAAAAGAAGAACAACAGATGGTGTCCCCACAGCGTCCAGTTGTCGTCGTCATAACCAACCATCACAGTCAATCAGTCAGTCTGGGATTACACAGAGAGACGACGCTATGATAGGAAAAAGCCACAATCAGTCTGAGGAAAACTCACTGACACCATGACAGGATTTAAGTGTTTTATTTGTCGTTCCTTACATCAGATCTGGCTTCACAGATTTGTTCTTTTGTCTTCTTTGACGCGTGTCACTCATTAATCAATTATATTTATTGGTTATACAATCATAGAATCTAAAACATTACATAGTCTTAGTTTTTCATTAATGAGTATTAGGGGGTATTCTGTTTGTTATGCGATGGTAAACAAAATATCTTCACGTTTTGGTCTCTTCAAATAACTTGAAGATGACACTTATTGCTCTGGTGTTACAGCCACAGCCCTCTAATAACTATTCAGCCAACCCTGTAATGTACATACTGGTGGCTTGTGTCTGCACAGCCTGGCCTGATTAGTTTTGCTAATTGCAAAGTCTGCTTCAGTAATGGCTCAGATTGTTTATTAGTGGTGTAACCATTTTCTTTTCCACAGTTGTTTTATTGTCCTTTTCAAACCTCTGGGGAAAAAGGAAAAGCATGATGATAGTGGGCTAGACTCCCATTTTATAGCACAATGTTTAAAATACAAACTATAGATGTAGCCACAGTTTAGTGAAGTGCAGGTGTTGGTAAATGTTTTTGGTGTTTCTGTCTTGACGCTGGACGTGATAAATGAACGGTGTGTCTGACTAACAGAGACGTACTGTAGGCTAATCTCAAGGTAGCACCTCCCCAAAGCAAACCCTGCTTTATCCTCTGTTATTCTAGTGAGACCACTATGCACAACATGATCCTCACGTTATATTCATAAGACTTGAAAATAGCAATTGAGACTCATCAGGAAAGGGTTTACTGAGCTTGTAGTTAATTTGCTGAACAGTAGATCTTTATGCAAATGGACTTTTTGCAGAGCTGCCCCATGCTTCCACGTTGGCTTCACTTTTCAGGCCCAGGAGCCACATCCATCTTTTAAATACAGTTTATGGTATTTGTCCACAGGACTTGGTTAACGAGGGCAGCACAGCATTTCCTGACAGCGAGGTCTGGGTTTGTATCCACCATCTGGCTGGGGTCTTTCTGTGGCGTTTGCGTGTTGTCCCTGTGTTTGCACGGGTTCTCTACGGATTCTCCGGTTTACGCCATTAGTCCAACAACATGTGCCGTTGGGTTAGGTTAAAATGACCACATGTGTGGTTGTGACTGCTATCTCTGTGTCTAGGGAGTAGCCTGCCCTGTGGTAGCTGTCATAGTCTCCAATGGAGCGTCCTCTTTATCTTCAAACTAGTATCTTCATTTGAAGGGTGAGACCTGCACCAGACGGACCTAAAAATGCATGAAAAACCACAGGATTTCTGTTCGTGGCTGAGGACATGTTGAGTCAGACATTCAGTGGCTCCAGTACTGAGGCAGCCTAATAGAGGAGAAATGAGAAAGTTGAGGTTCAGGATAAATGTGGGGAGAGATTCATGGCTTTCATTTTCAGAGCAAAAAACAAGCTGCTGTTGCTTTTCGTGGCGTAAAATTGTGATGCTGATGGAAATGCTGGAAAACTAGTCAAGACTGAAACTTTCACACAGTCTCGTATGTGGAGTTCGTTGCATTTGATCTTACACAATTGGAGAGAGAAAGATTTGACTCAGCAGGCCGGGAGCTTAGCAGAGGGAAGTTTTCTGTCAGTTTCTCCTCTTATCTGTTTTTGTGGCTGGGAAGAAGGTAGGCAGGAAAGCAGAGACGAGCGCTGTTCAAGATGAGCAAGCTTTTCTGGCTGCAGTCTTATAAGAATGTTTGACAGAGAAGCTGTGGAGGGCAGTCTCTTTCTTTTTACATGCAAACTCGGAGGCATTCTGAGAAGTCTGTGATTTCACTTCACTTTTGAACAGAAAAGGTGGCACTGGGCGAATAAAATGCACTAAAACGGTTGGCCTTTATCTGTGGTGTCTCAAAGTGCTTCACACTTTGTCAGTAGTTCCTCAGCCTTCCCTGATAAGTGCTGCTCAAAGCTTGTCATCATGCTCAGGCTGTGCGACAGTAGTCAAAAAATTCTGAAGGCCTTCTCACAAGTTATTTCATATCATTTACCGTGTGGCCAGCGAGCTGACTTTCAGGATAAATAACTGAAGTCAGGGAAGAGCCCAGATAATACTGGCCTGTCAGAGATACTTTGGTATTGGATTGATGTGTCCAGTATACATGGGAATGCTGCTGTAATGTATAAACAGTGTCTCACACTCTATTTTTATTTTTAAATCTAATCCAATATATCCATATTCTCTCATCACCACCCAAGAACATCCAGTATTGGTTGTTTGTGGGATGAAACATTTCATGCAAACTGATTTGTTTGTAATCACATTTTTTTTTTAAATAAAATATTTCTTTCCAAGAATGATGTGTGGACACATCTGCTATGTGCACTCACATACTTTCAGACTAAGACACTTTTAACAGCACATGTACGATGAGCTAGCATGATACTTTTCGTTGCCATGACAAATGGATTATACCTTCCCTCCATAACTTTATCAAACACTTTTACACAATCCAACCAAAGCTCTCGATGGCTCTGGTTCAGATTCAGCACTCTTTAGAAGAGAACTGTCACAGCAGTGTGTTTGGGCACAGCGCTCTAGTGTCTCCAGTAGAACAAATGTTAGTTGGATTTGGTTACTATGGAAGGAAAGAAGCTCCGCTGACTGGGAGGCCCGACCGGAGGATGGAGATTAAAGAGCTGAAGAACATTCAAAGGGATTTCCCTTTATTTTAGAACTTTCCAGAATTACCTCTCACTAAATATTTAATCTTGCATTAAAGGAGGACGTGACATCACTGAGTCATGGAGTAGCTTTATTAGACTCTCCATCAAGGAGAACGTGGCATTTTGCCAATAAATAAAAGCCACAATACTTTCTGCTGGTTCTGTTCCAGTAGCCTCTCTTAAATTTATCAACCTAGTATATTGAATAATGCATAATGAGTCAAATGCAAAACGCCTGAAATAAAATAGAATAGAGTAGAATAGGCCTTTATTGTCATTGTACATGCATAACGAAACTGTGGGTGCTCCACACTATCAATGCTGGAATATACACTCAACAAAAATATAAACGCAACACCTTTGTTACTGCTCCCATTCACCATGGGATGGACGTAGAGACCTAAAATTCATTCCAGATACACAATATAACCATCCCTCCCAAACAGTGGTCACAAATCAGTCCAAATGTGTGGTAGTGGGCACATCTGCTATATTGAGATAATCCATCCCACCTCACAGGTGTGCCACATCAGGATGCTGATCTGACATCATGAGTAGTGCACAGGTGTACCTCAGACTGCCCACAACAAAAGGCCACCCTGGAATGTGCAGTTTTGTCTCACAGCAAAATGCCACAGATGCCACAAGCAATGAGGGAGCGTGCAATTGGCATGCTGACAGCAGGAATGTCAACCAGATCTGTCGCCCGTGCATTGAATGTTCATTTCTCAACCATAAGCCGTCTCCACAGGCGTTTCAGAGAATATGGCAGCACATCCAACCGGCCTCACAACCGCAGACCTCGTGTAACCACACCAGCCCAGGACCTCCACATCCAGCAGGTTCACCTCCAAGATCGTCTGAGACCAGCCACCCAGACAGCTGCTGGAACAATTGGTTTGCACAACCAAACAATTTCTGCACAAACTGTCAGAAACCGTCTCAGGGACGCTCAACTGCATGCCCGTCGTCCTCATCGGGGTCTTGACCTGACTCCAGCTCGTCGCCGTAACAGACTTGTGTGGGCAAATGCTCACATTCGATGGCGTCTGGCACGTTGGAGAGGTGTGCGCTTCACGGATGAATCATGGTTCACATTGTTCAGGGCAGATGGCAGCTGAGAATGTCCCAGTTCTTGCATGGCCAGCATACTCACCGGACATGTCACCCATTGAGCATGTTCGGGATGTGCTTGACCGGCGTATACGACAGCGTGTACCAGTTCCCACGAATATCCAACAACCTCGCACAGCCATTGAAGTGGAGTGGACCAACATTCCACAGGCCACAATTGACAATCTGATAGACTCCATGCGACGATGTGTTGCACTGCATGAGGCAAATGGTGGTCACACCAGATACTGACCGGTTCTGGGTCCCCAGACCCCCAATAGCGCAAAAAACTGCACATTCCAGGGTGGCCTTTTGTTGTGGGCAGTCTGAGGTACACCTGTGCACTACTCATGATGTCAGGTGAGCATCCTGATGTGGCACACCTGTGAGGTGGGATGGATTATCTCAAATTTGCAGATGTGCCCACTACCACACATTTGGACTGATTTGTGACCACTGTTTGGGAGGGATGGTTATATTGTGTATCTGGAATGAATTTTAGGTCTCTACGTCCATCCCATGGGGAATGGGAGCAGTAACAAAGGTGTTGCGTTTATATTTTTGTTGAGTGTAATATAAGTAGCAAACAGGAGAAATTAATACAATGAAGAGGGATATACAGTGGGGCAAAAAAGTATTTAGTCAGCCACCGATTGTGCAAGTTCCCCCACTTAAAATGATGACAGAGGTCAGTAATTTGCACCAGAGGTACACTTCAACTGTGAGAGACAGAATGTGAAAAAAAAAATCCATGAATCCACATGGTAGGATTTGTAAAGAATTTATTCGTAAATCAGGGTGGAAAATAAGTATTTGGTCACCTCAAACAAGGAAAATCTCTGGCTCTCACAGACCTGTAACGTCTTCTGTAAGAAGCTTTTCTGTCCCCCACTTGTTACCTGTATGAATGGCACCTGTTTGAACTCATCATCTGTATAAAAGACACCTGTCCACAGCCTCAAACAGTCAGACTCCAAACTCCGCCATGGCCAAGACCAAAGAGCTTTCGAAGGACACCAGGAAAAGTATTGTAGACCTGCACCAGACTGGGAAGAGTGAATCTACAATAGGCAAGCAGCTTGGTGTGAAAAAATCAACTGTGGGAGCAATCATCAGAAAATGGAAGACATACAAGACCACTGATAATCTCCCTCGATCTGGGGCTCCACGCAAGATCTCATCCCGTGGGGTCAAAATGATCATGAGAACGGTGAGCAAAGATCCCAGAACCACACGGGGGGACCTGGTGAATGACCTGCAGAGAGCTGGGACCAAAGTAACAAAGGTCACCATCAGTAACACACTACAACGGCAGGGAATCAAATCCCGCAGTGCCAGACGTGTTCCGCTGCTGAAGCCAGTGCATGTCCAGGCCCGTCTGAAGTTTGCCAGAGAGCACATGGATGATACAGCAGAGGATTGGGAGAATGTCATGTGGTCAGATGAAACCAAAGTAGAACTTTTTGGTATAAACTCAACTCGTCGTGTTTGGAGGAAGAAGAATACTGAGTTGCATCCCAAGAACACCATACCTACTGTGAAGCATGGGGGTGGAAACATCATGCTATGGGGCTGTTTTTCTGCCAAGGGGACAGGACGACTGATCCGTGTTAAGGACAGAATGAATGGGGTAGAGATGGCACGATACCACTTTTTTATGTCCGATACCGATATCATAAATTTGGATATCTGCCGATACCGATATGAATCCGATATAGTGTTTTTTAATCAACAAAACTGTTTTTTAAAATATCTTGCTGCATTTTGCAAGTCTGCAAGTTCATACTCAAGTTTAAAACAACAACTACACTAAAGCTATTCTGTTATACCTGTATACAAAAAAAATATTTCATAGTTCAGCAATACTGATCAATCTAATAAACTTAGACCTACACCATCCTCCCTATTCTGGTATTTTAAAGAGTACTTAGCGTAAATATTAAGCAACCTAACTAATAGGGTTCCAACTCCCAGCAACAACAAAAATAAATAAATAAAAAATAGGGAACCACCCCTCACGCTCCACCTCATGATGCTTAATCAACGTAATCAACCTTAATTTGATGCAGTGTGAAAAAAAATGCACAGAAATCAATTATTTTTCAAGAAATATTAAATAGATTCAACATCTTTCTTCAACAAAATTGCAGACTGCACAGATGGTACCTTCCCAAAGGAAAATGTACTATAGCTTACTAGGGTATATTAGACTTAATAGTCACTATATACAGTAATTGACTTCTATTCATTTTACATCAAATTAAAACTTTGGGTGTCAGATAATTATTTATTAAAAGCTAGACATTTTAAATGAGAATAAGAAAGAAAAGTATGTCTTTGTGCCCCCTTTTCCCTGTTAATGCCCTATCGGCCCCCCTGGCTAAACTTTGCTAGATCCGCCCCTGCACAGTTACCAGCCGTCAGCTACGTAGAAAAAGATCCTGGTGTAGAAAGTAATATTAAATAAATTCTAACAACAGCTTATCAAGCTTAAACGTGCTGCTGTTGTTCAGCCGCTGGTTTGCTCTTTCTGGCGCAAAGTGGACCAAAAACAAACAAGAGAGACTCACGACAGAAAAGCCGATCAGCTGATCATTAGCAGTTTCACGATTGAAGTAGCAGCCGGAGAGCGAGAGGCAGTCGCTCGTTAAGCTTAACGTGGGAATGCTTTACAAACATTCAGAGATGGACTTACACACTTGCTTTACTTCTCTCGGGATAACTTTGTCGGAGATGAAATGCCGGGTTGCTAGCGAAGCTCCAAATGCTATCCAGACCACCGACAGGTCCCGCATGCCACAGCTGCTCTATCACGTGATGCATACTGCTCCGACGTTCTGAGGCGAGTTACGGCGTGTTGCAAGTTTTGTGAGGTGCTTTCGTGATATTTAATGGATCGGATTACATTTTTATCGATATCCGATCCAGTAATGTAGGTCAGTATCGGACCGATACCGATACGTAATATCGGATCGGTCCATCTCTAGAATGGGGCCATGTATCGTGAGATTTTGAGCCAAAACCTCCTTCCATCAGTGAGAACTTTGAAGATGAAACGAGGCTGGGTCTTCCAACATGACAATGATCCAAAACACACCGCCCGGGCAACAAAGGAGTGGCTCCGTAAGAAGCATTTGAAAGTCCTGGAGTGGCCTAGCCAGTCTCCAGACCTCAACCCCATAGAAAATCTGTGGCGGGAGTTGAAAGTCCGTGTTGCTTGGCGACAGCCCCAAAACATCACTGCTCTCGAGAAGATCTGCATGGAGGAATGGGCCAAAATACCAGCTACTGTGTGTGCAAACCTGGTAAAGACCTATAGTAAACGTTTGACCTCTGTTATTGCCAACAAAGGTTATGTTACAAAGTATTGAGTTGTATTTTTGTTATTGACCAAATACTTATTTTCCACCCTGATTTACGAATAAATTCTTTACAAATCCTACCATGTGGATTCATGGATTTTTTTTTCACATTCTGTCTCTCACAGTTGAAGTGTACCTCTGGTGCAAATTATTGACCTCTGTCATCATTTTAGGTGGGGGAACTTGCACAATCGGTAGCTGACTAAATACTTTTTTGCCCCACTGTAGATACAAAACAAAAATATATATACAAAATAAAGCGAGAGGCACATATTAGATGGTGCTTGGAAGTAGTCCAAAGAAAAGACTTCATCTGAATGGAGTCTGTGTGAGTGGCTTGAGTGATGAGGGTTACTAAGACCATGGCTCAGTTTGGTGAGGTGGGTGGGCAGAGTGGGGTGTGGGGGGATATAGTGTTTGTTAACAGTCCCAGGGCAAGAAGCTGTTTGTGAGTCTGGAAATGTGGGACCTGATTGACCTGAGGCGCCAACCAGAGGGTAGCGGGTCAAACAGGTGATAGGTGGGGTGCAAGGGGTCACCTGTGATGACCCTGGTTTTCCTGACACAGGAGGATCTGGAGATGGCCTCCAGGTTATTCTTCCTCAGGACACAGAGGACGTGCAGCCGCTGCTGGGCCTTCTTTACCAGGGTCAAGCATCATAAACCAGAGGACTTTGGTTTATTATGAGTAAAATCAGTTTAAGTCAGTTTCCTCACTTCAGGTCAATCAGCGCAGTGCAGTTACAGACAGCTATATCTCCCTGACCTGTTGTTCAGTCATGTCTAATCAAGGCTTTTTATTTCTCAGGCTTTTCAGCGAGGGTCTTTGCTAGGTTGACTGGCTTTATCGGGCCCACAGGGAATCAGGTCATATCTGTACTGATGAATGTTCAGGACCTTGTTTTGGATTTTGCTGCAGTTGGAATGAATAAAATGCTTTCACACTACTTTTGTTGACTGTTGAATGTGTCAGTTGGTATAGAGTGTGTTTATTGTTCAGTGGGTCTTAGCCCTGGTTTTAAATCTCTGACTCTACATTAAATTGTCAGGCAGAAGAAAAGCATCATACCTTGAGTGAATGATGAAGTAATTTACATGAAAAATTCTGTAAAAAGGTTTGGGAGTAAAGAGATGTAGTCATTGCTAAAGTTGGCTTCCGATATCTCGTCTCAGAGTCTCGAGCCCTTAAGTCCAATTATCTCAATGCAGAGATCTTGTCTCAGAGTTAGTTCGGTCTGTCATCTTGCAGCTGCTGCAGATCTTCCATTCTTCCCAAAACTGCCTTTTTTCCCCCTCTTTCAATTTCCTCTCTTGTCTACAATGGTTAAAACACATCCTTGAGGCAACTGTTTGTATGTGAATGAGTGAGAGTGTGTGTGTGTGTGTGTGCGAGAGACGGCTCTATGGAAACAAGGTCAGTTCAGACAGATGTCTCATCAACTTCAACTTGTTCTCTCAGAGTATTGCAAACTCATTTGCCCTCATCAAATTATCCACTGTTCATGTCATGTTTCATTTCCTGACTGTTACATTCGAGATGCCTCGAACTGGACCCTGCAATCCATACATATTAAGTTTATAGTCATGGACAAGTGATAAATCCTCTTTTAAGGATCAGCATTTTATGTTCTGCAGTTTAATAGGTTTAAAATGACACTTCCAGACATTTATTGAAAATAAACCCAAGCTTCACATCCTTTTGATTACTGGATATAAATGATTAAAGCATAATAAGTGATTCGTTTTAGTGTCTAAATACAGTATTTTGCCTTCTGGCATTCCACACAGTTGTGAACAATTCAACTGATACATTTGTTTAGTACCTGAGGCACTGATCTCAAAGTATACGAAACTGAACATGCTTACATATGAACTTACTTCTTCACACACCCAAATAACCCAGAACATAAGGAAATAATAAAAAAATAAAAAAAGCAAACAAAAAAACTACATCTTATGCAAAAGGTACAGTCTGATGGGAGACTCTAAGGTCGTTGGATGTTGCTAGGATAGTAGTCTGTAGGATAACTTTGAAGTGAAGTTCAGTGAGCTCCTGTCCTGAAGAGCACCACAGATGTGATGTTTGGGAGGATCTATGGTACTGCATGGGGAAGTCAAATAAACAAACTGGTACCCAAAAAGTTGATTCTGTGTACCTGGACGCAGCGCTTTCAGTGGGAGAAACATGTCCACCCCAAGGATCTGCTCTGCCAGCACAGACAGAGTAAAATAGAGTGCCAGAAGGATTACCATGATTTATACGTTGGGGGAACCAAACAACCTCTGGCTAAGCGGATGGCACAACATAGAGCTAACTTTTCATGCCAGGATGAGGATGTACACATCTTGGGCAGGGAGGAACACTGGTTTGATTGGGAAGTCAAGGGGGACATTTCTTTCAGTGTCATGATTGCAGCAATTCCCCAACTCTCTGTGAATGGTACTCAGCCATTGATCCAATGGTCATCAGAATCAGAATCAGAAAGGGTTTTATTGCCAAATGTTGAGCGGGTTTACAACATTAGGAAATTGCTGCGGTGCTTCAGTGCAAACATACTGTTATAAATACTGTTATAAATTAAGCTTAAATAGACATGAAAATAAAAATGAGAATAAGAATTAAAAGTGCTAAGTAGATAGATATATACATGATATATACATGAGTGCATGACAATTTGCATTAATAACCAAGAAATTGAAGTCATGGCCCATTGTTCGTCAGTGGTGCTAGTGCCAGCCCTTGTGCAAATGTACTGTTTATAAAGTTGGGGAAAGTCAGCTGAGACTGAAGAAGACTGAAAACGCTACGTCTAGATGAACAGAATCAACTTTTGGGGATTTCCTTACCTAAGTGATTGAGCATACATGAAGATGTAACAAACCGGTATGCTATGTGGCTAGCTAGCATCACCCAACATGCTGTTCTGCAGTAGAATTTTGTAAACGTAGTAATTGTTGTAGAGCTTGTATTTAAAAAAATAAAAAATAAAAAATAGAAAGAAATGTTATTGTAATTAACCCCATTGAAGAGAGTTGGGTTTTGGTTATTGATAGTTTTCTTTTATTAAAACTTGTGACACGTAAAGAACTGTAAGTGTGAAGAGTGCTCGGTTATTACAGCTCACCTCGGTATGCTCCACAGAGCTGGTAGCACTGTGCAAAAGATTTGAGCCCACCCCGTTTTGTTTTTGTTTTTTTTTGAAAAAAATATTTCTTTATATTTTAATGCAAATATAGTATCTCTGGTTCAACTTGTCTTTAGTATGCATAGAGGTGGTCAGCATACTAGTACAGGAGTCTATAACCATCCGTAAAACCCAGCCTGTGTCGTACCAGTGGTGATGGGAATCTTGTCAAAATTTGATGGAATTATGAAGGTAGAAAGTGGACTTTGATCCACCATGTAATACCATCTGGAAAGCGTCTGATTGGCAGTGTCTTTGTTTTTCAGTATGACAATAATCCCAAACGTATTATTTTATATTTTCCTAGCAAAATATAAAGGAATAAAGCTATGTATTAGATTTAAATGCATTGAAAAGCAACATTTGGGATTCTATTTATTCACTCGTACTGGATAAATTCATATTTCATGAAGTTGAGATCGTTATACCAGGCATTTGGCATAGCACTTTCACATATATACATACACTAAGAGTGATACTGTGATAGTCCAGTGTGTGCCATTTGAGTTCTAAGCTTCTGTTTGTGTGTGTCTGGCTGCAGGGGTCTGAGACCTGGACGTCATCTGGAGGACGACGACCTTGTGCCTGAACTGGCTCACATCCATCCCAGAGAGAGACCAGACTGGGAGGAAACCATCAGTGCCATGGTGAGAAACACTTGACTTTTTTTAACATGGATTTTTAATTAGAAGCATCATCCATCTTTTCTTTTTCTTCTTTTTTCTTTCTTTCTTTTTTTTTTAAACCTACCCACTTATGCTCAGAGTGAGCTGCTTGAAATATCACCCTGTGGCTGGGTGACTCCCCCTCGCTGGGTGATGGTAACAGGGTGTTAAAGAACCGTTATAAACCAGGTTAATAGTGCTTGCTTGTCAGTGAGTACTACATCTAGAAAGAAATGTGGCCTGTGAAAGTAATCTGATGCAATCTTTTTTCCAAGGAGTATGTACGTGTTCCTCATTCCTTCATTCTGATGGGACTTTAAGTTTGTGTGTGTGTGTGTGTGTGTGTGTGTGTTTTGTTTCCTTTTGTTTTTTAAATGCACTAAGACACAATTTCCTGTATTCCTGTATTCAGACTGTTCCAGATAAGGAGAATATACCTTTAACCAGTAAATGAAAAATGGATTAAGATTCTTACATCAAGCAGGCTTATCACTGTAACGTTCTGCTGATTGTTGATTGTTGATGGTAGAATATTCGGGAGGGAAGAAATGTCATAAACTGGCTTGTTGCAACAGTGGCATCCTGTTATAGTACGACAGTGAAATTCAGCGACAGTGAAATTCAATATATTTGTATACATTTAATGCAGGACTGTCAGTTTCTACCATCAGTTCAGCTCCATCAACAAAATACATCATTAGTATTTGCAAACATTAAAAAAGCTTTGAAGAAAAAGGGAACCAAAATCCAGGTATCTGAGGTCCAGATGACTCCAGCCTGCAGGGGAAATTGTGCACCTTTCACTTTTGCCATGCATTTGTGTCACCAGCTCATTTTGCTGTGTTTGTCAAATGTGATCTATGTAAAACCTTTAAGTTGAACTTATTGTTTTGTCCTGTGATCACCGCACTTCAGTAAAGTCAGTCATTCCTGACACGTCTGATCCATGATCCAGTGAGAACACCTCCCCACCCTGTCGGCTTGTTTGTTGCCTGTCACTTCCTTATCAGTCTGTTTTTAAGCCACTGGGCCGATGACATGTCTGTCTCTCGTATTGAAAACTGTCTCTCTTTTGCTCCCAAAAGCCTGCTGAACCTTAATGCAGACTGTTGGTGTTCTAAACCTACCACACTCCAAGCTCTTCGCACAGATCGGTCATGTACAGATCGGTCTGATTATTTCATCTCTCCGTGCTCGTCCCATTCACCAGACGCCATTCATTCATTATTTCCTTTCCTCTTATTTAGTTCGGGTCTTGCTTCCTGCATCGGCAGCACCGTGAAAATGAGGCCGTCTCCATGGTAACATGTCGAGCCACCCGTGGTTGGCGCGTGGTTGGAGCGGTATCACGACTGCTCATTTCGATCGGGCAACAGAGAGGAAGAGAAACAGCAAGAGAAATCTGAGCAACCTATTGAATATTATTTAGAGAGGCGGTGCTTTTAATACTGCGTGTGTGCGATTGTTTGCTCAGTTTGCGATACGGCTGTGTCCACTGGGGCACTATGCATCATTTATGTCTCCAGTGGTTGGAAGACATGATGAAAAGAAGTGTGAACAACTTGGTGTAAGCTGTCACACCAACGCCCTGGTGCACTGTGTAGGCTAGATCATATTCTAGTAGAACAAAACCCGCACGCACCCGTGCAACGTGTTCATCATCAGCAACTTAAATACCTGCAGTCTACATGACATGCAACATTCCTATTTTAGCAACGATACAAGATAATTCGGTTCGTTTTTTATTTTATTTTATTTAGATTTTATTTTGTCTTACCAACAAGCACTTGTTTATGTTCAGATACAGAGTGTTTGTCTGTAGTGGTAAAAAAGTTACAACTGTAATTGTAGCGAGTGATGTAGCTTTAAAATGAAATCAAAAAACGATGTTAGTAGCTCACAATCCCCCCCCCCCATTAAATCTTCATGTGATGCAGAAACGCAGCTCTGGCTGTTTGATGTGTCCGGGCTTCTTGTTGTGTATGTAAAACGCAAGGCATGATATCGCCCAATGAGAACACAGTGAGTTTATACATGTCGTCAGAGCTGTGAAAATGAGAACTGTGACAGGCACAATACTGTGTTTTGCATTAGCACTGTGAAACGATGAGATTATCACCACGTTTTGTGTGGCAGATGACTGAAAAACAAAGGTACTAAGTATTTTATCGCTGTTCAATTCATAGTAGGATGCAAGAGGGTAGATGTAAGTGTGTAGTAAGCTTTATTACCAAATAGGACTAATCATTGCAGCCAGCTCACTGATGGTTAAACAAAAACTGTAGTAACCAATATAACCACCTTCTCACTGGCAGCATAACTTGAGAGAGCAAATTTAATCCTGCTGTACAGAAACAGCTACAAGTGCTCCATCTTTCACCTCTACCTGGGCCCTTTTAGCACCTGGAATAGAGGTGGTGCAGAAAGTCTCAGTGGTCTGACCGCATATGCAAAGCACCGTACCTGTCAGCGGCTGTGGTGAGGTTACAAGCTGAATGAATGAAGCTTTCACAGTTCTGTAACCTTGCCTAAGTCATGCTCCTGTTTTCTTACACAGCTTCACAGCGAGTAAATCCACTGATTAAAATCTGCTTACACTAAAGTAGATTCCCCAGACTCTTACCACATCTGCTTTTGATTTTCAGTCTAATTTAAGCTAAATGATGCGAATGGCTTTATTTTTGAACACGATAACAACCAGAGTGAGTGGCTGTCGGTGAATCTGTGTGGGGAGTGGTCTTTTAGTCAGAGACTGCAGAAATGCTTCTCAACCAACTGTGCCTGATGCTTTTAGATGTTCAACATAGTTTCCAAGTCAAACTGTTGTTGTTATTGTTCATAATGCTCAGATTCTTCCATCTTATGTATAAGAATTAAATGACTAAAAATAACAGTTCCTGACTTGATTCCTGCTACTGAGCATGAGTTAAAAATCAGTCGGTTCTGGAATAATCTTCATACAAAAACAGGACTGACTGTGATATTTTAAGTCTGCACAGTACACACTATGGACTGAACGCTGTTTCATAACATGTGTAAGTGTGCAAAGACCTTGAAACACTCCCTCGGCTTGTCCATTAACCACATGTATGTGAGGCATTCATGACATTACTATACATTTAAATTAGGGATACACAAATGTAGCTTTTTCCAGCACTAATATGCTACAGATGTCTGCCAGGCTGCATTTAAGTGTTGCTTTCGAAAATAAAATGTAATCTATGTAATGTAATAAAATGAATCTAGTAATTATTAGTAAAATAATAATAACAACAATAATAATAATAACAATAGAGTGAAGATCCAATTTTGATTGATCTCCTTTATTTGCAGTCATGTTATTTCAGCTCGGTGTGAGAGGAGGATTTGCGTCATACTGCTGTTATTTACAGTCATCCTTACACACATTGTAAAGCTGACAAGAGAAGTGAAATATTTATCAAGGTGGCAGCAGGTTATGTTATAGGAAGTGCAATAAAAGCTTCGGAATCGAACATAACAAGAATGAGAATGAGCAACATATGAGAGAGAAGAAAACAAAAAAGCCTTGTTGTTGATGAAGCTGCTCAGCTGTCAGCTGACCACAGTCTGCAGTTTAGTCAAATATTATTGCAAAGCATATAAAGAAAAGCTGTTGGTGATGGAGGCGTGAAGTATCCTCACGCTGCTGTTGCTTGACTGTTAACTTCCTCCATGCTAAGTTAGCGTTTCCGCTACCAGCTGAGACGCTGCTGCTCACGGCTGGCGTGGTAAACACTGAACAGAACTACAACAATCACCCTCGTAGATGTGCCCATTTTCACCCATCAGGCCCTAGTTGGCATGTGTACAGGTATTCTTCAGACATCTTTAACACTTGTGTTTTCTGCTCTTGGCTCTGTATGATGTGAGTGAGGGGATATCCCTAATAAAACTATTCTGACTGTGAGAATAGAAAAGCCCTCCCACATGCTGTTCAAACCTTCTGCAGCGAATCAGAAGAAAGCTGGCTTAAAGGAAGACGGGCTTGTTTTAGAGGGTGAATTGAGATAAATAAGGATTAATGTGTCCTGTGAATCATGCAGAATTACTCTGCCAGAGTCCGAGAATAAAAAATATGAAGTTTAAAACAGCAAACGGAAAGTGCACATATGAAGCAATTCAAAGACCAGGATGAGCTGGGAGAAAATAATAATTCTCAAAGGAATCATACTGTTGTCCAGTCAACTAACAAGCTGCACACGTGTCAGTCAGCAGGATCAGCAGGGCTCAGCTCATCCAAACACATTAGATGGAGTCAAACAGCATATTGCTGTACAGCACTGGTTACACAAGGCTGTTAGGATTTTTGGAAAGTCATTACCTGATCTGATCTAAGCAAACTGGTGCTACACATAAACCTAATTAACTGAATGATGTGCAGTTGTATGAATTAGCTGGCTCCGCTCATTAAATCGATGCTTTGGATCGGACTGGAAGTGTGAGCTCTCATGTTTGTGTGCTTTGTTTTGGTTTTTTTAGGCAAGGAGTGCTGAGATCCCTGAGCTGAGGACTGAGCCCCTCATGCGCTCATGCAGCAGCAGCACAGCCAGCATGAAGGTCAAGAATGTCAAGAAGTGAGTGGGCACGTGGACACACAAACTCACAGCTCTCACATTTCTCCTCTGTCCATTTCTGATATCGCTCCAAACTGGCTGTTTATCGAGTCTGTTTCTGTGCCTGCCTCGTGCTTTCGCTCCCTCTGTTTGCATTGCCCTCGGCTTTTTCTGCTAATCATACACACTCCAAGCTGTTACCATATGAAGAGAATGAAGTGCTAACCAAACTGTGTGTGTTGCATTTGCAGACTTTGCTTCACCAAGGGCCATTTCCCAAAACTGGCAGAGTGTGCTCATTTCCACTATGAAAATGTGGACTTTGGTACAATTCAGGTACAGTCTTGAAGCTTTTTGATTCCTTCTCTTGAATTTCTTAATGCTTTACAAACACCTGGTGTGAGAAAGGGTTAAAGCTGGTGCGGCATGTGTGCATCAGTAGCATGGCTTTTAAAAACTTTGATTGGGATTATGAGTTTAAAATTACAGCGCCACAAATGTCAGCGATGTTGTGGATGAACCTTTGCACAGCTTATTGAAAAATACTCAAATCAAATCAAATCAAATCACTTTTTATTGTCACATCACATGTGCAGGCACACTGGCACAGCACATGCGAGTGAAATTCTTGTGTGCGAGCCCCACAAGCAACAGAGATGTGCAAACACAACAACACAAACGAGCAAAATACAAGAATGGCCAACCTGAAACTAATAAATATATGTACAATATATAATAGTATATGCATTTCTGGATGTGTATACTAAATATTTTCCTACGTGTGTGTGTGTGTGTGTGTGTGTGTGTGTGTATACACATTTTTACAAATTAAATAGTAAAAAAATAAAATAATAATAATAATAATAATAATAATAATAAAATATATAAAATATACAGAGTTGAATATGTGCAAAACAAGTGGCATTTATATACAGTGTGGAGTGCATAATGTTGAAGTTCCAGTAGTGAAGCTGAGGTGTCTATGACGTGTTCAGCAGTCTGATGGCCTGATGGAAAAAGCTGTCTCTCAGTCTGCTGGTACGGGACCGGATGCTGCAGAACCTCCTTCCTGATGGAAGTAGTCTGAACAGTTTATGGCTGGGGTGACTGGAGTCCTTGATGATCCTCCCCGCTTTCCTCAGGCACCGCTTCCTGTAGATGTCTTGGAGGGAGGGAAGCTCACCTCCAATTATCCGTTCAGAGCACCGCACTACTCGCTGGAGAGCTTTGCAGTTGTAGGCGGTGCTGTTGCCATACCAGGTGGTGATGCATCCAGTGAGGATGCTCTCAATGGCACAGCGATAGAAGGTCCTGAGGATGCGGGGGCTCATGCCGAATCTTTTCAGTCTCCTGAGAAAGAAGAGGCGCTGCTGTGCCTTCTTCACTGTTTTGTTTGTGTGTACTGACCACGTAAGATCCTCAGCCAGGTGTACGCCAAGGAACCGGAAGCTGCTCACTCTCTCCACAGCAGCGCCGTTGATGGTGATGGGGGTGTGTACTTCTCTGCACCTCCGGAAGTCCACTATCAACTCCTTTGTCTTTGCGACGTTGAGGGTGAGATGGTTGTCTTGACACCAGTGGGTCAGGGCGCTGACCTCCTCCCTGTAAGCCGTCTCATCACCGTTGGTGATAAGACCCACCACTGTAGTGTCGTCCGCAAACTTCACAATGATGTTGGAGCTGTTAGTGGCTGTGCAGTCGTAGGTGTAGAGTGAGTACAGGAGAGGGCTCAGTACACACCCCTGTGGAGCACCAGTGTTCAGTGTGATGGGGGATGAGGTGATGCTGCCCAGTCTGACCACCTGGCGTCTGTCAGACAGGAAGCTAAGGATCCAGCTGCAGAGGGAGCTGCTCAGTCCTAGATCCTGCAGTTTCCTGTCCAGCTTCGAGGGAACGATGGTATTGAATGCTGAGCTGTAATCTACAAACAGCATCCTCACATATGTGTCTCTCTTCTCCAGGTGTGACAGGGCAGTGTGTAGTGTCAGGGCTATGGCATCATCAGTGGACCTGTTGTGGCAGTATGCAAACTGTAGAGGGTCCAGTGAGTCGGGTAGTGCAGAGCAGATGAAGTCCCTGACCAGCTTCTCGAAGCATTTGCTTACGATGGGGGTCAGGGCTACAGGTCGCCAGTCGTTCAATGAGGAGATGGTGGAGGATTTGGGTACAGGGACGATGGTGGCCATTTTGAAGCAGGCTGGGACTACAGACAGAGAGAGGGAAAGGTTGAAGATGTGTGTGAACACTCCAGCCAGCTGAGCCGCGCATGACCTGAGGACGCGGCCGGGAATCCCGTCCGGACCAGTAGCTTTGCGTGCGTTCACCTTCCTGAAGCACCTCCGCACATCCTCCTCAGACACAGTGTGCGCACTGACGTCATCCGCGGTGCGCACACTGTCCGGTCTCATGGTGTTCGCTGTGTCGAATCTAGCGTAGAATACGTTTAGATCCTCACACAGAGAGGCCGTGGTCTGCGGTGTGCTGGTTTTCCCTCTAAAGTCTGTGATCGTGTTTAGTCCCTGCCACATACTCCGAGGGTTGTCAAACTGTTGCTCCACCCTGTCCCTGTACTCACGTTTGGCTGCTTTGATCGTCTTCCGGAGTTGGTAATGTGCGTGTTTGTAGTCCGATGTGTTCGCGGAGGCAAAGGCGGTGTTCCGTGCCGCCAGTGCCGCGCGAACATCTCCGTTAATCCAGGGTTTTTGATTTGGGAAGGATTTGACTGTTCTGGATGGGACGACATCTTCCACGCATTTCCTGATAAATCCACAGACTGAGTCTGTGTATTCATCAATGTCTCTGGCGGCCACGTGAAACATTTCCCAGTCCGCGTGATCAAAACAGTCCCGCAGCGCAGACTCCGATTGGTCCGTCCAACAGTGCACCGCCCTCCGGGTTGGAGCTTCCTGTTTCAGCTTCTGCCTGTAGGCGGGCAGGAGCAGGATGGAGCAGTGATCTGATTGGCCGAATGGGGCGCGGGGGAGGGCTTTGTACGCATCCCGGAAAGAGGTGTAACAGTGGTCGAGTTGCCGGTTTCCACGTGTGTTGAAAAGGATGTGTTGATGGAGTTTTGGTGAGACTTTCTTCAGGTTTCCCTTATTAAAGTCTCCGGCTGTGATAAACGCTGCCTCTGGGTGTGCGGTTTCCTCGCTGCTGATCGCGCTGTACAGTTCCCTGAGTGCACGGTCAGTGTCGGCTTGTGGGGGAATGTAAACAGCCGTAATAATCACTGCTGTAAATTCCCTCGGTAGCCAGAATGGCCGGCACTTAATCATCAGGTACTCCAGGTCCGGTGAGCAGAAGGATTTGACCGGGTGCACGTTCGCATAATCACACCAGCTGTTGTTGATCATGAAACACACACCACCGCCTCTGCTTTTCCCAGTAAGA
The DNA here is from genome assembly GCF_965226115.1 of Aulonocara stuartgranti. Lineage (NCBI taxonomy): Eukaryota > Metazoa > Chordata > Actinopteri > Cichliformes > Cichlidae > Aulonocara > Aulonocara stuartgranti. Next base: position 31,140,667 of record NC_138946.1, read on the forward strand.
TCCTGTGACCTGTCCGCGCGGTGCACAGAGAACCCCGGCAGTTGTATTGCGGAGTCCGGTACTTTGTCCGATAGCCAGGTTTCTGTGAGGCAGATCACGCAGCAGTCCCGCATCTCTCGCTGGAATGAGATCCGTGCCCGAAGCTCGCACAGCTTGTTCTCCAGAGACTGCATATTAGCCAGTAATAAACTGGGTAACGGTGGTCTGTAAGTGCGCCGTCTCAGTCGAACCAGAACGCCAGATCTTCTCCCTCTGCGTCGGCGTTTGCGGCCTCCAGGGCCAGAGAACAAAGGCGTCTCAGGTGAGATGAATGGGGGGTCTGCAAACGGAGCGTCCGTGTTGCAAAACTTGAACTCCGGAAAGTTATAAGAAAGACCGTCTTTTATGTCCAGTAAGGTTTGTCGGTCGTACACAAGGAGACAAGTGCTGCTCGTGAAAAAATAAAGGAAAAGTAAAATAAAAATAAAAATAATAAAAAAACTCGCTCTCACTGAGAAGAAATTGGCTGATGATATTTGTAAAGACTGAATGAAGCAGGACTTCTCCACATGATGTCAGGTAGAACTTTTTTGCCATTGATGCATGGAGATTGTTGGTGTTTGCTATGGTTTCCTGGTTCCTTAAATGCCCCATTTTGCTAATATAATATAAATATAAGATCTTTAAAAAGTTTTCTTCTACCACAGTCTCTCCTGGAGATTCCTCCACATAGCTCCCTCATGTCTTTGCCTTTATTAACCTTAGTGGCTGTTGAGTCCCAAGCTGAGTCACAACTTGCTTTGCCAGCAGTTGTCTTTGCAGTCTGTTTTGATGTTTTTAAAAGTCCCCCCCCATGCTTTAAAATATCCAAACTAGGAACTGTGAACCAAGTGTTTTTTAATCCCACCTGCACCCTGGTTAAATATTTGAATTGTTTGTTACACTTTCTGTGTGGAAAAGGATTTTTTTTTTAACTAGTTAAAAACAAAAAAAATCAAATGGGAATGCCTGAGTAACTCAGTGAAAAGCCTGTGCCCCTGTAGTACAGGTATGTCTGATATTTCATTTGATTATTTTATTTTACTGTATTTTTTGGACCATAAAGCGCACCGGATTATAAGGCACATTAAGCGAAACAAAACAGTCAGATAAGTCAAACTTTACTCAACTCATTCTTCTGGCTTCCTCCACTTCCGTACCATTGATTCATTAATGTTGAATTCTCTGGCAGCTGCTCTATTCCCATGTTGTTGCAGTATATTAATGACTAACCTTGTGTTGTGGATCGATTATCTCAGTTGTTCTCCTGACTGAAGTTTGGCCCGTGTATAGCATCCTGCTATGCAATTGCATTTGTCCCTGACCATCAGGAACCTTCACGTTAACTTTTATCGAGTGGGGAAAAAAGTTAGCGTTCATCCTCCAGCTTCACTGTGTTTATGTTATGCTAACATAGCTGTGTAGCTAGCGATCACGTAGCACATCATTATATACCAGCTAGCCCAATTTCAGTAACCCTACAAACGTCACTGCTGTTTAGTTTTCTGTCTTCATTTATGTTGGAAGTGATAGCAGAGCTGTACGTTTGAATTTCTTCAGAAATCTCTGTCAGAACATGCTATTTCATGTTTAGGTGGAAGCTAGCAAGCTAACTTCCTGCGAACTTCTAACTCAGTTAAATTTAATAAATTCTGTTTTCATGGATGCCTGGATGTTAAACTTCATTGTTACACCTGGTAAAGCAGCAACACTGATCATTTTATTAAAGATGAAAGAATTTAGACAGTTTTTAACTCTCAGTGATGCTGCAGTGTTCGTTTGTTTTGGGACCTGAAGTGGGCGGAGTTTCGGACCAAGATTACTCCGTGAGGCTCCTGACTACAGTAGTCATAATGCTCCGACAACCCATCAAGCCGTGTGGCTTTGTAGGTTAGCAAAGTAATACTAAAACATTTTTGACAGATTCTTGTGCGTCATGTACCACATAAAATCGGTTCAAGGTCAGTAAGCACAACCAGAATAGTTGGGTTGCGGTCACGTGGTTCTGATGACGTGCGGAGGCAGCGCGATTTTTGAGTGGAGGGCGGAAGTAAACATGGAGGACACTGTGGAGAGTCAGGAGAGCAGCTATTGTGCAACTTTAGACCCCGTTTCTCGGGAGAGATATAAACAGATAGTTAAAAAATATATCGGACGTGATCCGTATTCTTTGAAAATGTCCGAATACACCACAGAAGTAAAGGATTTGCCTACTATCGAGGCTGTGGATATCACCAACTACTTGGTCCTCCAGACTTCTTACTACACTAGGCAGCAAATGAAAGCTTTCAAGAGTCTGGAGGCGTACAATTTTTTTGTCAGCGGGTGGGTCCACAACCTTGGAACAAAACGTCTCCGTGATGGATACAGTTTGGTGTTTGCAAGGGTGAGTGTTTGTTCTTATATTGCTTTATCTTAAACACGCTAACAGTTAGCGGTAGCGGCTTTAACGTCAACAAACATGCCACATCCTTAGGACTTCGTTAGAGTGACAGTTGTTTGTTTCAAGGTAAACCATTCTCAGCGGTCTAACGAGACACCTCTGAAGACTTGGGTAATTGCAAAGGAGGATGGAGAAGTGATTGCAGCTCATTGCAATTGTATGGCAGGGTTAGTAGCCTGTTCTCCACTGTCACTAGGCTCAAATCCGGGCTCTCAGCCGTCTGTTGCATATCCAAAATCGCCTCTGCACATCGATGCTGTTCTGCCTTAAGCTTCATTCTTTTCTCTCGTTTGAGAACTGATTCCGATCTGGGTTTTCGTTCGTAGCCGAGATTGACCGTCGGAGCCCAGTCCTCCGACTCTTCGTCATCCAAAGCACTTGGGCAGCCTATAGTCCCAATCAAGTCAATATTAGACTACTAACTTAAAAGCACTAAGTAAACGAGAATTTAACGACAACCTAATGCTAATAAGTTCGTTTGCAAACATAACATTACCTCTGACGAAGTGGTCGCTGCAGACACGGGCATTGGCAGACTCTGCTCCTCCCGACTGTAAACGTAAATTTAAAATCCATTTTTTCCTACGTTTTTCGGTTAGAATTTTCCATTTTTCTCCTCTTCGTTGGGCTATTTTTGGTACCCTAAAATACCGTTTATCAGTTTCTCTGGTCGACCTACTGGAGCATCCGTAAACACAACAGGACATAGGCATTTTGCGTACTGTCTGTCTGTGATTTTGCGCTTATCTTTTTCACTTCCGACCGCCAGTCAAATTTCGCGCTTTACGTCGACGTCACGTCTACGTCAAATGAAACCTAGCTATTTAACATAAGGCGCACTGATGATTTTTGAGAAAATGAAAGGATTTTAAGTGCGCCTTATAGTGCGGAAAGTAGTTTATTTTAGTTTTACCAAACATTTATTCACTGATCTTTTAAATGTTTAATTTTGAAGTTGTGCTTTACGTTTGTGAAAGATGATGATGTTCAGCACCACAGTGCAGTAAATACAGCTGATCTCTGACTCTTACTTTGGTGACTGGTGGGGTTGTGAGGTTAAAATATCTATCTTATGAATCCTTAAACACATTGTCAAGAGGAACTGTGCTGCAGCAACTGTAGTGAGAGCTTTTTTTTACCCAGCCAGTTTTGTCATTACTACAAGAAGCCAGTAGGGGTCACTAGTCAGCTAAATCAAACCCACTGCTATTGCAACGGCAGAGTGAGAGTTTGCTGTGTTGTATTTTACGTGCAGGTCATTTGTTGATCTAACTCCACCCGTCCACTCATTGTATACATCTCAAGCTAATTTAAATTGTCTACAGCCAGTAGATTGGTTGTCCTTTTGTTTGGCCAGCTGATCCTTTCCTGGTTTTCATATGCCTTTAAGTAGCCTTGTGTCTTTGTGTTGCCTCCTGTGTACTTTTAGTATTCAGTGCAGCTCCTGCCTCTTCTTCTGAGCCAGCTGAACCCCAGTGGAAACTCATGTCTTCTGTGTTTGCTTAGGGATTAATTATTTGCTATTTGTTCCCCATGTCACTCAATATATTATGTCTTATCTCGCCTCAACCAAACATGTTTGCTTGTTTAATGAATTGGTCACAACTGCATTCTATTTACTTGCTCCCTAATGATTCTGACACGGCATAAATAGTAAAGCTTTTTATAAATGATAAGTGAGAATGTTGATGCCCAAGAAATCATTCAGGGTGTTTCATAGACACGCTGCTGCACATTTTTACATCTTCTTCACAGATTCTATGAACAGCACAGATTTTCACATTAACTATATTTCATTTTTCCTTATGCATCTCCACCATTGAAGTGAAAAAATCCCAAATAAATAGTAATGTATGTGGAGCAGGTCCAGTGAGGTTTTATGTTTCCTCTGTGCTGGACTGAGGCAGGGTAGGACTTAGGTTCAGCTTTGGAATTGGGCCTTCTGCTGGAATACTTATTCCATTATTCCATTATTATTATTTCACTTCCATAATAAAAATCTTTGCCAGAGGAGAATGTGAGTCACACAAAGTTTTGTTGTGGAAAAATAATAATGGCACAGTCCCACAAGCCCTGAGAGCACCACTTACGTGGCAGTCCTTTTCTTATGATGCTGGCTTTGTAGATGGAACGTTTGACTGACAGACTGTCAGTCGTTCTGGCAAAGATGGAGACATGGCTTAACCTTTACTTTCAAAGTCTTTTAAATCTTCTCTGTGGCTGCTCACAGAGTGGTCTGTTCATTACATTTTAATGTGTCCGTGTGCTCTGTGTTGATTCACTGTTTGCTCCGTTTTGACACAAAGAAGTGGCATTACTGGTCACATGTTTGGGGTTTTCAGCCAGTCGTGCTGCTGATGAAGTGCTGTTCTGATGTAATCGTAAAAGAGGCCGTTTCAGACATATTATTTTTGGAGATTTGGTTAATGACAAGTGCTGAATAGTGTATGCACACTTGAGTGCAGCCAGCTACACATTTTTGTGTCGATTTGGGTTTTAAAAAGCCAAAATGATGCGATGCAGTCTTACACTTTAATCAATTCAGATTCAGACTATAAAAAATGAAAACAATATCATGCATTGCTTTTGTCCTCAGAGGGTTTCTTTGCAGTGTATTGACAACTGTGACTTGCTGTGAAATTTAGTCCAGACATCGTATTCCTCAGAGGAAGAATCTGGTTTAAATGTTAAATAAATGAAAACAAAAGCATAACCTTACAGTGGTGTTGACAAAGTAAGGTTCTTCCAACCTTCTTCTGTCTGACTGTACCTTAACAAGACTTCCAAATTAATCTAGTGCAGAACTTTTTGCTTATTTAGTTGCTTTGATGTTAGAGAAACTTGTTGCCTTAAAATACTGTTGCTCAAAAAAGATTTGCAGGCCATACAGAAAGGATCTAATGACAGCAGCTTTTCCTTTTTGTACATTCTATGCTGTTACAAATCTGAATAGAGTCACTCCAAAAAGACTATAATTGATTTGATGATGGTGCTGTGACATCAGACACAAATGCATCACAAATGATCTTTGGAAAATATAAAAAAATATCTTTTTATCTTGACAGCTGTTCGAGACTAATTATAATAACCATTATGCCTAATTTTTGCACTTCTGAAAGCATTTAAAAACAATGGCACTAGATAGAAGGTTGTTACTAACTGACAGCTGACACTTCAATGCTACACTATATGAACAAAGAATAGTATATTTAGGTTTTTCTACAAATATCTATGACATTTGTCTGAGCTTATTTTCCAACGAGGTCATTTGTGGCATTTCTCTAAGAAATACGTTTGATTGTGGTTCTTATGTGAAGCCACAGGTGGTTCAGAATAGGTTTTACTTAAAGAAAGGAATCCTGGAACGTATCCCAGCTGTCATAGAGTGAGAGGTGGGGTACATCATGGACAGGTGACTGGCCTGTTGCAGAGTTTTCATCTGGATTATGATAAATGTGAATGTTTTATTTCATCACTTAGGGTGCCAACATTCAAAAACATCTTTTTTTTCCCCCCTCTATGTCTAACACATGTAGTAGTAGTGGTAGTAATAATAAGGACTAAATCTGTGACCTTAGCTACATCCTGGTGCCCTGTGGCTGCACAGTCATGTATGAGTTTGATTTGGCAGACATTGATGTTTTGGAGCAAACAGAAGCAGGAGTGATGGCTCCAAGTAGGACTCTTGTTTGTTTCTCTGCAGCTCTCATTAGGATGAGTAAGCCTTCCTTTCTTTTAATTGAACTAGCTTCAGGCGGATCTAGCGCAGACTTCACATCAAAGTGAGTGGTTTGAAAAAATGCAGTTTAGGTCATCTTGCTATGGGTGGCCATGAAAGTTTGTATTGATTTTGGCACAGTACTGTTGGTGCACTCTTGAGAATCTATTAAATGTCAAAACTTAGAAACCTATTAAGTTGGATGTAGAGAAGGTGGATGAATTGGTATTGATTAACCTTGTCTGACACTTTAAATCCTCTGTGCATTGGCTAAAACCATTCCTAAGAGAATGGATAAGTCCCTGCTGATATTTGTGTCATTCTGTGCTGCTGTGTATGCTGTCCTCCACTCTTTCTGAAGCTAGTGCTTGAGGCTGGAATCTGAAGTATGCAGAAGAGACCTCAGCCAACTGAATTCACTGCTGGTTATTTAATCTACTTGAGACAGATATGGTTTTGCACCAAATGATATACACGCCATCTAAAACAACGTTGATATCAGTGCATGCGATAAATGAAATGACAGGTGAACAGTTGGATGTGAGATGAAAGGGCAGATTTAGATACTCTGGTCAGACTGATTTTGTTCTGTTCTTATTGTATAGGTCACAGCAGTAGTCAAGGAGCTTTAAAAGGTAAAGACCCACAATATTAGATATATTACCCCAATAATTAGGTAATTCTTTATAAGCCAGCACATGGTGACGGTAGTGTGAAGCCTTTAAGGTTCAGGAAGAGGCAGCGCATACAGAGTTGAGGATAACAAATTGAGCAAAGCACAAACTGTAAACTACAGAAGGTGCTCAGTGCATCGTGGATGTTCCTCAGCAGCCCGAGCACCTGATCCAGCTCTAAGCTAAATGAATATTTTAATCCTAATGTTAAAAGTATCGATGTGTGTGTCTCCTGAAACTAAACTAGAAGCTGATTCCTCTCTAGAAGACTGATAGCTGAAGACTCGACCTTGTATTCTATATTAGTTGTTAATTTTTAATTAATACTGTTTGTCAGAATGGCTCTGGCCTTTCCTCTGTGACCTGGCACACTGTCACAGTGTGTTGGCCCATGCATGCACTGCCCCCCCATAGTCTGTGCCCTCCATGATGTCTCGGTTGAATCGCCCCAGCTTCTCGCTCTTCCTCTTAGCCCCTCCCAGCCTTGCAGGCCAAGGGCTGCATGACAAAGTCTGGAGCCAGAGACCAGCAAAGTAAATGTATTGACTTCATCACCACTGTCCCACTGTGCCTGCCAACTAGCCAGCCAGCACCACTCACCCTTATTGTTGCTCATTAGCCTAGCATTTTGCCCTGCCTTTTCCACATTGACCACACTGAAGACCACACTGTTACACATTTTACTAATAAAATGTGTGAGAGGGTGAAAGTCACACAAACAGGTCCTTTCCAGAAACAGTGTTAGTGGTGCTGACCGCTGTCATCTGTACGATTATTAACAGTATTTAAGTTATTCACAGGCGTCAGAAATGGCTAAAGGTTGTTGTGTGTGTGTGTGTGTGTGTGTGTGTGTGTGTGTGTGTGTGTGTGTGTGTGTGTGTGTGTGTGTGTGAGACAGTAACGGGCTGTTTCATTCTGTCATTTAGTCATTTCTGTTATGCATCTCTGTCTGGGGTGCAGTTATAACACTGTAATGTAAAGTCTCCAGAGATAAGTTGACATGGTCACAAAAAACAGGCAAGCACGTGGACGGCTGCTCGGACTGCCTCACTCACCGTCTGATGATGAAATTTAGGTCATCAGACCCACACTTGGTCTGTGCTCACAATCTGTGCTTCTCTTACACTATTTGAAGCCTTCGGCCTTATTTTCTTCCGTTTTGGCTCATTATCTTGGTGTAGGATGAAGTCTGCATCAGCCAATCTGTTTGCCTCTGCTTCAACACGTTTCAACACAGTATAGTACACTACTACTACGAGCAGGACAGTACTCTCCCAGAAATGCATTAGAGGGAGTAGTAGTGCGATTTGTTCCAGCACCGCCTTTGTACACACACAACAGCACTGAAGACACTAATAGGACTGAAACACTGAACCAAGTACAATGCCATAAAGTGCATTATGGCAGACTTATAGTAAGAAACATTGAGTGTGACTTTTAAGGTGGATAATCATGGAAATAAACCAGTTTAACAGCTGTTAAGAGCCTTAACAAATATGGGAGAGACATGGTTTACAAAGTTATTAACCACATAAAACTTTACATTGGCATTTGTTAGTGTGTCAGCAGTTGGATGAGTGATTGAATGTTAGGTGTGTAATGTGAGCCCTAAAGTAACCAGTTCAAAACCAACCAGACAAATAACACGGTGCAGGGTGAATGGAGAGAGAGAGAAAGCTGAGGTATGCTCCGAGGAGAGTGGCCAGGTGCTCCCAGTTACCGCACCTACCAGCAACCTGGAAGACGACACGTACAAGCAAAACACAGCAGGCGCAGGCCAACGCAGAGGGCTGTCAGACACATGTGAAAGAGCGCCCCCTCTCTCATGCTGACGGTGGTTCAGGCAGTTATTGAGGGTGTGATTTGTGTGTGGGTGAATAACAGTAGCAGGGTGTGTGTGCAGCCATGTATGTGACGGAGACTGACGTCCCTCTCAGGGCTCCTTTAGACCGCCTTGCTGTGCGTTGCTGTACAGCTGATGTGTCTCAGCTGCTCCTGTGACAGACTAGAGGAAGGGTGATGAGGGCCTGTCTTTATTTGTCTCTTTTCTTACTCCTCCATTCGGCTTTCTAGCCATCTCCTGCTCGAGTCCATCCCCAGCATCGACACAAAATACGCTTCTCCTGCCCAGTCACCCCCTCTGCTCACAAAGCACCGTGAGAGATGCATTCCCTCCCCCCCAGTGGGACCCAATCCATCAGCTGCAGTACAACTCCAAAGCATACAGCCAGGCAACCCGTCATTTAGAAACACAGGACACTTAACAATAACCTGCAGGTTTTCTAATGGGTTTCCATCTGTATGATATTTAGGGTCATACTGTGTGGTTGCCTGGAGAAAACAGAATGAGGGCCTTGGCCGACAGAGAGATGATGTCAGACCCTTTGTCACATGTTCATTCAGAGGACCGCTCTCCACTGCCTGTGAGCTGAGGATGATGTAACGCTTGGATGCATTCTGCCCTTGTTGGGGAAACAAAAGACCAGCCAGAGCCCCCATACACACATACACACACACACACACACACACACACACACACACACACAATAACCATGAGACACAGAAATAATTTGAGCACCACAATGCTGTATGTCAGTGAAAGGTCTTTAGAGTTGGGTAAGAGTGCGCACACTCAAAGTTAAAGTAGTATAAAGCTGAAGAGTGGAGGTGAACTCAAAGGTTGAAAGGTCCTAAAAGTTTCAATAACAACAAATGTAACAAATGCATTAATAAATACTGTTAGACTTCAGCACTTTCCCTTTAACTAGAGCAGTGCCTGTTCAAGGGCAGTATAATAATGTTTTTATGCCTACATTCTACACATGTTACATGCATGCAAATACATCACCTGCTCCTGTGACAGACTAGAGGAAGGGTGATGAGGGCCGCTCAATTCCATTACCTATGGGGTAATGGAACTGAGGTAAAAAAAAGAAGAAGAAAAGAAAACATAAGGAAATGGCTTAAATTTTCATTACCATCAACACATCATCATCAGACAATCATGTTCTAAATTAATTTGTGCTGAGAATACACAAATACATTATATTCCAGATCAGTCCATTTTGAAAAATTTGAAGAAACATAACATAAATAACCACTTTTTTCATGCTGCAGTGGTTTAATAGGTCCTCTTTAGATTAATCAGGAGTGCTTTTGAGATCTTGGGTCTATTCCACATAGCTATGATGCTTTATGTCTTTATATTTTCTTTCTTTGTTGAGCTCAACTGGACGTATCAGACGCAACATTTCCTGTGAAGCAGAGGGAAAGCTCTCCCCACCAGCGACCATTAAGATCAGTTAATGTGTATCACATGCATGTGCGAAACAGGATTTTGTCATAAGGCAAATAGATCAGGTCTGCAGGCACATGTTCCCACTGTGCTGTTTTATATTTTATGATTTTCCCACAAAGAAGAAACATTACCGGTCCACTCTGTTCCCTGTACCCTGTCTTCCTATAACATTTGCAGCTCGACTGGGCTGATTGATTTCCCTTTCCGCCTTTACACTTGACAAACCACGCTGTCCTGTCCTGACCTGCGGGGCCTAGAGTGAGGTTAACTCCTAGAAGCGCTGAAAGCACGTTCACAAAGCCTCATTACTCATTTCTGCTCTTATAAAAATGAAGTTGGGCTTAAGACAACAAAGCTGCAAGCTTGTCATGGAGATACTTTTTCTTTGGTGTTTTCTGCATTCCAGTGTGAAACAGAATCATTTCAATGACATAAACCCAGGAAGAGAAGTGCTTGCATGTCCTCCTTTGTGTTCATCAGTTTTTTTTCGTCTATTTTGGGTCCTTGACCTGTGAAACATCGTCCAGTTAACTTTCTGCATTTGGACAAATATTAGCGTATTATTTGAAATATTAGCGATGCTGTGCTTTTGTCTTCACTCAGTGCAGGAGAGCCAGTGCCAATAAAGGTTGCTGTAACAGATGTTTCATTACCAAAGATGTTGATTACTGCTGTCATGGTCGTTTGGGTTTCGTGCAGATGTTGAGCTCACTGATGCACTTTTTTTCCCCAGAATGTTGTATTGACAGTCTGAAAATTCCCACCCTGTGTCTGGATTGTTCTTGTTTGATAATCTTACTTAAATTGAGAGTCCATGTTGTAGGTTCACTGCAGCAACATCCATTTTCAAATACCGCACTTCGAATCTTTTCCAGATCTTTTATGGGCTTCATAAAATAAAAAAATACTGAATGAAATGCACGCATCTTACCAGCTTTTGGGTGAATTTCCAAATTGTATTTAAGCTCCCAAAAACAGGAAACTGTTTAGAAATGACCAATTCCTGTCGTATTTTTGTTCAGGCCCTGAAATCAAAGCTGAGAGTTTGCATGTTCATCAAATAACTTGAATATGTTTGCATGTAAGTGTAAACAACGAATTGTTTTCAAGTTCCAAAATGTATAGATTTATAATCTGTGTGCAAATATATGTACGCTAAAGTAAGAAAAGGATTTTTGTTCCAAACCATCATCTCATCCCCTAACAGCGACCTCTCTCCCCCTGTTTAAATTCCATTGCTCTCCTCAGTACGGTTAGATCCCCATTTTTATTTTTATTTTTTTAGCTTTAATAATTTTAGATCCAGCTCCTTCACACTGCAGCAAAGGCCCACAGGCAGCCGTGCACTCAAAACCCCTTCAGCTCTACATCCGAGTAAAAATACTACAGTGTGAAAATGGTGCCACTGGAGACCCGCCATTTATTTTTAGTCATATTTTATGTTCTGCAAACTTCAGCCTGTAATCATAACACATTAATAAGAAGCTCTGACCTAGTGTACTGACATACACTTTAATAACTAGTAGAGAAATTTGATTTAATAAACTTCATTCTGTTTGCGTAGTAGCGCAGGCGAATTTATTGGCCTGACACTTTTGTGTCAGGTTCTTGCAGCCGTTTGGACCGATCAGCTCTGCAGCAGAGAAAACAAAGTAGAGCAATCTGGGCTGCCGAGCACTGCTGCTCTATTTCGATACATCAAAATAATGTTGGTATTTTATTTTGAAGTGTTATACGTATAATTAAAAATATCATAAATGCTTGATACCGATCACACTGTTATTTTTATTCACACATTAGGGTAGCGTTTCTGTCGAGCCATCTGTTTGCCACGTTGGTCTGGACTGAAATATCTCAGTATCTGTGTGATGGATTAGACACAATGTGTAATATGCATAAATATTTTCTAGGCAGTGTGGTTAGTCTTCAAGGCTCACCATGAGGTTAACCTTTGTAGCTCTTGGTGACGTGTCTCCATTGGAAGTGCGTGTTGCAAACAACTTTTGTCCGTCAGCGAGGTGTGTATAGTAGAAACCCCACACACTCAGTGCCTGACTGCAGTTCTTTTCAACCTAACTTGGGTGTCTCTAATAACTAATTTTAGAGTCAGAAACAAAACTTGAGATTTCTCCACTGCTGTATTTTCTCCATAGCCAACACAGGAACGTGGGAAATAGTTGTGTTCAATCAGTGCTTTTAGCTTTTTGTGTCTGCAAGTTGGACTACAGTGATGTTTCCTGGAACAATAATATCCGACCTCTGCGCATGTGGTTTGGATAAATCAGTCCAACCTGTCACTGGCACAGCAGAGCAGAGACAGGATGAACTGGGTCATCATTGGATTATCATTTGATATTCATAAGCAGACTTATAGTAGAAAACGAAGTGAAGCTGTTCTCCAGCAATCGGTCAGAGCAGGCGTCTCAGCTGAGCAGCTCACGGCTTATGTGGAAATCTGTGTTTTTATGAAGGCTTAGAAAGTTTTGGCTCAGTGGTGACTGCTGTCACATTGCCCCATTCCTTTGGTAAAAGATAGTGCAGCAGGTGGTGTTAGAGATATTATTTGTGATCGTCACACCATCTTGAGAAATCTGCGTAGAAGGACCGGACACACACACACACACACACACACACACACACACACACACACACACACACACACAGAGCAGTGTACTTCTAGGGTTTGGCACACACACTTCCCACTGCTGCTCTCCTTCGGCGTTGTGCACGCCTTCTGAAGAACCCTCCCCCTCTCCACTCCAGCGTCACTAAAAACAGTCGAGAGCTCGTCAGTGCCATCACCACCACCTGTCCACTCACCTGCCTGGCACCGCCCCTTGAGCTCACTGCACCACCCCTCCCCTGCAGCTGAGCCAGGGACCACACCTCCGCCACTGTCCGTACCCATAAGTTGAATTGGACTGTGTGGATATTTGAACTGTTTGTTTGCATGTTTTTCACGCAGAACTGGGAGAGACTTGCACCCCCCCATGCGGCTCTGTACCCTCGTGGCTATTACCTTTTTGGTAAGCCAGGCTGTTTGCAGTCTCTTTTTAATCCATCTTATATGTGGATGGTACACGTGAAGTTGCCACAGCTGATTCAACTTCTGCTTCAGTTTTTTTAAGGTAGCTGGCTGGGAGCAGACCCTTTAGCAGAGCGTATTTTTGGTGACTCTATTTCTACTTTGCAAGTGGGGTAGGCTGGGAGCTTATTTAGGTTATTAGGTTATATGAATAGCTTCCCATTATTTACTGCATTTGCAGATCATCACTTATTGAAAAGCTTAATTGGGTGCATTTTGAAGTTTGACAATGGGAAGTCATGGTAATTGTGTTCTTGGAAGAGCTGAATGTCTCCTCAGTAGATCACTTTCAGTCAGATGCCACTTTGCTTGAGGACAGCACAGCGAGGACTGCAGATGTGGAAGGAGGGAAAACAGCTCCCTGGCAAGTGCACACACACCCTCTCCCCTCCCTTTCCTTCTCCTCTGCTCCTCTCTCTCTCCATCCCTGCTCTTTGTCCTGGGAACATACCAACCAGAGAGGGTTAAGAGGAGGAGAGAAGGGGGAGGGGTGATCCAGCATGTCAGACAGGGAAGAGGAGGAAAAAAGAGAATAGCATGTGGTGCAGGACACAGAGAGCAGACGGTGAGGTTGCCAGAACAGGACTGAAGAACACATCTTTCTTTTTGTTTTGTTTTTTGGACATTTAAACCAGGTTGTTTCCATTTATGTTTTGCTGCTGCTAGTCAGATTTTCAAAGTTGTGTTGGGTGCCAGCCTCCAGAGAAAGAAGGTTTAAAATTGGGCATCCCAATGGTAGAATGGAAGAGAAGGCAAAATGGAGGAGATGAAAGCTGTCCCGTTGAGTAATCCACCAAACCGGCTTTCATCCTCTAACACCAGCTGCTGATGATATTGTTGCCCCCTCCTCTCTCTTTCTCTCTCCGGATCCCACACTGGGAGTGCTTACACTGTATGTGAAAGAAAGTGGGGAGCTGACATTTACGTCCCGCCAAGGGGAATTGTGCTCCGTGGCGGAGAAACCCAAGCTTGGATGTACATTCTTAGACTTGAGGAACAGAGACTGGACAGGTGTTGGAGCGTTAAGGAGCTGCATGAAGGGAAGGAACGTAAACCAGAGCTGACCTACTGTAAGTATGAGGGCTTTTTCTGCCCTTTCAGTTCTTTCTGTAACAGTGTTCTGCTGCTGCGGTTACAGAGCTGTGCTTCCCCGTTGTCCTTGTGTGCCTGCAGGACTCGTGAAAAAAAGCTTGTGGCCGAGATATCGGTGTGGCACTGCATGCAGAAACCTTTGTTAGAGCGACAGCTGAGTTTAACACGGATCTCCAAGTAAATGTCTTTGGAAAATGATCAACGTGAAAGGGCTTTTCTCTTTCTTTTAGGAATTCCACAGGCCAGCTTTTACAACACTGTAAACAAGAACAGCTGAGGGACAGACCATCCAGTGATATATATTTTTCCCCAGTATGACCATATATAGCACAGCATGACCACAGTGAGGAAACCAGTGTGGGTTTTTGTTGTTGTTTTGACTTTTTTTTGTGTGTTTTTCTTTTGATTTTCATGACATTGATCCAAATCCTTCATGTCAGCCTTGTTGTTATCTGTGGGTAGGTTTTGAACTTAAACCAGTATATCCAGAATTCTTCAGTATTTCTCATTTCCTGTGAAAGGCAGTCTGTTCCTATGCTATTATTCTGGAGCTGTGGTTTTTGAAACCATAGTTTGCCAAGTACTGGCAAGATTGCAGCTGCCTTTGTGGTCACAGGGACAATGTGTGCTAGTGCAGCACAAGTTGGATTGAAAGCGAATTGCAATGTGGCGAGCTGCAGGAAATGCAGAAAACAGGCCTAGAATGGTAGGTAACGTGTGCGGCATGCTTCCCAGTTTGGGTGCATGGGAGCATTTGCAGGTTCTCTTCAAAAGTTCTTAATAAAAGCAGACGTGCTTGCTGAAATGGCAAAACTGCTGCCTTTGTTTTGAAAACCTTCATCACAGCTGAAAATGTCTCTGGGGTGCTCACTTCAGTTCTGTTGTTTTTCAGCTGGGAGCCAACCTGCAGTTCACTTACCCCCAGCCTCGTTTATTCAGTAGATGCTATCTGTAATTTCTACATGCTGTCAGCAGAGATGATCATCGGGGACTTGGGAATCACAGCCAGGGTCTCTCTAACCGTTGTCATCATAGTTTGAGAAAGTGTCTTTCTGGGAAATAAAACAAAAGTCTGTGTTTTGTTCATACACAGTGTGAATCATATTAGGTGTAATGTTCTAGAAACTAGTGTTGAAGTGGTTTTGCCATTATTAGTGTACAAAACTGTAGAGAGAAACAGACATGTAGTCTCACCGCTCACCGTGCCACAGATATTTTACTGGTGTTCCCCTGTGGTAACCAGGAAATCAGCATCTAGCTGAATTACTGCTACCTTCTGATGATAAAGACCTATTACATCATATCATGCACTAGTAAAAAAAAACAGGGAAAATATATTTAAAAAACATTAACAAACCATAGAAATAATAAGACTGTTTGAGTATTTAAAAGATTTTGGAGCCATTGTCCTGCTATAGGGAGGCTGCTGCCTTTGTGCTTGGTCTGCAGCTTGGTTTAGGTGTTTGGGAGATATCAAAGTGATATTCACATGAATCACAGGGCCCGAGGTTTCCCAGCAGAACAGATCATCAATATATTCAATTCACCAGTCAGATTTTGTTGTTGTGGTTAATGTGACAGCTGCCTGGAAGTTAAGAAATCCTTCGCTTTGTGTTTACTTTGTGTTATTTTCTGAGCATGTTAGTATTCTGGCTTCAAACCCAACAGATCTGACTCTAAGCTTGGAGTTTATTCCTCTTTTTACCGGCCTTGATTTGCTATACAATAGATTTTAGCTACATAAGCCTCTGTGACTTATTGTAACCCTGCTATTGCTGTGCTGGCATTACTTTGCAGTATTGTTTGTTTCTCAGGTAATATTAGCTGCTGTATGTATATCCCTGCCACAATCAAGGTGATCCTGAGATTGCCACTGAGAGGCATGATGTTCTCTTTGTTCACAGTATCATCTTCTTTACATAACATTTTTTTTAACCTTTAAGTGTTTTGTGACCAGAAAGTTCCTCATCATCCCAAATTGAGTCGTAACCGTTCACATGCACATAAATGTATTGCAGAAACAGCACAGAGCCTTTCGTGTGCTGGATGGAGTCCCACAGTTTGCATGACAACACACTCGGATATTGCTAAATCAAAAAGTTCCACAGTGACTGCACCCTGAAGCATTTCCAAAAGAACTTTGGGTGCAAAATATTGATGCTCAGCAACATCATGTGGAACAACTTATAATCACACATACACACCACTTGCTTAAGAGCAGAGCAGAGTAGCACTTTAATGTCCCTGAGAGGCAATTTGGCTTATACACAGCAATCAGTAATAACAAATACATACAAGCACAGCAATAAATTGAAATAAACAGTGAACGCAAAATACACAAAAACTGAAAGAAGCCAGAAACCAGACAAAATGGCTTTTGTTTAAAAAGCCAGTACCTGATGGATTGAATGACCTCATGTCTTTCCTTTTTATTGCTGAGAAACAACTTTACCAAACAAACCCTGACAGTAACAGTCACATAAAAGTCACTAAGACAAAAGACTGCATGGAGCAGTATTATGGGGTTGGATAGGATAAAGAATGACCTCATATGTATAACTGCCACTTCTAAGGAAGTAGAACCTCCATCAAGTAAACTGAACTTATCCAAAAGGCGGCTTTTAAATTTGCAGCAGTGCTTTCACACTTCCTGCATTTTCTGTTTTTTGTCAGATTGTGATCAACAGATCATGAAAAAAACAAATCTTCAAAATAAAGAATACTTTGATAATGACATTGATGAATCATTTATAAACACTAAAAATGTTGTCAGGTTAGACGATACAGTCATACTGGTGACACTAGTGTCCTAGTTCTAAGTTGATAACAGCCTGTTTTATCGATTGGTCCATGTGTGCAGTCCAGACCAAAATACTTTTAAAAAGCCAGTAGATCAATACCACGTCTCGCCCTGGTCCAGTCACCACTGAGCAGCTGGACTTTAGATGGGTTTTTATGTTGTTTTTGTTGTTGTTTGTGTGTTTTTAAGCAGTGTGAGCAGCCGGTGACACGCCATTCATTTTTACACCATCAGCCCAGTTCGTGATAACTTTGCCAATTTATTACTTAGCAAACTAAGTATTTCCTGATACCTGGAAAACCAAAACTTGCATCAGCCTCAGATGATTTCTGTGAGGCCAGGTGATTAGCCAGATTCTGCATTGTCTGACTCAAAACATATAGGATCATATCTATGCTTTATCATCTAAGGAGGCTTTCCTTAACTAAAGCAGAGAAAACACAAAGGAAAAGGAGAACGTGACCAGTTTTTGGATAAATTGTCATCCTCTTCCTCCTCCTCACCTCAAGCCTGATCTCCTGAACTGAAGTCAGGTTCAAACATACGAAAATGTGCGTAAACGAGCTCATTGATTCCCGTTGTTGTCAGCCAGAGCTGTTGGTCCTACAGCAGCCACTGTAACTAGGATTAACTACTGACATCTATTGGTTTTACTGTAACAGTTGCATGCAGCCTTCTTTGTCTTTGGGTACCCGCAATCTCTCTTTTTGTGCCCATCACCACCTCTTCTCTAGATTTTTGTTGCTGTTTTTCACTTGAGTTGTATTTTTACATGATATTGAATCATGCTAATCAATGCTAACAATCCAAGATCAAAAGTATTGACAGAAATACTCTTCTTTTGTTTAGTTCTGACTCCGATGTTAACAGGTTAATCGAAGGTAGCATTTTACTTTACTATCATGAAAAACATTAAATGCTGATGTTAACATGAACACTTTTAGTAGATTTTTTTTTAAAAAACAGTTGAAAATTTCTCCACGTCCCATCCACGTTTGGGACCTCTTTCTCCTGTGGACTTGTTCCAAAAGTGCATCGCTGTGTTTTTGGGTATTAACTTCCAAGTACAGTTCAATTTGTTTTTGTTTTATTAGCTTTTATCCTTTTCAATGCTTTACTTGTAAACAATTCCCTTGCTTTTATTTTGAAAGTTAAGTGGCGCTAACCAGCTAACCTTGGCTGTTTCCTGTCTTCTGTTTCCCTCTTTCGAGGCTGACCAGTCAATATTCAACAACTGTATTAAATCAAACTTGCTTTAATGGGATCCAGAACACTTCCATGTGTTTTCATCCCCCGCACTGGCACAATGACATTGTTCCGACAGGCTCTGTTTAGTGGACCCACACAGCACATAAATACCCTCGATCTCAGTTTTTATGTCTGCTGTTGTGAAAGCAGAACTTTTGTTTGTGTTAACACAAAATGCAGATCTAACATAATGATGCAGCAAATGGGATAGAAGATAAAAATGTTTCATGAGCGGGTCACTTACTCTTTCACAATTTCACAGTTAATACAAAAGTTAAAAATTTGTTTTTTTTAATTTGTATTTTACAAAATGTAATCACTTTTTTATTCAAAATAAGAGTGTCTGCAAACTTTTTCAGTTTTCTCAGTCGTACAACTAATTCCTATCAATAAATCAGCAACCAAACCTCCCTGCAGTAGACTGGCAACCAAAGACCAGGCATAGATTTGGGGAGAATAGAAGTGCCACATAATGGCATTGACCTGGTATTCATTCACATTTGCAAGTACAGAACGTAATGAATATATATTCATTCTTTATGTTCTGTATTTATTTTTATTCTGACGTGGAGACAAATGATTCATAGATGGATGGATGGGCTGCCCTGAAAATGCTGTTTTAAGTTCTGAACTTCCTGAATCTCTGCAGTGGAGCCAGTGATTGCAAACATTAGCACAACTATCTGACATGATAGCTTCTCCTATGGGAAATAGAGCAGGTTCAAAAGCACCAGCTCTTATATAATGCAAGATTAAAACACCTGTTCAACTTTTCTTTGTATCACTGGTATAAAAGAGGGATTGGGAAACCACATGAGGCTGTTTCATTAAATGGCTAGTATCAAAGAAGAGACAATAACAGTATGTTGAACACAAAGACGTGCGGTTTTGAACAATTAAATCTGTTCAACCAGTCTTCCCTGCCTCAGAATAGACTGGTGGGATGGCAACCTGTCACCATGGCTACGCAAATTATGTCATAGTGGCAATGTGCACTGGAAGACCCCAATTATGAGGTGTCTCTGCATACAAGACCTAGTGCCAGATGATATGACAACATGTGCTATAAATTTGGTGAATACCGTTTCTAGTGTTAGGCTGTTCTTACACACTTTTCATATGATTTTTGCAAATTTACCTCCTATAAGATATTTGGCTACCTGATAGTACCATATCACCCCAATAGAGTACTTTGCTCTTAGCGAGCACTTACTATATTCCATCAGCATGTTGGCCGTTGCCTCTGTTCACTTGGAGCTCATAACTTTAATTATCATTATATCCTTTTATTTCCAGGATCATAATTTACATCAATTGTTTGAATTTGTCTGACAGATGTTGTATCTCGGGTTCAGCTTGAGATCCTGAGAAGTGCTGGAGCTTAGCTTTAGGACTGCTGACGCAATCCAGGAGTGAGCTACATTCCCATAAAGAAACACTGAAAAAGAACCTCTGGTTCTCTTTGCAACCACACTCAGTATCTCACTATGGGAAGCACCTTGTGGCGTAACCAATAACAGAAGCTCCACTACCACCACATCTTTCTAAAACAGACCAATCACTTCAAGGACATGGAATCCCCCTCCCCCTTTTATAATAGCCCCTGGTTCCACACCAGGTACTCACTTTCTTTCCTGTGAAGATCATTAGAGTGGTCCTGGACCATAGAGCATGACATGCATTGCCAGAGGTTACAGTTTGCAATGAAACCATCCAGGTTCAATAGCACGGCATGTTCATTGGGTGCAGGGGGAGCTGAAAGGGCTTTGGACAGCAAAGTTTCTTCTCTTGTAGGCTGAAGGGCAGGAAGCAATGCACTGGAAAAGATAATGAATGGATACCTAAATGGATTTATGTTCCCTCAATTCTCACTTCAGCAAATACAAATTCATAATTTTGAATGCCCTTTAGGGCATAGTCTAAGAATAGCAGACCCTCTTTTTCAGACTGGCACTCACCCTTGGGGTTTTCTCCAAGTATGTTAAGGCAACTCTGAACCCTTGGCAGGCGGCAGGGCTCAGTGTGTTTGTATATTTGAAAGATTTTCTAGTATGTGTGAAGAGGCACTGGAGAAAAACACCCAGGCACTATTATGCAGCCTGTCTGGCTTGATTTTCATCATCAATTGTATCAAGAGTGTGCCGTCTCCCACTCTGAATATTAAATATCTGGACCTTGAAATGAACAGTTTCTTTTCAGGGTTTTCTATCGAGAGGTTGCATGAAGAAAATTTTCCTGCACATTGCTCTGTTTCCCAAGGGAACCATGGTCTCTATTTCTTGCTGCTCCTGAAAAATTGTCATGTCTCGGTCAGGACAGAATGCAACAGTGGTGGTGTATATAAACTGTCAGGGATGCACTTGTTTCGTGACATTACACAAGCTTTCTTTCTGCCTGATTATGTGGAGCAGCAAGCACCTCCTGCCGACTCATGTTCCTGGTGTGTTGAACACCAGAGCAGATTTGCTCTCCAGAGGGAAACCACTGTACGGGGAGTGGATGCTCAACCACAAAAAAGTCCATCAGCTGTGGGTAACGTTCAGACAGATGTCCATAGATCTGTGTGTTTTCATGCAATGCAAACAATGTCCTTTGTTCTTTAAGAAATGAGGGAGTGTTCTTGAAGTGACTGGTGTGTATATTAAACAGGCATAGTGGTAGTAGAGCGTCCATGACTGGTCATGCAAGTGGAGCTGGGTCTTCAGAGAACTGGGGTTACCCTGGTAACCAAGCATTAATGAATCCCTGTTTTTTTTTATAAGAGAGTGAAGCATTTCAACAAAACTTCCCTACTTGCTTGGTCACCGAAAAACGTGCTTAGAATAAGTATGGAGGGGCTGGTCGGCCATCCTAATATATGGGGCAGAGCCTTGAGTGTAGCTCAGCAGGTCACTGGTGCTTCTGTAGTTCATCATGCCAAAGCAGTTCTCTGTAGAGAAAGATGTAACGTTAGAAAAAGAAATGAACTGACTTCCGTTAACTGAGGACCGAGGTCTACTATTACAAGTTTGTGTGTGGATGGCACTTTGATATGGCCCAAGCCCACAAAACTACTCCTGAAACCATTCATGAGCCTGCGTTTGTCACATATGTCAGGCAGAGATGCATATGATAAAACAAGGCAAGATAAACCAATACTTTTTAATCATATTTAAAGAACCACAGTTGCTTGAAGTAACCCATGTTATGCTCATCGAATGCCTCAGACCTTCTCTTTGTTTTTCAGCTGTCCCTTGGCGATGAACAAAGCGAAGTGCCGCGGAATGGCTATGAATCTAAGGAGCTGGTGTACTTGGTTCATATTTACTGCCAGGTAAGACTGCAAACTCCTGTGCATTGGTGGTGCATTAGTGTGTGTATGTAAAACAAAAAACAAACTTGGCTGTGGGAAGTCTTTATTGTTCAAGCTCGGGTCCTCTACCAGAGGCCCAGGAGCTTGAGGGTGCTGCATAGCATCTTAGCTGTTCCCAGGACTGCAGTGTTCTGGACAGAGATCTCAGATGTTGTCGATGGGATCTGCTGGAACCACTTGCCCAGTTTGGAGGTCACTGCCCTAAGTGCCATCACCAGTTTGTCCATCTCTATCTGGAAGTCCCAAATGATCTTAGCTTGGTCATTCTTAACCACCCTAGGGGGCACATTTCATTTTGACCTTGTGATTTCTAGGCCATACTCAGCACATGCTTTACTGACAGGCTTGTTCCTGAGCTGCTGCTGTTTCTGTGCCGTCTTTCAGTCTCAATATCATCCATCATTCCATCTGCCGGTGGCACATGCTGTGAGAAAGTGTAGTGACTACACTGATATAAAACCAATAAATTATACCTGCTTTAAATTTGACTGTTGTTGTCTCTAACTTTGCACAGTGATGAAGCATTCCTTGTCATTTTGGATCAACTTCTAAAGTTCCCATTCAATTATTTTTTTTTTAGATAAACTTCAGTAATGTATGCCAAGTCTTCTCCACTATGTCAAAATGGCAACTTTTCAATCTAATTTTTGAGAATCAGATGATATTTGGCAAGTTGTGTGGGTGCTGAGCAACTATTGTTGGTCTGGTCAGTCCTGTGCTTTGAGGCACTATGTGCTGGCACACAATGGGACTAGCTTGATGGAGATATTAGCTTCATATAAACCTGAACATATTTATTTATTTATTCTTTGTACTGCAGTCACTCAACTTTTTAAGTGTGTCTTATAATTTGTATAACGATGCACAAACCACATAGGCTCCTGTTTAGCCGAACACATACACCTCAAATGTTGAATAGCACCTGTTGAGATATCAGCAGACTTCTCCCTCTCAACAGGTCATTTCTGAAATGCCTAAGCTGTTATCTGAAAGAAATCAAAGTTATGTAGGAAATGAAAAGAGCTGTGGATGAATGCCACAGCTGGGAGAGTGATTTGAAGAATGTGGGAAGGAAGGCTTCACAGTTTAAATCCTTCGACTCATTTTCAGAAAGAACTAGAAACGGGTTGTTGCATTTTTTATGGAGTATTTTTATTTTTTTACTTTGACTGAAAAATCTAAATTTCAAAGCTAATTGGCTAAATTTAAGAAAAGCACTGATTTTATTTAAAATTAATTGAAAATTTACAAATCTTTACACAGCTGGATTCAACCAGAGATATGAAGTACAGCAAACAAACAGACGTGCAAACCAGATGCTCATAAGCTTTGCCTTGTGACACATTTTTATTCCAGTTTCATGCATTCAAATGTACAGATTATCTTCAATTTGCAGCACCATGGCAATGGCACACAAGTATGTGGCGGGGCACTTGGAAATTGTAACTACTTAAAGTCATTGGAATTACTGCTAAATCTACACTAACCCTAACCCCAGTTTCAGTTCCACAAACCCAGATAGGTGGGTTAACTTGGAGAAGCATTTGTAAGTGGGACAGGGAAGCCAAGTTCCCCAAGCCAACAGAGCTCTCCCAGTGGCATCTTTCCCAGCCAGCTCTTTAAAACAGCGCTGGAATCAGTGGGCTGAGTGTTGCACTGCAGTCCCACTCGTGCAAGTCCTTGCCTCAAAGACAGTTTTTCTAGGCCAGATCAAAGCAGAAGACTTTTTTTGAACACTAGTTTCTCTGAGAGGGTTTTTGAGGTTTCTTGTTGTTTAAAACAGAAATAGCCAATACACGGAGCAACTGTTATTTAAGTTGTTATTTAAGTTAGATTTCATTTAGTGGTTTGGAAACAAAATTATTCTATTATTTATTCTACAAGCGAGGGCTGGATAAGGTGTCGATGATCAGTGAATACTTTTTAATACAAAGTAGACAAATCTGTGGGCGACTTGAGCCCCTTTTTAGATTTTTTAAAACATTTTTTTAAATCTTAGATACTCTTCCATTGATTTAGAGGAACAGATAATTTGTTTCCATGTTTTATCAGTCTGTTTATGAGGAACGTTTGTAAAACGGTGTACAGACTTGGCCTTTTAAACTCTAACAAGACAAACAATGAAGTGCTACATATATAAGAACTCTTTATCATTTGTTGCAAATTGCATGTAAAATGTTTCCTACTCTCAAGCTTATGTTGTATCTGACAGCTAAGCTCTGCTTTTTATCATTTGAATTTAACCTTAGCCCAATTTAATAGAAATATGTATCCCTTCAGTCAACTGTTTGTGTTCTCTCTTCTTTTTGGCGGTTACGCTTGCATTGTTCCGAAGGGTCGAAGTTGGATTGTGAAGCGCAGCTATGAGGATTTTCGTGTCCTGGACAAACACCTGCACCTCTGCATCTACGACCGACGCTTCTCACAGCTGCCTGAGCTGCCTCGATTGGACAGTCTGACTGATCAGTCTGAGGTATTGGAGCATCCAGGGACTGTGAGCAAAATCAGTGCCTTATTTTGATCAACACCCTCAAGGCTTATTATTTTTACATTATGTATGCAGAAACTGTAGATTTGTGGAAACCTGTATGGCTTAAATCCCAAAGTGATTTGTAGTCTTGCTGTTACAGACTTTTATCAGTATTCTGAGCCAGACTCAAGCTTAGATCAGAGAATAATAATAATAATAATGGATTGCATTTATATAGCGCTTTACAATTCCACTATTCATTCACTCTCACATTCACACACTGGTGGAGGCAGCTACAGTTGTAGCCACAGCTGCCCTGGGGCAGACTGACAGAAGCGAGGCTGCCATATCGCACCATCGGCCCCTCTGGCCAACACCAGTAGGCAGCAGGTCTTGCCCAAGGACACAACGACCGAGACTGTCCGAGCCGGGGCTCGAACCGGCGACCTTCTGGTTACAAGACGAACTGCCAACTCTTTGAGCCACGATCACCCTTAGAATTCATTGTCATGAGGCATTAATATCGATAGTAGGAAGCCGTGGTTTACATGGTTTTTACATGACAGAACTTTGATCTCAAACATTCTGCTGATCAAAGTTTTACTGTTTTATAATGTCTCAATTTGGGGAATTGTGGTACCAGAAACTATAAAGCTAAATATCCCTTGTAACATTAGGTCAGAGCTAAAGTCATTTCAAGTTGTTTGTGTACTTTTATGCAGACCTCATCATTAGCTGGAAAATGTGCTGCCTTTGTGAACACATAGCAAAAGCAAGCAGACTTTAAACCATTAAAAGGGATCTTTAACTATAATGACTTGTTTTGGCAGCAGACTTTGAAATTTACTGTGTTTGTAATGAATTGTTGCACTAGTAAATGGCACTATTGTGAAGTAAATGTAATGACACTAACTGCTCTCTGTGTTTTTGTCCATGTTTAGTCAGTTTCCCAGATGTTGTTGGCTTACCTCTCCCGGCTCTCAGCAATTGCTGACAACAAGATCAATTGTGGGCCTGCCCTCACGTGGATGGAGGTAAATACACTTCCTGTAAAAGAATAATTTAACTAAAGGACTGCTGAAGTTACACATAACCATCTAGTATTTATTGATATAGATAAAGTAAATATTATCAGGGACTTCAAACATTCATAGGTATTACTTTATTCCTATCAATTGTAACTTAAGCCCTGCAGGTTGTCTTTGAACCCTTACACATTTTCAGTCTGGAAGCACCAATAGAAACATATTTAGTGCACTCTTATATTAGCATTTGTTAGCTGATGGCTGCTTCTGTTAACCTGACATGTAAGTTTTGGGTTTGTGTTTTCATCAGGTGGACAATAAGGGGAATCATCTGCTGGTTCACGAAGAATCGTCCATCAATGTTCCAGCGATTGCTGCTGCTCATGTCATAAAGCGCTACACAGCCCAGGCCTCAGACGAGCTGTCCTTTGAGGTGACGGTCACGCCTTTTTCCTTTTTAATAGAAACAGATCTGTAGCTTCAACCATGTCACATACATGAATGAGAGATGGGGGAACATGATGTACTTTCTGTTTTTGTCCACTGCACCCAGCTCTCACTTGTGACTCCTTGTAGCCGTTGCCATATAAAAGTCTGGGCAATGGCTTCCACAGAACCTGATGGTTGTGAATCATTCTGTTAATATCAGCTCCTTCACTAGCACACACAGAAGAGTGAGCTCCAGGAAGCTTGAGCCATCAAAGTGCTGTGGAGAACAGTTAGGTTACTGATGGGGCGAGGCATCACACACAAGCCTCAGCTTCATTAGCTTGCTGCCAGGAGAAAGTCCCTGATACAGAGATGATCCAAAGGTTGGCGATGAAACGTGTTTAGGCAGGTTAATATGGTTAATACTTGTTTTCCTTATAGCACTGCAACAAGGTGGTTCTTGCATCTGACTAAGATGCCTCCTGGGTGCTTTCTGTGTGAGGTGCCTACCAGGAGGAGGCCACAGATAGACCTAGGAGACATTAGAGAGATTCTATTGCTTGGTGGGAGGTGACGGCTGGGGAGAGGGAGGTCTGGGTTTCCCTGCATAGGCTGCTGCCCCTGCAACACCCCAGTTAAGCAGAAGATGTATGGATGTTGTCTTTAAAGGACAAATATACATATATGTAGAGAGTTGTCTCTGTGTCATTAGCTTCAGTAACTCAGTGTAGTCTATTGTTGCTTTGCTTTCATTTATCTCTGACTAACTGGTGTAACTTTGTATGATGTAAGATAAATCACGGTGGCGGGGTGTGTTCTGCGATGCCGTGCAGGGAAGGCGGACGCACCTGCACGGCATCTGCAATCATGCCCCGCCGACTTAAATATTGCACTGGGTCCTGTGTTTGGTGTTTATGCGTACGGCTGGCAGCAGGAGAGCTGCAGCCGTTGAGTGTACTGTTACAGCAACCGTGTGTGCGAGAAATAAAGTATGCTGCAAAGCATGTTTGGGTCTGCCATGGTCATTCACAATCACTTTTATTACAACAGCATGTGACTGCTCCCTCTCCAAAAGCTGTACTGGAGTTTCAAACTTTTTTTTAAAGCTGTATTAAATTGTGGAAATAAAGATTTCTACATGCTGATTCCCTAAACAGTAAAAAGTGACTGTCCAGTGACTTACACCTTAAAATTCTTAGTAGACCCATGCTGTGTTACTGAGGCAAAACCCCGATAGAGCTAACAGCTTATGAATGCTTGTTTTGTCGATGACTAGTATTAGCGCACACTCTCACTTACTCTGTGTCAAAATATGAGAGTGAATTCTTTACACCTATTTTTTAAACTGGCTTTGTAGCAGTTAATGTTACACAGATGGTGATACAAGAGGAAAACAAACTGAAACAGCAATAAAGATGCCTTCGGTCCAGATATTACCAGTAAATAAATATGAAAACTGAGTAGGTGTTTGTTTTTTTGTCTTTCAAGACAAGCTTTTCAGCTCTAAACAATCCTTACTAAATATGCACTTGTAAGAGGAAGTCAGCTTAGATGTATTGTCGTTTCAGTTATAACAATCATTGATGTCAGCTTGTTACTCTCTGCAGGTTGGCGACATCGTGTCTGTGATTGACATGCCCCCTAAAGAGGACACCACATGGTGGAGGGGCAAGCATGGTTTTCAGGTACGCTGCTCACAAAGCACATTGAAACAAACTCGCACGTTCTTTCCCTCTGGCTGTAAACTTTTGATATGACTTGTATTTGAGGTTTTCAAGGACAAGGAGCTTCTTTGTAAAGTAAACTTCAAATATTTAAGAGTCTGCTGAAAGGCAAAGGGAGATACAAATCCACCTTCATGTGAAGCTTTGGGGGAGATTACATGAGTTAATTCATATTCCTACGCTGTGTGCATATATAGTCAGTCATGTGCTGTTCATGGTTTTATCTTTTTTCATGACACTGCATGATTTTCTCTTGGTACTAAAAATATTGCATGTTTCGTGAAGAGAAGATAAAACCATGAACAGCACATGACTGAAGTTAAAGGAGCTGTGTGTAACCTGGCAGTCACAGCTGTTAGAAAACTGCAATGGACATTGTCAGAGTGTTTATATTGAGTCTAAGTTGACTGATGAGACAAAGCAACCAATGCTAGATACATGTTGTGTAGTTGGCTAACCCCGATATGTTGGCTGTTACTGTAAGAAGCAAGTATTAGCATGTATATTTACCTTGTGCAATTGATTTACTGATGCCTGAAATCAAGACTGTTTGATGTTACACAGAAGTTAGTACACAAGTAGGTATAATGCATTAGCTGTTAGCAAGCTAGCTAACTAGCATTAACACTAAGACTTAATTTTGCTAGTGGCAGAATTAGCTAGCTGTCTCTTAGCTGCAATGTAAGAATATATGTGATGCCATTCTTAGCATATATAATGTAAAGAATAACTTAGGCATTCCATTTTCAAATTACGTTGTATGCTAATATTCACATAAAGTAATTTAAAGAATTGATTTGCTAAGTAATCAAATGGAGCATACTATGGTGTTGTTAGCATAGCTGTTATTGGACACATGTTCATACTGTTAAAGGCCTATGTCATTCTACAAATGTCATTAAAACTTCATTAACTAAACAAACTGCTTCCATATTAATAGCATTTGGCTCCAGCTTCATGGATCCACTTAGCTCTTATTGGCTACTGAACTAATTGGCGTTATAAAGAGGGCATTGGCACATTCAAAATTTCTTAGTTTTCACTCACGGAAAGCACAAACCTGTTGGACAATATATACTAAAGAGCAGGCAATATTGTAAGAGGCATAAACACTATAAAAAGCAGTGCGGAGGTCCTGTTCAGTTAATGGAGGTAAGGTACCAATCAGCTGCTGCTGCCCAAGTTAAAATACCTGTCAGTCAAAGTAGTCACAATACTAATGAAGTTAGTCAAAAAGCTTGCTTAATCACTATTTAACATGAATCCTATCAGTCTAAGAAAACACTTAAATCGGCAGTTGTATTTTGAAATGAAGGTCATCAATAACACAGGAGAACAGTATGCCCACTGTGTTTGTGTGTATGAAACTTTTACCCAGACAAGTGTATACAAAACACTCTGGGCAAGATTTGCTAAGTGGGTGTTCAGGTGTAAAGGAGGCCAGCATTCAAGCCAAACAGGGGGCTGCGTTGGTGGTGCTTAACTGGTGAAACAGTGAAAATGATCTAGAAATTATTTCATTAATGCGCTTAAAAGAAGACACCAAAGCCCGATGTGGAAGTTTATAATACTAATTTTACAGCAGTTGCTTTTCCAGGTTTTTGATAGGTCACATCATTGGCTGGAAGATGTTGCCTTACGCCGAGCTCGGCCTTCTGCCTGACAAGTCTTTATTTTTGACAGATCCCCCAACATTATCACCCCCGCTGCTTCTCCTGACTGGCTCTGTCCAAATAAATGCAACACCCCAGGCAACAGTGGGTGCAGTGTGATAGTTTATGTCTATGAAAGGATCTGGAACAATCCCCACATACCCACATGTATAGTTTTTGTTTCCTGACCATAACCAGATCCTATTGTGATTACAGCGATGAGGAACTAATTGTTCCTCATTTAGTTTGAGAACCTATATTTTAAATGTTATGTGATGTTGGTGAACAGTCCAGCCCTAGCAGGATGTTTACTGATCATTTATGTTTAACTAGCTACAAATAACTAGCTTCCTCTGGATTACAGAGTTTCTGAACACTTGAACACATGTAGGCTGGTCTATACTTATAGATGTTTTATATGAATGAGAGGTTCACTCAGTTTGTCACATTTGAACTTTGTTAACAGTAAAAGCAAAGTGAAACTCAAATCTAGGATGTCTTGGTAGAACTGATGGCTGATGACACCACCAGTAGGGGGCAGTTGATGATGCCAGAAGTGGCCTGTTTGTACCACTAATACTCCTGTGTTTTATTGTATAATGTAAACTTTAGGTTAAAATCCATAATGGGTAAAGAGCAGCTCCCCCCCCCAAAAAAAAAAGAAAAAAAAAAAAAAGATATGCAGAGTAAATGTCGAGTGAACAGTAAAACTCCCTTGGAGGATTTCAAACACCAGGTAGTGATGCAGGAAGGCAGGAGAGTGTGAGGAGAGGGAGGCATGTTAGTTTGCATGTCACAGCATAGGGTGTTGTGTGCTTTAACTAGCTTGCAAGCTTTGTTTCTTACTGTCCGCATTCTTTCAGATTTAAGAGCAACAAAACAGAGCTCATGGTTGTTGGTCTTACTTTTTTATCCTGTCACTGAATTGAAGCCTTCCTTCTCCTTTCCGTCAGGGAATCTTATTTAGAATAGGCTACTGTGCCACTATGCCACATAGGCTACTGCAACATGTCCAAAACTCTGCTATCAGGGTTCTGACGCACATTTAACTGGTTTCCACAGTCTGGTCCACCTGGGCTGGCCCACAGTAAAATCCTCAATGACAGTTTCTCTCGACATGGCATTCAGTCTTTGAAACTTCACTGCTCTGACACTGGGTGGCTTTTAATTCCTCTTTACAGGCTTTGTAGCTCTGTAAACTACAGTCACAATTGGGAACACAGTGACTATGTACAAATGGAGTGTTGATGTGCAATGAACTTGCAATTGTATTGTTTTTCTTTTACCCCCATCCGTAAAAGGCTGATGGGAGGATATTGTTGATAACTTGAACGAGGTGATGTAGGAGTTTCAAATTGATACCTTAGGTGTACGTACGAGGAGGCTGAGGGATAGCACTGTCAGGTTGCTGGTTGGGATTGAATGGGCTCAATACATTTGAAAGTGAAAGTGAAATTCCTGCGAATAAGATAATCCTTTATTAGTCCCACACCTGGGAAATTTTGGGGAAATGGTGACGTGGTTTCTCCAGGATGCTGGTTTAATTGCAAGATACTATAGGTGCTCTGCAACCTCGCTTTTATGTTCAGTAAGAATACAGTGAGAATGCATCCAGCTGGAAACCAGCTGGTTCTAGTTCCTTTTTAACACTGACATGTGTAGATGAGTTTTGCTCAGTCTATCTGCATGTATAAAGTCAGAGTTAGGCCGCCATCGTTTGGAGAGAGTGCCACCCACCAGGTGACGTGTGCAATTGCCTTGTGATTGAAAGGATTCACCCAGAGGCTGAGCATGCAACACCCTTCGTTGTTGAATCCCATAACTGCTTCCAATTGGTCAGCAAATGCAGAAAAAAATCAGTGCAGTCATCAACCAACAAGGCGGTTTGCCATCCTGTTTTTAATCTGAGTGTGTCTGAGTCATAAACAGACCCTTTTGAATCCCACTTTTTCCAGACTGCCATGTAGTCTGACCTGCTAACATTATTTGCACTGTTTTGTTTTTTTGTATCCTTGGGCAACCTGAATGTCTATTTTTGCTAATTAAAGTTAATGTGATCATATTCAAATGTAAAACCTGCTACAAACCTAAATGACCCACTGTAATGATTTTATCTGAGTTTTGCTTCAGTTTAGAAGGGAAGTGTTTATGTAACGTGATGACAAAATGGTAAAAATCAGCCATAAATCATATAACTGATATGGCAACCACTCCTTAACATCTCTACGCCCTTGGGTGCCATTATTGTCTTCTAAAATGTGATTGTCTTTCCTCCCACCTCTCTCTGTGCTGTAACTCTTTCCAGGTTGGCTTCTTCCCCAGTGAGTGTGTGGAGCTCATAAATGACAAAGTGCCACAGTCCATGACCAACTCAGTGCCAAAACCAGGTACTTATTCTCCTCTTAAACTATTAACAGGAAATGTGTTAGAAGGGCGTTATCACTGATGGCGGTTAATGTCTCACTGATATCGCTGAGGTTTCAGGAAAGAGTTCGATCTGTGGTGAGTGATTTGACTTTGGGTATATATTAGTGTGCATGCAGTGGTCTAACAGACTCTTTGGGTCAGTTTAATGATTTGGGTATTAAAAACAATAGATCCTTAGTGAATATTCTCACATTATTTGATCCTTTTACAATACAGCAGAGGAAAAAATATTTATTGGTAATATTGTAGTTGATACTTTTAATCTAAAATGAAATGGAACAATAAGAACTCTGTTACAGACGTCTAATATATAAGCAGGTTATGATTTTACTGTGAAAGGAAGCCTGTAATTCTGACACATGATCAGCTGAAAGAGGCCTTTACTCATGATTTATGACTCAGCCATATGCAAATCCTCTGCAAATAACTGCTAATCTATTGCTGTCCAGAGCAAACAGATAAGCTCTTTAGCACACTCCAGAGAGTGTCAAAGACAAGTGTATAACACAAACCCTCTCAGAATCAAAGAGAGCACTCGACAGTGTTTTTAGCGGCTTGAGCTAAACATTGTCATCAGAAATAGCTGCTCAGATCCTATTGCTGTAAGATGTCTTGAATAAATCCACATCACATGCTCCAAATTTAAACATTGATTCAACCACTATGACTCAGCGTCACAGCCAGCCCGCTGGCATTGGGTTGGGCAAGTGGAGCTGCTTTTCCAAACCATACCAAAGCCTCATTCTGGGGTCTCTATTAAGTGAGGACACAAGACAAAAGAAGAAATTGAAGAAAAATAAAGTTAAAGTAGAGAGGGTGGTTATTGCTTGTGGACTTTCTGGAGCTTTTCGATGCCCATGTTATCTGATGTGCAGCTCAAGTATCAAGCATAATGTTGTTGATCCTTCCAGATTGTGACTAATACCAAATGGATCTTGTTGCAGTGCACACACAGCACTCTGTTCAGTCCGAGGCTAGACTGTGCCTGCTGTCCCACTCCCTTGCTTTTAAGAAATATCTCAATGCTTGTTGCTGTTTTTTGTTGTTTTTGTTTTTTGCATGAGCCCTATTTCTGATATCAGAGTATCTGCACGTGGTCAGGAACTTGATTTTGATATAGACACCAGATTTTCCTCTTATTGTTGATTAATTCTTCAATGATTGGGTTTCTGTTCAGTGTATGAGCTAAAGTAGGGCTGTTCGATATATATCGGATGACGATATGAAAACGTTCATATTACGCTATCGTTTGTTTCATGGTGTCGCAACATAAACTGTTTACAGCAAAATTTTATATTGTTTTGATGGTCACTGTAGTGCCTATATTAATTTCTTAAAGTTCTCTCTTTCTCTTAAATTTAAAATAACCACACTACGGACGGACAAGCGACTGTTTTTATGATTTGCTGTTAGCAACAATGACGGGAAACCCAGCGTGTGGCTCCGCAGTCCGCTTGTTTTTCCACATAAACCTTTCACAATAAAGCTGAAGATCCTGTTGAGATTTTTCAAAATAAACTGAAATGATGACAAACAGAAGGACCAGTCAAAACTAATCGAGGACCTAACGGTGCGTTCACACTGAACGCGATAGACGCGACCAGAGCTTCAGGTTTACATGTAAAGTCAATGAAGGAGCACGATGAAGCGCGACTGGGGGTTGCGCGAAACTTCAGAAGTAGATTTGCGTCGCGAAAACGCTTTTCTGCCTGATTTGCACAACCAAGTAGCTCAACTGATGCGTTTGAAGCGCAAAGTAAAATACGCGCTGCAGTTCGTGTGGTGCATTCTGTGCATTCGCGCTTATCGCGTCTACCGCTTGAGTTGGAAAAATCTGAACTCCAGCATCAAGTCGCGCCGCGACAACCAATCAGCCTGGTGACGTGATGCTCTGACCCAGTTCAAAGGGTCCGGCCAAAGCCATTCATTCTAGCAATCAGTAGTTTTCTGATGAGGCAGAAACAATGTTCTTTTTTTTCCTCCTCCTTCTCCCTGAGGCTCTTCCACTTTAAGGGTCCTTTTTATTCCTGTCTCTCTGTAAATAGTTATATTTTATATATTTGCGTTTAATGTTTTTCTGTTTGAGCATCTTAATATTATTTCAAAACCATTTTTGTAATATAAGCAAAAAAGAGCCGTCAGGTGCTCAAAAGAAACCTTAGACTCAGATGTTAGAACAGGCTTTTCCCCGCAGCACGCCGTGTAATAAATACAAAGAAAAAGGCGGTCGTTACAACTTATGTCTAAAAATGTATGGTTTCACGCATCGGTCAAACCACTCGACTCCAGGTACACGACGCCCAGCTGAAAACACGCAAGTCAAGTTGCCTGAGATTCACAGAATTTACAGAAAATGTAACATTTTTGTGATACATATGGTTGTCGGGACGATAAATGTCTTATATCGGAATATGAGATTTTGGTCATATCGCACAGCCCTAAGCTGAAGTCTTTGTTTCCTGAAACCGTGCAGATGGCCAACTAGTATTTACAGGACACTAAACGAGAATATCTTGGCTCAGGAGTATTATTATAAGTCACAGATTAAAAAGTGGAATGTCTTTGTACATGTTTCAAAATGTGCATCGTTTGCTCTCCACTGTCTCAGTACATCATTAATGCTGTTGCTATCTCATTGCACATGGATGTACAGTAGTGTTGGCATGTGTTTTGATTTGTTGCATTTGACTGTGACTCCTCTGCTTCAGCCTCCCCCTGCTCTGGCCTGCCGCCTGCTTCTTGGAGTCTCTTTCCCCCCTGTGCGTGTTGGTATACACACTCCACCTGCCTCTCTGCTCACACCACCCTCTCTTGTTCACACGCACATACATATAGAAGTATTTTCACATTTACACTTTTTTTTTTTTTTTATGATTTTGTACATCACAAATTTGATGAGCATAAGTAAAGTTATAATCCTTAAGATTTTAGTCCTGTTTGATTTATTGGCACTAACAATGTTTCATAAACTAGCTCCCCAAATTCTGCGGGCAGTAAACAAAAGAAATTGCTGTCATATTTATCTTCCATCACTAGAACCAGTTCAATAAAAACCACCCCATTATTCATCTAATCAAAAGTTGTTTTTGCTGACCTGCAGTCATTTCATTCCTTTTTTTTATGTGCCGCCCTAATACCTTTAGTGGCCCACCCCTATCAAAACATTCTGAAGGCACCCCTGGTTGATGGAGCAACAACACGAGCAAGAGTGGCCCACAGACTGGTTGTAATGCATGCTTTATACACTGCCTCCATCTGACAACAGAGCTCACTGCAGGCTGACGGGCAGACCCTGGAATGGGTCTGCCTGTGTTGTTGCTATGTTGTAATTTGTAGACTCTTCTCAAAGTCTACAAATTACACTTCCACTGGCTTACTAAACTCCCATCCACACTTGAATTTCCTTGATTAGATAAAGACCTGGTCCAGAGTTCCGTGACCACATTGGTCCTCCCGAATCCAAAGTTTGGCTAACAGATGGACTGTCCTCTCTAGTACTCTGGCATAGAGCTTCCTAGGGAGGCTGAGGAGTGTTATCCTTGTGTAGTTGGAGCACACACTCCAGTTCCTCTTCTTAAGGATGACGATCACTACTCCAGTCTTCCACAGGCACTGCCCAAGATGTCCACCTGATATTGCAGTGGCGTGTTGGCTAACACGGCCCTGTAACACCCAAGGTCTTAAGGAACAGGGTGACTCTACACTCCAGGGGCTCACCCACCCAGAGGTTATAGGAGGTTATAGAGTGATAGCAGAGTTGCCCCTGTACTACACAGTTTGTGAGTAGAGCACTGCTTTGCCTTTCTTGAGTCAGTTTTGGCAGATGGAAAGTCTTGTTCAGTGGGCTCACCAAACTTTTCCTACAAAAGAGTTTTTAGATCAGCTACTGCAAAAACCGCATTTTGCTCGGCCTGCCTTCAAGTTGATGGCTCCACTGTCTACAGTCTGCTTATAGGACAGCACAACAGTATCCGAACACTTTGCAGCGCCTCCTTCAACAATGAGGGTGTGAAACATGAATGTATTATGGCCTGACTGATTAATGGATTGATTCTTATATAGCTTTTTACAACATGCCACATTCACCCATTCACACAAGCACTTTTTTCTATGCTTTTAAGTGCTTTCTAACTAACACATACTTAGGGTTAGCATCTTGCCCAAGGATATTTGGCATGCAGGGGATCGAACCACCAACCTTCCAGTCAGCCTGCTGAGCCTGATGACCTGCTCTACCTCCTGAGCTACAGCCAGCTCATTGGGATGACGGGGATGATGTCAAAGTTCTACTGGAGGTGGAAATTGAGATAAGAGCCTGGGACACTCCTGGGACACTCCCAGAACACCCTCACAATACGTTTGGGTGCGCCAGACCTAATTAGCATTCTCTCCCACCACCTGTTCCATCACATCACTGGGTAGTGATCAGTTGGCAACATATAACAACAATAACTGAACACCACTTGGGTTCAACTCAATCTGGCCATTCATCCTGCCCTTACAGGTCTCACTGTCGTTGTGTAGGTGAGCATTGATGTCTCTTAGTAGGACAATGACATCAGTTGGAGCACCCTTCAGCACCACACCCAGCAACTCCAAGTAGGCTGGGCACTCTGAACTGTTGTTCAGTCCATAACTGCCGATGACATTCAGGACGTATTGCTCACCGAGGGCAACTCCATTCTGACCAGACTCCCCTCCAGCCCCTCATGGGGGCTGCACTTGGAAAGACTGTTTCCACAGCCCCCCGCCCTTGACCATCACCCAAGCCACATTGTACCTGACCACTTTACTGTGATAAGGTGGTGAGGGGTATGCATGCTTCTCTCAGGCAAATTTGAAAAGAAATTAAAGAAGCCACTTCTTGTTCATAGCTGTTTGTGTGTGCATCTGCAAGCCATTACCTCATGTGTAGGTATGTAATTTAAAAAAAAGATGTGAGTTCATAAAAATCCTAAGGATTATAACTTCAAAGTTAAACTGAACTTCTTTCACTTTTTTAAATTCATGTAGTTTTTTTCATTCAGTATTCATTTTCATTCAGTACTACAACTATAATTATGTGTTCTGTTACCTGCTCTTTTAAAGTGTCATTTCCTCAGTTTTCCAAAGTGCACAGTTGATCTGCTCTCTAACTTGAAGTGCTTCTCTCCCTTTGCTGATTCTCTCATGTCTCCATCATCCATCCATCCATCCAAATGTCTGTTGGCCCATCTGTCCATCGGGATGCATGCAGACTTGGAGATGGAGAGTGTAATACAGGACAGTGCATGGGTGGCCGACCCGCTAAACCACTACAGCATAAGTTCAGGTAGACCAAAAAAAGCAATCAAAAACCCCCTTGGTGTGTTGCACAACCACCACCTGCTAACCAAAAATTAACTCTTCTCCTTTGAGTGATGTGTTTGCACTGTGTCGCCTTGTTAGGACTAGTCCTAGTGTGCCTGTCACAGTACACTTGTTAACACATGCTGTTATTTCTTGTGCACTTTTTTGGTGTTGCTCTTTTAAACCTTTTCTTTGACCTTTAACACAGTCTTTCCTCCACACTCTGACGGTGGACCATCTGATTGTAAATTATCGGTAAAGCCACAATAGTGTGGAAGTGTGGAGGTTTTTGCAGTGTTTGTTTATAGTTTTCTTCACTTGACTCGGCACATTATTATCTTTGTTTTGAAAACATCTGTCAAATGCAAATAAGTCATGTTTCCATTTAAATTTGTTACACTTCTTTCTTTCGCTCCAAAGTCCTTATTACTATGTGGATATTTTATGGGTGTGTTTAAATATGTCACATTGTATCATCTGTCTGTAAAAGAAAATAGCATTGCTTAATATATTTAAGTTTGGCAAATAGATTTGGGGGGTAAGTGAACAGTCTTCCCCCTCCAGCCCCTGTTCTTTTCACTGCCATGGCCTCTTTAGGTGTATGTAAATCAGTCTAGGGGTGAGCCAGGTTACTCATTGTTGCTGAATATCCTGTCTGGATGAGGGCCAGCTGTTTGTGTGCGTCTGTTTGGTCAAAGCTGTAAGGCCATGGCAGGGTACCGTGGTGCTAGGTCCCAGCCAGCCTTGGTTTATTTAATCCTTTCACAATGTGAAGGCCTGTAAACCCATCCATTGAGCTTTAAGCTTTGTCCTGCAACAGTAAGAATCTGTCTCCCTCTCCATGGTGACTGAAAGAGCACATTCCTGCAGGGAGCCACACAACATTGGAAAAATATGCCTCCGCTGCCCAGATCAACGCAGTTCACCACTAACCTTTGCCGCTTCCCAGTAAAATGATGGAAATTGTTAACACACTGTGCTGTTCCAGTTAAAATAAAGACCATACAAGCTAGGAGCTATTAATCCCTCATACCGTGTGCTCGCCCTGTGTTGCAGTGGAAACTGGGATCAAACTGTACTAGCTTCATGGTAAAGGGGGAAAAAAAGAGTTGTGAACTTTCAATAAACAAGGAAGGTTCGACTTCTTTTCTCCCCAGACAACCCATAAGACCTACCAGTTACTGACCCAGATGCACCCCCCCATCCCCCTCCTCAGTGCAGGCTTCATCATGTCTGGGGACCAGTGATTTGGGCAGCTGTGAGCATATATGAGCCAAGACAGCTGCTTATGTGAGGGAAATGAGGAGAGAATGTGTGAGACAGAGTTAGATTTGTCTCCTGTTCCAAAGGATCTCAGATCATTTCCTGGTGCTGTGAGACTGTCCAAGGTCTGCGTAATGTGTTTATCTGCAGCGTCAATGAGACGCTGTTGTTGTAAACTGCACCTTTGTATGGGTGGTGCCTTGGATTACGTACTAACAAGTCAGGTTATGCTGTAAACTGACTGTGCGTGTAAGGAAGGTCATTGCATCAGTGACACAGAAAACATTTGCTAATAGAGATCCTTACTTGTTAGACTTCTTTCACACTTCAGTGCACTGCAACATTATTTTGACACACACAAGCCTCATTAAAGAAATACATTTCTCATGATAACTGTGCGACTAAAAAACATAGAGGCATGTATCCAAACTGTAAGAATTAATATTTACTACCGTGTTTATGTTTCAGACAGCATGGTGTTCTTCTCCTGTCCAGTTAACTTGGCATCCTTGTACTTCTGGCATTCCAGAAGTCAAATGGATTATTCATGTCCATGCAAAATACCAGCTGTGTGATGCTTAGTGTAGCACAAAGTTCTCATCCTGTTATATGGTACAAGATAGCAGGGCAGAAATTTACTACTTCCTGTCTGCAAGATCTATGAGGAGACAGACAAGCTAAAGTCTCAGTTGAGTTGTACATATTAAGTGAAAGTTCTTCATGTGTAATGTAAATATTTTTACTTTCTCATCCCATTTTAAGCTGTTTGGTGGTTAAAGTGCCTTTTAAAACACATACATTGGAAGTGGAAGACACAAGCTGAACAGCTCATTTGAGCCAGCTTTTAATAGCCTGGAAGGTTCAGGTGAGCTGCATTAGCTGAAGACCCCCCATGTCATCCAGTTATTACTAAGACTACACCAAGACTTCCTTCCTTCCTTCCTTGTATATTGATTTCAGTGTAAATATTAATAGCACTCAGGAAGGTGGAAGCAGTCTCAAACCACATAAAAGTATTACAAATTTCATTTTTTAAATCTATGAACTGCGTTTTCTGAATCTCACTGCATGTGTGGCTGCTGCTCTGTAGGTGTTCTGTCATGTGTTTTGTCCTAAAGGTCAAAGCGCCATGCTCACTGTGTCTTGTTTATTCAGCCCCATGGCTTCTATTAGAGGTCCTTCTCGTAGGAAGTTCAGAAAGAAAGTGGTAAAGGCCTCTGCTCTGTACGCAAGAGGTTGCAAAACTAAATGTTCTACAGAAAAAAGTTCCTCCAGTAATTTTAAACTGGTAACACTGATGAGTATACAGAATGCCACTGCTAAATTTGAATGATTTAAAGTAGGTAAACAACATAAAATAGTGGTAAATAGTGGTAAATGCCTACCTACTGTAAGGTAGTGTTGGCAGCTTCTGATACTGGGAACTTCAAAGGGGAGGACACTTTGTTGGAGATGCTCAGAAAAACTCAAACATCTGATACACGAAATTAGAAGCTACTGTATCTTTTTAAAGCTCAGCAGATGAGTAACTTCCCTCTGAACTGTTGTGTGCAGGCGTGTTCATAAGGGGAAAAAACAAATGAATGGGAATGCATTGCAAAGAACTAGTGTATACTTCAGTTCAGGGCTTGAGTGAACGTACTGTAATTATCCAAGGAAATGTGTCTGTAATTCATTAAATATGCATCAGCTTAAAGCAGTCACTTGC
Source organism: Aulonocara stuartgranti (assembly GCF_965226115.1). Classification (NCBI taxonomy): domain Eukaryota; kingdom Metazoa; phylum Chordata; class Actinopteri; order Cichliformes; family Cichlidae; genus Aulonocara; species Aulonocara stuartgranti. Next base: position 31,180,421 of record NC_138946.1, read on the forward strand.
AGTGAATCGGGCTGCCTGGAGTCTTGTGATCTTGGGTTAGCAACAGTTAGTTAAATAATAGTTTTGTTTTGACTCCGAGTGTTTGTTTGCTGAGGGACTGAGCTAGTTAATGAAATAACAAGATAATGCTTTCAGGGGGTCTTTAGGGGGCAGAGTTGACATAACGTCATGGCTAAGCTAAATACTTACAGGGTTTTTTAACCACACTTAAAGTGTTAGAGTGTCTTTTTGAGGTCAGTCGGCCAGAGGCACTGGGCAAGTTGGTCTTGTGTGTCTGGTTTGATTGTGTCAGGCTGGGAGGTCTCTGAAATGATCCTGGTGGGAGAGGGGGGGTAAGAACGAGAAGTCATTTTGGAATTTGCTTCAGCTCAACCATTTATGTACCAGCATAGTCTCTCAAATGCACCCAATCCCCCCTCAGTAAAAAGAAAACAACAACAAAAACTAATTACCGAGTTATTGGGTTTTTTTAAAATTACCTTTGAAGGTCTTGAATATTACGAAGAATAAAACTAGGGATGCTGCTTGTTAGGAGTGTGTCGTATGAAGTAGCATTTTCCACTGTGCAAGCACCTCTTGCCTGCTTTGACGCCGGTGTTGCCTTCAATGCTGTTACAAGTATCGGGTATTTAGCGCAGTTCAAAGGCCGTATTTAAGGGAAATTGACTTTAAGGCTTTAGTACAGGTGGCTACAATCACCTACATGACATGACGTCTAATCAGTCATCAAAGTAGCTTAAATCTTTTGTTCCAAGTTAACAAAATTATTAATAATTAATAAAAATTCGTTATTTTTGTCCGAAACAACCGGTGAAAGCTACGAAAGCCCATGTGTCCGGGAGCATTTGAAGGCATCAGCGGCGTGGTCGTAAACCGATAGGCTGCAGCTGTATTCGGACTCTGACAGAGCGAGAAAATAAAGTCTGCGGTGTTTCACTGCTCTCCAGCCTTAAACTTTAAACTTTTAATGTCTTGGTTGACGAGACCTCGGTGCTTTTAGAGGAGTTTTCACCGTCGTTTTGTACAGGTGCGACTTTAGCGAAAGAAAAAGCCAAGTTGTACTTTGGACTTTGGAAAAACTGTCATAACGCTTCTAGGCAGGTCCAGTGATATGGAACAGAGGTAAGGAAATGCGTTTGATTTGTTTCGAGTTCACATTGTGGAGCTAACCTTTATTCGGAAACTTTCGGGGTTTCCTCTCGTTTTTTATATAGATTAAGGGATTTGGATGACGTAAGGCTAATCCTGGGTTTTAAAGAAATTAGGGGAGAAATTTTGTGCTGTATGACTCCGTATTTTTCCAGTTCCTCTCTCTTTAATTGTGTTAAGTGTGTTAGGTTCTAGTAACGTATAATTACATAGTAAATGTTCGTGTAATGTCATCTTACATCTCTGAACTTGCACTTCAGGGAAGCTTTGCGTCAGCGTTTGAAATATGTGGTTTATAGGATGTCGACGTGTTATCTGGTTAAACATTTAGCGGCAGATGATTACTCAGAACCAAAGACAGCTCAGTCCTCTATCGCTGGAATTTGAATATTCACTGAGCGAGCACTTTATTAGCAACACGTGTGCAGTTTACACCAATGCAGCTTTGTCATAAATTCAGTTTTGCAAAGCTCCGACACTTTCAGATATTATGCTGTTGTTGGAAAAGTGCTATTACTTTCATCGTTGACATGTTTAGTGGTGGTGTAGTGAGCTGTATAATGCTGGAAACTGTGCGTATAATTCTAAAGCAGGATTAGAAAAATAAACGTTTGAAATTAGCGTTTTATAAAGGTGTGAAGAAATCGGAGCATTTAATAATTAAATAAAATAACAGTGAAGAAAAGTGGTCTTAGAAAAGATTGGGTACAATACTCGGGCAGCCCTGAGCCCACATATTACAAACTCTGGCTGCATCACCACCTGCAAATATAGAATAAAAACACTTTCTGTCAGTCAGAACATACAGCAGCATGTAAGAATATCAGATGTTTGCCTATATACATTATTATTAAGGACAAACTGCACAGAATGTTAGGAAATAAATACATTGCATTTACTTATTTATTTTATTTATTTTCGGGTTGAAACAATAATTGCTTGGCCAAACAGAACCCAGCTAAATCCACCCCTCTGTTCCCTCTTCCCTCCCCATGAGATGAAACAATGAGGCACTTTGCTCCTGATACCATTGCACACTTGGGCCTTCTGTCCAAAAGGGTCACTATCACTCACCATTGCCTTGTAATAGGCACATATTGCTCTGTTGTGCACAGTGAACAGGCATGCAGAAACACCAACATGTGATTTGTTAATAGCTGGAAGCACAGCATCTTCTCCTGTTATGTTGCATTAGTTTTACAAGTAATGCAGACATTTTCTCTGCAGTAGTTGCCTTTCAGTGGACAAATGTCCCTTTTTCATACAGTTAATGTAATTTTCTGGCGGTTCCTCCTGGTATAATACGAGCTTTTCAAGACACAATGAAAGCAGTGTGTGTGTTTGTATTTTCTGGCGCTGCTTTGATGAGTTGGTGCAGAGTGCTAACTTGGGAATTCGCAGACGTTTACAGATACTTTTGGTGGCCTGTGAAGATTTGACTTTAAGACGAATACACTAATATGTAAACCAATATATTTTTGGCACATCTGTGAAACAAATTTCAGCTGGAAACTTTATTCTCAGAGCACGTAGATGTTTGAATCTGATGATCTACACGGAGTGCTAAAGAGGAGGGGCCAGTGTCTGAATTCCCCACCATTCCACTCTCTCGGGGATCCTAGCTAACGCAATAATAGCATCCTGACGCTCCAGTGAGCTGTATCCACACTTGTCAATGGTTGTGTATCCAGTGAACATTAATACAGAGTTGTTATATTAAATGTCTCAGGCTTGAGTGTGCTGCCGGGCAGTGCTCTGTCTGGAAGCAGTAGCACTCTAGCATTGCTCTGAAGCTGCACTCTTCCCCCAATCTGTGTCCTGTGCAAAGCTCCCTGCTAATTAAAAAGAATGAGGTGGTCTGTTTTGGGTTTGAGAGCGTTAAGGAAGCTTGATGTTTGCTATTATGTTGCTAATTGTTCCTACAATTATGCTTGGCCTCCTTTTTTGCCTAGTCCAGCCTGTCACAGCCTCTTGGGGAAAGAGCTCGTCACAGTTACAGTCTGTTAAGGGCAGTAACTGAAACCTGTCAGTCACCCTGGGACATTATAACCATCCTCTTCTGTGTTTAGCTTTGTCATATCTGTTGTGGAAGCAAGATTCAGTCATGGACTCTCATGATTTCTTCGTGTCTGTCAGTCGTTGCATATGCTCGCTGGATCTCAGGCATGGTTTTGTCAAATCAGAGTGAACAGAGATGTGATCAAAAGAGAGGCATCGCAGCAAAGAAGGTCATAGAAATATAACTTCCAAGGAGGGCAAGGTTGCTTTACGTGCAGTTTTTCATGTTCTCCTGAATTTAAAGTTAATGTAGATCATGCCTTAAAACTTAAATAAGAACCCAGAGGGGCTGGGGGTGGCTGCAACGTTGCAAGGCCTGTAGCAGAATTGTCATCAGATATTGATGTCATCTGAGTTTGAGTTGAGCTGTTTCCTTACTTTGAAATTATTACAATTGCAGCTCACAATTCAAACTTTACTTCATGGGGAGGATCTATTGAAATAATGTCCAGCGGCATCATGGGCAATGTAGGATACAGCATTGGTGCTTTTTTGTTTCATACATAGTAATAACTCATGCTAGAGTCATAACAACTTGGAACGTAATATTTAAAAGCTCTTGTGCACCCCAACTTGTGATTATTTATTTGTCAATTTATATAAATGACCACCCAATTCAGTCTCCACCCCCAGACGTTGGTGTAATAAGCCAAGGCTGCGCGGTCAGAGAAGAGAATGGAAACTAATAACAAAAATAAGAAATCCAGGACATCCACCTATGCCTGGAGCAGTAAAGGAAATGGAAGTGCATACCACTTTCTCAAGAAGCAGATGGTCTGATGTTGTTACTGTGGTGCAACAAAGGTGCTAGGATAAGGTATAAGCTATCTGAAACATGTAATGAAATGTTAATGTCCTTTTTTATGTTGATGGTCTGAAGCATTATTTGAGACAAGCTGTCATGTTCACAGTTGTGAGTGGTGAGAAACTTGTTGTGAGTGCGGCTTCAGTTTTTCTTTGGTTTTAAAAATGTTCCCGTTGGGACACCCAGTCGCTGGTCTACCCCCTTAGGTGCCACGAGCTACAAATCGTGTAATTAATGTCAGAGAGAGTTTTTTTTAAAGCCTACATCAGTCCCACTATCGTTAAACTAAAAGCCTTTTAACCAGCTGGATTTCAGCTCCAGTGCCGAGCACGCTCAGCCCCCGGGCTGTCATCTCCTTTGACAGTGAGCAGATGGGAGTCTCTGTCCGTCCTCCAGAGAATCATGGTTGTTTTTGCACTTCTTTCTCAGGTCTTACAGAACGTTGGAGTTGTTTAAAAAGGAACGTGTCATTGTAAACCTGCACAGTTACAAACAAACAAACAAACAAACAAACAAACAAACAAACAAACAAACCAAAACATACTTGAGGCCCTTTTTGATGTCTCAACAGAAAGTCAACTGTGCTGTCTCAGCGGTTTTGTGTGTGGGCATGGCAGCAGAAGGAATCTCTCCCTGAGGGGTAAACTGTAGCCCTGCTTTCTCCTGAAATGGAGCGATCAGTTCTTAATTCAGAGCTGATTGTGCTCCTTCATTAAAATGCTTCTCTACAGACAGTGTTCAACGTTTTGTTGCACACAGTTTATCTGATTGGAGTAGGAAGCCCTTAGCTGACAACGATTCAGCGTCAGTGAACACAAATTGACAGGATTGGTAGCATGTTGTGGAGTAGTTGGACTGATGGTACTGAGAGTCGGTACCAGTGAAACACTTCCTCTTTGCGCCCCCCGTGTGCACCATAAAATCCATTAAGCTCAAAAGTAACTTTCCTTTCCCACCAGCTTGTTAGTTTTTACTGTCAGCTGGATGTTTGCGTCTAAATGTACTCAGCGGACCGTCAATTAAGTCAGCGTAGTTTGCAGTTTGCCTCAATAGTGTGTTTTTAATATGCAGAAGAGGCAGCTTCTAATCCGTTTTCACCTAATAGTTTCTTGACAAGTGGCTCTCGCTCGGTGGCTGCTTATTTTTAAATGATGTATACAACAGGACATCTTTGAGTTCATCTCTATCAAGGCAACCTAAAGTCTTCACAACGTCTGTTAATCAAACGGCTGCTCAGATATTGTTACTGTCTTAACATCATCTTCCAAACGCGGCTCTTTCACTCGGGCTGTTTCGTTTCTGGCGATTGAGATCGGTAAGCAGTGGCCTACTTTTAGTTGGACTGCAGCGGTAGCAGAACGCAGTCTGGCAACAGGCAGCAAAGAGAAGCCTCATTTTTAAAAAGATTTGGCATCTATTTAATGGAATTTGCAACTCGTACATTTCTTCCAGTCTGGAGATAACAGAAATCTGATATGAAGGTAAAATAAATATAAATCAGTGAAACACATGAGGAGTGTAAGGGCTGTGATCGTGACTGCATTTAGAACGGGTTGAAGGAATGTGTCCTGGAACACAAGTTTTTTTTAAAAACTGATGCGACACATCAGTTTTTCCACTCAGGCAAGAGTCAGTTGGAAGATATATATAAGTTCCAGATGTTGCTTTCACTTCAAGAAGTCAGTGATCAGTAGATACTATAGGTGTTAGATGATTTCCTCATACTTTCACTGGTTCTTACTGCTTGTTATTCTCAATCAACGCAGTCTGTGTCAGATTTCAGTAGCATGGATGATCAGTTCTCCAAGTTAAAGAGAAAAAAATAACTTTCAGGGTGACAGAAAGTCAAACAAGTAGTTAGTGTGAAGGGTTGGAAGGTATAATGATCAAAAAGAGGCAACTTAAAAAACAAAACAATAATAAGTAAAGAACGTCTTGACTGAAGTGGTTGATACAAGCTGAGAGCAGACCGCTGACGTCTGTGAGGGCAGACACACAAAAGATTAGACATGGTTTCATTCTCTGTGATGACTCAGGCTTAACTCTGAAGCTTTCCAGTGTGGTGGAGGTACACAGAAGGGCAGCTGATAATGCTTTAAGAGTTTTAAAGTGATCCGTGGCTAGACGATATAATGTGAAAATGAAAAACGTTCCCAGTAAGGAAATCACAGCATTACCCATCGTCTTTGTTAGGGTCGACACAGACCCAGTTTTAGGTTTTAAATGCATAAGAGTGCCTCTTAAATGTTATATTAAATAAAAAGCTCTGGCAGATATTATGACCTTTGTGTCGTTGGGGTTGGTTCCGACCCCGTTATAATAGAAGACAATTAGGGCTAAAACTGAAATCATAAACACACTCTGAGCTCACTAACACTGTTAGAGAGAAGTTAGGGGCTTCTCTCCTTCCCTGAACAAACGGCGCTCTTTATCCCTACTGCTTCCCTGGAAAAGTCCAGACGGACAGTTACAGGGCTCCGCGTTCTTCAGGTTGTTTTTACAGACACCATCGCTGTTGTTTCAATATTGTTCACAACAAAACGTTTGAAAAAATAATTTTTTTTGCCCTTTTCTTAGAGTAAATATGTATAAGTCTAAACAGACCCATAACACCACGGATGTTACTATAGTTAATATTTACATAAAAAATAAATAAAACAAATATATTTTAGAGATGTTTTCTAATACTCCTCAGTAATAGTAAGATATTATAACAACCTTTTTTAAAACATTGAAAATGAGAGGGTAAACTGTAACAAAAGCCCCGGGGGCCATAAGAAAAATAATAAAAACATACTTTTTATGGTTAAGGTAGCTTAACGAGGTAACCAGTAGGTGACAATCAAACTGGATGATGAACCCTGTTTTAAGGGTTTTTTTTTTTTTTTTTTTTTTGGTGACCCATTAACATAAGAGATGGTAGCAGAAAGCTAACATAAGAGGAAGGTGAAGTTTATTGAATACCCACTCTGCTCTTTGAATGACTGACACAGTGCACCAGTATACCATTATGCTTCTGTGAGCGGTGAATGGAAACATGCTGGAGTTTTTGTGCATTTTGTTTTTTCCATGTTGTTGTGAACTAAATGCACGTTTAAAGGACATTTGAAGCTTTCATGAAGCAAGTCTACACAACTGTGTCAAGTAAAGTGACCAGAGAGTGTAAAACGACTCATCCTAGCAGTCAAGAATTCTGTCCTCCCAAACAGGCAGCTTATCTTATTCACTGGATAGCGTTTCCACGTCTCTTCAAAGTAGCGAAAACAAATGGTGTGTAATTTAAGGAGCTTATGGATTTTCTCAGACTATCTGATTGATATGGGGGGGGTGTATCTTCTCTTGAATAGATGCTCATGGATGTGAGGGACTCCTTTGTAATTGCCAGGAAGGCGGTATTTTAGAATGAAGACGTTGCTTAAGGAAATTACAGATGCATAAAAGAGGAGTTTCCGTTACAATGAAGCTGAAATTCACAATGGGACAACCTGAAGCGATCTTGGGGGTTTAGTTGTAGTGCATGGATGCATCTTGTGGGAAATCTGAGCCTTCACGTATTGCTGTGTGAGGGATCTAAAATGTGTCCTTCCTTTCCTCCCTCCCTGATTCCTCAGTGTCTAAAAAGCACGGGAAGCTGATCACCTTCTTGCGCTCCTTCATGAAGTCCAGGCCCACCAAGCAGAAGCTGAAGCAGAGAGGCATCCTCCGGGAGAGGGTGTTTGGCTGTGACCTGGGAGAACACCTCCTCAACTCGGGACATGATGGTGAGTGACAGAGCATTACAAAACTGCAGCGTTTGAAACCGTTAATGATATCAGTAGTCAATCGCATAATTGTGGCTAAAAAAAAGCTTTTTTGCTCTTCAAATATTGGAATTTTAATGGAAATTACAGTCCAAATGTCTGTGCACAGAGTGGTTACATGTTGAGCGGTTATGTAGCTTACTCTGACAGCCTACGTAAAACCTTTCATTTTCTAGATTAGGATACTGCACTGGTAAGCATTCTTGTCATCTATCTTACTTTTCCAGTTTGCTTGGAGAGTTTAGAGGCTGGGTCGCCTTAGCTGTCGTTGTTGAAGTTGGTCCAGAGCCCTTTTTTTTGCCCGTTGGCCGACACTCTGTCCTGCTGGAGACACTTTGTCCCGCTGTAGCCATGGTAGCCACGCTGTAGCCTTGGCTTTTAGGAGTGGATGCTGTGACATCCACGTGAATGCCAGGTCCCGAGGTTTCCCGGAAGAACACTGCAGCATAACCAGATTATTATTCACTTCACCTGTTATCTTACAGTTGTTTGAATGGCGTCCGCCTCATTCGGCATGCAAATATGAGCTTGTAGCTCATCTGGTTGCACTGAAGATGTTTGCTGTATTGAAAGTCCATCTGCAGCCTGGTATCTGGCTATAATGGTCATAATGGTGGCCTGATTACACCCTAACATCAGCTCTGACCGGCTTAATAATACTGCTCTGTTGTTGAGCACTGATCAGTAACTTAATTTTAGTTCAGCTTAAAAGCCCATTTGTTCAGGTTAATGGATGACATTGCATGTGTGGACGTGCAGGATTCTCATTTGGCCAGCACATTTGTTTACAGCGATCACAGTTCAAACCATGTAATAGTATAGTCGCCTATCAGTGGGTGCTCTGTCACACATTTGTGGGTGAAGGAGCTGGACTGACCTCTGGAAATCCTGCCCTACCTTGTAAGGGGAGACGTGAGGTCTCAGTCACATGGTGCTCGGTCAGACAGTTAAGGTGTTTACTTGTGAGGAAGACCCCAGAACAACTGCTTCTGCAGAACGGACACCTTAAAGAACAGCCTGGATAAATTTTGATTCTGCAATTGTTTAGTTTTGATGAAGTCATTTTGTTTCTGAGTCCAAAGAAAAAATATTACGAAGGTTCCAAAATAAAACTGTAATTTTTGGAAAAGCTGTATTAAAAATTCCTTGCTACTGTTAACAGCACTTGGGAAATACTTAAAACAATTTTAAAAAATAAAATTTTCATAGGGGGGCTAATAATTTTGTCGTCATCTGTAAAAGGCACATGAATTCTACTTATCTTGCCTTGGAAGTGCCTTAAACCTGCGTTCTTTCTGTCATCATGTTGTGACTCCTCCGATTCTAAAATACAGTATGATTGTACAGACGTCTGTAGGAAACAGCGCTTGCTCCCAGCATAACATAAAGATTCATTGTAGCCCTTCTTGTAATTTGTATGCCATCTTTCAAAACCCAGCTCATGTGATACATCCGTGAGTAAGGGATAAAGGGTTTTCACTTCTTGTTGAACACAGGCCAGGTTAACAGTTTAAAGTGCTTTTAAAAGATGAGGAAACAGTCTAGTGATTTCCACATTTAAACACATGCTGTGCATCTTTGTGGAAAGAGATACTTGTAACAAGTTCTTCCCACTCGGTCCTCTCCTGTGCGGTAGAATATCCGCTTGTTTGTTCACATTGAATGAATGGCCTTATTTTCTCTCTGGCTACATGTGGAATTTGAACAGCTGCTTCAGCAAGTGTCCCACTCTGTCAATCTAAAATGATGTGTGAGCTGTGGGGAGGCCTCCTCGTACATATACACACTGTCCTTATCTTCCATAGACACGCTCACATAGACGAATAACATGTCTGTATTATGCATAGCTCCTGAAGGAGAATGAGGAGACACTAAGCTTTTTCGTGATTTTAGCGGTCTACCACACAATCACTGGCTCGGTGATTGGTTGCCTCACACGCTGACAGTTTCCTTACAGACTGCCTGCATCAAAACAGAAAATGTTTTAAGGCAACCTAACAGTACCAGGTCAAGAAATGCATGATTCAGTATGCGTATGTGTCCACTCTAGCTCCGAGAGTGTTTTTCCATCAGAAAACACAAAAAAGTTGGTCCACCCTCAGTATCCTGGCATCTTCTTCTGTCCTGCTTCTCAGCAAAGATTGAAAATGATGAATTGCCGTTGTTTTTGTTTGACAGTGCCCCAGGTCCTCAAGAGCTGCACGGAATTCATTGAGAAGCACGGCGTGGTGGACGGCATTTACCGCCTGTCTGGAATTGCTTCAAATATCCAGAAATTGCGGTAAGGAGGCACAAACTGACCGACATCCAATGCTTGGGACTCAGCACTCAAAGTACTTTATACAACATGTCTCTCTCACCCATTCACACACACGTTGATGCTTTCTAATGATCACACTTTGATGAATGCATCAGGAGCAGCTCAGGGTTCAGCATCTTGCATGCAGATTGGAACAACCGGGGATCGAACCACCAACGTTCAGATTAGTAGATGACCTGCTCTGCCAATCCTGAGCCCATGTGACACTCTGACATTGTGTAATATTATATGGAGAAAAGATTGATGCATTGCTGGGAAAAGATCTTTGCAAACACTACTGGAAAGTAGAACCGTTTCATGGCCTGTCTCAGCACTCACATGTTAGTTTGTTGACTGCAGTTTGTTGCTTTGTCCTTTTCTCTCCCATCAGGCATGAGTTTGACTCTGAGCAGATCCCTGACTTGACCAAAGATGTTTACATCCAGGACATCCACTGTGTTGGCTCGCTCTGTAAACTCTACTTCAGAGAGCTGCCTAATCCACTGCTCACCTACCAGCTCTACGAGAAGTTCTCTGTAAGTAAAACACTAATGTGGGCTACAGGGCTGCTAACTGTTGCAGATTGGCCGTGACTGACTGCTGACTTTTCAAATTTGATCTCGATAGAAAAGAAATAAAACAGGTTTATCTTATAGGAATTCTTGAAATTCCTCCTCCAGTCATGGGCCATAGACACCCCTAAAATAATAGCACCGCATTCGACACACCCTGTCATTAAAAATGCAGCAAACCACTGTGTGTGACTTGGAATAAAAACTTTCTCCAAGCACACCAGAGGCATCCCTCAGGATGAAGTAAATACTTACTGGTTGCTATGGCAGCTAGACTGAGGAGGGGGGCTTCGCGGTTACAGACCGATGTTCTGTCTGTGCCCTATATATCAGCATGAACTTGGGATATCAATGGATTAAGCTTAATGTGGACATAGCGCCAAATCCCATTACTGTCAGTCTCTCCCTGTCTCCTAATCTCTTGTTTTGCTTTCACTCGAAGGAGGCTGTATCAGCAGCGACAGACGAAGAACGACTCATCAAAATCCATGACGTCATCCAGCAGCTTCCGCCACCGCATTACAGGTTAGTGTAGAGGCACATTGCCCCCCATTGGCAGGCTAAGGAGCTGCAGGGTTACAGACTGGCTGTGCATTCAGTTGTCTGTCTGATGGTGTTAGAATCAGAGCTTTCTGTAATGCTGTTGCACTGAGTGGAATCTTTGTCTGTGTTAGGATTAATTGAATTTCCCAGACTGTGTGAAATTTGCAACTGGCATTCCAATAGGGATTAAAGCAAAACGCTGATGCTCTGAAGACAGTTTTATCATGTCCGTTAGCGTGCACATCACTGATGGAGCAAGTTGAATCTGAATATGTGATTCTTAGGACCTTGGAGTTCCTCATGAGGCACCTTTCCCGCCTGGCAGCATTTAGCTACATAACCAACATGCACAGTAAGAACCTTGCCATCGTGTGGGCGCCCAACCTGCTGAGGTGAGAGCTCATCCTGCTTTCTTTCATTGTGTTGAATGAATTGTAACTCTTCATCTGTACATTTGCTCAACTGGCTGGAGACTTCAAGATGCCTCTAATGAGCTTTTTAATTTCAAGTATAAGAAATAAAAGTTGCTGTTCTTTTTGGTGCCACACACTCTGGGTTCTTAGACTGGCCTGATTTCTAATGTTTGCCACACAAAGTACACTCTGTCTGTTTTTTATAATGAGTCATTCTGCCTGAACTGAAGGGTTTAAGCAGCCATCACATGTTGGAAATTCATCTCAGAATGGTTTTACTCAAATTCCAATTTTCTTTAACTGAGTTAAAGAAAATTTCACTTCTGTTTTCGCGTTTTCTCTTGTTGTCTCAGGTCAAAACAGATTGAATCCGCCTGCTTCAGCGGCACAGCAGCCTTCATGGAAGTTCGAATCCAGTCTGTAGTGGTGGAGTTCATTTTGAACCATGTTGATGTGCTTTTCAGCACTAAACTCAGCTCACTAATAAGAGAGGGAGCAGGTATAGACATCCCGCCAGCGTGCACACATTAAGCTAAATTCAAATAGTTTGCCACTGATCGTTTTTCTGCTACATTGTCAGGTCACAACTCTTTGTCACGGCCAAAGTCCCTGCTGGTTTCATCACCCTCAACAAAGCTTCTAAGTCTAGAGGAGGCCCAGGCCAGGACCCAGGCTCAGATCAACTCTCCAGTCACTGAAGACAGCAAGTACATTGAAGTGGGTGAAGGTCCAGCTGCTCTGCAGGGCAAGTTCCACACCGTCATTGAGTTTCCCACAGAGAGGTTTGCTGTTTTCCTGTTTTATTAATGTCTATTATAATGGAAAAACCTTGCATGGTGCTCCTTCTGCTGGTGTTTTGGTGAGACTGCAAGACTTTCTTGTCCATCATCATTTTCTATTATAGGAAGAGACCGCCTAACAAGTCGAAGAAGTCTCCTGTAGGTAGTTGGCGTTCTTTCTTTAACCTGGGCAAGTCTTCCTCTATGTCCAAGCGGAAGTTGCACCGCAATCCCAGTGAGCCTAATGAGCTGAAGGCTATGGCTCTCGCTGGTGAGTGCTCACGCCGCATCTGCAGTAAAAACTGTCTGGAGCTAATCAGCGTTGTGCAGCAACAAGAGCTTAACAAAATACACCAAAGTGACAGCAGTGAATGTTGATGGTTGTGTTTCAGGAGGAAGAGGAGACACTGCAACATTAAGGTCAGCCAAAAGTGAAGAGTCACTGAGTTCCCTGCATAATGTTGAAGGTAATTAGTTATGACCTCCACTTCACTTAAACTTGGAATAGAAAGCTTAATCGGTCGTTATCTTTATCGTTTGTGTTCTGTTCTTCCGCCAGGCGAGTCCAAGGTGTACCGTCCTCGGCGACCGCGCTCCAGCAGCGATGCTCTGTCAGCCTCTTTTAACGGCGAGCTGCTGGACAGCCGGCAGCACTGCAACTCGTATGATAACCTGGATGGCACAGAAGACAGCGACGGAGACGACGGACCCATCTGTGTGCCTGCTCTTATCTCGCCTCCACGCTCAGCAGGTGAAGACGTGGACCTCAGCCCTCCAGACATCGGGATGGCCTCCCTGGACTTCGACCCCATGTCATTCCAGTGCAGTCTCCCTGACACCACCTATGCCTTCCCCCTGGATGATTCACCGGTCAGGGCTGAGGGCTCCACTTTAAAGAGGAACCGGGGCAACATCTGTGGCAAGACCAATGGCTCTGATCTCATCTCTGCCTCCTTCATCAGCAGCTTGACTTCCCCGCTATCCACCGATACCAGCGTGAATACAGGGGAAAAGGCAGAGAACAAGAAGCTGACTGCGTCTTACTCGTACACTGATAAACCCACACAGGCCGTGTCACCTATTAAATGTGGAAAGGCCGCCAGTTTGACACCTTTTGTCACTTCAGACACTTTGTCCGCAGAAACACGTGGGAAGATTACAGCTGGACAGGCTGTCTTTCCACAGTCTTTATCTTCTCCTTCGATATGCAAGGACTCTCCTACATTGATGGGCAGTGTATTGCTGAAAGTAGCTGAGCCATCGCTAAGTGAAGTTTTTCAAATGGAGCTGAATTCTAAACTGGCAGCCTTTGACAGTGTGGACAGCCGAGAGGTAAAGGGAGAGGACGGCGTGCAGCAGGGACCAGCTGCTAATAGCCAAGAGCACCAAGGTAGGGCAGCGAATGAGATACATACTTTCGACCTGTTCTTTAGATGAAAATAAAAGTAAAGTGTTTGTGTGTATTTTTTGCCAGGTTTAGCTTTGCAAGGATTTCATCTTAAACCTTTTTCTTCTGATGTCTGAGCACCTTACTTACTCCCCGCCTTTTCCCCACTCTTAAAGCACCTTAAAACCTTCCCGCCTGTTCCACAATCACCTAGAGCTCTTGCTTATTCATGCTTCAACTATAGTTCCCTTGTGTTTTTTGTGTTCCCACTAGGAGTCACAACTCTGGACTCTTCAAAGGACCCAACCCCTTGTTCCCTCAACTCTACAGCACCCTCTTCTGTCCCTCCTCCTCCACCTCCTAAAAATGCTGCCCGCATGTTGGCCCTGGCCCTGGCTGAGTCTGCTCAGCAGGTGTCCACTCAGTCTCAACTGCGGTCTTCTGAGCCCTCAACACCGCTGTCCCCTCTGCAGCCGCATGAGGCCTCCAGCTTCCAGGACTCGCCACATCCTTTTGTCCTACAATTCCAGACTGCCTCAGAAGACGGAGCTGGACGAGGAAGTACTCCCCCACCAAACAGTGCTGCTACAAGTGTGATCACAGTTTCATCTCATCCCTCCACTTCCAGTCCTTCAAACAAACACCAGCCACCAGAGTTAACCAGCATGATCACTAAGCCATCAGACAGTGCCAAGTCCTCTATAACTGCATCGCAGCCAGACGTGGACCCCCCACCAGACACTCCACTTTACAATTGTGCCCCACTCTCCACATCACCCAGCCGGAGTTCTCCAACCAGGAAAAGTCCAGAAAGACAGCAGCCTGTGACAGGACCAGTCCCACTTCATAGTAACTCATCCAATTCCACTGCAGCCACAACCCCCAGTGGCAACAACAAGGAGAGTGGAAACTTACAGCAGCATGGTCCTGAGGTAAGGATATCACGTTGGCTGGTCCTGAGGTAAGGATATCACGTTGGCTGGTCCCAAGAGGTCCTAGCAGTGAATCTCAAAACTCACTGTTTTGGGATTGAGTATGTTCTCAGCACCACCTCCTATTTTTGACAGAAGTTATCCTCGGTGTAGGCTGCAAGTCTCTACCTGTATGTATGTATATAGGTATTTTTTAAATAATTGACTGTATACCACTACTACTCTGCATTCAAATACTCTGATACTTTAGATACTTACAGTTCATATTGGAAAAGTCTTGTGTTACTATAAAAAAAAATGCACAACTCTTATTTTTCTTTTCTTTCTTTGTTTTTTTCCCTAAACCTGATATAAATAATGACTTATCCTGTGTTGGCCTCTTTTTCTCAGGTCAAACCAGAGGAGAAGGCACCACCCCCAGTTCTTCCAAAACCACCAGAACAGCCAGCTCAGAAGCTGAAAAGATCAGTCCCACCACCCCAAACCCAAACTCAGCAGCAGAGCCAAGCCCAAATACAACCTCCAGCTCAGACACAGCCTCACACACATTCCCAGACATTAGTCCAACCCCAGCCTCATCTCTCAAAGGCTAGCGCAAGAGTCGCACCCACCTCTGCTGAGCCTGTGGAGAAACCTTGGGAGGCCATAAAGCCAGTGCAGCCCTGTGCAGAGTCTGGAAAATATCACGACTCCTATGGACCCACTCCTCCTGCCCCTCCTGTTCGCACTATAGAGAGCAAACTGGCCACAGCAGCACTCAGCCACAGTGAAACCTCCTACCATATCCTGGGTGAAGGTCCTCCGTCTGGCCATATGGAGGATGCTCTCCCTCACCATCCTCTTTCTCCTCGTAAATCTTCCACGCACCAGCCAGCCTACCTGTACCACGCTAAAGGAGAACCCGTCCTAATTGATCCTCCAGGAGCTGCATACTACCACCAGAGGTCTGTAACTCTGGGCCCGCAGTCTATACCACACCACTACCAACCAGACAGTGTCCCTCCACACACCTATGTGTCAAAGTCTGAGCCTCAGATACCCTACAGTGCCCGAATAGATAACAGATACAGCACTTTAGGCCCCAGGTCCTACCATCACTCCATCAAGTCCAGAGGAAACCCCAGGAGTGTTTACCTAGCCCCAGGGCCTGGGCACCAGGGCTACAGTCATGACAGAACCCATGGCTATCCCACCATCCGCAGAGTGCACTCGCTCCATGTTCCTTCCAGCATTCGCTCAGTGCCCATCCAGAGGACTGAAGTTCCTCCAGATGACGACATGTTCTTCTACCACCGACCGGTGTACCAGTGCAAAGCCTACCAGCAGCCCCCGCAGCAGTCCTCGCAGGCAGACTACCATGTTACCCAGCTGCAGCCTTACTTTGAGAACGGACGAGTCCAGTACCGCTACAGTCCATATTCTGGTTCAGGCCCATTGGAGGCGCCTTTCTATGACATCGACCCATACGGCACTATCAGAGTCAGGCACCTTCACTCCTACAGCGGCCGAGATGCAGGAACACTTCCTGGGCGTCCTGGTGGGAAGGCGACTGGGTATCACTACCTCACTCGCCACATTCTTCCTCCTGGGAAGGAGCACAGTTTTGTGAGCAGGGACATGCCCCCCGGGCATGGGAGCAAAGAAGTTGCTGCTTACTTATCCTGGGACCCAGAGGAGTCCGAAAGGTTGCGTATGCATTCTATCCGCAGGGAGAGCAGGGCCAGGCTTAAGGTTAAAGGCCCCGTCCTCTCTCAATATGACAACGTGGGCTTGTTCACACCAGCAGATATATCAGGCTATGAAACCCTGCACCTGCGCAGTAAATCTGACCCAGGCAAAGCTGTGCTGATACCGTCTGAGAGCAAAGACGGCCGCTACCTGCCCAGACAAATGGTGTCGGACCCTGAAGCCCTCATGTACATGGAGACTGACAAGCATGTCCAGGGCAGCGGAGTGGGTGACAAGCCTGATGCACTTTCCAAGCAAAGCAGCTCCAAGAAATGCCAGTCCTCTCACTCCCTCCCCTCTGCTCTGAGCCACAGTCTCTCTCACCAGCAGGAGAGCGGTCGGCACGAGGCCAAGTATGAGCCCGGAGACGACGGCAGCAGGTCTAAACACAAGAGGAACTTTCAGGCGCGTTACGAGTGTCCAGATTCTGACCACCACCAGAGCAAAGTGAAAACATCAAGCGGCTTTCACAGCACAGACGATCAGTCATCAGCCCCCAGGGAACAAATCGGCCGCTCCAAACCCGAGCGATCGCACAGCGTCCGAGAGCAGCACTACAGCCAGGCCAAAGCAGACCTAGACAGAGACTACTCGTGTCAGAAACACAGCACGAAAGCAGTGCAGTCCCACTATGACAACTTGGACGATTACCACCCAGTACCTCAGCCTCATGCCCCTGTTCAAAAACATGGAGCGTCCAGCTCCTACCCAGCCCCAGGATTTCCAGTGAGCCACAACAACAGAGCTTACTCCACAGCTCTAGGTCAGGGGGCCTTTATCCAGACTAGCCTGGCCATGCAGAGGCCCGAGACAGAGATTCATACAGAGTGAAGCATTTAGGGGGAGGTGTAAAATAATCTGAAGCTGTGTAGAAGAAAGACTCTGAGCTATGGTTGAGCAGCCTCTGCAGGACAGTGGACTGATGTATCACCAATATTTTTGCTTCTCTGTATTTTTAAAGAATTGTAAAGAATATTGTAAGACTTTTTACAGAAAGTCCTGAATGTATACCTGAAATTATTGTCCATGAGGTCTTGTTGTTGTGATTGATTGAGACAGTAGCCGGTCATAAATGTATAATGATATGAAAGACGTGAGGTACTTTTACTAGGAACCACAAAAATGTAAATTATATATACTATATATACAAATAGAAACACCCATAAAAAGGGATTTTAGTTTGGTTTTTGTTTTTTTTTTATATGGTGTGTCGCTGGGTATGAGCATCAACTGGGACTAAGGTTTGCATTTTAGAAATGCATGCACTCTATCTCTTACAGAACAGTTCTGTGTACTTCTCTATCCATTGCGTTCTCTCTGGATTTCACAGCACAAGTCGTTTCAGGAGGAGGATACGTGTAGGTCGACGCAGGGCCACCTGCTAATGTGACAGAAGCAGCGTGTCCATGTTTGTTTTGAAGAATCTGAGCAGGAGGTTGGATGAGGACCTGCAGCCGGGTACTTTGAGTTAATGTAGTGCTTATCAATGTCTTTATTTTCTCTGACTGTGCCATTTTTACGTAACTTTGTTATAAACTGATTACAATGACTTCTAATGGAATGTGTTGGTACTCGTGTTCTTCATTAGAAGAGGGACCAAATGACTCGGCACAGTTCTTGCACATATGGGATAAAGATGGGAACGTGGATGAATGCCTGTTGTAGCACCAGAACTGTAAGGGGTTATTTTTCTTGTCGTCCCCCCCCCCCCCCCCCCCCCCCCCCCCGAATCAGATTGATGGTACTTTCTGTGCTAACTGAATAAAGCTGGAAACAATGTCCTTCTGAACAATGTGGGGAAGAACACATTGTTGCTGCTTTGTTGGGGAAAAACTTGGATGAGCCTTAAATTTTGTTCCTGCAATCCATACATTTTATTTTTCCTGTCATAATACATAAATGCATGACGATTCTCGATATGTCAAGGTTGAAGGATTATTTTGATTTTTGTGGGTTATTTAGTTTCGTATCACCTTGATGGTTCTTCTTTTTTCTTTTCTTCTAAGGATATGTGGGACAATTTTCTTTTCGGGCTGGAAATCAGTGTATAGTACATTCATTTGGTATTATACTATAAGCCCTTTCGGGGTAAGCATAATGGATGGATTACAATATGTTTCAACTATGTCCAAATCCAGGTTGTACTCTGTAACTGTTTAACTTCTATATCGCTTGCAGGTTCTGCTCCTCTTGCCTTATGTAAAGCCTCTACCTTTTCAGATGGGGCGTTGATGTAAGGCATTATGTACTTGAATGTGAAAACACTCGTCTCAAAATAGAAGTTATCTACAGTTAGATATGAAATAAATAAAACTGTTCAGGAAGAGATAGAATCCATGGCTTTTGTGTGGATCTGAATGTTTCTCGAAAACAGAATCGCAGATATCAGAAGTGTTACGAGTGTATCTTAAATTAGTGACGTCACTAGAGTGATGACTGATGCTTTGAGCAAATAAAGAGCTTGAATATAAAGACCGACCGTCGACAGATTTAAAGTGATGAATACAGGTGGTATTTTCAAAGTCCACATGTAGTCGTGTGAGTCAGCCTTTCCCCTGTCTCTCTGAAAAAGATAAATAAAAACGTTCATGACGCACCGCATTCATAGCATCGCAGCCGCATCTTCTAATGTAGTCCAAGTCTAGTGTTAAAAGAGCCTTGCTCAGGATGTTGAACACCAATTCCTGCTGACAGATCATTGCTGCAAGAAACATGACTGTTTTCTCCATGTACCCAACTATTTACTACATGATTGAAATAAGTTATTACAGTAAAAAGTAGGTGTGGCAAAACATCGCAGTTAGCTGAAATGAAAATAAACTATACTTTTGACAAAAATAAACAATATTGTGTTCCCTATAATTAAATGTAATTTAGTCTTTATTGGTTCAGCTACATTTACACACACAGCTTACCTGATGAGGCTTTGATGGACAGGTGAGTCAAATGAGACTTATCTGAACTATAATAACTTTGATGTAAATGCGCTGTGATGGACTTCTTTTCAGAGCAACACATGACTTACTGAATAGCAGAGTGTTGGTGGCTTTATGCAGCTCTGCAGTTGGAGACCCGGCTCAGTAACTTTACATGGTCTGGACTTTGTGGCTGAGTTGCTCTGGTTTCTTAAGTTTGCAAAAACACCAGTTACAACTGATGGTGGAATATATCGGAAGGAACATTTTGGAACAGTAGCATCTTATTGCAGGACCATGCTCAAATTACATTCAGTGCTTTGGAACGACCCATTTGTTCCCAAATGTTTATAAAGCCAGACTGCATGGATATGTCCTTTTGTTTTATACACACGGTGCAACGGGACTGAAAACAACTGAAGATTCACAGGCATTGACCAGTTATTTGGTCCATTTCCCCCTCCTGTGGATGAAGCACAAATCTCTGGGGTAAGCTTTTATTTAAAAAGGAAATGCTTGCTGCAGGAGAATCAAGAGAATGCAACGTAATCCCTGGTTCAGCTGTGATGATGACCAGAATGCCATATGTATTTTAAAATGACAGCTCCACAAACCCCATGGCTTTCTCAATTTGACCAACAGGGGGATCTAAAATGCATAAGAATATTAATTCCTTTCCAGAGAAACATTTATGAAAACATAAAGCATATATAATGAATCAGCTTTTTAAAAAATTAATGTAATTGTCTTACCCCAACTTTGGTATAACGTCTAATGCTTAAAAGTGACCAACATGAAGGAGAATGTGTTGAAATCATTCCACCACCACAAGAACAGAAACGCTCAGGTTTGGCAAGAGAACTGCAGAGTTTGGAGTTGTGCTTGTACTTAGTTTCCCTCCTGTTTCATATACTGATCAGAAACCTCGTGTAAAAAAGACAATTGCAGTAGGACTGATATGATGACACAGCTGTCATGTTTGTCATCTAAATTCAGTTTCTCGTTTGAATTTATAACGGAGATCCATAATTACTAAAACAGACAAGTAATATTTTTTCATTTCGGTTAGCGCACTTACATTATATTTTTAGCATGATAAAGAGAAATGTTTTTCCTTTAGACTTGAATGTATTTTTTAATTAATCTGGACTAATTTATGTTGCGAATAACAAATATTTGGTTTGTTATAAAAAAAAAAAGTTCAGTGTTATCCATTTCCTTCTCCTTTCCCTACTGTTCGAAGTCAAAGTGTGCCTTATTCCCTGATATTTATCATATTCTCTCATTGGTTTTGCGTTTTACATTTGTTAACACGCGGTTTTGAGGCAAAGCGTTAAAAAAAAAAAGAGTCGAAAACGTAATTATTTTATGATTTTCTTGATCTAGTGTTTTCTACATCGTTGGAGTGTGAAGGAGAAAACTTGAGGAAATGAAGTTAGATTGTTTACAAATGTTACCATTGCATTGTGGGAGACAGATGATTGACACGGGCGCCATTTTGCTCCCGCTCGCTCTGCTTCCATTGTGTGAGAGATAGTAAATATCTGACACTGCCAGACAACCAGAACACACTTCTATCCTTGCGAAGAAAAGAGACAAAATTCACCCCCGGTAAGTAAAAAATTCCTTAATTATTTCTTAACTAAGAACAATAGTCACCATTTGGTGAAGAAAATAGAGTAGATAAACTTATTTTTTTGCTTTAATATCGTGTTTTTTCGATGGTGTTGTGAAAAGAGAAAGCAGCTTCCCCAGGCAGAGAAAAACGGCTCAGTACTTCCACTGCCGAAATATCTAGTCCACTTTCAGCGGCGATTTCTACCTCGCTTTTTCGCTTTAAAATACCTCTACTTCATCAGTCTTTGACTGTTTTTCGATACGCTTACTTGTCTACTACGATTTGTTAATGCTCTTGTGAGCACACATTTTCTGTTTTGGTGGGAAAATGTCAAAGTTTACATCCCGCTCGTTGCCTGTGTATTGGTAGGTTCGTTTCGGTCTGCGGCCATAATCTTGCGGTATGAGGCGGAGTTAACAATACTTGTCCCGCCCTAAAATACTCCTGGCTGAAACATCATTGGTTTGGGTGTACAGTGGAGCCACAGCTGATTGGTGGGATTCAGAGTGACGGCCTGTTAAAGGTTGTGATTGGCTAAATTGGGATCCCACAGTCTCTAGATTGGCTAAAGTCTTTGTGTTTGTGCAGCGGCCAAACCCGGGGGAAAAGTTTTATCAGGTCCAAAATGACTTAAGAACCAAGTATTTATAACATGTTTAATTATAGATCCGTTAATAATTGATACAAAAATATTAAAAACTCAAAATGCATAATTACTTGATAACAAATAAAACGAAGTGGTAAAAGGGGGGAAGTTGTATGTTTTAATTACTTATATATATTTCAGAGCTGCTGCACTGAATATTGGAAACTTTAAATAATTTAGTTATTTATCTGAGTTCAAGGCCACTAGCTTAGCAGGATCATTTGTCCAGTGTGCAACGATTAATGTCACGATGAAGCGAATAGAAACAGATACATTGTTTGGGGGTTTTTTTGTATTCCGTCAGGTGATACTCTGTCGTAATGGCTCGTACCAAGCAGACTGCTCGTAAGTCCACTGGAGGAAAGGCTCCTCGTAAGCAGCTGGCCACCAAGGCTGCCCGCAAGAGCGCCCCTTCCACAGGTGGTGTCAAAAAGCCCCATCGTTACAGGTAACGTTCATTTTGAGTCACATTAATTGCTCCTTATCATATCAGACGTTTAATGAGCAATCTTTACCCTGCAAATTCTGCTCGGAGCCACAAAAAGTATTTTAATTAGGGAGACTCAGCCTTAACTGTCAACATTACTGACAGGTGTAAAAATAAATAAATGATTGTACTGAGCTTGAGGTCATGCGTTTCAGGCCTGGTACGGTGGCTCTGAGAGAGATCCGTCGATACCAGAAGTCCACTGAGCTTCTGATCCGTAAGCTGCCCTTCCAGCGCCTGGTGAGGGAGATTGCTCAGGACTTCAAGACTGACCTACGTTTCCAGAGCGCTGCCATTGGAGCTCTGCAGGTGAAGCCACACTGCTATGTTGGATGTGGGAAGGAGGTCCATGCTGTTAACAGTTTGTTTTTTTGCTAGTAGAAGCTTTGACATCACTTTCCTTATTCTTCTAAATTTGTTTGATTAGGGTTTTTTTTCCCCCAAACTGTTTTTTAGCACTTAGTACGATTAGCGGCACTAATTTTTGATTCATCAATGTGTCTCTGTAGAGAGGTTTCCAAATGTTTGGTCCATGAGTTTAACTTGTAATGTGAACTCTGAAGGGTTTTATATTATATGCAAGTCTGTCTTGTCCTTTGTTATGACTTTTAAGGGGCTGTTAGAGAATTACGTGCTTTCAGCTGTCGATATTTAAGGACTACACTTAAACCAATGCAGCAGATCAAAGTTTAGGTTCTTTTCTCTTATATTACAACATCATTAATATGTACTGCTAATGTTGTTTGTGTTTGTCCCCTGCAGGAGGCTAGTGAGGCGTACCTGGTGGGTCTGTTTGAGGACACTAACCTGTGTGCCATCCATGCCAAGCGTGTCACTATTATGCCCAAAGACATCCAGCTGGCACGCCGCATCCGTGGAGAGCGCGCTTAGATGGCCTCCCTGATGTTTCATCTGTGTCCTATTTTTCTTTACCCATCCCTGCCTTTACTCGTTCATTTTACTCCATCCACCCACCTCCACCCGTCCCTATTCCATTCTCTCCCCAGCCTACCCAGCTTCTCGGTAGACTTTAGAGTAATCTTGATTATGAAGAGATAGAAATATGTTGAAGTCTGATCAATTTGTAATTTTTTTTGTCTTCACCAAATGTTTTAGGGTACCTTCTTCGTGCATGTAAAGGGTTGGCAGATCAGATGCACATGTGCACACATAGGCAAACATGCATTCCTGGGTTTGGGAGCTACTTCAAATCTGGAAGCCCATCAGTAAGCTCACCTGGAGTTGAGCAGGTGCAGTTTTTGTGGCAAACGGAGCCAAAGCAGAGGGACAAGGCCGAGGGGTTAGTCTGCTTAAGGGGAGCCACAACTTCCACAGCAGGGTGCTATTAAAACTAGTCCCGAGGCCTCCGCCCCCTCTGAACATCCTCCTGCTCAGTGCGTCCTTCTGCACCCCGACTCTCCTGTTGCTCTGCAGCTGTAGCTTTTCAGTGCACCTCCGTCACCTGTGAAACCTGCTCGTTTGTTTGTGTGCTCCTGTGAAAACTGATCTTCCAAACCAGCTGTGCTCAAACAAAAATCTCTTGGTTTCTTAAGAATATTATTGTTGTGGATATGGTGTCTATTTTTGTTTTACACATCTAATTCATAGAGGAGCATCTCCTCCTTTACCACTTATACAGTTATCAAAATAGGAGTAAAAAGCAATTAATAGTATCAACATTATCAGTTAGGGTCTTTCTGTTTGCAGTGATTTGTTACAGAAAATCAGGAAGGGCTTCTCCATTTTCCAAGGAAACTTCAATTCTAATGGCAGCCACGAGGGGGCGGGGTCTCACTGTCTCCTCTTCTGTTCACTGTAGATTAGTCGTCACATTCAGCCTCCATCTCTCTGTCACCACAGATTAGCATTATACTTGTCACACCAGTATGAATTGACATAGTGAACCTCTGCATGTTTAGGGTCTGTGTGTCTCCTGCAGCTTCTCTACACCTGAGCATATAATCTGTCCCTTATCAAAATTTGGGATGCACAGTATAACCTCATACTTTTTTCTTTTATATTTTTCTTATTCCTTGAGATTTTCAGACGTATAAATAAGCTGATCTTTGTATTTTCCAAATTTCTCATATTATGGTGGTAATAAATAGATGTTAAAACACGTGGATGAGAGTTTGTGTGTCATGTTTGCGTTACGTATGCTGCAGTTCAATCTGAACAGAAAGCTGTGCTGTTTATCAGTGCAGAGAAGCCAAACTTCCACATGGGGGAGACCTTAAACAAATAAGGATTTAACGGCCAGCAAACTCGTCAGTAAAAGAGTCCATAAACATAAGTGACACATGTTCAAAGAAAAAGTAGAAAAAAACGCTGCCAGAACATCGTACAGAGCCTCTAATGGGGACAGGGTTTTCACAGGCAAAATATTTAGTAACTGAATTTTGTGTAGTAAAAAATGATGTATTTACATAAAAGTATTTTCACCACTGAAATCACTCATGAGTCAAGTAAGGTGAACAAATCCTGGAGAGCTAAGTGGGGGGAAAGCACCACGTGTGGCAAATTAATACAGGTGAGAGGTGAAAGAAATGTTATTATTGGACATACAAAACTATGCAGGTCACAGTTTGGCATTTAGCATGTTAAGGTCTGAATGTGCCTGTGAACTATTTCAATGGAGTCCAGTTTTTTCCCACTGCAAGCATAGAAGGAATCTGAAGTTTACTCGATTAAAAAATGAACTCTTTAAGCTGCTTATTGTCTGCTCCTCAGTTTCAGTGGGAATGCTTGTATAGATGCGCATAAGAGATTCATGTGTCCTGTGTATAAATAAATAAATAATAGGCAAAATACAAACAAAAACTTTGAGAATTACCTCCCACTGGTGTCACCTACTTTGTTAATATTTTTAACTGTTGCATTTTGTTTGTTTGTGCTAGTTTGTTCCACAGAAACCTGCAAAGCTTCTAACGTTAGGGTGAGTCCTTTCTTTATTTCACAAAAGACAGACTTTACAATAAAACATGACAATGCTGTGCAGCTCCACATAAAGTAGGACACCTGGTCCCTCTGTTGTCAGCATGAAGCTGTAAACATTCATTCTTTGAATCTCCACTGGAGAAAATCTACATGTATACAGAGGGAATGCAATCCACGCTTCCCGACACATGTTTCTACTGTATATCCTGACCATTTACTATTTCCTTCCCACCCATATCTGGTGTATTTGGAATAAAATATTCTCATCTACTTCATATTTCATTATATTTTTATTCTACTAAGTTTCTTCTCAGAATATGATAATATAAAAAAATTACTGAACATAAAATGATTTGTTTATTATAGTAAATTAATCTATTATAGTAGAATATAGTAAATGATAGTAAATTAAACTAATCTATAGATGCAGAAAAACTAGATCCTCAGTTACTGAAAAGGTTATCTAAGAAATCTAAGGTACTGGAGAAAGAGATTTCAGTTTCATTTTACTTAATGTATTTTATGAGTATCATTATTATGCTTTAACAGAGAAAGCACATTTAAAAGCACTAAAACTGAGCAACTCTGTCGCAAACGTTGAGCAATACACTCTCTGGATCATCTCGAAACCTGGGTTTGAATTAAAAGATCCCTGGGTAAGCTAATGGCTACCTTTACTGCAGACAGAGATAACACTTGCGTCCGTGTTGTCTATGTTTTTTGTGGCGTTCCTCAGGGCTCGGTTCGCTTTTATTTTCAGTGATATGCTGCTACTCAGCCAGTTCTTTTACCGTATGGGCGTGCTGCCCCTAGTTAAAATATTATACTCATATTTCTAGGAATACAGGACTATTGCAGTTCTTAAAGCATAGACAGACAAAATGAGAGCATTTTGCTTATTTTTTTAAGGGGGATGGACGTTAAAATAGATATTTAGCCATAACACTACAATATATTCCCCACAAATCAAAGTCCAACATTTTCTTTATTTAGTTTTAATCAGGAAACAAAAAACAGGAGTAAAAATAATAATCTATTGCTCCTAAAACAGTAACAGTTATAATATTCATCTAGCATTGCATATAGTATTTTTACAACTGCAAGCACTGCTGGAAATGTTGCCTCACACACTCAGTTAGGTATGCTTATGTCCACATCACTATCCAGCAACATTTGTCACCAACAAATGGACACAGCTGGAATGAAGACAGAAACAGCTGCTAACATTTTTCCATCCTTTTTTCCTAGAATTCTATGATTTCTTCCAAAATCATGCTCACATTCCCACTGCTACCTGTTTTTGTAATTACAGTGGGGCCAGTGAGAGCCAGAGATTTTCCTTGTTTGAGGTGACCAAATACTTATTTTCCACCCTGATTTACGAATAAATTCTTTACAAATCCTACCATGTGGATTCATGGATTTTTTTTTCACATTCTGTCTCTCACAGTTGAAGTGTACCTCTGGTGCAAATTACTGACCTCTGTCATCATTTTAGGTGGGGGAACTTGCACAATCGGTGGCTGACTAAATACTTTTTTGCCCCACTGTATATGCTTTGTTCAATTGTCACCATGTAATGTATTATGATAAAGTCAGGCACAGGCTGTTTGCAGAAGTGGTTAAAGGATAGGTTAACAAATCGTTAGAAGTACCGAACAAAGTGATGGTAATTTATATGAGAATACTTTTACAGATATATGCTGATTAATGATTAATTGATTATCTGCCATTACTACCTCCTGCCATGCAGATGAAAAACAAAACACTTTCTGTGTGATAACTGAAAGTGTTTTGTAATAACTGTCTTTTTTTGTACCTGATTTTCACTTACAGCACAGAGGCATATCTGACTGGAAGAACGCTGTGTACAGTGGTTGTGTGACTGGAGGAGCTATTGGCTTTTGCGGTATGTAACTTACTTTATTAACTTGCATTACAGCAAATTTATGCATTTTGTCCACGTGTTTATTTTTCTGTTTTGCAGCTGGTCTGAAGGCTGGTGTTTATTCTCTGCTGCAATTAAACATGACTTGCAGTGAAGCTCTATGGAGTGGCTCGATGGACAAAAACATAAATATTACACATGTGGCCCAGAGAAAGAAGACTCGCGTTGTGAGTTTGCTAACCCTGATGTTTCCCTGCACATCAAGGATTGCTGTTAAAGCAGAATTGAAGTGTACTGTTCAAACACAGGGATTTTAAGTGGCACCATAGTGGGTTAAAACAAACAAACAAACAAACATAAAAAAAAGACATGTCGGTTTTTCCTGTGACTTTCATATTGTGGACAGTTAGAGCAAGGAATGCCAATTTCTCATGGTGAATCTTCAAAGACAGAGCAGAGTGGGTCTGCTTCAGTGGCGCACTGATCAGGTAATGAAAGCTGAACTTGTGTGAATTTCACTCTGGGTCTGTAAAAACTCAGATGAGCAATGTTCTGCCTGTAAAACATTGGTTTGATGTGTAAGTAACTAATCCACACCAGGATTATTTATAATAAAAGAATTTTTTTTAAAATTGTGGATTTACTACTTTTCCTTGATTATTAAAGGACTACAACACCCAAACTAGTCATTACCTTTGCTTTAATTTTTCCTTTTTTTTATTATAGCGAAAGTAGTCTTCAGGAAAAGTTCTCCAGGCTTCTTGAAGGACATTCAATTCAATTCAATTCAATTCAATTCAATTCAATTTTATTTATATTGCACCAAATCACAACAACAGTCGCCTCACAGAGCTTTATATTGTACAGTAGATCGTACAATAATAGATACAGAGAAAAACCCAACAATCAACAATATGACCCCCTATGAGCAAGCACTTTGGCAACAGTGGGAAGGAAAAACTCCCTTTTAACAGGAAGAAACCTCCGGCAGAACCAGGCTCAGGGAGGGGCGGTCATCTGCTGCGACCGGTTGGGGTGAGAAGGAAGACAGGATAAAGACATGCATTCAAAGCTCTTCTTTTGGATGTTGGCTGCCTTTCCTTCCCTTCTCTGTCAAGATGATCCCACTATTCACTAATGTTGAGGTCCAGGGTTTGGGGAGGCCAATACACAACTGATAGCATTCCATAATGTGTTTTTCTATTTGAAGATGGTGGTGTTGTAAATGCTATTGTATAATTACGTTAGCACAATGGTGATAGGAAGTAGGGGTGGGTTTTAATAATCGATTCATCGATTAAAATCGATTCTGGATTGGATAACGTGACATTGATTCATTAAAATCCTGAATCGATTTTTTTATATAAATGTATTTTGCCCAAAATTCCAGAATCTCAGGTGAAACGTCACAAAATTTTGACGACCACCAAACATTTAAAACAGTAAATGAGAGCAGGTACACGGCTTCTGCACAAAGACGTAAACACAAAGCGCGACCCGCAGATCAGAATCAGTGAGATGTGGCCTTTCTCACCCGACCGCACGGACACGGTCGGGGCTGAAAGCTGACAGCTCGCTGATTCTGATGTTTCGGCGGGTCCGCGCTTTGTGTTTACGTCTTTTTTGCACTGATTCTAAAGCTGTTAGTTTGATCTCTCTCCAAACAATATTGACCAAACCAGCAGCAGCAACCCTGTTCGAACATAAGAGTGTCCATAAGTGCACGTGGCACCAGGACGCTCTAGGCCGTAGAGTGATGTAGGACACATGTAGCTTTGGAAGATGGGTGCAACATTGACTGTCCAGCTCAGCTCAAAATTCAGTGTTTAGACATTTTCCTAGCTCTCCCATCTTCTTCTTCTTCATCCTCCTCCTCCCTTGGTCTCCTCCTCGAACCGCCTGGTACTGGGTTGGGGGGCAATAGCACAGGAGCATCCTGGCCATTGTCTCCATCGTCATCTGTGTCACTATCAGGAACACTTTCAGTGTCGCTCTCAGATCCCTCATCTTCCCACCACCTGATTTCATCAATAATTGGATCTTCTTCTGCTACATTATTGTACACGGGTTGTTCTATTTCTAGAGGTGGATTTCTTTCTGTGTAATCTCCTGCTCCCATCTCTGCTCTATTAATGACCAATGGTCGTTCTATCTGTTGGGGTGGATTTCTTTCTATGTTATCTCCTACTCCCATCTCTGCTCCATTAATGACCAAGGGTCCTGCTATTTCCTGGGGTGGATTTCTTTCAATGCCATCGCCTACTCCCATCTCTGCTCTAAAATTTTCCCAGGGTCCTGCTATTTCCTGGGGAGGATTTATTTCGATGCCTCCTACCGGAACATCAACTGCCTCCTCTTGTTGTGGCAGTTGATTATCAACTAAACCACGCAACTGATTGATTTCAATCCAGGGGAACATCCTGTCAACTGCTCTAAGATTTCCCTGTTGCAGCAGTGCCAAAAGCAGCTCATTGACTGCTAGTCCTACACCAACATGGTTTTGTTCACCATCGTCATGGTTTTGTGAGCCGTCTCCTCTATCCATTTTTTGAAAACAGTCTGCTTTAATAGACTGGAGGAAACTGGTCGGTACAGCTGTCAAACTTTAGCTGATTGGTACAGAACTTTTAAAATGTCCTTGAAAAAGAGTTTAAATCTCTTTAGGAAACTGTTTAAAAACACGAAGCAAATGTGAACTAATCGCAACTGATTGCTGTGAGGAACACTGCGAACTAACGGCTATTTAAGGATTTTCAGATCAAAGTCAAGATTTTGATTGGTTGTGCTTTGAGCTGACTTTTGTGACGTCATCGAATTTGGTTCATTGTGATGACGGTCAACGTTCTGCTGATGAAAAAATGTCGCCGGTGACTGAAACTTTTACAGGAGAAGCATTTCCCACAAAGCCTTGAATGAATTATAGTGACAGAAAGGGGCCACAAGATGACGCCATTTTTCACGTAGTAATTCGCGCCTCAGAGACGTCGTTATTTTTCAAAAAGAAAAAAGAAAAAGAAAGAAAGAAAGAAACAGCAACAACTACTAAACAGAATTTTTACACGTTCATTGCACATTTGTAGGAATGTTTAAATATTTACTTTTTATTAATTACTTTTCATTTTATCTTTATTTTTAAAATCACTGTGCACTGGCAGACCGGGGAGGTGGTCCCCATCTTTAAGAAGGGGGACCGGAGGGTGTGTTCCAACTAAAGGGGGATCACACTCCTCAGCCTCCCTGGGAAAGTCTATGCCAGGGTGCTGGAAAGGAGAGTTCGTCCGCTAGTAGAAACCCTGAAGACCAAACCGCTGTTGACTTAGCATGATCTGTTCTCGTACCTTGTCTGTAAAGTCAGCGCATACACGGCGCACCAGTTTCGCCGTTATAAATCTCTGGAGGCGCACATCCAATTCACCAAGGACTGGGTGCAATTGTGAGTACGCCGTCATTCAAACCAAGTGAAGTCAGCTTGAGTACTACGAGTAAAATGCGTTTGATTTCCCTCCGAACATTCAGATTAGTGCAGCATAAATTCATTCGTGAGGGGAAATTACAGTGAGAACGTGTGGAAGCTCTGTTAGATGGATGCCATAGTGAGTTCAGTGCACTGATGTGACATTGTCCTGAAGGATTTAGTTATTCTCTATGGTTAATGAAATTACACTAATTAATTCATATTTATTATAAATAATCCTAATTACACATCTTGCTTCCGTGTTTGTGTGCTGTGTCACTAAATACATTTTAGTGACACATTTTATTTTAGTTTTATACATTGATTAATGACCTGCAGAATCGCCTGCAGGTCCCTCTGTTGTCAGCATGAAGCTGTAAACATTCATTCTTTGAATCTCCACTGGAGAAAATCTACATGTATACAGAGGGAATGCAATCCACGCTTCCCGACACATGTTTCTACTGTATATCCTGACCATTTACTATTTCCTTCCCACCCATATCTGGTGTATCTGGAATAAAATATTCTCATCTACTTCATATTTCATTATATTTTTATTCTACTAAGTTTCTTCTCAGAATATGATCATATAAAAAAATTACTGAACATAAAATGATTTGTTTATTATAGTAAATTAATCTATTATAGTAGAATATAGTAAATGATAGTAAATTAAACTAATCTATAGATGCAGAAAAACTAGATCCTCAGTTACTGAAAAGGTTATCTAAGAAATCTAAGGTACTGGAGAAAGAGATTTCAGTTTCATTTTACTTAATGTATTTTATGAGTATCATTATTATGCTTTAACAGAGAAAGCACATTTAAAAGCACTAAAACTGAGCAACTCTGTCGCAAACGTTGAGCAATACACTCTCTGGATCATCTCGAAACCTGGGTTTGAATTAAAAGATCCCTGGGTAAGCTAATGGCTACCTTTTCTGCAGACAGAGATAACACTTGCGTCCGTGTTGTCTATGTTTTTTGTGGCGTTCCTCAGGGCTCGGTTCGCTTTTATTTTCAGTGATATGCTGCTACTCAGCCAGTTCTTTTACCGTATGGGCGTGCTGCCCCTAGTTAAAATATTATACTCATATTTCTAGGAATACAGGACTATTGCAGTTCTTAAAGCATAGACAGACAAAATGAGAGCATTTTGCTTATTTTTTTAAGGGGGATGGACGTTAAAATAGATATTTAGCCATAACACTACAATATATTCCCCACAAATCAAAGTCCAACATTTTCTTTATTTAGTTTTAATCAGGAAACAAAAAACAGGAGTAAAAATAATAATCTATTGCTCCTAAAACAGTAACAGTTATAATATTCATCTAGCATTGCATATAGTATTTTTACAACTGCAAGCACTGCTGGAAATGTTGCCTCACACACTCAGTTAGGTATGCTTATGTCCACATCACTATCCGGCAACATTTGTCACCAACAAATGGACACAGCTGGAATGAAGACAGAAACAGCTGCTAACATTTTTCCATCCTTTTTTCCTAGAATTCTATGATTTCTTCCAAAATCATGCTCACATTCCCACTGCTACCTGTTTTTGTAATTACAGTGGGGCCAGTGAGAGCCAGAGATTTTCCTTGTTTGAGGTGACCAAATACTTATTTTCCACCCTGATTTACCAATAAATTCTTTACAAATCCTACCATGTGGATTCATGGATTTTTTTTTCACATTCTGTCTCTCACAGTTGAAGTGTACCTCTGGTGCAAATTACTGACCTCTGTCATCATTTTAGGTGGGGGAACTTGCACAATCGGTGGCTGACTAAATACTTTTTTGCCCCACTGTATATGCTTTGTTCAATTGTCACCATGTAATGTATTATGATAAAGTCAGGCACAGGCTGTTTGCAGAAGTGGTTAAAGGATAGGTTAACAAATCGTTAGAAGTACCGAACAAAGTGATGGTAATTTATATGAGAATACTTTTACAGATATATGCTGATTAATGATTAATTGATTATCTGCCATTACTACCTCCTGCCATGCAGATGAAAAACAAAACACTTTCTGTGTGATAACTGAAAGTGTTTTGTAATAATTGTCTTTTTTTGTACCTGATTTTCACTTACAGCACAGAGGCATATCTGACTGGAAGAACGCTGTGTACAGTGGTTGTGTGACTGGAGGAGCTATTGGCTTTTGCGGTATGTAACTTACTTTATTAACTTACATTACAGCAAATTTATGCATTTTGTCCACGTGTTTATTTTTCTGTTTTGCAGCTGGTCTGAAGGCTGGTGTTTATTCTCTGCTGCAATTAAACATGACTTGCAGTGAAGCTCTATGGAGTGGCTCGATGGACAAAAACATAAATATTACACATGTGGCCCAGAAAAAGAAGACTCGCGTTGTGAGTTTGCTAACCCTGATGTTTCCCTGCACATCAAGGATTGCTGTTAAAGCAGAATTGAAGTGTACTGTTCAAACACAGGGATTTTAAGTGGCACCATAGTGGGTTAAAACAAACAAACAAACAAACATAAAAAAAAGACATGTCGGTTTTTCCTGTGACTTTCATATTGTGGACAGTTAGAGCAAGGAATGCCAATTTCTCATGGTGAATCTTCAAAGACAGAGCAGAGTGGGTCTGCTTCAGTGGCGCACTGATCAGGTAATGAAAGCTGAACTTGTGTGAATTTCACTCTGGGTCAAAACTCAGATGAGCAATGTTCTGCCTGTAAAACATTGGTTTGATGTGTAAGTAACTAATCCACACCAGGATTATTTATAATAAAAGAATTTTTTTTTAAATTGTGGATTTACTACTTTTCCTTGATTATTAAAGGACTACAACACCCAAACTAGTCATTACCTTTGCTTTAATTTTTCCTTTTTTTATTATAGCGAAAGTAGTCTTCAGGAAAAGTTCTCCAGGCTTCTTGAAGGACATTCAATTCAATTCAATTCAATTCAATTCAATTCAATTCAATTTTATTTATATTGCACCAAATCACAACAACAGTCGCCTCACAGAGCTTTATATTGTACAGTAGATCGTACAATAATAGATACAGAGAAAAACCCAACAATCAACAATATGACCCCCTATGAGCAAGCACTTTGGCGACAGTGGGAAGGAAAAACTCCCTTTTAACAGGAAGAAACCTCCGGCAGAACCAGGCTCAGGGAGGGGCGGTCATCTGCTGCGACCGGTTGGGGTGAGAAGGAAGACAGGATAAAGACATGCATTCAAAGCTCTTCTTTTGGATGTTGGCTGCCTTTCCTTCCCTTCTCTGTCAAGATGATCCCACTATTCACTAATGTTGAGGTCCAGGGTTTGGGGAGGCCAATACACAACTGATAGCATTCCATAATGTGTTTTTCTATTTGAAGATGGTGGTGTTGTAAATGCTATTGTATAATTACGTTAGCACAATGGTGATAGGAAGTAGGGGTGGGTTTTAATAATCGATTCATCGATTAAAATCGATTCTGGATTGGATAACGTGACATTGATTCATTAAAATCCTGAATCGATTTTTTTATATAAATGTATTTTGCCCAAAATTCCAGAATCTCAGGTGAAACGTCACAAAATTTTGACGACCACCAAACATTTAAAACAGTAAATGAGAGCAGGTACACGGCTTCTGCACAAAGACGTAAACACAAAGCGCGACCCGCAGATCAGAATCAGTGAGATGTGGCCTTTCTCACCCGACCGCACGGACACGGTCGGGGCTGAAAGCTGACAGCTCGCTGATTCTGATGTTTCGGCGGGTCCGCGCTTTGTGTTTACGTCTTTTTTGCACTGATTCTAAAGCTGTTAGTTTGATCTCTCTCCAAACAATATTGACCAAACCAGCAGCAGCAACCCTGTTCGAACATAAGAGTGTCCACAAGTGCACGTGGCACCAGGACGCTCTAGGCCGTAGAGTGATGTAGGACACATGTAGCTTTGGAAGATGGGTGCAACATTGACTGTCCAGCTCAGCTCAAAATTCAGTGTTTAGACATTTTCCTAGCTCTCCCATCTTCTTCTTCTTCTTCATCCTCCTCCTCCCTTGGTCTCCTCCTCGAACCGCCTGGTACTGGGTTGGGGGGCAATAGCACAGGAGCATCCTGGCCATTGTCTCCATCGTCATCTGTGTCACTATCAGGAACACTTTCAGTGTCGCTCTCAGATCCCTCATCTTCCCACCACCTGATTTCATCAATAATTGGATCTTCTTCTGCTACATTATTGTACACGGGTTGTTCTATTTCTAGAGGTGGATTTCTTTCTGTGTAATCTCCTGCTCCCATCTCTGCTCTATTAATGACCAATGGTCGTTCTATCTGTTGGGGTGGATTTCTTTCTATGTTATCTCCTGCTCCCATCTCTGCTCCATTAATGACCAAGGGTCCTGCTATTTCCTGGGGTGGATTTCTTTCAATGCCATCGCCTACTCCCATCTCTGCTCTAAAATTTTCCCAGGGTCCTGCTATTTCCTGGGGAGGATTTATTTCGATGCCTCCTACCGGAACATCAACTGCCTCCTCTTGTTGTGGCAGTTGATTATCAACTAAACCACGCAACTGATTGATTTCAATCCAGGGGAACATCCTGTCAACTGCTCTAAGATTTCCCTGTTGCAGCAGTGCCAAAAGCAGCTCATTGACTGCTAGTCCTACACCAACATGGTTTTGTTCACCATCGTCATGGTTTTGTGAGCCGTCTCCTCTATCCATTTTTTGAAAACAGTCTGCTTTAATAGACTGGAGGAAACTGGTCGGTACAGCTGTCAAACTTTAGCTGATTGGTACAGAACTTTTAAAATGTCCTTGAAAAAGAGTTTAAATCTCTTTAGGAAACTGTTTAAAAACACGAAGCAAATGTGAACTAATCGCAACTGATTGCTGTGAGGAACACTGCGAACTAACGGCTATTTAAGGACTTTCAGATCAAAGTCAAGATTTTGATTGGTTGTGCTTTGAGCTGACTTTTGTGACGTCATCGAATTTGGTTCATTGTGATGACGGTCAACGTTCTGCTGATGAAAAAATGTCGCCGGTGACTGAAACTTTTACAGGAGAAGCATTTCCCACAAAGCCTTGAATGAATTATAGTGACAGAAAGGGGCCACAAGATGACGCCATTTTTCACGTAGTAATTCGCGCCTCAGAGACGTCGTTATTTTTCAAAAAGAAAAAAGAAAAAGAAAGAAAGAAAGAAACAGCAACAACTACTAAACAGAATTTTTACACGTTCATTGCACATTTGTAGGAATGTTTAAATATTTACTTTTTATTAATTACTTTTCATTTTATCTTTATTTTTAAAATCACTGTGCACTGGCAGACCGGGGAGGTGGTCCCCATCTTTAAGAAGGGGGACCGGAGGGTGTGTTCCAACTAAAGGGGGATCACACTCCTCAGCCTCCCTGGGAAAGTCTATGCCAGGGTGCTGGAAAGGAGAGTTCGTCCGCTAGTAGAAACCCTGAAGACCAAACCGCTGTTGACTTAGCATGATCTGTTCTCGTACCTTGTCTGTAAAGTCAGCGCATACACGGCGCACCAGTTTCGCCGTCATAAATCTCTGGAGGCGCACATCCAATTCACCAAGGACTGGGTGCAATTGTGAGTACGCCGTCATTCAAACCAAGTGAAGTCAGCTTGAGTACTACGAGTAAAATGCGTTTGATTTCCCTCCGAACATTCAGATTAGTGCAGCATAAATTCATTCATGAGGGGAAATTACAGTGAGAACGTGTGGAAGCTCTGTTAGATGGATGCCATAGTGAGTTCAGTGCACTGATGTGACATTGTCCTGAAGGATTTAGTTATTCTCTATGGTTAATGAAATTACACTAATTAATTCATATTTATTATAAATAATCCTAATTACACATCTTGCTTCCGTGTTTGTGTGCTGTGTCACTAAATACATTTTAGTGACACATTTTATTTTAGTTTTATACATTGATTAATGACCTGCAGAATCGCCTGCAGGTCCCTCTGTTGTCAGCATGAAGCTGTAAACATTCATTCTTTGAATCTCCACTGGAGAAAATCTACATGTATACAGAGGGAATGCAATCCACGCTTCCCGACACATGTTTCTACTGTATATCCTGACCATTTACTATTTCCTTCCCACCCATATCTGGTGTATTTGGAATAAAATATTCTCATTTTATTCTACTAAGTTTCTTCTCAGAATATGATAATATAAAAAAATTACTGAACATAAAATGATTTGTTTATTATAGTAAATTAATCTATTATAGTAGAATATAGTAAATGATAGTAAATTAAACTAATCTATAGATGCAGAAAAACTAGATCCTCAGTTACTGAAAAGGTTATCTAAGAAATCTAAGGTACTGGAGAAAGAGATTTCAGTTTCATTTTACTTAATGTATTTTATGAGTATCATTATTATGCTTTAACAGAGAAAGCACATTTAAAAGCACTAAAACTGAGCAACTCTGTCGCAAACGTTGAGCAATACACTCTCTGGATCATCTCGAAACCTGAGTGTTGGAGCTATTTGTTCTTTATTTTTTATTATTTTGAAATTAGTTAAAGTTTGTTAGTTTATTTATATTTTGGGGTTTATTTGTCGGTTAATATTTTGTTTTAAATGATTTGTTTGTTTGTTGTTATTTTGTTAAATTAGTCAGTAAGAGCTGTAGGGCCATTTTGTTTCTATAAATAAAGAGACTGGTATAGGACCAGCATGCATTGGGGTGGGCCTATGGTTTTTTACCAGAGCAGGAGAAGCAGTAGGAAGGATCTTGTTTGCCAAATGGATAAATAAACCAAAATCAAAACTCTCAACTAAAAGGTTTGGACAATGGACTTCTTTTGCCTGCGTACGAAATATTACCTCAGTGCAGCAGTGGCTTGTGGACTTTAAGTTGTGGGACGTTTGATCATGCAAAAGTAAAGGAATTGCCACTACACAAAGTAAAAAACCTTCCCGTGGACAAAGGAATAATTCTTCATTAATGGATATAAGGATTTCAAGGATCACCGTCGAACTCGAATAAAAGTTATTGGATCGTCTGGTGAGTAATCCAGACGGATTTGATGTTGAAGCCTGGATCAACATGTCACTCGTTCGTCAAAGCTGGTGAGTGATAATATTGTTTAAGCCGTAAAGGAAAACGGTGAAGCTATTGGAGTTTAAAGACATTATTTCACTACAAAGACTGATGAACTGAGTTTTGACGTACTAAATTGGTGCAAAATTGGATCGCTAATTGAAACATGCCAACGCCCTCTGTGGAAATGTTTGTTCGCTGCAAAAGGCAGGTAAATGGATGTCATGTTTGTACTTTAGGCTATGGATTCTCAGTGTGCTGTGCATCTTTATAAAGTTTGAAATAATCCAAGAAGACAATAAAAATGTCGGATATTAAGAGTAAACGAGAGGATGACACTGAGATGCAAGCAGAGAAAAGAAGTGTTAAATTTACGCCAAAAGGTTTGGATTTGTATATAAAGACATGCCAAGAAAAGCGCAGTTCAATGTGTAAGCAAGCATCTAAGTACATGGGGAAAATTTCCGCTTTAATGACCTCACATGAAAACGTTAAGGAAGTGTCTTCTGAATTTGGGAAGTTTATTAAATGCTATCAAGATGCAAACGCTTTGCAAGAATCCTTTTTAAGTTTGCCACTGCCAGAAGATGAAGTGAAAAGGCAAGTTGCACATTTTCAGTCGAAGGTGACAGCATTCTCTGTTTTTATGGACAAAGTAAAGGTTTGGTTGCAGGAGGCGGGCGAGCCTTATACTGAACAAAACAATACTGTTCGCAATGATAAAGCTGTTGAAAGTTTGGATGAAATAAAACCTGAAGACAGTGTCTCTAATATCTCAAGTGTAAAACCACCTTCAAAAACCTTGTCACAGCAAAGTCGAATTTCATCAACATCTTCCGCACGCATTAAAGCTGCGGCTGACAAGGCAGCGCTCATGGAGCGACTGGCTGCATTAAAGAAAAAACATTCTATCGAAGCGCAAGAGGAAAAACTGAGAAAAGAAAAGGAGAAACTGAGAAAAGAAAAGGAGACATTATCCTTGGAAACAGAGCTGGCAGCCACTAATGCAAAGCTTCGTGTCTTAAAAATAAATTCAGTTTGTAGCTCTGAGCATTCTGATGGAATGAACTCTTATTTTGAAAGAGGGCACGTACAAGAAGCGCCTAGTTTAAATCCTTGTGCCGATACATTTGTTCCAACATCAAGAGATTACTCTGGTATAAATTCTGCATCTGAATCACAAGTAATCGTACCTAGACAAAGTCAAACCCAACATCAGGTTGATGATTCAGCTCAAGTGACGCAGCAAACACAGCCTCAGTCTCCTACTTTGACTGGGAACTGCACGAAGGAGATTGTAAATATTCTGCAAAAACAAAATGACATCACTACTTTGCTTGTAAAACAAAACTTATCTTCTGTCCTCCCCGCCAGAAACATCCCTGTGTTTGATGGAGACCCTTTACAGTACAGATCATTTATGAATGCCTTTGAAAATGGAGTGGAAGCTAAAACTGATAACTGGAGCGACTGTTTGCATTTTTTAGAGCAGTTCACTAGGGGGCAGCCTAGAGATTTGGTGCATAGTTGTCAGCACTTACCACCTGAGCAGGGCTATTCCACAGCCAAAGATCTTCTTGAAGAACATTTTGGGAACGAAAATAAAATTGCCTCTGCATATATGGAGAGGATTGTGAGTTGGGTACCTATTAAAAGTGAGGATGTGAAAGGTCTACAGTCATTCTCTCTTTTTCTTCAAGGATGTTCGAATCTAATGCAGCAAGTTGTTTATATGAAGGAGTTGGATTTGCCCTCAAATATGAGAATGGTTGTTATGAAACTTCCATACAAATTGAGGGAAAAATGGAGAGTTGTTGCCTATGAACTGCAGGAACAAAATGGTTACAGAGCAGTATTCACTGATCTGGTTACCTTTATAATAAAACAGGTAAAAGTAGCATCAGATCCAGTGTTTGGCAACATCCAAGACTCACAATCTGGAAGCAGCTTTAAAGCTTCAAGTTCTACCAAGCAAAGGAGAAAAGGAAGTAGTTTTGCCACTAATGTCAGTACAGTGCCAGGAATCAAAGCTCAATCAACTGGAAGCAGAACAACTTCCGTTGTTCTGCGTAGTTGTTTGTTTTGTTCACACAGCAACCATTTACTAGAGAATTGTAAGCAGTTTAAAGCTAAAACGCATCAGGATAAGTTGACTTTTATCAAGGAAAGGGGAATTTGTTTTGGTTGTTTAAAAGTTGGTCACACAAGCAAAGACTGTAGGAGTCGTTTGGATTGCGACGTGTGTCACCAAAGGCACCCAGGGGTTCTTCATATAGAGCGAAAGGATCCAGGTGCGTCTTCGGAACAAACTCAACAGAGGACAAACTCTAATGTCAACTTTTCAACTGCAACCACTCAGACATGTGGGTATATTGGGGCTGGTCATGAAGTTGATGCAATTTTTTTTCTATAGTTCCAGTTCAAGTTAAGAGCCAAAAGAGCAATAAAATTGTGCAAACCTATGCGTTTTTGGATCCTGGAAGTTCAGGTACATTCTGTACAGAAACTCTGGCAAAAAGACTGAATGTAAAAGGTAAAAAGACCAATATCTTTTTGAGAACAATGAGTCAAGATAGGATTGTTAGTACACAAGTTCTGTCTGGTTTGGAAGTGTCTGGTTTGGAAGCAAATGATTTCATGCCATTGCCAGATGTTTTGACTCAAAAGACTATGCCAGTTTCTACAGTTAATATTCCCCAGCAAAGCGACATCGATCAGTGGCCTCATCTTAAACCTGTTAAACTGTACAACGTTAATGCAGATGTGGAGCTACTGATAGGCACTGATGCTTCCAATGTTTTGGAGCCATGGAAGGTGATAAACAGTGTGGGAGGTGGACCTTATGCTGTAAAAACAAAAGTTGGCTGGGTCATAAATGGTCCCCTGCGCACTGGAAGTAACAGTGGAAATAAAACCAACTGCACTGCTGTAACAGCCAATAGGATTTCTGTTGAGCGTCTTGAAGACATGTTGATTAAACAGTACAATCATGATTTTAATGAAAGATCATCAGAGGAGCAGACTGAAATGTCTAGAGAGGATCTGTGTTTCATGGATATTGTTAGTAGTTCAATAAAGCTTATTGGAAATCATTATCACATTGATTTGCCTTTCAGGAGAGAAGGTTCCAGTTTGCCAAATAACCTCTGTGTCGCGGAGCAGCGTCTCCAGAGTCTCAGACGGAGATTTGAAAAGGATACTCATTATAAGGATGAATACACTAAATGTGTAAACAACATGCTTGAACGAGGATATGCCGAGTTTGTGCCTGTAGATGAGTTGCACAAAGATGATGGAAAGGTGTGGTACATCCCTCATCATGGAGTGTATCATCCCACAAAGGGCAAATTAAGAGTTGTATTTGACTGTGGAACAACTTATAAAGGAGCATCATTGAACAGTC
Source organism: Aulonocara stuartgranti (assembly GCF_965226115.1). Lineage (NCBI taxonomy): Eukaryota > Metazoa > Chordata > Actinopteri > Cichliformes > Cichlidae > Aulonocara > Aulonocara stuartgranti. The sequence goes on from NC_138946.1 coordinate 31,221,294, forward strand.
AGCTTCTACAGGGACCTGATCTCACAAACTCGCTGGTTGGGGTTCTGATCAGATTTAGACAAGAGCCTGTTGCATTAATGGCGGACATTGATTCCATGTTTCACCAAGTTCACGTCTCAGAAAAACATGTCAACTTTCTCCGTTTCCTGTGGTGGCAACATGGCAACACTTCAAGGTCTGCACAGGAATGCAGGATGAAAGTGCATTTGTTTGGAGCTGTATCTTCGCCAAGTTGTGCAAATTATGCTCTACAGAGAACTGCAGATGATAATGCACAACAGTTTCCAGCTGAAGTGGTTGATACAGTCAAAAGAAACTTTTATGTGGATGATTGTTTGAAATCTGTTGCTTCAGAAGAGGAGGCAGTGCACATGGTGAAGAGGCTGACAGATATCTGCGCTAAAGGAGGATTTAAGCTTTCAAAATGGATCAGCAACAGTCGCACAGTGCTCATGTCAATCCCAGAGGAAAGAAGAGCAAAGGAAATTAAGGATCTGGATTTGGACACAGATCAACTTCCAGTTGAGAGAGCACTGGGTTTACAGTGGTGCATAGTAACAGACAAGTTCCAGTTCAGAACCTCCCTGCAGGACCGTCCAACAACCAGAAGGGGAATTTTGTCTGTGGTCAGCTCACTGTATGATCCTTTGGGAATCTTGTCTCCCTTCAGTATGCCAGCTAAACTGTTGCTACAAGAGCTTTGCCGACAAAATTTGAAGTGGGATGAAGTTATTCCCCACTCTCTTTCCCAGCGGTGGCGTGATTGGCTGGAGGATCTCCAGCTGATTTCAAAGTTTAAAGTGGAACGTTGCATTAAACCAAATTGCTTTGGAAGACCAGATAGGGCACAACTTCATCATTTTTCTGATGCAAGTCAAGATGGGTATGGAACGGTGTCATATTTAAAGTTGGAAAAGAATAACGTCACGCATGTTGCTTTTATCCTGGGAAAGGCTAGAGTTGCTCCTCTCAAGCAAACTACAATTCCCAGGTTGGAATTGACGGCTGCAGTTCTTGCAGTTCGGGTGGACAGGCTTCTGCAAAAGGAGCTGCAAGTCAGGTTGGAAAAATCAGTTTTTTGGACTGATAGCACAACAGTACTGAAATACATCTCCAATGAAACCAGAAGATTCAATACTTTTGTTGCAAACAGAATTGCTGTTATTCGGGAAGCAACAGATGTGAATCAGTGGAGATACGTTTCTTCTAAGGAGAATCCTGCAGATGACGCATCCAGAGGTATGAGAGCTGGGGATCTCCTCAAATGTAGGAGATGGATAAAAGGGCCAGAATTTCTCTATGAGTCAGAAAAGGAATGGCCTAAACTGGATGTGGAGTACAGTGTAATTTCTGCAGATGACCCAGAGGTCAAAAGGGACCTGACAATGAATGCCATTGTGAGAGAATTACAAAATCCTACCAGCTATTTTATCCTCTACTTCTCGTCTTGGGCAAAACTTAAAATCTCTGTAGCCTGGCTTTTAAAGATGAAAGAGGTCTTGGTGTTGTTGGCACAGAAGAGGAAAGAGTTGCTTGCTGCAGGTTTGAATAAGAATGATCCGGAAGGTCAGAAAGAAGTGGAGATAAGAATGGAAAGATTTAAGACCACTTTGAAGAAAGGAAATCTCACTCCAGAAGACTTGGCAAAGGCAGAACAAGCTATTCTTCAATATGCACAACAACAGAAATTTACGACTGAAATGGCTTTAATCCGCAATGGCCTCAAAGGAGTCTCTAAGGGAAATTGTCTCTATAAACTTGATCCAGTGTTGGATGCAGGAATCCTCAGAGTGGGTGGCCGATTGAATAAAGCAGCCATGCCTATGGAATTAAAGCATCCTGTAATTTTGACAAAAGATATGCATGTGTCAACACTGATTTTACGCCATATCCATCAAAGGTTGGGACATGCAGGAAGAGCACACATGCTGTCAAAACTAAGACAAAATTACTGGATACTAAATGCAAATTCTGCTGCCAGGAAAATCATCTCTCGTTGTGTCACGTGTAGACGCAACAGAGGAAAGTTTGTTGAACAAAAGATGGCGGATCTGCCTGAAGAGAGAGTCCTGCCAGACATAGCCCCATTCACAAATGTTGGAGTGGACTATTTTGGACCTATAAGTGTTAAAAGAGGACGAAGTCTCCTTAAAAGGTATGGAGTTCTTTTTACTTGTTTCACCAGTCGTGCAGTACATCTGGAGATTGCATGTACACTTGATACAGACTCTTGTATAAATGCTGTGAGGAGGTTCATCTGTAGACGAGGCCCAGTTTCGACCATCAGATCTGATAATGCTACAAATTTTGTTGGGGCGAATCGAGAGTTGAAAGAAAGTTTGACTGAGCTAGACCATGCCAAAATTCAAAAGGCTTTTGTTCAGGATGGCATGAAATGGAACTTCAACATCCCAGCAGCTTCTCACCAAGGCGGTGTGTGGGAGCGTCTCATTCGTTCAGTAAAGAATATTTTAGCCTCAGTTCTTAAGGAGCAAGTTCTGGATGATGAAGGACTCCACACAGTCTTCTGTGAGGTTGAAGCTATAATGAACGACAGACCCATTACTAAAGTTTCAGATGACTCAAATGATCTTGAAGCACTGACACCCAATCACTTGTTGTTGCTGAAAAATAAACCAGTTTTTCCACCAGGACTGTTTCATCCAAGTGATTTGCATGTCAGGAAAAGGTGGAAACAGGTACAGTACATGGCAGAGTTGTTCTGGAAGAGATGGCTTTCTGAGTACCTACCTTTGATGCAAGAAAGACAAAAATGGATGAGGACTAAAAGATGTCTTATACCTGGAGATGTTGTTTTAATTGCAGACGCTACAGCTCCAAGAGGATCATGGATGATGGCGAAAGTCTTAAATGTAAACCAGGATGCAAAAGGCTTGGTGCGTTCTGTGAGACTACAAACAAGGACCAGTGTTTTGGAAAGGCCAGTGACAAAACTTATTTTGCTACTGGAAGCCTCATCGTGAAGAAAATCATCAATGAAAATTAAGGATTTGTTTAAGGGAATAGCTCCTCCTTTTGGGACTTTAAAGTAATTGTGATAGTATGCACAATTAGGGGCCGGAGTGTTGGAGCTATTTGTTCTTTATTTTTTATTATTTTGAAATTAGTTAAAGTTTGTTAGTTTATTTATATTTTGGGGTTTATTTGTCGGTTAATATTTTGTTTTAAATGATTTGTTTGTTTGTTGTTATTTTGTTAAATTAGTCAGTAAGAGCTGTAGGGCCATTTTGTTTCTATAAATAAAGAGACTGGTATAGGACCAGCATGCATTGGGGTGGGCCTATGGTTTTTTTACCAGAGCAGGAGAAGCAGTAGGAAGGATCTTGTTATTGCTTGCCAAATGGATAAATAAACCAAAATCAAAACTCTCAACTAAAAGGTTTGGACAATGGACTTCTTTTGCCTGCGTACGAAATATTACCTCAGTGCAGCAGTGGCTTGTGGACTTTAAGTTGTGGGACGTTTGATCATACAAAAGTAAAGGAATTGCCACTACACTGGGTTTGAATTAAAAGATCCCTGGGTAAGCTAATGGCTACCTTTTCTGCAGACAGAGATAACACTTGCGTCCGTGTTGTCTATGTTTTTTGTGGCGTTCCTCAGGGCTCGGTTCGCTTTTATTTTCAGTGATATGCTGCTACTCAGCCAGTTCTTTTACCGTATGGGCGTGCTGCCCCTAGTTAAAATATTATACTCATATTTCTAGGAATACAGGACTATTGCAGTTCTTAAAGCATAGACAGACAAAATGAGAGCATTTTGCTTATTTTTTTTAAGGGGGATGGACGTTAAAATAGATATTTAGCCATAACACTACAATATATTCCCCACAAATCAAAGTCCAACATTTTCTTTATTTAGTTTTAATCAGGAAACAAAAAACAGGAGTAAAAATAATAATCTATTGCTCCTAAAACAGTAACAGTTATAATATTCATCTAGCATTGCATATAGTATTTTTACAACTGCAAGCACTGCTGGAAATGTTGCCTCACACACTCAGTTAGGTATGCTTATGTCCACATCACTATCCAGCAACATTTGTCACCAACAAATGGACACAGCTGGAATGAAGACAGAAACAGCTGCTAACATTTTTCCATCCTTTTTTCCTAGAATTCTATGATTTCTTCCAAAATCATGCTCACATTCCCACTGCTACCTGTTTTTGTAATTACAGTGGGGCAAAAAAGTATTTAGTCAGCCACCGATTGTGCAAGTTCCCCCACTTAAAATGATGACAGAGGTCAGTAATTTGCACCAGAGGTACACTTCAACTGTGAGAGACAGAATGTGAAAAAAAAATCCATGAATTCACATGGTAGGATTTGTAAAGAATTGATTCGTAAATCAGGGTGGAAAATAAGTATTTGGTCACCTCAAACAAGGAAAATCTCTGGCTCTCACAGACCTGTAACGTCTTCTGTAAGAAGCTTTTCTGTCCCCCACTCGTTACCTGTATGAATGGCACCTGTTTGAACTCATCATCTGTATAAAAGACACCTGTCCACAGCCTCAAACAGTCAGACTCCAAACTCCGCCATGGCCAAGACCAAAGAGCTTTCGAAGGACACCAGGAAAAGTATTGTAGACCTGCACCAGACTGGGAAGAGTGAATCTACAATAGGCAAGCAGCTTGGTGTGAAAAAATCAACTGTGGGAGCAATCATCAGAAAATGGAAGACATACAAGACCACTGATAATCTCCCTCGATCTGGGGCTCCACGCAAGATCTCATCCCGTGGGGTCAAAATGATCATGAGAACGGTGAGCAAAGATCCCAGAACCACACGGGGGGACCTGGTGAATGACCTGCAGAGAGCTGGGACCAAAGTAACAAAGGTCACCATCAGTAACACACTACAACGGCAGGGAATCAAATCCCGCAGTGCCAGACGTGTTCCGCTGCTGAAGCCAGTGCATGTCCAGGCCCGTCTGAAGTTTGCCAGAGAGCACATGGATGATACAGCAGAGGATTGGGAGAATGTCATGTGGTCAGATGAAACCAAAGTAGAACTTTTTGGTATAAACTCAACTCGTCGTGTTTGGAGGAAGAAGAATACTGAGTTGCATCCCAAGAACACCATACCTACTGTAAAGCATGGGGGTGGAAACATCATGCTATGGTGCTGTTTTTCTGCCAAGGGGACAGGACGACTGATCCGTGTTAAGGACAGAATGAATGGGGCCATGTATCGTGAGATTTTGAGCCAAAACCTCCTTCCATCAGTGAGAACTTTGAAGATGAAACGAGGCTGGGTCTTCCAACATGACAATGATCCAAAACACACCGCCCGGGCAACAAAGGAGTGGCTCCGTAAGAAGCATTTGAAAGTCCTGGAGTGGCCTAGCCAGTCTCCAGACCTCAACCCCATAGAAAATCTGTGGCGGGAGTTGAAAGTCCGTGTTGCTTGGCGACAGCCCCAAAACATCACTGCTCTCGAGAAGATCTGCATGGAGGAATGGGCCAAAATACCAGCTACTGTGTGTGCAAACCTGGTAAAGACCTATAGTAAACGTTTGACCTCTGTTATTGCCAACAAAGGTTATGTTACAAAGTATTGAGTTGTATTTTTGTTATTGACCAAATACTTATTTTCCACCCTGATTTACGAATCAATTCTTTACAAATCCTACCATGTGGATTCATGGATTTTTTTTTTTCACATTCTGTCTCTCACAGTTGAAGTGTACCTCTGGTGCAAATTACTGACCTCTGTCATCATTTTAGGTGGGGGAACTTGCACAATCGGTGGCTGACTAAATACTTTTTTGCCCCACTGTATATGCTTTGTTCAATTGTCACCATGTAATGTATTATGATAAAGTCAGGCACAGGCTGTTTGCAGAAGTGGTTAAAGGATAGGTTAACAAATCGTTAGAAGTACCGAACAAAGTGATGGTAATTTATATGAGAATACTTTTACAGATATATGCTGATTAATGATTAATTGATTATCTGCCATTACTACCTCCTGCCATGCAGATGAAAAACAAAACACTTTCTGTGTGATAACTGAAAGTGTTTTGTAATAACTGTCTTTTTTTGTACCTGATTTTCACTTACAGCACAGAGGCATATCTGACTGGAAGAACGCTGTGTACAGTGGTTGTGTGACTGGAGGAGCTATTGGCTTTTGCGGTATGTAACTTACTTTATTAACTTACATTACAGCAAATTTATGCATTTTGTCCACGTGTTTATTTTTCTGTTTTGCAGCTGGTCTGAAGGCTGGTGTTTATTCTCTGCTGCAATTAAACATGACTTGCAGTGAAGCTCTATGGAGTGGCTCGATGGACAAAAACATAAATATTACACATGTGGCCCAGAGAAAGAAGACTCGCGTTGTGAGTTTGCTAACCCTGATGTTTCCCTGCACATCAAGGATTGCTGTTAAAGCAGAATTGAAGTGTACTGTTCAAACACAGGGATTTTAAGTGGCACCATAGTGGGTTAAAACAAACAAACAAACATAAAAAAAAGACATGTCGGTTTTTCCTGTGACTTTCATATTGTGGACAGTTAGAGCAAGGAATGCCAATTTCTCATGGTGAATCTTCAAAGACAGAGCAGAGTGGGTCTGCTTCAGTGGCGCACTGATCAGGTAATGAAAGCTGAACTTGTGTGAATTTCACTCTGGGTCAAAACTCAGATGAGCAATGTTCTGCCTGTAAAACATTGGTTTGATGTGTAAGTAACTAATCCACACCAGGATTATTTATAATAAAAGAATTTTTTTTAAAATTGTGGATTTACTACTTTTCCTTGATTATTAAAGGACTACAACACCCAAACTAGTCATTACCTTTGCTTTAATTTTTCCTTTTTTTTATTATAGCGAAAGTAGTCTTCAGGAAAAGTTCTCCAGGCTTCTTGAAGGACATTCAATTCAATTCAATTCAATTCAATTTTATTTATATTGCACCAAATCACAACAACAGTCGCCTCACAGAGCTTTATATTGTACAGTAGATCGTACAATAATAGATACAGAGAAAAACCCAACAATCAACAATATGACCCCCTATGAGCAAGCACTTTGGCAACAGTGGGAAGGAAAAACTCCCTTTTAACAGGAAGAAACCTCCGGCAGAACCAGGCTCAGGGAGGGGCGGTCATCTGCTGCGACCGGTTGGGGTGAGAAGGAAGACAGGATAAAGACATGCATTCAAAGCTCTTCTTTGGATGTTGGCTGCCTTTCCTTCCCTTCTCTGTCAAGATGATCCCACTATTCACTAATGTTGAGGTCCAGGGTTTGGGGAGGCCAATACACAACTGATAGCATTCCATAATGTGTTTTTCTATTTGAAGATGGTGGTGTTGTAAATGCTATTGTATAATTACGTTAGCACAATGGTGATAGGAAGTAGGGGTGGGTTTTAATAATCGATTCATCGATTAAAATCGATTCTGGATTGGATAACGTGACATTGATTCATTAAAATCCTGAATCGATTTTTTTATATAAATGTATTTTGCCCAAAATTCCAGAATCTCAGGTGAAACGTCACAAAATTTTGACGACCACCAAACATTTAAAACAGTAAATGAGAGCAGGAACACGGCTTCTGCACAAAGACGTAAACACAAAGCGGACCGCGGATCAGAATCAGTGAGATGTGGCCTTTCTCACCCGACCGCACGGACACGGTCGGGGCTGAAAGCTGACAGCTCGCTGATTCTGATGTTTCGGCGGGTCCGCGCTTTGTGTTTACGTCTTTTTTGCACTGATTCTAAAGCTGTTAGTTTGATCTCTCTCCAAACAATATTGACCAAACCAGCAGCAGCAACCCTGTTCGAACATAAGAGTGTCCATAAGTGCACGTGGCACCAGGACGCTCTAGGCCGTAGAGTGATGTAGGACACATGTAGCTTTGGAAGATGGGTGCAACACTGACTGTCCAGCTCAGCTCAAAATTCAGTGTTTAGACATTTTCCTAGCTCTCCCATCTTCTTCTTCTTCATCCTCCCCCTCCCTTGGTCGCCTCCTCGAACCGCCTGGTACTGGGTTGGGGGGCAATAGCACAGGAGCATCCTGGCCATTGTCTCCATCGTCATCTGTGTCACTATCAGGAACACTTTCAGTGTCGCTCTCAGATCCCTCATCTTCCCACCACCTGATTTCATCAATAATTGGATCTTCTTCTGCTACATTATTGTACACGGGTTGTTCTATTTCTAGAGGTGGATTTCTTTCTGTGTAATCTCCTGCTCCCATCTCTGCTCTATTAATGACCAATGGTCGTTCTATCTGTTGGGGTGGATTTCTTTCTATGTTATCTCCTACTCCCATCTCTGCTCCATTAATGACCAAGGGTCCTTCTATTTCCTGGGGTGGATTTCTTTCAATGCCATCGCCTACTCCCATCTCTGCTCTAAAATTTTCCCAGGGTCCTGCTATTTCCTGGGGAGGATTTATTTCGATGCCTCCTACCGGAACATCAACTGCCTCCTCTTGTTGTGGCAGTTGATTATCAACTAAACCACGCAACTGATTGATTTCAATCCAGGGGAACATCCTGTCAACTGCTCTAAGATTTCCCTGTTGCAGCAGTGCCAAAAGCAGCTCATTGACTGCTAGTCCTACACCAACATGGTTTTGTTCACCATCGTCATGGTTTTGTGAGCCGTCTCCTCTATCCATTTTTTGAAAACAGTCTGCTTTAATAGACTGGAGGAAACTGGTCGGTACAGCTGTCAAACTTTAGCTGATTGGTACAGAACTTTTAAAATATCCTTGAAAAAGAGTTTAAATCTCTTTAGGAAACTGTTTAAAAACACGAAGCAAATGTGAACTAATCGCAACTGATTGCTGTGAGGAACACTGCGAACTAACGGCTATTTAAGGATTTTCAGATCAAAGTCAAGATTTTGATTGGTTGTGCTTTGAGCTGACTTTTGTGACGTCATCGAATTTGGTTCATTGTGATGACGGTCAACGTTCTGCTGATGAAAAAATGTCGCCGGTGACTGAAACTTTTACAGGAGAAGCATTTCCCACAAAGCCTTGAATGAATTATAGTGACAGAAAGGGGCCACAAGATGACGCCATTTTTCACGTAGTAATTCGCGCCTCAGAGACGTCGTTATTTTTCAAAAAGAAAAAAGAAAAAGAAAGAAAGAAAGAAACAGCAACAACTACTAAACAGAATTTTTACACGTTCATTGCACATTTGTAGGAATGTTTAAATATTTACTTTTTATTAATTACTTTTCATTTTATCTTTATTTTTAAAATCACTGTGCACTGGCAAACCGGGGAGGTGGTCCCCATCTTTAAGAAGGGGGACCGGAGGGTGTGTTCCAACTAAAGGGGGATCACACTCCTCAGCCTCCCTGGGAAAGTCTATGCCAGGGTGCTGGAAAGGAGAGTTCGTCCGCTAGTAGAAACCCTGAAGACCAAACCACTGTTGACTTAGCATGATCTGTTCTCGTACCTTGTCTGTAAAGTCAGCGCATACACGGCGCACCAGTTTCGCCGTCATAAATCTCTGGAGGCGCACATCCAATTCACCAAGGACTGGGTGCAATTGTGAGTACGCCGTCATTCAAACCAAGTGAAGTCAGCTTGAGTACTACGAGTAAAATGCGTTTGATTTCCCTCCGAACATTCAGATTAGTGCAGCATAAATTCATTCATGAGGGGAAATTACAGTGAGAACGTGTGGAAGCTCTGTTAGATGGATGCCATAGTGAGTTCAGTGCACTGATGTGACATTGTCCTGAAGGATTTAGTTATTCTCTATGGTTAATGAAATTACACTAATTAATTCATATTTATTATAAATAATCCTAATTACACATCTTGCTTCCGTGTTTGTGTGCTGTGTCACTAAATACATTTTAGTGACACATTTTATTTTAGTTTTATACATTGATTAATGACCTGCAGAATCGCCTGCAGGTCCCTCTGTTGTCAGCATGAAGCTGTAAACATTCATTCTTTGAATCTCCACTGGAGAAAATCTACATGTATACAGAGGGAATGCAATCCACGCTTCCCGACACATGTTTCTACTGTATATCCTGACCATTTACTATTTCCTTCCCACCCATATCTGGTGTATTTGGAATAAAATATTCTCATCTACTTCATATTTCATTATATTTTTATTCTACTAAGTTTCTTCTCAGAATATGATAATATAAAAAAATTACTGAACATAAAATGATTTGTTTATTATAGTAAATTAATCTATTATAGTAGAATATAGTAAATGATAGTAAATTAAACTAATCTATAGATGCAGAAAAACTAGATCCTCAGTTACTGAAAAGGTTATCTAAGAAATCTAAGGTACTGGAGAAAGAGATTTCAGTTTCATTTTACTTAATGTATTTTATGAGTATCATTATTATGCTTTAACAGAGAAAGCACATTTAAAAGCACTAAAACTGAGCAACTCTGTCGCAAACGTTGAGCAATACACTCTCTGGATCATCTCGAAACCTGGGTTTGAATTAAAAGATCCCTGGGTAAGCTAATGGCTACCTTTTCTGCAGACAGAGATAACACTTGCGTCCGTGTTGTCTATGTTTTTTGTGGCGTTCCTCAGGGCTCGGTTCGCTTTTATTTTCAGTGATATGCTGCTACTCAGCCAGTTCTTTTACCGTATGGGCGTGCTGCCCCTAGTTAAAATATTATACTCATATTTCTAGGAATACAGGACTATTGCAGTTCTTAAAGCATAGACAGACAAAATGAGAGCATTTTGCTTATTTTTTTAAGGGGGATGGACGTTAAAATAGATATTTAGCCATAACACTACAATATATTCCCCACAAATCAAAGTCCAACATTTTCTTTATTTAGTTTTAATCAGGAAACAAAAAACAGGAGTAAAAATAATAATCTATTGCTCCTAAAACAGTAACAGTTATAATATTCATCTAGCATTGCATATAGTATTTTTACAACTGCAAGCACTGCTGGAAATGTTGCCTCACACACTCAGTTAGGTATGCTTATGTCCACATCACTATCCAGCAACATTTGTCACCAACAAATGGACACAGCTGGAATGAAGACAGAAACAGCTGCTAACATTTTTCCATCCTTTTTTCCTAGAATTCTATGATTTCTTCCAAAATCATGCTCACATTCCCACTGCTACCTGTTTTTGTAATTACAGTGGGGCCAGTGAGAGCCAGAGATTTTCCTTGTTTGAGGTGACCAAATACTTATTTTCCACCCTGATTTACGAATCAATTCTTTACAAATCCTACCATGTGGATTCATGGATTTTTTTTTCACATTCTGTCTCTCACAGTTGAAGTGTACCTCTGGTGCAAATTACTGACCTCTGTCATCATTTTAGGTGGGGGAACTTGCACAATCGGTGGCTGACTAAATACTTTTTTGCCCCACTGTATATGCTTTGTTCAATTGTCACCATGTAATGTATTATGATAAAGTCAGGCACAGGCTGTTTGCAGAAGTGGTTAAAGGATAGGTTAACAAATCGTTAGAAGTACCGAACAAAGTGATGGTAATTTATATGAGAATACTTTTACAGATATATGCTGATTAATGATTAATTGATTATCTGCCATTACTACCTCCTGCCATGCAGATGAAAAACAAAACACTTTCTGTGTGATAACTGAAAGTGTTTTGTAATAACTGTCTTTTTTTGTACCTGATTTTCACTTACAGCACAGAGACATATCTGACTGGAAGAACGCTGTGTACAGTGGTTGTGTGACTGGAGGAGCTATTGGCTTTTGCGGTATGTAACTTACTTTATTAACTTACATTACAGCAAATTTATGCATTTTGTCCACGTGTTTATTTTTCTGTTTTGCAGCTGGTCTGAAGGCTGGTGTTTATTCTCTGCTGCAATTAAACATGACTTGCAGTGAAGCTCTATGGAGTGGCTCGATGGACAAAAACATAAATATTACACATGTGGCCCAGAGAAAGAAGACTCGCGTTGTGAGTTTGCTAACCCTGATGTTTCCCTGCACATCAAGGATTGCTGTTAAAGCAGAATTGAAGTGTACTGTTCAAACACAGGGATTTTAAGTGGCACCATAGTGGGTTAAAACAAACAAACAAACAAACATAAAAAAAAGACATGTCGGTTTTTCCTGTGACTTTCATATTGTGGACAGTTAGAGCAAGGAATGCCAATTTCTCATGGTGAATCTTCAAAGACAGAGCAGAGTGGGTCTGCTTCAGTGGCGCACTGATCAGGTAATGAAAGCTGAACTTGTGTGAATTTCACTCTGGGTCAAAACTCAGATGAGCAATGTTCTGCCTGTAAAACATTGGTTTGATGTGTAAGTAACTAATCCACACCAGGATTATTTATAATAAAAGAATTTTTTTTAAAATTGTGGATTTACTACTTTTCCTTGATTATTAAAGGACTACAACACCCAAACTAGTCATTACCTTTGCTTTAATTTTTCCTTTTTTTTATTATAGCGAAAGTAGTCTTCAGGAAAAGTTCTCCAGGCTTCTTGAAGGACATTCAATTCAATTCAATTCAATTCAATTCAATTCAATTTTATTTATATTGCACCAAATCACAACAACAGTCACCTCACAGAGCTTTATATTGTACAGTAGATCGTACAATAATAGATACAGAGAAAAACCCAACAATCAACAATATGACCCCCTATGAGCAAGCACTTTGGCGACAGTGGGAAGGAAAAACTCCCTTTTAACAGGAAGAAACCTCCGGCAGAACCAGGCTCAGGGAGGGGCGGTCATCTGCTGCGACCGGTTGGGGTGAGAAGGAAGACAGGATAAAGACATGCATTCAAAGCTCTTCTTTTGGATGTTGGCTGCCTTTCCTTCCCTTCTCTGTCAAGATGATCCCACTATTCACTAATGTTGAGGTCCAGGGTTTGGGGAGGCCAATACACAACTGATAGCATTCCATAATGTGTTTTTCTATTTGAAGATGGTGGTGTTGTAAATGCTATTGTATAATTACGTTAGCACAATGGTGATAGGAAGTAGGGGTGGGTTTTAATAATCGATTCATCGATTAAAATCGATTCTGGATTGGATAACGTGACATTGATTCATTAAAATCCTGAATCGATTTTTTTATATAAATGTATTTTGCCCAAAATTCCAGAATCTCAGGTGAAACGTCACAAAATTTTGACGACCACCAAACATTTAAAACAGTAAATGAGAGCAGGTACACGGCTTCTGCACAAAGACGTAAACACAAAGCGCGACCCGCAGATCAGAATCAGTGAGATGTGGCCTTTCTCACCCGACCGCACGGACACGGTCGGGGCTGAAAGCTGACAGCTCGCTGATTCTGATGTTTCGGCGGGTCCGCGCTTTGTGTTTACGTCTTTTTTGCACTGATTCTAAAGCTGTTAGTTTGATCTCTCTCCAAACAATATTGACCAAACCAGCAGCAGCAACCCTGTTCGAACATAAGAGTGTCCATAAGTGCACGTGGCACCAGGACGCTCTAGGCCGTAGAGTGATGTAGGACACATGTAGCTTTGGAAGATGGGTGCAACACTGACTGTCCAGCTCAGCTCAAAATTCAGTGTTTAGACATTTTCCTAGCTCTCCCATCTTCTTCTTCTTCTTCATCCTCCTCCTCCCTTGGTCTCCTCCTCGAACCGCCTGGTACTGGGTTGGGGGGCAATAGCACAGGAGCATCCTGGCCATTGTCTCCATCGTCATCTGTGTCACTATCAGGAACACTTTCAGTGTCGCTCTCAGATCCCTCATCTTCCCACCACCTGATTTCATCAATAATTGGATCTTCTTCTGCTACATTATTGTACACGGGTTGTTCTATTTCTAGAGGTGGATTTCTTTCTGTGTAATCTCCTGCTCCCATCTCTGCTCTATTAATGACCAATGGTCGTTCTATCTGTTGGGGTGGATTTCTTTCTATGTTATCTCCTACTCCCATCTCTGCTCCATTAATGACCAAGGGTCCTGCTATTTCCTGGGGTGGATTTCTTTCAATGCCATCGCCTACTCCCATCTCTGCTCTAAAATTTTCCCAGGGTCCTGCTATTTCCTGGGGAGGATTTATTTCGATGCCTCCTACCGGAACATCAACTGCCTCCTCTTGTTGTGGCAGTTGATTATCAACTAAACCACGCAACTGATTGATTTCAACCCAGGGGAACATCCTGTCAACTGCTCTAAGATTTCCCTGTTGCAGCAGTGCCAAAAGCAGCTCATTGACTGCTAGTCCTACACCAACATGGTTTTGTTCACCATCGTCATGGTTTTGTGAGCCGTCTCCTCTATCCATTTTTTGAAAACAGTCTGCTTTAATAGACTGGAGGAAACTGGTCGGTACAGCTGTCAAACTTTAGCTGATTGGTACAGAACTTTTAAAATATCCTTGAAAAAGAGTTTAAATCTCTTTAGGAAACTGTTTAAAAACACGAAGCAAATGTGAACTAATCGCAACTGATTGCTGTGAGGAACACTGCGAACTAACGGCTATTTAAGGATTTTCAGATCAAAGTCAAGATTTTGATTGGTTGTGCTTTGAGCTGACTTTTGTGACGTCATCGAATTTGGTTCATTGTGATGACGGTCAACGTTCTGCTGATGAAAAAATGTCGCCGGTGACTGAAACTTTTACAGGAGAAGCATTTCCCACAAAGCCTTGAATGAATTATAGTGACAGAAAGGGGCCACAAGATGACGCCATTTTTCACGTAGTAATTCGCGCCTCAGAGACGTCGTTATTTTTCAAAAAGAAAAAAGAAAAAGAAAGAAAGAAAGAAACAGCAACAACTACTAAACAGAATTTTTACACGTTCATTGCACATTTGTAGGAATGTTTAAATATTTACTTTTTATTAATTACTTTTCATTTTATCTTTATTTTTAAAATCACTGTGCACTGGCAAACCGGGGAGGTGGTCCCCATCTTTAAGAAGGGGGACCGGAGGGTGTGTTCCAACTAAAGGGGGATCACACTCCTCAGCCTCCCTGGGAAAGTCTATGCCAGGGTGCTGGAAAGGAGAGTTCGTCCGCTAGTAGAAACCCTGAAGACCAAACCACTGTTGACTTAGCATGATCTGTTCTCGTACCTTGTCTGTAAAGTCAGCGCATACACGGCGCACCAGTTTCGCCGTCATAAATCTCTGGAGGCGCACATCCAATTCACCAAGGACTGGGTGCAATTGTGAGTACGCCGTCATTCAAACCAAGTGAAGTCAGCTTGAGTACTACGAGTAAAATGCGTTTGATTTCCCTCCGAACATTCAGATTAGTGCAGCATAAATTCATTCATGAGGGGAAATTACAGTGAGAACGTGTGGAAGCTCTGTTAGATGGATGCCATAGTGAGTTCAGTGCACTGATGTGACATTGTCCTGAAGGATTTAGTTATTCTCTATGGTTAATGAAATTACACTAATTAATTCATATTTATTATAAATAATCCTAATTACACATCTTGCTTCCGTGTTTGTGTGCTGTGTCACTAAATACATTTTAGTGACACATTTTATTTTAGTTTTATACATTGATTAATGACCTGCAGAATCGCCTGCAGGTCCCTCTGTTGTCAGCATGAAGCTGTAAACATTCATTCTTTGAATCTCCACTGGAGAAAATCTACATGTATACAGAGGGAATGCAATCCACGCTTCCCGACACATGTTTCTACTGTATATCCTGACCATTTACTATTTCCTTCCCACCCATATCTGGTGTATTTGGAATAAAATATTCTCATCTACTTCATATTTCATTATATTTTTATTCTACTAAGTTTCTTCTCAGAATATGATAATATAAAAAAATTACTGAACATAAAATGATTTGTTTATTATAGTAAATTAATCTATTATAGTAGAATATAGTAAATGATAGTAAATTAAACTAATCTATAGATGCAGAAAAACTAGATCCTCAGTTACTGAAAAGGTTATCTAAGAAATCTAAGGTACTGGAGAAAGAGATTTCAGTTTCATTTTACTTAATGTATTTTATGAGTATCATTATTATGCTTTAACAGAGAAAGCACATTTAAAAGCACTAAAACTGAGCAACTCTGTCGCAAACGTTGAGCAATACACTCTCTGGATCATCTCGAAACCTGGGTTTGAATTAAAAGATCCCTGGGTAAGCTAATGGCTACCTTTTCTGCAGACAGAGATAACACTTGCGTCCGTGTTGTCTATGTTTTTTGTGGCGTTCCTCAGGGCTCGGTTCGCTTTTATTTTCAGTGATATGCTGCTACTCAGCCAGTTCTTTTACCGTATGGGCGTGCTGCCCCTAGTTAAAATATTATACTCATATTTCTAGGAATACAGGACTATTGCAGTTCTTAAAGCATAGACAGACAAAATGAGAGCATTTTGCTTATTTTTTTAAGGGGGATGGACGTTAAAATAGATATTTAGCCATAACACTACAATAT
Source organism: Aulonocara stuartgranti (assembly GCF_965226115.1). NCBI lineage: Eukaryota > Metazoa > Chordata > Actinopteri > Cichliformes > Cichlidae > Aulonocara > Aulonocara stuartgranti. Next base: position 31,237,698 of record NC_138946.1, read on the forward strand.
ATTCCCCACAAATCAAAGTCCAACATTTTCTTTATTTAGTTTTAATCAGGAAACAAAAAACAGGAGTAAAAATAATAATCTATTGCTCCTAAAACAGTAACAGTTATAATATTCATCTAGCATTGCATATAGTATTTTTACAACTGCAAGCACTGCTGGAAATGTTGCCTCACACACTCAGTTAGGTATGCTTATGTCCACATCACTATCCAGCAACATTTGTCACCAACAAATGGACACAGCTGGAATGAAGACAGAAACAGCTGCTAACATTTTTCCATCCTTTTTTCCTAGAATTCTATGATTTCTTCCAAAATCATGCTCACATTCCCACTGCTACCTGTTTTTGTAATTACAGTGGGGCCAGTGAGAGCCAGAGATTTTCCTTGTTTGAGGTGACCAAATACTTATTTTCCACCCTGATTTACGAATCAATTCTTTACAAATCCTACCATGTGGATTCATGGATTTTTTTTTCACATTCTGTCTCTCACAGTTGAAGTGTACCTCTGGTGCAAATTACTGACCTCTGTCATCATTTTAGGTGGGGGAACTTGCACAATCGGTGGCTGACTAAATACTTTTTTGCCCCACTGTATATGCTTTGTTCAATTGTCACCATGTAATGTATTATGATAAAGTCAGGCACAGGCTGTTTGCAGAAGTGGTTAAAGGATAGGTTAACAAATCGTTAGAAGTACCGAACAAAGTGATGGTAATTTATATGAGAATACTTTTACAGATATATGCTGATTAATGATTAATTGATTATCTGCCATTACTACCTCCTGCCATGCAGATGAAAAACAAAACACTTTCTGTGTGATAACTGAAAGTGTTTTGTAATAACTGTCTTTTTTTGTACCTGATTTTCACTTACAGCACAGAGACATATCTGACTGGAAGAACGCTGTGTACAGTGGTTGTGTGACTGGAGGAGCTATTGGCTTTTGCGGTATGTAACTTACTTTATTAACTTACATTACAGCAAATTTATGCATTTTGTCCACGTGTTTATTTTTCTGTTTTGCAGCTGGTCTGAAGGCTGGTGTTTATTCTCTGCTGCAATTAAACATGACTTGCAGTGAAGCTCTATGGAGTGGCTCGATGGACAAAAACATAAATATTACACATGTGGCCCAGAGAAAGAAGACTCGCGTTGTGAGTTTGCTAACCCTGATGTTTCCCTGCACATCAAGGATTGCTGTTAAAGCAGAATTGAAGTGTACTGTTCAAACACAGGGATTTTAAGTGGCACCATAGTGGGTTAAAACAAACAAACAAACAAACATAAAAAAAAGACATGTCGGTTTTTCCTGTGACTTTCATATTGTGGACAGTTAGAGCAAGGAATGCCAATTTCTCATGGTGAATCTTCAAAGACAGAGCAGAGTGGGTCTGCTTCAGTGGCGCACTGATCAGGTAATGAAAGCTGAACTTGTGTGAATTTCACTCTGGGTCAAAACTCAGATGAGCAATGTTCTGCCTGTAAAACATTGGTTTGATGTGTAAGTAACTAATCCACACCAGGATTATTTATAATAAAAGAATTTTTTTTAAAATTGTGGATTTACTACTTTTCCTTGATTATTAAAGGACTACAACACCCAAACTAGTCATTACCTTTGCTTTAATTTTTCCTTTTTTTTATTATAGCGAAAGTAGTCTTCAGGAAAAGTTCTCCAGGCTTCTTGAAGGACATTCAATTCAATTCAATTCAATTCAATTCAATTCAATTTTATTTATATTGCACCAAATCACAACAACAGTCACCTCACAGAGCTTTATATTGTACAGTAGATCGTACAATAATAGATACAGAGAAAAACCCAACAATCAACAATATGACCCCCTATGAGCAAGCACTTTGGCGACAGTGGGAAGGAAAAACTCCCTTTTAACAGGAAGAAACCTCCGGCAGAACCAGGCTCAGGGAGGGGCGGTCATCTGCTGCGACCGGTTGGGGTGAGAAGGAAGACAGGATAAAGACATGCATTCAAAGCTCTTCTTTTGGATGTTGGCTGCCTTTCCTTCCCTTCTCTGTCAAGATGATCCCACTATTCACTAATGTTGAGGTCCAGGGTTTGGGGAGGCCAATACACAACTGATAGCATTCCATAATGTGTTTTTCTATTTGAAGATGGTGGTGTTGTAAATGCTATTGTATAATTACGTTAGCACAATGGTGATAGGAAGTAGGGGTGGGTTTTAATAATCGATTCATCGATTAAAATCGATTCTGGATTGGATAACGTGACATTGATTCATTAAAATCCTGAATCGATTTTTTTATATAAATGTATTTTGCCCAAAATTCCAGAATCTCAGGTGAAACGTCACAAAATTTTGACGACCACCAAACATTTAAAACAGTAAATGAGAGCAGGTACACGGCTTCTGCACAAAGACGTAAACACAAAGCGCGACCCGCAGATCAGAATCAGTGAGATGTGGCCTTTCTCACCCGACCGCACGGACACGGTCGGGGCTGAAAGCTGACAGCTCGCTGATTCTGATGTTTCGGCGGGTCCGCGCTTTGTGTTTACGTCTTTTTTGCACTGATTCTAAAGCTGTTAGTTTGATCTCTCTCCAAACAATATTGACCAAACCAGCAGCAGCAACCCTGTTCGAACATAAGAGTGTCCATAAGTGCACGTGGCACCAGGACGCTCTAGGCCGTAGAGTGATGTAGGACACATGTAGCTTTGGAAGATGGGTGCAACACTGACTGTCCAGCTCAGCTCAAAATTCAGTGTTTAGACATTTTCCTAGCTCTCCCATCTTCTTCTTCTTCTTCATCCTCCTCCTCCCTTGGTCTCCTCCTCGAACCGCCTGGTACTGGGTTGGGGGGCAATAGCACAGGAGCATCCTGGCCATTGTCTCCATCGTCATCTGTGTCACTATCAGGAACACTTTCAGTGTCGCTCTCAGATCCCTCATCTTCCCACCACCTGATTTCATCAATAATTGGATCTTCTTCTGCTACATTATTGTACACGGGTTGTTCTATTTCTAGAGGTGGATTTCTTTCTGTGTAATCTCCTGCTCCCATCTCTGCTCTATTAATGACCAATGGTCGTTCTATCTGTTGGAGTGGATTTCTTTCTATGTTATCTCCTACTCCCATCTCTGCTCCATTAATGACCAAGGGTCCTGCTATTTCCTGGGGTGGATTTCTTTCAATGCCATCGCCTACTCCCATCTCTGCTCTAAAATTTTCCCAGGGTCCTGCTATTTCCTGGGGAGGATTTATTTCGATGCCTCCTACCGGAACATCAACTGCCTCCTCTTGTTGTGGCAGTTGATTATCAACTAAACCACGCAACTGATTGATTTCAACCCAGGGGAACATCCTGTCAACTGCTCTAAGATTTCCCTGTTGCAGCAGTGCCAAAAGCAGCTCATTGACTGCTAGTCCTACACCAACATGGTTTTGTTCACCATCGTCATGGTTTTGTGAGCCGTCTCCTCTATCCATTTTTTGAAAACAGTCTGCTTTAATAGACTGGAGGAAACTGGTCGGTACAGCTGTCAAACTTTAGCTGATTGGTACAGAACTTTTAAAATGTCCTTGAAAAAGAGTTTAAATCTCTTTAGGAAACTGTTTAAAAACACGAAGCAAATGTGAACTAATCGCAACTGATTGCTGTGAGGAACACTGCGAACTAACGGCTATTTAAGGACTTTCAGATCAAAGTCAAGATTTTGATTGGTTGTGCTTTGAGCTGACTTTTGTGACGTCATCGAATTTGGTTCATTGTGATGACGGTCAACGTTCTGCTGATGAAAAAATGTCGCCGGTGACTGAAACTTTTACAGGAGAAGCATTTCCCACAAAGCCTTGAATGAATTATAGTGACAGAAAGGGGCCACAAGATGACGCCATTTTTCACGTAGTAATTCGCGCCTCAGAGACGTCGTTATTTTTCAAAAAGAAAAAAGAAAAAGAAAGAAAGAAAGAAACAGCAACAACTACTAAACAGAATTTTTACACGTTCATTGCACATTTGTAGGAATGTTTAAATATTTACTTTTTATTAATTACTTTTCATTTTATCTTTATTTTTAAAATCACTGTGCACTGGCAGACCGGGGAGGTGGTCCCCATCTTTAAGAAGGGGGACCGGAGGGTGTGTTCCAACTAAAGGGGGATCACACTCCTCAGCCTCCCTGGGAAAGTCTATGCCAGGGTGCTGGAAAGGAGAGTTCGTCCGCTAGTAGAAACCCTGAAGACCAAACCGCTGTTGACTTAGCATGATCTGTTCTCGTACCTTGTCTGTAAAGTCAGCGCATACACGGCGCACCAGTTTCGCCGTCATAAATCTCTGGAGGCGCACATCCAATTCACCAAGGACTGGGTGCAATTGTGAGTACGCCGTCATTCAAACCAAGTGAAGTCAGCTTGAGTACTACGAGTAAAATGCGTTTGATTTCCCTCCGAACATTCAGATTAGTGCAGCATAAATTCATTCATGAGGGGAAATTACAGTGAGAACGTGTGGAAGCTCTGTTAGATGGATGCCATAGTGAGTTCAGTGCACTGATGTGACATTGTCCTGAAGGATTTAGTTATTCTCTATGGTTAATGAAATTACACTAATTAATTCATATTTATTATAAATAATCCTAATTACACATCTTGCTTCCGTGTTTGTGTGCTGTGTCACTAAATACATTTTAGTGACACATTTTATTTTAGTTTTATACATTGATTAATGACCTGCAGAATCGCCTGCAGGTCCCTCTGTTGTCAGCATGAAGCTGTAAACATTCATTCTTTGAATCTCCACTGGAGAAAATCTACATGTATACAGAGGGAATGCAATCCACGCTTCCCGACACATGTTTCTACTGTATATCCTGACCATTTACTATTTCCTTCCCACCCATATCTGGTGTATTTGGAATAAAATATTCTCATCTACTTCATATTTCATTATATTTTTATTCTACTAAGTTTCTTCTCAGAATATGATCATATAAAAAAATTACTGAACATAAAATGATTTGTTTATTATAGTAAATTAATCTATTATAGTAGAATATAGTAAATGATAGTAAATTAAACTAATCTATAGATGCAGAAAAACTAGATCCTCAGTTACTGAAAAGGTTATCTAAGAAATCTAAGGTACTGGAGAAAGAGATTTCAGTTTCATTTTACTTAATGTATTTTATGAGTATCATTATTATGCTTTAACAGAGAAAGCACATTTAAAAGCACTAAAACTGAGCAACTCTGTCGCAAACGTTGAGCAATACACTCTCTGGATCATCTCGAAACCTGGGTTTGAATTAAAAGATCCCTGGGTAAGCTAATGGCTACCTTTTCTGCAGACAGAGATAACACTTGCGTCCGTGTTGTCTATGTTTTTTGTGGCGTTCCTCAGGGCTCGGTTCGCTTTTATTTTCAGTGATATGCTGCTACTCAGCCAGTTCTTTTACCGTATGGGCGTGCTGCCCCTAGTTAAAATATTATACTCATATTTCTAGGAATACAGGACTATTGCAGTTCTTAAAGCATAGACAGACAAAATGAGAGCATTTTGCTTATTTTTTTAAGGGGGATGGACGTTAAAATAGATATTTAGCCATAACACTACAATATATTCCCCACAAATCAAAGTCCAACATTTTCTTTATTTAGTTTTAATCAGGAAACAAAAAACAGGAGTAAAAATAATAATCTATTGCTCCTAAAACAGTAACAGTTATAATATTCATCTAGCATTGCATATAGTATTTTTACAACTGCAAGCACTGCTGGAAATGTTGCCTCACACACTCAGTTAGGTATGCTTATGTCCACATCACTATCCAGCAACATTTGTCACCAACAAATGGACACAGCTGGAATGAAGACAGAAACAGCTGCTAACATTTTTCCATCCTTTTTTCCTAGAATTCTATGATTTCTTCCAAAATCATGCTCACATTCCCACTGCTACCTGTTTTTGTAATTACAGTATATGCTTTGTTCAATTGTCACCATGTAATGTATTATGATAAAGTCAGGCACAGGCTGTTTGCAGAAGTGGTTAAAGGATAGGTTAACAAATCGTTAGAAGTACCGAACAAAGTGATGGTAATTTATATGAGAATACTTTTACAGATATATGCTGATTAATGATTAATTGATTATCTGCCATTACTACCTCCTGCCATGCAGATGAAAAACAAAACACTTTCTGTGTGATAACTGAAAGTGTTTTGTAATAACTGTCTTTTTTTGTACCTGATTTTCACTTACAGCACAGAGGCATATCTGACTGGAAGAACGCTGTGTACAGTGGTTGTGTGACTGGAGGAGCTATTGGCTTTTGCGGTATGTAACTTACTTTATTAACTTACATTACAGCAAATTTATGCATTTTGTCCACGTGTTTATTTTTCTGTTTTGCAGCTGGTCTGAAGGCTGGTGTTTATTCTCTGCTGCAATTAAACATGACTTGCAGTGAAGCTCTATGGAGTGGCTCGATGGACAAAAACATAAATATTACACATGTGGCCCAGAGAAAGAAGACTCGCGTTGTGAGTTTGCTAACCCTGATGTTTCCCTGCACATCAAGGATTGCTGTTAAAGCAGAATTGAAGTGTACTGTTCAAACACAGGGATTTTAAGTGGCACCATAGTGGGTTAAAACAAACAAACAAACATAAAAAAAAGACATGTCGGTTTTTCCTGTGACTTTCATATTGTGGACAGTTAGAGCAAGGAATGCCAATTTCTCATGGTGAATCTTCAAAGACAGAGCAGAGTGGGTCTGCTTCAGTGGCGCACTGATCAGGTAATGAAAGCTGAACTTGTGTGAATTTCATTCTGGGTCTGTAAAAACTCAGATGAGCAATGTTCTGCCTGTAAAACATTGGTTTGATGTGTAAGTAACTAATCCACACCAGGATTATTTATAATAAAAGAATTTTTTTTAAAATTGTGGATTTACTACTTTTCCTTGATTATTAAAGGACTACAACACCCAAACTAGTCATTACCTTTGCTTTAATTTTTCCTTTTTTTTATTATAGCGAAAGTAGTCTTCAGGAAAAGTTCTCCAGGCTTCTTGAAGGACATTCAATTCAATTCAATTCAATTCAATTTTATTTATATTGCACCAAATCACAACAACAGTCGCCTCACAGAGCTTTATATTGTACAGTAGATCGTACAATAATAGATACAGAGAAAAACCCAACAATCAACAATATGACCCCCTATGAGCAAGCACTTTGGCAACAGTGGGAAGGAAAAACTCCCTTTTAACAGGAAGAAACCTCCGGCAGAACCAGGCTCAGGGAGGGGCGGTCATCTGCTGCGACCGGTTGGGGTGAGAAGGAAGACAGGATAAAGACATGCATTCAAAGCTCTTCTTTGGATGTTGGCTGCCTTTCCTTCCCTTCTCTGTCAAGATGATCCCACTATTCACTAATGTTGAGGTCCAGGGTTTGGGGAGGCCAATACACAACTGATAGCATTCCATAATGTGTTTTTCTATTTGAAGATGGTGGTGTTGTAAATGCTATTGTATAATTACGTTAGCACAATGGTGATAGGAAGTAGGGGTGGGTTTTAATAATCGATTCATCGATTAAAATCGATTCTGGATTGGATAACGTGACATTGATTCATTAAAATCCTGAATCGATTTTTTTATATAAATGTATTTTGCCCAAAATTCCAGAATCTCAGGTGAAACGTCACAAAATTTTGACGACCACCAAACATTTAAAACAGTAAATGAGAGCAGGAACACGGCTTCTGCACAAAGACGTAAACACAAAGCGGACCGCGGATCAGAATCAGTGAGATGTGGCCTTTCTCACCCGACCGCACGGACACGGTCGGGGCTGAAAGCTGACAGCTCGCTGATTCTGATGTTTCGGCGGGTCCGCGCTTTGTGTTTACGTCTTTTTTGCACTGATTCTAAAGCTGTTAGTTTGATCTCTCTCCAAACAATATTGACCAAACCAGCAGCAGCAACCCTGTTCGAACATAAGAGTGTCCATAAGTGCACGTGGCACCAGGACGCTCTAGGCCGTAGAGTGATGTAGGACACATGTAGCTTTGGAAGATGGGTGCAACACTGACTGTCCAGCTCAGCTCAAAATTCAGTGTTTAGACATTTTCCTAGCTCTCCCATCTTCTTCTTCTTCATCCTCCTCCTCCCTTGGTCTCCTCCTCGAACCGCCTGGTACTGGGTTGGGGGGCAATAGCACAGGAGCATCCTGGCCATTGTCTCCATCGTCATCTGTGTCACTATCAGGAACACTTTCAGTGTCGCTCTCAGATCCCTCATCTTCCCACCACCTGATTTCATCAATAATTGGATCTTCTTCTGCTACATTATTGTACACGGGTTGTTCTATTTCTAGAGGTGGATTTCTTTCTGTGTAATCTCCTGCTCCCATCTCTGCTCTATTAATGACCAATGGTCGTTCTATCTGTTGGGGTGGATTTCTTTCTATGTTATCTCCTACTCCCATCTCTGCTCCATTAATGACCAAGGGTTGTTCTATTTGTTGGGGTAGATTTCTTTCAATGCCATCGCCTACTCCCATCTCTGCTCTAAAATTTTCCCAGGGTCCTGCTATTTCCTGGGGAGGATTTATTTCGATGCCTCCTACCGGAACATCAACTGCCTCCTCTTGTTGTGGCAGTTGATTATCAACTAAACCACGCAACTGATTGATTTCAATCCAGGGGAACATCCTGTCAACTGCTCTAAGATTTCCCTGTTGCAGCAGTGCCAAAAGCAGCTCATTGACTGCTAGTCCTACACCAACATGGTTTTGTTCACCATCGTCATGGTTTTGTGAGCCGTCTCCTCTATCCATTTTTTGAAAACAGTCTGCTTTAATAGACTGGAGGAAACTGGTCGGTACAGCTGTCAAACTTTAGCTGATTGGTACAGAACTTTTAAAATGTCCTTGAAAAAGAGTTTAAATCTCTTTAGGAAACTGTTTAAAAACACGAAGCAAATGTGAACTAATCGCAACTGATTGATGTGAGGAACACTGCGACCTAACGGCTATTTAAGGATTTTCAGATCAAAGTCAAGATTTTGATTGGTTGTGCTTTGAGCTGACTTTTGTGACGTCATCGAATTTGGTTCATTGTGATGACGGTCAACGTTCTGCTGATGAAAAAATGTCGCCGGTGACTGAAACTTTTACAGGAGAAGCATTTCCCACAAAGCCTTGAATGAATTATAGTGACAGAAAGGGGCCACAAGATGACGCCATTTTTCACGTAGTAATTCGCGCCTCAGAGACGTCGTTATTTTTCAAAAAGAAAAAAGAAAAAGAAAGAAAGAAAGAAACAGCAACAACTACTAAACAGAATTTTTACACGTTCATTGCACATTTGTAGGAATGTTTAAATATTTACTTTTTATTAATTACTTTTCATTTTATCTTTATTTTTAAAATCACTGTGCACTGGCAGACCGGGGAGGTGGTCCCCATCTTTAAGAAGGGGGACCGGAGGGTGTGTTCCAACTAAAGGGGGATCACACTCCTCAGCCTCCCTGGGAAAGTCTATGCCAGGGTGCTGGAAAGGAGAGTTCGTCCGCTAGTAGAAACCCTGAAGACCAAACCGCTGTTGACTTAGCATGATCTGTTCTCGTACCTTGTCTGTAAAGTCAGCGCATACACGGCGCACCAGTTTCGCCGTCATAAATCTCTGGAGGCGCACATCCAATTCACCAAGGACTGGGTGCAATTGTGAGTACGCCGTCATTCAAACCAAATGAAGTCAGCTTGAGTACTACGAGTAAAATGCGTTTGATTTCCCTCCGAACATTCAGATTAGTGCAGCATAAATTCATTCATGAGGGGAAATTACAGTGAGAACGTGTGGAAGCTCTGTTAGATGGATGCCATAGTGAGTTCAGTGCACTGATGTGACATTGTCCTGAAGGATTTAGTTATTCTCTATGGTTAATGAAATTACACTAATTAATTCATATTTATTATAAATAATCCTAATTACACATCTTGCTTCCGTGTTTGTGTGCTGTGTCACTAAATACATTTTAGTGACACATTTTATTTTAGTTTTATACATTGATTAATGACCTGCAGAATCGCCTGCAGGTCCCTCTGTTGTCAGCATGAAGCTGTAAACATTCATTCTTTGAATCTCCACTGGAGAAAATCTACATGTATACAGAGGGAATGCAATCCACGCTTCCCGACACATGTTTCTACTTTATATCCTGACCATTTACTATTTCCTTCCCACCCATATCTGGTGTATTTGGAATAAAATATTCTCATCTACTTCATATTTCATTATATTTTTATTCTACTAAGTTTCTTCTCAGAATATGATAATATAAAAAAATTACTGAACATAAAATGATTTGTTTATTATAGTAAATTAATCTATTATAGTTGAATATAGTAAATGATAGTAAATTAAACTAATCTATAGATGCAGAAAAACTAGATCCTCAGTTACTGAAAAGGTTATCTAAGAAATCTAAGGTACTGGAGAAAGAGATTTCAGTTTCATTTTACTTAATGTATTTTATGAGTATCATTATTATGCTTTAACAGAGAAAGCACATTTAAAAGCACTAAAACTGAGCAACTCTGTCGCAAACGTTGAGCAATACACTCTCTGGATCATCTCGAAACCTGGGTTTGAATTAAAAGATCCCTGGGTAAGCTAATGGCTACCTTTACTGCAGACAGAGATAACACTTGCGTCCGTGTTGTCTATGTTTTTTGTGGCGTTCCTCAGGGCTCGGTTCGCTTTTATTTTCAGTGATATGCTGCTACTCAGCCAGTTCTTTTACCGTATGGGCGTGCTGCCCCTAGTTAAAATATTATACTCATATTTCTAGGAATACAGGACTATTGCAGTTCTTAAAGCATAGACAGACAAAATGAGAGCATTTTGCTTATTTTTTTAAGGGGGATGGACGTTAAAATAGATATTTAGCCATAACACTACAATATATTCCCCACAAATCAAAGTCCAACATTTTCTTTATTTAGTTTTAATCAGGAAACAAAAAACAGGAGTAAAAATAATAATCTATTGCTCCTAAAACAGTAACAGTTATAATATTCATCTAGCATTGCATATAGTATTTTTACAACTGCAAGCACTGCTGGAAATGTTGCCTCACACACTCAGTTAGGTATGCTTATGTCCACATCACTATCCAGCAACATTTGTCACCAACAAATGGACACAGCTGGAATGAAGACAGAAACAGCTGCTAACATTTTTCCATCCTTTTTTCCTAGAATTCTATGATTTCTTCCAAAATCATGCTCACATTCCCACTGCTACCTGTTTTTGTAATTACAGTGGGGCCAGTGAGAGCCAGAGATTTTCCTTGTTTGAGGTGACCAAATACTTATTTTCCACCCTGATTTACGAATCAATTCTTTACAAATCCTACCATGTGGATTCATGGATTTTTTTTTCACATTCTGTCTCTCACAGTTGAAGTGTACCTCTGGTGCAAATTACTGACCTCTGTCATCATTTTAGGTGGGGGAACTTGCACAATCGGTGGCTGACTAAATACTTTTTTGCCCCACTGTATATGCTTTGTTCAATTGTCACCATGTAATGTATTATGATAAAGTCAGGCACAGGCTGTTTGCAGAAGTGGTTAAAGGATAGGTTAACAAATCGTTAGAAGTACCGAACAAAGTGATGGTAATTTATATGAGAATACTTTTACAGATATATGCTGATTAATGATTAATTGATTATCTGCCATTACTACCTCCTGCCATGCAGATGAAAAACAAAACACTTTCTGTGTGATAACTGAAAGTGTTTTGTAATAACTGTCTTTTTTTGTACCTGATTTTCACTTACAGCACAGAGGCATATCTGACTGGAAGAACGCTGTGTACAGTGGTTGTGTGACTGGAGGAGCTATTGGCTTTTGCGGTATGTAACTTACTTTATTAACTTACATTACAGCAAATTTATGCATTTTGTCCACGTGTTTATTTTTCTGTTTTGCAGCTGGTCTGAAGGCTGGTGTTTATTCTCTGCTGCAATTAAACATGACTTGCAGTGAAGCTCTATGGAGTGGCTCGATGGACAAAAACATAAATATTACACATGTGGCCCAGAGAAAGAAGACTCGCGTTGTGAGTTTGCTAACCCTGATGTTTCCCTGCACATCAAGGATTGCTGTTAAAGCAGAATTGAAGTGTACTGTTCAAACACAGGGATTTTAAGTGGCACCATAGTGGGTTAAAACAAACAAACAAACATAAAAAAAAGACATGTCGGTTTTTCCTGTGACTTTCATATTGTGGACAGTTAGAGCAAGGAATGCCAATTTCTCATGGTGAATCTTCAAAGACAGAGCAGAGTGGGTCTGCTTCAGTGGCGCACTGATCAGGTAATGAAAGCTGAACTTGTGTGAATTTCACTCTGGGTCTGTAAAAACTCAGATGAGCAATGTTCTGCCTGTAAAACATTGGTTTGATGTGTAAGTAACTAATCCACACCAGGATTATTTATAATAAAATAATTTTTTTTTAAATTGTGGATTTACTACTTTTCCTTGATTATTAAAGGACTACAACACCCAAACTAGTCATTACCTTTGCTTTAATTTTTCCTTTTTTTTATTATAGCGAAAGTAGTCTTCAGGAAAAGTTCTCCAGGCTTCTTGAAGGACATTCAATTCAATTCAATTCAATTCAATTCAATTTTATTTATATTGCACCAAATCACAACAACAGTCGCCTCACAGAGCTTTATATTGTACAGTAGATCGTACAATAATAGATACAGAGAAAAACCCAACAATCAACAATATGACCCCCTATGAGCAAGCACTTTGGCAACAGTGGGAAGGAAAAACTCCCTTTTAACAGGAAGAAACCTCCGGCAGAACCAGGCTCAGGGAGGGGCGGTCATCTGCTGCGACCGGTTGGGGTGAGAAGGAAGACAGGATAAAGACATGCATTCAAAGCTCTTCTTTGGATGTTGGCTGCCTTTCCTTCCCTTCTCTGTCAAGATGATCCCACTATTCACTAATGTTGAGGTCCAGGGTTTGGGGAGGCCAATACACAACTGATAGCATTCCATAATGTGTTTTTCTATTTGAAGATGGTGGTGTTGTAAATGCTATTGTATAATTACGTTAGCACAATGGTGATAGGAAGTAGGGGTGGGTTTTAATAATCGATTCATCGATTAAAATCGATTCTGGATTGGATAACGTGACATTGATTCATTAAAATCCTGAATCGATTTTTTTATATAAATGTATTTTGCCCAAAATTCCAGAATCTCAGGTGAAACGTCACAAAATTTTGACGACCACCAAACATTTAAAACAGTAAATGAGAGCAGGAACACGGCTTCTGCACAAAGACGTAAACACAAAGCGGACCGCGGATCAGAATCAGTGAGATGTGGCCTTTCTCACCCGACCGCACGGACACGGTCGGGGCTGAAAGCTGACAGCTCGCTGATTCTGATGTTTCGGCGGGTCCGCGCTTTGTGTTTACGTCTTTTTTGCACTGATTCTAAAGCTGTTAGTTTGATCTCTCTCCAAACAATATTGACCAAACCAGCAGCAGCAACCCTGTTCGAACATAAGAGTGTCCATAAGTGCACGTGGCACCAGGACGCTCTAGGCCGTAGAGTGATGTAGGACACATGTAGCTTTGGAAGATGGGTGCAACACTGACTGTCCAGCTCAGCTCAAAATTCAGTGTTTAGACATTTTCCTAGCTCTCCCATCTTCTTCTTCTTCATCCTCCTCCTCCCTTGGTCGCCTCCTCGAACCGCCTGGTACTGGGTTGGGGGGCAATAGCACAGGAGCATCCTGGCCATTGTCTCCATCGTCATCTGTGTCACTATCAGGAACACTTTCAGTGTCGCTCTCAGATCCCTCATCTTCCCACCACCTGATTTCATCAATAATTGGATCTTCTTCTGCTACATTATTGTACACGGGTTGTTCTATTTCTAGAGGTGGATTTCTTTCTGTGTAATCTCCTGCTCCCATCTCTGCTCTATTAATGACCAATGGTCGTTCTATCTGTTGGGGTGGATTTCTTTCTATGTTATCTCCTACTCCCATCTCTGCTCCATTAATGACCAAGGGTCCTTCTATTTCCTGGGGTGGATTTCTTTCAATGCCATCGCCTACTCCCATCTCTGCTCTAAAATTTTCCCAGGGTCCTGCTATTTCCTGGGGAGGATTTATTTCGATGCCTCCTACCGGAACATCAACTGCCTCCTCTTGTTGTGGCAGTTGATTATCAACTAAACCACGCAACTGATTGATTTCAATCCAGGGGAACATCCTGTCAACTGCTCTAAGATTTCCCTGTTGCAGCAGTGCCAAAAGCAGCTCATTGACTGCTAGTCCTACACCAACATGGTTTTGTTCACCATCGTCATGGTTTTGTGAGCCGTCTCCTCTATCCATTTTTTGAAAACAGTCTGCTTTAATAGACTGGAGGAAACTGGTCGGTACAGCTGTCAAACTTTAGCTGATTGGTACAGAACTTTTAAAATGTCCTTGAAAAAGAGTTTAAATCTCTTTAGGAAACTGTTTAAAAACACGAAGCAAATGTGAACTAATCGCAACTGATTGCTGTGAGGAACACTGCGAACTAACGGCTATTTAAGGACTTTCAGATCAAAGTCAAGATTTTGATTGGTTGTGGTTTGAGCTGACTTTTGTGACGTCATCGAATTTGGTTCATTGTGATGACGGTCAACGTTCTGCTGATGAAAAAATGTCGCCGGTGACTGAAACTTTTACAGGAGAAGCATTTCCCACAAAGCCTTGAATGAATTATAGTGACAGAAAGAAAGAAAGAAAGGAAGAAAGAAAGAAAGAAAGAAAGAAAGAAAGAAAGAAACAGCAACAACTACTAAACAGAATTTTTACACGTTCATTGCACATTTGTAGGAATGTTTAAATATTTACTTTTTATTAATTACTTTTCATTTTATCTTTATTTTTAAAATCACTGTGCACTGGCAAACCGGGGAGGTGGTCCCCATCTTTAAGAAGGGGGACCGGAGGGTGTGTTCCAACTAAAGGGGGATCACACTCCTCAGCCTCCCTGGGAAAGTCTATGCCAGGGTGCTGGAAAGGAGAGTTCGTCCGCTAGTAGAAACCCTGAAGACCAAACCGCTGTTGACTTAGCATGATCTGTTCTCGTACCTTGTCTGTAAAGTCAGCGCATACACGGCGCACCAGTTTCGCCGTCATAAATCTCTGGAGGCGCACATCCAATTCACCAAGGACTGGGTGCAATTGTGAGTACGCCGTCATTCAAACCAAGTGAAGTCAGCTTGAGTACTACGAGTAAAATGCGTTTGATTTCCCTCCGAACATTCAGATTAGTGCAGCATAAATTCATTCATGAGGGGAAATTACAGTGAGAACGTGTGGAAGCTCTGTTAGATGGATGCCATAGTGAGTTCAGTGCACTGATGTGACATTGTCCTGAAGGATTTAGTTATTCTCTATGGTTAATGAAATTACACTAATTAATTCATATTTATTATAAATAATCCTAATTACACATCTTGCTTCCGTGTTTGTGTGCTGTGTCACTAAATACATTTTAGTGACACATTTTATTTTAGTTTTATACATTGATTAATGACCTGCAGAATCGCCTGCAGGTCCCTCTGTTGTCAGCATGAAGCTGTAAACATTCATTCTTTGAATCTCCACTGGAGAAAATCTACATGTATACAGAGGGAATGCAATCCACGCTTCCCGACACATGTTTCTACTGTATATCCTGACCATTTACTATTTCCTTCCCACCCATATCTGGTGTATTTGGAATAAAATATTCTCATCTACTTCATATTTCATTATATTTTTATTCTACTAAGTTTCTTCTCAGAATATGATCATATAAAAAAATTACTGAACATAAAATGATTTGTTTATTATAGTAAATTAATCTATTATAGTAGAATATAGTAAATGATAGTAAATTAAACTAATCTATAGATGCAGAAAAACTAGATCCTCAGTTACTGAAAAGGTTATCTAAGAAATCTAAGGTACTGGAGAAAGAGATTTCAGTTTCATTTTACTTAATGTATTTTATGAGTATCATTATTATGCTTTAACAGAGAAAGCACATTTAAAAGCACTAAAACTGAGCAACTCTGTCGCAAACGTTGAGCAATACACTCTCTGGATCATCTCGAAACCTGGGTTTGAATTAAAAGATCCCTGGGTAAGCTAATGGCTACCTTTTCTGCAGACAGAGATAACACTTGCGTCCGTGTTGTCTATGTTTTTTGTGGCGTTCCTCAGGGCTCGGTTCGCTTTTATTTTCAGTGATATGCTGCTACTCAGCCAGTTCTTTTACCGTATGGGCGTGCTGCCCCTAGTTAAAATATTATACTCATATTTCTAGGAATACAGGACTATTGCAGTTCTTAAAGCATAGACAGACAAAATGAGAGCATTTTGCTTATTTTTTTAAGGGGGATGGACGTTAAAATAGATATTTAGCCATAACACTACAATATATTCCCCACAAATCAAAGTCCAACATTTTCTTTATTTAGTTTTAATCAGGAAACAAAAAACAGGAGTAAAAATAATAATCTATTGCTCCTAAAACAGTAACAGTTATAATATTCATCTAGCATTGCATATAGTATTTTTACAACTGCAAGCACTGCTGGAAATGTTGCCTCACACACTCAGTTAGGTATGCTTATGTCCACATCACTATCCAGCAACATTTGTCACCAACAAATGGACACAGCTGGAATGAAGACAGAAACAGCTGCTAACATTTTTCCATCCTTTTTTCCTAGAATTCTATGATTTCTTCCAAAATCATGCTCACATTCCCACTGCTACCTGTTTTTGTAATTACAGTGGGGCCAGTGAGAGCCAGAGATTTTCCTTGTTTGAGGTGACCAAATACTTATTTTCCACCCTGATTTACGAATCAATTCTTTACAAATCCTACCATGTGGATTCATGGATTTTTTTTTCACATTCTGTCTCTCACAGTTGAAGTGTACCTCTGGTGCAAATTACTGACCTCTGTCATCATTTTAGGTGGGGGAACTTGCACAATCGGTGGCTGACTAAATACTTTTTTGCCCCACTGTATATGCTTTGTTCAATTGTCACCATGTAATGTATTATGATAAAGTCAGGCACAGGCTGTTTGCAGAAGTGGTTAAAGGATAGGTTAACAAATCGTTAGAAGTACCGAACAAAGTGATGGTAATTTATATGAGAATACTTTTACAGATATATGCTGATTAATGATTAATTGATTATCTGCCATTACTACCTCCTGCCATGCAGATGAAAAACAAAACACTTTCTGTGTGATAACTGAAAGTGTTTTGTAATAATTGTCTTTTTTTGTACCTGATTTTCACTTACAGCACAGAGGCATATCTGACTGGAAGAACGCTGTGTACAGTGGTTGTGTGACTGGAGGAGCTATTGGCTTTTGCGGTATGTAACTTACTTTATTAACTTACATTACAGCAAATTTATGCATTTTGTCCACGTGTTTATTTTTCTGTTTTGCAGCTGGTCTGAAGGCTGGTGTTTATTCTCTGCTGCAATTAAACATGACTTGCAGTGAAGCTCTATGGAGTGGCTCGATGGACAAAAACATAAATATTACACATGTGGCCCAGAAAAAGAAGACTCGCGTTGTGAGTTTGCTAACCCTGATGTTTCCCTGCACATCAAGGATTGCTGTTAAAGCAGAATTGAAGTGTACTGTTCAAACACAGGGATTTTAAGTGGCACCATAGTGGGTTAAAACAAACAAACAAACAAACATAAAAAAAAGACATGTCGGTTTTTCCTGTGACTTTCATATTGTGGACAGTTAGAGCAAGGAATGCCAATTTCTCATGGTGAATCTTCAAAGACAGAGCAGAGTGGGTCTGCTTCAGTGGCGCACTGATCAGGTAATGAAAGCTGAACTTGTGTGAATTTCACTCTGGGTCAAAACTCAGATGAGCAATGTTCTGCCTGTAAAACATTGGTTTGATGTGTAAGTAACTAATCCACACCAGGATTATTTATAATAAAAGAATTTTTTTTTAAATTGTGGATTTACTACTTTTCCTTGATTATTAAAGGACTACAACACCCAAACTAGTCATTACCTTTGCTTTAATTTTTCCTTTTTTTTATTATAGCGAAAGTAGTCTTCAGGAAAAGTTCTCCAGGCTTCTTGAAGGACATTCAATTCAATTCAATTCAATTCAATTCAATTTTATTTATATTGCACCAAATCACAACAACAGTCGCCTCACAGAGCTTTATATTGTACAGTAGATCGTACAATAATAGATACAGAGAAAAACCCAACAATCAACAATATGACCCCCTATGAGCAAGCACTTTGGCGACAGTGGGAAGGAAAAACTCCCTTTTAACAGGAAGAAACCTCCAGCAGAACCAGGCTCAGGGAGGGGCGGTCATCTGCTGCGACCGGTTGGGGTGAGAAGGAAGACAGGATAAAGACATGCATTCAAAGCTCTTCTTTTGGATGTTGGCTGCCTTTCCTTCCCTTCTCTGTCAAGATGATCCCACTATTCACTAATGTTGAGGTCCAGGGTTTGGGGAGGCCAATACACAACTGATAGCATTCCATAATGTGTTTTTCTATTTGAAGATGGTGGTGTTGTAAATGCTATTGTATAATTACGTTAGCACAATGGTGATAGGAAGTAGGGGTGGGTTTTAATAATCGATTCATCGATTAAAATCGATTCTGGATTGGATAACGTGACATTGATTCATTAAAATCCTGAATCGATTTTTTTATATAAATGTATTTTGCCCAAAATTCCAGAATCTCAGGTGAAACGTCACAAAATTTTGACGACCACCAAACATTTAAAACAGTAAATGAGAGCAGGTACACGGCTTCTGCACAAAGACGTAAACACAAAGCGCGACCCGCAGATCAGAATCAGTGAGATGTGGCCTTTCTCACCCGACCGCACGGACACGGTCGGGGCTGAAAGCTGACAGCTCGCTGATTCTGATGTTTCGGCGGGTCCGCGCTTTGTGTTTACGTCTTTTTTGCACTGATTCTAAAGCTGTTAGTTTGATCTCTCTCCAAACAATATTGACCAAACCAGCAGCAGCAACCCTGTTCGAACATAAGAGTGTCCATAAGTGCACGTGGCACCAGGACGCTCTAGGCCGTAGAGTGATGTAGGACACATGTAGCTTTGGAAGATGGGTGCAACACTGACTGTCCAGCTCAGCTCAAAATTCAGTGTTTAGACATTTTCCTAGCTCTCCCATCTTCTTCTTCTTCTTCATCCTCCTCCTCCCTTGGTCTCCTCCTCGAACCGCCTGGTACTGGGTTGGGGGGCAATAGCACAGGAGCATCCTGGCCATTGTCTCCATCGTCATCTGTGTCACTATCAGGAACACTTTCAGTGTCGCTCTCAGATCCCTCATCTTCCCACCACCTGATTTCATCAATAATTGGATCTTCTTCTGCTACATTATTGTACACGGGTTGTTCTATTTCTAGAGGTGGATTTCTTTCTGTGTAATCTCCTGCTCCCATCTCTGCTCTATTAATGACCAATGGTCGTTCTATCTGTTGGGGTGGATTTCTTTCTATGTTATCTCCTACTCCCATCTCTGCTCCATTAATGACCAAGGGTCCTGCTATTTCCTGGGGTGGATTTCTTTCAATGCCATCGCCTACTCCCATCTCTGCTCTAAAATTTTCCCAGGGTCCTGCTATTTCCTGGGGAGGATTTATTTCGATGCCTCCTACCGGAACATCAACTGCCTCCTCTTGTTGTGGCAGTTGATTATCAACTAAACCACGCAACTGATTGATTTCAATCCAGGGGAACATCCTGTCAACTGCTCTAAGATTTCCCTGTTGCAGCAGTGCCAAAAGCAGCTCATTGACTGCTAGTCCTACACCAACATGGTTTTGTTCACCATCGTCATGGTTTTGTGAGCCGTCTCCTCTATCCATTTTTTGAAAACAGTCTGCTTTAATAGACTGGAGGAAACTGGTCGGTACAGCTGTCAAACTTTAGCTGATTGGTACAGAACTTTTAAAATGTCCTTGAAAAAGAGTTTAAATCTCTTTAGGAAACTGTTTAAAAACACGAAGCAAATGTGAACTAATCGCAACTGATTGCTGTGAGGAACACTGCGAACTAACGGCTATTTAAGGACTTTCAGATCAAAGTCAAGATTTTGATTGGTTGTGCTTTGAGCTGACTTTTGTGACGTCATCGAATTTGGTTCATTGTGATGACGGTCAACGTTCTGCAGATGAAAAAATGTCGCCGGTGACTGAAACTTTTACAGGAGAAGCATTTCCCACAAAGCCTTGAATGAATTATAGTGACAGAAAGGGGCCACAAGATGACGCCATTTTTCACGTAGTAATTCGCGCCTCAGAGACGTCGTTATTTTTCAAAAAGAAAAAAGAAAAAGAAAGAAAGAAAGAAACAGCAACAACTACTAAACAGAATTTTTACACGTTCATTGCACATTTGTAGGAATGTTTAAATATTTACTTTTTATTAATTACTTTTCATTTTATCTTTATTTTTAAAATCACTGTGCACTGGCAGACCGGGGAGGTGGTCCCCATCTTTAAGAAGGGGGACCGGAGGGTGTGTTCCAACTAAAGGGGGATCACACTCCTCAGCCTCCCTGGGAAAGTCTATGCCAGGGTGCTGGAAAGGAGAGTTCGTCCGCTAGTAGAAACCCTGAAGACCAAACCGCTGTTGACTTAGCATGATCTGTTCTCGTACCTTGTCTGTAAAGTCAGCGCATACACGGCGCACCAGTTTCGCCGTCATAAATCTCTGGAGGCGCACATCCAATTCACCAAGGACTGGGTGCAATTGTGAGTACGCCGTCATTCAAACCAAGTGAAGTCAGCTTGAGTACTACGAGTAAAATGCGTTTGATTTCCCTCCGAACATTCAGATTAGTGCAGCATAAATTCATTCATGAGGGGAAATTACAGTGAGAACATGTGGAAGCTCTGTTAGATGGATGCCATAGTGAGTTCAGTGCACTGATGTGACATTGTCCTGAAGGATTTAGTTATTCTCTATGGTTAATGAAATTACACTAATTAATTCATATTTATTATAAATAATCCTAATTACACATCTTGCTTCCGTGTTTGTGTGCTGTGTCACTAAATACATTTTAGTGACACATTTTATTTTAGTTTTATACATTGATTAATGACCTGCAGAATCGCCTGCAGGTCCCTCTGTTGTCAGCATGAAGCTGTAAACATTCATTCTTTGAATCTCCACTGGAGAAAATCTACATGTATACAGAGGGAATGCAATCCACGCTTCCCGACACATGTTTCTACTGTATATCCTGACCATTTACTATTTCCTTCCCACCCATATCTGGTGTATTTGGAATAAAATATTCTCATCTACTTCATATTTCATTATATTTTTATTCTACTAAGTTTCTTCTCAGAATATGATCATATAAAAAAATTACTGAACATAAAATGATTTGTTTATTATAGTAAATTAATCTATTATAGTAGAATATAGTAAATGATAGTAAATTAAACTAATCTATAGATGCAGAAAAACTAGATCCTCAGTTACTGAAAAGGTTATCTAAGAAATCTAAGGTACTGGAGAAAGAGATTTCAGTTTCATTTTACTTAATGTATTTTATGAGTATCATTATTATGCTTTAACAGAGAAAGCACATTTAAAAGCACTAAAACTGAGCAACTCTGTCGCAAACGTTGAGCAATACACTCTCTGGATCATCTCGAAACCTGAGTGTTGGAGCTATTTGTTCTTTATTTTTTATTATTTTGAAATTAGTTAAAGTTTGTTAGTTTATTTATATTTTGGGGTTTATTTGTCGGTTAATATTTTGTTTTAAATGATTTGTTTGTTTGTTGTTATTTTGTTAAATTAGTCAGTAAGAGCTGTAGGGCCATTTTGTTTCTATAAATAAAGAGACTGGTATAGGACCAGCATGCATTGGGGTGGGCCTATGGTTTTTTACCAGAGCAGGAGAAGCAGTAGGAAGGATCTTGTTTGCCAAATGGATAAATAAACCAAAATCAAAACTCTCAACTAAAAGGTTTGGACAATGGACTTCTTTTGCCTGCGTACGAAATATTACCTCAGTGCAGCAGTGGCTTGTGGACTTTAAGTTGTGGGACGTTTGATCATGCAAAAGTAAAGGAATTGCCACTACACAAAGTAAAAAACCTTCCCGTGGACAAAGGAATAATTCTTCATTAATGGATATAAGGATTTCAAGGATCACCGTCGAACTCGAATAAAAGTTATTGGATCGTCTGGTGAGTAATCCAGACGGATTTGATGTTGAAGCCTGGATCAACATGTCACTCGTTCGTCAAAGCTGGTGAGTGATAATATTGTTTAAGCCGTAAAGGAAAACGGTGAAGCTATTGGAGTTTAAAGACATTATTTCACTACAAAGACTGATGAACTGAGTTTTGACGTACTAAATTGGTGCAAAATTGGATCGCTAATTGAAACATGCCAACGCCCTCTGTGGAAATGTTTGTTCGCTGCAAAAGGCAGGTAAATGGATGTCATGTTTGTACTTTAGGCTATGGATTCTCAGTGTGCTGTGCATCTTTATAAAGTTTGAAATAATCCAAGAAGACAATAAAAATGTCGGATATTAAGAGTAAACGAGAGGATGACACTGAGATGCAAGCAGAGAAAAGAAGTGTTAAATTTACGCCAAAAGGTTTGGATTTGTATATAAAGACATGCCAAGAAAAGCGCAGTTCAATGTGTAAGCAAGCATCTAAGTACATGGGGAAAATTTCCGCTTTAATGACCTCACATGAAAACGTTAAGGAAGTGTCTTCTGAATTTGGGAAGTTTATTAAATGCTATCAAGATGCAAACGCTTTGCAAGAATCCTTTTTAAGTTTGCCACTGCCAGAAGATGAAGTGAAAAGGCAAGTTGCACATTTTCAGTCGAAGGTGACAGCATTCTCTGTTTTTATGGACAAAGTAAAGGTTTGGTTGCAGGAGGCGGGCGAGCCTTATACTGAACAAAACAATACTGTTCGCAATGATAAAGCTGTTGAAAGTTTGGATGAAATAAAACCTGAAGACAGTGTCTCTAATATCTCAAGTGTAAAACCACCTTCAAAAACCTTGTCACAGCAAAGTCGAATTTCATCAACATCTTCCGCACGCATTAAAGCTGCGGCTGACAAGGCAGCGCTCATGGAGCGACTGGCTGCATTAAAGAAAAAACATTCTATCGAAGCGCAAGAGGAAAAACTGAGAAAAGAAAAGGAGAAACTGAGAAAAGAAAAGGAGACATTATCCTTGGAAACAGAGCTGGCAGCCACTAATGCAAAGCTTCGTGTCTTAAAAATAAATTCAGTTTGTAGCTCTGAGCATTGTGATGGAATGAACTCTTATTTTGAAAGAGGGCACGTACAAGAAGCGCCTAGTTTAAATCCTTGTGCCGATACATTTGTTCCAACATCAAGAGATTACTCTGGTATAAATTCTGCATCTGAATCACAAGTAATCGTACCTAGACAAAGTCAAACCCAACATCAGGTTGATGATTCAGCTCAAGTGACGCAGCAAACACAGCCTCAGTCTCCTACTTTGACTGGGAACTGCACGAAGGAGATTGTAAATATTCTGCAAAAACAAAATGACATCACTACTTTGCTTGTAAAACAAAACTTATCTTCTGTCCTCCCCGCCAGAAACATCCCTGTGTTTGATGGAGACCCTTTACAGTACAGATCATTTATGAATGCCTTTGAAAATGGAGTGGAAGCTAAAACTGATAACTGGAGCGACTGTTTGCATTTTTTAGAGCAGTTCACTAGGGGGCAGCCTAGAGATTTGGTGCATAGTTGTCAGCACTTACCACCTGAGCAGGGCTATTCCACAGCCAAAGATCTTCTTGAAGAACATTTTGGGAACGAAAATAAAATTGCCTCTGCATATATGGAGAGGATTGTGAGTTGGGTACCTATTAAAAGTGAGGATGTGAAAGGTCTACAGTCATTCTCTCTTTTTCTTCAAGGATGTTCGAATCTAATGCAGCAAGTTGTTTATATGAAGGAGTTGGATTTGCCCTCAAATATGAGAATGGTTGTTATGAAACTTCCATACAAATTGAGGGAAAAATGGAGAGTTGTTGCCTATGAACTGCAGGAACAAAATGGTTACAGAGCAGTATTCACTGATCTGGTTACCTTTATAATAAAACAGGTAAAAGTAGCATCAGATCCAGTGTTTGGCAACATCCAAGACTCACAATCTGGAAGCAGCTTTAAAGCTTCAAGTTCTACCAAGCAAAGGAGAAAAGGAAGTAGTTTTGCCACTAATGTCAGTACAGTGCCAGGAATCAAAGCTCAATCAACTGGAAGCAGAACAACTTCCGTTGTTCTGCGTAGTTGTTTGTTTTGTTCACACAGCAACCATTTACTAGAGAATTGTAAGCAGTTTAAAGCTAAAACGCATCAGGATAAGTTGACTTTTATCAAGGAAAGGGGAATTTGTTTTGGTTGTTTAAAAGTTGGTCACACAAGCAAAGACTGTAGGAGTCGTTTGGATTGCGACGTGTGTCACCAAAGGCACCCAGGGGTTCTTCATATAGAGCGAAAGGATCCAGGTGCGTCTTCGGAACAAACTCAACAGAGGACAAACTCTAATGTCAACTTTTCAACTGCAACCACTCAGACATGTGGGTATATTGGGGCTGGTCATGAAGTTGATGCAATTTTTTCTATAGTTCCAGTTCAAGTTAAGAGCCAAAAGAGCAATAAAATTGTGCAAACCTATGCGTTTTTGGATCCTGGAAGTTCAGGTACATTCTGTACAGAAACTCTGGCAAAAAGACTGAATGTAAAAGGTAAAAAGACCAATATCTTTTTGAGAACAATGAGTCAAGATAGGATTGTTAGTACACAAGTTCTGTCTGGTTTGGAAGTGTCTGGTTTGGAAGCAAATGATTTCATGCCATTGCCAGATGTTTTGACTCAAAAGACTATGCCAGTTTCTACAGTTAATATTCCCCAGCAAAGCGACATCGATCAGTGGCCTCATCTTAAACCTGTTAAACTGTACAACGTTAATGCAGATGTGGAGCTACTGATAGGCACTGATGCTTCCAATGTTTTGGAGCCATGGAAGGTGATAAACAGTGTGGGAGGTGGACCTTATGCTGTAAAAACAAAAGTTGGCTGGGTCATAAATGGTCCCCTGCGCACTGGAAGTAACAGTGGAAATAAAACCAACTGCACTGCTGTAACAGCCAATAGGATTTCTGTTGAGCGTCTTGAAGACATGTTGATTAAACAGTACAATCATGATTTTAATGAAAGATCATCAGAGGAGCAGACTGAAATGTCTAGAGAGGATCTGTGTTTCATGGATATTGTTAGTAGTTCAATAAAGCTTATTGGAAATCATTATCACATTGATTTGCCTTTCAGGAGAGAAGGTTCCAGTTTGCCAAATAACCTCTGTGTCGCGGAGCAGCGTCTCCAGAGTCTCAGACGGAGATTTGAAAAGGATACTCATTATAAGGATGAATACACTAAATGTGTAAACAACATGCTTGAACGAGGATATGCCGAGTTTGTGCCTGTAGATGAGTTGCACAAAGATGATGGAAAGGTGTGGTACATCCCTCATCATGGAGTGTATCATCCCACAAAGGGCAAATTAAGAGTTGTATTTGACTGTGGAACAACTTATAAAGGAGCATCATTGAACAGTCAGCTTCTACAGGGACCTGATCTCACAAACTCGCTGGTTGGGGTTCTGATCAGATTTAGACAAGAGCCTGTTGCATTAATGGCGGACATTGATTCCATGTTTCACCAAGTTCACGTCTCAGAAAAACATGTCAACTTTCTCCGTTTCCTGTGGTGGCAACATGGCAACACTTCAAGGTCTGCACAGGAATGCAGGATGAAAGTGCATTTGTTTGGAGCTGTATCTTCGCCAAGTTGTGCAAATTATGCTCTACAGAGAACTGCAGATGATAATGCACAACAGTTTCCAGCTGAAGTGGTTGATACAGTCAAAAGAAACTTTTATGTGGATGATTGTTTGAAATCTGTTGCTTCAGAAGAGGAGGCAGTGCACATGGTGAAGAGGCTGACAGATATCTGCGCTAAAGGAGGATTTAAGCTTTCAAAATGGATCAGCAACAGTCGCACAGTGCTCATGTCAATCCCAGAGGAAAGAAGAGCAAAGGAAATTAAGGATCTGGATTTGGACACAGATCAACTTCCAGTTGAGAGAGCACTGGGTTTACAGTGGTGCATAGTAACAGACAAGTTCCAGTTCAGAACCTCCCTGCAGGACCGTCCAACAACCAGAAGGGGAATTTTGTCTGTGGTCAGCTCACTGTATGATCCTTTGGGAATCTTGTCTCCCTTCAGTATGCCAGCTAAACTGTTGCTACAAGAGCTTTGCCGACAAAATTTGAAGTGGGATGAAGTTATTCCCCACTCTCTTTCCCAGCGGTGGCGTGATTGGCTGGAGGATCTCCAGCTGATTTCAAAGTTTAAAGTGGAACGTTGCATTAAACCAAATTGCTTTGGAAGACCAGATAGGGCACAACTTCATCATTTTTCTGATGCAAGTCAAGATGGGTATGGAACGGTGTCATATTTAAAGTTGGAAAAGAATAACGTCACGCATGTTGCTTTTATCCTGGGAAAGGCTAGAGTTGCTCCTCTCAAGCAAACTACAATTCCCAGGTTGGAATTGACGGCTGCAGTTCTTGCAGTTCGGGTGGACAGGCTTCTGCAAAAGGAGCTGCAAGTCAGGTTGGAAAAATCAGTTTTTTGGACTGATAGCACAACAGTACTGAAATACATCTCCAATGAAACCAGAAGATTCAATACTTTTGTTGCAAACAGAATTGCTGTTATTCGGGAAGCAACAGATGTGAATCAGTGGAGATACGTTTCTTCTAAGGAGAATCCTGCAGATGACGCATCCAGAGGTATGAGAGCTGGGGATCTCCTCAAATGTAGGAGATGGATAAAAGGGCCAGAATTTCTCTATGAGTCAGAAAAGGAATGGCCTAAACTGGATGTGGAGTACAGTGTAATTTCTGCAGATGACCCAGAGGTCAAAAGGGACCTGACAATGAATGCCATTGTGAGAGAATTACAAAATCCTACCAGCTATTTTATCCTCTACTTCTCGTCTTGGGCAAAACTTAAAATCTCTGTAGCCTGGCTTTTAAAGATGAAAGAGGTCTTGGTGTTGTTGGCACAGAAGAGGAAATAGTTGCTTGCTGCAGGTTTGAATAAGAATGATCCGGAAGGTCAGAAAGAAGTGGAGATAAGAATGGAAAGATTTAAGACCACTTTGAAGAAAGGAAATCTCACTCCAGAAGACTTGGCAAAGGCAGAACAAGCTATTCTTCAATATGCACAACAACAGAAATTTACGACTGAAATGGCTTTAATCCGCAATGGCCTCAAAGGAGTCTCTAAGGGAAATTGTCTCTATAAACTTGATCCAGTGTTGGATGCAGGAATCCTCAGAGTGGGTGGCCGATTGAATAAAGCAGCCATGCCTATGGAATTAAAGCATCCTGTAATTTTGACAAAAGATATGCATGTGTCAACACTGATTTTACGCCATATCCATCAAAGGTTGGGACATGCAGGAAGAGCACACATGCTGTCAAAACTAAGACAAAATTACTGGATACTAAATGCAAATTCTGCTGCCAGGAAAATCATCTCTCGTTGTGTCACGTGTAGACGCAACAGAGGAAAGTTTGTTGAACAAAAGATGGCGGATCTGCCTGAAGAGAGAGTCCTGCCAGACATAGCCCCATTCACAAATGTTGGAGTGGACTATTTTGGACCTATAAGTGTTAAAAGAGGACGAAGTCTCCTTAAAAGGTATGGAGTTCTTTTTACTTGTTTCACCAGTCGTGCAGTACATCTGGAGATTGCATGTACACTTGATACAGACTCTTGTATAAATGCTGTGAGGAGGTTCATCTGTAGACGAGGCCCAGTTTCGACCATCAGATCTGATAATGCTACAAATTTTGTTGGGGCGAATCGAGAGTTGAAAGAAAGTTTGACTGAGCTAGACCATGCCAAAATTCAAAAGGCTTTTGTTCAGGATGGCATGAAATGGAACTTCAACATCCCAGCAGCTTCTCACCAAGGCGGTGTGTGGGAGCGTCTCATTCGTTCAGTAAAGAATATTTTAGCCTCAGTTCTTAAGGAGCAAGTTCTGGATGATGAAGGACTCCACACAGTCTTCTGTGAGGTTGAAGCTATAATGAACGACAGACCCATTACTAAAGTTTCAGATGACTCAAATGATCTTGAAGCACTGACACCCAATCACTTGTTGTTGCTGAAAAATAAACCAGTTTTTCCACCAGGACTGTTTCATCCAAGTGATTTGCATGTCAGGAAAAGGTGGAAACAGGTACAGTACATGGCAGAGTTGTTCTGGAAGAGATGGCTTTCTGAGTACCTACCTTTGATGCAAGAAAGACAAAAATGGATGAGGACTAAAAGATGTCTTATACCTGGAGATGTTGTTTTAATTGCAGACGCTACAGCTCCAAGAGGATCATGGATGATGGCGAAAGTCTTAAATGTAAACCAGGATGCAAAAGGCTTGGTGCGTTCTGTGAGACTACAAACAAGGACCAGTGTTTTGGAAAGGCCAGTGACAAAACTTATTTTGCTACTGGAAGCCTCATCGTGAAGAAAATCATCAATGAAAATTAAGGATTTGTTTAAGGGAATAGCTCCTCCTTTTGGGACTTTAAAGTAATTGTGATAGTATGCACAATTAGGGGCCGGAGTGTTGGAGCTATTTGTTCTTTATTTTTTATTATTTTGAAATTAGTTAAAGTTTGTTAGTTTATTTATATTTTGGGGTTTATTTGTCGGTTAATATTTTGTTTTAAATGATTTGTTTGTTTGTTGTTATTTTGTTAAATTAGTCAGTAAGAGCTGTAGGGCCATTTTGTTTCTATAAATAAAGAGACTGGTATAGGACCAGCATGCATTGGGGTGGGCCTATGGTTTTTTTACCAGAGCAGGAGAAGCAGTAGGAAGGATCTTGTTATTGCTTGCCAAATGGATAAATAAACCAAAATCAAAACTCTCAACTAAAAGGTTTGGACAATGGACTTCTTTTGCCTGCGTACGAAATATTACCTCAGTGCAGCAGTGGCTTGTGGACTTTAAGTTGTGGGACGTTTGATCATACAAAAGTAAAGGAATTGCCACTACACTGGGTTTGAATTAAAAGATCCCTGGGTAAGCTAATGGCTACCTTTTCTGCAGACAGAGATAACACTTGCGTCCGTGTTGTCTATGTTTTTTGTGGCGTTCCTCAGGGCTCGGTTCGCTTTTATTTTCAGTGATATGCTGCTACTCAGCCAGTTCTTTTACCGTATGGGCGTGCTGCCCCTAGTTAAAATATTATACTCATATTTCTAGGAATACAGGACTATTGCAGTTCTTAAAGCATAGACAGACAAAATGAGAGCATTTTGCTTATTTTTTTAAGGGGGATGGACGTTAAAATAGATATTTAGCCATAACACTACAATATATTCCCCACAAATCAAAGTCCAACATTTTCTTTATTTAGTTTTAATCAGGAAACAAAAAACAGGAGTAAAAATAATAATCTATTGCTCCTAAAACAGTAACAGTTATAATATTCATCTAGCATTGCATATAGTATTTTTACAACTGCAAGCACTGCTGGAAATGTTGCCTCACACACTCAGTTAGGTATGCTTATGTCCACATCACTATCCAGCAACATTTGTCACCAACAAATGGACACAGCTGGAATGAAGACAGAAACAGCTGCTAACATTTTTCCATCCTTTTTTCCTAGAATTCTATGATTTCTTCCAAAATCATGCTCACATTCCCACTGCTACCTGTTTTTGTAATTACAGTGGGGCCAGTGAGAGCCAGAGATTTTCCTTGTTTGAGGTGACCAAATACTTATTTTCCACCCTGATTTACGAATCAATTCTTTACAAATCCTACCATGTGGATTCATGGATTTTTTTTTCACATTCTGTCTCTCACAGTTGAAGTGTACCTCTGGTGCAAATTACTGACCTCTGTCATCATTTTAGGTGGGGGAACTTGCACAATCGGTGGCTGACTAAATACTTTTTTGCCCCACTGTATATGCTTTGTTCAATTGTCACCATATAATGTATTATGATAAAGTCAGGCACAGGCTGTTTGCAGAAGTGGTTAAAGGATAGGTTAACAAATCGTTAGAAGTACCGAACAAAGTGATGGTAATTTATATGAGAATACTTTTACAGATATATGCTGATTAATGATTAATTGATTATCTGCCATTACTACCTCCTGCCATGCAGATGAAAAACAAAACACTTTCTGTGTGATAACTGAAAGTGTTTTGTAATAATTGTCTTTTTTTGTACCTGATTTTCACTTACAGCACAGAGGCATATCTGACTGGAAGAACGCTGTGTACAGTGGTTGTGTGACTGGAGGAGCTATTGGCTTTTGCGGTATGTAACTTACTTTATTAACTTACATTACAGCAAATTTATGCATTTTGTCCACGTGTTTATTTTTCTGTTTTGCAGCTGGTCTGAAGGCTGGTGTTTATTCTCTGCTGCAATTAAACATGACTTGCAGTGAAGCTCTATGGAGTGGCTCGATGGACAAAAACATAAATATTACACATGTGGCCCAGAAAAAGAAGACTCGCGTTGTGAGTTTGCTAACCCTGATGTTTCCCTGCACATCAAGGATTGCTGTTAAAGCAGAATTGAAGTGTACTGTTCAAACACAGGGATTTTAAGTGGCACCATAGTGGGTTAAAACAAACAAACAAACAAACATAAAAAAAAGACATGTCGGTTTTTCCTGTGACTTTCATATTGTGGACAGTTAGAGCAAGGAATGCCAATTTCTCATGGTGAATCTTCAAAGACAGAGCAGAGTGGGTCTGCTTCAGTGGCGCACTGATCAGGTAATGAAAGCTGAACTTGTGTGAATTTCACTCTGGGTCAAAACTCAGATGAGCAATGTTCTGCCTGTAAAACATTGGTTTGATGTGTAAGTAACTAATCCACACCAGGATTATTTATAATAAAAGAATTTTTTTTTAAATTGTGGATTTACTACTTTTCCTTGATTATTAAAGGACTACAACACCCAAACTAGTCATTACCTTTGCTTTAATTTTTCCTTTTTTTTATTATAGCGAAAGTAGTCTTCAGGAAAAGTTCTCCAGGCTTCTTGAAGGACATTCAATTCAATTCAATTCAATTCAATTCAATTCAATTTTATTTATATTGCACCAAATCACAACAACAGTCGCCTCACAGAGCTTTATATTGTACAGTAGATCGTACAATAATAGATACAGAGAAAAACCCAACAATCAACAATATGACCCCCTATGAGCAAGCACTTTGGCGACAGTGGGAAGGAAAAACTCCCTTTTAACAGGAAGAAACCTCCAGCAGAACCAGGCTCAGGGAGGGGCGGTCATCTGCTGCGACCGGTTGGGGTGAGAAGGAAGACAGGATAAAGACATGCATTCAAAGCTCTTCTTTTGGATGTTGGCTGCCTTTCCTTCCCTTCTCTGTCAAGATGATCCCACTATTCACTAATGTTGAGGTCCAGGGTTTGGGGAGGCCAATACACAACTGATAGCATTCCATAATGTGTTTTTCTATTTGAAGATGGTGGTGTTGTAAATGCTATTGTATAATTACGTTAGCACAATGGTGATAGGAAGTAGGGGTGGGTTTTAATAATCGATTCATCGATTAAAATCGATTCTGGATTGGATAACGTGACATTGATTCATTAAAATCCTGAATCGATTTTTTTATATAAATGTATTTTGCCCAAAATTCCAGAATCTCAGGTGAAACGTCACAAAATTTTGACGACCACCAAACATTTAAAACAGTAAATGAGAGCAGGTACACGGCTTCTGCACAAAGACGTAAACACAAAGCGCGACCCGCAGATCAGAATCAGTGAGATGTGGCCTTTCTCACCCGACCGCACGGACACGGTCGGGGCTGAAAGCTGACAGCTCGCTGATTCTGATGTTTCGGCGGGTCCGCGCTTTGTGTTTACGTCTTTTTTGCACTGATTCTAAAGCTGTTAGTTTGATCTCTCTCCAAACAATATTGACCAAACCAGCAGCAGCAACCCTGTTCGAACATAAGAGTGTCCATAAGTGCACGTGGCACCAGGACGCTCTAGGCCGTAGAGTGATGTAGGACACATGTAGCTTTGGAAGATGGGTGCAACACTGACTGTCCAGCTCAGCTCAAAATTCAGTGTTTAGACATTTTCCTAGCTCTCCCATCTTCTTCTTCTTCTTCATCCTCCTCCTCCCTTGGTCTCCTCCTCGAACCGCCTGGTACTGGGTTGGGGGGCAATAGCACAGGAGCATCCTGGCCATTGTCTCCATCGTCATCTGTGTCACTATCAGGAACACTTTCAGTGTCGCTCTCAGATCCCTCATCTTCCCACCACCTGATTTCATCAATAATTGGATCTTCTTCTGCTACATTATTGTACACGGGTTGTTCTATTTCTAGAGGTGGATTTCTTTCTGTGTAATCTCCTGCTCCCATCTCTGCTCTATTAATGACCAATGGTCGTTCTATCTGTTGGGGTGGATTTCTTTCTATGTTATCTCCTACTCCCATCTCTGCTCCATTAATGACCAAGGGTCCTGCTATTTCCTGGGGTGGATTTCTTTCAATGCCATCGCCTACTCCCATCTCTGCTCTAAAATTTTCCCAGGGTCCTGCTATTTCCTGGGGAGGATTTATTTCGATGCCTCCTACCGGAACATCAACTGCCTCCTCTTGTTGTGGCAGTTGATTATCAACTAAACCACGCAACTGATTGATTTCAATCCAGGGGAACATCCTGTCAACTGCTCTAAGATTTCCCTGTTGCAGCAGTGCCAAAAGCAGCTCATTGACTGCTAGTCCTACACCAACATGGTTTTGTTCACCATCGTCATGGTTTTGTGAGCCGTCTCCTCTATCCATTTTTTGAAAACAGTCTGCTTTAATAGACTGGAGGAAACTGGTCGGTACAGCTGTCAAACTTTAGCTGATTGGTACAGAACTTTTAAAATGTCCTTGAAAAAGAGTTTAAATCTCTTTAGGAAACTGTTTAAAAACACGAAGCAAATGTGAACTAATCGCAACTGATTGCTGTGAGGAACACTGCGAACTAACGGCTATTTAAGGACTTTCAGATCAAAGTCAAGATTTTGATTGGTTGTGCTTTGAGCTGACTTTTGTGACGTCATCGAATTTGGTTCATTGTGATGACGGTCAACGTTCTGCAGATGAAAAAATGTCGCCGGTGACTGAAACTTTTACAGGAGAAGCATTTCCCACAAAGCCTTGAATGAATTATAGTGACAGAAAGGGGCCACAAGATGACGCCATTTTTCACGTAGTAATTCGCGCCTCAGAGACGTCGTTATTTTTCAAAAAGAAAAAAGAAAAAGAAAGAAAGAAAGAAACAGCAACAACTACTAAACAGAATTTTTACACGTTCATTGCACATTTGTAGGAATGTTTAAATATTTACTTTTTATTAATTACTTTTCATTTTATCTTTATTTTTAAAATCACTGTGCACTGGCAGACCGGGGAGGTGGTCCCCATCTTTAAGAAGGGGGACCGGAGGGTGTGTTCCAACTAAAGGGGGATCACACTCCTCAGCCTCCCTGGGAAAGTCTATGCCAGGGTGCTGGAAAGGAGAGTTCGTCCGCTAGTAGAAACCCTGAAGACCAAACCGCTGTTGACTTAGCATGATCTGTTCTCGTACCTTGTCTGTAAAGTCAGCGCATACACGGCGCACCAGTTTCGCCGTCATAAATCTCTGGAGGCGCACATCCAATTCACCAAGGACTGGGTGCAATTGTGAGTACGCCGTCATTCAAACCAAGTGAAGTCAGCTTGAGTACTACGAGTAAAATGCGTTTGATTTCCCTCCGAACATTCAGATTAGTGCAGCATAAATTCATTCATGAGGGGAAATTACAGTGAGAACATGTGGAAGCTCTGTTAGATGGATGCCATAGTGAGTTCAGTGCACTGATGTGACATTGTCCTGAAGGATTTAGTTATTCTCTATGGTTAATGAAATTACACTAATTAATTCATATTTATTATAAATAATCCTAATTACACATCTTGCTTCCGTGTTTGTGTGCTGTGTCACTAAATACATTTTAGTGACACATTTTATTTTAGTTTTATACATTGATTAATGACCTGCAGAATCGCCTGCAGGTCCCTCTGTTGTCAGCATGAAGCTGTAAACATTCATTCTTTGAATCTCCACTGGAGAAAATCTACATGTATACAGAGGGAATGCAATCCACGCTTCCCGACACATGTTTCTACTGTATATCCTGACCATTTACTATTTCCTTCCCACCCATATCTGGTGTATTTGGAATAAAATATTCTCATCTACTTCATATTTCATTATATTTTTATTCTACTAAGTTTCTTCTCAGAATATGATCATATAAAAAAATTACTGAACATAAAATGATTTGTTTATTATAGTAAATTAATCTATTATAGTAGAATATAGTAAATGATAGTAAATTAAACTAATCTATAGATGCAGAAAAACTAGATCCTCAGTTACTGAAAAGGTTATCTAAGAAATCTAAGGTACTGGAGAAAGAGATTTCAGTTTCATTTTACTTAATGTATTTTATGAGTATCATTATTATGCTTTAACAGAGAAAGCACATTTAAAAGCACTAAAACTGAGCAACTCTGTCGCAAACGTTGAGCAATACACTCTCTGGATCATCTCGAAACCTGAGTGTTGGAGCTATTTGTTCTTTATTTTTTATTATTTTGAAATTAGTTAAAGTTTGTTAGTTTATTTATATTTTGGGGTTTATTTGTCGGTTAATATTTTGTTTTAAATGATTTGTTTGTTTGTTGTTATTTTGTTAAATTAGTCAGTAAGAGCTGTAGGGCCATTTTGTTTCTATAAATAAAGAGACTGGTATAGGACCAGCATGCATTGGGGTGGGCCTATGGTTTTTTACCAGAGCAGGAGAAGCAGTAGGAAGGATCTTGTTTGCCAAATGGATAAATAAACCAAAATCAAAACTCTCAACTAAAAGGTTTGGACAATGGACTTCTTTTGCCTGCGTACGAAATATTACCTCAGTGCAGCAGTGGCTTGTGGACTTTAAGTTGTGGGACGTTTGATCATGCAAAAGTAAAGGAATTGCCACTACACAAAGTAAAAAACCTTCCCGTGGACAAAGGAATAATTCTTCATTAATGGATATAAGGATTTCAAGGATCACCGTCGAACTCGAATAAAAGTTATTGGATCGTCTGGTGAGTAATCCAGACGGATTTGATGTTGAAGCCTGGATCAACATGTCACTCGTTCGTCAAAGCTGGTGAGTGATAATATTGTTTAAGCCGTAAAGGAAAACGGTGAAGCTATTGGAGTTTAAAGACATTATTTCACTACAAAGACTGATGAACTGAGTTTTGACGTACTAAATTGGTGCAAAATTGGATCGCTAATTGAAACATGCCAACGCCCTCTGTGGAAATGTTTGTTCGCTGCAAAAGGCAGGTAAATGGATGTCATGTTTGTACTTTAGGCTATGGATTCTCAGTGTGCTGTGCATCTTTATAAAGTTTGAAATAATCCAAGAAGACAATAAAAATGTCGGATATTAAGAGTAAACGAGAGGATGACACTGAGATGCAAGCAGAGAAAAGAAGTGTTAAATTTACGCCAAAAGGTTTGGATTTGTATATAAAGACATGCCAAGAAAAGCGCAGTTCAATGTGTAAGCAAGCATCTAAGTACATGGGGAAAATTTCCGCTTTAATGACCTCACATGAAAACGTTAAGGAAGTGTCTTCTGAATTTGGGAAGTTTATTAAATGCTATCAAGATGCAAACGCTTTGCAAGAATCCTTTTTAAGTTTGCCACTGCCAGAAGATGAAGTGAAAAGGCAAGTTGCACATTTTCAGTCGAAGGTGACAGCATTCTCTGTTTTTATGGACAAAGTAAAGGTTTGGTTGCAGGAGGCGGGCGAGCCTTATACTGAACAAAACAATACTGTTCGCAATGATAAAGCTGTTGAAAGTTTGGATGAAATAAAACCTGAAGACAGTGTCTCTAATATCTCAAGTGTAAAACCACCTTCAAAAACCTTGTCACAGCAAAGTCGAATTTCATCAACATCTTCCGCACGCATTAAAGCTGCGGCTGACAAGGCAGCGCTCATGGAGCGACTGGCTGCATTAAAGAAAAAACATTCTATCGAAGCGCAAGAGGAAAAACTGAGAAAAGAAAAGGAGAAACTGAGAAAAGAAAAGGAGACATTATCCTTGGAAACAGAGCTGGCAGCCACTAATGCAAAGCTTCGTGTCTTAAAAATAAATTCAGTTTGTAGCTCTGAGCATTCTGATGGAATGAACTCTTATTTTGAAAGAGGGCACGTACAAGAAGCGCCTAGTTTAAATCCTTGTGCCGATACATTTGTTCCAACATCAAGAGATTACTCTGGTATAAATTCTGCATCTGAATCACAAGTAATCGTACCTAGACAAAGTCAAACCCAACATCAGGTTGATGATTCAGCTCAAGTGACGCAGCAAACACAGCCTCAGTCTCCTACTTTGACTGGGAACTGCACGAAGGAGATTGTAAATATTCTGCAAAAACAAAATGACATCACTACTTTGCTTGTAAAACAAAACTTATCTTCTGTCCTCCCCGCCAGAAACATCCCTGTGTTTGATGGAGACCCTTTACAGTACAGATCATTTATGAATGCCTTTGAAAATGGAGTGGAAGCTAAAACTGATAACTGGAGCGACTGTTTGCATTTTTTAGAGCAGTTCACTAGGGGGCAGCCTAGAGATTTGGTGCATAGTTGTCAGCACTTACCACCTGAGCAGGGCTATTCCACAGCCAAAGATCTTCTTGAAGAACATTTTGGGAACGAAAATAAAATTGCCTCTGCATATATGGAGAGGATTGTGAGTTGGGTACCTATTAAAAGTGAGGATGTGAAAGGTCTACAGTCATTCTCTCTTTTTCTTCAAGGATGTTCGAATCTAATGCAGCAAGTTGTTTATATGAAGGAGTTGGATTTGCCCTCAAATATGAGAATGGTTGTTATGAAACTTCCATACAAATTGAGGGAAAAATGGAGA
The DNA here is from genome assembly GCF_965226115.1 of Aulonocara stuartgranti. Taxonomy (NCBI): domain Eukaryota; kingdom Metazoa; phylum Chordata; class Actinopteri; order Cichliformes; family Cichlidae; genus Aulonocara; species Aulonocara stuartgranti. The sequence continues at coordinate 31,274,973 of NC_138946.1, forward strand.
GTTGTTGCCTATGAACTGCAGGAACAAAATGGTTACAGAGCAGTATTCACTGATCTGGTTACCTTTATAATAAAACAGGTAAAAGTAGCATCAGATCCAGTGTTTGGCAACATCCAAGACTCACAATCTGGAAGCAGCTTTAAAGCTTCAAGTTCTACCAAGCAAAGGAGAAAAGGAAGTAGTTTTGCCACTAATGTCAGTACAGTGCCAGGAATCAAAGCTCAATCAACTGGAAGCAGAACAACTTCCGTTGTTCTGCGTAGTTGTTTGTTTTGTTCACACAGCAACCATTTACTAGAGAATTGTAAGCAGTTTAAAGCTAAAACGCATCAGGATAAGTTGACTTTTATCAAGGAAAGGGGAATTTGTTTTGGTTGTTTAAAAGTTGGTCACACAAGCAAAGACTGTAGGAGTCGTTTGGATTGCGACGTGTGTCACCAAAGGCACCCAGGGGTTCTTCATATAGAGCGAAAGGATCCAGGTGCGTCTTCGGAACAAACTCAACAGAGGACAAACTCTAATGTCAACTTTTCAACTGCAACCACTCAGACATGTGGGTATATTGGGGCTGGTCATGAAGTTGATGCAATTTTTTCTATAGTTCCAGTTCAAGTTAAGAGCCAAAAGAGCAATAAAATTGTGCAAACCTATGCGTTTTTGGATCCTGGAAGTTCAGGTACATTCTGTACAGAAACTCTGGCAAAAAGACTGAATGTAAAAGGTAAAAAGACCAATATCTTTTTGAGAACAATGAGTCAAGATAGGATTGTTAGTACACAAGTTCTGTCTGGTTTGGAAGTGTCTGGTTTGGAAGCAAATGATTTCATGCCATTGCCAGATGTTTTGACTCAAAAGACTATGCCAGTTTCTACAGTTAATATTCCCCAGCAAAGCGACATCGATCAGTGGCCTCATCTTAAACCTGTTAAACTGTACAACGTTAATGCAGATGTGGAGCTACTGATAGGCACTGATGCTTCCAATGTTTTGGAGCCATGGAAGGTGATAAACAGTGTGGGAGGTGGACCTTATGCTGTAAAAACAAAAGTTGGCTGGGTCATAAATGGTCCCCTGCGCACTGGAAGTAACAGTGGAAATAAAACCAACTGCACTGCTGTAACAGCCAATAGGATTTCTGTTGAGCGTCTTGAAGACATGTTGATTAAACAGTACAATCATGATTTTAATGAAAGATCATCAGAGGAGCAGACTGAAATGTCTAGAGAGGATCTGTGTTTCATGGATATTGTTAGTAGTTCAATAAAGCTTATTGGAAATCATTATCACATTGATTTGCCTTTCAGGAGAGAAGGTTCCAGTTTGCCAAATAACCTCTGTGTCGCGGAGCAGCGTCTCCAGAGTCTCAGACGGAGATTTGAAAAGGATACTCATTATAAGGATGAATACACTAAATGTGTAAACAACATGCTTGAACGAGGATATGCCGAGTTTGTGCCTGTAGATGAGTTGCACAAAGATGATGGAAAGGTGTGGTACATCCCTCATCATGGAGTGTATCATCCCACAAAGGGCAAATTAAGAGTTGTATTTGACTGTGGAACAACTTATAAAGGAGCATCATTGAACAGTCAGCTTCTACAGGGACCTGATCTCACAAACTCGCTGGTTGGGGTTCTGATCAGATTTAGACAAGAGCCTGTTGCATTAATGGCGGACATTGATTCCATGTTTCACCAAGTTCACGTCTCAGAAAAACATGTCAACTTTCTCCGTTTCCTGTGGTGGCAACATGGCAACACTTCAAGGTCTGCACAGGAATGCAGGATGAAAGTGCATTTGTTTGGAGCTGTATCTTCGCCAAGTTGTGCAAATTATGCTCTACAGAGAACTGCAGATGATAATGCACAACAGTTTCCAGCTGAAGTGGTTGATACAGTCAAAAGAAACTTTTATGTGGATGATTGTTTGAAATCTGTTGCTTCAGAAGAGGAGGCAGTGCACATGGTGAAGAGGCTGACAGATATCTGCGCTAAAGGAGGATTTAAGCTTTCAAAATGGATCAGCAACAGTCGCACAGTGCTCATGTCAATCCCAGAGGAAAGAAGAGCAAAGGAAATTAAGGATCTGGATTTGGACACAGATCAACTTCCAGTTGAGAGAGCACTGGGTTTACAGTGGTGCATAGTAACAGACAAGTTCCAGTTCAGAACCTCCCTGCAGGACCGTCCAACAACCAGAAGGGGAATTTTGTCTGTGGTCAGCTCACTGTATGATCCTTTGGGAATCTTGTCTCCCTTCAGTATGCCAGCTAAACTGTTGCTACAAGAGCTTTGCCGACAAAATTTGAAGTGGGATGAAGTTATTCCCCACTCTCTTTCCCAGCGGTGGCGTGATTGGCTGGAGGATCTCCAGCTGATTTCAAAGTTTAAAGTGGAACGTTGCATTAAACCAAATTGCTTTGGAAGACCAGATAGGGCACAACTTCATCATTTTTCTGATGCAAGTCAAGATGGGTATGGAACGGTGTCATATTTAAAGTTGGAAAAGAATAACGTCACGCATGTTGCTTTTATCCTGGGAAAGGCTAGAGTTGCTCCTCTCAAGCAAACTACAATTCCCAGGTTGGAATTGACGGCTGCAGTTCTTGCAGTTCGGGTGGACAGGCTTCTGCAAAAGGAGCTGCAAGTCAGGTTGGAAAAATCAGTTTTTTGGACTGATAGCACAACAGTACTGAAATACATCTCCAATGAAACCAGAAGATTCAATACTTTTGTTGCAAACAGAATTGCTGTTATTCGGGAAGCAACAGATGTGAATCAGTGGAGATACGTTTCTTCTAAGGAGAATCCTGCAGATGACGCATCCAGAGGTATGAGAGCTGGGGATCTCCTCAAATGTAGGAGATGGATAAAAGGGCCAGAATTTCTCTATGAGTCAGAAAAGGAATGGCCTAAACTGGATGTGGAGTACAGTGTAATTTCTGCAGATGACCCAGAGGTCAAAAGGGACCTGACAATGAATGCCATTGTGAGAGAATTACAAAATCCTACCAGCTATTTTATCCTCTACTTCTCGTCTTGGGCAAAACTTAAAATCTCTGTAGCCTGGCTTTTAAAGATGAAAGAGGTCTTGGTGTTGTTGGCACAGAAGAGGAAAGAGTTGCTTGCTGCAGGTTTGAATAAGAATGATCCGGAAGGTCAGAAAGAAGTGGAGATAAGAATGGAAAGATTTAAGACCACTTTGAAGAAAGGAAATCTCACTCCAGAAGACTTGGCAAAGGCAGAACAAGCTATTCTTCAATATGCACAACAACAGAAATTTACGACTGAAATGGCTTTAATCCGCAATGGCCTCAAAGGAGTCTCTAAGGGAAATTGTCTCTATAAACTTGATCCAGTGTTGGATGCAGGAATCCTCAGAGTGGGTGGCCGATTGAATAAAGCAGCCATGCCTATGGAATTAAAGCATCCTGTAATTTTGACAAAAGATATGCATGTGTCAACACTGATTTTACGCCATATCCATCAAAGGTTGGGACATGCAGGAAGAGCACACATGCTGTCAAAACTAAGACAAAATTACTGGATACTAAATGCAAATTCTGCTGCCAGGAAAATCATCTCTCGTTGTGTCACGTGTAGACGCAACAGAGGAAAGTTTGTTGAACAAAAGATGGCGGATCTGCCTGAAGAGAGAGTCCTGCCAGACATAGCCCCATTCACAAATGTTGGAGTGGACTATTTTGGACCTATAAGTGTTAAAAGAGGACGAAGTCTCCTTAAAAGGTATGGAGTTCTTTTTACTTGTTTCACCAGTCGTGCAGTACATCTGGAGATTGCATGTACACTTGATACAGACTCTTGTATAAATGCTGTGAGGAGGTTCATCTGTAGACGAGGCCCAGTTTCGACCATCAGATCTGATAATGCTACAAATTTTGTTGGGGCGAATCGAGAGTTGAAAGAAAGTTTGACTGAGCTAGACCATGCCAAAATTCAAAAGGCTTTTGTTCAGGATGGCATGAAATGGAACTTCAACATCCCAGCAGCTTCTCACCAAGGCGGTGTGTGGGAGCGTCTCATTCGTTCAGTAAAGAATATTTTAGCCTCAGTTCTTAAGGAGCAAGTTCTGGATGATGAAGGACTCCACACAGTCTTCTGTGAGGTTGAAGCTATAATGAACGACAGACCCATTACTAAAGTTTCAGATGACTCAAATGATCTTGAAGCACTGACACCCAATCACTTGTTGTTGCTGAAAAATAAACCAGTTTTTCCACCAGGACTGTTTCATCCAAGTGATTTGCATGTCAGGAAAAGGTGGAAACAGGTACAGTACATGGCAGAGTTGTTCTGGAAGAGATGGCTTTCTGAGTACCTACCTTTGATGCAAGAAAGACAAAAATGGATGAGGACTAAAAGATGTCTTATACCTGGAGATGTTGTTTTAATTGCAGACGCTACAGCTCCAAGAGGATCATGGATGATGGCGAAAGTCTTAAATGTAAACCAGGATGCAAAAGGCTTGGTGCGTTCTGTGAGACTACAAACAAGGACCAGTGTTTTGGAAAGGCCAGTGACAAAACTTATTTTGCTACTGGAAGCCTCATCGTGAAGAAAATCATCAATGAAAATTAAGGATTTGTTTAAGGGAATAGCTCCTCCTTTTGGGACTTTAAAGTAATTGTGATAGTATGCACAATTAGGGGCCGGAGTGTTGGAGCTATTTGTTCTTTATTTTTTATTATTTTGAAATTAGTTAAAGTTTGTTAGTTTATTTATATTTTGGGGTTTATTTGTCGGTTAATATTTTGTTTTAAATGATTTGTTTGTTTGTTGTTATTTTGTTAAATTAGTCAGTAAGAGCTGTAGGGCCATTTTGTTTCTATAAATAAAGAGACTGGTATAGGACCAGCATGCATTGGGGTGGGCCTATGGTTTTTTTACCAGAGCAGGAGAAGCAGTAGGAAGGATCTTGTTATTGCTTGCCAAATGGATAAATAAACCAAAATCAAAACTCTCAACTAAAAGGTTTGGACAATGGACTTCTTTTGCCTGCGTACGAAATATTACCTCAGTGCAGCAGTGGCTTGTGGACTTTAAGTTGTGGGACGTTTGATCATACAAAAGTAAAGGAATTGCCACTACACTGGGTTTGAATTAAAAGATCCCTGGGTAAGCTAATGGCTACCTTTTCTGCAGACAGAGATAACACTTGCGTCCGTGTTGTCTATGTTTTTTGTGGCGTTCCTCAGGGCTCGGTTCGCTTTTATTTTCAGTGATATGCTGCTACTCAGCCAGTTCTTTTACCGTATGGGCGTGCTGCCCCTAGTTAAAATATTATACTCATATTTCTAGGAATACAGGACTATTGCAGTTCTTAAAGCATAGACAGACAAAATGAGAGCATTTTGCTTATTTTTTTTAAGGGGGATGGACGTTAAAATAGATATTTAGCCATAACACTACAATATATTCCCCACAAATCAAAGTCCAACATTTTCTTTATTTAGTTTTAATCAGGAAACAAAAAACAGGAGTAAAAATAATAATCTATTGCTCCTAAAACAGTAACAGTTATAATATTCATCTAGCATTGCATATAGTATTTTTACAACTGCAAGCACTGCTGGAAATGTTGCCTCACACACTCAGTTAGGTATGCTTATGTCCACATCACTATCCAGCAACATTTGTCACCAACAAATGGACACAGCTGGAATGAAGACAGAAACAGCTGCTAACATTTTTCCATCCTTTTTTCCTAGAATTCTATGATTTCTTCCAAAATCATGCTCACATTCCCACTGCTACCTGTTTTTGTAATTACAGTATATGCTTTGTTCAATTGTCACCATGTAATGTATTATGATAAAGTCAGGCACAGGCTGTTTGCAGAAGTGGTTAAAGGATAGGTTAACAAATCGTTAGAAGTACCGAACAAAGTGATGGTAATTTATATGAGAATACTTTTACAGATATATGCTGATTAATGATTAATTGATTATCTGCCATTACTACCTCCTGCCATGCAGATGAAAAACAAAACACTTTCTGTGTGATAACTGAAAGTGTTTTGTAATAATTGTCTTTTTTTGTACCTGATTTTCACTTACAGCACAGAGGCATATCTGACTGGAAGAACGCTGTGTACAGTGGTTGTGTGACTGGAGGAGCTATTGGCTTTTGCGGTATGTAACTTACTTTATTAACTTACATTACAGCAAATTTATGCATTTTGTCCACGTGTTTATTTTTCTGTTTTGCAGCTGGTCTGAAGGCTGGTGTTTATTCTCTGCTGCAATTAAACATGACTTGCAGTGAAGCTCTATGGAGTGGCTCGATGGACAAAAACATAAATATTACACATGTGGCCCAGAAAAAGAAGACTCGCGTTGTGAGTTTGCTAACCCTGATGTTTCCCTGCACATCAAGGATTGCTGTTAAAGCAGAATTGAAGTGTACTGTTCAAACACAGGGATTTTAAGTGGCACCATAGTGGGTTAAAACAAACAAACAAACAAACATAAAAAAAAGACATGTCGGTTTTTCCTGTGACTTTCATATTGTGGACAGTTAGAGCAAGGAATGCCAATTTCTCATGGTGAATCTTCAAAGACAGAGCAGAGTGGGTCTGCTTCAGTGGCGCACTGATCAGGTAATGAAAGCTGAACTTGTGTGAATTTCACTCTGGGTCAAAACTCAGATGAGCAATGTTCTGCCTGTAAAACATTGGTTTGATGTGTAAGTAACTAATCCACACCAGGATTATTTATAATAAAAGAATTTTTTTTTAAAATTGTGGATTTACTACTTTTCCTTGATTATTAAAGGACTACAACACCCAAACTAGTCATTACCTTTGCTTTAATTTTTCCTTTTTTTTATTATAGCGAAAGTAGTCTTCAGGAAAAGTTCTCCAGGCTTCTTGAAGGACATTCAATTCAATTCAATTTTATTTATATTGCACCAAATCACAACAACAGTCGCCTCACAGAGCTTTATATTGTACAGTAGATCGTACAATAATAGATACAGAGAAAAACCCAACAATCAACAATATGACCCCCTATGAGCAAGCACTTTGGCAACAGTGGGAAGGAAAAACTCCCTTTTAACAGGAAGAAACCTCCGGCAGAACCAGGCTCAGGGAGGGGCGGTCATCTGCTGCGACCGGTTGGGGTGAGAAGGAAGACAGGATAAAGACATGCATTCAAAGCTCTTCTTTGGATGTTGGCTGCCTTTCCTTCCCTTCTCTGTCAAGATGATCCCACTATTCACTAATGTTGAGGTCCAGGGTTTGGGGAGGCCAATACACAACTGATAGCATTCCATAATGTGTTTTTCTATTTGAAGATGGTGGTGTTGTAAATGCTATTGTATAATTACGTTAGCACAATGGTGATAGGAAGTAGGGGTGGGTTTTAATAATCGATTCATCGATTAAAATCGATTCTGGATTGGATAACGTGACATTGATTCATTAAAATCCTGAATCGATTTTTTTATATAAATGTATTTTGCCCAAAATTCCAGAATCTCAGGTGAAACGTCACAAAATTTTGACGACCACCAAACATTTAAAACAGTAAATGAGAGCAGGAACACGGCTTCTGCACAAAGACGTAAACACAAAGCGCGACCCGCAGATCAGAATCAGTGAGATGTGGCCTTTCTCACCCGACCGCACGGACACGGTCGGGGCTGAAAGCTGACAGCTCGCTGATTCTGATGTTTCGGCGGGTCCGCGCTTTGTGTTTACGTCTTTTTTGCACTGATTCTAAAGCTGTTAGTTTGATCTCTCTCCAAACAATATTGACCAAACCAGCAGCAGCAACCCTGTTCGAACATAAGAGTGTCCATAAGTGCACGTGGCACCAGGACGCTCTAGGCCGTAGAGTGATGTAGGACACATGTAGCTTTGGAAGATGGGTGCAACATTGACTGTCCAGCTCAGCTCAAAATTCAGTGTTTAGACATTTTCCTAGCTCTCCCATCTTCTTCTTCTTCATCCTCCTCCTCCCTTGGTCTCCTCCTCGAACCGCCTGGTACTGGGTTGGGGGGCAATAGCACAGGAGCATCCTGGCCATTGTCTCCATCGTCATCTGTGTCACTATCAGGAACACTTTCAGTGTCGCTCTCAGATCCCTCATCTTCCCACCACCTGATTTCATCAATAATTGGATCTTCTTCTGCTACATTATTGTACACGGGTTGTTCTATTTCTAGAGGTGGATTTCTTTCTGTGTAATCTCCTGCTCCCATCTCTGCTCTATTAATGACCAATGGTCGTTCTATCTGTTGGGGTGGATTTCTTTCTATGTTATCTCCTACTCCCATCTCTGCTCCATTAATGACCAAGGGTCCTTCTATTTCCTGGGGTGGATTTCTTTCAATGCCATCGCCTACTCCCATCTCTGCTCTAAAATTTTCCCAGGGTCCTGCTATTTCCTGGGGAGGATTTATTTCGATGCCTCCTACCGGAACATCAACTGCCTCCTCTTGTTGTGGCAGTTGATTATCAACTAAACCACGCAACTGATTGATTTCAATCCAGGGGAACATCCTGTCAACTGCTCTAAGATTTCCCTGTTGCAGCAGTGCCAAAAGCAGCTCATTGACTGCTAGTCCTACACCAACATGGTTTTGTTCACCATCGTCATGGTTTTGTGAGCCGTCTCCTCTATCCATTTTTTGAAAACAGTCTGCTTTAATAGACTGGAGGAAACTGGTCGGTACAGCTGTCAAACTTTAGCTGATTGGTACAGAACTTTTAAAATGTCCTTGAAAAAGAGTTTAAATCTCTTTAGGAAACTGTTTAAAAACACGAAGCAAATGTGAACTAATCGCAACTGATTGCTGTGAGGAACACTGCGAACTAACGGCTATTTAAGGATTTTCAGATCAAAGTCAAGATTTTGATTGGTTGTGCTTTGAGCTGACTTTTGTGACGTCATCGAATTTGGTTCATTGTGATGACGGTCAACGTTCTGCTGATGAAAAAATGTCGCCGGTGACTGAAACTTTTATAGGAGAAGCATTTCCCACAAAGCCTTGAATGAATTATAGTGACAGAAAGGGGCCACAAGATGACGCCATTTTTCACGTAGTAATTCGCGCCTCAGAGACGTCGTTATTTTTCAAAAAGAAAAAAGAAAAAGAAAGAAAGAAAGAAACAGCAACAACTACTAAACAGAATTTTTACACGTTCATTGCACATTTGTAGGAATGTTTAAATATTTACTTTTTATTAATTACTTTTCATTTTATCTTTATTTTTAAAATCACTGTGCACTGGCAGACCGGGGAGGTGGTCCCCATCTTTAAGAAGGGGGACCGGAGGGTGTGTTCCAACTAAAGGGGGATCACACTCCTCAGCCTCCCTGGGAAAGTCTATGCCAGGGTGCTGGAAAGGAGAGTTCGTCCGCTAGTAGAAACCCTGAAGACCAAACCGCTGTTGACTTAGCATGATCTGTTCTCGTACCTTGTCTGTAAAGTCAGCGCATACACGGCGCACCAGTTTCGCCGTCATAAATCTCTGGAGGCGCACATCCAATTCACCAAGGACTGGGTGCAATTGTGAGTACGCCGTCATTCAAACCAAGTGAAGTCAGCTTGAGTACTACGAGTAAAATGCGTTTGATTTCCCTCCGAACATTCAGATTAGTGCAGCATAAATTCATTCATGAGGGGAAATTACAGTGAGAACATGTGGAAGCTCTGTTAGATGGATGCCATAGTGAGTTCAGTGCACTGATGTGACATTGTCCTGAAGGATTTAGTTATTCTCTATGGTTAATGAAATTACACTAATTAATTCATATTTATTATAAATAATCCTAATTACACATCTTGCTTCCGTGTTTGTGTGCTGTGTCACTAAATACATTTTAGTGACACATTTTATTTTAGTTTTATACATTGATTAATGACCTGCAGAATCGCCTGCAGGTCCCTCTGTTGTCAGCATGAAGCTGTAAACATTCATTCTTTGAATCTCCACTGGAGAAAATCTACATGTATACAGAGGGAATGCAATCCACGCTTCCCGACACATGTTTCTACTGTATATCCTGACCATTTACTATTTCCTTCCCACCCATATCTGGTGTATTTGGAATAAAATATTCTCATCTACTTCATATTTCATTATATTTTTATTCTACTAAGTTTCTTCTCAGAATATGATAATATAAAAAAATTACTGAACATAAAATGATTTGTTTATTATAGTAAATTAATCTATTATAGTAGAATATAGTAAATGATAGTAAATTAAACTAATCTATAGATGCAGAAAAACTAGATCCTCAGTTACTGAAAAGGTTATCTAAGAAATCTAAGGTACTGGAGAAAGAGATTTCAGTTTCATTTTACTTAATGTATTTTATGAGTATCATTATTATGCTTTAACAGAGAAAGCACATTTAAAAGCACTAAAACTGAGCAACTCTGTCGCAAACGTTGAGCAATACACTCTCTGGATCATCTCGAAACCTGGGTTTGAATTAAAAGATCCCTGGGTAAGCTAATGGCTACCTTTTCTGCAGACAGAGATAACACTTGCGTCCGTGTTGTCTATGTTTTTTGTGGCGTTCCTCAGGGCTCGGTTCGCTTTTATTTTCAGTGATATGCTGCTACTCAGCCAGTTCTTTTACCGTATGGGCGTGCTGCCCCTAGTTAAAATATTATACTCATATTTCTAGGAATACAGGACTATTGCAGTTCTTAAAGCATAGACAGACAAAATGAGAGCATTTTGCTTATTTTTTTAAGGGGGATGGACGTTAAAATAGATATTTAGCCATAACACTACAATATATTCCCCACAAATCAAAGTCCAACATTTTCTTTATTTAGTTTTAATCAGGAAACAAAAAACAGGAGTAAAAATAATAATCTATTGCTCCTAAAACAGTAACAGTTATAATATTCATCTAGCATTGCATATAGTATTTTTACAACTGCAAGCACTGCTGGAAATGTTGCCTCACACACTCAGTTAGGTATGCTTATGTCCACATCACTATCCAGCAACATTTGTCACCAACAAATGGACACAGCTGGAATGAAGACAGAAACAGCTGCTAACATTTTTCCATCCTTTTTTCCTAGAATTCTATGATTTCTTCCAAAATCATGCTCACATTCCCACTGCTACCTGTTTTTGTAATTACAGTGGGGCCAGTGAGAGCCAGAGATTTTCCTTGTTTGAGGTGACCAAATACTTATTTTCCACCCTGATTTACCAATAAATTCTTTACAAATCCTACCATGTGGATTCATGGATTTTTTTTTCACATTCTGTCTCTCACAGTTGAAGTGTACCTCTGGTGCAAATTACTGACCTCTGTCATCATTTTAGGTGGGGGAACTTGCACAATCGGTGGCTGACTAAATACTTTTTTGCCCCACTGTATATGCTTTGTTCAATTGTCACCATGTAATGTATTATGATAAAGTCAGGCACAGGCTGTTTGCAGAAGTGGTTAAAGGATAGGTTAACAAATCGTTAGAAGTACCGAACAAAGTGATGGTAATTTATATGAGAATACTTTTACAGATATATGCTGATTAATGATTAATTGATTATCTGCCATTACTACCTCCTGCCATGCAGATGAAAAACAAAACACTTTCTGTGTGATAACTGAAAGTGTTTTGTAATAACTGTCTTTTTTTGTACCTGATTTTCACTTACAGCACAGAGGCATATCTGACTGGAAGAACGCTGTGTACAGTGGTTGTGTGACTGGAGGAGCTATTGGCTTTTGCGGTATGTAACTTACTTTATTAACTTACATTACAGCAAATTTATGCATTTTGTCCACGTGTTTATTTTTCTGTTTTGCAGCTGGTCTGAAGGCTGGTGTTTATTCTCTGCTGCAATTAAACATGACTTGCAGTGAAGCTCTATGGAGTGGCTCGATGGACAAAAACATAAATATTACACATGTGGCCCAGAGAAAGAAGACTCGCGTTGTGAGTTTGCTAACCCTGATGTTTCCCTGCACATCAAGGATTGCTGTTAAAGCAGAATTGAAGTGTACTGTTCAAACACAGGGATTTTAAGTGGCACCATAGTGGGTTAAAACAAACAAACAAACATAAAAAAAAGACATGTCGGTTTTTCCTGTGACTTTCATATTGTGGACAGTTAGAGCAAGGAATGCCAATTTCTCATGGTGAATCTTCAAAGACAGAGCAGAGTGGGTCTGCTTCAGTGGCGCACTGATCAGGTAATGAAAGCTGAACTTGTGTGAATTTCACTCTGGGTCAAAACTCAGATGAGCAATGTTCTGCCTGTAAAACATTGGTTTGATGTGTAAGTAACTAATCCACACCAGGATTATTTATAATAAAAGAATTTTTTTTTAAATTGTGGATTTACTACTTTTCCTTGATTATTAAAGGACTACAACACCCAAACTAGTCATTACCTTTGCTTTAATTTTTCCTTTTTTTATTATAGCGATAGTCTTCAGGAAAAGTTCTCCAGGCTTCTTGAAGGACATTCAATTCAATTCAATTCAATTCAATTCAATTCAATTCAATTCAATTTTATTTATATTGCACCAAATCACAACAACAGTCGCCTCACAGAGCTTTATATTGTACAGTAGATCGTACAATAATAGATACAGAGAAAAACCCAACAATCAACAATATGACCCCCTATGAGCAAGCACTTTGGCAACAGTGGGAAGGAAAAACTCCCTTTTAACAGGAAGAAACCTCCGGCAGAACCAGGCTCAGGGAGGGGCGGTCATCTGCTGCGACCGGTTGGGGTGAGAAGGAAGACAGGATAAAGACATGCATTCAAAGCTCTTCTTTGGATGTTGGCTGCCTTTCCTTCCCTTCTCTGTCAAGATGATCCCACTATTCACTAATGTTGAGGTCCAGGGTTTGGGGAGGCCAATACACAACTGATAGCATTCCATAATGTGTTTTTCTATTTGAAGATGGTGGTGTTGTAAATGCTATTGTATAATTACGTTAGCACAATGGTGATAGGAAGTAGGGGTGGGTTTTAATAATCGATTCATCGATTAAAATCGATTCTGGATTGGATAACGTGACATTGATTCATTAAAATCCTGAATCGATTTTTTTATATAAATGTATTTTGCCCAAAATTCCAGAATCTCAGGTGAAACGTCACAAAATTTTGACGACCACCAAACATTTAAAACAGTAAATGAGAGCAGGTACACGGCTTCTGCACAAAGACGTAAACACAAAGCGCGACCCGCAGATCAGAATCAGTGAGATGTGGCCTTTCTCACCCGACCGCACGGACACGGTCGGGGCTGAAAGCTGACAGCTCGCTGATTCTGATGTTTCGGCGGGTCCGCGCTTTGTGTTTACGTCTTTTTTGCACTGATTCTAAAGCTGTTAGTTTGATCTCTCTCCAAACAATATTGACCAAACCAGCAGCAGCAACCCTGTTCGAACATAAGAGTGTCCATAAGTGCACGTGGCACCAGGACGCTCTAGGCCGTAGAGTGATGTAGGACACATGTAGCTTTGGAAGATGGGTGCAACATTGACTGTCCAGCTCAGCTCAAAATTCAGTGTTTAGACATTTTCCTAGCTCTCCCATCTTCTTCTTCTTCATCCTCCTCCTCCCTTGGTCTCCTCCTCGAACCGCCTGGTACTGGGTTGGGGGGCAATAGCACAGGAGCATCCTGGCCATTGTCTCCATCGTCATCTGTGTCACTATCAGGAACACTTTCAGTGTCGCTCTCAGATCCCTCATCTTCCCACCACCTGATTTCATCAATAATTGGATCTTCTTCTGCTCCATTATTGTACACGGGTTGTTCTATTTCTAGAGGTGGATTTCTTTCTGTGTAATCTCCTGCTCCCATCTCTGCTCTATTAATGACCAATGGTCGTTCTATCTGTTGGGGTGGATTTCTTTCTATGTTATCTCCTACTCCCATCTCTGCTCCATTAATGACCAAGGGTCCTTCTATTTCCTGGGGTGGATTTCTTTCAATGCCATCGCCTACTCCCATCTCTGCTCTAAAATTTTCCCAGGGTCCTGCTATTTCCTGGGGAGGATTTATTTCGATGCCTCCTACCGGAACATCAACTGCCTCCTCTTGTTGTGGCAGTTGATTATCAACTAAACCACGCAACTGATTGATTTCAATCCAGGGGAACATCCTGTCAACTGCTCTAAGATTTCCCTGTTGCAGCAGTGCCAAAAGCAGCTCATTGACTGCTAGTCCTACACCAACATGGTTTTGTTCACCATCGTCATGGTTTTGTGAGCCGTCTCCTCTATCCATTTTTTGAAAACAGTCTGCTTTAATAGACTGGAGGAAACTGGTCGGTACAGCTGTCAAACTTTAGCTGATTGGTACAGAACTTTTAAAATATCCTTGAAAAAGAGTTTAAATCTCTTTAGGAAACTGTTTAAAAACACGAAGCAAATGTGAACTAATCGCAACTGATTGCTGTGAGGAACACTGCGAACTAACGGCTATTTAAGGATTTTCAGATCAAAGTCAAGATTTTGATTGGTTGTGCTTTGAGCTGACTTTTGTGACGTCATCGAATTTGGTTCATTGTGATGACGGTCAACGTTCTGCTGATGAAAAAATGTCGCCGGTGACTGAAACTTTTACAGGAGAAGCATTTCCCACAAAGCCTTGAATGAATTATAGTGACAGAAAGGGGCCACAAGATGACGCCATTTTTCACGTAGTAATTCGCGCCTCAGAGACGTCGTTATTTTTCAAAAAGAAAAAAGAAAAAGAAAGAAAGAAAGAAAGAAACAGCAACAACTACTAAACAGAATTTTTACACGTTCATTGCACATTTGTAGGAATGTTTAAATATTTACTTTTTATTAATTACTTTTCATTTTATCTTTATTTTTAAAATCACTGTGCACTGGCAGACCGGGGAGGTGGTCCCCATCTTTAAGAAGGGGGACCGGAGGGTGTGTTCCAACTAAAGGGGGATCACACTCCTCAGCCTCCCTGGGAAAGTCTATGCCAGGGTGCTGGAAAGGAGAGTTCGTCCGCTAGTAGAAACCCTGAAGACCAAACCGCTGTTGACTTAGCATGATCTGTTCTCGTACCTTGTCTGTAAAGTCAGCGCATACACGGCGCACCAGTTTCGCCGTCATAAATCTCTGGAGGCGCACATCCAATTCACCAAGGACTGGGTGCAATTGTGAGTACGCCGTCATTCAAACCAAGTGAAGTCAGCTTGAGTACTACGAGTAAAATGCGTTTGATTTCCCTCCGAACATTCAGATTAGTGCAGCATAAATTCATTCATGAGGGGAAATTACAGTGAGAACATGTGGAAGCTCTGTTAGATGGATGCCATAGTGAGTTCAGTGCACTGATGTGACATTGTCCTGAAGGATTTAGTTATTCTCTATGGTTAATGAAATTACACTAATTAATTCATATTTATTATAAATAATCCTAATTACACATCTTGCTTCCGTGTTTGTGTGCTGTGTCACTAAATACATTTTAGTGACACATTTTATTTTAGTTTTATACATTGATTAATGACCTGCAGAATCGCCTGCAGGTCCCTCTGTTGTCAGCATGAAGCTGTAAACATTCATTCTTTGAATCTCCACTGGAGAAAATCTACATGTATACAGAGGGAATGCAATCCACGCTTCCCGACACATGTTTCTACTGTATATCCTGACCATTTACTATTTCCTTCCCACCCATATCTGGTGTATTTGGAATAAAATATTCTCATCTACTTCATATTTCATTATATTTTTATTCTACTAAGTTTCTTCTCAGAATATGATAATATAAAAAAATTACTGAACATAAAATGATTTGTTTATTATAGTAAATTAATCTATTATAGTAGAATATAGTAAATGATAGTAAATTAAACTAATCTATAGATGCAGAAAAACTAGATCCTCAGTTACTGAAAAGGTTATCTAAGAAATCTAAGGTACTGGAGAAAGAGATTTCAGTTTCATTTTACTTAATGTATTTTATGAGTATCATTATTATGCTTTAACAGAGAAAGCACATTTAAAAGCACTAAAACTGAGCAACTCTGTCGCAAACGTTGAGCAATACACTCTCTGGATCATCTCGAAACCTGGGTTTGAATTAAAAGATCCCTGGGTAAGCTAATGGCTACCTTTTCTGCAGACAGAGATAACACTTGCGTCCGTGTTGTCTATGTTTTTTGTGGCGTTCCTCAGGGCTCGGTTCGCTTTTATTTTCAGTGATATGCTGCTACTCAGCCAGTTCTTTTACCGTATGGGCGTGCTGCCCCTAGTTAAAATATTATACTCATATTTCTAGGAATACAGGACTATTGCAGTTCTTAAAGCATAGACAGACAAAATGAGAGCATTTTGCTTATTTTTTTAAGGGGGATGGACGTTAAAATAGATATTTAGCCATAACACTACAATATATTCCCCACAAATCAAAGTCCAACATTTTCTTTATTTAGTTTTAATCAGGAAACAAAAAACAGGAGTAAAAATAATAATCTATTGCTCCTAAAACAGTAACAGTTATAATATTCATCTAGCATTGCATATAGTATTTTTACAACTGCAAGCACTGCTGGAAATGTTGCCTCACACACTCAGTTAGGTATGCTTATGTCCACATCACTATCCAGCAACATTTGTCACCAACAAATGGACACAGCTGGAATGAAGACAGAAACAGCTGCTAACATTTTTCCATCCTTTTTTCCTAGAATTCTATGATTTCTTCCAAAATCATGCTCACATTCCCACTGCTACCTGTTTTTGTAATTACAGTGGGGCCAGTGAGAGCCAGAGATTTTCCTTGTTTGAGGTGACCAAATACTTATTTTCCACCCTGATTTACCAATAAATTCTTTACAAATCCTACCATGTGGATTCATGGATTTTTTTTTCACATTCTGTCTCTCACAGTTGAAGTGTACCTCTGGTGCAAATTACTGACCTCTGTCATCATTTTAGGTGGGGGAACTTGCACAATCGGTGGCTGACTAAATACTTTTTTGCCCCACTGTATATGCTTTGTTCAATTGTCACCATGTAATGTATTATGATAAAGTCAGGCACAGGCTGTTTGCAGAAGTGGTTAAAGGATAGGTTAACAAATCGTTAGAAGTACCGAACAAAGTGATGGTAATTTATATGAGAATACTTTTACAGATATATGCTGATTAATGATTAATTGATTATCTGCCATTACTACCTCCTGCCATGCAGATGAAAAACAAAACACTTTCTGTGTGATAACTGAAAGTGTTTTGTAATAACTGTCTTTTTTTGTACCTGATTTTCACTTACAGCACAGAGGCATATCTGACTGGAAGAACGCTGTGTACAGTGGTTGTGTGACTGGAGGAGCTATTGGCTTTTGCGGTATGTAACTTACTTTATTAACTTACATTACAGCAAATTTATGCATTTTGTCCACGTGTTTATTTTTCTGTTTTGCAGCTGGTCTGAAGGCTGGTGTTTATTCTCTGCTGCAATTAAACATGACTTGCAGTGAAGCTCTATGGAGTGGCTCGATGGACAAAAACATAAATATTACACATGTGGCCCAGAGAAAGAAGACTCGCGTTGTGAGTTTGCTAACCCTGATGTTTCCCTGCACATCAAGGATTGCTGTTAAAGCAGAATTGAAGTGTACTGTTCAAACACAGGGATTTTAAGTGGCACCATAGTGGGTTAAAACAAACAAACAAACATAAAAAAAAGACATGTCGGTTTTTCCTGTGACTTTCATATTGTGGACAGTTAGAGCAAGGAATGCCAATTTCTCATGGTGAATCTTCAAAGACAGAGCAGAGTGGGTCTGCTTCAGTGGCGCACTGATCAGGTAATGAAAGCTGAACTTGTGTGAATTTCACTCTGGGTCAAAACTCAGATGAGCAATGTTCTGCCTGTAAAACATTGGTTTGATGTGTAAGTAACTAATCCACACCAGGATTATTTATAATAAAAGAATTTTTTTTTAAATTGTGGATTTACTACTTTTCCTTGATTATTAAAGGACTACAACACCCAAACTAGTCATTACCTTTGCTTTAATTTTTCCTTTTTTTATTATAGCGAAAGTAGTCTTCAGGAAAAGTTCTCCAGGCTTCTTGAAGGACATTCAATTCAATTCAATTCAATTCAATTCAATTCAATTCAATTCAATTCAATTTTATTTATATTGCACCAAATCACAACAACAGTCGCCTCACAGAGCTTTATATTGTACAGTAGATCGTACAATAATAGATACAGAGAAAAACCCAACAATCAACAATATGACCCCCTATGAGCAAGCACTTTGGCAACAGTGGGAAGGAAAAACTCCCTTTTAACAGGAAGAAACCTCCGGCAGAACCAGGCTCAGGGAGGGGCGGTCATCTGCTGCGACCGGTTGGGGTGAGAAGGAAGACAGGATAAAGACATGCATTCAAAGCTCTTCTTTGGATGTTGGCTGCCTTTCCTTCCCTTCTCTGTCAAGATGATCCCACTATTCACTAATGTTGAGGTCCAGGGTTTGGGGAGGCCAATACACAACTGATAGCATTCCATAATGTGTTTTTCTATTTGAAGATGGTGGTGTTGTAAATGCTATTGTATAATTACGTTAGCACAATGGTGATAGGAAGTAGGGGTGGGTTTTAATAATCGATTCATCGATTAAAATCGATTCTGGATTGGATAACGTGACATTGATTCATTAAAATCCTGAATCGATTTTTTTATATAAATGTATTTTGCCCAAAATTCCAGAATCTCAGGTGAAACGTCACAAAATTTTGACGACCACCAAACATTTAAAACAGTAAATGAGAGCAGGTACACGGCTTCTGCACAAAGACGTAAACACAAAGCGCGACCCGCAGATCAGAATCAGTGAGATGTGGCCTTTCTCACCCGACCGCACGGACACGGTCGGGGCTGAAAGCTGACAGCTCGCTGATTCTGATGTTTCGGCGGGTCCGCGCTTTGTGTTTACGTCTTTTTTGCACTGATTCTAAAGCTGTTAGTTTGATCTCTCTCCAAACAATATTGACCAAACCAGCAGCAGCAACCCTGTTCGAACATAAGAGTGTCCATAAGTGCACGTGGCACCAGGACGCTCTAGGCCGTAGAGTGATGTAGGACACATGTAGCTTTGGAAGATGGGTGCAACATTGACTGTCCAGCTCAGCTCAAAATTCAGTGTTTAGACATTTTCCTAGCTCTCCCATCTTCTTCTTCTTCATCCTCCTCCTCCCTTGGTCTCCTCCTCGAACCGCCTGGTACTGGGTTGGGGGGCAATAGCACAGGAGCATCCTGGCCATTGTCTCCATCGTCATCTGTGTCACTATCAGGAACACTTTCAGTGTCGCTCTCAGATCCCTCATCTTCCCACCACCTGATTTCATCAATAATTGGATCTTCTTCTGCTCCATTATTGTACACGGGTTGTTCTATTTCTAGAGGTGGATTTCTTTCTGTGTAATCTCCTGCTCCCATCTCTGCTCTATTAATGACCAATGGTCGTTCTATCTGTTGGGGTGGATTTCTTTCTATGTTATCTCCTACTCCCATCTCTGCTCCATTAATGACCAAGGGTCCTTCTATTTCCTGGGGTGGATTTCTTTCAATGCCATCGCCTACTCCCATCTCTGCTCTAAAATTTTCCCAGGGTCCTGCTATTTCCTGGGGAGGATTTATTTCGATGCCTCCTACCGGAACATCAACTGCCTCCTCTTGTTGTGGCAGTTGATTATCAACTAAACCACGCAACTGATTGATTTCAATCCAGGGGAACATCCTGTCAACTGCTCTAAGATTTCCCTGTTGCAGCAGTGCCAAAAGCAGCTCATTGACTGCTAGTCCTACACCAACATGGTTTTGTTCACCATCGTCATGGTTTTGTGAGCCGTCTCCTCTATCCATTTTTTGAAAACAGTCTGCTTTAATAGACTGGAGGAAACTGGTCGGTACAGCTGTCAAACTTTAGCTGATTGGTACAGAACTTTTAAAATATCCTTGAAAAAGAGTTTAAATCTCTTTAGGAAACTGTTTAAAAACACGAAGCAAATGTGAACTAATCGCAACTGATTGCTGTGAGGAACACTGCGAACTAACGGCTATTTAAGGATTTTCAGATCAAAGTCAAGATTTTGATTGGTTGTGCTTTGAGCTGACTTTTGTGACGTCATCGAATTTGGTTCATTGTGATGACGGTCAACGTTCTGCTGATGAAAAAATGTCGCCGGTGACTGAAACTTTTACAGGAGAAGCATTTCCCACAAAGCCTTGAATGAATTATAGTGACAGAAAGGGGCCACAAGATGACGCCATTTTTCACGTAGTAATTCGCGCCTCAGAGACGTCGTTATTTTTCAAAAAGAAAAAAGAAAAAGAAAGAAAGAAAGAAAGAAACAGCAACAACTACTAAACAGAATTTTTACACGTTCATTGCACATTTGTAGGAATGTTTAAATATTTACTTTTTATTAATTACTTTTCATTTTATCTTTATTTTTAAAATCACTGTGCACTGGCAGACCGGGGAGGTGGTCCCCATCTTTAAGAAGGGGGACCGGAGGGTGTGTTCCAACTAAAGGGGGATCACACTCCTCAGCCTCCCTGGGAAAGTCTATGCCAGGGTGCTGGAAAGGAGAGTTCGTCCGCTAGTAGAAACCCTGAAGACCAAACCGCTGTTGACTTAGCATGATCTGTTCTCGTACCTTGTCTGTAAAGTCAGCGCATACACGGCGCACCAGTTTCGCCGTTATAAATCTCTGGAGGCGCACATCCAATTCACCAAGGACTGGGTGCAATTGTGAGTACGCCGTCATTCAAACCAAGTGAAGTCAGCTTGAGTACTACGAGTAAAATGCGTTTGATTTCCCTCCGAACATTCAGATTAGTGCAGCATAAATTCATTCATGAGGGGAAATTACAGTGAGAACATGTGGAAGCTCTGTTAGATGGATGCCATAGTGAGTTCAGTGCACTGATGTGACATTGTCCTGAAGGATTTAGTTATTCTCTATGGTTAATGAAATTACACTAATTAATTCATATTTATTATAAATAATCCTAATTACACATCTTGCTTCCGTGTTTGTGTGCTGTGTCACTAAATACATTTTAGTGACACATTTTATTTTAGTTTTATACATTGATTAATGACCTGCAGAATCGCCTGCAGGTCCCTCTGTTGTCAGCATGAAGCTGTAAACATTCATTCTTTGAATCTCCACTGGAGAAAATCTACATGTATACAGAGGGAATGCAATCCACGCTTCCCGACACATGTTTCTACTGTATATCCTGACCATTTACTATTTCCTTCCCACCCATATCTGGTGTATTTGGAATAAAATATTCTCATCTACTTCATATTTCATTATATTTTTATTCTACTAAGTTTCTTCTCAGAATATGATCATATAAAAAAATTACTGAACATAAAATGATTTGTTTATTATAGTAAATTAATCTATTATAGTAGAATATAGTAAATGATAGTAAATTAAACTAATCTATAGATGCAGAAAAACTAGATCCTCAGTTACTGAAAAGGTTATCTAAGAAATCTAAGGTACTGGAGAAAGAGATTTCAGTTTCATTTTACTTAATGTATTTTATGAGTATCATTATTATGCTTTAACAGAGAAAGCACATTTAAAAGCACTAAAACTGAGCAACTCTGTCGCAAACGTTGAGCAATACACTCTCTGGATCATCTCGAAACCTGGGTTTGAATTAAAAGATCCCTGGGTAAGCTAATGGCTACCTTTTCTGCAGACAGAGATAACACTTGCGTCCGTGTTGTCTATGTTTTTTGTGGCGTTCCTCAGGGCTCGGTTCGCTTTTATTTTCAGTGATATGCTGCTACTCAGCCAGTTCTTTTACCGTATGGGCGTGCTGCCCCTAGTTAAAATATTATACTCATATTTCTAGGAATACAGGACTATTGCAGTTCTTAAAGCATAGACAGACAAAATGAGAGCATTTTGCTTATTTTTTTAAGGGGGATGGACGTTAAAATAGATATTTAGCCATAACACTACAATATATTCCCCACAAATCAAAGTCCAACATTTTCTTTATTTAGTTTTAATCAGGAAACAAAAAACAGGAGTAAAAATAATAATCTATTGC
The DNA here is from genome assembly GCF_965226115.1 of Aulonocara stuartgranti. Taxonomy (NCBI): domain Eukaryota; kingdom Metazoa; phylum Chordata; class Actinopteri; order Cichliformes; family Cichlidae; genus Aulonocara; species Aulonocara stuartgranti. The sequence goes on from NC_138946.1 coordinate 31,297,068, forward strand.
TCCTAAAACAGTAACAGTTATAATATTCATCTAGCATTGCATATAGTATTTTTACAACTGCAAGCACTGCTGGAAATGTTGCCTCACACACTCAGTTAGGTATGCTTATGTCCACATCACTATCCAGCAACATTTGTCACCAACAAATGGACACAGCTGGAATGAAGACAGAAACAGCTGCTAACATTTTTCCATCCTTTTTTCCTAGAATTCTATGATTTCTTCCAAAATCATGCTCACATTCCCACTGCTACCTGTTTTTGTAATTACAGTGGGGCCAGTGAGAGCCAGAGATTTTCCTTGTTTGAGGTGACCAAATACTTATTTTCCACCCTGATTTACGAATCAATTCTTTACAAATCCTACCATGTGGATTCATGGATTTTTTTTTCACATTCTGTCTCTCACAGTTGAAGTGTACCTCTGGTGCAAATTACTGACCTCTGTCATCATTTTAGGTGGGGGAACTTGCACAATCGGTGGCTGACTAAATACTTTTTTGCCCCACTGTATATGCTTTGTTCAATTGTCACCATGTAATGTATTATGATAAAGTCAGGCACAGGCTGTTTGCAGAAGTGGTTAAAGGATAGGTTAACAAATCGTTAGAAGTACCGAACAAAGTGATGGTAATTTATATGAGAATACTTTTACAGATATATGCTGATTAATGATTAATTGATTATCTGCCATTACTACCTCCTGCCATGCAGATGAAAAACAAAACACTTTCTGTGTGATAACTGAAAGTGTTTTGTAATAACTGTCTTTTTTTGTACCTGATTTTCACTTACAGCACAGAGGCATATCTGACTGGAAGAACGCTGTGTACAGTGGTTGTGTGACTGGAGGAGCTATTGGCTTTTGCGGTATGTAACTTACTTTATTAACTTACATTACAGCAAATTTATGCATTTTGTCCACGTGTTTATTTTTCTGTTTTGCAGCTGGTCTGAAGGCTGGTGTTTATTCTCTGCTGCAATTAAACATGACTTGCAGTGAAGCTCTATGGAGTGGCTCGATGGACAAAAACATAAATATTACACATGTGGCCCAGAGAAAGAAGACTCGCGTTGTGAGTTTGCTAACCCTGATGTTTCCCTGCACATCAAGGATTGCTGTTAAAGCAGAATTGAAGTGTACTGTTCAAACACAGGGATTTTAAGTGGCACCATAGTGGGTTAAAACAAACAAACAAACATAAAAAAAAGACATGTCGGTTTTTCCTGTGACTTTCATATTGTGGACAGTTAGAGCAAGGAATGCCAATTTCTCATGGTGAATCTTCAAAGACAGAGCAGAGTGGGTCTGCTTCAGTGGCGCACTGATCAGGTAATGAAAGCTGAACTTGTGTGAATTTCACTCTGGGTCAAAACTCAGATGAGCAATGTTCTGCCTGTAAAACATTGGTTTGATGTGTAAGTAACTAATCCACACCAGGATTATTTATAATAAAAGAATTTTTTTTTAAATTGTGGATTTACTACTTTTCCTTGATTATTAAAGGACTACAACACCCAAACTAGTCATTACCTTTGCTTTAATTTTTCCTTTTTTTATTATAGCGATAGTCTTCAGGAAAAGTTCTCCAGGCTTCTTGAAGGACATTCAATTCAATTCAATTCAATTCAATTCAATTCAATTCAATTCAATTTTATTTATATTGCACCAAATCACAACAACAGTCGCCTCACAGAGCTTTATATTGTACAGTAGATCGTACAATAATAGATACAGAGAAAAACCCAACAATCAACAATATGACCCCCTATGAGCAAGCACTTTGGCAACAGTGGGAAGGAAAAACTCCCTTTTAACAGGAAGAAACCTCCGGCAGAACCAGGCTCAGGGAGGGGCGGTCATCTGCTGCGACCGGTTGGGGTGAGAAGGAAGACAGGATAAAGACATGCATTCAAAGCTCTTCTTTGGATGTTGGCTGCCTTTCCTTCCCTTCTCTGTCAAGATGATCCCACTATTCACTAATGTTGAGGTCCAGGGTTTGGGGAGGCCAATACACAACTGATAGCATTCCATAATGTGTTTTTCTATTTGAAGATGGTGGTGTTGTAAATGCTATTGTATAATTACGTTAGCACAATGGTGATAGGAAGTAGGGGTGGGTTTTAATAATCGATTCATCGATTAAAATCGATTCTGGATTGGATAACGTGACATTGATTCATTAAAATCCTGAATCGATTTTTTTATATAAATGTATTTTGCCCAAAATTCCAGAATCTCAGGTGAAACGTCACAAAATTTTGACGACCACCAAACATTTAAAACAGTAAATGAGAGCAGGTACACGGCTTCTGCACAAAGACGTAAACACAAAGCGCGACCCGCAGATCAGAATCAGTGAGATGTGGCCTTTCTCACCCGACCGCACGGACACGGTCGGGGCTGAAAGCTGACAGCTCGCTGATTCTGATGTTTCGGCGGGTCCGCGCTTTGTGTTTACGTCTTTTTTGCACTGATTCTAAAGCTGTTAGTTTGATCTCTCTCCAAACAATATTGACCAAACCAGCAGCAGCAACCCTGTTCGAACATAAGAGTGTCCATAAGTGCACGTGGCACCAGGACGCTCTAGGCCGTAGAGTGATGTAGGACACATGTAGCTTTGGAAGATGGGTGCAACATTGACTGTCCAGCTCAGCTCAAAATTCAGTGTTTAGACATTTTCCTAGCTCTCCCATCTTCTTCTTCTTCATCCTCCTCCTCCCTTGGTCTCCTCCTCGAACCGCCTGGTACTGGGTTGGGGGGCAATAGCACAGGAGCATCCTGGCCATTGTCTCCATCGTCATCTGTGTCACTATCAGGAACACTTTCAGTGTCGCTCTCAGATCCCTCATCTTCCCACCACCTGATTTCATCAATAATTGGATCTTCTTCTGCTCCATTATTGTACACGGGTTGTTCTATTTCTAGAGGTGGATTTCTTTCTGTGTAATCTCCTGCTCCCATCTCTGCTCTATTAATGACCAATGGTCGTTCTATCTGTTGGGGTGGATTTCTTTCTATGTTATCTCCTACTCCCATCTCTGCTCCATTAATGACCAAGGGTCCTTCTATTTCCTGGGGTGGATTTCTTTCAATGCCATCGCCTACTCCCATCTCTGCTCTAAAATTTTCCCAGGGTCCTGCTATTTCCTGGGGAGGATTTATTTCGATGCCTCCTACCGGAACATCAACTGCCTCCTCTTGTTGTGGCAGTTGATTATCAACTAAACCACGCAACTGATTGATTTCAATCCAGGGGAACATCCTGTCAACTGCTCTAAGATTTCCCTGTTGCAGCAGTGCCAAAAGCAGCTCATTGACTGCTAGTCCTACACCAACATGGTTTTGTTCACCATCGTCATGGTTTTGTGAGCCGTCTCCTCTATCCATTTTTTGAAAACAGTCTGCTTTAATAGACTGGAGGAAACTGGTCGGTACAGCTGTCAAACTTTAGCTGATTGGTACAGAACTTTTAAAATATCCTTGAAAAAGAGTTTAAATCTCTTTAGGAAACTGTTTAAAAACACGAAGCAAATGTGAACTAATCGCAACTGATTGCTGTGAGGAACACTGCGAACTAACGGCTATTTAAGGATTTTCAGATCAAAGTCAAGATTTTGATTGGTTGTGCTTTGAGCTGACTTTTGTGACGTCATCGAATTTGGTTCATTGTGATGACGGTCAACGTTCTGCTGATGAAAAAATGTCGCCGGTGACTGAAACTTTTACAGGAGAAGCATTTCCCACAAAGCCTTGAATGAATTATAGTGACAGAAAGGGGCCACAAGATGACGCCATTTTTCACGTAGTAATTCGCGCCTCAGAGACGTCGTTATTTTTCAAAAAGAAAAAAGAAAAAGAAAGAAAGAAAGAAAGAAACAGCAACAACTACTAAACAGAATTTTTACACGTTCATTGCACATTTGTAGGAATGTTTAAATATTTACTTTTTATTAATTACTTTTCATTTTATCTTTATTTTTAAAATCACTGTGCACTGGCAGACCGGGGAGGTGGTCCCCATCTTTAAGAAGGGGGACCGGAGGGTGTGTTCCAACTAAAGGGGGATCACACTCCTCAGCCTCCCTGGGAAAGTCTATGCCAGGGTGCTGGAAAGGAGAGTTCGTCCGCTAGTAGAAACCCTGAAGACCAAACCGCTGTTGACTTAGCATGATCTGTTCTCGTACCTTGTCTGTAAAGTCAGCGCATACACGGCGCACCAGTTTCGCCGTCATAAATCTCTGGAGGCGCACATCCAATTCACCAAGGACTGGGTGCAATTGTGAGTACGCCGTCATTCAAACCAAGTGAAGTCAGCTTGAGTACTACGAGTAAAATGCGTTTGATTTCCCTCCGAACATTCAGATTAGTGCAGCATAAATTCATTCATGAGGGGAAATTACAGTGAGAACATGTGGAAGCTCTGTTAGATGGATGCCATAGTGAGTTCAGTGCACTGATGTGACATTGTCCTGAAGGATTTAGTTATTCTCTATGGTTAATGAAATTACACTAATTAATTCATATTTATTATAAATAATCCTAATTACACATCTTGCTTCCGTGTTTGTGTGCTGTGTCACTAAATACATTTTAGTGACACATTTTATTTTAGTTTTATACATTGATTAATGACCTGCAGAATCGCCTGCAGGTCCCTCTGTTGTCAGCATGAAGCTGTAAACATTCATTCTTTGAATCTCCACTGGAGAAAATCTACATGTATACAGAGGGAATGCAATCCACGCTTCCCGACACATGTTTCTACTGTATATCCTGACCATTTACTATTTCCTTCCCACCCATATCTGGTGTATTTGGAATAAAATATTCTCATCTACTTCATATTTCATTATATTTTTATTCTACTAAGTTTCTTCTCAGAATATGATAATATAAAAAAATTACTGAACATAAAATGATTTGTTTATTATAGTAAATTAATCTATTATAGTAGAATATAGTAAATGATAGTAAATTAAACTAATCTATAGATGCAGAAAAACTAGATCCTCAGTTACTGAAAAGGTTATCTAAGAAATCTAAGGTACTGGAGAAAGAGATTTCAGTTTCATTTTACTTAATGTATTTTATGAGTATCATTATTATGCTTTAACAGAGAAAGCACATTTAAAAGCACTAAAACTGAGCAACTCTGTCGCAAACGTTGAGCAATACACTCTCTGGATCATCTCGAAACCTGGGTTTGAATTAAAAGATCCCTGGGTAAGCTAATGGCTACCTTTTCTGCAGACAGAGATAACACTTGCGTCCGTGTTGTCTATGTTTTTTGTGGCGTTCCTCAGGGCTCGGTTCGCTTTTATTTTCAGTGATATGCTGCTACTCAGCCAGTTCTTTTACCGTATGGGCGTGCTGCCCCTAGTTAAAATATTATACTCATATTTCTAGGAATACAGGACTATTGCAGTTCTTAAAGCATAGACAGACAAAATGAGAGCATTTTGCTTATTTTTTTAAGGGGGATGGACGTTAAAATAGATATTTAGCCATAACACTACAATATATTCCCCACAAATCAAAGTCCAACATTTTCTTTATTTAGTTTTAATCAGGAAACAAAAAACAGGAGTAAAAATAATAATCTATTGCTCCTAAAACAGTAACAGTTATAATATTCATCTAGCATTGCATATAGTATTTTTACAACTGCAAGCACTGCTGGAAATGTTGCCTCACACACTCAGTTAGGTATGCTTATGTCCACATCACTATCCAGCAACATTTGTCACCAACAAATGGACACAGCTGGAATGAAGACAGAAACAGCTGCTAACATTTTTCCATCCTTTTTTCCTAGAATTCTATGATTTCTTCCAAAATCATGCTCACATTCCCACTGCTACCTGTTTTTGTAATTACAGTGGGGCCAGTGAGAGCCAGAGATTTTCCTTGTTTGAGGTGACCAAATACTTATTTTCCACCCTGATTTACCAATAAATTCTTTACAAATCCTACCATGTGGATTCATGGATTTTTTTTTCACATTCTGTCTCTCACAGTTGAAGTGTACCTCTGGTGCAAATTACTGACCTCTGTCATCATTTTAGGTGGGGGAACTTGCACAATCGGTGGCTGACTAAATACTTTTTTGCCCCACTGTATATGCTTTGTTCAATTGTCACCATGTAATGTATTATGATAAAGTCAGGCACAGGCTGTTTGCAGAAGTGGTTAAAGGATAGGTTAACAAATCGTTAGAAGTACCGAACAAAGTGATGGTAATTTATATGAGAATACTTTTACAGATATATGCTGATTAATGATTAATTGATTATCTGCCATTACTACCTCCTGCCATGCAGATGAAAAACAAAACACTTTCTGTGTGATAACTGAAAGTGTTTTGTAATAACTGTCTTTTTTTGTACCTGATTTTCACTTACAGCACAGAGGCATATCTGACTGGAAGAACGCTGTGTACAGTGGTTGTGTGACTGGAGGAGCTATTGGCTTTTGCGGTATGTAACTTACTTTATTAACTTACATTACAGCAAATTTATGCATTTTGTCCACGTGTTTATTTTTCTGTTTTGCAGCTGGTCTGAAGGCTGGTGTTTATTCTCTGCTGCAATTAAACATGACTTGCAGTGAAGCTCTATGGAGTGGCTCGATGGACAAAAACATAAATATTACACATGTGGCCCAGAGAAAGAAGACTCGCGTTGTGAGTTTGCTAACCCTGATGTTTCCCTGCACATCAAGGATTGCTGTTAAAGCAGAATTGAAGTGTACTGTTCAAACACAGGGATTTTAAGTGGCACCATAGTGGGTTAAAACAAACAAACAAACATAAAAAAAAGACATGTCGGTTTTTCCTGTGACTTTCATATTGTGGACAGTTAGAGCAAGGAATGCCAATTTCTCATGGTGAATCTTCAAAGACAGAGCAGAGTGGGTCTGCTTCAGTGGCGCACTGATCAGGTAATGAAAGCTGAACTTGTGTGAATTTCACTCTGGGTCAAAACTCAGATGAGCAATGTTCTGCCTGTAAAACATTGGTTTGATGTGTAAGTAACTAATCCACACCAGGATTATTTATAATAAAAGAATTTTTTTTTAAATTGTGGATTTACTACTTTTCCTTGATTATTAAAGGACTACAACACCCAAACTAGTCATTACCTTTGCTTTAATTTTTCCTTTTTTTATTATAGCGAAAGTAGTCTTCAGGAAAAGTTCTCCAGGCTTCTTGAAGGACATTCAATTCAATTCAATTCAATTCAATTCAATTCAATTCAATTCAATTCAATTCAATTCAATTTTATTTATATTGCACCAAATCACAACAACAGTCGCCTCACAGAGCTTTATATTGTACAGTAGATCGTACAATAATAGATACAGAGAAAAACCCAACAATCAACAATATGACCCCCTATGAGCAAGCACTTTGGCAACAGTGGGAAGGAAAAACTCCCTTTTAACAGGAAGAAACCTCCGGCAGAACCAGGCTCAGGGAGGGGCGGTCATCTGCTGCGACCGGTTGGGGTGAGAAGGAAGACAGGATAAAGACATGCATTCAAAGCTCTTCTTTGGATGTTGGCTGCCTTTCCTTCCCTTCTCTGTCAAGATGATCCCACTATTCACTAATGTTGAGGTCCAGGGTTTGGGGAGGCCAATACACAACTGATAGCATTCCATAATGTGTTTTTCTATTTGAAGATGGTGGTGTTGTAAATGCTATTGTATAATTACGTTAGCACAATGGTGATAGGAAGTAGGGGTGGGTTTTAATAATCGATTCATCGATTAAAATCGATTCTGGATTGGATAACGTGACATTGATTCATTAAAATCCTGAATCGATTTTTTTATATAAATGTATTTTGCCCAAAATTCCAGAATCTCAGGTGAAACGTCACAAAATTTTGACGACCACCAAACATTTAAAACAGTAAATGAGAGCAGGTACACGGCTTCTGCACAAAGACGTAAACACAAAGCGCGACCCGCAGATCAGAATCAGTGAGATGTGGCCTTTCTCACCCGACCGCACGGACACGGTCGGGGCTGAAAGCTGACAGCTCGCTGATTCTGATGTTTCGGCGGGTCCGCGCTTTGTGTTTACGTCTTTTTTGCACTGATTCTAAAGCTGTTAGTTTGATCTCTCTCCAAACAATATTGACCAAACCAGCAGCAGCAACCCTGTTCGAACATAAGAGTGTCCATAAGTGCACGTGGCACCAGGACGCTCTAGGCCGTAGAGTGATGTAGGACACATGTAGCTTTGGAAGATGGGTGCAACATTGACTGTCCAGCTCAGCTCAAAATTCAGTGTTTAGACATTTTCCTAGCTCTCCCATCTTCTTCTTCTTCATCCTCCTCCTCCCTTGGTCTCCTCCTCGAACCGCCTGGTACTGGGTTGGGGGGCAATAGCACAGGAGCATCCTGGCCATTGTCTCCATCGTCATCTGTGTCACTATCAGGAACACTTTCAGTGTCGCTCTCAGATCCCTCATCTTCCCACCACCTGATTTCATCAATAATTGGATCTTCTTCTGCTCCATTATTGTACACGGGTTGTTCTATTTCTAGAGGTGGATTTCTTTCTGTGTAATCTCCTGCTCCCATCTCTGCTCTATTAATGACCAATGGTCGTTCTATCTGTTGGGGTGGATTTCTTTCTATGTTATCTCCTACTCCCATCTCTGCTCCATTAATGACCAAGGGTCCTTCTATTTCCTGGGGTGGATTTCTTTCAATGCCATCGCCTACTCCCATCTCTGCTCTAAAATTTTCCCAGGGTCCTGCTATTTCCTGGGGAGGATTTATTTCGATGCCTCCTACCGGAACATCAACTGCCTCCTCTTGTTGTGGCAGTTGATTATCAACTAAACCACGCAACTGATTGATTTCAATCCAGGGGAACATCCTGTCAACTGCTCTAAGATTTCCCTGTTGCAGCAGTGCCAAAAGCAGCTCATTGACTGCTAGTCCTACACCAACATGGTTTTGTTCACCATCGTCATGGTTTTGTGAGCCGTCTCCTCTATCCATTTTTTGAAAACAGTCTGCTTTAATAGACTGGAGGAAACTGGTCGGTACAGCTGTCAAACTTTAGCTGATTGGTACAGAACTTTTAAAATATCCTTGAAAAAGAGTTTAAATCTCTTTAGGAAACTGTTTAAAAACACGAAGCAAATGTGAACTAATCGCAACTGATTGCTGTGAGGAACACTGCGAACTAACGGCTATTTAAGGATTTTCAGATCAAAGTCAAGATTTTGATTGGTTGTGCTTTGAGCTGACTTTTGTGACGTCATCGAATTTGGTTCATTGTGATGACGGTCAACGTTCTGCTGATGAAAAAATGTCGCCGGTGACTGAAACTTTTACAGGAGAAGCATTTCCCACAAAGCCTTGAATGAATTATAGTGACAGAAAGGGGCCACAAGATGACGCCATTTTTCACGTAGTAATTCGCGCCTCAGAGACGTCGTTATTTTTCAAAAAGAAAAAAGAAAAAGAAAGAAAGAAAGAAAGAAACAGCAACAACTACTAAACAGAATTTTTACACGTTCATTGCACATTTGTAGGAATGTTTAAATATTTACTTTTTATTAATTACTTTTCATTTTATCTTTATTTTTAAAATCACTGTGCACTGGCAGACCGGGGAGGTGGTCCCCATCTTTAAGAAGGGGGACCGGAGGGTGTGTTCCAACTAAAGGGGGATCACACTCCTCAGCCTCCCTGGGAAAGTCTATGCCAGGGTGCTGGAAAGGAGAGTTCGTCCGCTAGTAGAAACCCTGAAGACCAAACCGCTGTTGACTTAGCATGATCTGTTCTCGTACCTTGTCTGTAAAGTCAGCGCATACACGGCGCACCAGTTTCGCCGTTATAAATCTCTGGAGGCGCACATCCAATTCACCAAGGACTGGGTGCAATTGTGAGTACGCCGTCATTCAAACCAAGTGAAGTCAGCTTGAGTACTACGAGTAAAATGCGTTTGATTTCCCTCCGAACATTCAGATTAGTGCAGCATAAATTCATTCATGAGGGGAAATTACAGTGAGAACATGTGGAAGCTCTGTTAGATGGATGCCATAGTGAGTTCAGTGCACTGATGTGACATTGTCCTGAAGGATTTAGTTATTCTCTATGGTTAATGAAATTACACTAATTAATTCATATTTATTATAAATAATCCTAATTACACATCTTGCTTCCGTGTTTGTGTGCTGTGTCACTAAATACATTTTAGTGACACATTTTATTTTAGTTTTATACATTGATTAATGACCTGCAGAATCGCCTGCAGGTCCCTCTGTTGTCAGCATGAAGCTGTAAACATTCATTCTTTGAATCTCCACTGGAGAAAATCTACATGTATACAGAGGGAATGCAATCCACGCTTCCCGACACATGTTTCTACTGTATATCCTGACCATTTACTATTTCCTTCCCACCCATATCTGGTGTATTTGGAATAAAATATTCTCATCTACTTCATATTTCATTATATTTTTATTCTACTAAGTTTCTTCTCAGAATATGATCATATAAAAAAATTACTGAACATAAAATGATTTGTTTATTATAGTAAATTAATCTATTATAGTAGAATATAGTAAATGATAGTAAATTAAACTAATCTATAGATGCAGAAAAACTAGATCCTCAGTTACTGAAAAGGTTATCTAAGAAATCTAAGGTACTGGAGAAAGAGATTTCAGTTTCATTTTACTTAATGTATTTTATGAGTATCATTATTATGCTTTAACAGAGAAAGCACATTTAAAAGCACTAAAACTGAGCAACTCTGTCGCAAACGTTGAGCAATACACTCTCTGGATCATCTCGAAACCTGGGTTTGAATTAAAAGATCCCTGGGTAAGCTAATGGCTACCTTTTCTGCAGACAGAGATAACACTTGCGTCCGTGTTGTCTATGTTTTTTGTGGCGTTCCTCAGGGCTCGGTTCGCTTTTATTTTCAGTGATATGCTGCTACTCAGCCAGTTCTTTTACCGTATGGGCGTGCTGCCCCTAGTTAAAATATTATACTCATATTTCTAGGAATACAGGACTATTGCAGTTCTTAAAGCATAGACAGACAAAATGAGAGCATTTTGCTTATTTTTTTAAGGGGGATGGACGTTAAAATAGATATTTAGCCATAACACTACAATATATTCCCCACAAATCAAAGTCCAACATTTTCTTTATTTAGTTTTAATCAGGAAACAAAAAACAGGAGTAAAAATAATAATCTATTGCTCCTAAAACAGTAACAGTTATAATATTCATCTAGCATTGCATATAGTATTTTTACAACTGCAAGCACTGCTGGAAATGTTGCCTCACACACTCAGTTAGGTATGCTTATGTCCACATCACTATCCAGCAACATTTGTCACCAACAAATGGACACAGCTGGAATGAAGACAGAAACAGCTGCTAACATTTTTCCATCCTTTTTTCCTAGAATTCTATGATTTCTTCCAAAATCATGCTCACATTCCCACTGCTACCTGTTTTTGTAATTACAGTGGGGCCAGTGAGAGCCAGAGATTTTCCTTGTTTGAGGTGACCAAATACTTATTTTCCACCCTGATTTACGAATCAATTCTTTACAAATCCTACCATGTGGATTCATGGATTTTTTTTTCACATTCTGTCTCTCACAGTTGAAGTGTACCTCTGGTGCAAATTACTGACCTCTGTCATCATTTTAGGTGGGGGAACTTGCACAATCGGTGGCTGACTAAATACTTTTTTGCCCCACTGTATATGCTTTGTTCAATTGTCACCATGTAATGTATTATGATAAAGTCAGGCACAGGCTGTTTGCAGAAGTGGTTAAAGGATAGGTTAACAAATCGTTAGAAGTACCGAACAAAGTGATGGTAATTTATATGAGAATACTTTTACAGATATATGCTGATTAATGATTAATTGATTATCTGCCATTACTACCTCCTGCCATGCAGATGAAAAACAAAACACTTTCTGTGTGATAACTGAAAGTGTTTTGTAATAACTGTCTTTTTTTGTACCTGATTTTCACTTACAGCACAGAGGCATATCTGACTGGAAGAACGCTGTGTACAGTGGTTGTGTGACTGGAGGAGCTATTGGCTTTTGCGGTATGTAACTTACTTTATTAACTTACATTACAGCAAATTTATGCATTTTGTCCACGTGTTTATTTTTCTGTTTTGCAGCTGGTCTGAAGGCTGGTGTTTATTCTCTGCTGCAATTAAACATGACTTGCAGTGAAGCTCTATGGAGTGGCTCGATGGACAAAAACATAAATATTACACATGTGGCCCAGAGAAAGAAGACTCGCGTTGTGAGTTTGCTAACCCTGATGTTTCCCTGCACATCAAGGATTGCTGTTAAAGCAGAATTGAAGTGTACTGTTCAAACACAGGGATTTTAAGTGGCACCATAGTGGGTTAAAACAAACAAACAAACATAAAAAAAAGACATGTCGGTTTTTCCTGTGACTTTCATATTGTGGACAGTTAGAGCAAGGAATGCCAATTTCTCATGGTGAATCTTCAAAGACAGAGCAGAGTGGGTCTGCTTCAGTGGCGCACTGATCAGGTAATGAAAGCTGAACTTGTGTGAATTTCACTCTGGGTCAAAACTCAGATGAGCAATGTTCTGCCTGTAAAACATTGGTTTGATGTGTAAGTAACTAATCCACACCAGGATTATTTATAATAAAAGAATTTTTTTTTAAATTGTGGATTTACTACTTTTCCTTGATTATTAAAGGACTACAACACCCAAACTAGTCATTACCTTTGCTTTAATTTTTCCTTTTTTTATTATAGCGATAGTCTTCAGGAAAAGTTCTCCAGGCTTCTTGAAGGACATTCAATTCAATTCAATTCAATTCAATTCAATTCAATTCAATTCAATTTTATTTATATTGCACCAAATCACAACAACAGTCGCCTCACAGAGCTTTATATTGTACAGTAGATCGTACAATAATAGATACAGAGAAAAACCCAACAATCAACAATATGACCCCCTATGAGCAAGCACTTTGGCAACAGTGGGAAGGAAAAACTCCCTTTTAACAGGAAGAAACCTCCGGCAGAACCAGGCTCAGGGAGGGGCGGTCATCTGCTGCGACCGGTTGGGGTGAGAAGGAAGACAGGATAAAGACATGCATTCAAAGCTCTTCTTTGGATGTTGGCTGCCTTTCCTTCCCTTCTCTGTCAAGATGATCCCACTATTCACTAATGTTGAGGTCCAGGGTTTGGGGAGGCCAATACACAACTGATAGCATTCCATAATGTGTTTTTCTATTTGAAGATGGTGGTGTTGTAAATGCTATTGTATAATTACGTTAGCACAATGGTGATAGGAAGTAGGGGTGGGTTTTAATAATCGATTCATCGATTAAAATCGATTCTGGATTGGATAACGTGACATTGATTCATTAAAATCCTGAATCGATTTTTTTATATAAATGTATTTTGCCCAAAATTCCAGAATCTCAGGTGAAACGTCACAAAATTTTGACGACCACCAAACATTTAAAACAGTAAATGAGAGCAGGTACACGGCTTCTGCACAAAGACGTAAACACAAAGCGCGACCCGCAGATCAGAATCAGTGAGATGTGGCCTTTCTCACCCGACCGCACGGACACGGTCGGGGCTGAAAGCTGACAGCTCGCTGATTCTGATGTTTCGGCGGGTCCGCGCTTTGTGTTTACGTCTTTTTTGCACTGATTCTAAAGCTGTTAGTTTGATCTCTCTCCAAACAATATTGACCAAACCAGCAGCAGCAACCCTGTTCGAACATAAGAGTGTCCATAAGTGCACGTGGCACCAGGACGCTCTAGGCCGTAGAGTGATGTAGGACACATGTAGCTTTGGAAGATGGGTGCAACATTGACTGTCCAGCTCAGCTCAAAATTCAGTGTTTAGACATTTTCCTAGCTCTCCCATCTTCTTCTTCTTCATCCTCCTCCTCCCTTGGTCTCCTCCTCGAACCGCCTGGTACTGGGTTGGGGGGCAATAGCACAGGAGCATCCTGGCCATTGTCTCCATCGTCATCTGTGTCACTATCAGGAACACTTTCAGTGTCGCTCTCAGATCCCTCATCTTCCCACCACCTGATTTCATCAATAATTGGATCTTCTTCTGCTCCATTATTGTACACGGGTTGTTCTATTTCTAGAGGTGGATTTCTTTCTGTGTAATCTCCTGCTCCCATCTCTGCTCTATTAATGACCAATGGTCGTTCTATCTGTTGGGGTGGATTTCTTTCTATGTTATCTCCTACTCCCATCTCTGCTCCATTAATGACCAAGGGTCCTTCTATTTCCTGGGGTGGATTTCTTTCAATGCCATCGCCTACTCCCATCTCTGCTCTAAAATTTTCCCAGGGTCCTGCTATTTCCTGGGGAGGATTTATTTCGATGCCTCCTACCGGAACATCAACTGCCTCCTCTTGTTGTGGCAGTTGATTATCAACTAAACCACGCAACTGATTGATTTCAATCCAGGGGAACATCCTGTCAACTGCTCTAAGATTTCCCTGTTGCAGCAGTGCCAAAAGCAGCTCATTGACTGCTAGTCCTACACCAACATGGTTTTGTTCACCATCGTCATGGTTTTGTGAGCCGTCTCCTCTATCCATTTTTTGAAAACAGTCTGCTTTAATAGACTGGAGGAAACTGGTCGGTACAGCTGTCAAACTTTAGCTGATTGGTACAGAACTTTTAAAATATCCTTGAAAAAGAGTTTAAATCTCTTTAGGAAACTGTTTAAAAACACGAAGCAAATGTGAACTAATCGCAACTGATTGCTGTGAGGAACACTGCGAACTAACGGCTATTTAAGGATTTTCAGATCAAAGTCAAGATTTTGATTGGTTGTGCTTTGAGCTGACTTTTGTGACGTCATCGAATTTGGTTCATTGTGATGACGGTCAACGTTCTGCTGATGAAAAAATGTCGCCGGTGACTGAAACTTTTACAGGAGAAGCATTTCCCACAAAGCCTTGAATGAATTATAGTGACAGAAAGGGGCCACAAGATGACGCCATTTTTCACGTAGTAATTCGCGCCTCAGAGACGTCGTTATTTTTCAAAAAGAAAAAAGAAAAAGAAAGAAAGAAAGAAAGAAACAGCAACAACTACTAAACAGAATTTTTACACGTTCATTGCACATTTGTAGGAATGTTTAAATATTTACTTTTTATTAATTACTTTTCATTTTATCTTTATTTTTAAAATCACTGTGCACTGGCAGACCGGGGAGGTGGTCCCCATCTTTAAGAAGGGGGACCGGAGGGTGTGTTCCAACTAAAGGGGGATCACACTCCTCAGCCTCCCTGGGAAAGTCTATGCCAGGGTGCTGGAAAGGAGAGTTCGTCCGCTAGTAGAAACCCTGAAGACCAAACCGCTGTTGACTTAGCATGATCTGTTCTCGTACCTTGTCTGTAAAGTCAGCGCATACACGGCGCACCAGTTTCGCCGTCATAAATCTCTGGAGGCGCACATCCAATTCACCAAGGACTGGGTGCAATTGTGAGTACGCCGTCATTCAAACCAAGTGAAGTCAGCTTGAGTACTACGAGTAAAATGCGTTTGATTTCCCTCCGAACATTCAGATTAGTGCAGCATAAATTCATTCATGAGGGGAAATTACAGTGAGAACATGTGGAAGCTCTGTTAGATGGATGCCATAGTGAGTTCAGTGCACTGATGTGACATTGTCCTGAAGGATTTAGTTATTCTCTATGGTTAATGAAATTACACTAATTAATTCATATTTATTATAAATAATCCTAATTACACATCTTGCTTCCGTGTTTGTGTGCTGTGTCACTAAATACATTTTAGTGACACATTTTATTTTAGTTTTATACATTGATTAATGACCTGCAGAATCGCCTGCAGGTCCCTCTGTTGTCAGCATGAAGCTGTAAACATTCATTCTTTGAATCTCCACTGGAGAAAATCTACATGTATACAGAGGGAATGCAATCCACGCTTCCCGACACATGTTTCTACTGTATATCCTGACCATTTACTATTTCCTTCCCACCCATATCTGGTGTATTTGGAATAAAATATTCTCATCTACTTCATATTTCATTATATTTTTATTCTACTAAGTTTCTTCTCAGAATATGATAATATAAAAAAATTACTGAACATAAAATGATTTGTTTATTATAGTAAATTAATCTATTATAGTAGAATATAGTAAATGATAGTAAATTAAACTAATCTATAGATGCAGAAAAACTAGATCCTCAGTTACTGAAAAGGTTATCTAAGAAATCTAAGGTACTGGAGAAAGAGATTTCAGTTTCATTTTACTTAATGTATTTTATGAGTATCATTATTATGCTTTAACAGAGAAAGCACATTTAAAAGCACTAAAACTGAGCAACTCTGTCGCAAACGTTGAGCAATACACTCTCTGGATCATCTCGAAACCTGGGTTTGAATTAAAAGATCCCTGGGTAAGCTAATGGCTACCTTTTCTGCAGACAGAGATAACACTTGCGTCCGTGTTGTCTATGTTTTTTGTGGCGTTCCTCAGGGCTCGGTTCGCTTTTATTTTCAGTGATATGCTGCTACTCAGCCAGTTCTTTTACCGTATGGGCGTGCTGCCCCTAGTTAAAATATTATACTCATATTTCTAGGAATACAGGACTATTGCAGTTCTTAAAGCATAGACAGACAAAATGAGAGCATTTTGCTTATTTTTTTAAGGGGGATGGACGTTAAAATAGATATTTAGCCATAACACTACAATATATTCCCCACAAATCAAAGTCCAACATTTTCTTTATTTAGTTTTAATCAGGAAACAAAAAACAGGAGTAAAAATAATAATCTATTGCTCCTAAAACAGTAACAGTTATAATATTCATCTAGCATTGCATATAGTATTTTTACAACTGCAAGCACTGCTGGAAATGTTGCCTCACACACTCAGTTAGGTATGCTTATGTCCACATCACTATCCAGCAACATTTGTCACCAACAAATGGACACAGCTGGAATGAAGACAGAAACAGCTGCTAACATTTTTCCATCCTTTTTTCCTAGAATTCTATGATTTCTTCCAAAATCATGCTCACATTCCCACTGCTACCTGTTTTTGTAATTACAGTGGGGCCAGTGAGAGCCAGAGATTTTCCTTGTTTGAGGTGACCAAATACTTATTTTCCACCCTGATTTACCAATAAATTCTTTACAAATCCTACCATGTGGATTCATGGATTTTTTTTTCACATTCTGTCTCTCACAGTTGAAGTGTACCTCTGGTGCAAATTACTGACCTCTGTCATCATTTTAGGTGGGGGAACTTGCACAATCGGTGGCTGACTAAATACTTTTTTGCCCCACTGTATATGCTTTGTTCAATTGTCACCATGTAATGTATTATGATAAAGTCAGGCACAGGCTGTTTGCAGAAGTGGTTAAAGGATAGGTTAACAAATCGTTAGAAGTACCGAACAAAGTGATGGTAATTTATATGAGAATACTTTTACAGATATATGCTGATTAATGATTAATTGATTATCTGCCATTACTACCTCCTGCCATGCAGATGAAAAACAAAACACTTTCTGTGTGATAACTGAAAGTGTTTTGTAATAACTGTCTTTTTTTGTACCTGATTTTCACTTACAGCACAGAGGCATATCTGACTGGAAGAACGCTGTGTACAGTGGTTGTGTGACTGGAGGAGCTATTGGCTTTTGCGGTATGTAACTTACTTTATTAACTTACATTACAGCAAATTTATGCATTTTGTCCACGTGTTTATTTTTCTGTTTTGCAGCTGGTCTGAAGGCTGGTGTTTATTCTCTGCTGCAATTAAACATGACTTGCAGTGAAGCTCTATGGAGTGGCTCGATGGACAAAAACATAAATATTACACATGTGGCCCAGAGAAAGAAGACTCGCGTTGTGAGTTTGCTAACCCTGATGTTTCCCTGCACATCAAGGATTGCTGTTAAAGCAGAATTGAAGTGTACTGTTCAAACACAGGGATTTTAAGTGGCACCATAGTGGGTTAAAACAAACAAACAAACATAAAAAAAAGACATGTCGGTTTTTCCTGTGACTTTCATATTGTGGACAGTTAGAGCAAGGAATGCCAATTTCTCATGGTGAATCTTCAAAGACAGAGCAGAGTGGGTCTGCTTCAGTGGCGCACTGATCAGGTAATGAAAGCTGAACTTGTGTGAATTTCACTCTGGGTCAAAACTCAGATGAGCAATGTTCTGCCTGTAAAACATTGGTTTGATGTGTAAGTAACTAATCCACACCAGGATTATTTATAATAAAAGAATTTTTTTTTAAATTGTGGATTTACTACTTTTCCTTGATTATTAAAGGACTACAACACCCAAACTAGTCATTACCTTTGCTTTAATTTTTCCTTTTTTTATTATAGCGAAAGTAGTCTTCAGGAAAAGTTCTCCAGGCTTCTTGAAGGACATTCAATTCAATTCAATTCAATTCAATTCAATTCAATTCAATTCAATTCAATTCAATTCAATTTTATTTATATTGCACCAAATCACAACAACAGTCGCCTCACAGAGCTTTATATTGTACAGTAGATCGTACAATAATAGATACAGAGAAAAACCCAACAATCAACAATATGACCCCCTATGAGCAAGCACTTTGGCAACAGTGGGAAGGAAAAACTCCCTTTTAACAGGAAGAAACCTCCGGCAGAACCAGGCTCAGGGAGGGGCGGTCATCTGCTGCGACCGGTTGGGGTGAGAAGGAAGACAGGATAAAGACATGCATTCAAAGCTCTTCTTTGGATGTTGGCTGCCTTTCCTTCCCTTCTCTGTCAAGATGATCCCACTATTCACTAATGTTGAGGTCCAGGGTTTGGGGAGGCCAATACACAACTGATAGCATTCCATAATGTGTTTTTCTATTTGAAGATGGTGGTGTTGTAAATGCTATTGTATAATTACGTTAGCACAATGGTGATAGGAAGTAGGGGTGGGTTTTAATAATCGATTCATCGATTAAAATCGATTCTGGATTGGATAACGTGACATTGATTCATTAAAATCCTGAATCGATTTTTTTATATAAATGTATTTTGCCCAAAATTCCAGAATCTCAGGTGAAACGTCACAAAATTTTGACGACCACCAAACATTTAAAACAGTAAATGAGAGCAGGTACACGGCTTCTGCACAAAGACGTAAACACAAAGCGCGACCCGCAGATCAGAATCAGTGAGATGTGGCCTTTCTCACCCGACCGCACGGACACGGTCGGGGCTGAAAGCTGACAGCTCGCTGATTCTGATGTTTCGGCGGGTCCGCGCTTTGTGTTTACGTCTTTTTTGCACTGATTCTAAAGCTGTTAGTTTGATCTCTCTCCAAACAATATTGACCAAACCAGCAGCAGCAACCCTGTTCGAACATAAGAGTGTCCATAAGTGCACGTGGCACCAGGACGCTCTAGGCCGTAGAGTGATGTAGGACACATGTAGCTTTGGAAGATGGGTGCAACATTGACTGTCCAGCTCAGCTCAAAATTCAGTGTTTAGACATTTTCCTAGCTCTCCCATCTTCTTCTTCTTCATCCTCCTCCTCCCTTGGTCTCCTCCTCGAACCGCCTGGTACTGGGTTGGGGGGCAATAGCACAGGAGCATCCTGGCCATTGTCTCCATCGTCATCTGTGTCACTATCAGGAACACTTTCAGTGTCGCTCTCAGATCCCTCATCTTCCCACCACCTGATTTCATCAATAATTGGATCTTCTTCTGCTCCATTATTGTACACGGGTTGTTCTATTTCTAGAGGTGGATTTCTTTCTGTGTAATCTCCTGCTCCCATCTCTGCTCTATTAATGACCAATGGTCGTTCTATCTGTTGGGGTGGATTTCTTTCTATGTTATCTCCTACTCCCATCTCTGCTCCATTAATGACCAAGGGTCCTTCTATTTCCTGGGGTGGATTTCTTTCAATGCCATCGCCTACTCCCATCTCTGCTCTAAAATTTTCCCAGGGTCCTGCTATTTCCTGGGGAGGATTTATTTCGATGCCTCCTACCGGAACATCAACTGCCTCCTCTTGTTGTGGCAGTTGATTATCAACTAAACCACGCAACTGATTGATTTCAATCCAGGGGAACATCCTGTCAACTGCTCTAAGATTTCCCTGTTGCAGCAGTGCCAAAAGCAGCTCATTGACTGCTAGTCCTACACCAACATGGTTTTGTTCACCATCGTCATGGTTTTGTGAGCCGTCTCCTCTATCCATTTTTTGAAAACAGTCTGCTTTAATAGACTGGAGGAAACTGGTCGGTACAGCTGTCAAACTTTAGCTGATTGGTACAGAACTTTTAAAATATCCTTGAAAAAGAGTTTAAATCTCTTTAGGAAACTGTTTAAAAACACGAAGCAAATGTGAACTAATCGCAACTGATTGCTGTGAGGAACACTGCGAACTAACGGCTATTTAAGGATTTTCAGATCAAAGTCAAGATTTTGATTGGTTGTGCTTTGAGCTGACTTTTGTGACGTCATCGAATTTGGTTCATTGTGATGACGGTCAACGTTCTGCTGATGAAAAAATGTCGCCGGTGACTGAAACTTTTACAGGAGAAGCATTTCCCACAAAGCCTTGAATGAATTATAGTGACAGAAAGGGGCCACAAGATGACGCCATTTTTCACGTAGTAATTCGCGCCTCAGAGACGTCGTTATTTTTCAAAAAGAAAAAAGAAAAAGAAAGAAAGAAAGAAAGAAACAGCAACAACTACTAAACAGAATTTTTACACGTTCATTGCACATTTGTAGGAATGTTTAAATATTTACTTTTTATTAATTACTTTTCATTTTATCTTTATTTTTAAAATCACTGTGCACTGGCAGACCGGGGAGGTGGTCCCCATCTTTAAGAAGGGGGACCGGAGGGTGTGTTCCAACTAAAGGGGGATCACACTCCTCAGCCTCCCTGGGAAAGTCTATGCCAGGGTGCTGGAAAGGAGAGTTCGTCCGCTAGTAGAAACCCTGAAGACCAAACCGCTGTTGACTTAGCATGATCTGTTCTCGTACCTTGTCTGTAAAGTCAGCGCATACACGGCGCACCAGTTTCGCCGTTATAAATCTCTGGAGGCGCACATCCAATTCACCAAGGACTGGGTGCAATTGTGAGTACGCCGTCATTCAAACCAAGTGAAGTCAGCTTGAGTACTACGAGTAAAATGCGTTTGATTTCCCTCCGAACATTCAGATTAGTGCAGCATAAATTCATTCATGAGGGGAAATTACAGTGAGAACATGTGGAAGCTCTGTTAGATGGATGCCATAGTGAGTTCAGTGCACTGATGTGACATTGTCCTGAAGGATTTAGTTATTCTCTATGGTTAATGAAATTACACTAATTAATTCATATTTATTATAAATAATCCTAATTACACATCTTGCTTCCGTGTTTGTGTGCTGTGTCACTAAATACATTTTAGTGACACATTTTATTTTAGTTTTATACATTGATTAATGACCTGCAGAATCGCCTGCAGGTCCCTCTGTTGTCAGCATGAAGCTGTAAACATTCATTCTTTGAATCTCCACTGGAGAAAATCTACATGTATACAGAGGGAATGCAATCCACGCTTCCCGACACATGTTTCTACTGTATATCCTGACCATTTACTATTTCCTTCCCACCCATATCTGGTGTATTTGGAATAAAATATTCTCATCTACTTCATATTTCATTATATTTTTATTCTACTAAGTTTCTTCTCAGAATATGATCATATAAAAAAATTACTGAACATAAAATGATTTGTTTATTATAGTAAATTAATCTATTATAGTAGAATATAGTAAATGATAGTAAATTAAACTAATCTATAGATGCAGAAAAACTAGATCCTCAGTTACTGAAAAGGTTATCTAAGAAATCTAAGGTACTGGAGAAAGAGATTTCAGTTTCATTTTACTTAATGTATTTTATGAGTATCATTATTATGCTTTAACAGAGAAAGCACATTTAAAAGCACTAAAACTGAGCAACTCTGTCGCAAACGTTGAGCAATACACTCTCTGGATCATCTCGAAACCTGGGTTTGAATTAAAAGATCCCTGGGTAAGCTAATGGCTACCTTTTCTGCAGACAGAGATAACACTTGCGTCCGTGTTGTCTATGTTTTTTGTGGCGTTCCTCAGGGCTCGGTTCGCTTTTATTTTCAGTGATATGCTGCTACTCAGCCAGTTCTTTTACCGTATGGGCGTGCTGCCCCTAGTTAAAATATTATACTCATATTTCTAGGAATACAGGACTATTGCAGTTCTTAAAGCATAGACAGACAAAATGAGAGCATTTTGCTTATTTTTTTAAGGGGGATGGACGTTAAAATAGATATTTAGCCATAACACTACAATATATTCCCCACAAATCAAAGTCCAACATTTTCTTTATTTAGTTTTAATCAGGAAACAAAAAACAGGAGTAAAAATAATAATCTATTGCTCCTAAAACAGTAACAGTTATAATATTCATCTAGCATTGCATATAGTATTTTTACAACTGCAAGCACTGCTGGAAATGTTGCCTCACACACTCAGTTAGGTATGCTTATGTCCACATCACTATCCAGCAACATTTGTCACCAACAAATGGACACAGCTGGAATGAAGACAGAAACAGCTGCTAACATTTTTCCATCCTTTTTTCCTAGAATTCTATGATTTCTTCCAAAATCATGCTCACATTCCCACTGCTACCTGTTTTTGTAATTACAGTGGGGCCAGTGAGAGCCAGAGATTTTCCTTGTTTGAGGTGACCAAATACTTATTTTCCACCCTGATTTACCAATAAATTCTTTACAAATCCTACCATGTGGATTCATGGATTTTTTTTTCACATTCTGTCTCTCACAGTTGAAGTGTACCTCTGGTGCAAATTACTGACCTCTGTCATCATTTTAGGTGGGGGAACTTGCACAATCGGTGGCTGACTAAATACTTTTTTGCCCCACTGTATATGCTTTGTTCAATTGTCACCATGTAATGTATTATGATAAAGTCAGGCACAGGCTGTTTGCAGAAGTGGTTAAAGGATAGGTTAACAAATCGTTAGAAGTACCGAACAAAGTGATGGTAATTTATATGAGAATACTTTTACAGATATATGCTGATTAATGATTAATTGATTATCTGCCATTACTACCTCCTGCCATGCAGATGAAAAACAAAACACTTTCTGTGTGATAACTGAAAGTGTTTTGTAATAACTGTCTTTTTTTGTACCTGATTTTCACTTACAGCACAGAGGCATATCTGACTGGAAGAACGCTGTGTACAGTGGTTGTGTGACTGGAGGAGCTATTGGCTTTTGCGGTATGTAACTTACTTTATTAACTTACATTACAGCAAATTTATGCATTTTGTCCACGTGTTTATTTTTCTGTTTTGCAGCTGGTCTGAAGGCTGGTGTTTATTCTCTGCTGCAATTAAACATGACTTGCAGTGAAGCTCTATGGAGTGGCTCGATGGACAAAAACATAAATATTACACATGTGGCCCAGAGAAAGAAGACTCGCGTTGTGAGTTTGCTAACCCTGATGTTTCCCTGCACATCAAGGATTGCTGTTAAAGCAGAATTGAAGTGTACTGTTCAAACACAGGGATTTTAAGTGGCACCATAGTGGGTTAAAACAAACAAACAAACATAAAAAAAAGACATGTCGGTTTTTCCTGTGACTTTCATATTGTGGACAGTTAGAGCAAGGAATGCCAATTTCTCATGGTGAATCTTCAAAGACAGAGCAGAGTGGGTCTGCTTCAGTGGCGCACTGATCAGGTAATGAAAGCTGAACTTGTGTGAATTTCACTCTGGGTCAAAACTCAGATGAGCAATGTTCTGCCTGTAAAACATTGGTTTGATGTGTAAGTAACTAATCCACACCAGGATTATTTATAATAAAAGAATTTTTTTTTAAATTGTGGATTTACTACTTTTCCTTGATTATTAAAGGACTACAACACCCAAACTAGTCATTACCTTTGCTTTAATTTTTCCTTTTTTTATTATAGCGATAGTCTTCAGGAAAAGTTCTCCAGGCTTCTTGAAGGACATTCAATTCAATTCAATTCAATTCAATTCAATTCAATTCAATTCAATTTTATTTATATTGCACCAAATCACAACAACAGTCGCCTCACAGAGCTTTATATTGTACAGTAGATCGTACAATAATAGATACAGAGAAAAACCCAACAATCAACAATATGACCCCCTATGAGCAAGCACTTTGGCAACAGTGGGAAGGAAAAACTCCCTTTTAACAGGAAGAAACCTCCGGCAGAACCAGGCTCAGGGAGGGGCGGTCATCTGCTGCGACCGGTTGGGGTGAGAAGGAAGACAGGATAAAGACATGCATTCAAAGCTCTTCTTTGGATGTTGGCTGCCTTTCCTTCCCTTCTCTGTCAAGATGATCCCACTATTCACTAATGTTGAGGTCCAGGGTTTGGGGAGGCCAATACACAACTGATAGCATTCCATAATGTGTTTTTCTATTTGAAGATGGTGGTGTTGTAAATGCTATTGTATAATTACGTTAGCACAATGGTGATAGGAAGTAGGGGTGGGTTTTAATAATCGATTCATCGATTAAAATCGATTCTGGATTGGATAACGTGACATTGATTCATTAAAATCCTGAATCGATTTTTTTATATAAATGTATTTTGCCCAAAATTCCAGAATCTCAGGTGAAACGTCACAAAATTTTGACGACCACCAAACATTTAAAACAGTAAATGAGAGCAGGTACACGGCTTCTGCACAAAGACGTAAACACAAAGCGCGACCCGCAGATCAGAATCAGTGAGATGTGGCCTTTCTCACCCGACCGCACGGACACGGTCGGGGCTGAAAGCTGACAGCTCGCTGATTCTGATGTTTCGGCGGGTCCGCGCTTTGTGTTTACGTCTTTTTTGCACTGATTCTAAAGCTGTTAGTTTGATCTCTCTCCAAACAATATTGACCAAACCAGCAGCAGCAACCCTGTTCGAACATAAGAGTGTCCATAAGTGCACGTGGCACCAGGACGCTCTAGGCCGTAGAGTGATGTAGGACACATGTAGCTTTGGAAGATGGGTGCAACATTGACTGTCCAGCTCAGCTCAAAATTCAGTGTTTAGACATTTTCCTAGCTCTCCCATCTTCTTCTTCTTCATCCTCCTCCTCCCTTGGTCTCCTCCTCGAACCGCCTAGTACTGGGTTGGGGGGCAATAGCACAGGAGCATCCTGGCCATTGTCTCCATCGTCATCTGTGTCACTATCAGGAACACTTTCAGTGTCGCTCTCAGATCCCTCATCTTCCCACCACCTGATTTCATCAATAATTGGATCTTCTTCTGCTCCATTATTGTACACGGGTTGTTCTATTTCTAGAGGTGGATTTCTTTCTGTGTAATCTCCTGCTCCCATCTCTGCTCTATTAATGACCAATGGTCGTTCTATCTGTTGGGGTGGATTTCTTTCTATGTTATCTCCTACTCCCATCTCTGCTCCATTAATGACCAAGGGTCCTTCTATTTCCTGGGGTGGATTTCTTTCAATGCCATCGCCTACTCCCATCTCTGCTCTAAAATTTTCCCAGGGTCCTGCTATTTCCTGGGGAGGATTTATTTCGATGCCTCCTACCGGAACATCAACTGCCTCCTCTTGTTGTGGCAGTTGATTATCAACTAAACCACGCAACTGATTGATTTCAATCCAGGGGAACATCCTGTCAACTGCTCTAAGATTTCCCTGTTGCAGCAGTGCCAAAAGCAGCTCATTGACTGCTAGTCCTACACCAACATGGTTTTGTTCACCATCGTCATGGTTTTGTGAGCCGTCTCCTCTATCCATTTTTTGAAAACAGTCTGCTTTAATAGACTGGAGGAAACTGGTCGGTACAGCTGTCAAACTTTAGCTGATTGGTACAGAACTTTTAAAATATCCTTGAAAAAGAGTTTAAATCTCTTTAGGAAACTGTTTAAAAACACGAAGCAAATGTGAACTAATCGCAACTGATTGCTGTGAGGAACACTGCGAACTAACGGCTATTTAAGGATTTTCAGATCAAAGTCAAGATTTTGATTGGTTGTGCTTTGAGCTGACTTTTGTGACGTCATCGAATTTGGTTCATTGTGATGACGGTCAACGTTCTGCTGATGAAAAAATGTCGCCGGTGACTGAAACTTTTACAGGAGAAGCATTTCCCACAAAGCCTTGAATGAATTATAGTGACAGAAAGGGGCCACAAGATGACGCCATTTTTCACGTAGTAATTCGCGCCTCAGAGACGTCGTTATTTTTCAAAAAGAAAAAAGAAAAAGAAAGAAAGAAAGAAAGAAACAGCAACAACTACTAAACAGAATTTTTACACGTTCATTGCACATTTGTAGGAATGTTTAAATATTTACTTTTTATTAATTACTTTTCATTTTATCTTTATTTTTAAAATCACTGTGCACTGGCAGACCGGGGAGGTGGTCCCCATCTTTAAGAAGGGGGACCGGAGGGTGTGTTCCAACTAAAGGGGGATCACACTCCTCAGCCTCCCTGGGAAAGTCTATGCCAGGGTGCTGGAAAGGAGAGTTCGTCCGCTAGTAGAAACCCTGAAGACCAAACCGCTGTTGACTTAGCATGATCTGTTCTCGTACCTTGTCTGTAAAGTCAGCGCATACACGGCGCACCAGTTTCGCCGTCATAAATCTCTGGAGGCGCACATCCAATTCACCAAGGACTGGGTGCAATTGTGAGTACGCCGTCATTCAAACCAAGTGAAGTCAGCTT
Organism: Aulonocara stuartgranti; assembly: GCF_965226115.1. Classification (NCBI taxonomy): domain Eukaryota; kingdom Metazoa; phylum Chordata; class Actinopteri; order Cichliformes; family Cichlidae; genus Aulonocara; species Aulonocara stuartgranti. The sequence continues at coordinate 31,323,864 of NC_138946.1, forward strand.
GAGTACTACGAGTAAAATGCGTTTGATTTCCCTCCGAACATTCAGATTAGTGCAGCATAAATTCATTCATGAGGGGAAATTACAGTGAGAACATGTGGAAGCTCTGTTAGATGGATGCCATAGTGAGTTCAGTGCACTGATGTGACATTGTCCTGAAGGATTTAGTTATTCTCTATGGTTAATGAAATTACACTAATTAATTCATATTTATTATAAATAATCCTAATTACACATCTTGCTTCCGTGTTTGTGTGCTGTGTCACTAAATACATTTTAGTGACACATTTTATTTTAGTTTTATACATTGATTAATGACCTGCAGAATCGCCTGCAGGTCCCTCTGTTGTCAGCATGAAGCTGTAAACATTCATTCTTTGAATCTCCACTGGAGAAAATCTACATGTATACAGAGGGAATGCAATCCACGCTTCCCGACACATGTTTCTACTGTATATCCTGACCATTTACTATTTCCTTCCCACCCATATCTGGTGTATTTGGAATAAAATATTCTCATCTACTTCATATTTCATTATATTTTTATTCTACTAAGTTTCTTCTCAGAATATGATAATATAAAAAAATTACTGAACATAAAATGATTTGTTTATTATAGTAAATTAATCTATTATAGTAGAATATAGTAAATGATAGTAAATTAAACTAATCTATAGATGCAGAAAAACTAGATCCTCAGTTACTGAAAAGGTTATCTAAGAAATCTAAGGTACTGGAGAAAGAGATTTCAGTTTCATTTTACTTAATGTATTTTATGAGTATCATTATTATGCTTTAACAGAGAAAGCACATTTAAAAGCACTAAAACTGAGCAACTCTGTCGCAAACGTTGAGCAATACACTCTCTGGATCATCTCGAAACCTGGGTTTGAATTAAAAGATCCCTGGGTAAGCTAATGGCTACCTTTTCTGCAGACAGAGATAACACTTGCGTCCGTGTTGTCTATGTTTTTTGTGGCGTTCCTCAGGGCTCGGTTCGCTTTTATTTTCAGTGATATGCTGCTACTCAGCCAGTTCTTTTACCGTATGGGCGTGCTGCCCCTAGTTAAAATATTATACTCATATTTCTAGGAATACAGGACTATTGCAGTTCTTAAAGCATAGACAGACAAAATGAGAGCATTTTGCTTATTTTTTTAAGGGGGATGGACGTTAAAATAGATATTTAGCCATAACACTACAATATATTCCCCACAAATCAAAGTCCAACATTTTCTTTATTTAGTTTTAATCAGGAAACAAAAAACAGGAGTAAAAATAATAATCTATTGCTCCTAAAACAGTAACAGTTATAATATTCATCTAGCATTGCATATAGTATTTTTACAACTGCAAGCACTGCTGGAAATGTTGCCTCACACACTCAGTTAGGTATGCTTATGTCCACATCACTATCCAGCAACATTTGTCACCAACAAATGGACACAGCTGGAATGAAGACAGAAACAGCTGCTAACATTTTTCCATCCTTTTTTCCTAGAATTCTATGATTTCTTCCAAAATCATGCTCACATTCCCACTGCTACCTGTTTTTGTAATTACAGTGGGGCCAGTGAGAGCCAGAGATTTTCCTTGTTTGAGGTGACCAAATACTTATTTTCCACCCTGATTTACGAATCAATTCTTTACAAATCCTACCATGTGGATTCATGGATTTTTTTTTCACATTCTGTCTCTCACAGTTGAAGTGTACCTCTGGTGCAAATTACTGACCTCTGTCATCATTTTAGGTGGGGGAACTTGCACAATCGGTGGCTGACTAAATACTTTTTTGCCCCACTGTATATGCTTTGTTCAATTGTCACCATGTAATGTATTATGATAAAGTCAGGCACAGGCTGTTTGCAGAAGTGGTTAAAGGATAGGTTAACAAATCGTTAGAAGTACCGAACAAAGTGATGGTAATTTATATGAGAATACTTTTACAGATATATGCTGATTAATGATTAATTGATTATCTGCCATTACTACCTCCTGCCATGCAGATGAAAAACAAAACACTTTCTGTGTGATAACTGAAAGTGTTTTGTAATAACTGTCTTTTTTTGTACCTGATTTTCACTTACAGCACAGAGGCATATCTGACTGGAAGAACGCTGTGTACAGTGGTTGTGTGACTGGAGGAGCTATTGGCTTTTGCGGTATGTAACTTACTTTATTAACTTACATTACAGCAAATTTATGCATTTTGTCCACGTGTTTATTTTTCTGTTTTGCAGCTGGTCTGAAGGCTGGTGTTTATTCTCTGCTGCAATTAAACATGACTTGCAGTGAAGCTCTATGGAGTGGCTCGATGGACAAAAACATAAATATTACACATGTGGCCCAGAGAAAGAAGACTCGCGTTGTGAGTTTGCTAACCCTGATGTTTCCCTGCACATCAAGGATTGCTGTTAAAGCAGAATTGAAGTGTACTGTTCAAACACAGGGATTTTAAGTGGCACCATAGTGGGTTAAAACAAACAAACAAACATAAAAAAAAGACATGTCGGTTTTTCCTGTGACTTTCATATTGTGGACAGTTAGAGCAAGGAATGCCAATTTCTCATGGTGAATCTTCAAAGACAGAGCAGAGTGGGTCTGCTTCAGTGGCGCACTGATCAGGTAATGAAAGCTGAACTTGTGTGAATTTCACTCTGGGTCAAAACTCAGATGAGCAATGTTCTGCCTGTAAAACATTGGTTTGATGTGTAAGTAACTAATCCACACCAGGATTATTTATAATAAAAGAATTTTTTTTTAAATTGTGGATTTACTACTTTTCCTTGATTATTAAAGGACTACAACACCCAAACTAGTCATTACCTTTGCTTTAATTTTTCCTTTTTTTTATTATAGCGAAAGTAGTCTTCAGGAAAAGTTCTCCAGGCTTCTTGAAGGACATTCAATTCAATTCAATTCAATTCAATTCAATTCAATTCAATTCAATTTTATTTATATTGCACCAAATCACAACAACAGTCGCCTCACAGAGCTTTATATTGTACAGTAGATCGTACAATAATAGATACAGAGAAAAACCCAACAATCAACAATATGACCCCCTATGAGCAAGCACTTTGGCAACAGTGGGAAGGAAAAACTCCCTTTTAACAGGAAGAAACCTCCGGCAGAACCAGGCTCAGGGAGGGGCGGTCATCTGCTGCGACCGGTTGGGGTGAGAAGGAAGACAGGATAAAGACATGCATTCAAAGCTCTTCTTTGGATGTTGGCTGCCTTTCCTTCCCTTCTCTGTCAAGATGATCCCACTATTCACTAATGTTGAGGTCCAGGGTTTGGGGAGGCCAATACACAACTGATAGCATTCCATAATGTGTTTTTCTATTTGAAGATGGTGGTGTTGTAAATGCTATTGTATAATTACGTTAGCACAATGGTGATAGGAAGTAGGGGTGGGTTTTAATAATCGATTCATCGATTAAAATCGATTCTGGATTGGATAACGTGACATTGATTCATTAAAATCCTGAATCGATTTTTTTATATAAATGTATTTTGCCCAAAATTCCAGAATCTCAGGTGAAACGTCACAAAATTTTGACGACCACCAAACATTTAAAACAGTAAATGAGAGCAGGTACACGGCTTCTGCACAAAGACGTAAACACAAAGCGCGACCCGCAGATCAGAATCAGTGAGATGTGGCCTTTCTCACCCGACCGCACGGACACGGTCGGGGCTGAAAGCTGACAGCTCGCTGATTCTGATGTTTCGGCGGGTCCGCGCTTTGTGTTTACGTCTTTTTTGCACTGATTCTAAAGCTGTTAGTTTGATCTCTCTCCAAACAATATTGACCAAACCAGCAGCAGCAACCCTGTTCGAACATAAGAGTGTCCATAAGTGCACGTGGCACCAGGACGCTCTAGGCCGTAGAGTGATGTAGGACACATGTAGCTTTGGAAGATGGGTGCAACATTGACTGTCCAGCTCAGCTCAAAATTCAGTGTTTAGACATTTTCCTAGCTCTCCCATCTTCTTCTTCTTCATCCTCCTCCTCCCTTGGTCTCCTCCTCGAACCGCCTGGTACTGGGTTGGGGGGCAATAGCACAGGAGCATCCTGGCCATTGTCTCCATCGTCATCTGTGTCACTATCAGGAACACTTTCAGTGTCGCTCTCAGATCCCTCATCTTCCCACCACCTGATTTCATCAATAATTGGATCTTCTTCTGCTCCATTATTGTACACGGGTTGTTCTATTTCTAGAGGTGGATTTCTTTCTGTGTAATCTCCTGCTCCCATCTCTGCTCTATTAATGACCAATGGTCGTTCTATCTGTTGGGGTGGATTTCTTTCTATGTTATCTCCTACTCCCATCTCTGCTCCATTAATGACCAAGGGTTGTTCTATTTGTTGGGGTAGATTTCTTTCAATGCCATCGCCTACTCCCATCTCTGCTCTAAAATTTTCCCAGGGTCCTGCTATTTCCTGGGGAGGATTTATTTCGATGCCTCCTACCGGAACATCAACTGCCTCCTCTTGTTGTGGCAGTTGATTATCAACTAAACCACGCAACTGATTGATTTCAATCCAGGGGAACATCCTGTCAACTGCTCTAAGATTTCCCTGTTGCAGCAGTGCCAAAAGCAGCTCATTGACTGCTAGTCCTACACCAACATGGTTTTGTTCACCATCGTCATGGTTTTGTGAGCCGTCTCCTCTATCCATTTTTTGAAAACAGTCTGCTTTAATAGACTGGAGGAAACTGGTCGGTACAGCTGTCAAACTTTAGCTGATTGGTACAGAACTTTTAAAATATCCTTGAAAAAGAGTTTAAATCTCTTTAGGAAACTGTTTAAAAACACGAAGCAAATGTGAACTAATCGCAACTGATTGCTGTGAGGAACACTGCGAACTAACGGCTATTTAAGGATTTTCAGATCAAAGTCAAGATTTTGATTGGTTGTGCTTTGAGCTGACTTTTGTGACGTCATCGAATTTGGTTCATTGTGATGACGGTCAACGTTCTGCTGATGAAAAAATGTCGCCGGTGACTGAAACTTTTACAAGAGAAGCATTTCCCACAAAGCCTTGAATGAATTATAGTGACAGAAAGGGGCCACAAGATGACGCCATTTTTCACGTAGTAATTCGCGCCTCAGAGACGTCGTTATTTTTCAAAAAGAAAAAAGAAAAAGAAAGAAAGAAAGAAACAGCAACAACTACTAAACAGAATTTTTACACGTTCATTGCACATTTGTAGGAATGTTTAAATATTTACTTTTTATTAATTACTTTTCATTTTATCTTTATTTTTAAAATCACTGTGCACTGGCAGACCGGGGAGGTGGTCCCCATCTTTAAGAAGGGGGACCGGAGGGTGTGTTCCAACTAAAGGGGGATCACACTCCTCAGCCTCCCTGGGAAAGTCTATGCCAGGGTGCTGGAAAGGAGAGTTCGTCCGCTAGTAGAAACCCTGAAGACCAAACCGCTGTTGACTTAGCATGATCTGTTCTCGTACCTTGTCTGTAAAGTCAGCGCATACACGGCGCACCAGTTTCGCCGTTATAAATCTCTGGAGGCGCACATCCAATTCACCAAGGACAGGGTGCAATTGTGAGTACGCCGTCATTCAAACCAAGTGAAGTCAGCTTGAGTACTACGAGTAAAATGCGTTTGATTTCCCTCCGAACATTCAGATTAGTGCAGCATAAATTCATTCATGAGGGGAAATTACAGTGAGAACATGTGGAAGCTCTGTTAGATGGATGCCATAGTGAGTTCAGTGCACTGATGTGACATTGTCCTGAAGGATTTAGTTATTCTCTATGGTTAATGAAATTACACTAATTAATTCATATTTATTATAAATAATCCTAATTACACATCTTGCTTCCGTGTTTGTGTGCTGTGTCACTAAATACATTTTAGTGACACATTTTATTTTAGTTTTATACATTGATTAATGACCTGCAGAATCGCCTGCAGGTCCCTCTGTTGTCAGCATGAAGCTGTAAACATTCATTCTTTGAATCTCCACTGGAGAAAATCTACATGTATACAGAGGGAATGCAATCCACGCTTCCCGACACATGTTTCTACTGTATATCCTGACCATTTACTATTTCCTTCCCACCCATATCTGGTGTATTTGGAATAAAATATTCTCATCTACTTCATATTTCATTATATTTTTATTCTACTAAGTTTCTTCTCAGAATATGATAATATAAAAAAATTACTGAACATAAAATGATTTGTTTATTATAGTAAATTAATCTATTATAGTAGAATATAGTAAATGATAGTAAATTAAACTAATCTATAGATGCAGAAAAACTAGATCCTCAGTTACTGAAAAGGTTATCTAAGAAATCTAAGGTACTGGAGAAAGAGATTTCAGTTTCATTTTACTTAATGTATTTTATGAGTATCATTATTATGCTTTAACAGAGAAAGCACATTTAAAAGCACTAAAACTGAGCAACTCTGTCGCAAACGTTGAGCAATACACTCTCTGGATCATCTCGAAACCTGGGTTTGAATTAAAAGATCCCTGGGTAAGCTAATGGCTACCTTTTCTGCAGACAGAGATAACACTTGCGTCCGTGTTGTCTATGTTTTTTGTGGCGTTCCTCAGGGCTCGGTTCGCTTTTATTTTCAGTGATATGCTGCTACTCAGCCAGTTCTTTTACCGTATGGGCGTGCTGCCCCTAGTTAAAATATTATACTCATATTTCTAGGAATACAGGACTATTGCAGTTCTTAAAGCATAGACAGACAAAATGAGAGCATTTTGCTTATTTTTTTAAGGGGGATGGACGTTAAAATAGATATTTAGCCATAACACTACAATATATTCCCCACAAATCAAAGTCCAACATTTTCTTTATTTAGTTTTAATCAGGAAACAAAAAACAGGAGTAAAAATAATAATCTATTGCTCCTAAAACAGTAACAGTTATAATATTCATCTAGCATTGCATATAGTATTTTTACAACTGCAAGCACTGCTGGAAATGTTGCCTCACACACTCAGTTAGGTATGCTTATGTCCACATCACTATCCAGCAACATTTGTCACCAACAAATGGACACAGCTGGAATGAAGACAGAAACAGCTGCTAACATTTTTCCATCCTTTTTTCCTAGAATTCTATGATTTCTTCCAAAATCATGCTCACATTCCCACTGCTACCTGTTTTTGTAATTACAGTGGGGCCAGTGAGAGCCAGAGATTTTCCTTGTTTGAGGTGACCAAATACTTATTTTCCACCCTGATTTACGAATAAATTCTTTACAAATCCTACCATGTGGATTCATGGATTTTTTTTTCACATTCTGTCTCTCACAGTTGAAGTGTACCTCTGGTGCAAATTACTGACCTCTGTCATCATTTTAGGTGGGGGAACTTGCACAATCGGTGGCTGACTAAATACTTTTTTGCCCCACTGTATATGCTTTGTTCAATTGTCACCATGTAATGTATTATGATAAAGTCAGGCACAGGCTGTTTGCAGAAGTGGTTAAAGGATAGGTTAACAAATCGTTAGAAGTACCGAACAAAGTGATGGTAATTTATATGAGAATACTTTTACAGATATATGCTGATTAATGATTAATTGATTATCTGCCATTACTACCTCCTGCCATGCAGATGAAAAACAAAACACTTTCTGTGTGATAACTGAAAGTGTTTTGTAATAACTGTCTTTTTTTGTACCTGATTTTCACTTACAGCACAGAGGCATATCTGACTGGAAGAACGCTGTGTACAGTGGTTGTGTGACTGGAGGAGCTATTGGCTTTTGCGGTATGTAACTTACTTTATTAACTTACATTACAGCAAATTTATGCATTTTGTCCACGTGTTTATTTTTCTGTTTTGCAGCTGGTCTGAAGGCTGGTGTTTATTCTCTGCTGCAATTAAACATGACTTGCAGTGAAGCTCTATGGAGTGGCTCGATGGACAAAAACATAAATATTACACATGTGGCCCAGAGAAAGAAGACTCGCGTTGTGAGTTTGCTAACCCTGATGTTTCCCTGCACATCAAGGATTGCTGTTAAAGCAGAATTGAAGTGTACTGTTCAAACACAGGGATTTTAAGTGGCACCATAGTGGGTTAAAACAAACAAACAAACATAAAAAAAAGACATGTCGGTTTTTCCTGTGACTTTCATATTGTGGACAGTTAGAGCAAGGAATGCCAATTTCTCATGGTGAATCTTCAAAGACAGAGCAGAGTGGGTCTGCTTCAGTGGCGCACTGATCAGGTAATGAAAGCTGAACTTGTGTGAATTTCACTCTGGGTCAAAACTCAGATGAGCAATGTTCTGCCTGTAAAACATTGGTTTGATGTGTAAGTAACTAATCCACACCAGGATTATTTATAATAAAATAATTTTTTTTAAAATTGTGGATTTACTACTTTTCCTTGATTATTAAAGGACTACAACACCCAAACTAGTCATTACCTTTGCTTTAATTTTTCCTTTTTTTTATTATAGCGAAAGTAGTCTTCAGGAAAAGTTCTCCAGGCTTCTTGAAGGACATTCAATTCAATTCAATTCAATTCAATTTTATTTATATTGCACCAAATCACAACAACAGTCGCCTCACAGAGCTTTATATTGTACAGTAGATCGTACAATAATAGATACAGAGAAAAACCCAACAATCAACAATATGACCCCCTATGAGCAAGCACTTTGGCAACAGTGGGAAGGAAAAACTCCCTTTTAACAGGAAGAAACCTCCGGCAGAACCAGGCTCAGGGAGGGGCGGTCATCTGCTGCGACCGGTTGGGGTGAGACGGAAGACAGGATAAAGACATGCATTCAAAGCTCTTCTTTGGATGTTGGCTGCCTTTCCTTCCCTTCTCTGTCAAGATGATCCCACTATTCACTAATGTTGAGGTCCAGGGTTTGGGGAGGCCAATACACAACTGATAGCATTCCATAATGTGTTTTTCTATTTGAAGATGGTGGTGTTGTAAATGCTATTGTATAATTACGTTAGCACAATGGTGATAGGAAGTAGGGGTGGGTTTTAATAATCGATTCATCGATTAAAATCGATTCTGGATTGGATAACGTGACATTGATTCATTAAAATCCTGAATCGATTTTTTTATATAAATGTATTTTGCCCAAAATTCCAGAATCTCAGGTGAAACGTCACAAAATTTTGACGACCACCAAACATTTAAAACAGTAAATGAGAGCAGGTACACGGCTTCTGCACAAAGACGTAAACACAAAGCGCGACCCGCAGATCAGAATCAGTGAGATGTGGCCTTTCTCACCCGACCGCACGGACACGGTCGGGGCTGAAAGCTGACAGCTCGCTGATTCTGATGTTTCGGCGGGTCCGCGCTTTGTGTTTACGTCTTTTTTGCACTGATTCTAAAGCTGTTAGTTTGATCTCTCTCCAAACAATATTGACCAAACCAGCAGCAGCAACCCTGTTCGAACATAAGAGTGTCCATAAGTGCACGTGGCACCAGGACGCTCTAGGCCGTAGAGTGATGTAGGACACATGTAGCTTTGGAAGATGGGTGCAACATTGACTGTCCAGCTCAGCTCAAAATTCAGTGTTTAGACATTTTCCTAGCTCTCCCATCTTCTTCTTCTTCATCCTCCTCCTCCCTTGGTCTCCTCCTCGAACCGCCTGGTACTGGGTTGGGGGGCAATAGCACAGGAGCATCCTGGCCATTGTCTCCATCGTCATCTGTGTCACTATCAGGAACACTTTCAGTGTCGCTCTCAGATCCCTCATCTTCCCACCACCTGATTTCATCAATAATTGGATCTTCTTCTGCTACATTATTGTACACGGGTTGTTCTATTTCTAGAGGTGGATTTCTTTCTGTGTAATCTCCTGCTCCCATCTCTGCTCTATTAATGACCAATGGTCGTTCTATCTGTTGGGGTGGATTTCTTTCTATGTTATCTCCTACTCCCATCTCTGCTCCATTAATGACCAAGGGTCCTGCTATTTCCTGGGGTGGATTTCTTTCAATGCCATCGCCTACTCCCATCTCTGCTCTAAAATTTTCCCAGGGTCCTGCTATTTCCTGGGGAGGATTTATTTCGATGCCTCCTACCGGAACATCAACTGCCTCCTCTTGTTGTGGCAGTTGATTATCAACTAAACCACGCAACTGATTGATTTCAATCCAGGGGAACATCCTGTCAACTGCTCTAAGATTTCCCTGTTGCAGCAGTGCCAAAAGCAGCTCATTGACTGCTAGTCCTACACCAACATGGTTTTGTTCACCATCGTCATGGTTTTGTGAGCCGTCTCCTCTATCCATTTTTTGAAAACAGTCTGCTTTAATAGACTGGAGGAAACTGGTCGGTACAGCTGTCAAACTTTAGCTGATTGGTACAGAACTTTTAAAATGTCCTTGAAAAAGAGTTTAAATCTCTTTAGGAAACTGTTTAAAAACACGAAGCAAATGTGAACTAATCGCAACTGATTGCTGTGAGGAACACTGCGAACTAACGGCTATTTAAGGACTTTCAGATCAAAGTCAAGATTTTGATTGGTTGTGCTTTGAGCTGACTTTTGTGACGTCATCGAATTTGGTTCATTGTGATGACGGTCAACGTTCTGCTGATGAAAAAATGTCGCCGGTGACTGAAACTTTTACAGGAGAAGCATTTCCCACAAAGCCTTGAATGAATTATAGTGACAGAAAGGGGCCACAAGATGACGCCATTTTTCACGTAGTAATTCGCGCCTCAGAGACGTCGTTATTTTTCAAAAAGAAAAAAGAAAAAGAAAGAAAGAAAGAAACAGCAACAACTACTAAACAGAATTTTTACACGTTCATTGCACATTTGTAGGAATGTTTAAATATTTACTTTTTATTAATTACTTTTCATTTTATCTTTATTTTTAAAATCACTGTGCACTGGCAGACCGGGGAGGTGGTCCCCATCTTTAAGAAGGGGGACCGGAGGGTGTGTTCCAACTAAAGGGGGATCACACTCCTCAGCCTCCCTGGGAAAGTCTATGCCAGGGTGCTGGAAAGGAGAGTTCGTCCGCTAGTAGAAACCCTGAAGACCAAACCGCTGTTGACTTAGCATGATCTGTTCTCGTACCTTGTCTGTAAAGTCAGCGCATACACGGCGCACCAGTTTCGCCGTCATAAATCTCTGGAGGCGCACATCCAATTCACCAAGGACTGGGTGCAATTGTGAGTACGCCGTCATTCAAACCAAATGAAGTCAGCTTGAGTACTACGAGTAAAATGCGTTTGATTTCCCTCCGAACATTCAGATTAGTGCAGCATAAATTCATTCATGAGGGGAAATTACAGTGAGAACGTGTGGAAGCTCTGTTAGATGGATGCCATAGTGAGTTCAGTGCACTGATGTGACATTGTCCTGAAGGATTTAGTTATTCTCTATGGTTAATGAAATTACACTAATTAATTCATATTTATTATAAATAATCCTAATTACACATCTTGCTTCCGTGTTTGTGTGCTGTGTCACTAAATACATTTTAGTGACACATTTTATTTTAGTTTTATACATTGATTAATGACCTGCAGAATCGCCTGCAGGTCCCTCTGTTGTCAGCATGAAGCTGTAAACATTCATTCTTTGAATCTCCACTGGAGAAAATCTACATGTATACAGAGGGAATGCAATCCACGCTTCCCGACACATGTTTCTACTGTATATCCTGACCATTTACTATTTCCTTCCCACCCATATCTGGTGTATTTGGAATAAAATATTCTCATCTACTTCATATTTCATTATATTTTTATTCTACTAAGTTTCTTCTCAGAATATGATAATATAAAAAAATTACTGAACATAAAATGATTTGTTTATTATAGTAAATTAATCTATTATAGTAGAATATAGTAAATGATAGTAAATTAAACTAATCTATAGATGCAGAAAAACTAGATCCTCAGTTACTGAAAAGGTTATCTAAGAAATCTAAGGTACTGGAGAAAGAGATTTCAGTTTCATTTTACTTAATGTATTTTATGAGTATCATTATTATGCTTTAACAGAGAAAGCACATTTAAAAGCACTAAAACTGAGCAACTCTGTCGCAAACGTTGAGCAATACACTCTCTGGATCATCTCGAAACCTGGGTTTGAATTAAAAGATCCCTGGGTAAGCTAATGGCTACCTTTACTGCAGACAGAGATAACACTTGCGTCCGTGTTGTCTATGTTTTTTGTGGCGTTCCTCAGGGCTCGGTTCGCTTTTATTTTCAGTGATATGCTGCTACTCAGCCAGTTCTTTTACCGTATGGGCGTGCTGCCCCTAGTTAAAATATTATACTCATATTTCTAGGAATACAGGACTATTGCAGTTCTTAAAGCATAGACAGACAAAATGAGAGCATTTTGCTTATTTTTTTAAGGGGGATGGACGTTAAAATAGATATTTAGCCATAACACTACAATATATTCCCCACAAATCAAAGTCCAACATTTTCTTTATTTAGTTTTAATCAGGAAACAAAAAACAGGAGTAAAAATAATAATCTATTGCTCCTAAAACAGTAACAGTTATAATATTCATCTAGCATTGCATATAGTATTTTTACAACTGCAAGCACTGCTGGAAATGTTGCCTCACACACTCAGTTAGGTATGCTTATGTCCACATCACTATCCAGCAACATTTGTCACCAACAAATGGACACAGCTGGAATGAAGACAGAAACAGCTGCTAACATTTTTCCATCCTTTTTTCCTAGAATTCTATGATTTCTTCCAAAATCATGCTCACATTCCCACTGCTACCTGTTTTTGTAATTACAGTGGGGCCAGTGAGAGCCAGAGATTTTCCTTGTTTGAGGTGACCAAATACTTATTTTCCACCCTGATTTACGAATAAATTCTTTACAAATCCTACCATGTGGATTCATGGATTTTTTTTTCACATTCTGTCTCTCACAGTTGAAGTGTACCTCTGGTGCAAATTACTGACCTCTGTCATCATTTTAGGTGGGGGAACTTGCACAATCGGTGGCTGACTAAATACTTTTTTGCCCCACTGTATATGCTTTGTTCAATTGTCACCATGTAATGTATTATGATAAAGTCAGGCACAGGCTGTTTGCAGAAGTGGTTAAAGGATAGGTTAACAAATCGTTAGAAGTACCGAACAAAGTGATGGTAATTTATATGAGAATACTTTTACAGATATATGCTGATTAATGATTAATTGATTATCTGCCATTACTACCTCCTGCCATGCAGATGAAAAACAAAACACTTTCTGTGTGATAACTGAAAGTGTTTTGTAATAATTGTCTTTTTTTGTACCTGATTTTCACTTACAGCACAGAGGCATATCTGACTGGAAGAACGCTGTGTACAGTGGTTGTGTGACTGGAGGAGCTATTGGCTTTTGCGGTATGTAACTTACTTTATTAACTTACATTACAGCAAATTTATGCATTTTGTCCACGTGTTTATTTTTCTGTTTTGCAGCTGGTCTGAAGGCTGGTGTTTATTCTCTGCTGCAATTAAACATGACTTGCAGTGAAGCTCTATGGAGTGGCTCGATGGACAAAAACATAAATATTACACATGTGGCCCAGAAAAAGAAGACTCGCGTTGTGAGTTTGCTAACCCTGATGTTTCCCTGCACATCAAGGATTGCTGTTAAAGCAGAATTGAAGTGTACTGTTCAAACACAGGGATTTTAAGTGGCACCATAGTGGGTTAAAACAAACAAACAAACAAACATAAAAAAAAGACATGTCGGTTTTTCCTGTGACTTTCATATTGTGGACAGTTAGAGCAAGGAATGCCAATTTCTCATGGTGAATCTTCAAAGACAGAGCAGAGTGGGTCTGCTTCAGTGGCGCACTGATCAGGTAATGAAAGCTGAACTTGTGTGAATTTCACTCTGGGTCAAAACTCAGATGAGCAATGTTCTGCCTGTAAAACATTGGTTTGATGTGTAAGTAACTAATCCACACCAGGATTATTTATAATAAAAGAATTTTTTTTTAAATTGTGGATTTACTACTTTTCCTTGATTATTAAAGGACTACAACACCCAAACTAGTCATTACCTTTGCTTTAATTTTTCCTTTTTTTTATTATAGCGAAAGTAGTCTTCAGGAAAAGTTCTCCAGGCTTCTTGAAGGACATTCAATTCAATTCAATTCAATTCAATTTTATTTATATTGCACCAAATCACAACAACAGTCGCCTCACAGAGCTTTATATTGTACAGTAGATCGTACAATAATAGATACAGAGAAAAACCCAACAATCAACAATATGACCCCCTATGAGCAAGCACTTTGGCGACAGTGGGAAGGAAAAACTCCCTTTTAACAGGAAGAAACCTCCGGCAGAACCAGGCTCAGGGAGGGGCGGTCATCTGCTGCGACCGGTTGGGGTGAGAAGGAAGACAGGATAAAGACATGCATTCAAAGCTCTTCTTTTGGATGTTGGCTGCCTTTCCTTCCCTTCTCTGTCAAGATGATCCCACTATTCACTAATGTTGAGGTCCAGGGTTTGGGGAGGCCAATACACAACTGATAGCATTCCATAATGTGTTTTTCTATTTGAAGATGGTGGTGTTGTAAATGCTATTGTATAATTACGTTAGCACAATGGTGATAGGAAGTAGGGGTGGGTTTTAATAATCGATTCATCGATTAAAATCGATTCTGGATTGGATAACGTGACATTGATTCATTAAAATCCTGAATCGATTTTTTTATATAAATGTATTTTGCCCAAAATTCCAGAATCTCAGGTGAAACGTCACAAAATTTTGACGACCACCAAACATTTAAAACAGTAAATGAGAGCAGGTACACGGCTTCTGCACAAAGACGTAAACACAAAGCGCGACCCGCAGATCAGAATCAGTGAGATGTGGCCTTTCTCACCCGACCGCACGGACACGGTCGGGGCTGAAAGCTGACAGCTCGCTGATTCTGATGTTTCGGCGGGTCCGCGCTTTGTGTTTACGTCTTTTTTGCACTGATTCTAAAGCTGTTAGTTTGATCTCTCTCCAAACAATATTGACCAAACCAGCAGCAGCAACCCTGTTCGAACATAAGAGTGTCCATAAGTGCACGTGGCACCAGGACGCTCTAGGCCGTAGAGTGATGTAGGACACATGTAGCTTTGGAAGATGGGTGCAACATTGACTGTCCAGCTCAGCTCAAAATTCAGTGTTTAGACATTTTCCTAGCTCTCCCATCTTCTTCTTCTTCTTCATCCTCCTCCTCCCTTGGTCTCCTCCTCGAACCGCCTGGTACTGGGTTGGGGGGCAATAGCACAGGAGCATCCTGGCCATTGTCTCCATCGTCATCTGTGTCACTATCAGGAACACTTTCAGTGTCGCTCTCAGATCCCTCATCTTCCCACCACCTGATTTCATCAATAATTGGATCTTCTTCTGCTACATTATTGTACACGGGTTGTTCTATTTCTAGAGGTGGATTTCTTTCTGTGTAATCTCCTGCTCCCATCTCTGCTCTATTAATGACCAATGGTCGTTCTATCTGTTGGGGTGGATTTCTTTCTATGTTATCTCCTACTCCCATCTCTGCTCCATTAATGACCAAGGGTCCTGCTATTTCCTGGGGTGGATTTCTTTCAATGCCATCGCCTACTCCCATCTCTGCTCTAAAATTTTCCCAGGGTCCTGCTATTTCCTGGGGAGGATTTATTTCGATGCCTCCTACCGGAACATCAACTGCCTCCTCTTGTTGTGGCAGTTGATTATCAACTAAACCACGCAACTGATTGATTTCAATCCAGGGGAACATCCTGTCAACTGCTCTAAGATTTCCCTGTTGCAGCAGTGCCAAAAGCAGCTCATTGACTGCTAGTCCTACACCAACATGGTTTTGTTCACCATCGTCATGGTTTTGTGAGCCGTCTCCTCTATCCATTTTTTGAAAACAGTCTGCTTTAATAGACTGGAGGAAACTGGTCGGTACAGCTGTCAAACTTTAGCTGATTGGTACAGAACTTTTAAAATGTCCTTGAAAAAGAGTTTAAATCTCTTTAGGAAACTGTTTAAAAACACGAAGCAAATGTGAACTAATCGCAACTGATTGCTGTGAGGAACACTGCGAACTAACGGCTATTTAAGGATTTTCAGATCAAAGTCAAGATTTTGATTGGTTGTGCTTTGAGCTGACTTTTGTGACGTCATCGAATTTGGTTCATTGTGATGACGGTCAACGTTCTGCTGATGAAAAAATGTCGCCGGTGACTGAAACTTTTACAGGAGAAGCATTTCCCACAAAGCCTTGAATTAATTATAGTGACAGAAAGGGGCCACAAGATGACGCCATTTTTCACGTAGTAATTCGCGCCTCAGAGACGTCGTTATTTTTCAAAAAGAAAAAAGAAAAAGAAAGAAAGAAAGAAACAGCAACAACTACTAAACAGAATTTTTACACGTTCATTGCACATTTGTAGGAATGTTTAAATATTTACTTTTTATTAATTACTTTTCATTTTATCTTTATTTTTAAAATCACTGTGCACTGGCAGACCGGGGAGGTGGTCCCCATCTTTAAGAAGGGGGACCGGAGGGTGTGTTCCAACTAAAGGGGGATCACACTCCTCAGCCTCCCTGGGAAAGTCTATGCCAGGGTGCTGGAAAGGAGAGTTCGTCCGCTAGTAGAAACCCTGAAGACCAAACCGCTGTTGACTTAGCATGATCTGTTCTCGTACCTTGTCTGTAAAGTCAGCGCATACACGGCGCACCAGTTTCGCCGTCATAAATCTCTGGAGGCGCACATCCAATTCACCAAGGACTGGGTGCAATTGTGAGTACGCCGTCATTCAAACCAAGTGAAGTCAGCTTGAGTACTACGAGTAAAATGCGTTTGATTTCCCTCCGAACATTCAGATTAGTGCAGCATAAATTCATTCATGAGGGGAAATTACAGTGAGAACATGTGGAAGCTCTGTTAGATGGATGCCATAGTGAGTTCAGTGCACTGATGTGACATTGTCCTGAAGGATTTAGTTATTCTCTATGGTTAATGAAATTACACTAATTAATTCATATTTATTATAAATAATCCTAATTACACATCTTGCTTCCGTGTTTGTGTGCTGTGTCACTAAATACATTTTAGTGACACATTTTATTTTAGTTTTATACATTGATTAATGACCTGCAGAATCGCCTGCAGGTCCCTCTGTTGTCAGCATGAAGCTGTAAACATTCATTCTTTGAATCTCCACTGGAGAAAATCTACATGTATACAGAGGGAATGCAATCCACGCTTCCCGACACATGTTTCTACTGTATATCCTGACCATTTACTATTTCCTTCCCACCCATATCTGGTGTATTTGGAATAAAATATTCTCATCTACTTCATATTTCATTATATTTTTATTCTACTAAGTTTCTTCTCAGAATATGATCATATAAAAAAATTACTGAACATAAAATGATTTGTTTATTATAGTAAATTAATCTATTATAGTAGAATATAGTAAATGATAGTAAATTAAACTAATCTATAGATGCAGAAAAACTAGATCCTCAGTTACTGAAAAGGTTATCTAAGAAATCTAAGGTACTGGAGAAAGAGATTTCAGTTTCATTTTACTTAATGTATTTTATGAGTATCATTATTATGCTTTAACAGAGAAAGCACATTTAAAAGCACTAAAACTGAGCAACTCTGTCGCAAACGTTGAGCAATACACTCTCTGGATCATCTCGAAACCTGAGTGTTGGAGCTATTTGTTCTTTATTTTTTATTATTTTGAAATTAGTTAAAGTTTGTTAGTTTATTTATATTTTGGGGTTTATTTGTCGGTTAATATTTTGTTTTAAATGATTTGTTTGTTTGTTGTTATTTTGTTAAATTAGTCAGTAAGAGCTGTAGGGCCATTTTGTTTCTATAAATAAAGAGACTGGTATAGGACCAGCATGCATTGGGGTGGGCCTATGGTTTTTTTTTTACCAGAGCAGGAGAAGCAGTAGGAAGGATCTTGTTATTGCTTGCCAAATGGATAAATAAACCAAAATCAAAACTCTCAACTAAAAGGTTTGGACAATGGACTTCTTTTGCCTGCGTACGAAATATTACCTCAGTGCAGCAGTGGCTTGTGGACTTTAAGTTGTGGGACGTTTGATCATGCAAAAGTAAAGGAATTGCCACTACACTGGGTTTGAATTAAAAGATCCCTGGGTAAGCTAATGGCTACCTTTTCTGCAGACAGAGATAACACTTGCGTCCGTGTTGTCTATGTTTTTTGTGGCGTTCCTCAGGGCTCGGTTCGCTTTTATTTTCAGTGATATGCTGCTACTCAGCCAGTTCTTTTACCGTATGGGCGTGCTGCCCCTAGTTAAAATATTATACTCATATTTCTAGGAATACAGGACTATTGCAGTTCTTAAAGCATAGACAGACAAAATGAGAGCATTTTGCTTATTTTTTTAAGGGGGATGGACGTTAAAATAGATATTTAGCCATAACACTACAATATATTCCCCACAAATCAAAGTCCAACATTTTCTTTATTTAGTTTTAATCAGGAAACAAAAAACAGGAGTAAAAATAATAATCTATTGCTCCTAAAACAGTAACAGTTATAATATTCATCTAGCATTGCATATAGTATTTTTACAACTGCAAGCACTGCTGGAAATGTTGCCTCACACACTCAGTTAGGTATGCTTATGTCCACATCACTATCCAGCAACATTTGTCACCAACAAATGGACACAGCTGGAATGAAGACAGAAACAGCTGCTAACATTTTTCCATCCTTTTTTCCTAGAATTCTATGATTTCTTCCAAAATCATGCTCACATTCCCACTGCTACCTGTTTTTGTAATTACAGTGGGGCAAAAAAGTATTTAGTCAGCCACCGATTGTGCAAGTTCCCCCACCTAAAATGATGACAGAGGTCAGTAATTTGCACCAGAGGTACACTTCAACTGTGAGAGACAGAATGTGAAAAAAAAAAAAATCCATGAATCCACATGGTAGGATTTGTAAAGAATTGATTCGTAAATTAGGGTGGAAAATAAGTATTTGGTCACCTCAAACAAGGAAAATCTCTGGCTCTCACAGACCTGTAATGTCTTCTGTAAGAAGCTTTTCTGTCCCCCACTCGTTACCTGTATGAATGGCACCTGTTTGAACTCATCATCTGTATAAAAGACACCTGTCCACAGCCTCAAACAGTCAGACTCCAAACTCCGCCATGGCCAAGACCAAAGAGCTTTCGAAGGACACCAGGAAAAGTATTGTAGACCTGCACCAGACTGGGAAGAGTGAATCTACAATAGGCAAGCAGCTTGGTGTGAAAAAATCAACTGTGGGAGCAATCATCAGAAAATGGAAGACATACAAGACCACTGATAATCTCCCTCGATCTGGGGCTCCACGCAAGATCTCATCCCGTGGGGTCAAAATGATCATGAGAACGGTGAGCAAAGATCCCAGAACCACACGGGGGGACCTGGTGAATGACCTGCAGAGAGCTGGGACCAAAGTAACAAAGGTCACCATCAGTAACACACTACAACGGCAGGGAATCAAATCCCGCAGTGCCAGACGTGTTCCGCTGCTGAAGCCAGTGCATGTCCAGGCCCGTCTGAAGTTTGCCAGAGAGCACATGGATGATACAGCAGAGGATTGGGAGAATGTCATGTGGTCAGATGAAACCAAAGTAGAACTTTTTGGTATAAACTCAACTCGTCGTGTTTGGAGGAAGAAGAATACTGAGTTGCATCCCAAGAACACCATACCTACTGTGAAGCATGGGGGTGGAAACATCATGCTATGGTGCTGTTTTTCTGCCAAGGGGACAGGACGACTGATCCGTGTTAAGGACAGAATGAATGGGGCCATGTATCGTGAGATTTTGAGCCAAAACCTCCTTCCATCAGTGAGAACTTTGAAGATGAAACGAGGCTGGGTCTTCCAACATGACAATGATCCAAAACACACCGCCCGGGCAACAAAGGAGTGGCTCCGTAAGAAGCATTTGAAAGTCCTGGAGTGGCCTAGCCAGTCTCCAGACCTCAACCCCATAGAAAATCTGTGGCGGGAGTTGAAAGTCCGTGTTGCTCGGCGACAGCCCCAAAACATCACTGCTCTCGAGAAGATCTGCATGGAGGAATGGGCCAAAATACCAGCTACTGTGTGTGCAAACCTGGTAAAGACCTATAGTAAACGTTTGACCTCTGTTATTGCCAACAAAGGTTATGTTACAAAGTATTGAGTTGTATTTTTGTTATTGACCAAATACTTATTTTCCACCCTGATTTACGAATCAATTCTTTACAAATCCTACCATGTGGATTCATGGATTTTTTTTTTCACATTCTGTCTCTCACAGTTGAAGTGTACCTCTGGTGCAAATTACTGACCTCTGTCATCATTTTAGGTGGGGGAACTTGCACAATCGGTGGCTGACTAAATACTTTTTTGCCCCACTGTATATGCTTTGTTCAATTGTCACCATGTAATGTATTATGATAAAGTCAGGCACAGGCTGTTTGCAGAAGTGGTTAAAGGATAGGTTAACAAATCGTTAGAAGTACCGAACAAAGTGATGGTAATTTATATGAGAATACTTTTACAGATATATGCTGATTAATGATTAATTGATTATCTGCCATTACTACCTCCTGCCATGCAGATGAAAAACAAAACACTTTCTGTGTGATAACTGAAAGTGTTTTGTAATAACTGTCTTTTTTTGTACCTGATTTTCACTTACAGCACAGAGGCATATCTGACTGGAAGAACGCTGTGTACAGTGGTTGTGTGACTGGAGGAGCTATTGGCTTTTGCGGTATGTAACTTACTTTATTAACTTACATTACAGCAAATTTATGCATTTTGTCCACGTGTTTATTTTTGTTTTGCAGCTGGTCTGAAGGCTGGTGTTTATTCTCTGCTGCAATTAAACATGACTTGCAGTGAAGCTCTATGGAGTGGCTCGATGGACAAAAACATAAATATTACACATGTGGCCCAGAGAAAGAAGACTCGCGTTGTGAGTTTGCTAACCCTGATGTTTCCCTGCACATCAAGGATTGCTGTTAAAGCAGAATTGAAGTGTACTGTTCAAACACAGGGATTTTAAGTGGCACCATAGTGGGTTAAAACAAACAAACAAACATAAAAAAAAGACATGTCGGTTTTTCCTGTGACTTTCATATTGTGGACAGTTAGAGCAAGGAATGCCAATTTCTCATGGTGAATCTTCAAAGACAGAGCAGAGTGGGTCTGCTTCAGTGGCGCACTGATCAGGTAATGAAAGCTGAACTTGTGTGAATTTCACTCTGGGTCAAAACTCAGATGAGCAATGTTCTGCCTGTAAAACATTGGTTTGATGTGTAAGTAACTAATCCACACCAGGATTATTTATAATAAAAGAATTTTTTTTTTAAATTGTGGATTTACTACTTTTCCTTGATTATTAAAGGACTACAACACCCAAACTAGTCATTACCTTTGCTTTAATTTTTCCTTTTTTTATTATAGCGAAAGTAGTCTTCAGGAAAAGTTCTCCAGGCTTCTTGAAGGACATTCAATTCAATTCAATTCAATTTTATTTATATTGCACCAAATCACAACAACAGTCGCCTCACAGAGCTTTATATTGTACAGTAGATCGTACAATAATAGATACAGAGAAAAACCCAACAATCAACAATATGACCCCCTATGAGCAAGCACTTTGGCAACAGTGGGAAGGAAAAACTCCCTTTTAACAGGAAGAAACCTCCGGCAGAACCAGGCTCAGGGAGGGGCGGTCATCTGCTGCGACCGGTTGGGGTGAGAAGGAAGACAGGATAAAGACATGCATTCAAAGCTCTTCTTTTGGATGTTGGCTGCCTTTCCTTCCCTTCTCTGTCAAGATGATCCCACTATTCACTAATGTTGAGGTCCAGGGTTTGGGGAGGCCAATACACAACTGATAGCGTTCCATAATGTGTTTTTCTATTTGAAGATGGTGGTGTTGTAAATGCTATTGTATAATTACGTTAGCACAATGGTGATAGGAAGTAGGGGTGGGTTTTAATAATCAATTCATCGATTAAAATCGATTCTGGATTGGATAACGTGACATTGATTCATTAAAATCCTGAATCGATTTTTTTATATAAATGTATTTTGCCCAAAATTCCAGAATCTCAGGTGAAACGTCACAAAATTTTGACGACCACCAAACATTTAAAACAGTAAATGAGAGCAGGAACACAGCTTCTGCACAAAGACGTAAACACAAAGCGGACCGCGGATCAGAATCAGTGAGATGTGGCCTTTCTCACCCGACCGCACGGACACGGTCGGGGCTGAAAGCTGACAGCTCGCTGATTCTGATGTTTCGGCGGGTCCGCGCTTTGTGTTTACGTCTTTTTTGCACTGATTCTAAAGCTGTTAGTTTGATCTCTCTCCAAACAATATTGACCAAACCAGCAGCAGCAACCCTGTTCGAACATAAGAGTGTCCATAAGTGCACGTGGCACCAGGACGCTCTAGGCCGTAGAGTGATGTAGGACACATGTAGCTTTGGAAGATGGGTGCAACATTGACTGTCCAGCTCAGCTCAAAATTCAGTGTTTAGACATTTTCCTAGCTCTCCCATCTTCTTCTTCTTCATCCTCCTCCTCCCTTGGTCTCCTCCTCGAACCGCCTGGTACTGGGTTGGGGGGCAATAGCACAGGAGCATCCTGGCCATTGTCTCCATCGTCATCTGTGTCACTATCAGGAACACTTTCAGTGTCGCTCTCAGATCCCTCATCTTCCCACCACCTGATTTCATCAATAATTGGATCTTCTTCTGCTCCATTATTGTACACGGGTTGTTCTATTTCTAGAGGTGGATTTCTTTCTGTGTAATCTCCTGCTCCCATCTCTGCTCTATTAATGACCAATGGTCGTTCTATCTGTTGGGGTGGATTTCTTTCTATGTTATCTCCTACTCCCATCTCTGCTCCATTAATGACCAAGGGTCCTGCTATTTCCTGGGGTGGATTTCTTTCAATGCCATCGCCTACTCCCATCTCTGCTCTAAAATTTTCCCAGGGTCCTGCTATTTCCTGGGGAGGATTTATTTCGATGCCTCCTACCGGAACATCAACTGCCTCCTCTTGTTGTGGCAGTTGATTATCAACTAAACCACGCAACTGATTGATTTCAATCCAGGGGAACATCCTGTCAACTGCTCTAAGATTTCCCTGTTGCAGCAGTGCCAAAAGCAGCTCATTGACTGCTAGTCCTACACCAACATGGTTTTGTTCACCATCGTCATGGTTTTGTGAGCCGTCTCCTCTATCCATTTTTTGAAAACAGTCTGCTTTAATAGACTGGAGGAAACTGGTCGGTACAGCTGTCAAACTTTAGCTGATTGGTACAGAACTTTTAAAATGTCCTTGAAAAAGAGTTTAAATCTCTTTAGGAAACTGTTTAAAAACACGAAGCAAATGTGAACTAATCGCAACTGATTGCTGTGAGGAACACTGCGAACTAACAGCTATTTAAGGATTTTCAGATCAAAGTCAAGATTTTGATTGGTTGTGCTTTGAGCTGACTTTTGTGACGTCATCGAATTTGGTTCATTGTGATGACGGTCAACATTCTGCTGATGAAAAAACTGTCGCCGGTGACTGAAACTTTTACAGGAGAAGCATTTCCCACAAAGCCTTGAATGAATTATAGTGACAGAAAGAAAGAAAGAAAGAAAGAAACAGCAACAACTACTAAACAGAATTTTTACACGTTCATTGCACATTTGTAGGAATGTTTAAATATTTACTTTTTATTAATTACTTTTCATTTTATCTTTATTTTTAAAATCACTGTGCACTGGCAGACCGGGGAGGTGGTCCCCATCTTTAAGAAGGGGGACCGGAGGGTGTGTTCCAACTAAAGGGGGATCACACTCCTCAGCCTCCCTGGGAAAGTCTATGCCAGGGTGCTGGAAAGGAGAGTTCGTCCGCTAGTAGAAACCCTGAAGACCAAACCGCTGTTGACTTAGCATGATCTGTTCTCGTGCCTTGTCTGTAAAGTCAGCGCATACACGGCGCACCAATTTCGCCGTTATAAATCTCTGGAGGCGCACATCCAATTCACCAAGGACTGGGTGCAATTGTGAGTACGCCGTCATTCAAACCAAGTGAAGTCAGCTTGAGTACTACGAGTAAAATGCGTTTGATTTCCCTCCGAACATTCAGATTAGTGCAGCATAAATTCATTCATGAGGGGAAATTACAGTGAGAACATGTGGAAGCTCTGTTAGATGGATGCCATAGTGAGTTCAGTGCACTGATGTGACATTGTCCTGAAGGATTTAGTTATTCTCTATGGTTAATGAAATTACACTAATTAATTCATATTTATTATAAATAATCCTAATTACACATCTTGCTTCCGTGTTTGTGTGCTGTGTCACTAAATACATTTTAGTGACACATTTTATTTTAGTTTTATACATTGATTAATGACCTGCAGAATCGCCTGCAGGTCCCTCTGTTGTCAGCATGAAGCTGTAAACATTCATTCTTTGAATCTCCACTGGAGAAAATCTACATGTATACAGAGGGAATGCAATCCACGCTTCCCGACACATGTTTCTACTGTATATCCTGACCATTTACTATTTCCTTCCCACCCATATCTGGTGTATTTGGAATAAAATATTCTCATCTACTTCATATTTCATTATATTTTTATTCTACTAAGTTTCTTCTCAGAATATGATCATATAAAAAAATTACTGAACATAAAATGATTTGTTTATTATAGTAAATTAATCTATTATAGTAGAATATAGTAAATGATAGTAAATTAAACTAATCTATAGATGCAGAAAAACTAGATCCTCAGTTACTGAAAAGGTTATCTAAGAAATCTAAGGTACTGGAGAAAGAGATTTCAGTTTCATTTTACTTAATGTATTTTATGAGTATCATTATTATGCTTTAACAGAGAAAGCACATTTAAAAGCACTAAAACTGAGCAACTCTGTCGCAAACGTTGAGCAATACACTCTCTGGATCATCTCGAAACCTGGGTTTGAATTAAAAGATCCCTGGGTAAGCTAATGGCTACCTTTTCTGCAGACAGAGATAACACTTGCGTCCGTGTTGTCTATGTTTTTTGTGGCGTTCCTCAGGGCTCGGTTCGCTTTTATTTTCAGTGATATGCTGCTACTCAGCCAGTTCTTTTACCGTATGGGCGTGCTGCCCCTAGTTAAAATATTATACTCATATTTCTAGGAATACAGGACTATTGCAGTTCTTAAAGCATAGACAGACAAAATGAGAGCATTTTGCTTATTTTTTTAAGGGGGATGGACGTTAAAATAGATATTTAGCCATAACACTACAATATATTCCCCACAAATCAAAGTCCAACATTTTCTTTATTTAGTTTTAATCAGGAAACAAAAAACAGGAGTAAAAATAATAATCTATTGCTCCTAAAACAGTAACAGTTATAATATTCATCTAGCATTGCATATAGTATTTTTACAACTGCAAGCACTGCTGGAAATGTTGCCTCACACACTCAGTTAGGTATGCTTATGTCCACATCACTATCCAGCAACATTTGTCACCAACAAATGGACACAGCTGGAATGAAGACAGAAACAGCTGCTAACATTTTTCCATCCTTTTTTCCTAGAATTCTATGATTTCTTCCAAAATCATGCTCACATTCCCACTGCTACCTGTTTTTGTAATTACAGTGGGGCCAGTGAGAGCCAGAGATTTTCCTTGTTTGAGGTGACCAAATACTTATTTTCCACCCTGATTTACGAATCAATTCTTTACAAATCCTACCATGTGGATTCATGGATTTTTTTTTCACATTCTGTCTCTCACAGTTGAAGTGTACCTCTGGTGCAAATTACTGACCTCTGTCATCATTTTAGGTGGGGGAACTTGCACAATCGGTGGCTGACTAAATACTTTTTTGCCCCACTGTATATGCTTTGTTCAATTGTCACCATGTAATGTATTATGATAAAGTCAGGCACAGGCTGTTTGCAGAAGTGGTTAAAGGATAGGTTAACAAATCGTTAGAAGTACCGAACAAAGTGATGGTAATTTATATGAGAATACTTTTACAGATATATGCTGATTAATGATTAATTGATTATCTGCCATTACTACCTCCTGCCATGCAGATGAAAAACAAAACACTTTCTGTGTGATAACTGAAAGTGTTTTGTAATAACTGTCTTTTTTTGTACCTGATTTTCACTTACAGCACAGAGGCATATCTGACTGGAAGAACGCTGTGTACAGTGGTTGTGTGACTGGAGGAGCTATTGGCTTTTGCGGTATGTAACTTACTTTATTAACTTACATTACAGCAAATTTATGCATTTTGTCCACGTGTTTATTTTTCTGTTTTGCAGCTGGTCTGAAGGCTGGTGTTTATTCTCTGCTGCAATTAAACATGACTTGCAGTGAAGCTCTATGGAGTGGCTCGATGGACAAAAACATAAATATTACACATGTGGCCCAGAGAAAGAAGACTCGCGTTGTGAGTTTGCTAACCCTGATGTTTCCCTGCACATCAAGGATTGCTGTTAAAGCAGAATTGAAGTGTACTGTTCAAACACAGGGATTTTAAGTGGCACCATAGTGGGTTAAAACAAACAAACAAACATAAAAAAAAAGACATGTCGGTTTTTCCTGTGACTTTCATATTGTGGACAGTTAGAGCAAGGAATGCCAATTTCTCATGGTGAATCTTCAAAGACAGAGCAGAGTGGGTCTGCTTCAGTGGCGCACTGATCAGGTAATGAAAGCTGAACTTGTGTGAATTTCACTCTGGGTCAAAACTCAGATGAGCAATGTTCTGCCTGTAAAACATTGGTTTGATGTGTAAGTAACTAATCCACACCAGGATTATTTATAATAAAAGAATTTTGTTTTAAATTGTGGATTTACTACTTTTCCTTGATTATTAAAGGACTACAACACCCAAACTAGTCATTACCTTTGCTTTAATTTTTCCTTTTTTTTATTATAGCGAAAGTAGTCTTCAGGAAAAGTTCTCCAGGCTTCTTGAAGGACATTCAATTCAATTCAATTCAATTCAATTCAATTCAATTCAATTCAATTTTATTTATATTGCACCAAATCACAACAACAGTCGCCTCACAGAGCTTTATATTGTACAGTAGATCGTACAATAATAGATACAGAGAAAAACCCAACAATCAACAATATGACCCCCTATGAGCAAGCACTTTGGCAACAGTGGGAAGGAAAAACTCCCTTTTAACAGGAAGAAACCTCCGGCAGAACCAGGCTCAGGGAGGGGCGGTCATCTGCTGCGACCGGTTGGGGTGAGAAGGAAGACAGGATAAAGACATGCATTCAAAGCTCTTCTTTGGATGTTGGCTGCCTTTCCTTCCCTTCTCTGTCAAGATGATCCCACTATTCACTAATGTTGAGGTCCAGGGTTTGGGGAGGCCAATACACAACTGATAGCATTCCATAATGTGTTTTTCTATTTGAAGATGGTGGTGTTGTAAATGCTATTGTATAATTACGTTAGCACAATGGTGATAGGAAGTAGGGGTGGGTTTTAATAATCGATTCATCGATTAAAATCGATTCTGGATTGGATAACGTGACATTGATTCAGTAAAATCCTGAATCGATTTTTTTATATAAATGTATTTTGCCCAAAATTCCAGAATCTCAGGTGAAACGTCACAAAATTTTGACGACCACCAAACATTTAAAACAGTAAATGAGAGCAGGTACACGGCTTCTGCACAAAGACGTAAACACAAAGCGCGACCCGCAGATCAGAATCAGTGAGATGTGGCCTTTCTCACCCGACCGCACGGACACGGTCGGGGCTGAAAGCTGACAGCTCGCTGATTCTGATGTTTCGGCGGGTCCGCGCTTTGTGTTTACGTCTTTTTTGCACTGATTCTAAAGCTGTTAGTTTGATCTCTCTCCAAACAATATTGACCAAACCAGCAGCAGCAACCCTGTTCGAACATAAGAGTGTCCATAAGTGCACGTGGCACCAGGACGCTCTAGGCCGTAGAGTGATGTAGGACACATGTAGCTTTGGAAGATGGGTGCAACATTGACTGTCCAGCTCAGCTCAAAATTCAGTGTTTAGACATTTTCCTAGCTCTCCCATCTTCTTCTTCTTCATCCTCCTCCTCCCTTGGTCTCCTCCTCGAACCGCCTGGTACTGGGTTGGGGGGCAATAGCACAGGAGCATCCTGGCCATTGTCTCCATCGTCATCTGTGTCACTATCAGGAACACTTTCAGTGTCGCTCTCAGATCCCTCATCTTCCCACCACCTGATTTCATCAATAATTGGATCTTCTTCTGCTACATTATTGTACACGGGTTGTTCTATTTCTAGAGGTGGATTTCTTTCTGTGTAATCTCCTGCTCCCATCTCTGCTCTATTAATGACCAATGGTCGTTCTATCTGTTGGGGTGGATTTCTTTCTATGTTATCTCCTACTCCCATCTCTGCTCCATTAATGACCAAGGGTCCTGCTATTTCCTGGGGTGGATTTCTTTCAATGCCATCGCCTACTCCCATCTCTGCTCTAAAATTTTCCCAGGGTCCTGCTATTTCCTGGGGAGGATTTATTTCGATGCCTCCTACCGGAACATCAACTGCCTCCTCTTGTTGTGGCAGTTGATTATCAACTAAACCACGCAACTGATTGATTTCAATCCAGGGGAACATCCTGTCAACTGCTCTAAGATTTCCCTGTTGCAGCAGTGCCAAAAGCAGCTCATTGACTGCTAGTCCTACACCAACATGGTTTTGTTCACCATCGTCATGGTTTTGTGAGCCGTCTCCTCTATCCATTTTTTGAAAACAGTCTGCTTTAATAGACTGGAGGAAACTGGTCGGTACAGCTGTCAAACTTTAGCTGATTGGTACAGAACTTTTAAAATGTCCTTGAAAAAGAGTTTAAATCTCTTTAGGAAACTGTTTAAAAACACGAAGCAAATGTGAACTAATCGCAACTGATTGATGTGAGGAACACTGCGAACTAACGGCTATTTAAGGATTTTCAGATCAAAGTCAAGATTTTGATTGGTTGTGCTTTGAGCTGACTTTTGTGACGTCATCGAATTTGGTTCATTGTGATGACGGTCAACGTTCTGCTGATGAAAAAATGTCGCCGGTGACTGAAACTTTTACAGGAGAAGCATTTCCCACAAAGCCTTGAATGAATTATAGTGACAGAAAGGGGCCACAAGATGACGCCATTTTTCACGTAGTAATTCGCGCCTCAGAGACGTCGTTATTTTTCAAAAAGAAAAAAGAAAAAGAAAGAAAGAAAGAAACAGCAACAACTACTAAACAGAATTTTTACACGTTCATTGCACATTTGTAGGAATGTTTAAATATTTACTTTTTATTAATTACTTTTCATTTTATCTTTATTTTTAAAATCACTGTGCACTGGCAAACCGGGGAGGTGGTCCCCATCTTTAAGAAGGGGGACCGGAGGGTGTGTTCCAACTAAAGGGGGATCACACTCCTCAGCCTCCCTGGGAAAGTCTATGCCAGGGTGCTGGAAAGGAGAGTTCGTCCGCTAGTAGAAACCCTGAAGACCAAACCGCTGTTGACTTAGCATGATCTGTTCTCGTACCTTGTCTGTAAAGTCAGCGCATACACGGCGCACCAGTTTCGCCGTCATAAATCTCTGGAGGCGCACATCCAATTCACCAAGGACTGGGTGCAATTGTGAGTACGCCGTCATTCAAACCAAATGAAGTCAGCTTGAGTACTACGAGTAAAATGCGTTTGATTTCCCTCCGAACATTCAGATTAGTGCAGCATAAATTCATTCATGAGGGGAAATTACAGTGAGAACGTGTGGAAGCTCTGTTAGATGGATGCCATAGTGAGTTCAGTGCACTGATGTGACATTGTCCTGAAGGATTTAGTTATTCTCTATGGTTAATGAAATTACACTAATTAATTCATATTTATTATAAATAATCCTAATTACACATCTTGCTTCCGTGTTTGTGTGCTGTGTCACTAAATACATTTTAGTGACACATTTTATTTTAGTTTTATACATTGATTAATGACCTGCAGAATCGCCTGCAGGTCCCTCTGTTGTCAGCATGAAGCTGTAAACATTCATTCTTTGAATCTCCACTGGAGAAAATCTACATGTATACAGAGGGAATGCAATCCACGCTTCCCGACACATGTTTCTACTGTATATCCTGACCATTTACTATTTCCTTCCCACCCATATCTGGTGTATTTGGAATAAAATATTCTCATCTACTTCATATTTCATTATATTTTTATTCTACTAAGTTTCTTCTCAGAATATGATCATATAAAAAAATTACTGAACATAAAATGATTTGTTTATTATAGTAAATTAATCTATTATAGTAGAATATAGTAAATGATAGTAAATTAAACTAATCTATAGATGCAGAAAAACTAGATCCTCAGTTACTGAAAAGGTTATCTAAGAAATCTAAGGTACTGGAGAAAGAGATTTCAGTTTCATTTTACTTAATGTATTTTATGAGTATCATTATTATGCTTTAACAGAGAAAGCACATTTAAAAGCACTAAAACTGAGCAACTCTGTCGCAAACGTTGAGCAATACACTCTCTGGATCATCTCGAAACCTGGGTTTGAATTAAAAGATCCCTGGGTAAGCTAATGGCTACCTTTTCTGCAGACAGAGATAACACTTGCGTCCGTGTTGTCTATGTTTTTTGTGGCGTTCCTCAGGGCTCGGTTCGCTTTTATTTTCAGTGATATGCTGCTACTCAGCCAGTTCTTTTACCGTATGGGCGTGCTGCCCCTAGTTAAAATATTATACTCATATTTCTAGGAATACAGGACTATTGCAGTTCTTAAAGCATAGACAGACAAAATGAGAGCATTTTGCTTATTTTTTTTAAGGGGGATGGACGTTAAAATAGATATTTAGCCATAACACTACAATATATTCCCCACAAATCAAAGTCCAACATTTTCTTTATTTAGTTTTAATCAGGAAACAAAAAACAGGAGTAAAAATAATAATCTATTGCTCCTAAAACAGTAACAGTTATAATATTCATCTAGCATTGCATATAGTATTTTTACAACTGCAAGCACTGCTGGAAATGTTGCCTCACACACTCAGTTAGGTATGCTTATGTCCACATCACTATCCAGCAACATTTGTCACCAACAAATGGACACAGCTGGAATGAAGACAGAAACAGCTGCTAACATTTTTCCATCCTTTTTTCCTAGAATTCTATGATTTCTTCCAAAATCATGCTCACATTCCCACTGCTACCTGTTTTTGTAATTACAGTGGGGCCAGTGAGAGCCAGAGATTTTCCTTGTTTGAGGTGACCAAATACTTATTTTCCACCCTGATTTACGAATAAATTCTTTACAAATCCTACCATGTGGATTCATGGATTTTTTTTTCACATTCTGTCTCTCACAGTTGAAGTGTACCTCTGGTGCAAATTACTGACCTCTGTCATCATTTTAGGTGGGGGAACTTGCACAATCGGTGGCTGACTAAATACTTTTTTGCCCCACTGTATATGCTTTGTTCAATTGTCACCATGTAATGTATTATGATAAAGTCAGGCACAGGCTGTTTGCAGAAGTGGTTAAAGGATAGGTTAACAAATCGTTAGAAGTACCGAACAAAGTGATGGTAATTTATATGAGAATACTTTTACAGATATATGCTGATTAATGATTAATTGATTATCTGCCATTACTACCTCCTGCCATGCAGATGAAAAACAAAACACTTTCTGTGTGATAACTGAAAGTGTTTTGTAATAATTGTCTTTTTTTGTACCTGATTTTCACTTACAGCACAGAGGCATATCTGACTGGAAGAACGCTGTGTACAGTGGTTGTGTGACTGGAGGAGCTATTGGCTTTTGCGGTATGTAACTTACTTTATTAACTTACATTACAGCAAATTTATGCATTTTGTCCACGTGTTTATTTTTCTGTTTTGCAGCTGGTCTGAAGGCTGGTGTTTATTCTCTGCTGCAATTAAACATGACTTGCAGTGAAGCTCTATGGAGTGGCTCGATGGACAAAAACATAAATATTACACATGTGGCCCAGAAAAAGAAGACTCGCGTTGTGAGTTTGCTAACCCTGATGTTTCCCTGCACATCAAGGATTGCTGTTAAAGCAGAATTGAAGTGTACTGTTCAAACACAGGGATTTTAAGTGGCACCATAGTGGGTTAAAACAAACAAACAAACAAACATAAAAAAAAGACATGTCGGTTTTTCCTGTGACTTTCATATTGTGGACAGTTAGAGCAAGGAATGCCAATTTCTCATGGTGAATCTTCAAAGACAGAGCAGAGTGGGTCTGCTTCAGTGGCGCACTGATCAGGTAATGAAAGCTGAACTTGTGTGAATTTCACTCTGGGTCAAAACTCAGATGAGCAATGTTCTGCCTGTAAAACATTGGTTTGATGTGTAAGTAACTAATCCACACCAGGATTATTTATAATAAAAGAATTTTTTTTTAAATTGTGGATTTACTACTTTTCCTTGATTATTAAAGGACTACAACACCCAAACTAGTCATTACCTTTGCTTTAATTTTTCCTTTTTTTTTATTATAGCGAAAGTAGTCTTCAGGAAAAGTTCTCCAGGCTTCTTGAAGGACATTCAATTCAATTCAATTCAATTCAATTCAATTTTATTTATATTGCACCAAATCACAACAACAGTCGCCTCACAGAGCTTTATATTGTACAGTAGATCGTACAATAATAGATACAGAGAAAAACCCAACAATCAACAATATGACCCCCTATGAGCAAGCACTTTGGCGACAGTGGGAAGGAAAAACTCCCTTTTAACAGGAAGAAACCTCCGGCAGAACCAGGCTCAGGGAGGGGCGGTCATCTGCTGCGACCGGTTGGGGTGAGAAGGAAGACAGGATAAAGACATGCATTCAAAGCTCTTCTTTTGGATGTTGGCTGCCTTTCCTTCCCTTCTCTGTCAAGATGATCCCACTATTCACTAATGTTGAGGTCCAGGGTTTGGGGAGGCCAATACACAACTGATAGCATTCCATAATGTGTTTTTCTATTTGAAGATGGTGGTGTTGTAAATGCTATTGTATAATTACGTTAGCACAATGGTGATAGGAAGTAGGGGTGGGTTTTAATAATCGATTCATCGATTAAAATCGATTCTGGATTGGATAACGTGACATTGATTCATTAAAATCCTGAATCGATTTTTTTATATAAATGTATTTTGCCCAAAATTCCAGAATCTCAGGTGAAACGTCACAAAATTTTGACGACCACCAAACATTTAAAACAGTAAATGAGAGCAGGTACACGGCTTCTGCACAAAGACGTAAACACAAAGCGCGACCCGCAGATCAGAATCAGTGAGATGTGGCCTTTCTCACCCGACCGCACGGACACGGTCGGGGCTGAAAGCTGACAGCTCGCTGATTCTGATGTTTCGGCGGGTCCGCGCTTTGTGTTTACGTCTTTTTTGCACTGATTCTAAAGCTGTTAGTTTGATCTCTCTCCAAACAATATTGACCAAACCAGCAGCAGCAACCCTGTTCGAACATAAGAGTGTCCATAAGTGCACGTGGCACCAGGACGC
Organism: Aulonocara stuartgranti; assembly: GCF_965226115.1. NCBI lineage: Eukaryota > Metazoa > Chordata > Actinopteri > Cichliformes > Cichlidae > Aulonocara > Aulonocara stuartgranti. Next base: position 31,357,459 of record NC_138946.1, read on the forward strand.
TCTAGGCCGTAGAGTGATGTAGGACACATGTAGCTTTGGAAGATGGGTGCAACATTGACTGTCCAGCTCAGCTCAAAATTCAGTGTTTAGACATTTTCCTAGCTCTCCCATCTTCTTCTTCTTCTTCATCCTCCTCCTCCCTTGGTCTCCTCCTCGAACCGCCTGGTACTGGGTTGGGGGGCAATAGCACAGGAGCATCCTGGCCATTGTCTCCATCGTCATCTGTGTCACTATCAGGAACACTTTCAGTGTCGCTCTCAGATCCCTCATCTTCCCACCACCTGATTTCATCAATAATTGGATCTTCTTCTGCTACATTATTGTACACGGGTTGTTCTATTTCTAGAGGTGGATTTCTTTCTGTGTAATCTCCTGCTCCCATCTCTGCTCTATTAATGACCAATGGTCGTTCTATCTGTTGGGGTGGATTTCTTTCTATGTTATCTCCTACTCCCATCTCTGCTCCATTAATGACCAAGGGTCCTGCTATTTCCTGGGGTGGATTTCTTTCAATGCCATCGCCTACTCCCATCTCTGCTCTAAAATTTTCCCAGGGTCCTGCTATTTCCTGGGGAGGATTTATTTCGATGCCTCCTACCGGAACATCAACTGCCTCCTCTTGTTGTGGCAGTTGATTATCAACTAAACCACGCAACTGATTGATTTCAATCCAGGGGAACATCCTGTCAACTGCTCTAAGATTTCCCTGTTGCAGCAGTGCCAAAAGCAGCTCATTGACTGCTAGTCCTACACCAACATGGTTTTGTTCACCATCGTCATGGTTTTGTGAGCCGTCTCCTCTATCCATTTTTTGAAAACAGTCTGCTTTAATAGACTGGAGGAAACTGGTCGGTACAGCTGTCAAACTTTAGCTGATTGGTACAGAACTTTTAAAATGTCCTTGAAAAAGAGTTTAAATCTCTTTAGGAAACTGTTTAAAAACACGAAGCAAATGTGAACTAATCGCAACTGATTGCTGTGAGGAACACTGCGAACTAACGGCTATTTAAGGATTTTCAGATCAAAGTCAAGATTTTGATTGGTTGTGCTTTGAGCTGACTTTTGTGACGTCATCGAATTTGGTTCATTGTGATGACGGTCAACGTTCTGCTGATGAAAAAATGTCGCCGGTGACTGAAACTTTTACAGGAGAAGCATTTCCCACAAAGCCTTGAATGAATTATAGTGACAGAAAGGGGCCACAAGATGACGCCATTTTTCACGTAGTAATTCGCGCCTCAGAGACGTCGTTATTTTTCAAAAAGAAAAAAGAAAAAGAAAGAAAGAAAGAAACAGCAACAACTACTAAACAGAATTTTTACACGTTCATTGCACATTTGTAGGAATGTTTAAATATTTACTTTTTATTAATTACTTTTCATTTTATCTTTATTTTTAAAATCACTGTGCACTGGCAGACCGGGGAGGTGGTCCCCATCTTTAAGAAGGGGGACCGGAGGGTGTGTTCCAACTAAAGGGGGATCACACTCCTCAGCCTCCCTGGGAAAGTCTATGCCAGGGTGCTGGAAAGGAGAGTTCGTCCGCTAGTAGAAACCCTGAAGACCAAACCGCTGTTGACTTAGCATGATCTGTTCTCGTACCTTGTCTGTAAAGTCAGCGCATACACGGCGCACCAGTTTCGCCGTCATAAATCTCTGGAGGCGCACATCCAATTCACCAAGGACTGGGTGCAATTGTGAGTACGCCGTCATTCAAACCAAGTGAAGTCAGCTTGAGTACTACGAGTAAAATGCGTTTGATTTCCCTCCGAACATTCAGATTAGTGCAGCATAAATTCATTCATGAGGGGAAATTACAGTGAGAACGTGTGGAAGCTCTGTTAGATGGATGCCATAGTGAGTTCAGTGCACTGATGTGACATTGTCCTGAAGGATTTAGTTATTCTCTATGGTTAATGAAATTACACTAATTAATTCATATTTATTATAAATAATCCTAATTACACATCTTGCTTCCGTGTTTGTGTGCTGTGTCACTAAATACATTTTAGTGACACATTTTATTTTAGTTTTATACATTGATTAATGACCTGCAGAATCGCCTGCAGGTCCCTCTGTTGTCAGCATGAAGCTGTAAACATTCATTCTTTGAATCTCCACTGGAGAAAATCTACATGTATACAGAGGGAATGCAATCCACGCTTCCCGACACATGTTTCTACTGTATATCCTGACCATTTACTATTTCCTTCCCACCCATATCTGGTGTATTTGGAATAAAATATTCTCATCTACTTCATATTTCATTATATTTTTATTCTACTAAGTTTCTTCTCAGAATATGATCATATAAAAAAATTACTGAACATAAAATGATTTGTTTATTATAGTAAATTAATCTATTATAGTAGAATATAGTAAATGATAGTAAATTAAACTAATCTATAGATGCAGAAAAACTAGATCCTCAGTTACTGAAAAGGTTATCTAAGAAAACTAAGGTACTGGAGAAAGAGATTTCAGTTTCATTTTACTTAATGTATTTTATGAGTATCATTATTATGCTTTAACAGAGAAAGCACATTTAAAAGCACTAAAACTGAGCAACTCTGTCGCAAACGTTGAGCAATACACTCTCTGGATCATCTCGAAACCTGGGTTTGAATTAAAAGATCCCTGGGTAAGCTAATGGCTACCTTTTCTGCAGACAGAGATAACACTTGCGTCCGTGTTGTCTATGTTTTTTGTGGCGTTCCTCAGGGCTCGGTTCGCTTTTATTTTCAGTGATATGCTGCTACTCAGCCAGTTCTTTTACCGTATGGGCGTGCTGCCCCTAGTTAAAATATTATACTCATATTTCTAGGAATACAGGACTATTGCAGTTCTTAAAGCATAGACAGACAAAATGAGAGCATTTTGCTTATTTTTTTAAGGGGGATGGACGTTAAAATAGATATTTAGCCATAACACTACAATATATTCCCCACAAATCAAAGTCCAACATTTTCTTTATTTAGTTTTAATCAGGAAACAAAAAACAGGAGTAAAAATAATAATCTATTGCTCCTAAAACAGTAACAGTTATAATATTCATCTAGCATTGCATATAGTATTTTTACAACTGCAAGCACTGCTGGAAATGTTGCCTCACACACTCAGTTAGGTATGCTTATGTCCACATCACTATCCAGCAACATTTGTCACCAACAAATGGACACAGCTGGAATGAAGACAGAAACAGCTGCTAACATTTTTCCATCCTTTTTTCCTAGAATTCTATGATTTCTTCCAAAATCATGCTCACATTCCCACTGCTACCTGTTTTTGTAATTACAGTGGGGCCAGTGAGAGCCAGAGATTTTCCTTGTTTGAGGTGACCAAATACTTATTTTCCACCCTGATTTACGAATAAATTCTTTACAAATCCTACCATGTGGATTCATGGATTTTTTTTTCACATTCTGTCTCTCACAGTTGAAGTGTACCTCTGGTGCAAATTACTGACCTCTGTCATCATTTTAGGTGGGGGAACTTGCACAATCGGTGGCTGACTAAATACTTTTTTGCCCCACTGTATATGCTTTGTTCAATTGTCACCATGTAATGTATTATGATAAAGTCAGGCACAGGCTGTTTGCAGAAGTGGTTAAAGGATAGGTTAACAAATCGTTAGAAGTACCGAACAAAGTGATGGTAATTTATATGAGAATACTTTTACAGATATATGCTGATTAATGATTAATTGATTATCTGCCATTACTACCTCCTGCCATGCAGATGAAAAACAAAACACTTTCTGTGTGATAACTGAAAGTGTTTTGTAATAACTGTCTTTTTTTGTACCTGATTTTCACTTACAGCACAGAGGCATATCTGACTGGAAGAACGCTGTGTACAGTGGTTGTGTGACTGGAGGAGCTATTGGCTTTTGCGGTATGTAACTTACTTTATTAACTTACATTACAGCAAATTTATGCATTTTGTCCACGTGTTTATTTTTCTGTTTTGCAGCTGGTCTGAAGGCTGGTGTTTATTCTCTGCTGCAATTAAACATGACTTGCAGTGAAGCTCTATGGAGTGGCTCGATGGACAAAAACATAAATATTACACATGTGGCCCAGAGAAAGAAGACTCGCGTTGTGAGTTTGCTAACCCTGATGTTTCCCTGCACATCAAGGATTGCTGTTAAAGCAGAATTGAAGTGTACTGTTCAAACACAGGGATTTTAAGTGGCACCATAGTGGGTTAAAACAAACAAACAAACATAAAAAAAAGACATGTCGGTTTTTCCTGTGACTTTCATATTGTGGACAGTTAGAGCAAGGAATGCCAATTTCTCATGGTGAATCTTCAAAGACAGAGCAGAGTGGGTCTGCTTCAGTGGCGCACTGATCAGGTAATGAAAGCTGAACTTGTGTGAATTTCACTCTGGGTCAAAACTCAGATGAGCAATGTTCTGCCTGTAAAACATTGGTTTGATGTGTAAGTAACTAATCCACACCAGGATTATTTATAATAAAAGAATTTTTTTTTAAATTGTGGATTTACTACTTTTCCTTGATTATTAAAGGACTACAACACCCAAACTAGTCATTACCTTTGCTTTAATTTTTCCTTTTTTTATTATAGCGATAGTCTTCAGGAAAAGTTCTCCAGGCTTCTTGAAGGAAATTCAATTCAATTCAATTCAATTCAATTCAATTCAATTTTATTTATATTGCACCAAATCACAACAACAGTCGCCTCACAGAGCTTTATATTGTACAGTAGATCGTACAATAATAGATACAGAGAAAAACCCAACAATCAACAATATGACCCCCTATGAGCAAGCACTTTGGCAACAGTGGGAAGGAAAAACTCCCTTTTAACAGGAAGAAACCTCCGGCAGAACCAGGCTCAGGGAGGGGCGGTCATCTGCTGCGACCGGTTGGGGTGAGAAGGAAGACAGGATAAAGACATGCATTCAAAGCTCTTCTTTTGGATGTTGGCTGCCTTTCCTTCCCTTCTCTGTCAAGATGATCCCACTATTCACTAATGTTGAGGTCCAGGGTTTGGGGAGGCCAATACACAACTGATAGCATTCCATAATGTGTTTTTCTATTTGAAGATGGTGGTGTTGTAAATGCTATTGTATAATTACGTTAGCACAATGGTGATAGGAAGTAGGGGTGGGTTTTAATAATCGATTCATCGATTAAAATCGATTCTGGATTGGATAACGTGACATTGATTCATTAAAATCCTGAATCGATTTTTTTATATAAATGTATTTTGCCCAAAATTCCAGAATCTCAGGTGAAACGTCACAAAATTTTGACGACCACCAAACATTTAAAACAGTAAATGAGAGCAGGTACACGGCTTCTGCACAAAGACGTAAACACAAAGCGCGACCCGCAGATCAGAATCAGTGAGATGTGGCCTTTCTCACCCGACCGCACGGACACGGTCGGGGCTGAAAGCTGACAGCTCGCTGATTCTGATGTTTCGGCGGGTCCGCGCTTTGTGTTTACGTCTTTTTTGCACTGATTCTAAAGCTGTTAGTTTGATCTCTCTCCAAACAATATTGACCAAACCAGCAGCAGCAACCCTGTTCGAACATAAGAGTGTCCATAAGTGCACGTGGCACCAGGACGCTCTAGGCCGTAGAGTGATGTAGGACACATGTAGCTTTGGAAGATGGGTGCAACATTGACTGTCCAGCTCAGCTCAAAATTCAGTGTTTAGACATTTTCCTAGCTCTCCCATCTTCTTCTTCTTCTTCATCCTCCTCCTCCCTTGGTCTCCTCCTCGAACCGCCTGGTACTGGGTTGGGGGGCAATAGCACAGGAGCATCCTGGCCATTGTCTCCATCGTCATCTGTGTCACTATCAGGAACACTTTCAGTGTCGCTCTCAGATCCCTCATCTTCCCACCACCTGATTTCATCAATAATTGGATCTTCTTCTGCTACATTATTGTACACGGGTTGTTCTATTTCTAGAGGTGGATTTCTTTCTGTGTAATCTCCTGCTCCCATCTCTGCTCTATTAATGACCAATGGTCGTTCTATCTGTTGGGGTGGATTTCTTTCTATGTTATCTCCTACTCCCATCTCTGCTCCATTAATGACCAAGGGTCCTGCTATTTCCTGGGGTGGATTTCTTTCAATGCCATCGCCTACTCCCATCTCTGCTCTAAAATTTTCCCAGGGTCCTGCTATTTCCTGGGGAGGATTTATTTCGATGCCTCCTACCGGAACATCAACTGCCTCCTCTTGTTGTGGCAGTTGATTATCAACTAAACCACGCAACTGATTGATTTCAATCCAGGGGAACATCCTGTCAACTGCTCTAAGATTTCCCTGTTGCAGCAGTGCCAAAAGCAGCTCATTGACTGCTAGTCCTACACCAACATGGTTTTGTTCACCATCGTCATGGTTTTGTGAGCCGTCTCCTCTATCCATTTTTTGAAAACAGTCTGCTTTAATAGACTGGAGGAAACTGGTCGGTACAGCTGTCAAACTTTAGCTGATTGGTACAGAACTTTTAAAATGTCCTTGAAAAAGAGTTTAAATCTCTTTAGGAAACTGTTTAAAAACACGAAGCAAATGTGAACTAATCGCAACTGATTGCTGTGAGGAACACTGCGAACTAACGGCTATTTAAGGACTTTCAGATCAAAGTCAAGATTTTGATTGGTTGTGCTTTGAGCTGACTTTTGTGACGTCATCGAATTTGGTTCATTGTGATGACGGTCAACGTTCTGCTGATGAAAAAATGTCGCCGGTGACTGAAACTTTTACAGGAGAAGCCTTGAATGAATTATAGTGACAGAAAGGGGCCACAAGATGACGCCATTTTTCACGTAGTAATTCGCGCCTCAGAGACGTCGTTATTTTTCAAAAAGAAAAAAGAAAAAGAAAGAAAGAAAGAAACAGCAACAACTACTAAACAGAATTTTTACACGTTCATTGCACATTTGTAGGAATGTTTAAATATTTACTTTTTATTAATTACTTTTCATTTTATCTTTATTTTTAAAATCACTGTGCACTGGCAGACCGGGGAGGTGGTCCCCATCTTTAAGAAGGGGGACCGGAGGGTGTGTTCCAACTAAAGGGGGATCACACTCCTCAGCCTCCCTGGGAAAGTCTATGCCAGGGTGCTGGAAAGGAGAGTTCGTCCGCTAGTAGAAACCCTGAAGACCAAACCGCTGTTGACTTAGCATGATCTGTTCTCGTACCTTGTCTGTAAAGTCAGCGCATACACGGCGCACCAGTTTCGCCGTCATAAATCTCTGGAGGCGCACATCCAATTCACCAAGGACTGGGTGCAATTGTGAGTACGCCGTCATTCAAACCAAGTGAAGTCAGCTTGAGTACTACGAGTAAAATGCGTTTGATTTCCCTCCGAACATTCAGATTAGTGCAGCATAAATTCATTCATGAGGGGAAATTACAGTGAGAACGTGTGGAAGCTCTGTTAGATGGATGCCATAGTGAGTTCAGTGCACTGATGTGACATTGTCCTGAAGGATTTAGTTACTCTCTATGGTTAATGAAATTACACTAATTAATTCATATTTATTATAAATAATCCTAATTACACATCTTGCTTCCGTGTTTGTGTGCTGTGTCACTAAATACATTTTAGTGACACATTTTATTTTAGTTTTATACATTGATTAATGACCTGCAGAATCGCCTGCAGGTCCCTCTGTTGTCAGCATGAAGCTGTAAACATTCATTCTTTGAATCTCCACTGGAGAAAATCTACATGTATACAGAGGGAATGCAATCCACGCTTCCCGACACATGTTTCTACTGTATATCCTGACCATTTACTATTTCCTTCCCACCCATATCTGGTGTATTTGGAATAAAATATTCTCATCTACTTCATATTTCATTATATTTTTATTCTACTAAGTTTCTTCTCAGAATATGATCATATAAAAAAATTACTGAACATAAAATGATTTGTTTATTATAGTAAATTAATCTATTATAGTAGAATATAGTAAATGATAGTAAATTAAACTAATCTATAGATGCAGAAAAACTAGATCCTCAGTTACTGAAAAGGTTATCTAAGAAATCTAAGGTACTGGAGAAAGAGATTTCAGTTTCATTTTACTTAATGTATTTTATGAGTATCATTATTATGCTTTAACAGAGAAAGCACATTTAAAAGCACTAAAACTGAGCAACTCTGTCGCAAACGTTGAGCAATACACTCTCTGGATCATCTCGAAACCTGGGTTTGAATTAAAAGATCCCTGGGTAAGCTAATGGCTACCTTTTCTGCAGACAGAGATAACACTTGCGTCCGTGTTGTCTATGTTTTTTGTGGCGTTCCTCAGGGCTCGGTTCGCTTTTATTTTCAGTGATATGCTGCTACTCAGCCAGTTCTTTTACCGTATGGGCGTGCTGCCCCTAGTTAAAATATTATACTCATATTTCTAGGAATACAGGACTATTGCAGTTCTTAAAGCATAGACAGACAAAATGAGAGCATTTTGCTTATTTTTTTAAGGGGGATGGACGTTAAAATAGATATTTAGCCATAACACTACAATATATTCCCCACAAATCAAAGTCCAACATTTTCTTTATTTAGTTTTAATCAGGAAACAAAAAACAGGAGTAAAAATAATAATCTATTGCTCCTAAAACAGTAACAGTTATAATATTCATCTAGCATTGCATATAGTATTTTTACAACTGCAAGCACTGCTGGAAATGTTGCCTCACACACTCAGTTAGGTATGCTTATGTCCACATCACTATCCAGCAACATTTGTCACCAACAAATGGACACAGCTGGAATGAAGACAGAAACAGCTGCTAACATTTTTCCATCCTTTTTTCCTAGAATTCTATGATTTCTTCCAAAATCATGCTCACATTCCCACTGCTACCTGTTTTTGTAATTACAGTGGGGCAAAAAAGTATTTAGTCAGCCACCGATTGTGCAAGTTCCCCCACCTAAAATGATGACAGAGGTCAGTAATTTGCACCAGAGGTACACTTCAACTGTGAGAGACAGAATGTGAAAAAAAAAATCCATGAATTCACATGGTAGGATTTGTAAAGAATTGATTCGTAAATTAGGGTGGAAAATAAGTATTTGGTCACCTCAAACAAGGAAAATCTCTGGCTCTCACAGACCTGTAACGTCTTCTGTAAGAAGCTTTTCTGTCCCCCACTCGTTACCTGTATGAATGGCACCTGTTTGAACTCATCATCTGTATAAAAGACACCTGTCCACAGCCTCAAACAGTCAGACTCCAAACTCCGCCATGGCCAAGACCAAAGAGCTTTCGAAGGACACCAGGAAAAGTATTGTAGACCTGCACCAGACTGGGAAGAGTGAATCTACAATAGGCAAGCAGCTTGGTGTGAAAAAATCAACTGTGGGAGCAATCATCAGAAAATGGAAGACATACAAGACCACTGATAATCTCCCTCGATCTGGGGCTCAACGCAAGATCTCATCCCGTGGGGTCAAAATGATCATGAGAACGGTGAGCAAAGATCCCAGAACCACACGGGGGGACCTGGTGAATGACCTGCAGAGAGCTGGGACCAAAGTAACAAAGGTCACCATCAGTAACACACTACAACGGCAGGGAATCAAATCCCGCAGTGCCAGACGTGTTCCGCTGCTGAAGCCAGTGCATGTCCAGGCCCATCTGAAGTTTGCCAGAGAGCACATGGATGATACAGCAGAGGATTGGGAGAATGTCATGTGGTCAGATGAAACCAAAGTAGAACTTTTTGGTATAAACTCAACTCGTCGTGTTTGGAGGAAGAAGAATACTGAGTTGCATCCCAAGAACACCATACCTACTGTAAAGCATGGGGGTGGAAACATCATGCTATGGTGCTGTTTTTCTGCCAAGGGGACAGGACGACTGATCCGTGTTAAGGACAGAATGAATGGGGCCATGTATCGTGAGATTTTGAGCCAAAACCTCCTTCCATCAGTGAGAACTTTGAAGATGAAACGAGGCTGGGTCTTCCAACATGACAATGATCCAAAACACACCGCCCGGGCAACAAAGGAGTGGCTCCGTAAGAAGCATTTGGGGGAACTTGCACAATCGGTGGCTGACTAAATACTTTTTTGCCCCACTGTATATGCTTTGTTCAATTGTCACCATGTAATGTATTATGATAAAGTCAGGCACAGGCTGTTTGCAGAAGTGGTTAAAGGATAGGTTAACAAATCGTTAGAAGTACCGAACAAAATGATGGTAATTTATATGAGAATACTTTTACAGATATATGCTGATTAATGATTAATTGATTATCTGCCATTACTACCTCCTGCCATGCAGATGAAAAACAAAACACTTTCTGTGTGATAACTGAAAGTGTTTTGTAATAACTGTCTTTTTTTGTACCTGATTTTCACTTACAGCACAGAGGCATATCTGACTGGAAGAACGCTGTGTACAGTGGTTGTGTGACTGGAGGAGCTATTGGCTTTTGCGGTATGTAACTTACTTTATTAACTTACATTACAGCAAATTTATGCATTTTGTCCACGTGTTTATTTTTCTGTTTTGCAGCTGGTCTGAAGGCTGGTGTTTATTCTCTGCTGCAATTAAACATGACTTGCAGTGAAGCTCTGTGGAGTGGCTCGATGGACAAAAACATAAATATTACACATGTGGCCCAGAGAAAGAAGACTCGCGTTGTGAGTTTGCTAACCCTGATGTTTCCCTGCACATCAAGGATTGCTGTTAAAGCAGAATTGAAGTGTACTGTTCAAACACAGGGATTTTAAGTGGCACCATAGTGGGTTAAAACAAACAAACATAAAAAAAAGACATGTCGGTTTTTCCTGTGACTTTCATATTGTGGACAGTTAGAGCAAGGAATGCCAATTTCTCATGGTGAATCTTCAAAGACAGAGCAGAGTGGGTCTGCTTCAGTGGCGCACTGATCAGGTAATGAAAGCTGAACTTGTGTGAATTTCACTCTGGGTCTGTAAAAACTCAGATGAGCAATGTTCTGCCTGTAAAACATTGGTTTGATGTGTAAGTAACTAATCCACACCAGGATTATTTATAATAAAAGAATTTTTTTTAAAATTGTGGATTTACTACTTTTCCTTGATTATTAAAGGACTACAACACCCAAACTAGTCATTACCTTTGCTTTAATTTTTCCTTTTTTTATTATAGCGATAGTCTTCAGGAAAAGTTCTCCAGGCTTCTTGAAGGACATTCAATTCAATTCAATTCAATTTTATTTATATTGCACCAAATCACAACAACAGTCGCCTCACAGAGCTTTATATTGTACAGTAGATCGTACAATAATAGATACAGAGAAAAACCCAACAATCAACAATATGACCCCCTATGAGCAAGCACTTTGGCAACAGTGGGAAGGAAAAACTCCCTTTTAACAGGAAGAAACCTCCGGCAGAACCAGGCTCAGGGAGGGGCGGTCATCTGCTGCGACCGGTTGGGGTGAGAAGGAAGACAGGATAAAGACATGCATTCAAAGCTCTTCTTTGGATGTTGGCTGCCTTTCCTTCCCTTCTCTGTCAAGATGATCCCACTATTCACTAATGTTGAGGTCCAGGGTTTGGGGAGGCCAATACACAACTGATAGCATTCCATAATGTGTTTTTCTATTTGAAGATGGTGGTGTTGTAAATGCTATTGTATAATTACGTTAGCACAATGGTGATAGGAAGTAGGGGTGGGTTTTAATAATCGATTCATCGATTAAAATCGATTCTGGATTGGATAACGTGACATTGATTCATTAAAATCCTGAATCGATTTTTTTATATAAATGTATTTTGCCCAAAATTCCAGAATCTCAGGTGAAACGTCACAAAATTTTGACGACCACCAAACATTTAAAACAGTAAATGAGAGCAGGAACACGGCTTCTGCACAAAGACGTAAACACAAAGCGGACCGCGGATCAGAATCAGTGAGATGTGGCCTTTCTCACCCGACCGCACGGACACGGTCGGGGCTGAAAGCTGACAGCTCGCTGATTCTGATGTTTCGGCGGGTCCGCGCTTTGTGTTTACGTCTTTTTTGCACTGATTCTAAAGCTGTTAGTTTGATCTCTCTCCAAACAATATTGACCAAACCAGCAGCAGCAACCCTGTTCGAACATAAGAGTGTCCATAAGTGCACGTGGCACCAGGACGCTCTAGGCCGTAGAGTGATGTAGGACACATGTAGCTTTGGAAGATGGGTGCAACACTGACTGTCCAGCTCAGCTCAAAATTCAGTGTTTAGACATTTTCCTAGCTCTCCCATCTTCTTCTTCTTCATCCTCCTCCTCCCTTGGTCGCCTCCTCGAACCGCCTGGTACTGGGTTGGGGGGCAATAGCACAGGAGCATCCTGGCCATTGTCTCCATCGTCATCTGTGTCACTATCAGGAACACTTTCAGTGTCGCTCTCAGATCCCTCATCTTCCCACCACCTGATTTCATCAATAATTGGATCTTCTTCTGCTACATTATTGTACACGGGTTGTTCTATTTCTAGAGGTGGATTTCTTTCTGTGTAATCTCCTGCTCCCATCTCTGCTCTATTAATGACCAATGGTCGTTCTATCTGTTGGGGTGGATTTCTTTCTATGTTATCTCCTACTCCCATCTCTGCTCCATTAATGACCAAGGGTCCTTCTATTTCCTGGGGTGGATTTCTTTCAATGCCACCGCCTACTCCCATCTCTGCTCTAAAATTTTCCCAGGGTCCTGCTATTTCCTGGGGAGGATTTATTTCGATGCCTCCTGCCGGAACATCAACTGCCTCCTCTTGTTGTGGCAGTTGATTATCAACTAAACCACGCAACTGATTGATTTCAATCCAGGGGAACATCCTGTCAACTGCTCTAAGATTTCCCTGTTGCAGCAGTGCCAAAAGCAGCTCATTGACTGCTAGTCCTACACCAACATGGTTTTGTTCACCATCGTCATGGTTTTGTGAGCCGTCTCCTCTATCCATTTTTTGAAAACAGTCTGCTTTAATAGACTGGAGGAAACTGGTCGGTACAGCTGTCAAACTTTAGCTGATTGGTACAGAACTTTTAAAATGTCCTTGAAAAAGAGTTTAAATCTCTTTAGGAAACTGTTTAAAAACACGAAGCAAATGTGAACTAATCGCAACTGATTGCTGTGAGGAACACTGCGAACTAACGGCTATTTAAGGATTTTCAGATCAAAGTCAAGATTTTGATTGGTTGTGCTTTGAGCTGACTTTTGTGACGTCATCGAATTTGGTTCATTGTGATGACGGTCAACGTTCTGCTGATGAAAAAATGTCGCCGGTGACTGAAACTTTTACAGGAGAAGCATTTCCCACAAAGCCTTGAATGAATTATAGTGACAGAAAGGGGCCACAAGATGACGCCATTTTTCACGTAGTAATTCGCGCCTCAGAGACGTCGTTATTTTTCAAAAAGAAAAAAGAAAAAGAAAGAAAGAAAGAAACAGCAACAACTACTAAACAGAATTTTTACACGTTCATTGCACATTTGTAGGAATGTTTAAATATTTACTTTTTATTAATTACTTTTCATTTTATCTTTATTTTTAAAATCACTGTGCACTGGCAGACCGGGGAGGTGGTCCCCATCTTTAAGAAGGGGGACCGGAGGGTGTGTTCCAACTAAAGGGGGATCACACTCCTCAGCCTCCCTGGGAAAGTCTATGCCAGGGTGCTGGAAAGGAGAGTTCGTCCGCTAGTAGAAACCCTGAAGACCAAACCGCTGTTGACTTAGCATGATCTGTTCTCGTACCTTGTCTGTAAAGTCAGCGCATACACGGCGCACCAGTTTCGCCGTCATAAATCTCTGGAGGCGCACATCCAATTCACCAAGGACTGGGTGCAATTGTGAGTACGCCGTCATTCAAACCAAGTGAAGTCAGCTTGAGTACTACGAGTAAAATGCGTTTGATTTCCCTCCGAACATTCAGATTAGTGCAGCATAAATTCATTCATGAGGGGAAATTACAGTGAGAACATGTGGAAGCTCTGTTAGATGGATGCCATAGTGAGTTCAGTGCACTGATGTGACATTGTCCTGAAGGATTTAGTTACTCTCTATGGTTAATGAAATTACACTAATTAATTCATATTTATTATAAATAATCCTAATTACACATCTTGCTTCCGTGTTTGTGTGCTGTGTCACTAAATACATTTTAGTGACACATTTTATTTTAGTTTTATACATTGATTAATGACCTGCAGAATCGCCTGCAGGTCCCTCTGTTGTCAGCATGAAGCTGTAAACATTCATTCTTTGAATCTCCACTGGAGAAAATCTACATGTATACAGAGGGAATGCAATCCACGCTTCCCGACACATGTTTCTACTGTATATCCTGACCATTTACTATTTCCTTCCCACCCATATCTGGTGTATTTGGAATAAAATATTCTCATCTACTTCATATTTCATTATATTTTTATTCTACTAAGTTTCTTCTCAGAATATGATAATATAAAAAAATTACTGAACATAAAATGATTTGTTTATTATAGTAAATTAATCTATTATAGTAGAATATAGTAAATGATAGTAAATTAAACTAATCTATAGATGCAGAAAAACTAGATCCTCAGTTACTGAAAAGGTTATCTAAGAAATCTAAGGTACTGGAGAAAGAGATTTCAGTTTCATTTTACTTAATGTATTTTATGAGTATCATTATTATGCTTTAACAGAGAAAGCACATTTAAAAGCACTAAAACTGAGCAACTCTGTCGCAAACGTTGAGCAATACACTCTCTGGATCATCTCGAAACCTGGGTTTGAATTAAAAGATCCCTGGGTAAGCTAATGGCTACCTTTTCTGCAGACAGAGATAACACTTGCGTCCGTGTTGTCTATGTTTTTTGTGGCGTTCCTCAGGGCTCGGTTCGCTTTTATTTTCAGTGATATGCTGCTACTCAGCCAGTTCTTTTACCGTATGGGCGTGCTGCCCCTAGTTAAAATATTATACTCATATTTCTAGGAATACAGGACTATTGCAGTTCTTAAAGCATAGACAGACAAAATGAGAGCATTTTGCTTATTTTTTTAAGGGGGATGGACGTTAAAATAGATATTTAGCCATAACACTACAATATATTCCCCACAAATCAAAGTCCAACATTTTCTTTATTTAGTTTTAATCAGGAAACAAAAAACAGGAGTAAAAATAATAATCTATTGCTCCTAAAACAGTAACAGTTATAATATTCATCTAGCATTGCATATAGTATTTTTACAACTGCAAGCACTGCTGGAAATGTTGCCTCACACACTCAGTTAGGTATGCTTATGTCCACATCACTATCCAGCAACATTTGTCACCAACAAATGGACACAGCTGGAATGAAGACAGAAACAGCTGCTAACATTTTTCCATCCTTTTTTCCTAGAATTCTATGATTTCTTCCAAAATCATGCTCACATTCCCACTGCTACCTGTTTTTGTAATTACAGTATAGGCTTTGTTCAATTGTCACCATGTAATGTATTATGATAAAGTCAGGCACAGGCTGTTTGCAGAAGTGGTTAAAGGATAGGTTAACAAATCGTTAGAAGTACCGAACAAAGTGATGGTAATTTATATGAGAATACTTTTACAGATATATGCTGATTAATGATTAATTGATTATCTGCCATTACTACCTCCTGCCATGCAGATGAAAAACAAAACACTTTCTGTGTGATAACTGAAAGTGTTTTGTAATAACTGTCTTTTTTTGTACCTGATTTTCACTTACAGCACAGAGGCATATCTGACTGGAAGAACGCTGTGTACAGTGGTTGTGTGACTGGAGGAGCTATTGGCTTTTGCGGTATGTAACTTACTTTATTAACTTACATTACAGCAAATTTATGCATTTTGTCCACGTGTTTATTTTTCTGTTTTGCAGCTGGTCTGAAGGCTGGTGTTTATTCTCTGCTGCAATTAAACATGACTTGCAGTGAAGCTCTATGGAGTGGCTCGATGGACAAAAACATAAATATTACACATGTGGCCCAGAGAAAGAAGACTCGCGTTGTGAGTTTGCTAACCCTGATGTTTCCCTGCACATCAAGGATTGCTGTTAAAGCAGAATTGAAGTGTACTGTTCAAACACAGGGATTTTAAGTGGCACCATAGTGGGTTAAAACAAACAAACAAACATAAAAAAAAGACATGTCGGTTTTTCCTGTGACTTTCATATTGTGGACAGTTAGAGCAAGGAATGCCAATTTCTCATGGTGAATCTTCAAAGACAGAGCAGAGTGGGTCTGCTTCAGTGGCGCACTGATCAGGTAATGAAAGCTGAACTTGTGTGAATTTCACTCTGGGTCAAAACTCAGATGAGCAATGTTCTGCCTGTAAAACATTGGTTTGATGTGTAAGTAACTAATCCACACCAGGATTATTTATAATAAAAGAATTTTTTTTTAAATTGTGGATTTACTACTTTTCCTTGATTATTAAAGGACTACAACACCCAAACTAGTCATTACCTTTGCTTTAATTTTTCCTTTTTTTTATTATAGCGAAAGTAGTCTTCAGGAAAAGTTCTCCAGGCTTCTTGAAGGACATTCAATTCAATTCAATTCAATTCAATTCAATTCAATTTTATTTATATTGCACCAAATCACAACAACAGTCGCCTCACAGAGCTTTATATTGTACAGTAGATCGTACAATAATAGATACAGAGAAAAACCCAACAATCAACAATATGACCCCCTATGAGCAAGCACTTTGGCAACAGTGGGAAGGAAAAACTCCCTTTTAACAGGAAGAAACCTCCGGCAGAACCAGGCTCAGGGAGGGGCGGTCATCTGCTGCGACCGGTTGGGGTGAGAAGGAAGACAGGATAAAGACATGCATTCAAAGCTCTTCTTTGGATGTTGGCTGCCTTTCCTTCCCTTCTCTGTCAAGATGATCCCACTATTCACTAATGTTGAGGTCCAGGGTTTGGGGAGGCCAATACACAACTGATAGCATTCCATAATGTGTTTTTCTATTTGAAGATGGTGGTGTTGTAAATGCTATTGTATAATTACGTTAGCACAATGGTGATAGGAAGTAGGGGTGGGTTTTAATAATCGATTCATCGATTAAAATCGATTCTGGATTGGATAACGTGACATTGATTCATTAAAATCCTGAATCGATTTTTTTATATAAATGTATTTTGCCCAAAATTCCAGAATCTCAGGTGAAACGTCACAAAATTTTGACGACCACCAAACATTTAAAACAGTAAATGAGAGCAGGAACACGGCTTCTGCACAAAGACGTAAACACAAAGCGGACCGCGGATCAGAATCAGTGAGATGTGGCCTTTCTCACCCGACCGCACGGACACGGTCGGGGCTGAAAGCTGACAGCTCGCTGATTCTGATGTTTCGGCGGGTCCGCGCTTTGTGTTTACGTCTTTTTGCACTGATTCTAAAGCTGTTAGTTTGATCTCTCTCCAAACAATATTGACCAAACCAGCAGCAGCAACCCTGTTCGAACATAAGAGTGTCCATAAGTGCACGTGGCACCAGGACGCTCTAGGCCGTAGAGTGATGTAGGACACATGTAGCTTTGGAAGATGGGTGCAACACTGACTGTCCAGCTCAGCTCAAAATTCAGTGTTTAGACATTTTCCTAGCTCTCCCATCTTCTTCTTCTTCATCCTCCTCCTCCCTTGGTCTCCTCCTCGAACCGCCTGGTACTGGGTTGGGGGGCAATAGCACAGGAGCATCCTGGCCATTGTCTCCATCGTCATCTGTGTCACTATCAGGAACACTTTCAGTGTCGCTCTCAGATCCCTCATCTTCCCACCACCTGATTTCATCAATAATTGGATCTTCTTCTGCTACATTATTGTACACGGGTTGTTCTATTTCTAGAGGTGGATTTCTTTCTGTGTAATCTCCTGCTCCCATCTCTGCTCTATTAATGACCAATGGTCGTTCTATCTGTTGGGGTGGATTTCTTTCTATGTTATCTCCTACTCCCATCTCTGCTCCATTAATGACCAAGGGTCCTTCTATTTCCTGGGGTGGATTTCTTTCAATGCCATCGCCTACTCCCATCTCTGCTCTAAAATTTTCCCAGGGTCCTGCTATTTCCTGGGGAGGATTTATTTCGATGCCTCCTGCCGGAACATCAACTGCCTCCTCTTGTTGTGGCAGTTGATTATCAACTAAACCACGCAACTGATTGATTTCAATCCAGGGGAACATCCTGTCAACTGCTCTAAGATTTCCCTGTTGCAGCAGTGCCAAAAGCAGCTCATTGACTGCTAGTCCTACACCAACATGGTTTTGTTCACCATCGTCATGGTTTTGTGAGCCGTCTCCTCTATCCATTTTTTGAAAACAGTCTGCTTTAATAGACTGGAGGAAACTGGTCGGTACAGCTGTCAAACTTTAGCTGATTGGTACAGAACTTTTAAAATGTCCTTGAAAAAGAGTTTAAATCTCTTTAGGAAACTGTTTAAAAACACGAAGCAAATGTGAACTAATCGCAACTGATTGCTGTGAGGAACACTGCGAACTAACGGCTATTTAAGGATTTTCAGATCAAAGTCAAGATTTTGATTGGTTGTGCTTTGAGCTGACTTTTGTGACGTCATCGAATTTGGTTCATTGTGATGACGGTCAACGTTCTGCTGATGAAAAAATGTCGCCGGTGACTGAAACTTTTACAGGAGAAGCATTTCCCACAAAGCCTTGAATGAATTATAGTGACAGAAAGGGGCCACAAGATGACGCCATTTTTCACGTAGTAATTCGCGCCTCAGAGACGTCGTTATTTTTCAAAAAGAAAAAAGAAAAAGAAAGAAAGAAAGAAACAGCAACAACTACTAAACAGAATTTTTACACGTTCATTGCACATTTGTAGGAATGTTTAAATATTTACTTTTTATTAATTACTTTTCACTTTATCTTTATTTTTAAAATCACTGTGCACTGGCAGACCGGGGAGGTGGTCCCCATCTTTAAGAAGGGGGACCGGAGGGTGTGTTCCAACTAAAGGGGGATCACACTCCTCAGCCTCCCTGGGAAAGTCTATGCCAGGGTGCTGGAAAGGAGAGTTCGTCCGCTAGTAGAAACCCTGAAGACCAAACCGCTGTTGACTTAGCATGATCTGTTCTCGTACCTTGTCTGTAAAGTCAGCGCATACACGGCGCACCAGTTTCGCCGTTATAAATCTCTGGAGGCGCACATCCAATTCACCAAGGACTGGGTGCAATTGTGAGTACGCCGTCATTCAAACCAAGTGAAGTCAGCTTGAGTAAAATGCGTTTGATTTCCCTCCGAACATTCAGATTAGTGCAGCATAAATTCATTCATGAGGGGAAATTACAGTGAGAACGTGTGGAAGCTCTGTTAGATGGATGCCATAGTGAGTTCAGTGCACTGATGTGACATTGTCCTGAAGGATTTAGTTATTCTCTATGGTTAATGAAATTACACTAATTAATTCATATTTATTATAAATAATCCTAATTACACATCTTGCTTCCGTGTTTGTGTGCTGTGTCACTAAATACATTTTAGTGACACATTTTATTTTAGTTTTATACATTGATTAATGACCTGCAGAATCGCCTGCAGGTCCCTCTGTTGTCAGCATGAAGCTGTAAACATTCATTCTTTGAATCTCCACTGGAGAAAATCTACATGTATACAGAGGGAATGCAATCCACGCTTCCCGACACATGTTTCTACTGTATATCCTGACCATTTACTATTTCCTTCCCACCCATATCTGGTGTATCTGGAATAAAATATTCTCATCTACTTCATATTTCATTATATTTTTACTCTACTAAGTTTCTTCTCAGAATATGATAATATAAAAAAATTACTGAACATAAAATGATTTGTTTATTATAGTAAATTAATCTATTATAGTAGAATATAGTAAATGATAGTAAATTAAACTAATCTATAGATGCAGAAAAACTAGATCCTCAGTTACTGAAAAGGTTATCTAAGAAATCTAAGGTACTGGAGAAAGAGATTTCAGTTTCATTTTACTTAATGTATTTTATGAGTATCATTATTATGCTTTAACAGAGAAAGCACATTTAAAAGCACTAAAACTGAGCAACTCTGTCGCAAACGTTGAGCAATACACTCTCTGGATCATCTCGAAACCTGAGTGTTGGAGCTATTTGTTCTTTATTTTTTATTATTTTGAAATTAGTTAAAGTTTGTTAGTTTATTTATATTTTGGGGTTTATTTGTCGGTTAATATTTTGTTTTAAATGATTTGTTTGTTTGTTGTTATTTTGTTAAATTAGTCAGTAAGAGCTGTAGGGCCATTTTGTTTCTATAAATAAAGAGACTGGTATAGGACCAGCATGCATTGGGGTGGGCCTATGGTTTTTTACCAGAGCAGGAGAAGCAGTAGGAAGGATCTTGTTATTGCTTGCCAAATGGATAAATAAACCAAAATCAAAACTCT
The DNA here is from genome assembly GCF_965226115.1 of Aulonocara stuartgranti. Classification (NCBI taxonomy): domain Eukaryota; kingdom Metazoa; phylum Chordata; class Actinopteri; order Cichliformes; family Cichlidae; genus Aulonocara; species Aulonocara stuartgranti. The sequence continues at coordinate 31,377,861 of NC_138946.1, forward strand.
CAACTAAAAGGTTTGGACAATGGACTTCTTTTGCCTGCGTACGAAATATTACCTCAGTGCAGCAGTGGCTTGTGGACTTTAAGTTGTGGGACGTTTGATCATACAAAAGTAAAGGAATTGCCACTACACAAAGTAAAAAACCTTCCCGTGGACAAAGGAATAATTCTTCATTAATGGATATAAGGATTTCAAGGATCACCGTCGAACTCGAATAAAAGTTATTGGATCGTCTGGTGAGTAATCCAGACGGATTTGATGTTGAAGCCTGGATCAACATGTCACTCGTTCGTCAAAGCTGGTGAGTGATAATATTGTTTAAGCCGTAAAGGAAAACGGTGAAGCTATTGGAGTTTAAAGACATTATTTCACTACAAAGACTGAGTTTTGACGTACTATTGGTGCAAAATTGGATCGCTAATTGAAACATGCCAACGCCCTCTGTGGAAATGTTTGTTCGCTGCAAAAGGCAGGTAAATGGATGTCATGTTTGTACTTTAGGCTATGGATTCTCAGTGTGCTGTGCATCTTTATAAAGTTTGAAATAATCCAAGAAGACAATAAAAATGTCGGATATTAAGAGTAAACGAGAGGATGACACTGAGATGCAAGCAGAGAAAAGAAGTGTTAAATTTACGCCAAAAGGTTTGGATTTGTATATAAAGACATGCCAAGAAAAGCGCAGTTCAATGTGTAAGCAAGCATCTAAGTACATGGGGAAAATTTCCGCTTTAATGACCTCACATGAAAACGTTAAGGAAGTGTCTTCTGAATTTGGGAAGTTTATTAAATGCTATCAAGATGCAAACGCTTTGCAAGAATCCTTTTTAAGTTTGCCACTGCCAGAAGATGAAGTGAAAAGGCAAGTTGCACATTTTCAGTCGAAGGTGACAGCATTCTCTGTTTTTATGGACAAAGTAAAGGTTTGGTTGCAGGATATGGAACGCCAGGACTGCCATAATGAATTAATTAAATACACCATTAAATAATTAATTAAATGTGGCAATAATTAATTAAAATTGGAATTAATTAATTAAATAAATAGTTATGACACATGTAATTAATTAATTATTGACACATTTAATTAATTATTTATGTATTTCACATTTTAATTAATTATTGACACATTTAAGTAATTAATTATTGACACATTTAATTAATTATTTATGTATTTCACATTTTAATTAATTATTGACACATTTCATTAATTATTGACACATTTAATTAATTATTTAATGATATATTTATTTATTTCATTTTGGCAGTCCTGACGCCTGGCTCTCGTCATGAAATAATTTTATCTGTCAGCCTCACCCATCAAACTCAGGGGGCGGGGTTAACGCTGATCGAGTCAAAACCATTGCTTTGGCCTGGTGGCCATTGTTTCTAGCACACAACAACCGGCATGTTGAAACTAACAGAACTGAACTTTGAAAAACCCTGTTTGTGTGTCACCAAATACCGTTTTAATATTTTTTCTGGTCGGTTTGTCAAGATACAGCCTCTTTGCAAAAGTGTTTCGATGATTTCGGAGATGTCTGCCCAGTCTCACGGCAAAGCGTGGGATAGACCCGCTCGCCTCGCAAGCAATCCCACCGACAAAGCGCAGGCCCCGGTACACAGCTGTAGTAACCCCCGCTGACTTCTTTTACTGAGGTTATATTTATCGATGTTTTATTTCCTGATGTTCTTATGTGTCCTACGTGTTTCAGTCGCCAATTCTGAATTATAACTAACATTAAAAACATGTTTAAGGAGGAGAGAGAGCAAATAAATCTGTTTAACATCTGATCTTTGGGTTTTTGTTCAGTAATCAGCGTGACCTGTGTATAAACACATAAAAGAGATAACGTTGGTGTTTCCGTCATGTAGTAACTGCTGGCTTTAACTGTACAAAGGTTGTTCGACACTATGAAACACATACAGACTTCATGATGTTCGGCTAATATTTTTATTGTGAATATTAATCATGCTGACCTCGCTCTGTACACCACGCAGCGAGGTCAGCATATCCACGATATCCTCAGCTCCATGAGTTAACACAAAGTTTCCCAGCTGACTATCTAACTGCCAACTATTCCAGAGACCTGAAAATATACAGCATAAAGAAAAGTGTAAGAGACTCAGCAGCAGATTAGAATAACAGTTATACATTTAATAAATCACGAATCCAAGAAACGAGCAAACCTGTTCCGACAATTTGAATTTGTATTCCCTCAGCTGCAGACTCGCTGCTGTTTAAATGTTTGAAAAGGAAGATTAGATATAAAAAACGTCAAACATAGACTCAGTCTGCCTTCACATTTGATATGAGGCCAGCACGTATAGTGGCCTCAGCAGGCTATTACTGAAATACACGTGCTATATCATAAACTATGATATAAACAGGGAGGTCCTATTAACATGTTTAGTTTTAAAGGACACCTTCCTGCCTTTAGTCTCATTCATGAGCAGTATTAGTTTTCTTCTAACATCCAGAAGTCTGCACGATGTGTTTCATAGTTTGTAACAAGCCTTTGACAGGTAAACATAACATGACCGAAAAAGCAAAAAAAAAAAAAAAGAGAGAGAGTGTTGACATAAGAAGAGAAAATTCTCTCAATTATGGAGACAGGCAAATGGTTCATTTATGTTTGATGTGTGTTTATTCCTCCCTAAATATCGTCGGTGAAGTTTGCCATGCACGTCAGATTTTCCTGCGCATTTTTATACCTCTGCCAACAGAGAGAGAAAAAAAATCACATTCTAACAGACAGCTGGTGCTTAGAATACAGTTGAATAACTATTAAAAAACAGATGATATTTAGATCATAGTTCAGTCTAACACATGTGCCAGTGAACCATTAAACGTCTGTGAAACTATGCAGTTATGAAACGTAACTTTAACCTCAGCCAAACCGATTTGCTCAGTTGTAAATAAAACAGCGAAGTAAACGTGACCCGACAGACAGAACCTGAGTGAATGAAGTCCAGCGTTTAACCACTGAGAGCTAAAACTCAGCTGAGGTTTGAAAGCTGTGTGCCGGTGATTGGACATCAGCCGCTGATAAAGCTGTTCGCCTATAAAGTGCTGTGGCATGAATAAGGCACGGCGGGACCACGGAGCGACGTTCAGAGCCAACTTTATTTGATTCACGTCACACCACACCACCACCAACCCCTGAGTCCGTGTTTTAACACGGCGGGCGTGATTGCGGATGCCGTGCAGGTGCGTCCGCACGGCCCCGCAGACCACGCCCCACCACATACCCCCATCGCCCGATTGAGGCCGGGGAGCAATCTGGCCGAACCTACTCCCCCCCCCCCCGCGAACTGGGGCGAGACTCGGCCCCTACACATCGGCGCCCCAGCCCCTGACCAAGCGACGGGGACGCGTCCGTTCTGGTGGCCGCCCGCGCATCCAGCGGCAACGGCGAAGCTGGTCCGGAGGTCGGCCGCGTAGCAAGCGGACACGGCCCCACAGGCATGGCCGTGCGCTCCTGCACACAGGCGGCTGGGCAGACGTCAGGCGCGTAGAATCGACTGGTGGCAGCGAGGCTGGACTAGCCAGCCCGCCGATCCCCGGCCTAGCGGGGCTGTCCCGCTCCTCTGCCTCCAACTCCGGCTGCACAGGCTGCCCTGGAGCAGGGACCTCCGTCTCCCCGCACAGCTGCTCCGCCACCGCCTCCGCCACTCCCGTTTGGAGCGGCTCCCCGCACTGCGCCTCCGCCCCCAGCAGGCACAGCCCCTCGCCCACCTCTGGGTGGAGCGACTCCTCTGCCTCCGGCCAGTGGCGTGTCTAGAAAATTTTTGTTGGGGGGGGCAGGTAGGGGCACAGATTTGGAGAAGGGTGGCAGATTTAATTGGCAGATAATGTTTAAAAAAAGAATTCTACCAACCATTAACCATAATTCAATAATCCTATAAACCTAATAACCAAATGCACTTTTAACTCTTATTAGAATGAGATTTTAACCACTACGGTGCAAAGTTTTTAGATACTGCGTTGATAAAGTACAAGAGATACAATCAGTGCTTTGTCAGTGTTTACTCAGCAATCAAGGACATCAATATTTGCATAGTATTTTTACTGACATATAGTGCACATATGTTTTGGGCAAAAACATTTTTGAAAATTAAAATACGAACATTTGTAACAAACAATTGACAAATTAGCCAATGCCAATGCAAAACTTTATCTGCCTGTTATAAAAAGAAGATAATCTTCTCACAAACTGGTGTTTGATTTTGAAACAGGAAAAAAGTGGGGAAACAAATGAAAAGACTAACATTTGAATAAAACCTGAAAGCAAGTAAATACTTTCTATGCTGCCTTATGGTAAACTTTGGTAATATTGATAAAGAACAACACTGGCTGATGATGAAATACAGTCAGCTGGCATGGTGACACTGCCAGTATTAACCTGCAGGGCTGGACTGGGACAAAAAAATTGGGCATTTTTACTACAGACCGACCCACCAGGTAGTAAAGCCATAAAGACTTTGAATGAAAACAAATGCTGTTGTGACAGTGATGTACAGTCTTGTTGGTATATGTATGATTTCTATACATTTTACGTCAGATAAAAACTTTGGTTGTAAGATTTAGATAATTATTTAATAAAAACTAGATATTTTAAATGAGAATAAGAAAGAAAAGTATTTCTTTGTGCCCACCTTTCCCTGTTAATGCCCTACCTGGCCCCCTGGCAAAACTTTGCTAGACCCGCCCCTGCACAGTTACCAGCTGTCAGCTACATAAAAAAGGATCCTGGTGTTATTTATCTCTCAGAAACAGTTGATAACTTCAACTCATTCATGTCACCTAAAAGGTAAACCTGTTTCTCCATCACCTGTTCAGCTCTGATGATTCAGTAAGGACATCTCCTGGTTTCATCTTCATGTTTCCCTCTCACCACATATCTAAACAGACATCATGACCAGCAGCTTTACAGCTGTGGCTCCAGCAAACATCAGCTGATACTAGAAATTAATATTAAATACATTCTAACAACAGCTGATCAAGCTTAAACGTGCTGCTGTTGTTTAGCGCAATATCTGCTGGTTTCCTCTTTCTGGCGCAAAGTGGGCGATAAACAAACAAGAGAGACGATCAGCTGATCATTGATCAGTTTCATGATTGAAGTAGCAACAGGAGAGGGAGGGGGAGAGAATGAGAGAAGAGGCAGCTGTGCAGCATAAAGACAGAATAAATCCAGTTTTGTGTCTTTTTTCCATTCTAGCTAAAGTCCGGGACAAACTGCGTCTCTTCTCAGCTCAATACGAAACGCGTAATATTTTCTCTGAATGAGGGACCATTCCATTTTTTTAAGGAGCCGTTGGCAACTCTACTAACCTTATGAATAAAATAAAGTTCACTATCAGTAACATCATAGCACCCACCCAGCTGTATAAAAACTCCGTCAAACTGGCTAGAACGCAGTATGAGTTATTGCAACTGACAGTAAAAAGTCAGCAACATGAAAATAAACTCCACCTAAACTTGGTTTATATCTGACCCAGATAGACTGCAGGTCATAACTTCTTACCTGAAGTTCAGTTCACCTGACACTCGGACTGGCGGCTGCTTCGGGTCTCTCCTCCTGCCTCCCCTTCCCTCATCCACCTGTTGCCTCTGTGGAAGCCCCGTCATAGCCACCACCAAACAACGGAGTTATTTCTACACATCGACCTGCATCTGGCCAATCCACCACCTCTCATTGTTCATGCCATTAAAAATAAATAAATAAATAAGTCACTGGGGATATGCCCGGTATGCCCGATGGCCAGTCCAGCTATGTTAACCTGCAACCAAATTTGCAGCTCCATACAGCAATGTTACGACTTAGATTATATCTTATAACTCATAACTCTTATGTTAGCTCCCCTCTGTAGCATACTGTCTGAAATATTCCACGGCTGCAATAATTCTTTAAGTGTTATTTTTTCCTTGGTATTCTAATTTCACCGAAGTTTACTAAACTCAACAAACTTGATATTACTTACCGGGACATTTATTCTGTCCTCATTTTCTTTCACCGAAAAATTGTTTCCTGCAGTGCCATCTTTCGCGCTTGGCTCTCCTACCTTTGCTAACGTGATGCGCATAGCGCAGAAGCGATGCTGCATTCACTTACACTCGGATATCTGAGCGTCACCGTGAAAACATAATCGGACATTTGATATTTGATTGAATTTTATTGTTTTGCCTTTGGGGTGGCACCTGGGGTGGCCAGTCTGGTTTGGGGGGTGGCCTGTGCCCCCCCAGGCCACCCCGCTGGACACGCCATTGCCTCCGGCAGGTGTAGACCCTCGCCCGCCTCGTCCTCGGCCTCCGATTGGAGCGGCTCCTCCACCGCTCCCGGCAGGAGCAGCCCTTCACCCGGCTGCTCCTCCTCCTCCGGCAGGCTCGGACCCCCGCGTGGCTCGTCCACCACCTCCGGCTGCCGAGGTGACCCACACGGCTCCTCCACCGCTTCACTGTCCTCGGGACACACTTGTGGGGGTGGCGCCCAGGCCCAGAGCAGCGCTGCCAGCTCTGCCATCTTCCCCAGGTGGCGTTCGCTCTCCTTCCGCAGCTCTTCCTGTTGGCGACGCACCTCCGCCGCCTGCTTCCGCTGGGTGGCCGCTATTTCGGCCACCCTCTCGGCCAGCTCTTTCCTTTCCTGGCTCTGGTAGGTACCCGCCATGCCGCCTCCTGGGTTTCGGCACCAATGTGGCATGACTAAGGCACGGCGGGACCACGGAGCGACGTTCAGAGCCAACTTTATTTGATTCACGTCACACCACACCACCACCAACCCCTGAGTCCCCGTGTTTTAACACGGCGGGCGTGATTGCGGATGCCGTCCACAAGTGCTCTGTAAGGAAACGAGCTCCAGCAGCTCTGCGCTCGGGGAAAACACTATATTTACTTATCTTGTGCAGAAAAATGCGCTGACATTGCGTTATATCGAGCACCGGCTGCCCAGTTAAACTGTGACTATCACCAGGTAACTAGGCGTGTTTCTTGAATTAGCAGCAGGTGTTAAACAGCTGACAGATGAGGAGGAGGATGCATGCAGGTAAACTGAGGGTCTGTTGAGCTGATCGCTGGTTTCGTGAGAAAAATGTCAGCTCGTTCTTTATGTTACAGAAGCACAGAGACACAAGACCAGGCGGAAAGAGACGATCGTTCGGTGAAAATGAGAATCTGCGAATGCAACATGTGGAACACGGAGAGTGGAATATGTAAACAAACCGGTTAACGTAACCCCTGGGTGCACTCTGCATGCTAACTGTTAGCAGAGCTAGTGAAATCTCTGAAAACATCTGAGCACTTTTGCAAACATGTTCTATGTTGACAACCTGACCAGACATACGGCGCGACATTCGCGGCTAAAACACTGTTAAAAGTGTAGCTGGTGACAGAAAAACGGGGTATTTTAAAACTACACCACCACCATTGCTGCCTGTGATTTGATCTGCATTCTGGGATAACTGGCTGCCCCAAGTCTACACAAGCAATCGATTTTCTAGGATCGACCTGTTTTGACTTACTTTGCACGGCAACCAATCAAATGTTAGAGAAGCTGCATGGGCAGCGTTAACCCCGCCCCCTGAGTTTGATGGGTGAGGCTGACAGATAAAATTATTTCATGACGAGAGCCAGGCGTCAGGACTGCCAAAATGAAATAAATAAATATATCATTAAATAATTAATTAAATGTGTCAATAATTAATGAAATGTGTCAATAATTAATTAAAATGTGAAATACATAAATAATTAATTAAATGTGTCAATAATTAATTAATTAAATGTGTCAATAATTAATTAAAATGTGAAATACATAAATAATTAATTAAATGTGTCAATAATTAATTAATTACATGTGTCATAACTATTTATTTAATTAATTAATTCCAATTTTAATTAATTATTGACACATTTAATTAATTATTTAATGGTGTATTTAATTAATTCATTATGGCAGTCCTGGCGTTCCATAGGAGGAGGCGGGCGAGCCGTATACTGAACAAAACAATACTGTTCGCAATGATAAAGCTGTTGAAAGTTTGGATGAAATAAAACCTGAAGACAGTGTCTCTAATATCTCAAGTGTAAAACCACCTTCAAAAACCTTGTCACAGCAAAGTCGAATTTCATCAACATCTTCCGCACGCATTAAAGCTGCGGCTGACAAGGCAGCGCTCATGGAGCGACTGGCTGCATTAAAGAAAAAACATTCTATCGAAGCGCAAGAGGAAAAACTGAGAAAAGAAAAGGAGAAACTGAGAAAAGAAAAGGAGACATTATCCTTGGAAACAGAGCTGGCAGCCACTAATGCAAAGCTTCGTGTCTTAAAAATAAATTCAGTTTGTAGCTCTGAGCATTGTGATGGAATGAACTCTTATTTTGAAAGAGGGCACGTACAAGAAGCGCCTAGTTTAAATCCTTGTGCCGATACATTTGTTCCAACATCAAGAGATTACTCTGGTATAAATTCTGCATCTGAATCACAAGTAATCGTACCTAGACAAAGTCAAACCCAACATCAGGTTGATGATTCAGCTCAAGTGACGCAGCAAACACAGCCTCAGTCTCCTACTTTGACTGGGAACTGCACGAAGGAGATTGTAAATATTCTGCAAAAACAAAATGACATCACTACTTTGCTTGTAAAACAAAACTTATCTTCTGTCCTCCCCGCCAGAAACATCCCTGTGTTTGATGGAGACCCTTTACAGTACAGATCATTTATGAATGCCTTTGAAAATGGAGTGGAAGCTAAAACTGATAACTGGAGCGACTGTTTGCATTTTCTAGAGCAGTTCACTAGGGGGCAGCCTAGAGATTTGGTGCATAGTTGTCAGCACTTACCACCTGAGCAGGGCTATTCCACAGCCAAAGATCTTCTTGAAGAACATTTTGGGAACGAAAATAAAATTGCCTCTGCATATATGGAGAGGATTGTGAGTTGGGTACCTATTAAAAGTGAGGATGTGAAAGGTCTACAGTCATTCTCTCTTTTTCTTCAAGGATGTTCGAATCTAATGCAGCAAGTTGTTTATATGAAGGAGTTGGATTTGCCCTCAAATATGAGAATGGTTGTTATGAAACTTCCATACAAATTGAGGGAAAAATGGAGAGTTGTTGCCTATGAACTGCAGGAACAAAATGGTTACAGAGCAGTATTCACTGATCTGGTTACCTTTATAATAAAACAGGTAAAAGTAGCATCAGATCCAGTGTTTGGCAACATCCAAGACTCACAATCTGGAAGCAGCTTTAAAGCTTCAAGTTCTACCAAGCAAAGGAGAAAAGGAAGTAGTTTTGCCACTAATGTCAGTACAGTGCCAGGAATCAAAGCTCAATCAACTGGAAGCAGAACAACTTCCGTTGTTCTGCGTAGTTGTTTGTTTTGTTCACACAGCAACCATTTACTAGAGAATTGTAAGCAGTTTAAAGCTAAAACGCATCAGGATAAGTTGACTTTTATCAAGGAAAGGGGAATTTGTTTTGGTTGTTTAAAAGTTGGTCACACAAGCAAAGACTGTAGGAGTCGTTTGGATTGCGACGTGTGTCACCAAAGGCACCCAGGGGTTCTTCATATAGAGCGAAAGGATCCAGGTGCGTCTTCGGAACAAACTCAACAGAGGACAAACTCTAATGTCAACTTTTCAACTGCAACCACTCAGACATGTGGGTATATTGGGGCTGGTCATGAAGTTGATGCAATTTTTTCTATAGTTCCAGTTCAAGTTAAGAGCCAAAAGAGCAATAAAATTGTGCAAACCTATGCGTTTTTGGATCCTGGAAGTTCAGGTACATTCTGTACAGAAACTCTGGCAAAAAGACTGAATGTAAAAGGTAAAAAGACCAATATCTTTTTGAGAACAATGAGTCAAGATAGGATTGTTAGTACACAAGTTCTGTCTGGTTTGGAAGTGTCTGGTTTGGAAGCAAATGATTTCATGCCATTGCCAGATGTTTTGACTCAAAAGACTATGCCAGTTTCTACAGTTAATATTCCCCAGCAAAGCGACATCGATCAGTGGCCTCATCTTAAACCTGTTAAACTGTACAACGTTAATGCAGATGTGGAGCTACTGATAGGCACTGATGCTTCCAATGTTTTGGAGCCATGGAAGGTGATAAACAGTGTGGGAGGTGGACCTTATGCTGTAAAAACAAAAGTTGGCTGGGTCATAAATGGTCCCCTGCGCACTGGAAGTAACAGTGGAAATAAAACCAACTGCACTGCTGTAACAGCCAATAGGATTTCTGTTGAGCGTCTTGAAGACATGTTGATTAAACAGTACAATCATGATTTTAATGAAAGATCATCAGAGGAGCAGACTGAAATGTCTAGAGAGGATCTGTGTTTCATGGATATTGTTAGTAGTTCAATAAAGCTTATTGGAAATCATTATCACATTGATTTGCCTTTCAGGAGAGAAGGTTCCAGTTTGCCAAATAACCTCTGTGTCGCGGAGCAGCGTCTCCAGAGTCTCAGACGGAGATTTGAAAAGGATACTCATTATAAGGATGAATACACTAAATGTGTAAACAACATGCTTGAACGAGGATATGCCGAGTTTGTGCCTGTAGATGAGTTGCACAAAGATGATGGAAAGGTGTGGTACATCCCTCATCATGGAGTGTATCATCCCACAAAGGGCAAATTAAGAGTTGTATTTGACTGTGGAACAACTTATAAAGGAGCATCATTGAACAGTCAGCTTCTACAGGGACCTGATCTCACAAACTCGCTGGTTGGGGTTCTGATCAGATTTAGACAAGAGCCTGTTGCATTAATGGCGGACATTGATTCCATGTTTCACCAAGTTCACGTCTCAGAAAAACATGTCAACTTTCTCCGTTTCCTGTGGTGGCAACATGGCAACACTTCAAGGTCTGCACAGGAATGCAGGATGAAAGTGCATTTGTTTGGAGCTGTATCTTCGCCAAGTTGTGCAAATTATGCTCTACAGAGAACTGCAGATGATAATGCACAACAGTTTCCAGCTGAAGTGGTTGATACAGTCAAAAGAAACTTTTATGTGGATGATTGTTTGAAATCTGTTGCTTCAGAAGAGGAGGCAGTGCACATGGTGAAGAGGCTGACAGATATCTGCGCTAAAGGAGGATTTAAGCTTTCAAAATGGATCAGCAACAGTCGCACAGTGCTCATGTCAATCCCAGAGGAAAGAAGAGCAAAGGAAATTAAGGATCTGGATTTGGACACAGATCAACTTCCAGTTGAGAGAGCACTGGGTTTACAGTGGTGCATAGTAACAGACAAGTTCCAGTTCAGAACCTCCCTGCAGGACCGTCCAACAACCAGAAGGGGAATTTTGTCTGTGGTCAGCTCACTGTATGATCCTTTGGGAATCTTGTCTCCCTTCAGTATGCCAGCTAAACTGTTGCTACAAGAGCTTTGCCGACAAAATTTGAAGTGGGATGAAGTTATTCCCCACTCTCTTTCCCAGCGGTGGCGTGATTGGCTGGAGGATCTCCAGCTGATTTCAAAGTTTAAAGTGGAACGTTGCATTAAACCAAATTGCTTTGGAAGACCAGATAGGGCACAACTTCATCATTTTTCTGATGCAAGTCAAGATGGGTATGGAACGGTGTCATATTTAAAGTTGGAAAAGAATAACGTCACGCATGTTGCTTTTATCCTGGGAAAGGCTAGAGTTGCTCCTCTCAAGCAAACTACAATTCCCAGGTTGGAATTGACGGCTGCAGTTCTTGCAGTTCGGGTGGACAGGCTTCTGCAAAAGGAGCTGCAAGTCAGGTTGGAAAAATCAGTTTTTTGGACTGATAGCACAACAGTACTGAAATACATCTCCAATGAAACCAGAAGATTCAATACTTTTGTTGCAAACAGAATTGCTGTTATTCGGGAAGCAACAGATGTGAATCAGTGGAGATACGTTTCTTCTAAGGAGAATCCTGCAGATGACGCATCCAGAGGTATGAGAGCTGGGGATCTCCTCAAATGTAGGAGATGGATAAAAGGGCCAGAATTTCTCTATGAGTCAGAAAAGGAATGGCCTAAACTGGATGTGGAGTACAGTGTAATTTCTGCAGATGACCCAGAGGTCAAAAGGGACCTGACAATGAATGCCATTGTGAGAGAATTACAAAATCCTACCAGCTATTTTATCCTCTACTTCTCGTCTTGGGCAAAACTTAAAATCTCTGTAGCCTGGCTTTTAAAGATGAAAGAGGTCTTGGTGTTGTTGGCACAGAAGAGGAAAGAGTTGCTTGCTGCAGGTTTGAATAAGAATGATCCGGAAGGTCAGAAAGAAGTGGAGATAAGAATGGAAAGATTTAAGACCACTTTGAAGAAAGGAAATCTCACTCCAGAAGACTTGGCAAAGGCAGAACAAGCTATTCTTCAATATGCACAACAACAGAAATTTACGACTGAAATGGCTTTAATCCGCAATGGCCTCAAAGGAGTCTCTAAGGGAAATTGTCTCTATAAACTTGATCCAGTGTTGGATGCAGGAATCCTCAGAGTGGGTGGCCGATTGAATAAAGCAGCCATGCCTATGGAATTAAAGCATCCTGTAATTTTGACAAAAGATATGCATGTGTCAACACTGATTTTACGCCATATCCATCAAAGGTTGGGACATGCAGGAAGAGCACACATGCTGTCAAAACTAAGACAAAATTACTGGATACTAAATGCAAATTCTGCTGCCAGGAAAATCATCTCTCGTTGTGTCACGTGTAGACGCAACAGAGGAAAGTTTGTTGAACAAAAGATGGCGGATCTGCCTGAAGAGAGAGTCCTGCCAGACATAGCCCCATTCACAAATGTTGGAGTGGACTATTTTGGACCTATAAGTGTTAAAAGAGGACGAAGTCTCCTTAAAAGGTATGGAGTTCTTTTTACTTGTTTCACCAGTCGTGCAGTACATCTGGAGATTGCATGTACACTTGATACAGACTCTTGTATAAATGCTGTGAGGAGGTTCATCTGTAGACGAGGCCCAGTTTCGACCATCAGATCTGATAATGCTACAAATTTTGTTGGGGCGAATCGAGAGTTGAAAGAAAGTTTGACTGAGCTGGACCATGCCAAAATTCAAAAGGCTTTTGTTCAGGATGGCATGAAATGGAACTTCAACATCCCAGCAGCTTCTCACCAAGGCGGTGTGTGGGAGCGTCTCATTCGTTCAGTAAAGAATATTTTAGCCTCAGTTCTTAAGGAGCAAGTTCTGGATGATGAAGGACTCCACACAGTCTTCTGTGAGGTTGAAGCTATAATGAACGACAGACCCATTACTAAAGTTTCAGATGACTCAAATGATCTTGAAGCACTGACACCCAATCACTTGTTGTTGCTGAAAAATAAACCAGTTTTTCCACCAGGACTGTTTCATCCAAGTGATTTGCATGTCAGGAAAAGGTGGAAACAGGTACAGTACATGGCAGAGTTGTTCTGGAAGAGATGGCTTTCTGAGTACCTACCTTTGATGCAAGAAAGACAAAAATGGATGAGGACTAAAAGATGTCTTATACCTGGAGATGTTGTTTTAATTGCAGACGCTACAGCTCCAAGAGGATCATGGATGATGGCGAAAGTCTTAAATGTAAACCAGGATGCAAAAGGCTTGGTGCGTTCTGTGAGACTACAAACAAGGACCAGTGTTTTGGAAAGGCCAGTGACAAAACTTATTTTGCTACTGGAAGCCTCATCGTGAAGAAAATCATCAATGAAAAGTAAGGATTTGTTTAAGGGAATAGCTCCTCCTTTTGGGACTTTAAAGTAATTGTGATAGTATGCACAATTAGGGGCCGGAGTGTTGGAGCTATTTGTTCTTTATTTTTTATTATTTTGAAATTAGTTAAAGTTTGTTAGTTTATTTATATTTTGGGGTTTATTTGTCGGTTAATATTTTGTTTTAAATGATTTGTTTGTTTGTTGTTATTTTGTTAAATTAGTCAGTAAGAGCTGTAGGGCCATTTTGTTTCTATAAATAAAGAGACTGGTATAGGACCAGCATGCATTGGGGTGGGCCTATGGTTTTTTTTTTACCAGAGCAGGAGAAGCAGTAGGAAGGATCTTGTTATTGCTTGCCAAATGGATAAATAAACCAAAATCAAAACTCTCAACTAAAAGGTTTGGACAATGGACTTCTTTTGCCTGCGTACGAAATATTACCTCAGTGCAGCAGTGGCTTGTGGACTTTAAGTTGTGGGACGTTTGATCATACAAAAGTAAAGGAATTGCCACTACACTGGGTTTGAATTAAAAGATCCCTGGGTAAGCTAATGGCTACCTTTTCTGCAGACAGAGATAACACTTGCGTCCGTGTTGTCTATGTTTTTTGTGGCGTTCCTCAGGGCTCGGTTCGCTTTTATTTTCAGTGATATGCTGCTACTCAGCCAGTTCTTTTACCGTATGGGCGTGCTGCCCCTAGTTAAAATATTATACTCATATTTCTAGGAATACAGGACTATTGCAGTTCTTAAAGCATAGACAGACAAAATGAGAGCATTTTGCTTATTTTTTTAAGGGGGATGGACGTTAAAATAGATATTTAGCCATAACACTACAATATATTCCCCACAAATCAAAGTCCAACATTTTCTTTATTTAGTTTTAATCAGGAAACAAAAAACAGGAGTAAAAATAATAATCTATTGCTCCTAAAACAGTAACAGTTATAATATTCATCTAGCATTGCATATAGTATTTTTACAACTGCAAGCACTGCTGGAAATGTTGCCTCACACACTCAGTTAGGTATGCTTATGTCCACATCACTATCCAGCAACATTTGTCACCAACAAATGGACACAGCTGGAATGAAGACAGAAACAGCTGCTAACATTTTTCCATCCTTTTTTCCTAGAATTCTATGATTTCTTCCAAAATCATGCTCACATTCCCACTGCTACCTGTTTTTGTAATTACAGTGGGGCCAGTGAGAGCCAGAGATTTTCCTTGTTTGAGGTGACCAAATACTTATTTTCCACCCTGATTTAAGAATAAATTCTTTACAAATCCTACCATGTGGATTCATGGATTTTTTTTTCACATTCTGTCTCTCACAGTTGAAGTGTACCTCTGGTGCAAATTACTGACCTCTGTCATCATTTTAGGTGGGGGAACTTGCACAATCGGTGGCTGACTAAATACTTTTTTGCCCCACTGTATATGCTTTGTTCAATTGTCACCATGTAATGTATTATGATAAAGTCAGGCACAGGCTGTTTGCAGAAGTGGTTAAAGGATAGGTTAACAAATCGTTAGAAGTACCGAACAAAGTGATGGTAATTTATATGAGAATACTTTTACAGATATATGCTGATTAATGATTAATTGATTATCTGCCATTACTACCTCCTGCCATGCAGATGAAAAACAAAACACTTTCTGTGTGATAACTGAAAGTGTTTTGTAATAACTGTCTTTTTTTGTACCTGATTTTCACTTACAGCACAGAGGCATATCTGACTGGAAGAACGCTGTGTACAGTGGTTGTGTGACTGGAGGAGCTATTGGCTTTTGCGGTATGTAACTTACTTTATTAACTTACATTACAGCAAATTTATGCATTTTGTCCACGTGTTTATTTTTCTGTTTTGCAGCTGGTCTGAAGGCTGGTGTTTATTCTCTGCTGCAATTAAACATGACTTGCAGTGAAGCTCTATGGAGTGGCTCGATGGACAAAAACATAAATATTACACATGTGGCCCAGAGAAAGAAGACTCGCGTTGTGAGTTTGCTAACCCTGATGTTTCCCTGCACATCAAGGATTGCTGTTAAAGCAGAATTGAAGTGTACTGTTCAAACACAGGGATTTTAAGTGGCACCATAGTGGGTTAAAACAAACAAACAAACATAAAAAAAAGACATGTCGGTTTTTCCTGTGACTTTCATATTGTGGACAGTTAGAGCAAGGAATGCCAATTTCTCATGGTGAATCTTCAAAGACAGAGCAGAGTGGGTCTGCTTCAGTGGCGCACTGATCAGGTAATGAAAGCTGAACTTGTGTGAATTTCACTCTGGGTCTGTAAAAACTCAGATGAGCAATGTTCTGCCTGTAAAACATTGGTTTGATGTGTAAGTAACTAATCCACACCAGGATTATTTATAATAAAAGAATTTTTTTTTAAATTGTGGATTTACTACTTTTCCTTGATTATTAAAGGACTACAACACCCAAACTAGTCATTACCTTTGCTTTAATTTTTCCTTTTTTTATTATAGCGAAAGTAGTCTTCAGGAAAAGTTCTCCAGGCTTCTTGAAGGACATTCAATTCAATTCAATTCAATTCAATTCAATTCAATTTTATTTATATTGCACCAAATCACAACAACAGTCGCCTCACAGAGCTTTATATTGTACAGTAGATCGTACAATAATAGATACAGAGAAAAACCCAACAATCAACAATATGACCCCCTATGAGCAAGCACTTTGGCAACAGTGGGAAGGAAAAACTCCCTTTTAACAGGAAGAAACCTCCGGCAGAACCAGGCTCAGGGAGGGGCGGTCATCTGCTGCGACCGGTTGGGGTGAGAAGGAAGACAGGATAAAGACATGCATTCAAAGCTCTTCTTTGGATGTTGGCTGCCTTTCCTTCCCTTCTCTGTCAAGATGATCCCACTATTCACTAATGTTGAGGTCCAGGGTTTGGGGAGGCCAATACACAACTGATAGCATTCCATAATGTGTTTTTCTATTTGAAGATGGTGGTGTTGTAAATGCTATTGTATAATTACGTTAGCACAATGGTGATAGGAAGTAGGGGTGGGTTTTAATAATCGATTCATCGATTAAAATCGATTCTGGATTGGATAACGTGACATTGATTCATTAAAATCCTGAATCGATTTTTTTATATAAATGTATTTTGCCCAAAATTCCAGAATCTCAGGTGAAACGTCACAAAATTTTGACGACCACCAAACATTTAAAACAGTAAATGAGAGCAGGTACACGGCTTCTGCACAAAGACGTAAACACAAAGCGCGACCCGCAGATCAGAATCAGTGAGATGTGGCCTTTCTCACCCGACCGCACGGACACGGTCGGGGCTGAAAGCTGACAGCTCGCTGATTCTGATGTTTCGGCGGGTCCGCGCTTTGTGTTTACGTCTTTTTTGCACTGATTCTAAAGCTGTTAGTTTGATCTCTCTCCAAACAATATTGACCAAACCAGCAGCAGCAACCCTGTTCGAACATAAGAGTGTCCATAAGTGCACGTGGCACCAGGACGCTCTAGGCCGTAGAGTGATGTAGGACACATGTAGCTTTGGAAGATGGGTGCAACATTGACTGTCCAGCTCAGCTCAAAATTCAGTGTTTAGACATTTTCCTAGCTCTCCCATCTTCTTCTTCTTCATCCTCCTCCTCCCTTGGTCTCCTCCTCGAACCGCCTGGTACTGGGTTGGGGGGCAATAGCACAGGAGCATCCTGGCCATTGTCTCCATCGTCATCTGTGTCACTATCAGGAACACTTTCAGTGTCGCTCTCAGATCCCTCATCTTCCCACCACCTGATTTCATCAATAATTGGATCTTCTTCTGCTACATTATTGTACACGGGTTGTTCTATTTCTAGAGGTGGATTTCTTTCTGTGTAATCTCCTGCTCCCATCTCTGCTCTATTAATGACCAATGGTCGTTCTATCTGTTGGGGTGGATTTCTTTCTATGTTATCTCCTACTCCCATCTCTGCTCCATTAATGACCAAGGGTTGTTCTATTTGTTGGGGTAGATTTCTTTCAATGCCATCGCCTACTCCCATCTCTGCTCTAAAATTTTCCCAGGGTCCTGCTATTTCCTGGGGAGGATTTATTTCGATGCCTCCTACCGGAACATCAACTGCCTCCTCTTGTTGTGGCAGTTGATTATCAACTAAACCACGCAACTGATTGATTTCAATCCAGGGGAACATCCTGTCAACTGCTCTAAGATTTCCCTGTTGCAGCAGTGCCAAAAGCAGCTCATTGACTGCTAGTCCTACACCAACATGGTTTTGTTCACCATCGTCATGGTTTTGTGAGCCGTCTCCTCTATCCATTTTTTGAAAACAGTCTGCTTTAATAGACTGGAGGAAACTGGTCGGTACAGCTGTCAAACTTTAGCTGATTGGTACAGAACTTTTAAAATGTCCTTGAAAAAGAGTTTAAATCTCTTTAGGAAACTGTTTAAAAACACGAAGCAAATGTGAACTAATCGCAACTGATTGCTGTGAGGAACACTGCGAACTAACGGCTATTTAAGGATTTTCAGATCAAAGTCAAGATTTTGATTGGTTGTGCTTTGAGCTGACTTTTGTGACGTCATCGAATTTGGTTCATTGTGATGACGGTCAACGTTCTGCTGATGAAAAAATGTCGCCGGTGACTGAAACTTTTACAGGAGAAGCATTTCCCACAAAGCCTTGAATGAATTATAGTGACAGAAAGGGGCCACAAGATGACGCCATTTTTCACGTAGTAATTCGCGCCTCAGAGACGTCGTTATTTTTCAAAAAGAAAAAAGAAAAAGAAAGAAAGAAAGAAACAGCAACAACTACTAAACAGAATTTTTACACGTTCATTGCACATTTGTAGGAATGTTTAAATGTTTACTTTTTATTAATTACTTTTCATTTTATCTTTATTTTTAAAATCACTGTGCACTGGCAGACCGGGGAGGTGGTCCCCATCTTTAAGAAGGGGGACCGGAGGGTGTGTTCCAACTAAAGGGGGATCACACTCCTCAGCCTCCCTGGGAAAGTCTATGCCAGGGTGCTGGAAAGGAGAGTTCGTCCGCTAGTAGAAACCCTGAAGACCAAACCGCTGTTGACTTAGCATGATCTGTTCTCGTACCTTGTCTGTAAAGTCAGCGCATACACGGCGCACCAGTTTCGCCGTCATAAATCTCTGGAGGCGCACATCCAATTCACCAAGGACTGGGTGCAATTGTGAGTACGCCGTCATTCAAACCAAGTGAAGTCAGCTTGAGTACTACGAGTAAAATGCGTTTGATTTCCCTCCGAACATTCAGATTAGTGCAGCATAAATTCATTCATGAGGGGAAATTACAGTGAGAACATGTGGAAGCTCTGTTAGATGGATGCCATAGTGAGTTCAGTGCACTGATGTGACATTGTCCTGAAGGATTTAGTTATTCTCTATGGTTAATGAAATTACACTAATTAATTCATATTTATTATAAATAATCCTAATTACACATCTTGCTTCCGTGTTTGTGTGCTGTGTCACTAAATACATTTTAGTGACACATTTTATTTTAGTTTTATACATTGATTAATGACCTGCAGAATCGCCTTATCATATTAAGTGTCCACAATTGTCACTTAAAGTCGAACTTTATGCTTTCTCACTCTTGAAAGTGATTACATCCTTGCATTACATACTTAAGTTTTTTGCTGATAGGTTTCTAAAAAGAAACATGCAGATTTAAAATATAACATGCAGCTTTCTATATATGGATACATAAAAACAATTTATTTGTTACATTTATGATTAATGTATTTGAACGTAGACACAACACATTTGTGTCGGCTTATTGGCTTATTAAAGTTCGTGTCTTGAACTTTGCCTGTGTGTGTTTCAGGTACTGCACTCTCAAAGACTGAATCAACCAGCATTGCAGCCATGGGTCATTGTGAGCATCACAGGGAAGGTTGAAGCCGCCCACTGCAGCTGTATGGCCAGAGTCGCGGAGACCTGCACCCATGTCTCTGCTCTTCTGTTTAAAGTAGAAGCAACAGTGTGGATCTGTGGCACAAGGACTGTTACAGATGAACCTGCATACTTGATTTTGCTGGGTAATATGACCAAGATACAGCCAGAGGTTGGCCATAAGATAGACTTCTCCTCTTCAGCTGCCCAAAAAAAGGCTCTCAATCAAAACATAAACAGACCATCTGTAGTGACAGGTAAAAGAAGCCGTCCTCAAAACAGAAAAATTCCACCTGCTACTGTGGAGGAGTTGGATCAACTGATGGGAAAAATATTTTTCCAAGCATAGTTCTGTTCTGAATAGCCCATAATGTTTTAATTTAGGGGGGCCTGTAAATAATTTGCATTTACTGATTATGTACTTACTAATTACCACTGTTCAAAAGTTGAATAAAGAAACAAACAAATGTTTACCTATTTTTAATTAAAACCACTTTATAGAACATCACATCAGTTACAATGTAGAGTCAATGTCATGTATAGTTTACAAATGACAAAATGTTTACATAAAATCATGACAGCATTTATATAATATCACCCAATTTCTGTAATTCTGTAATTTACTGTCTCTTTTGAAAATGTATCACTGCATAAACAGCACAAGACTTTTAAGAGTATTTAACAAGAGCATTTTCCCTGGTTTTACTACCACACTGGGGCACATGTTCACCAAAACGCAGCAAACCTTTGCCATCTTATCCAGGAGGGTCACCTTTTCACCCTCACATGGAAGAAGTAATCTGATTGGCATGGTGGTATGTAGCATGTAGTATGTATGTAGCATGGTATGTAGCATGTACAAAGATTTCGTAGTGCCCCATGTGTAGTGTTGGAACCCAGTCAGGATTTGTTTCATTCATTTCATAGGCTGGTTTGCCTGCAATAATGCCAAATAATTAGCAACTTTAGAAATAAAGGTAGTTCTGCATGTTTGTTCTAATTTGCTATGACCTCAGAGCGCATTGAAAATAAAAAGAGTAATATGAACTTATTTAGAACTTACCAGAATGAAACTACTGAAACACACCAACAGATATCTGTGGCTGGTAGAGATCTGAATATCAGCTCGTCTCACAGCTGCTATCCAGGCTAGACGCCTTCTTTTGGTAACATCCAACACATAAGCTCCCTCATGATGCTTCCAGGTGAGGAAACAATGAAAAGAGAGCCTGTTTTCAAGCTTATTCCCTTGCCGGTAGTGCAATCTAACATTACAACCGACCACACAGCAAGCATTTGTTTGGCCTGCTAATATGGCGCCTCAACCAAAAATCCTGGCTACGCCCATCCAGTAAGATCACGCTCCAGAGCCCTATTAACGTACGGATCTAGAAAGAAGACGCTGCATTTTTAACTCTGAGGGAGATGGAGAATGAGCCTATTTCCAAAATAAAGTGGAGTGTGTTCCTTTAAGTACTATGTTGTATATATTGTCACAAACTAAAGCGTACATAGCAGTTGTTGTATCTTGTTTACTGTATCACTGACAGATAATTTCAAAGTCAAGTGAACGCTACATTATAGTGAGATATTGTGTAATGTGAAATACTGTAAGCAAATAAATAAACTGTCTAATTCTTGCTAAACCTTTGATTCTGTTTTTTTTTAATCCAACTGTTTTTTGCAGATGAACATAAAACATGTTGTTACTTTTAGTATTATTATTATTATTATCATCATCATTATTGCACTAAATACATTTTCAATAAAGGATACTTTGATATACATTTTACTGTAAGGTTGGAAATGTGTTTTCTTCACTCTGAAATATCTTTTGAAATGCATTTTGGTTTGAAAAAAATATATTTTCAATTTCAAAAATATATATTTTTGAGCATCACAAATACAACATATATTTACCATATATTTGAAATATATTTTGGCCAGGAAAAATGTGATCTTTGATAGTGTTCCCCACCAATGCTATGGAAATGACACCGTTAGAGTCCTCACTGCTATCCAAAAGCAACATCGATTATCTTAAATTCTTGAGTGATGCCAACATTTTATAAACTTCCCTGAAAACAAATCTGATGTGTTGGTTATGAGTAGAGTTTCTTATATCACCTCTGCCCACAGTGAGCTTGGTTCATGGACTAAAGACACCTGATAAAACCATGGAGATGTTTTTTAATCTGACCTCTGTTTTGAAGTTAAAAAACGTCGGATATAAAATAATAATGATATTAATAATCATCATCTTTATTTTTGTTTTTTACTTTTAGCTGTGTTGTATTTTCTCCACTCTATTAAAACAACCGAGTTAAGCCTAGTTTAGTCCGCGCACCAACTGGAAATGAAGGTACATTCGGCTGACCTCTAGGCTCTAGATATTTAACATTTAGTTTCTGTTATGTTTTTAACCTGTAACGTTTACTTGTAATAACACTTGAACTTCTTGATTAGGTTTCTTTCTTCTTCAGAGCCTGAAGCTTTCCTTCGCAGTCTGTCTGTGGTGTTTTAGCTTTCCCGTATTCACCTTCCTCAAGGTCTGCTCAGTGCCGTCCATCCCCCATCACATCTGCTCCTCTGTGGGATTACAGCGCAAATGTCTGTCTGAAACACTCTGTGCTGAGGGGGGAGATTACAAGTGCACTGCTCCATCTAAGAGAGGTTAACCAATCAGGGCATACAGATGCAGGGATTAACCAATTGCACCACAGAGAGGGAGGGCAGAGGGATTAAGCAGAGCACAGAGTGGGATTAGGTCAGTGTCGAGTGCAGAAAAATGCTTTGAAATGTCCGTTGCTACCCGCTCACTACTCTCGCTGCGCTACATTTTCATAGTCAAGGGCTGTGATCAGACCATTTGCATGGCAACAAAAACTGGTATTACTTATTACTGTAAATATCAGAATGGCATCAGAAATGTGTCATCAAACCTTTTATGCTAGTGTGGCTGACATGAACAGTTTTTGTGATACTCAGCTTAAATGGCAAACTGTTCCATTTTTGGGTAAAAACGTGGAATTTATTTAAAACATTTGACCAAACCTACTGCAACACACAAACTGCTCCTATGTGATGTCAGCAGTAAGTTGGTGTTGCAGTAATCATGTTGGGACTGTCAGAGGAGCGGTGAAATAAGTGGAACCGCTCAGCTGATAGTGAGCTAACACAATTAATGAAACAACTGTAAGCAAAAAGCACTTTATTAAACTGCACTGTGGTCAGTGAGACAGCTGTTTTTGGGAGATGTGCATGACAACAGAGATGCAGCTAAACTGAAAAGGCTTTAAGAGCCAGAGGTGGAGGAAAAAGTAATACTGCAAAGCTGATGAGAGAGAATAGACAGAAAAGATGGAGGGAAACAGGAGAAAGAGGGGAATGGAAGTGGAAGAAGAGGCTGAGGTAGGTGACAGACAGAGGGAGGTAGGGCAATAATCCTAACTAATTCACTTAGGGCATTGCTGAAGGGATTCTAAGAGGATTGGAACACTCCCAGAATCAGATAAGCTAAAATAACCAAGATGGAACAGTGAGAGCCATGCAGGCCTTATGACAAACATGGCGGCTCCAGAGCCCACTGCTACAACATGGCCACTTTACATCCAACGTCCACTTCACACTGACCCCTAACTGTGACTTCCAAATCCGCTAAAGCTACACTTTCAAACTGGAACTCATCCCAAAGATCATCAGTGTGCAAACATGTAAAGAATAGATCACTTTAATGTGTCACATTTAAAACAGAAAATCTATTTTTTTCTCCATCAAACAGATCAGGATGATGACACTAAAGGTGAACACTGTAATACTTAACACGAAAGCTAAAAAAGATCTAAATGCAGTCAAATTAGATATTCAAATGGAACTTCAAATAATAATATTAATAATAATAAATAGCTCAAAATAACGTAACCCTGAAGGAGGACCTACAGGAGCTCCTCCAGGACAAAAAGCTCTCCTTTCACTCTATGCAAATGGAACACAAAGTGTGTGTGTGTGTGTGTGTGTGTGTGTGTGTGTGTGTGTGTGTGTGTGTGTGCGAGAGAAAGAGATAGCTTGTGTTGTTTCTCCAGTCTTTTCCTTCAAACTGTTTAAAGGCGTTTGTTCTCTTATTTAAGATAACACGAAGAAGAAAACAGACATGATTTGCAGTCAGGCAGCATCGATGACACTCATTCATTTGTTCATCTCCAAACCTTTTAAATCAAATGCATTTCCTACAGAAAATCTTACAAATGACAAACTGAGAAATCAATGTTAAGTCCTCTGGGAGAACTGCTTTGCCCTATCTTACATGGGATTCACTGATGCACGTGGCATGTTGACACCCTTTCTAGAGAACCTGGAACTTCCAGGAGTTTTGGTCCTTGTGATCCAGGCAATCCATTGTGGTGAAGCCCAGCTTCCAGGCCTGCTGGTCCTTGTAGTCCAGGCAGTCGACAGAGGTGAAGCCCAGGGAAGAGGCAGTGCTGTAGCCCTGTGAAGACAGAGATGCTGGGGACTGGCTTAAGGAGCCCCCCATAGAGGGCACAGCAATGGGGCTGAGAGCACCTCCGGTGCCTGACAACTGTGAATGCATGGGGGACAGATAGGCGCTGCAGTCCAGGCCAGTGAAGTAGGAGGTTGTGCTAGCATAGCCCTGGGTGTAGGCTGACGGCTGGCCATAGCTCATAGGGTAAGGTGAGGGCCGCTGCATGCAGGGCGCCGAGGAGGAGGCCAAGGGGTCTGGCAGGGGTGAGATGGCTGGGCTCCAAATGGACACGGCAGTGTTTCCGGTGCTGGAGCTCGGGGCCAGGCTGGGGCCAGAATGGGCTGAGGAGGGGCTGAATGAGCCAGATGGGTTAGGAACGGGATCAGGAGCGCTAGGCTCCTGCGCTGGCGAGGCCTTCTTTTTGGGAGGCCGGGGCTTGGACTGGCCACTGCTCTGCTGCTGCTGCTGGCGGCACTTGGCACGGCGGTTTTTAAACCAAACCTGAGGTCACCAAAACAAAATAGATTCAACATGTTACCAGTCATGCAGACATGTCATAACGTATTAATAATCAGAGGTTTGGGTTACAGAGGCATAGACATAGACTTCTATGCAGAAGTTCATAACACAGCACACTATGAGGAACGCACAAGGCCTGAACACAGTGGCCTCCATCTTGGCAGTAGCCTACTTCTCCAGTACCTGGACACGTGACTCAGGCAGGTTGATCTTGAGGGCCACCTCCTCCCTCATGAAGATGTCTGGGTAGCGGGTCTTTGAGAAGAGCGCCTCCAGGATGTCCAGCTGTGTGCGGGTGAAGGTGGTGCGCTCCCTGCGCTGCTTCCTGGGAGTGGCTGAAAGAAATGACATAGAGAGGGGATTATCGTGCTAACATCAACAGAGGGGCGGCATGAATTATGAGTTTTTATGTGAGTGATTTGAATCATCTTTGTAGAAAAAGAACACAACAAGCGCTCAAGTGATTCTTTGGACAGTTTTATTTTCCAGCTATGTGCGTGGATGACAACAAATACTAAAAAGTATTAATAGAAATATCTCAGTATTATGCCATGCCAGTTGTTAATATGTTTTCCCCACGAAAAAGACAAAAAATAAATAGAATAAGTCTCAAAATGAAGTATCATAGTCAGAGGTTGTTAGAGGAGTTCCCTTTACTTTGAAAAGCAGAAACGGCGACTTTTTATTTCATAAAATAGGATTTCCATTAAAAGTACTGTGAGTCTACCCTTCATGGTGCATAGAGCCAACTGCCTTGTTGTATTTGCAGAAGAACAAGAATTATTACAAATATTTTATATATTAGAATTTCTAATATATAAAATACCAATCTGAGCGTTAATGAAGCCGCTAAGAAAAGTTAACAAAACGGTAACAACAACAATCTATGTTCATCTGAATTCAGAACTAATAGTTTTCCATTTAATTAAAAAATAAATCTCACGTATAAATTTATCCACAGAGCCGCATAATGTGGAAGTTTAAAGGCCGACGGACAAAATATCTCTTACTACAGAGTTCTTCCGAAATATTCAATTTTATTCAGTCCAGCGTAATAATTAGAGACTATATTCAGCATCGGTCACTAACAGAAAAGAATGTTTTCCTTTGCTAAAGCATCGAAACCTGCGCGTTTTACGCACCATTCTGACAAACGTGATTCTAGAAACTGTGAGGACAGAAATGCGTATTTTTTGTTTTTTCCTATAAAAGTTCAAACTTACGTGGATAAGCGACGGTTGTATGAAGCACATCCATCCCAGGGGCAGGCACGTTTAACCCGTTCATGGTGTAATGGGGTTGCTTTATGTAGGACATCATCCTTACAGCAGCCTTTTAAGTCCTCTCGCTGACTTGTAGGTCGGACACGCAACGCAGCAGCCGTGGCCCCCTCAGAGCTCAGCCGGGGCAACAAGTCGGTGCGTCCGAGGCCAGGCGCTGAACGGATAAGCGGGGCGCGCAGGAGTTCACAAGACAAGCGTCAAAGTGCTTTTTTCTTCTTTCTCTTTCCTTTTTTCTTAAACTGCTCTTTCAGCTGTAACCGACTGTCAGCTAAGCTGGGCAGCACACCGCAGAGCAGCGAGCATCCGGACCGCCTCTCTGTCCAACTTCACACAGTCAAAGTCACACAGGTGAAGTGGCCTTCGGATGCCTTTGCGCCTTGGTGAGGTCGCTCTACTGAGTTTCTTTACCGGCGCAGACTGCTAATTAGAGGGAGCAAGTGTCTCCAACAAACCCCTCCCCCACACACACACGCACGCACAGAGGCAGGCACGCGCAATACTTTGCCTGAACAATTTATTCTAACCTGAATACATACAAAGAAAGTCCTCCAAGTATAAATAATATAGATATCTCCCCCAAACTTCTAATCTACCATATTAAATATATAATTTTCAGTCTGATTGTATATTTTAAACATACAGTCCACAATCCTAACCTGTGTAGTTTATCAAAATAAAAAATAATTTCTAGAATAAAAACTATGATGCCTACAAGAAGTTAGTTCCCACAGATCATGCTCAGTCATTTTCCCTCCCTGATCAGTGAACCTGGGGCACATCTGCAACACTTCATGGATTCACAGATTATATCTATCTGCAAAGCAGCTGTATTAACACACACACACACACACACGCACACGCACACACACAAACACCCAGATGCACAAAAGCGATAAAGCTCATTTGATTTATCATAATATGCTTTATCTCAAAAGTAAGTATCTTATCTCCAGATAAAGAGAGGAAAGACAGAGCAATCCGTTCAGTGGCGGTGCGGGATGGAACAACAGCAGCAGCACTGCAGGGGTGTGAATTGGATGGGTCAGCAGGTAAACTTAACCAAAAAAGGTAAGAGAAGAAGATGCACTGGAAGGAGAGGAGAGAGCGCACAACAGAGAACTCAGAGCTGCTGCACCTGAAGGAGGCACCTTGGGTTTACATGGGAATGGATTAAAAACACACAGTTGGGGTCGCGTTAGTCCCAAACTGTTCTTGTGGAGCAGGTTGTTGCCAGTGATGAAAGAATCATCCTCAGGAGTGAGTGTATCATACTGTACATGTGTGACTGACAGGCACCTTTACAGGCTTATAGGGTTCTGGCCTCGACGAGCTTTGTTGTTGTTTTATTAGATTGTTAAATCATGACTTATTAAAGAGTAATGTTTTACTTTTAGCTATGTAATCGTTCTGTTTTATTTTCTTTTAGGGCGTTGGTGTTGTTGAATAGTGATGTTCTTTTTATTAAACACTGCTAATCTTTTCGGACTGATTTATGTTTGTTTAAAATAGAAGTGGTGTTCAAACACTGCCCGCTTGATGATTGCAATGTGCTCTCTGTTCATCAGTGGGACAGCTCTTCCTACGGCTGCAACAACAAATAGGGAAATAGGGAAGAGGACTGAGCTGGTTTAATCCCTACCCTTCCCCCCAAGACAGGACTTACAGAGACATTTTCAGAGTGAATCAAGTGAGCCAACGTCTATATATGAAACTGAACATTTTCTGATTTGTGTGCTGAACGAGGCCTTAAAGCTCAGAAAGATGGTAAAGAAGACAGAGACCAGGTATCCAGGTGGATGGAAGGCGGGGAGAAAAGACCCACATACAGATGGATGGGTGGATGGAGGGGAAGTGAGAGGAAAAGCAGGTGAAGGGGCAGGGGGTGGGGGAGGCTCCGGTCCTCGTCCCAACTGACACACTGCTGCAGTTAATCCAGATTAGAGTGTCTAAAACAGGTCGGCTAAATCTGCAGGCCAGCCAGCAATACAGAGACTGCTGTCAGGACCAATCACTCACCCTGCACACACACACACACACACACACACACACACACACACACACACACACACACACACACATTTTAGTAATCTCCTCTGTGCAAACCAGGTGCCACCAGCAGCTCCACACAGAACGCCATTAAACAGCCCACCAGCCCCCGCCCCCAACTACCAGCCAAGTTGGGACTCACACCCGTTGGAGCACTGTACTGTCAGAGACATTTGTCTCACCCAGTTCTTTCGTGGTTGCACATTAATTTAATTCTGTTTAATTTTAATTATATATTGCAACTATGAAAGTAAATATCTAAAGATAAGATGAGACCTTGCAGCAAGAAAAAAATATTACACATAAAAACCCAATGATAGAGATTTTAATCCTGATAATAGGGGATTACACTTATCTAAGAGTTGGAAGTTAGAAATCATCATCCTGACATGGGATGTGTTTTAAACTCAACAAGAACAGGTGACTCAAAAATGCAGAATGACGAGATTAAGGTCAATTTCCCCTGATTTTATTAATAAGAGATGTGTCCCTATAGGATGTGGTGACACGACGCAACAGACAGTCAGAGATGGTAGTTTACAAAGATGGGGTTTTTAGGCAAGGCTACTTGTGCCCAAGAGGAAGGGGAGGCACAAGTGAGTACTGGGAATGACTACAAGTGAGTGAATTTGAATGTCCTACCATGAATATAGTTTAACTGATTTGTGCCATCTGGCTTCAGTATAACTCATCTGCATACCAGGGGAAATGTCTTCTGTGTGTTCTAGTTATAAAACGTTCTACTAACTGCCTAAGAGAAACATGTACAGTAAGAAAGATGTTGGTCCCAGCACAGAACCCTGTGGAACTCCATGACTCACTGCTAAGACTAATTAATTAAAATTTGAATTTAAATAAATAAATAAATACTAAAGGTAAAGGTGTGAGCTTTAACCTTTTTAATTTATATTAAAAACACTATCCCTTATCTCATCATATCATATCTTAACTGTGTTAATAATTGAACAAAAAAATCCTTCTGTCATTATTAGATGTTGTCACCTATATTATAATTTCTTGGCACTATCCCATAGATGTTGAAGAAAATGGATTTATGTTCTTTACAGGGAGAATTTGGCTCTTGACTTCCAGCTGTTTTCCTCTTTTGTCTGTTAGTCTTTTTCATATCAACTTTGATTTTTTTTTTTTTTACTTGAGCCACAGTGTTTGCTGTTTTTTATTTTTTCTATTTATTTTTAATCACTCTGACTTTGGAAAGCTGTGCCTCTTATTGCGTCTTCTGACGACCTCAGAACCTATTATTTAATTTTCTGCAGTCACACTTTGTTGCCTTAAACGTTCAGGCCTGTCTCTTACAACATGGTTACCTGAATGTAAACATGCTAGCATATAGGGGGATATTAGATTATATGGAAACTGCAGAAAGACTGTTGGTTCCAAATGATTCTGATTTATTGATATATGCTATTTTGGGGTTTAAAACAATGATGAGATGCTTTGGTATAACCTAAAATAGTCCAACAGACCATTCATGTGCAAAAAGTGTCCAGTTTAGCTGAATCAAATCAGTACTGTAAATTCCAAAAGATGGTACAATGGGCTGTGAGGTCAGGTCCTTGATCAATAACATGCAAATTGTCATAACCACTGATCAGCAACCACTGATCAAGGTAAACTGATCATTGATTAATGGCCATGAGTCCCATTCACAGAGAGTTGGGGAATGGCTGCAATCACAGCATTGTCAGATGGTGATAGATGTACCCTTAGGCCCCCTCCTCGATTCAGAGATGGTCTTTCCCTTTTCACGTAAATGGCCTCCTTGACTCAAACCAGCGTTCCTCCCTGTCCAGGATGTGTACATCCTCATCATTGAAAGAGTGTCATGTGGCCTGTAGGTGTACATAAACTGCGGAGTCCTGGCCTGACGAGGTAGCTCTTTTGTGTTGTGCCATCCGCTTCACCAGAGATTGTTTGGTTTCCCCGATGTATAAATCCTGGCAATCCTCCTGGCACTTAACAGCGTACACTATGTTACTATGTTTGTGTCGGGGGACCCGATCCTTGGGGTGGAGCCCCAAGTGTAAGTGTCACAGAAATGGCTTATGTATAAAGAAGTTTAATAGATGGTTCCAGCAGTTAAAATGTTCTTGCTTGTACGTTTCTGTGGCCAATATTGTAAGGGTGTGTTTATCTTGTCAGAAAGAACAAGTTTTGTTACACCGCTATTATCACGAGGTTTGGGCGTGATAGTATAGGCTGTGAGCCCACGTTTAATAATCACGCTAAGGAGTCCAGCGAGCTATCTGCAAAGGCCTGGTTAGTCTACCAGCGGTACAAGGTATTTGTCATTTGCCATAACTGTATTGTGATATTGTAAAAATTTGTAATGTATGGTGTTCTAATTATTTTATGTTTTAATTTAGAATGCACAAGACTGTAAAGCTATTCTTCTAGGACCTCCGAAGTGGCAGGCGGCCACGAGGTAATTTTCGTTGTTAAAGCACAAGTGTTAATTTTGATAGACTGAAGCGCTTAAAGTCTTTGTGTTTTATGTTTGTAGTTTTCACGGCGTTCAATAAATGCAGCGAAGCGCCCGTCTTGAAGAAGCCGTGCCTGTGTTGTCATTTCGGAGTTACACCAAGGATTTGGGGTTTAAAAGCCACGGAGATGCGGTGTTTAGAAAAAAATGTGTCTCAACTGTTCCAATATTCCTGACACGTACAGGTTCACTACTAGTTTTCGCAGCAGTTGTCCTTCTCCCCTGGATCGGCTGGAGCTTTCTTTAGGCACCTTCCCAGCTTTGACAAATGTCCAGCTGGGATAACCACATTTACTCAGGGCCTTCTTGATGTGATGTTCTTCTGGTGTTCGCTCTGTGTTGTAGCGTCCTGATGACACCCAGTTTATGCTCCAGTGGATGATGAGAGTCAAACCTTAAATACTGATCCGTATGCGTAGGTTTACGGTACACATCAATTTTTAAATGTCCCCAATTTCTGCTTCTATGGAAGCCAACCTGCCACTTTTCATATCCTCCCTGGTGAATTTGAGGTGTTGGTCCACTGAGCTGAGCTGGTTTCAGTCATGCAAATGTCCTGTTTATATGATTGGGGAAACCTGCAGTTAGCTGAGACTGAAGAAGTCGAAACGTTTCTCCCACTGAAAACACTACGGCCAGATGAACACAATCAACCTTTTGGGATTTACTTACCTGGATGATTGAGCACGTATCAAGACAAAGCAATACTGTAAAGAATTATTTTAGTTCGTTTTATTATTTCTGTCTAGTATTAAAATTTATTTGAAAATCTGAATCATGTAAGTGTGACAAATATGCAAGAAAACAAAGAAAGAAATCAGAAAGGGTTTTTTTCACAACGCAGTATATGCAGGATTGAAACATTGACTTCATTTGCTGATTTGCTATCTGTGTATAGATTATATTCAAAGTAGAAAGAATCAAGCTTGAGTCAGTAGTTATCTACACAAGCTGTTTTATTTTATTTGTACACAGTCACAGTTTGTCCAATTTGGCAACACTATCAAAGTTAAGTGTGTTTAACTCACAAAACACAGCTGACATGCAGTCCCATGCTTCTGCAGAAAATTGTGTTGTATGTCATCCTGTCAAGCTGAAGTTTGCATCCACATTTCTATAGATTAATATATTTACTGAAGACTCTGAAGGAATTTATGTAGATGTTATCAGTTTATTTTTGTTGTTTTTGAGGCCTCTGACTATCAACACTGACATCTAATCTGTTCAACTCTGAGATGAGGTTATGATTCAAGTCAGATTTGTAGAAATTCACTTATAGGACTGAAATGATAAAAAACAGACAAAGAGAAATCTAGCATATTCATATATCAGTGAGAGCGCTGTCCTTACATACAGTTACAACAGCTTAAATTTTAGTCGCTGTCTCTTTCTCCTTTTCTACACCTAAACTGAGGAATACTCACCCTCTGAAACAAGAAACTGCAGTGCAAGGTCATTTAACCAGCTAAAATTTCCAATGAAATAATGAACAAATACTTCAAATGGAGTAAAATGTCATGTTTCGGCTGTGTACAGGCAGGAGAAGGACCCAAACGCAAAACTCACGACAATGAAATTAAACTCAAAAAGCTGCTTTATTGCAGAATGGCATGGGGAAAACTAAACTGGGACATGGCTAACTGACACACAGGGAAACACAGCCATGAGGGAGACTACAACACTGACAAAGAGAAACACCGGGCTCAAATACACAGAGGGATAACGAGGGAACAAGACACAGAAGGAGAGCACAGCTGGGAGTAATCAGGCTGGACGAGACAAGGGAAGCAAAACTAGAAACACTGACATGAGACACGGACCTTCAAAGTAAAACAGGAAACACACTGACTGAACTCTAGACATGTAAACTTAACAGCAACTGGGGAGACAGAACATAGGAACCTGAAACATGGTACAAAAACGTCACAGTAGACACAACATGGAACACAGGGAAGCCATATTACAAAGCCAAAGAACTAAACCTATGATAACCATAACTGAGACCTAGGGAAACAAGAAACAGTACAACAAAGGACTCAAAACATAATCCATAATATAAAAACACGAGATCTCTTCAAAATAAAATTGGAAACATAATGAGAAGCAGACATGACAACCAGAACTTGACAACGTAAGACACAGACATGAAACACACGAAGGGCAAGGGAGACTTAACATGGGTTGGAAACACAAGGGGGAACTAATAAGCAAATGAACATAGGAGACCTAATGAGCTTAAACATACTATAAACATCAAAATGAACTAAAACTCAAAACACTGGGTCATAAGACCCAGGATCGTGACATAAAATCCCAGCCTGAAGAATCGAGCACAGTGAAGTCAGCATATATCATACTGGACAAAGCTGTGGTAGGAACAAAACTCAAAAATACACCTCGGACAAAAGGTTTCTGACTGTACATCATGTTACTGGACTAATTAGTTATTATCATATGTGTTATGTTTCATATTATTCACTGCACACTTGGTTTAAGGTAAGACAGGTAACATGATAACCAGGTGTTGGCATAATGATAAGATTGGCAATATAATTAGTAATCTTAATGATGCGATCACTAAATATCAAACTCTATTCTAAAAGATTTTCTTTTGCAGTCTCAGCCCATTCATCATTTAGTAAAGTTTCCATCCCACTAATATACATTTTGTTTCCTCAAATCCCACCAAAGACCTTTTAAGGGGATTGACATCTAGAGACTGAAACAACCCATCAAACTGTTCCTGGATTGGATTGATTTGCTCCTTGGGTTGACCCGGGCGTATGTTTGGGATTATAGCCTCCACAGAAAAGTCGGTTATTACCAAGCTACTGTTTACACACTGAGAGCATCCCATTCTTCTTCAAAGAGCTCCGGCATGTCACAGTATCCGCTGCAAGGGTCAAATCTAGGCGCTCTAACAGTAAAACACAGTGACAACAGGATAAATTGTGTCTGACTGCTGGAATTGTCTAAAACAGACTCCCAGAACTTCACTGGTCATTCTGGGATGTTCAAGTTGATGTTTGTGTGATTTTTTCCCTGTATAATGTGTTCCAACAAGACTTTTTGAACATTAATTCATTGTTTATTTGTTGTCTTGGTCTGTACTGATGCTTTTGTTCCTGTCTCCAGCAGGTGCATCTGCAGCTGTTTGGAACATAGACAGTTTTTTGATATTTTGCTTACCTGATGTTTTCTGACGTTTTCATTCTCCTTGGAGAAACTGTAGTCTTTGGCTGTTTAAACAAATATATATATAAAGATTGTGAATTGTCAGAAAACCTTGAATGTGTATATACTGGATACACATATTCTATATCATACTGTAGTATATAATTATATACAGTGGGGCAAAAAAAGTATTTAGTCAGCCACCGATTGTGCAAGTTCCCCCACCTAAAATGATGACAGAGGTCAGTAATTTGCACCAGAGGTACACTTCAACTGTGAGAGACAGAATGTGAAAAAAAAAAATCCATGAATTCACATGGTAGGATTTGTAAAGAATTTATTCGTAAATCAGGGTGGAAAATAATTATTTGGTCACCTCAAACAAGGAAAATCTCTGGCTCTCACAGACCTGTAACGTCTTCTGTAAGAAGCTTTTCTGTCCCCCACTCGTTACCTGTATGAATGGCACCTGTTTGAACTCATCATCTGTATAAAAGACACCTGTCCACAGCCTCAAACAGTCAGACTCCAAACTCCGCCATGGCCAAGACCAAAGAGCTTTTGAAGGACACCAGGAAAAGTATTGTAGACCTGCACCAGACTGGGAAGAGTGAATCTACAACAGGCAAGCAGCTTGGTGTGAAAAAATCAACTGTGGGAGCAATCATCAGAAAATGGAAGACATACAAGACCACTGATAATCTCCCTCGATCTGGGGCTCCACGCAAGATCTCATTCCGTGGGGTCAAAATGATCATGAGAACGGTGAGCAAAGATCCCAGAACCACACGGGGGGACCTGGTGAATGACCTGCAGAGAGCTGGGACCAAAGTAACAAAGGTCACCATCAGTAACACACTACAACGGCAGGGAATCAAATCCCGCAGTGCCAGACGTGTTCCGCTGCTGAAGCCAGTGCATGTCCAGGCCCGTCTGAAGTTTGCCAGAGAGCACATGGATGATACAGCAGAGGATTGGGAGAATGTCATGTGGTCAGATGAAACCAAAGTAGAACTTTTTGGTATAAACTCAACTCGTCGTGTTTGGAGGAAGAAGAATACTGAGTTGCATCCCAAGAGCACCATACCTACTGTAAAGCATGGGGGTGGAAACATCATGCTATGGGGCTGTTTTTCTGCCAAGGGGACAGGACGACTGATCCGTGTTAAGGACAGAATGAATGGGGCCATGTATCGTGAGATTTTGAGCCAAAACCTCCTTCCATCAGTGAGAACTTTGAAGATGAAACGAGGCTGGGTCTTCCAACATGACAATGATCCAAAACACACCGCCCGGGCAACAAAGGAGTGGCTCCGTAAGAAGCATTTGAAAGTCCTGGAGTGGCCTAGCCAGTCTCCAGACCTCAACCCCATAGAAATCTGTGGCGGGAGTTGAAAGTCCATGTTGCTCGGCGACAGCCCCAAAACATCACTGCTCTCGAGAAGATCTGCATGGAGGAATGGGCCAAAATACCAGCTACTGTGTGTGCAAACCTGGTAAAGACCTATAGTAAACGTTTGACCTCTGTTATTGCCAACAAAGGTTATGTTACAAAGTATTGAGTTGTATTTTTGTTATTGACCAAATACTTATTTTCCACCCTGATTTACGAATAAATTCTTTACAAATCCTACCATGTGGATTCATGGATTTTTTTTTTTTCACATTCTGTCTCTCACAGTTGAAGTGTACCTCTGGTGCAAATTACTGACCTCTGTCATCATTTTAGGTGGGGGAACTTGCACAATCGGTGGCTGACTAAATACTTTTTTGCCCCACTGTAATAAGCTCAAGTTATTCATGTCCAGTTGTTTACAAATCCACACCTACTATCCATCGCCTGCTCTGATCACTCTGTTTACATGACTTTGGTCATTTAGTTTAAGCTCAGTCAGTACATTGCTGTGCTAATATGGCACAAAGCAATTTAACATTCATTGTACATTTTCAGTTTTTTAATTTAAAATTTCCATTTTTTTATTTAAAGTGACTTGTTGTTTTTAATGTTTTGCACAGTCAAGGAGCAGATTTCACTGTGTGTTGTATGACTATGCATGTGACAAGTAAAGAATCTTGGAATCCCACATAATGTTGGTGGGTCAAAGTAACATCTGTCACGCTAATCTTATCTGATTTTTACTGCACTAAAACTTCTTAAATTATGTTTAAAAAGATCAAAGTAAACAAAATGAAAACACGATACTGTCCCCTTAAAAGTACATACAGTACTGCCCATAGAGTGAGCTGCCTTGGAGAGGTTTGTGCTCTCAGAGTGCTTCTTGTTCCTTCATGTTTTTATTGTTAATCTCTTCTGGTTTTTGCTTTGTCTGTATATCTAACACAAATGGTTTGTTAATTTATATTTATATTGGCGATCGATGCTTATTAATAGTTTGTCCAGGTACTGTGCATGAAAGTCACTATTATAACCAAATCCAATAAGTGATAAATCACACAGTGATGGTAAACCTGATTAACACGTTTTACATTCCATATAAAACTACAGCCATAAGAAACATCCTAAGCAAGGTACACGTCTCCCTCTGTGTGTGTGTGTGTGTGTGTGTGTGTGTGTGTGTGTGTGTGTGTGTGTGTGTGTGTGTGTGTGTGTGTTTAATGACTCAGGAGTTGCACTGTGAGGTGAGGTGTGTCACAGTGAAGGATGAGTGATTACAGTGGACAGTAATCCTGCAGGTGGATTAGCAGGTGGCATTAGGAGAAGTGGGGGTGTAGCACATTGCCACCTCCATGAGGGACCTCACCTCCATCTGCTTCACCTCAACACAACATGCACAGGACACTGTAGCACACACTGTCCAAGGATCTGACAACAAAGACAAAGGTCACTGAGGATTCTTTTTTCTGGGTTTCTCCATTTAGATTGAAATCAAACTGAGCAACCAAACTTAGAACTGAAACAAAACCAATATAAGTCAGTAAGGCATTCATCTATAGATGCAGTGATTCTACTCTCCCATATGACACTTTAACAGTGTATTGATGTCAGTTACCCACAGATATACTTCTGTTGTGAACTATTACTTTCCAAGCATTTCTAAGTCCTACAGTAAGTGCTTGTGATCCATATTAGAAAGTTTAAAGTTGTCCACAGCTTGGAAACGACACATTTCTCTGCATGTTGTACTCTGTATGATTGTGTATGTAACCAATAAAGCTTGTTTCTTCTTCTTCCTTGTCTTCTTCTTAAAGATTGTTCATCGTTGTAATGATATGAAGACTTTCAAAGGAATTTTAGATGTTACAACAAAGCGTCCTCAGGTAACCCTTTGTATTTGTTCTAGCCAGTGAGGTAAAGTTGGTGAGCGCAACAAAGCATTTCATAAAATGTTGAATTTGCAGTGTAATACCTTTTCTGAACTTTCCGTTTCTCCTCAAATAATGATTTAAGGAGAAACAAATAAATAAAAATAATACTGAAACTCATGAAAGGGATCATTGCTAAGCACCAAACAACAAAATGAACAAATTCACTGTGAAAAAAGCTAATGCCAAACTGAACTGAAATCTAAACTTAAAAACAAAATAAAGATTCAAACTAATTAAATATGAAGCTTTAATAAAGTGGGTTTGTGCAAAGCAGTTTGTTATTGATGCTGCTGCACAGACGCAGCTTATAACCTCTGGATAGTCTGCTTTCTTATGGATAAGGTGAAAAATCGCCCGAGAAGTCAGTGCCTTAAAACAGACGGTCTGATGTTTTGGTTGGTCTAATCGAATATTTCAAGAAATAATTGAAGAAATAGTTTTCAGTTGAATCAGTGACTTCTCATCCTTCAGTCGCTCAAACAAATGTGATTACAGATCAGGCAAGAACAAACTAATCTGCGCTTCATCTTCATCTAAGCTAATTGATTAAAAGTAATAATTAATAAATGAATTATTGATTAATAATTCTCATGTGTGTCTACTATATACACAGCCTTCTTCTTCCACTCAATTCTCAGTGAAATGCTTTGACCTACCTGGGTTGGTTTCTTAAAATTTCTACATTAGAAAAGCACAATGCTGGTTGGAGGACTTTATATGGTTTGAACAAATAACACTTTTGCTTTAAATAACATAAACTCAGGAGACTTTGACCTGCCGTTTAGTCTTCTCTACATTCTTCAGGATTAAATCAGATTGGGAGGAGGACGATAGATAGATACCCCATTGTTCTTGTTTTTTTAAATAAATACATTTTTATTTATATAGCACCTTTCAAGACAGAATCACAAAGTGCTGCACATAAGATTACAAGTCATAAAAAGATTTAAAAAGAGAAAATAAAACAGGCAAAAAATTAACCAAAAGCAGTTTTAAAAAGGTGAGTTTTGAGTTGTTTTTTAAAAACAGCTACTGAGTCCACAGTTCTTAATGTTTGGGGGAGAGAGTTCCACAGTCTAGGGGCCACAGTGGCAAAAGCTCTGTCACCCTCAGTCCTCCTCTTAGTATTTTTTATAGCAAGTAAGCCCTGATCAGATGACCTCAAAGACCTGCTAGGGACATCGGGCTGTAGCAGATCAAAGATGTAGGCAGTCCGTGCACAGCTCTGTAGGTCAAGACCAGGATCTTAAAATCGACTCTAAATTTAACAGGAAGCCAGTGTAACTGAGATAATAACGGTGTCACATGTGAGTACTTGGAGGATTTTGTCAAAAGTCGAGCTGCAGCGTTTTGCACAACCTGCAGACGATCCAGAGAACCTTTGCTTAGACACATAAACAGCGAATTACAATAATCCAAGCGTGACGAAATAAATCTCGAGTTCAGAGCGAGATAGAACTGGGCTTAGCCTAGCCACATTTCTCAAATGATAAAAACAACGCCGAACCAGAGATTTCACATGCCCATCCAATGTGAGACTCGAGTCAAAGGTGACACCTAAATTCCTGATAGAGAATTTAACATAAAGTGAGAGAGGACCAAGAGCTTTCACTATCTGCGATAGAAACCTATCAGGGGCGCATACGAGGACTTCGGTTTTCCCCTCGTTGAGTTGGAGGAAATTTGCAGCCATCCAACGTTTGATCAAATCTAAGCAATCATTCAGACGCTGAAGCTTAGATAAATCCTCGGGCATAAAAGAAACGTTAAATCATTGTGCTAACCTTTACTGAACACATAACCTGATCTGCAGCAGGTTCCGAGTTAGGATTTAAAGTCTGCTGGAAGTCCCCTTTTCACTTATTCTGTTATTTACAGCATGTTTTAGGTGCATTATTGAGTCTCTGATGGGGAATACGAGTTATATGCACGAATTGTATAGCTTTCTAATGTCTAACTTGACTGGGTGAAGTGCGGAAATGTGCATGCATAAAATATCGGCATGATTCTAATCTGCTGTTGAGTATATTTTAGACTGCTTGAACAGCAGCTCACAGCGCACAGGTCACACTAAAAATACATGTTCTGTCCATCAATCAAATCATTTTCACTTTGATCTGCAGGTAAACTAAGGCAGTTCCCTCATCTCATTTATTATGCTGTGAGACAATATCCTTAAATGTTTAGAGCTCTAATGTTCACCCTCCGCCGTAGAAATGATCAGAAAGCCTGTTTTAGCAGAGCAAGTTGTTCCATCGTTGTGTGACCCTTGGGACAGACCCAAGCCGCACGCCTGGATAACACACAGACAACCATTCACGCCTAGAGCCAATTCAGAATCACAAGTTAACCTAAACCCACGCGTGTTTTTGGACTGTAGGAGGAAGCAGAACCCACTGCCTGGACTTGAGCAGAGGTCAGTGCTAATCACCGCACTACGCGTCTCTGGAATTTCTTCATCTGCATGAGTGGGTTAGCTCTGACCTCTGGTGGTTGAGCATCAATGTATTCATGCAACTAATTGTTTTGTTGCAGCAAACATTAATTAAACACACATGCATATAATAATACTGAATCAGGAATTGTCAAAGGTGTACGTGGAAAAAGACATTTTTAGAACTGAAATAAATGCAACCAGAAAATTAAAATCCCAGACAAAAAAACTTCAGCACATGCTTTCTTGTTTAAAAAGGAGGGATTTAGTGCCACTAGATGGCAGCACGATACAAGCGATGCACTGAATCTGTCACCCGTTTACTACACGAAGAAAAAAAGCCACGCGCTGCCTTTCATGACGTAGTAAAGTGGAGGAATTAAACCAAACTGGGAGAAGGCTTATATTAAATTACAACCAATTTAAGCGTTTTTGTACCTCAAAAAGAATGGCTGATTTTACTCTGTAAAGGATGTGTGACATTTTAAATGCACGTAAAATGTCAGCTGGCAGCTGTGTTTTGACCACAGAATGAAGAAATTTCACGGGAACAACGACAAATCTACCTTAAAATTACTTTCTAAAATATAGCAATATTTTCAATTATTCCGATAGCGGTTTTGTCCACAGTGGCCCGGGTTTTCTCTCCCCTGAGTCCCTTATAGATATTAAATCCCATATTTCCAATGAAAGTGAACGCAGCTCGGGTCAAACCCGGATATTTTTCTTCATGCGTACTGTCTATGGCTATTCAAGTTGTTTATTATATCTTAGAGACACTCGTTAGAGGATATGTGATATCAGAATAAAATAATATTAACTGAGTTATTTTAGCGTCGATATGCAATTTGTGGAGAGTGTTAGCTGAATTTCAAAATGAACGAGCGGGAACATTTTTAATCCAACTCATTGTTGTGGAGTTTGAGGGCTCTGCAGCCACTACACAAGCATGAACGGGGAAAAGTCTAAATGTTTAATACAAATCTTAATATAAACCAGTGATTGTGCTTGTATCCTGCAAGATGCTCCGAGAATCGTATCCCTTCGTGGAGGACAGTTTCAGCCGCTTCCCGTCGCAGAGCAACATTTATGGGCTGTGTCAGGCCGGGGAGCAGGAGCTGTTAGCGGCCACTCTCAAGGGGAAGGTGGTGTGTTTCAGATACCAGGAGCTGCAGCAGAAGATCCGACCGGTGGCCAAGGAGGTTCAGTTCACTTACATCCCAGGTACGCAGGGGAAAGACGGGTCAAGTGCTCAAGTTTCAGTACTGAAGAAATTATGTTTATTTCTACTATTTCTTACACATTAAACATTAGACCTAGACCTCCTTTCCTGTTTCCTGGATCTTCTATCAAATAAAAAAAAAATTAAAAAAAAAAAAAATCTTAAAAGCAATTATAGAAGACAGCATCCGTCAAAGTAGATTTTTGGATCAGGACAAGCTTCTCCTGTCGTCTATAAACTCCTTACATTTGTGTGACTCTTTGAAGAGACCTGACTGTATATTAACATCTCTGTGTTAACAGTCTTTTTCTTATGGACTTGATCCCTGGGTTTGGAAAATAGACTGTACATAACAGATAGGACGTAACTGCTGTCACCCATTGGTTCTGAACTGTAAGACACAATCCAGGCAATACTGTGCAGTAAACAGCAGACCTGTTCAAAGTACAGAAGTCTGCTGCAGTTAAGTCAGGGCTCCAGCATGTGATGAGATGGTCCTTGTGGAGTAAGAGTGAATGGAAGTAAGTGGCTAAAAAGTAATTTGCATGACAAAAAAGCCACATAGAAACAGACAGGTTCAATGATTGGGGCCCCTGGTTTTTGAGGTCTGACAGACTTTATCCCCTCCCCCCCTTAACAACCAATAGACGACTTAAAATGAAGCTATAGGGGCCCCAGTGAGTGGGGACTGGAAAGAACTCTTGTTTTACTCCTTTGTTGTGCAAGTACTCAGATATGTGCACATAGATGTTGCTACAGAGCTTGTCCTTAAGGTAAGGAAGCTACACAACACAATAGAAAGACTGTGTTTCAACGTAAACTGCATGCACTGAATATTTTACTCACGTAAAATTACAGAAGTTTAACACTTCAAGCAACAACTAAACAATTGTACAGATTGTATATTTCAGAATGACCTATAGGAATGCACAAATATGGTCTGATATTAGTCTTTTTGACTCATGTCATGTTTATTACTCATGTCATGACTCATGTCATGTTTATTATTTCAGCTCACCCGTGGTTTTCTGTTGAGATTAGATGTCACAGATAGTAGGATGAAGACTTGAAACAGTTATTGTAATGAAGATTTTTTGTTTCCTTCGCCCAATCAGTGCATCCCTTCTATATTATTATAAAATGATAAGATTGTTGATTTATGCTGAAGACTGGAATTTATTGTGTCACAGAAGCCAAAACTTTAAAACCAGCCTTCAACAAAACAGATTAAATAAAGGAGAATATACATATTCTCCTGCTGTATGCGGTTTGAGACAACATACAGCAGCGGTCCCCAACCCCTGGGCCACGCACCAGTACAAGTCCGGTCCGGTCCGTGGTCGTTTGGTACCAGGCTGCGAGAGTTGAGGCCCGGGTGTAAAATTGATGGTTTTCAGGGTTTTTATCGGTTTTTATCATTATTTTTTTAACGTTATTATCGTAAACTTGGTTTCCCTGGGTCTTTTCCAGTGTGTTATTAATAAATCTTTTCTTTTGGTTTTATTTTGTTGTATTTTTCCGCGACACCTTAAATGCCATCCATCCATCCATCCATCCATCCATCCATCCATCTTCATCCGCTTTGTCCGGGGCCGGGTCGCGGGGGCAGCAGCCTAAGCAAAGAGGCCCAGACCTCCCTCTCCCCAGCCACCTCCTCCAGCTTATCCGGGGGAATACCAAGGCGTTCCCAGGCCAGCCGAGAGATATAATCTCTCCAGCGTGTCCTGGGTCTGCCCCGGGGCCTCCTCCCGGTGGGACATGCCTGGAACACCTCACCCAGGAGGCGCCCAGGGGGCATCCTTGTCAGATGCCCGAACCACCTCAGCTGGCTCCTTTCGATGTGGAGCAGCAGCTGCTCTACTCTGAGCCCCTCCCGGATGGCCGAACTTCTCACCCTATCTCTAAGGGAGAGGCCAGCCACCCTTCGGAGGAAGCTCATTTCTGCCGCTTGTATCCGCGATCTCGTTCTTTCGGTCACTACCCACAGCTCGTGGCCATAGGTGAGGGTAGGGACGTAGATCGACCGGTAAATTGAGAGCTTCGCTTTTACACTCAGCTCCCTCTTCACCACGACGGACCGGTGCAGCGTCCGCATTACTGCAGCTGCAGCCCCAATCCGTCTGTCGATCTCCGGCTCCCTTCTCCCATCACTCGCGAACAAGACCCCGAGATACTTGAACTCCTCCACTTGGGGCAGGAACTCATCCCCGACCCGGAGTGGGCACTCCACCCTTTTCCGGCTGAGAACCATGGCCTCAGATTTGGAGGTGCTGATCCTCATTCCCGCTGCTTCACACTCGGCTGCGAACCGCTCCAGTGCGAGCTGGAGGCCCTCACCCGATGAAGCCAACAGAACCACATCATCTGCAAAAATCAGAGATGAGATTCTGAGGCCACCAAAGCGAAAGCCCTCCGCCACTTGGCTGCGCCTAGAAATCCTGTCCATAAAAATGATGAACAGAACCGGAGACAAAGGGCAGCCCTGGCGGAGCCCATCACCCACCGGGAACGAGTCCGACTTATTGCCGGCAATGCGAACCAAGCTCTTGCAACGGTTGTATAGGGATCGAATGGCCCGTAGCAATGGGCCAGACACCCCATATTCCCGCAACACCTCCCACAGGACACCCCGAGGGACACGGTCGAATGCCTTCTCCAAGTCCACAAAACACATGTAGACTGGTTGGGCAAACTCCCATGCACCCTCAAGTATCCTGGAAAGGATAAAGAGCTGGTCCAGTGTTCCGCGACCAGGACGAAAACCGCATTGTTCCTCCTGTATCCGAGGTTCGACTAACGGACGAACTCTCCTTTCCAGCACCCTGGCATAGACTTTCCCAGGGAGGCTGAGGAGTGTGATCCCCCTGTAGTTGGAACACACCCTCCGGTCCCCTTTCTTGAAGATGGGGACCACCACCCCGGTCTGCCAGTCCACAGGTACTGCCCCTGATCTCCACGCAACATTGCAGAGGCGTGTCAACCAGGACAGCCCTACAACGTCCAGAGCCTTCAGGAACTCGGGGCGGACCTCATCAACACCAGGGGCTCTGCC
Organism: Aulonocara stuartgranti; assembly: GCF_965226115.1. NCBI lineage: Eukaryota > Metazoa > Chordata > Actinopteri > Cichliformes > Cichlidae > Aulonocara > Aulonocara stuartgranti. The sequence continues at coordinate 31,421,527 of NC_138946.1, forward strand.
ACCAAGGAGTTGTTTAACTGCCTCAGTGACCTCGCCCCCGGAAATTGGCGGGTCATTCCCCTTATCCCCAGACTCTGCTTCCTCCTCGGAAGACGTGTCAGTGGGATTAAGGAGGTCCTCGAAGTATTCCTTCCACCGCCTGACAATTTTCTCAGTCGACGTCAGCAGCGCTCCGCCAGCACTATACACAGTGCAGGTAGAGCACCGCTTTCCCCTCCTGAGACGACGGTTTGCCAGAATCTCTTCGAGGCAGTCCGAAAGTCTTTTTCCATGGCCTCTCCGAACTCCTCCCACACCCGAGTTTTTGCTTCAGCCACTGCCCGAGCCGCATTCTGCTTGGCCTGTCGATACCTGTCGGCTGCCTCCGGAGTCCCACAGGCTAACCAAGCCCGATAGGACTCCTTCTTCAGCCTGGTGGCTCCCTTCACCTCTGGTGTCCACCATTTGGTTCGGGGATTACCACCACGGCAGGCACCAACCACCTTGCGGCCGCAGCTCAATGCAGCAGCTTCGGCAATGGAGACGCTGAACATGGTCCATTCGGACTCAATGTCCCCAGTCTCCCTCGGAATGCTGTTGAAGCTCTGCCGGAGGTGTGCGTTGAAGATCTCGCGGACTGGGGCCTCTGCTAGACGTTCCCAGCACACCCTCACTACGCGTTTAGGTGCACCAGGTCTGTCCAGCGTCTTACCCCGCCACCTGATCCAACTCACCACCAGGTGGTGATCAGTTGACAGCTCAGCCCCTCTCTTTACCCGAGTGTCCAGAACATATGGTCGCAGGTCTGCTGATACGATTACAAAATCGATCATCGACCTACGGCCTAGAGCATCCTGGTGCCACGTGCACTTATGGACACTCTTATGTTCGAACAGGGTGTTCGTTATGGCCAAACTGTGATTAGCACAGAAGTCGAATAACAGAGCACCGCTCGGGTTCAGATCAGGGAGGCCGTTCCTACCAATCACGCCCCTCCAGGTCTCGCTGTCGTTACCCACGTGAGCATTGAAGTCTCCCAGCAGGACAACAGAGTCTCCAGGTGGAGCACCCTCCAGCACCCCCCCCCCAGGGACTCTAAGAAGGCTGGGTACTCTGAACTGCCACTCGGCGCATAAGCGCAGATGACTGTCAGGACCCGTTCCCCGACCCTAAGGCGCAGGGAACAAACCCTCTCGTCCACCGGGAAAAACCCCAACGTACCGGCAGCAAGCCGAGGGGATATTAGGATACCCACCCCAGCCCGCCGCCTCTCACCAGGGGCAACTCCAGACTGAGACAGAGTCCAGCCCCTCTCCAGGAGACTGGTTCCAGAGCCCAAGCCATGTGTAGAGGTGAGCCCGACTATATCTAGCCGGTACCTCTCAACCTCACGCACTAACTCAGGCTCCTTCCCCACCAGAGAGGTGACCCTTATGAAAAGGACATCGAGGGAACAGTTTACCCTGCCCGGGATAGGGTTACCGGGGCCCCGCCCTGGAGCCAGGCCCGGGGAGGGTGCCCGAGGGCGAGCGTCTGGTGGCCGGGCCTTAGTCCATGGGGCCCGGCCGGGCACAGCCCGAAGAGGAGACATGGGCCCATCCTCCCGCAGGCCCACCACCCGCAGGAGGCGCCATAGGGGTCGGGTGCATTGTGTGCCGGGTGGCGGCCAGGAGCGGAGGCCCTGGCGGACTGACCCCCGGCTGCCAAGACTGGCAATAGGGACCTTAAATGCCGGTCCGTGAAAATATTGTCGGACATAAACCGGTCTGTGATGCAAAAAAGGCTGGGGACTGCTGGGATACAGTATGAATAAATACAATGTAACAGCACTAAAAAGATACAAATGACAGAAAATCAAACAAAACAGAAAAAAGCAAAATAAAAACAATAATCAGTGGCCATAGTGATCAAACTTAAATACAGTGGTACAGGGAGCTTAATAAGTGAATCGGGTAATAAATGAAGGCATTGTGATATGATCAATGAAATACTTTCACAACAGAAGAGAAAGTGTTGCTGCGTTTCATATAAATGGTGTGAAGGGTGGTGAAGAACTATTCAGAACTGATACATGAATGTGTTCTTTATTTTAATGGTGATGTTGAATATTTACTGCTTTAATATACGTTTTATATTTCTTCTTCTAGTCTGTAGAGTTTGCGTAGGGCATACATTTTTGTTTTCGTTTTAAATGACATCACAGTGTATCTGCTGAATATATTTTGTATTCTAAAAAAAGTTTTCAAATAAACATAAAGGGTCTGAGCAATATACTGTAGATGATATTGGTGGAGGTTAACAATATAGATCTCACTTCATGAAGGAGAGCATCTCTCTCTCATTAGCGCAGAGCAACAAAACAGATTTTCTGCCTTATAATGAAACATTTTCTCAGAATATTTATCCTGTTATTTCAGAAAAAACAAACAAGATAAATCATTCTGTAAGTCTGAAATGAATGATGAAGCTGTCGGTGTACGGTCGTATGTTAATTCTGTTATGATGCACGTTGTTGTTTGTAGTCGCTCAGTGCTGAAAAGGTTTGACTCTGTTTTCTTATCTAGTTGATGCAGAGATCGTATCAATCGATGCTTTCATCAAGTCTCCACCCAAGAGAGGTCTGGTGGTGGGCATCACCTTCATTAAGGTATTGTAACTTTAAAATCAGAGTATGAACTGTGCCATGGTAGAAGCATACTGATTCATGGCTGATCTCCTCGCAGGACTCTGGGGACAAAGCCACTCCATTCCTAAATATCTACTGTGACTATGAACCTGGCTCAGAGTTCAACCTGGACTCTATTGCACGTGAGCGATGCATTGTCTGCGTATGTGTTGTGCTCTCGCTGGCATGTCCTGATCATGTCGTGTTTCTCTGAACAGAGAGCTGCCTGAATCTGGAGCTGCAGTTCACGCCCTTCCAGCTTTACCACACAGAGTAAGTTTGCTGCTGTACAAAGATAGTTCTTGCTGACTATAGTCACCATGGTAACTAACCTTGCAGATTTTGCCACATAGTTTTAACCAAGAATTAAAAGAGAAAACCGAGCTCTTCCTGATCTCCTGCTGCAGGTTATGACGATCTCCTTTGGGCTGTAGCGTCAATCAGAAATTACTAAGAAACAAACAGGCACAATACAGGTGGTGGCTGTAAGGGCTTCACACTGAAGCTGGATATGCAAAATGTGATTTTTGGCAGTTTAACGTGAAAGATGACTCATGTAAAAGATATTCGTGACGTCTTTGCTCATGCTGTTTTTGCTTACATAGTGAAAGAGTTCAGAGTTCTAATGGCCAAAACTCTGACAGTGTCTGAGTGTACGCGCTGCTGCAGCGTACTCCTACTAATCAAGCAGCATGAAATGACACGCTGATCAATATGATGCTGGCACCTGTGTTTGGGATTCCAGCAAGGAAGAAAATCCACTTCAGTTGAGGGAGCAGAAGCTTGTTTGTGTGCTTCCCCTGCTGTTATCATAGAAACAGACAGCAGAGGAATAACACACATACATCCTGGCTCACATTCAGGAGGTGAGCTGATGTCCTGCCCAAGTCTATTAGATTCATGTTGGACAGTTTAGCTTAAAAATAGCTCAGAAAATTGCTAAAAAATCACACATTTTGTAGACATTTTAAAACAAGAATACATGGAAAACAATTAAAAGTAAATAAAAAATACATGCACAATAATCATTCTGCAGAACTGTGGACCGTTTATATGATTATCAATCATTACAAAATACAGAAACACAACTCCAGGCTGGTAGCATTACAACTTTAGCTACTTGACAACTGAGATTTCAGTGCTGTTAAATATTTAATGTTTTTCTCAAGTACTGATAAATCTATTGTTACCACATTTTATATCCTATTGCTGTGCTGAATCATCGTGTTTCTGCAGGCTGACTCAGTTTCTCAGCTGGAGTCCATTATTTTTCATGAGCTGGTACAGGAATATTCATGAATGGGCTTTAGTGTCTTTATGGCTGTGCTCAGTCACTGAGCAGTTTAAGTACAGACTGTGTGTGTGTGTGTCTGGATAGTAAATGTAATGTTTTTCTCAGGTAGAGCAGGTCGTCTACCAGTCAGGGTGTCGGTAGCTTGACTCCTGGCTCCTTCTGTCTGTGTTAAAGTACCAGTACAAATAAAATGCTTAGGTATAGATAGAAGCTGTATGAATGTGTGATTGGGTGAGTGAGACTCGAAGTAGAAAGCATTTAGTGCTCAAATTAAGTAGAAATATATCGAAGTAGCAGTATAATGTATATAAGTACCAGTCCATTTACCATTTATCATGTGAGTGAGCTTGTCTCCCTCTGTCTGTCAGAGTGCAGTGTGCTGAAGGAGGGAGTGAGACGGTGTTTCTGCTAAGCGGTCATGACCAGAGGATCCACCTTTACAAGGAGGTCAGAGACAATACCAGATCAGTGCATTCTAATGACAACTTAAAATATTTGTCTCCTTCTCATCTGTGTATCAATGTATTCTCTAGTAAGTCCCTTTATCCATTATGTGGAGTCACGGTAGCAGCAGACTAAGTAGGGGATTGCAGACATTAGAGTTGGGAATCACCTCTCATGTCTAACCATCAGAAAGTAAACGGTTGGATGGCTTCTCTTTGTGTTCCCAGTGGAAGCTGTGGGGAAAAAATCTTCAAACATCTTTCTTTAAAAATATTGTTGAACATAAAGTAAAATCTGGCTTCAGCCTTTCAGAAGAGCCAAAAATAAAAATGTCTTCCACAGTGAGAGCCTGTTTACTGTGAAACCCACTCTATGTGTTGTCTAAGCTCCACTGCAGCTCAGCAGGGACACCATCCCTGGAAATTCCAGAGGGAGTGTTGGACCAAACAGCCATTGGATTTGTCTCAGTCATACTTCTGAAGCCTCATACTAGCAGAAAACAAGAACTGTGCTTTGTTCTTCCTCGTCACCTCCACTGGAAGCACATAATAAAGGGATTTTGTTATGGCTAGCATGAACAGGAGGAAAGATCACAGCAAGTAAACCCTGCTTTAGTGTTCACTTAGGAACCTGAATATAATCAGACAGGAAAAATCATTAAAAAAATTCTTTTTAAAAGAATTTTATGAAAAAAAGTCAGAATTCTGATTTTTGTTCCAAAACTGTGAAAAAAAAAAATCCTAATCGTCTTCCAAAATTTAAAATGAAACCATATAGATGCATGCAACAGAACTAATACTACAGGAAGCATTGGAGATAAAATATGATTGTAATCTGTTGTAACTTTGTATATCTGAAGATGTTTACTTTGATCATGCAAACATCAGCGTTGCATTCAGCCTGACTCTCTTGTGTCTAACAGAACGCCTCCTTGCATCAGTTTGAAGAGCAGCCAGTGGAGAGACTCTTCCCCGAGCTGCAGCAGCTTCCCAGCAAGTGAGTCCCTTCAGCTCTCATCTCTCTGGATGTGGCCGCTGGGCTGATTGGGTTTGATGAGGGATGAGCATTATGTGTTTCTCTGTTAATCAGATTCATGATTTCCCACATTATCCAGCTTACTGTTCTGATCACTGTTTGTACAGTTTGTTTGTACTCAGTTAGCAGGTCTATTACTATACACAAGAACGATAATGTCATTATAGTGTCATTTACTGAAGTTTGAGTAACGAAGGAAGCATGGAAATGTGGAAAGAATGTTTTAAGATACGAAGTTACGAAGAGGATGGTGCATATAATAACAGTCAGCAACACTGAGAGTTGAACAATGAGACCGAGACAAGTCCCACATGTTTCAGATCTATCATCCATTCTTTTTCCACTTATCCGATTAAGGGTCACGACGAGGCTTGAGGCAGCTCCCATAGGGCAAGATGCGGCTACACGCTAGACTGGTTGCCAACCTGCAGCAGGGCTAACACAGAGAGACAGACAAGCATTCACACCCTCAGTGTGGGGAAAGTCTTCAGTTTTTGGTCTTGTTCTTTGCTCAGTGCCTTTAAAAAATGTTGGATTTGTTGTGTAATACCTGCCGACACCTCCCAAACAATAATGATTTAACGAGAAACAAATAAATACAGATAATACTAAAACTCATAAAGTGATCATTGTTATACACCAGGCAACAAAATGAAATGAATAGATTTACTGTGAAAAAGAGCTCTAAAAGAAAAAGCAGCACATCATGTCAGGACCTAAAGAAACTCAGCAAGAGATGAAAAACAAAGTCACTGATATCTGTCAGTCTGGGAAGTGTAAAAAAGAAATTTCCAAAGATGTGGGACTTCAGCAAATCACAGTGAGAGCCATTATTAACAAATAGAAAAAACCTGCAATAGCAGGACCCTTCCTACCCAGCCAGCCTACCCAAATTACTCCGAGAGTGCCAGACGCTTTCCTTTCTTTCTCCGACAGGTCAGGTAGGCTTGAATAGTTTTTTTTCTTCATAAAATAAATTAAATTCATAATTTAAAAACTGAGTTTTGCATTTCCTCGGGTTATCTTTGAATATAAAAATTCCTTTGATGATTTGAAACATTTAAGTATGATAGATTTACGCAAAGCTAAGTAATCAGGAAGAGGCCAAATAATTATTCCCAGTACTGTAGCTCTTTGGGAATCACCTCGTTGGCACAAAAATATAATTTTATGCCCATCAAACTGTCAGGCACATCTCTGGAAATTTTCCAAAGATTAAACTAATGAACTGGGAGCAATTTGTATTTTTTGTGATGGGCCGCTAGTAACGAACTGTCTAATGATACAAGTTAAAATTAGTTTTTTACTAAGTTGTCTATTATGTGTAGAAAGCAAAGATTCGTCCCTTGAGTTAGGTGCCTTTTTTAATCAAGCTGTTGTTTATTTAGCATCATAATAATAACGGCTTAACAAACAAAAAGCATTTCTCTGAAAAAAGGGAAAAAGTAGCCAGTGTCCAAAGAAAAAGTTTGAATGACTTCCAGAAAGCCTGAACAAGTGTGTCTACTTTAACAATGACAAGAACGTTTGGCTTCTTGGAAGCAAACTATGATAGTTGGGTAAATACTTTCATTGTTATCGATACGAGAAAAAAACACACGTATCATCTGTAAACACGTTTTTGTTTCCTTCTCTCTGTGCAGTGTGTTATGGATGGATATACAGAGCATAGCTGGAGGCCGGCGGCTCTCGGTGTTTGGCTGTCAGAATGGCTGTGTTGGGCTAGCTGTGGTCAGCCAGACTGAGCTAGGTGAGGCGAGTGGAACGTACTTGAACGTTCCTCTTAGAGTTGCTCCATCACACGACTGTCTCATGATTCCTTAACCACCACTGACTTAGTCAAACTGAACTCCCGGCTTCTCTGCAGGAATGCTGAACATACAGTGCATCCGAAAAGTATTCACAACTTCACTTGTTACACATTTTGTTACATTACAGCCTTATTCCAAAAATAAATGAAATTCATTTTTCACCTCAAAATTGTGCACACAATGCTCCATAATCACAAGGTGAAAAACCAAAAATATGACATGGATGTACATGTAAGTATTCACAGCCTTTGTTCAGTACTTTGTTGAAGCACCTTTGGCAGCAATTGCAGTCTCAAGTCTTTTTCAGTATGAAGCTACAAGCTAGCACACCTATTTTTGAGAAGTTTCTCCCATTCTTCTTACAGAATCGCTCAAGCTCCAACAGGTTGGAGTGTCGGTTCACTTTCAAATCTCTCCATTCTCTTTCAATCGGATTAAAGTCTGGGCTCTGGCTGGGCCACTCACCCAAAGCTACTCCTTTGTTATGTAGGCTGTGTTTAGGGTTGTTGTCCTGCTGGAAGATGAATCTACTCCCACCCTGAGGTCCAGACCACTCTGGCTATCATCAGGAATGGCTCTGTATATTGATACATTCATCTTTCCCTCGACTGGTCTCCCAGTTCCTGCTGCATAGCGTGATGCAGCCACCACCATGCTTCACTGTAGCGATGGTATTGGCAAGGTGGTGAGAGGTGTCTGGTTTTCCCCAGACATGACACTTGGCATCAAGACCAGAGTGAGAGTTCTTGACTATAAATCTTTAAAATGTTAAATGAGATTCTTTCCCACACGTAGCATAACATAGGTTACATTCCACCATACAATGCTCTCTACAATAAAAAGTTGTCTAGTTCGATTAAAGATTTGTTGAAGTATGTTAAAAGAAGCCAAAGCCTAATTACGTCCATGCAATATTAAGTTTATAGGTGTGTCTATCCATCATTTTGGCTTTATCATTGATGTCCCCAAGTGTGTTTCTGTATTTGTGTTTTCAGTATTGTGTCTGTGTGTGTTTATGTCAGAGGTTTTGCAGAGCTGGCGGGTCCAGTTTGACAGTCCAATCTCTACCGTGCTGCTGTTCCCTCTGAGCTTCCACACAGAGGCCGGTACGATACTCCTCTGTTACATCTGATCTCTGCTTCACTTTGTGAATCTGCAGCGCACCTCAAGATTGTCCGTTTCTTCTTCTTTTCCAGGTGTGGAAATGGAAAGCTATAACCTACTAGTGGCCAGTACCATAGAGATGGCAGTTGTGTACAGGTCAGAGACAAATGAATGGTTTTGTGCAGTTTTGCTTTCTCTCTGAAGACGAAGAAATTGTAGGTTTTTTTGTTGCATGTCTTTTATTGCAGAGATGTCCAGAAGGACGGTTTGTCCCAGGCCACATGCCTCTTGGAAAGTGACCAGTGGGACGCAGTAGTTTGTGCTCTGGTCATCGATCTGGATTTTGATGGGCAGAAGGAGGTGCTGTTGGGCACATATGGACAGGTAAGACCTTTACTAATGGATAGGCTGTATTTTATTTATTTATTTTACTTTACTTTAATAAAAGTCAATGTATTTATCCATCTCTTAATACTTAAACCCTTGGCCTGAAGCCCTTAGCTCCATGATTGATGGTTGCCATTGAACACAAATCTTTTTCACTGCTTGCCACTTAAGATAAAGGCTCAGTCATTTCATGGAAATGCTACTTATTGTAGGTCTTAACTGGGAAAAAAGGAGTGCATTTATTACTACTTGTAGCTGTAGAAAAATAATTTCTACTCTGGTGATTAGTTTCACCAGCAGGATGCTGTGGATGTGTGGGATTGACTCAAAACAAACTGCACTGTTTGTTCACAGCAAAGAAGGAAGATATGAGCCGGTGCATTGTTGTGACTTCTTGATCTGTTTTTAATAGTTTTTGAATATAAATGGACCTCGCTGGCTCAGAGGAATAAATGAAACATAGGCACCGTATCGTTAGCAGGATACACTAACAGCTTTCTGTCTTCATGGGATTTTCTGATTGTAAGAATATAGAAGATCTGCTCATGAATAAAGTGGCAAAGTAGGTACGGAGGAAGTGAGTATGATTGAAAGGGAAAGATTATAGGTTTTGTTTTTTGATTTAAAATGATAGATTTATATATAAATCCTCTTTTTCTATAATGCAGGAATTGCTGTGTTATAAATTCCAGCCCATGGGAAGTGGACAAAATGGACAGTTTCAGCTGCAGTGGAGACGGAGCTTCAAAAGTCCTTTGCTGTCCCTCATATACTTGGATTTAACTGCAGATGGTTTGAGAGAGCTGGCTGTTCTCACACTGAAGGGACTGCACATCTTACAGGTTTGTAGCTGAAACCTGTGTGACAGTCATGGTACTGTGTAGCGTCCTCATGGTCACTGCCTGCTGAACTCAAGCTAAGAAGAAGTATTTGAGCTGACATCGAGTTGCCAGCTGCAAAACTTTAAACGGAAAATGATTTCATGTGGTTTTTAGCCCACGTTTATGACTTCATTAATGATTTTAGTTGGATTTCGCCTTCAGAATGAGCTTTTGTGATTCAAGTGCTATTCTTCATCACTGAGCAGCTGGAATGAGAAAGCATCCATATTAAGCTCCAAAGAAAAAGAATCACCATGATCTGCTTGTGGAAAAATAAATATCTTAATCCACACGTTAGCGTTGTCACCCCTGCAGACACTCATTATTTCACTCCCCTTTGTCTTTGCAGCACAGTCTCTCCAGCACCGCTGATTTGGTCCTTGAGCGGCTCACACAGAGGGAGTCAGCGCTAATGGCCAGCTCGGAGGTGGAGTCAGCGAGAGCACAACACACTGAAGACAATGAGGCTCCAGCTCAGAAACTGGAGTGTATAATGCAGACACCCTCAGATTAACAAATGTATTGCATTTTTCTCCCCACGTGTAAATCCTGGTGGTTCAGAATGAAATCTCTTAAAGGTGCAACGTGAAGATTTTTCTCAGGGGTTCATCTTCCTGGAGGCTGATGAGAGACACTGGTTTCAGAAGTCATATGTAACTGCTCAGGTCTGCTTCATGGTATAGTTGTAAAAAAGGCTGAATTGTGACATGATGACAGTGTACAGTTATTTGCAGGTAATAAAGGACATCATATTTATATCCTGTTTTTGTCTGATTTGATCTTTCCCTGTGTCAAGGAGGTTAGCTGATTGGTTTGTTTGTTTGTATGGCTTAGCAGATTCAGTAGAGTGATAAAGTTAAATATTTTCTGACATTTTATTTATAATAAAACACATTGTTACTTCTGTAACATGCCACAGGTTGCCATCTTAAGTATGCTGCTTACACTTAAAGCCTAGCTCAGTGCAGAACAGTCACCAAGCGTTCGCTCCTCCAGAAGGTGATTATTTTGATTAATAATGCTACAGCTTTACTGCTCATGACACTGGTTACTGTGGCTCCTCAAGATGAAAACAACAAATCACATCATTCAAAAATGCAGAAAATGTGCAAAGCTGGACAAAAAATGCTTTTCTACCAATATAGATGACCTGATCTGGCTTTCATTTGTTAAGCTTTGTATTCTTTTAGGCATAAGTAGTAATGGCTTCACTCTGACAAGATACCACTCTTTCAAAATTATTCTTTAACAATATAAACATTGCAAACTTATACCCCAGCAAACATGCTCCTTTGCAGCCCAAATGAGGACAAGGTGGGCAGACCCAGCCCACACAAACCAGAGCAGAATGTGGGCGGCAATACCAGTGTCCAAGGTGGAGCTCGAGGCCCAGATTAAGTGGCCAACCAGACCCCGTGGTTTGGGGCCCAGATATGCCCCAAATTTCACACTACTGGGACTGAGACCACCATGATGAATTACTGCCAGTATGGAAACTGGACCAGAATGTTATAAGATACTTGCAGCCACTTTTTTATTCACAAAGGATTTTTACAGTTTTTATTCATTTATTGTTTTTTTAAACACACTGGATGCATTTGCTGACACAACCGAGAAGGCATTTATGTCCCCTCCATAGTGCAAACCAGGGAGATTTTGCTTGAAAGTCACACGTAAAAAAAAAAAAAAAATCAAACTACAAAACTCTAGCACCACTTGGCCTCAAAGAGAAAATAAGAACTCAAATCCTATCAACAGCTTAGTCTCTTAGAAAATGGAATATGGCTACTTAGTTCAATTTTATTTATATAGCGCAACAACATCACAACAGTCGCCTCAAGGTACTTTATAATGCAAGGTAGAGACTCTTCAATAATACAGAGAAAACCCCAGAAATCAGATGAGCCCCTATGAGCAAGCGCCTTGGGAGAGTGGGAAGGAAAAACCCATTTTCAACAGGAAGAACCGGACAAGATGCTGAGAGTAAATAATGATTAAATGCAGAGTGGTGAAAAAGCTGAGTAAAGAACAAACAGTGCATCATGGGAATCCCTAGACCTATTGCAGTGTAACTAAGGGAGGATTCTGGATAACCTGATCCAACCTTTATACTTTTTAAAAAAGGAAAGTTTGAAGCCTAATCTTAAAAGTAGAGATAGTGTCTGTCACCTGAATCCAAACTGGAGCTGGTTCTACAGAAGTGGGGCCTGGAAGCTGAAGGCTCTGCCTCCCATTCTGCTTTTAAATACTCCAGGAACCACATTATTTATTTAAAAGCACCTTTCAAGACACCCAAGGACACTTAATATAGAATAAGACACATAATAGAACAATGATAATGAAGAACAATAAAAAAACAAAAAGCACAAGATAAAATAATTAGTTTACAGTGAATATGCAGATTTGAACAGATGGGTTTTGAGTTGGGATTTAAACTGAGGGAGAGAACCAATGTTTCTTATATCTGGGGGTAGAGAGCTCCACAGGCTGGGAGCAGAGCAGCTGAAGGCTCTGCTTCCCATGGTGAGGCCGAAAGAAGGCAGAGCAAGTTGGATAGAAGAAGATCGAAGTGAGCTGGCAGAAGAAGTAATGCTTAACAGATCAGAAAGGTAAGGAGGTGCTCCTCCTATTATGAAGACTAGAGGGCCTAAGACCGAGCCTTGGGGAACACCAGAAGTGACTGGGAATAGACGAGAGCACACATGTAAGTCAGCAGTCCTGCATATTCATTTAATATGCACACTGAAGGACATATTCTGGTCAAAAACGACTCCTAGATTCTTCAGTGTTACTGGAGGCCAATGTAATGCCATCCAGGTTAAAGAATCTGGTCAGAATCAGACAGTGTAATAAAACAATGGTTTCATCTTCTCCACAGTAGTCACCTGTTGTTATTCTCCATGGGCAGGGGAGTATGTATGAGCGTGGTTGTGGTGCTGGTCTCTTGATACTCTACAATGAGGGGAAAGTAGAAAAATATCTAAAACTATGCCTCATTTGAGTCCAGTGTTTTACAATAGACTCCCACTATACTTGATAAGTCTACCAAAGTTGAACAAGAACTTCTTAAGTGAATTTTCTGAGTTTGCTAATTCAGTCTGTTCCATGTCCTGAAATGTTTTTCTGCTGGGTGATTTTAATGTACGTATGGACTATCACTAATAATCTTACAGGGGATTTCACATCATCTCGATAGTCTTGGCCTGGAGCAATTAGATTTTTCCCATCCACTCTTAAGTTCATATTTTTAGCCTTATCTGCTGTTCTGTTATTCCTCAGAACTGAGTAACATCTGACCTCTATATCAGTCCATAAGCTGTTTTTTAATGTTATTATCTAAACAAACTCTTTTCACTCTATTTCATATTGCAACATTAAAAACATTGATACCACTGCCTTTTCCAATGGAATTGACAGCATGCATAATAGACCCAGTTTATCTATTTCTGATGAACAGGTATCCTTTAACAATAGACTACACAGTCTTCTGCTCCTTTGAAATTTTGAACTGTTTTTTTACATCCAGTCCACTCCCTGCTTCACCCCGAAATTGCCTCAGCTTAAAGTTAAAGGCTGCCACTTGGAACACCTCCACACAAAGACCTGTCTCGTTGTTCTTAAGAATATGCTCTTTAAGGATGCTCTGTCTACAGCTAAATCTGAATATTATGCAACACTAATCAGGTGTGCTGAATACTAGGGCTCTTTCTGCTGCTGTAAAAACACCACTCTTTAACCACTTGAGCCCCTCTTTTCTTTCTAGCACCGAACTCCTGACTTTAGAGGAAATATCTGGATTTGTTAAGAAAATTAAACCTACCTCTCATTTTTACCCACTTCAATTCATGTGGTTAAATTCCATTTGTCCTGTTCTTCTACTTTAATAATTGTCATTATATTGTCTTCCCTAATCTACATCTCAAAACAGCTGGGATAATTCCACTTCTTAAGAAACCCATTGCAAACCAAAATAGTTATTGTCCAGTTACAAATATACTTTTTTTTTTTTACGCTCACCTCACTAACAATCGTCTGAACAATTTCAGTCTGATAAAAACAAAAGCTATAAATCCAAGCAGGAATCATATAAGCAACATGCAGGATGGGAAACAACAGTATGACACAACAAAGACCTGAGGAAAACTGTGCTTAAATATACATAAGAGGCGGTCAGGGAGAGACAACAGAGCTGGGGAAAACAAGGAGCAGGTGAACTGAATAAAACTAATGAGACATGGTAAGTAACACTAAATACAAGGTACAAGGCTGACACTGGGCTTTTAACCATATTCTTGCAATAATTCTGTCTCTATATGCTGACAATTCTCTAATCTCTTGAGTAGCCCTCATCTTTGAAACTCACTCCTGCACTGTTCATGGGATTTATTTCTCCCTTCCTTTCTTGTATATTTGTCACACTTATTTGTTTCAGATCATCAGATAAATTTTAATGTTAGACAAAAATTAACCTAAGTGAATATAAAATGCAGTTTTTTAAATTGTTACATTTATTACAGGAAAAAAGCTATCCAAACATGGATGTACGTGGAAATGATGTAATAATAAATTAACTGTGATTAACCACATTTAGTGGCCAAGCCAAGCTGACTAGCATCACCAAAGCCTGATTACTGTCAAACCTGTTGAAATGAGAAAACACATAAATAAAATCTTGTCTGACAAAGTGAAGTAGGCCAAAACATCCCAAAAAGCAACACATGATGTGTCATGTATGTCCTAAACCACAGGTGTCGAACTCCAGGCCTCGAGGGCCGGTGTCCTGCAGGTTTTAGATGTGTCCTTGATCCAACACAGCTGATTTAAATCGCTAAATGACCTCCTCAACATGTCTTGAAGTTCTCCAGAGGCCTGGTAACGAACTAATCATTTGTTTCAGGTGTGTTGACCCAGGGTTAGATTTAAAACCTGCAGGACACCGGCCCTCGAGGCCTGGAGTTTGCCACCCCTGTTCTAAACAAACTCATGAACAGCTGAGAAACAACATCACTGAGGTCCTTTATTGTAAAAAGGGTTACAAAGCCATTTCTAAGACTGTGACACTCTTTAACCACAATGAAAAAAAAGACTATAATACTTATTCAGGAACATTGTACATATATTGAAGCTGATATGTTTTAAATGGATATCGCTGTAATGTTTCAGTATTGTACAAAACAAAGTAAAATAATGAAATAATAAATAGTAAAATAATGTGATATTTAGAACTGCCACATATTATTGACCATATGCCAATAGATTGTCAGTAGAAACAATGGTAGTAGTTTTAAATAGCTTTATGTGGTGTGGATATGTTGAAAATACACACCACACACAAGAATCCTAGTTTCTATGTTATAAAGTCAATTTTCAACCAACAAATCATTAGGTTGACCTGGAAGACCTTGGTGTGTGTGTGTCTGTGTGCATGCGTGTTCCAGTTCTTGCTATCTTGGTGGGGACCAAAATCTGAAATTTACTATACTGGTGGGGACCAAAATCCAGGTCCCCACGGGGTTGAAGGCATTTTTCACACTCAAAATGTGGTTTTAGTTTCAGGATTACAGTTGGGTTATGGTTAGGTTTAGGGTAAGGGTTAGGCATTCATTTTTGATGGTTAGGGTTAGGGGAAAAGGCTAGGGAAAGCATTATGTCAATGAGATGTCCCCACTAGGATAGCAACACCTGATGTGTGTGTGTGTGTGTGTGTGTGTGTGTGTGTGTGTGTGTGTGTGTGTGTGTGTGTGTGTGTGTGTGTGTGTGTGTGTGTGTGTGTAAAGCTGTAGTATAGTAACAGGGGTATATGAGTTTCTTGATTTTTGTAGAACTTAAATGTTTTCTGTTCCACGGGAACACATCTTTCCCAATGATGTATCCATTATAAACTTTTTTTGAAATGTCCAATTTAAAGGACCTTCTTAGCAATTGTGCCGTGAAGAGAATACTAGAAGTGAGTGGAGCTCACAAACTGAGTGAGGAAAGATTTGCTGCAGCTTTCCTTGTGGTAGTGGAGATGAATCAGTCTCTTAGAGGAAGTTTTCTGCTGCTTGTCCAGTAAGTGACACAGAGGGTGGTTAGAAGTACCCAATATCCACAACAGTTTGTTCAGTCACTTCTGTCTAACATAGCTTTAAAAGTCTCCAGTTTGTCACAGAGCCTGTCGTCCTCATCAGTTTAGTTAGTCTGTTGGTGTCACCAGCTCTGATGCTGCACATGTTTGCCACAGCAGACTAGAATAGTGTTTTGAAGAATTAGAACCTGCTCACTCTCTTTTTGTATACAGCGTCTGTGTTGGTCTTCCACTTTAGTCTGCTGTCAGCGTAGACGCTGAAGTACTTCCTTCACCACATTAAACATCCTGTCCCAGAACACACAGGGAAGAGCCCTTTATCTATAATAAAGTGCTCAGAAATGAAACCCACTACCGTTCTCTGCACCAAGAGGTTGGGCAAAATTCTGTACTGATAAAGAGTAGTGATACATATCATATTTAAATAGGATAGAGATCAATTAAATCAATTAAATCTTGATCCAGCAGCAAGAATATTTGTAATGTAGCCACAAAGAACTAATTAAATAAAGATATTCAAATTTGTATTTCTAAAACTAACATTTTCAGTCTTGTTTCATCTGCTTTGATTATCTTTATCTGACACTAAAAGCCAAAATTGATGGATACAATATTCTGCCAACAATGATGTAAAACAGAGCAAAGCAGTATTTAAAAATGGGATTTTAAATTTATGACAAAAGCTGCCAATCAATTTGTCTGGGGGCTAAATATTAAGCCCAAAACGGTCCTTCCCTCTATAACCACTTAACAGTGGCTCCAACAGTCAGTCAAAATGACAGAGTCCTGTGTTAAAGAGCCAATTCTAGAGCGGAAAAGAAAAAGTGCCATATATTCAGCCTAGTACAATTTGGTCTTTATGAGTTTCTCTTTACATGATTTTGGGGATTATTTATTTCTAAATGAAGCTTATACATAAGTTCAATAAGGAATATCTGTAATCATTCATCTGCCGGCTTTTCTGGGTTTTTGCTTCCTGTTCTTTACATGACTACCACTTTCCCGCACTGTAAATATCAATAGTGTCATTACTGCTTTAGTCCAATCATCTTCTTACCCGTCTCCTGTGAGCCAATCAGCCTCCACGTTGTATGGTTTAAATCTGTGCTCTCCTGCCTTTCAGACTCTCATTTGTGGAACCCACCTCCTCCTCATCTCCACCTCAAAGACACCTCAGTCAGAGCTCCAGCCGTGCCTCAGTTTTCATCTTCACCACCCCCAGCATCTGGACTCCGGGGGTCCTGTCCTAAATCCTATCACCGATGGGATTCCATTTTGCCGTGATGGATCATCACAGTCTAATTGCCAAATACATTAAATCCTATATCTCAATAAACAATGATCACCTTTTCCAAGTGACCTCCCCTTATTGAACTGGACACTGGAGTCAGAGGTGTCACTGTTTTGAGTGACAGATGTCCTAAACATAGTTTGTTAGCCAGGCCTCAACTCAGCCAGCTGGAGTCAGTGTTGGTTCCTTTTGGAGCATTTCTGATGGAATTTCTTCCACATGTCGTTTATTTCGTCTTTCTCCCTTCACAGCAGATGGCCGTCCCTCCCTGAGCTGGTTTGAAACCTGAGAGGTTTCTTCCTGTTAAAAGGAAGTTTTTCCTTCCCACTGTCGCCAAAGTGCTTGCTCATATGGGGTCATATAATTGTTGGGGTTTTCTCTGTATGTGTTATTGTAGGGTCTACCTTTTATATGAAGAGCCTTGAGGCAACTGCTGTTGTAATTTGGCGCTGTATAAAAAACACTGAATTGAATTGGAATTACCTTTAGAGTGATACTATGTGATAGAGAGGTTTTTGATCAGATTAGTAGGAAAAAGATTTTATAAGTCAGCTTATTATGCAAATATTTGGGTTTTATGGTCGTAGCTTGTTAACTAAACTTTAGTTAAGCATTAGGCTTAACTTAGCATATCCACCCTCTCACCCAAATATGGCCACTTTTGGCTACAGAACTGAGGAAGTCTGTCCTCAGTGAAAATCATTATAACTTGTTTAATTTAAAAAGAATGAACAAAATCAAACAAAAATGGTTTAGCGTATTTCATTCTGATATGTTTACCTTTTTTTCCCCCATGAACTCTTTCATTTAAAACATCCTGGAAACAATTCTTTCAAAAGTTACCTTCATTTCCATGTTTATTCCCCCCCCCCCCCCCTTTTTTTTTTCTTTTTTTTTAAATGTTTCACTTTGTATGAATGTCTTATTGCAAAGATAGATTTCCAAATCGGCTTAAGCTTCACTCAAAAGAAAACCAACCAACCAAACAAACCAAAAACAAAACCGGCAAACTGACCATAAGAAACCTGGACTAAATAAATAACTTCAGTGTTCACACAGATGGTGAAAGAAAAAAAAAAAAGGAATGCAGCAAATTCACATCAGTCTTAGCTGATCTGGTCCCGTGTCTTTTGGCCGGTCTGTGGCACTGTAGTCCTCTCTGGAGCCCTCAAACTATATTTCTCCCCTCTTGCACTACAAAGGCAACAATAACAACAGCTGCACTCATCGCACTGGACTTAAAACAGAAGTATGGCGTTAAGAGAAGTTAAGAAAGACGTTTTCCACCTCTGCGAAGCTGTTGCACTTGTCTTCTCTCGGAGTGTGGGGTTGCTTTTTTTATTTTAAGGCGCGGGTTGTTTTGCGCGTCAACAATAAGGAGCATGCTGTTGGAGCGACGGAGAGCGCATTAAAAGAGCGCATTTCACGCAATGGAATTCTTATATTTAGCTCCGTGAGGGACCAGCCAGACGAGCAGAGGAAAGAGGAAACCCTGATCCTGGTGTTTATCGTTTTGAGACCGCTTCGAGCCCCCCAAACTTGTCGTTCATATCACGGTGCACGGCTATGTGGTGATGAGGGCGCTGTGAGTGTGTGAGAAAGACGGGGGAATAGCGCAATTTTATCTACAGCTCCGGAGAGGAAAGATGATGATGGCCGGTGGTGGTGGTGGCGGAGCAGCCGTTGACCACAACGGGATATTCACAAATCCAAATCTCCACAGCCTGCAGCAGACCCATATGGACGCCGATAACCCAGACTCCCGCAAACGGCCGCTGGAAACTCCGGCTGAGGAGGCCGGCTGTACCAAACGCACCAACACTGGAGGTAAGAGAAAAGCAATAACCAGCAGCCCATCCACCTCTTCTTCTCCACATTAACTCTGAGCCTTTGTTGTGCGCAACGGCAAAGCACAGCCTTCAGTGTGATACCGAAGCCCCATATGAGCAGTTCTGGGCGGCATGTTGGCTTTAACATGCAGCACCTGTGCACTTGGCACTTTGAGATACTGAGTGTGTTTATGGCTGTTACTTCATACGCTGCATGCTCGAGCAGCCCGACTGAGTGAGCGGCCTCCTCATCTTAGGTCAGCTCAGAATTTGAACTCGGCAACCTTTCTACTCCACATCTGGAGCTTTTGCTGGCAAGTTGTCATTCAGTAGACAGCTGATGATTTGTGTGCACCTTATTTAACATAAAAGTTCTCCGAAGTCTCTGTTCATCAGAGTTTGTGTCTGTTGGAACATTAGGCACGGGTTTCCTGCAGAGGCTATAGACAAATCTGAGGAGGAGTGACAGAAATGTCATCACAGTCTTCAAACGTTACCCTGAATGTGAATCAGTACTGATGCCTGGGCCCTGAGTCATAGGATCTGCAAAGCACTCACCTTTACCTTTGACCAGTACAAATATGACAAGTATGTGAGCCAAACTTTTAGCAGCGCACTGGAAAGGAAGCTGCTCTTTGATCTTGGACACTTTAGTGTTGATTTGTGAGCCTTTTAAAACAAGTGGAGAAACAACAGAGCCTATTATTGTGTTGGTGATTTGTGAGATTGGAGCATCATAATCCTGATTTATGCTGAGTTGGAGTTTTCTGATTTTTTTATTTTCTTTTTTGTGCTTTTAAGGTGAAATGAGCAAAAAAGCCAACAGATGAAACTCATACCACCCTGTAGAGTTTGTGCTCATCAGCACTTGCAGGCCCAATTCCTAGTAAACCCAGGTTATTTATAGGGTGTGCGCTGAGCCAGAACTCAGCATCTGTTTGGAATTGTTTTAGCCTCATGTTAGTTAGTCTGATTAGTTAGTTAGTTAATCCTCATTAGTCTGACCTACCACCTTCTAGCTTGCCTCTGTATAATGATAAAAGAACAACTGTAAAACACTAGAACACTAATTGAAAGCATGTAAGTGCTTGAGAAGCAGAGCTGGGTGCTGTAGTCCAGAATCGTGCATGAGAATCTATGCATTAAATTGAAGGCAAACGTCATTTTAAATGGGGGAATGGTGAGGTGCAGGAGAAGGGTACTACAGAAATACTGCAGTGCTATTTGAACAAATTGATCCTGATTTGTTTTTGTGGAGGAGTGTGGAGCGCTCATGCTTTATTATTTGTCAGTAAGATGCTGGAGTGCAGCAGTGAGGATGGTTGATTCCAGCTCCTGTACATCTTATTCCAGCTCGTGATTGTTCTGGTCTGCAACTCACAGGGACCACTTATTCGAGAACTTGTTGTTAATTAGACGTCTGCAGAGAACGAGCAGTTTCTTCGCCATATGTCACTGAAATTCTTTTTGTCTTTGTGTCCCTGACAGCCCAGCACTCAGTGATGGCAGCATTATATCCCATTTCCAACAGTACAAGTGCATCTTTGCTGCACTTCACTGAACCCCAGAAATGTAATTTCAGCAAGATACGCAAGGACCATCGAGCTACCAGACAGTATTTTAGAACACATCCAACCACCATATGTCATCCATTAGCACCCCTAAAACCACTGTAGAAAAGAGAAGTCACGCAGCGTTCCTGCTTCTAGGAGAGTTTTCACCATTTAGCTGCGGCACAGAGACATTGCCGCATTGTTCCCATCCTGGTGGTGTGAATTGAAATTTTGAACATTTGGGTAGATTCTAAAAAAAATATATATAAATCACTACACTCAGCTCAGGTTTTTTAGTGCTGGGTTTTGTATGATGGCATCAGACAGCGTTTTACCAGCCCCACTCTGTGTTCATTTCTGCATCACGCCTCCATCGTATTTTCAGAAAACGCAGCCGCACAATTAATCGTGTGCTGATGAACGTCTAACTCTGAAGAGGCTGTCTTGTTGTCTCAGGGGTGATTCAGATGACTTCCTGAAAGAGATTGTATCAGTGTGGAGAATACCTGATTGCTTTATCAAGGAAAACAAAGTGAAAATCCCATTTGTAATCATTAGCGTCTCATCCCCAAACCTCCTCTTATTTTGAAAAAAACGGTGGACAGATAATTCACATAGCAAATTATAATGAGTGTGCATAAATAAAAGTGAAGATTGAAGAACTTTATGAGCTTACTGTAGCATGTCCAGCTTTGAAGAAAAGATGTATGTTTGGTCTGTGGTCAGCGATGAAATGGTGTTTCCCTTTAAAATCTAAAGGATGCGCTGCTATGCATGCTAAAAAGCCCCTGGCAACTTAAGGCTAATTCAATTTACAACCAGTGTAGTAACATTTGCAGTTTAGTTAGCTAACCTGAGTATAGTCAAGCAGCACCTCTATATGGCCGCCTTGCAGCATATACTGCCTTTATACTGAAATCCCAGCAAACGTGTGAACTGTGTTTTATAATAATAAAAGCATCCAAAGCAATAAGGCAGAGTTTAACAGTTTCACTGAAACATAGTCGCGTATCCTTGCTTACCTGAAATGCACATTCAGATGTTTGTAACGGCCTATACAAAACAGCTGTTTCATAAATATCCCCCCTCTGCTTTATGTAACATTTTTTGATGTCACCTCCTGTTTCATCTCATATGATCTGCATGCATCGCATGTAACAATGCAAACCCCCAGCCTTTCTGTTAGCAGTAGGGCTAGACAGCCTGATAATCTTCAATCATGCTTGTAATCACCAAGCCCTTGACTACGTCTGATATTGATCATGCTATTCCTACCGAACCGATCATTAACATGACTGGCAGTTACAACAAAGAGAAGGAAGCCGTGCTCTTTCAAAGCCGATCCCCTGGTTGTGCATTAAGAGTTGTGGACACTGAATGAGGAAAAACACTGCTCCTCTTTTATCAGCGTTGCTCTTCTGTCCTTAAAGTGAACATCTTTTATTCGTTCCTCTTTCTAATTACCCACACTCTGAGCCCATGTTGCTGCCAAGCATGTGCCTTCCAAAAAGGTTGTGTGGCTCAGGGATTAGGTATGATCTCGTAATGTTGCTAATGGAAAGGTTGGCAGTGGAATGTGAGCTATTTTTCTTTTTTTAATTTTTTGGTGGGAAGGACACAGGTGCCCTTGCAGAGCGATGTGACGTGAGCGGACTGTGAATTTGCCAGGTGGCAGTTAAAGAGAGAATGAGAGAGCGATAGAAATGAAGACAGAGAAAAGCAGAGAGAGATAGACCATTAGGAGGGAGTGGAGTCTACAGGGGAACTGTGTCTATATACCAGAGCATCTCTCAGTGAATGAGACTGCTAGAATTTTCTGGAAGGCATTCCCTCCAAAGCCAAATGGGCCACGATGCTCAGGTTTGATTTGTGGATGAAAGTCATCAGAAAGCCAGGAAAAAGGCTGCTTTTTTAACAGTTTCCCTGGAAATCACCATAAAATGAACCTGCCACCCTCAGGTCCACACACAGACACTGACATGCTCACGCTGCAGTTTTTACACACATTTACGCTCGCTTGAGATACCTCTCGGTGTAAGATTTATAGTCGTAGTGATTGGCTTCATCACCCCCCTCCACCATTCTGCGGCACTGCCATTTGCAATGGTTGATGAGCCCCTCCGCCCTCTCAAACATGGCCGTCTAAGGGATTGGGGGTGGGGAAAAGGAGAGGAGGAGGGTGGGTGGCGTAAGGCACGCCGTCTCAGATCACTCCTCCTCCACCTCCTTCATCATCTGCTTATGTTCTCCATACACCTCTTCAGCCACTATTGAAGGTCACTCCACATGCTTCTGTGCTCAGCGCTGAAACCCGCTCCCTCCGCCACTTCACCTTTGTCACTTTCCACTAAAAAAAGTGAGTGAATGGACTGCCATACTTTATAGTGCTGCGTCAAAAGAGGCGGAGTAGGGGAGAAAATTCAATTTTTTGGGACCGGCATCAGGGGGTGGGGATATGACGTGCTGGAGGAAGCAGGCTACCCATTGGCCGAGCGAGGCGTCAGTCCTGCGTGCTGCTGCAGACAGACAGGCCACTCGATGAATATGGATGAGAGCAGTGAAAAGGGTGATGCGGCAGGGAAGACCCCCCCCTTCAAACCGATGCAGGCTTGAACAATGCGTGCCGTCTTTCACTGAAAACACCGAGAGCCTGCATTAGCATTTTCTTGGACAATTGAGGCTCTGGCCAGCTGCAAGCATGGCTCGGATGCTGCGGTGAAATCTCTTTTTCTGCACCCACTGATGAATTAGACCTCGGTGAAAAAGGTCGACTGGCCGCATTCCTCAACACTACCATTGCACCTATGCCTAGGCTAATGTTAAGATCCCATTTAGAGATTGTGTCCCGGCATTGATGGCGATCTGACAGAGGACGTGAGAAGCAGCAGATCTCAGAATGGGTAAGCCTCAAACTCTTTTTGTCTGACTTGTTGAATTGATCCATCGTGCTAGACTACATGCAATTTTACACACCGAGAGCTCGTTTGTTCATTATTGCTCATTTGAGTTCCGTCGTCCTTGCTGGCTGTCAGGAGCAGGTTAGTCCATTGAAATGCAGAATGGGTACTTGGAGGGGTAGTGAGAAGGAGGGAGTACGGTCACAAGGCATTTCCTTCTGACCCACCCCCCTCCAGTGACTTAACTAAACACATTTGGCTCAAAGTCCACGTCTCCAAGCCATCCTTCCAGCACTGGAAGCAGGGGTCTGAACTAACACCCCACTGGCTCAGCTTCCCAATGTGCCCCACTGCTCCCGTTCCCTGGCGGATTGCAGCAACAGATTGCCATGTTTACTCTACCACATGACGCCATTAAAACCTGTTACTGTGATCTCAGACACTAGGACAGAATTAATTATTGACTAATGACAGCAAACGTGGCTGTAAGGGCGATGGAGGGAATCTTAGTGGCTTCCTCCCCTGCTGGGTTTACTCTGGCTGAAGATGAGCAGAAAGTTACGCAGTGGGTTTGGGCTTGTCTGTCAACAACAGGTCGTTGGATGTTTAGATCCTGCAATCAGCATCACTCAAATGAATTTCTTTGTGTGGCTACGGTAGCCAATATTCGTGATAGGGTGATGGAGGGCTGAAAAGCTTTACAGCGACCATGTCAGTCATGAATCACGCTTATTTGTTCTCCAAGGTCATTTTATTGTTGCTCATTGTGAGAGAAGCAGGGGTGATTAGAGTGAGTTTTGCAAATCGTCCTTTTGTTCTGAGAAGACCAACGTATTGACCAGCACCATGAGCTGTTCATCACGTTCATATGTGTCATTTCATATTAATGTAGCAGTCCTGTGAATTTGGACAGCTCACACGAGTATGGACAATTAGGTGAAATTAACCATCATGGCATGGCAATCATGTGCATTTGTCAGAGCTGTTGGTTTTGGGTGATGTGCACCACAACAAGCCTGTGTCTGAATGAAACATGAGGGGCATATTAATGCAATAAGAAGAAGTAACGTGTAGGCTGTGAAATCCCTTCATGTCACAGTGCCATGTTCATTCACATCTGATTCTAATGAGGGCATGACTGAGGCAACAGGTTGGTCCACCTCAATCCATCCATCCACCGTGCCGGTCAAGCTCCAACATTCGATACCCTCGGCTTGACACGGGACGCAGCGATGTGGTGACAGACGCCGTGGCTTTGCCGTCAAAAAGCGATCTTGTCTCTGTGCTTGAAAATGCATCAGAAATTTCTTCAGACAAACGTGGACAGTGCCTTTTTACATCTCTGCCCGCTCCAGTGACGTCACCCTTGAGGCAGCTGAAAAAGGATCGAACATGACGTCATTGCATCCAGATCAGCGTGCAAGGCAGATTATGTATCAGTGCTTTGGTATACTAAGTACGCACCTGTATCAAGTGTTTACTATGACGTCATTGGTATAAAATCAGTAATTCAGTGGGTAAACCCAGCTGCCACGCATCTATAAATACAGCATATTTGATGCATTGTTGGCAGGTTCTTTTATTACATTTGGGCTCAATATGTGGCTGATTTGCTTTTTACTAGATTACACACTCAATATGATCGGGGCTTTCTTGGAAGGACACTTTGCCCACTTTGGGGTTGATTAATTCTTAATTGCCACTGTAGGAAAATGAAGTTCCCAAGCTAAAAGGCAAACGCGGGTTTGAAATTCTTCGAACTGACGTTCTGTCACTCACTGACTGCTACAAGCAAATGTAAGCCACAGAAGCCCCTTCCAAAATGGAGGAGATTTAGACCATCTTGGCAGTATACCCTTTGAGCAAATCTGTGGGATTGGTTCCCATATGTTCTCCACGCGTCTTCTAATTACAAAGGCTCACTCTGTACTGGCATCCATGAACTGTATGGATAATGAGTTTGTGTTTTTTACAAGATACATTTTCAGATTCAGACTGAACTGCTCCTTCTACTTTCCTGTTGTTCACGTGTGAGAAATGATTAGTAACACTGGGTTTGGCTTTGAATTCAGTCAGAGGTTGCAAAAACTCCTTGAAAATAGATAAATTTAGACCTCTGCAAACTGGAAAGGAGGTCATCATTTACTCTACAAGAAATCTGGGACAGGACACAGAACATGATCTCTGATAGAATGTGAATGTACTGAAAGCTACAAAGACTCAAAAGACAAAATCTACTTCTAGATCTTTCCAGAGTAATACAGGAACTTGGTTATAATTTTTATGTGAAAGCTATTTTTTCTTACTCTAGTCTTTTTTTTATGGTAACAGTTTGGTGTATACAAAAATTGCAGAGATGCTTTATAAGATGTGACCCTTTCCCGTTTTGTGTCTCTCTCCCCAGAGGAGGGTGAGTACTTCCTGAAGGTGCTGATCCCCAGCTATGCAGCCGGCTCTATAATTGGCAAGGGCGGCCAGACCATCGTACAACTGCAGAAAGAGACGGGTGCCACCATTAAGCTGTCCAAATCCAAAGACTTCTACCCAGGTAAGAATGAGCCCTCTGTAATTAAGATTGATGATCACAAAGGCTCATATACACGAGTCGTCTGACTCATCACCCGGCCAAAGGAGCGACGTCGTAGTGGAAGACTGATTTTGATATTTCCTCTTCATTTGGCTTTGCAGGAATAATTGCACTACATTTTAATCACGCAGTAATCATGAACTCTTTGAACTTATTATCCTTTTGTCCTTGAGAGACTAAACATGCATGGAGATGTTACAGTGGCAGACAATTCCAGACTTTCTTTGAATTTATAAAATTACTTTTTCACATTTTCCTGCTGACAGCGATGTTGGAAATAAAAACAAGAAATGTGTGCTGGCAGTGACGGGGCTATGACACAGGGCTGAGCGATACGGGGGAAAAAATACATCTCGTTATCTTTAGGACTGAATGGCGATACATGATATGCGTTTGATATATGGTACAAGTGCAAATATGCGTGCTCTGTTAACAACAACAAAAAAGAAATTGTAAAAGTCATTTTTAATACTTTTGTTTTTCCACCAATGCTGCTGCAATTTTTAAGAAACCGTTTTGTAAAATCATTTTCCATATTTCTTCTTGATATTCAAAATCTACCAGGTCACCAGCAGCTCATATGATTAGGGTTTGTTGAATGCTGACTCCTTTCTATAGATAATCTGCTTATTTGAACACCCAAGAGGAAAAAGATTTTAACAAACAACCCGCAGTGCCAAAATGATTTTATAAGACTTTGTTAACGTCTGCAAATATTGGAATATTTGCTTATTTAGCATGTGGCAAAAACACAAATCAAACATAACCCTAGCTTGATTGCAGGTGACTTAATGGATGTTTAGAGGATATATTTTTAATTGTCTAAACTGTTTTCACTCAGTCAGGCACGGCTCTGTTTCTTTTAAGTGGGGCTGTATGAGATTCTGGTGCACAGTCAGTGTGTCGATGGCAGGGGCATGGACTCGAACAGGAGCTAAATCTTTGCTACAGATACTGCTTTAGTCTATTAATAGAATCAATAACAGTTTCAGTGTATGTCTAGAAAAGCTTCACAGTTTTACCTACTGTCAGCTGCTTTCCATGAAGAGGTTAAGGTTAGATGCATAAAACATGGGAGTTGATTGTTTGCTGTTGTCTCACCTTGTGTGACTTCGGTGTTTTAAATGGTTCGTTTGTATCCAAATGCATGAAAAACACAAGTCACACCAGCAGCCCCTGTTTTCTGTGAGGTAAGAATAGTTATTTATTCTTCAGCGATGTCCACTGGCTACTAGCTTCTTGTTTTTGTTCACATTAACCCACGGCATCAAACTTTGAGTTATTTCTTATTGTCGGAGCGGCGCTGTGTGTGTGTCCCTGATTGCTACAGGAGAACTTTGTCAGTGAAGTTAAAGCAAAGAGATACTGAAGAGGGCAGTGAGACGAGAGCTTTACTGTAGAAAACGTTTTATGTAATGTAACATAAAATCTCTAATATTGTCCCATACAGGCAGATTTTAAAAGTCTCGGGTGTCCCCAGAATAAAATTCAAATATCAGCCCAACATACTACACAGATGGTCGTTTTTTTTTAGTCTTTTTTTTTAAAATAGCTGTTTCAGTTTCTGTAGACTCAAATTGTACTGGAACAGCTGCTGCACCTGTCCGTTTCAGGAAGATGTCTGTGAATGACAGAGAGGAGCAGACAATAGGAGCAGTGCAGTCGGTTAGTAGACGACATGGCTGCTGATACAATCCTGAATAAAAACTGTCCACGGCTTCTTTCTCTCTGAACGATAACTTAACATGTAAATAGAGCCACATTCTTAGCGCAGTCTTTTTCTTGTATGTGAATAAGTAGCTTGTCAGATAGTGTTACAGTTACAAAAATCCAGATTTTAGCAGTGCAGAGCAGCACGTCTGTGTCTTGAGTGTGTTAGGTTCCGGGCCACATTTGATTCAATATTTCATAGTAGTTAAGAAAAAAAATGTGGCCATGAAAGTAGACTTTGAAAGTAGACTGACGCACATAAAGTACCATCACAGATAGTAACACACACTCACTAGTTCACTATTTGTTGTAAATTGTTCCTTAAACTTTGTACAGGTCAGGGTCTTCCTTCATCATTTCATTTTCCCTAGAGCGCTAACCTGTGTGCATACAGTCAAAGCTAATAATTACATTAAACACGCAAGCCACATTAGACCCATGAATCAACAACGGGATTGTCGTGGTCCACTGGAGACAGGTGTTCAGGTGATGGGAAAACATGAAAGTGTCTACTTATTGGCTATTTTAATTTTCATTACTTTATTTGCTGTCACAGATCCTCAAATCTCGGGGTCAAGCCCCAGATGCCACACATGACTCTGTGGCTTATCTCATGCTATACTTAAAAATGTATCAGAAATCTTTTCATATAAACACGGACAGTATTGCATGTAGGGCCTTTGGGTTTGTGCTACGTAAGTAAAATTTTGCTTTCAGCAGCATCTGGTTGCTTTAACCAGCTAGAATGGCTTCAGGTCCTGGTATAACAAAAACACAAGCCCCCAAAACACTGTAAGTACACCCTACAGTTAAACTGATAGTGATCTTTGTTGATAAAAATTTGCTTTGTTGCATATCTAGCCAATCCCTGTTAGCAGCAGGCTATGATCCTCCACTTTCACTGACCTCAGAAAAAGTAAAGAGTGAGTGGGCAGGACTATGAACGAATTTTAGCTCAGCTGCTATTGGTTACTTAATCTCTTTATAGAAAAAAAGAGAAGATTCTTATTGGCTTGTAACACTGGAAGGTGGTTTGTTGCCAGGGTCCCAGACGAATGCTGACATTAGATGATTTTAAACTTCAGAAATCTTATAACACCATAAAAACTCATTCTCATGACATTTAACCTTTTTAAAATATCGATATCTCGCCCAGCTCTATTATTGCAGGGAACAAAAGTCCCGTTGCTGGGAGGTGAACCAGGTTCAAGAAATGCCAAGCTTTCTCGTATTCAGCGCGGTTACATAGCTAGCAGGTTGCGCATTTATTTGTTATATGTATTTATATCATTGCAATACATCAACTGTCTCACACTTCTGGAAAAATTATGCAGGGCTGCCATCTTGTTCGCCTCCTCTGAAATGCAAGTGCAAATGCTGTGCTGCAGAGGAGATGCATCCAAAGCATTAGCTGTGTTGGAGGGTGTCACTCAGACCAGGAGACGGATGTCCGTGCAGCTCACTGACCCCTATCATACGGAGGTCAAAGCTGAACCATCTTATCCTCCAAACACAAAACGCCTGAGTTGTAGAGGAGTCTGGCTGTTTGTCCTTCATACCTCAGAGGACACTTCAACCTGCTGAAAAATAACAGGTGCTTAGCGTCTTGCTGCTCATTAGGTCCAGATGTTTTCTGTGATATCTGATGCAAGCAAATAATCCCTGTGTAGGAGTGTACTTTTAGTTTAGATGTATTGAAGAGCAAATTACCTCTTTTGATGGGAAATGTAGGTGTGTAGATTTGTGAGAAAGTCTCCAGATGTGTTCACATTGGACTTACAGACAGTTCTCAAATTGCTTTTAGCAGCTGCTACATGCTATCCTCAAATTTCTTTTTGGAAGTTTTGAACACTGAACACTTTGTATTAGGTTATTTGCTTGGTGACAGCAGGATCATCCCAAGGTTCCTTTAATTTAACTACACGGTATCGTTTGAATGTGGCCTGTTCCTTTGGGACCTGGATGTGATATACAGACCCTGTGCACGAGAAAATGCTAACTTCCTGGTTTGAGACCGGATGTGGGGTTGTACATTTCCGGTAGCTTTACTTTGCGGTCAATCGCTACTGCGAAGATATACTCCAAAATCATGTCCAAAAACTCGGAAACGGAAAGATCGCGTTAAGTTACAAAGAGCAGAAGGTGGGAACACTCACCACTGTTGTGTCATAAAAAAATCTAATGATCAATTTTGACATTTAAAGAGTTTAGATCGATCAGTTGTTTACATCACTCAACACAAGCAGAACTGCATTACTGCAGCAGAAGACACATCGTCCACATTCAGAAGCACATCTCTGTATAGTGACTGGTCTTATGATTTAAACAGGCAAATGTTCAGCATTCAAACTACAGGTGAAGAATAGTCAAACCAGATGTTTCCCCGTTATGTCGATATCAGCTAGTCAAGTACACACCTACACAGCATGTTAACAAACCGTGAAAAAAAGCCACACAAAAAATGAACGAATGCTGGTAACGTTTTCTATACATTAGTATGTACGAAGGGTATGTTGTGATTTGCCTTCAAAATTACAGTGGTCCCTCGCTATAACGCGGTTCACCTTTCACCTCGCTGTTTCGCGGATTTTTTAGTGCAAGTTTGCATGCTTATTTTCACGTCACATTGTGTCCTGCGTCCTGATCGCTGCAGACGATCTCCTCCGTGACGTCTCTCCTGTACAGTACAGAATCGCTGCATCAATCGTTAGCAGTGTGACTCTGAAGTGCAGTGCTGTATGTCCACGATGTCCACGAAACGTTTTGCACCGTCAAAAAATAAAGTTGTCTACTTGATTTCACCTATCGCTGGTTATTTTTAGAACACAACACCCGCGATAAACGAGGGACCGCTGTTTACAGATACTGAGAAATATAACATTTGAATCCATTTTCTCTTTTGCTCTGAGGCGCGGGGGAAAAAAATATCGACAAGTCGATGAACATCATTTACAGATATATTGGGTAAATGCCCAAGACATCTATAGAAATGTAAATTGCCGCTTGATTTATTCATTTGCTTAACTTGTTTTGGACCGTAAACAAGGCGCGAATAGGACACCGGAAACAAAGCTCCCCACAGGAGTTTCCGCACCGGAAGTAGCATATGCTAACGTGCACATAGTCTATTGGATGTACTGGACTGCGGCAAAGAATTACTGAACGCTGGGGGAGAGGAGAATGAGGATGTGTTGGGAAATATTTTTCCACCGTGTTTCTGTTAACCACGGTGAGAGGATACATGTTTGGAGGGCATGGCTTGAAATTCTCAACAAAGGAGGCCAGCCATTTTGAGGGAATGGATTACAGCTACTACTCAAGCACTGGAACAAATGAAAGGAGTGATATGTATATCCTTATTTCCCGCTTGGTCTCTGGATGTGCTCATAGGCCACCACCTGCTCTGCCCATCCCCCTACTCATCATCGTGTTGAGTGAGAAGAAGAGTTCAGGGAGAGGGAGCTGGCAAGAATTTGATTGGGTGGTTGTTCTGGCCCACACAAGTCAAATTAGGACTGCTACTGTACAACAGTTGAGAGCGCTGCTTTATGAAGTAGCCTGTGGAGACTAAACGATGCTGATTTAATTCTTCTGGATTCCTAAACTTACGTGCCACATCTGTGTGACCTTCAGTGATGAATCTGCTGCATTTTGGGTTAGCGTAGCATGCTAATGCCATTGCACACAGTTCACACCATTGTTGCTCACCCACCAGCAGACTGAGCTCGCTCACAACGCTCAAAATTGCATCCTAAAGAAACCAGTGCAGCCATTTTCTTTTGTAGTTTTCTCTGTAGTGGTTCTCACCCTCCCCACATCACCCACCCATCAGTGGACAGCTTCAAACTGTGAATTCAGTAGTCTTGGAGGGGATCTGTACAACCGGGCCCTGCTGCGGCCGACTGTGATGGATGACCGGAGATAGTGAAGGGTGTGGATGATGCATGATTGTATGTGAGCGTGGGGACAGCAGGGCAGGCCCAGAAATAGCCTATTTCAATCTCTCTCTGTGGACTTGACCCCTCCCAGCTGCACCCGAGCTTCTCCAGCACGCGCCAAGTTTCCCCTTCCCTCCTCTCCACACACTGTTTTGTTCAGATTTGGTTCCTGGTAGTCAGGAGAGTTCGGGCCAGATACCATGACATAATTCTTTAGCTAAACTTTAGTTTGCGTGCTCACTTTTTAACACATGAATGCTGACTCTTTAATGACCTGCCGCTGCAGCTGCAAAGAGACCCGTGGGAGTTTGGGATTTGAACATAAACTTAGAGCCAGATTTCAACCCTTTACTTTGTGCAGTTGGCCTTCAGCCAGCATCTTAATTTGTACAGCACAGAACAGATGAGGTTGTCGTGACGTCGCTGAAGTATGTTTTTCATTGTCTAATCATAAAGAAATCATGACATCATGCTGGAAACCACCACTATTCCACAGAGTATAAGATGAGGTCTTTTCTTCAAAGAAGAGCAGAAAAAGAAACTGTGTTAAAGTAAACTTTCTGTTTTACTATCTATGTGCATCACATACTCATGCACCCATATGGACAGTGTCACTATAGGTGAGGATTTCAAACTGATTAAAACTGGAACTTTTCCCAGGTTTATGGCTGTGCCTCCAGTGACTCATAATTGTGTGCTATTGTGTCTGTGCTGTTCTACTTTCTGGTGCTAATATGATGCAGAGAGCAAGTTGACCTGAGCTGCACGTACAATACAGGATGTATCATTGCATTAAAAAAACAACACAATCACTGCTGTTCTTGGTGATTGACAAAGGTCAGCTGATTAAAAGGACACCAGTTTTACACTCAGAGGTCAGTTTACTACAGACCCCCACCCCCCTGTTGGGTTTTGTCGAGGGAAAAAGAGCTGTGTGTAAATTTGCACACATGGCTTAATAAACCGTGAATAGAAATTTCCATGCACAGAGTTGCAGTCTGCACACAGATTTACAAATGACGTTGTCCTTCACAGGACTTCTGTGCAAGCCTCAAACTGAAAGGTTGGTTTTGGAATGAAGAGTAAAGTAAATATAATGTTACACCATGAAAGCTGTGAAATGCCCCGTGCAAAACTAATACTAAATGTTATAACTTAGTATTAAACCCAACGAAATAGACATTTTTAATCAATGTCAGTCAGTGCAGCGCTGGTTCCAAACTGGTTCTGTCTTTTGAGTAACACCCTACATTACAGCAGTGGTTTAACAATTAAAAATTATGTAGCACTACAAGCAGCAGTTAAGGTAATGGATGCATACAATCTGCCTCTCTATGTCAACCACTGCAGAATTTATTTTTTGTTGTAGCCCCTCCCATACCCACTAGTCACTGGTTCGAAGCTTGGGCCCTCCAGGTTTTTTGGCACCAGTCTTTTTTTTTTCCTGGGTGGAAGTATGTGGAACTGGCCGTGGATTGGAGACTGGTACAACTGAAGGATCTTGTTATATTGTAAGGTCAGGTATTGCTAGACCTCGACTTGGCTGTAACACACTACCTTTTGTGCTACATTAGCAGTTGGTCTAGTCACTTGTTAGTGACCTTATTTATTTGACAGTACGCTGAAAGGTAATTTCTTTTTGAACCTCCATCTGAGGTTCTGCTACCTGCAAATACTTTATTTCTTAACTTTTGTACTTTTATTTTTTGAGTCATAAATGTCATGTAGCATAAAACTATTATTCTCATTTTCAGCTTGGATTCTATTAGAATAATTTGCATAATGTACAGTTTGAACAAAAAACATGAAAACATTAAACTCTCCCTTTAAGGTAGTGGTTCATAAACAGTGTGGGCACCACTGGTTTGGTGGGGAACTGCTGGAGATATGCAGTAAAACTAAGGCAAATGAATGTGATCTGTTTAGGGAACAAGAGTTTTCTGTTGTTATCTACTAACCTCAATTTCAGTAAAAGACAACTTGATCCTTTTTAAATAATTGAGAAGACATTTTCAGTGTTAGGTGTTTAAAAAAAATGCCACTGCTTTAAGCCAGCTTCCTCCTGATTAGCTTTCCATTGCAAACAAAAGGGTGGGGCAGCAGGTGTGTGGGGTTCCTGTTCTCACAGCTAGTGTTGATATGACCATATTTGGAATAGCTGCTCTTCATGAAATCAGACAGAATCTTTTTCTTACAGAAATCCCATTAGTGCCGACAGTGAGAAAGAGGGACTACTTGTCTCATAGTGTCCTAGAACCCAGTGCATTGGTGTCTAATTTAGTGGCTTATTTTGTTGTGCTGGATGTGTTTACTGTGTTTTTTAAAAGATTGACAGTGGGATTGGCTGAAACTTTTGGTCAGGCAAAAATGGAATATTTGTGGATATCAATGGCGGATTACAAAAAGATCCCCGCATTTAAAATCAGTGTTTACATTTTGGAGAGGCATGCCATGTTGCAACAACATGGCATGAATATATTCAGAATGGAGCTTTCCAACAAAGAATTTTCGGCTCAATTTGTAGTGTGAATAATTACTTGGAAAATCTGCTGATGTGATGACAGTAATTATGGGTGATATTTTTTGTGTGGCAGGCAAAGAGTCTAAATAAATCAGGCAAACGATTTGGACCGGCTAATGCAGATGTGTATTTTCTGTCAACTAGAGAGAAACTTTGAAACTTTCTTACTTTAGGATGGAGATAGAAGACCTAAGTCACTGGTCTCGTGGGGAAAGCTGAAGACTGAGATGTTTGATCTCAGGGGCACTGACACATTTCTCTCTGTTGCTGCCGGTCTTACTCTGTGACTCGAGTGGAGCTTTTCTTACAACACTGTCATCTGATGCACACAATCGAGGATGTGAAAAGGGTGGGGGGGAAAATTCAGACAGTTTCACATCCTCTGTATAGTGACTCATTAGTGACAAAAGTTATAGTAACACATCATGAGATGTGCTCTTAGCAAAAACAACCGTATTGATACGGGAGCAGAATTGTCAGTCTGTGAAAACCTTTGCAGAAGCAGAGACGTTTAACTGATAACTACTGTAGCAAGCAAAGCAGAAGGACCTCTTCAGCATTTAATGCAGAAACAACAAAGACTCGGGGCGACGTATCTTCTAAGGATGCGTTACATCACTTAAGATGGCCTAGTTTATGGGGCTTTTTCAAGGAATGAGGTTGCTCAGTCTAAAAAATTATAGTAAGTCAGGCTAAGGTGAATTTATTGAAGTCGCAGTTCTGTGTGGGTGTGATTCAATTTTGCAAACAGACTGGTTCCTGGGATTTTGTCCTTGTTGTTCGTATCCTGACTGCATATTAAAGTTCAATTCATACACAAGAATTAATCTTTTTACCATTTCCTCCAGCATACTTGCTATTAATAAACGTGATAGAGAAATGGAAGCAATTAGGCTTAATAGGGAATAACACCCACTGTTCAGTCACAGATTCATTTTCTAATGGCTGGGCTTTTCCCCCAATGCAGCATATATCTAGAAAGTATTGTGTGTTTTATATAATGAATGATATCCATTATCATTATGAAATATTGCTAATAGTGTTCTGTGATACATGTGCTGACATAAGAGTCTGCAGCCAGTGAAGCACTTGCACGCACAAGCTGCAGTCTGTCACTTTGTTATTTCATGAAGGACAGGCAGGTGCAGCAAAACACTAAGAGATGCCAAATGAGCTTTTGTTGCCACTGGTGCTAATATACTATAACTGTGTGAAAAAGTATGGTGGGAGTTAAAAGAGTAAGAGTACAATGATTGTGAAATTTAGCTTATTCCTGTTTTTGTGTGTGGAGAACAAAAACAACAAAAATCTTCATTAGACATAAGTAGGGCTGCAGGGTGCAATTTATGTGACGAGTGTGTGCGTTACCGCTAGGTTAACACTGTACTTATTAGCATCTTGAGCTTAATTCTTGCTGTTTTAAACAGAAAGTGTAACATATTCTGATTTTTCTCCACTTACATGAGTGAGCAGGCTTGTTTTAGGTTTAGCTGCTGTTGCTGACAGATGCAGATGGCAGTGAAGTTGTAAAAAGCATCTGCTTGTTATAAAACTTTTATTCAACCCAAAATGTTTAAATATACTAGTTTTGATATGTTCAGAATGGAAGCTTAAAGCTTGGAAGATTACATTTGGTGGGATATGATAAATGGAGTTGTACTTGCATAGTGCTTTTCTACTCCAGTGACACAGTACCTTTATTCTATGCTTAAGTGCTTTGCCTAACTGTCAAACACACATTCATGATCTGTTAGACGTGTCGGGGGAAACTCAGAGTTCAACATGTTGCCCAAGTGTACTTTGACGTGCAGACTGGAGGATCCAAGGATCAAATCACCAATCTTCTGATTAGCAGACAACCTGCTCTACCTTCTGAGCAACAGTCGCCTCATTTGACAGACATGGTAACTTAATGTTTTTAGATATGACTTGTTGGTTGATGAGCTGTGATATGGAAACTGCTGCACACTTTATCTGCCTTTTGGACTTCTGTCAAAATCCAGACACACCTGTGATTTCATTGACATGGTGTCAGTTAGTTTGGAGCTGACTCAAGAGTAGAATTTCAGTCAATCTCTGGATGGGTTAAGTGATTGCCTTTCTCCTGATGAGAATAACACTGTCAACTGTCTGACCAATAAGAATTTAGTTGGATGAGATGATATCAACAATCCAGTCGATTCTGAGACGTAAATTAACTCTGATGTGACGTGGGCTGATATAGGTGGTTGATCGATGTATACACACCTAATAAAATGTAAAAGGACCAGTCTCCAGCCGTTTCATTTATTGTTCTGCTTACATGATGCAATACTGAATGTCTGTTATCAGGAACCCAAAAGAAACAAAGGAAATAAAGTCTAGTGCAGTACATGTGAACTTTTGTCCAATTAGATTTTCTTGATATGCTTGGACTGACCTATTGACTGTCTAAATACATTATTTGACATGTCTGTGGCATGAAGCTGATAACATGTGACATATTTTCACTAAGTATTTCCTAAATTGCTGGAGGACAGATGCAGATATATGTATAAAATATTGAAATTTAATTAAAGATGGAAATGCCAACAATGAGGCTCTTCAGCTGTTCTTATCATTGGTCATGTTGCTTTCATTGTTTACTCAAATGTAATCCGTGTGTCACGCCGGCAAAGGAAATCGAGAGACATTTCAATTTCAGCCAGAAAACAGAAAAGGAGAGCAGGAAGCTTGATAACAAAAGGAAGAGTGTTTTAAAAATCGTGCAAGCGAGTATAAAGGACTCACTGTTGCATCACCTGTTTCCATGGCTCAGCCCCTTTACCATGGCAACAGAATGCCGGTTGGGTCATCAATGTGGGTGTAGAAAAAAGTCCAGAGGAAGGACAACTGTGTGTTTAGTCTATTAGAGCTGCAAGGCAAGGACAAGCTGAGTGTTACAGCACTGAAAGTATTACATCATTCAAGAGGAATCCTTCTCCCCCCCATGGCTTGCTAACCAAGCATGGCTCAGTCTTTCAGCTGTTTCTCTATTGATTGGATAAATGGAGGAAGCGAGCAATAGCTTAGTAATTGGGTGTCTTTGTGATATGTCAAAGAGCAGTCTTCATTGCCAAGACATCTTAACATAAATGTAGATTTTAGTTCAGTCCAAATCCCTTAAATCTGCTTGCCAAGTACCCGCTCAGAGCACGTTAGAGTAACCATTCTGCTGTGTTTGTCCTATCCTGCTCTCTCGTAACAGGAACAACAGAACGAGTCTGTCTGATACAGGGTACGGTCGAAGCCCTCAATGGTGTC
The DNA here is from genome assembly GCF_965226115.1 of Aulonocara stuartgranti. Taxonomy (NCBI): domain Eukaryota; kingdom Metazoa; phylum Chordata; class Actinopteri; order Cichliformes; family Cichlidae; genus Aulonocara; species Aulonocara stuartgranti. The sequence continues at coordinate 31,458,802 of NC_138946.1, forward strand.
CACAACTTCATTGCGGAGAAAGTTCGCGAGATGCCCCAGAGCGCCCAGAAACCAGAACCAGTCAGCATACTGCAGCCACAGACCACAGTCAACCCTGACCGAGTCAAACAGGTGAGATCCTAGGCAGTTAGTGGGGTCATCAGGGTGTGCATTCACTGTGTGACAGTAACACTTCATTTCCACAACACCTCGTTTATTAGTTGTGAGTAATAGTTGTGCTCTGGGCCATGACCCACAGTCTGGTAGGGTCAGGAAAATGTGAGGGTATATGGTTATTTTTACCTCCAGTTTTTCATAGCTAGACAGAGCCGTGTGGCAGCTGCAGCTTAAACCCCTGGGATTAACAAATCGCTGAGTAAAGCGGGGGCTGGTATAGTACTCTGACTCACTGAGAGACATCCCTCTTTCTGTCAGCCATTTGAGGCATGGTATATTCCTCATGTTATCTTTTATTGCTACCAAAGTGTTTCTGTTTCTCTACAGGCTAAATTGATTGTGCCCAATAGCACAGCTGGGCTGATCATTGGCAAGGGTGGAGCCACAGTGAAAGCGGTGATGGAGCAGTCAGGGGCTTGGGTGCAGCTCTCACAGAAACCAGAAGGCATCAACCTGCAGGAGCGAGTAGTAACCATCAGCGGGGAGCCCGAACAGAACCGAAAGGCCGTGGAAATCATAGTGCAGAAAATTCAGGAGGACCCTCAGAGCAGCAGCTGCCTCAACATAAGTTACTCCAATGTTTCAGGCCCAGTTGCCAATTCCAACCCCACTGGCTCCCCCTATGCTAATACAGGCGAAGTGCTGCCCAATGCAGCTGCAGCGGCTGCCACTGCCTCTAGCCTTCTGGGTCAGGCCGGATTGACAGGAATGGGCGCCTTCCCTGCCGCCATGTCCAGCTTATCCGGTAATGATCTGCTGGCCATCACCTCAGCTCTCAACACACTGGCCAGCTACGGCTACAACACTAACACCCTCGGCCTGGGCCTCAACCCAGCAGCTGCTTCAGGGGTCCTTGCTGCAGTAGCAGCTAGTGCTAACCCGGCTGCTGCTGCTGCAGCTAACCTTCTGGCCTCCTATGCTAGCGATGCCTCCAGCAGTGCGGGCCACCCTGCTACAGGTCTCGGTGGGTTTTCCTTGGGGTCTCTAGCAGCTGCTACTGGGGCTTCCAACGGTTACCTAAATGCTTCATCCCCACTGATGGCCTCCTCCCTATTGGCAACAGAGAAGCTGGCAGATGGTGCCAAGGACGTGGTTGAGATTGCTGTGCCCGAGAATCTGGTGGGTGCCATCTTAGGGAAAGGAGGGAAAACGCTGGTAGAGTACCAGGAGCTAACGGGAGCCCGCATCCAGATCTCCAAAAAAGGAGAGTTCATTCCTGGTACTCGGAACCGTAAAGTTACCATAACAGGGTCGCCAGCCGCTACGCAAGCAGCACAGTATCTGATCAGCCAGCGGATCACCTACGAGCAGGGCGTGCGCGCTACCAACCCACAAAAAGTGGGCTAAAAGGAAAAAGAAGAGGAAAGAAGGAAAGGATGAAGACAGAGATAGAAGGGAATTGAGAGAGAGTCATAATGGATAAGGAAGAAAAGAAACGTCCAAATATCTGTTCAATATTTCAGTATCAAATGAGAGAATCACAAAGGAGGAGGTGGGGGAGACAACCAAGATAAGTGTGTGTGATATGTGAATGTGTTTTTAGGACTGACGTCCTGATGTTTTTTAAAAGTTTGTGTCGAGTCCTTTTGATGATGGTGATCAGAGTAAGCTGAACTGGTCCACTGCCAAGCTGCAGATTCAAGGGTGAGGCCAAAGGGTTTCACCCTCCTCCAAAACCTCATAGCTTTTATTTTATTTCTTGTGTTTGGTTTTGTTGGTTTTAATTTCATTGCAAACCTCGGCTCCCGGTGAGTTGAGTGTGTCAGATGAAGTTCCAGCCAGCTAATAGAGCTGTTTTACAAACCTTGCTTGTTGTATACAATGCAGAAGGCATTGTGAACAGGGGTGTGGTTTTATGACACGCACCTGAGGTCATCTCAGTTTATGGGGAAGCAATCTGAGAATAATTTCTAAAAAAAAAAACAAAAAAAACATCTTTGTTGACATATGTTCAATTCTGGCTCATATCATAATTGAAGTTTCTAAATCTGGGTATTTTATATTTTCATCCTTTATTTATTGACATGGTCTCATTCAAACACAAATAGATTATTTAAACCTGTGACTGCAGGTTGATCTGAATGTAAAAACATTATTAGACTATTGCTATTTTTTATTTACAGGGATCAAATATTGTGTTGCAGTGAAAGAAATGTATAACTCAAACCCAGTCTGAACTTCACTGTTGCTGTTCGCAAGTATAGTTCAGGGGTTAAATAATCAATGTGAGAGGATAGAGGAGACACACAGGAATGTATAAATATATTTTACACGAACACACATAGACGATGCTCCCACAAACGCACAAACACTGAAACATAGTTGCATATTCAGTCACAAAACATGCAGAAATATGTCATTTAACCCATTTTTGGTGCTATAGAATTAAGTTGATATCTCCTTTACCATGGAATCAGAATCTCTCTGTGGCGACTAACCTTGCGACTTATTTTAAAAAGAGCTGCTGTCTCGTCCAGCCATTAGTAGCCCATTGGATCTGACGCAGCCTCTCACGTAATGACAAACGATCGATTTCAGGATCAAAGATGAAGAAAGCAATCCAGTCTTAATAATTAAATCCATTCAATGCAAATCTTTTGTTCTACCTTAGACATTTGTAACTCCCTAGATTTAACTGAAAGCTCAGACTACCTTCAAGCAGTGTGTCTAACCAGTTCAGTTCGCAAAAGGAACAAAGCACTACAAAAGCATTTTGATAAGTAAAGCTGTATGAACCAATGTCTGTGAACAAAGAAACTATTGCCTTTACATTAAGGGTACCAAATAGTCAAGAGACATACACTAATGAAAGGGAAGTAAAACGACACTTGAAATAAAAAAAAAAAGAGGCTTGGATTCACTTTTTGTGTGAGCCGTCCTTGCCAATTTGCATTAAGACAAAAAAGGGAAAAAAGGATGATTCTGCAGTTCATCCAGGCAGCCTTTTATTGTTCCCAAAACATGTTAACGCTCACTAACCTCAAGTGAAGCACATATTACAACATAAAATGTTTTGGCATTGTTGTCTTTTATGGGCAATTGTTTGTCTGAGGCAGGCAGGCTAATTGTCTTGAGTATTTCCAAGCACTCGAAGATTACCTTGGCTTCCTTCTGTGCTGCTATCCATAGTGTTCATCCTGAGTACACTGGGTCTCTGAAGACTGCACTGTGAGACATTAAGAACACAATGTAAGGTGTGTCTATCCCTGCTTGGGACATAAGTATATTTTAATGTGCACATGTATGTCACATACACAAAAACTACCAATACTGACAGAAGGGATATTGCCACAAGAGCATTTATACTCAAGCATCTTGTGACGTTTCTGTTTACCAATGCACTGCACTTAAATTAGCAGACATTTTTTCCCAACGACAAATTATTCCCATCGCATTTTCTTGCACAGTCCTGTTATGTCCACACCCCCCCACCACCCAGCTCTAAAGGCATCTTTCAATTGTTGTCCCCATCAACCCAAGCTCTATGATCAGCTTTCTGAATACACAGCTGTGAGGGTTGGTGCTGAGTTATGTTCAAGAAAACCAGAACCACACCCATGTTTTGGAAAAATTTAATGAAGAGCCTTTTCATTATCACGAATCATGTTTGAAAGTCAAATGGCTATGAAAGCATTCGAAATAACTCTTTGTGTCTGAACATTGTGCGTGACAACTGCAACAGCTGTGAGCCTTCTTAAATCTTTCCTTTCACTATGTGTCTGGAGGGCTTCGCAGTCATCCATTAATCCAATCTGGCCACCAGTGAATTCACAGCATAGGCTAACCTTTTACTGCCCAAAATTTTAGCATGTAATAAGATACAAGCACAAAACAAGGATATGTTCTATCAATGCAACTGGACTGCTTGACTGCAGAGAGCTGTCCTTCGACGGCTCTCTGATCGATACATCGTGCCAAACGCTATTTCTCTCTGCCCCTCATTAACTTTCCTCTTTCTCTCAACATTTTATTCCCCTGCATGCTGTCGTTTCTCACTGTTCTGAGATTCCTCCTGTGTCCTACTCCCTGTCCGTGCTTCTTCCTATACTGTGCTCTCCCCCTCTTTCTCCTTCCTCCTGTCTTGTCTTCTCATGGGTGGTGTGTTGGATGTGCTGCTGGTGGGCAAGTTATGCACTGTAGGTCATGAGGGTATGAAAATATTTCTGCGGGCCGCAAAGTTCACAAGGCTAACATGCATAGAAAACACCTGCCTCCAAAAACTGTGACACCCACCAAGACCAACCAGCAGCGTCAGCTCAAAGTATCAGATTTCCTCTCTAAGAAGAACAAGCAGACAGGTTTAGATAGTGAACTATGGCCTTTCAAGGGAAGAGGAAGCGTTGTTTTTTCCCAAAAGAAAGCGAGTCAAGGTCGAATAAATATTCATACACTGGCTGAGCTCAAGTTACAGCCTCCAAAAGAAAGCATAGTACGGACAGAGCGCATAGGTTAGCGAGAATAAGGTGGGAACTCGTTTGTGACCTCAAGCCGAAACAATGACATCCTTTATGCATATCCTCTTATCTGAAAATGACTAGACTTCATTTCTGTGGAATACAATATGTCATGTCATATGATCTATATGTACTTTATTGTAGCTATTCTAGTTTGTAGTCCAAATGCAGTCCAGCGTTGTCGATACAATGTGAAACTATGTTATATTTGTGTGGATGATGAGAGTGCCAACTAAGCCTGATTAAGATTAGCTTCGCGATTTGTTTGTGCATTACGATGACTCATCATCGACCGGTGGTGTCCATATTTCTGTCATTGATGATTTAGTTTGACAGTAAGAAAATGTAAAGAATATTGGAAGCAATATAGTAGCATGTTGTCCTGTTTTGTGTTTTATGTCTGTTGTATGAACCTTTGAAATTACTAAGATTTTGAATGAATAGGTTTACATGTACTTTTTGTAAGTTATGAAAATGCTGCTATTTGATAAGTAAACTATACAAAATATTTTAGTTGAAAAGATGTCTGGTCTGTTGATTAGAAACATGCTCTAAAAGGCTGGAGCATAAAACGAGGTGTATAGAATACTATACAGTATTGGTAAGATAGCAAAAGTAATAATAGACTCCATAGTACAACCTGTGCCAAACTAGACCTCTGCAGCTTCTGAAATTGTAGATGTGCGATCAAATGTTAGATATCAATAACTTGTTTAGAAGTGCTGATCAAGTGCCAATCAAACACTGTCTTTTAAGTTAAGAAAAGATAATCAAATACATGACTTAAGAAAACAAAGGACAAAGAACTTTTTGTGCGTTGTTTTATCCCATAGGTACATAGAGTAAGAGTTAAAGATTGTGATTTTTATGGATCCATGTTGTTTTACACTCCATGCATCCCTTGTGTGTTTGTTTGACCTGTGGCTTAAGTACTGCTGTTTTCTCACAAATGTCTCTATAGGCCAGCATGGACTAAGCATAACATGTTATAAGCATTCATAACATAGCCATTAACAATCAAAAATGTGTTTGTGGAGTTAGGTGTTATCTTTTTGCACGTCTTCTATTGCATGGTATCAAAGTAAATTATGGAGGAAAAAAAAACGTACAAAAGTTTGCGAGGTGTCTCGCAAACGTTCAAAGACATAACGCTGCATGCAGTCAAATGTAAAGCACTTCAGTTTTACTCGCCTCATGTTTAGAAAACAAAAAAAAGAAAGTTGTTTTTTTTTATTTTATGTTGTGAGTTGGGAGGGAGCTCATTATTGTCATGTTGGCCCGAAAAAAACAAAACAAAAAAAACCCACACACACGAAAACACATCTGAGATCAAAATTCCTCGTCAGTCGTCTTTGAACGCATCGTTAGATTTTTAGGTACAGTGAGGAGTATTACAAATGTGAAACAAGCAAACGTGAAAATGTTACTCAGTGCATTGGCTCCTTGTGTTTATAGGATATCAGGCATTCGTTTCTTTTACAAACAGGTTGAACCTCACGTCCCATAATCTCTTTATGTCACAGCTTGAAAGCCCAGATCTAATCTATGAATGTAACCATTTCCTGTTTCTTTTATTTTACGTTCTGTCAAATGGTCTTTAATGTAAATTCAGGGCAGGAATGTCAAATACATGTAGAGAATATCTATGTCAATAACAGATTTCAGCTACAGTCAGGTAGGCCTAACATGGCCACAGTCATGAATCAGATATGTTTTAACACAACTTCCGATTCGCTGTCAACATTATCTTGTTTGTTTGGTGTTGCATAAATGCACTTTACTGATCAGTGGGTCATACTGGGTGTGAAATGAAGCAAACCAGTTTAGTCGATTTGATTTGGTTTCCATTCTTTGCTGTTGCTATGATGTGACTTTATTTATTCCCTGATCCTGTCGGGTCTCATGAATGATGGAAAGGGCTGGAGTCTCAGACGAAATCGAAAAGTAGCATCTGTTTCCTCACGCGAAGGCTTCTCCTTCACATTTCCTTCAGCAGAGGTCTGTGTCAATCACTGTGTGCATTGTTTGGCACTAGAATGTGAAACCACAAAGGATCTGTATGCCTTTTTATCCCTCTTTTGCTTTGAAATTCCAAAATTTGAAAGCGGTTTTAACGCATCCAGCACACTGGCATCGAAACACTGGACTGAAGGATGCAAGCTCGAGGTCCGGCTGACACAAAGGCCGGGTCTGAGAGACTTAATCGGCACCAGCAAACACGAAGATTGCCTCTGCCACCTCAACGTAATGAAAATCAGAGGAAACGTTCGAACGGTTAAGGTCTAGTTACGCGAGTGATGTTCCTGTCTCATTCTGTGTTGCAAATCCCCTGTTGTTGCATTGACTGCTTCCCATCCGAGCGCTATCCGAGCTGCGGTATCATTCCAAAAGCTGTGATGTTTGTTTTTGATTTTCAGTCCAAATGTATTCGGGACATCCATCCAGCCCCACGGAGCCCTTTCACAAAGAAGGCTAGGACTGGTTTTAAATGTTACAAACTGGCTAAGGCTGGTCGCTCCTCTCTTTAAACCTCTTCTACTTGAGTCTCACACTCTCAGCCAACACAATATCACAATTTGTTTCATTACACGGAGCACCTGCTACCGTGTCCACCCTTTAAATGGTTTTTAGGTATTTCTGAGCCCTTTCGTCTGAGGAAAATACAGGATTCTTTGCCAACCACACATGAGGCCATTATTGTGTTTGACCCTCTGAACCTCCCATGAACTTTGTTGACCTTTTCCATCCTCGAGAACTCGTATATATGTGTTGGATATTTTACGCCACTTTAACTGTCAAACTCTGCCAGACTGTTCTTTCATTTCCAGTTATTTGGACTACTCTGCGGGGTTGACTGCTTGCTTAAGTGTAAAGCATGCCGTACCTTGCAAACATTTTCATGCCATTGTAAATTTTCTTTCTGGGGTTCGGTTTTAATGTTGTTTAACCTCTGTTCTTTACATCTCAGAAGAAAAAAAATGGACTGACAGCATAAGATCAAATATTCCAACCTAAGCAAAGTGATGTTTTGTTGATTGGGTTCTCTTTGATATTAGCGACGACAGTTCTGTCTTTCATCTGTGACGAGCGCGGAGAATCTGTGAAAGTCCACAGTGTTACCTACTTAAAGGGCTTTCTAGGACAGCATTTAAAGTCCTCTGAATATATTCAGAAAGGAAAATGCCTTCTTGTGCCATTTTAGAAAAAGTGCGAAAGCTTTTTATGGCAAATGTTTGTCAGCAAGAGTGCCAAATAATTCCATACTGAGCCAAAAGGCCGCCAGCCTACATTCTAAATGTGAGATCACTGGAATGGTTCCGTCCCATTTCCACTCCCCTTGAAAAACATCACCCTAATTGTACAATGTTTGAGCTCATGTACCATTATTGTTATGCTGCCAGTCTGTTTTCTGCTTTTGTTAAAGGAACATCTCAGAAGCAGTATATTTTCTAAATGATACACCGTTAATAAAAAGAAAACAGCTACTATGGTGAGGGAATGAGAGGATTTTAAAAGTGTCATTGATTTTATTATTTAGTTAATTTGAACATTATTCATTAATAGATTTAACGGTAATGACTATTTAATGTAACTGTAGTACTGTGTTTGTAAAAGAAAATTCAGTGAGTTGTGTTTTATGACTCGTGGACTACCAGTGAAGTCAGCATTTCAGTGTTAATAATTGAATTGTTTTTTAAAGATTATTTTTGCGACGGCAACAAAGAGTCATTATAAATGTTCATTTTAACATCACTTGTCTTCCGTTGCTTTTATTCTCCACCCCGTCCCTCTGCTCTGTCTCACTTGAGTGAAAGGTTGAGTGTTTACATAATTGCAACCAACACGTTCTATGAATAGATCGATTTCTGAAGAGCCGAATCTGAGCACGCACTAAACGTGAACAGCGAGTATGTTTACATAGACGCAGTGCTCACACGAGGAATCGGACTGGTTACGTGAGGGAAAGCGGCATCAATTTCACACCATGGATTTATCTAATAGCTGGGTTTATTTACTGAAGACAGAGTTTTAGACAGTCGATACTATATTTACATCATTATGTTGCTCGGCGTGTTGTGTTTCCTTGCATTGAGTGACTTTGATCAGACCTCACATACAAATATAAACATTTTATTTCATTTAGTTAAGCATTCAAGGGAAACATTGAAATGTTTGACTTTTCTGTGATCACAGTCAAAACGGGGGATTTTATAGGTGGAGGCCAGTCCACAGTTTTTACCCTGGTATTTTTCTTTTACCCTACTGGGTTGATTAAAATGGGTGAATTTATGCTACGATGACCTGATCAATAACTATACTCACTGACCTGTCAGGATGACACACTATACAAAAAATAACTGCAGTGAAAACACTTTGGTAAGTGAATGTAAGCGTGACACAGTGTGAAGATAGACATCCTGCGCTAGTTTTACTAATTTTAATCAAAATGTGCTCAGTAATCACTGGTGAGGGAGGGCGGGTGCACTGTGAAAGTCCTCGATCCTGATGGTGCTTTCCTGAATAAGGTGTAATTTGAATATGGAATGTCCCCTCAACTTGGATTTTTCACTTGGAAAATTGGAGCAGCTCCTGCAACCGCAAGCTAACAATCCAAGATAGTGGCACTAAACATAAACTGTAGTAAAACTGTAAGCATTTTAATCTACTGCCACTGTTTTGTGTATTTGTGAGTCAGTAATTACGCTCTCACCAGGCTCTATCCATGACTCTGACTTGGCAAATGATTTGTCGATCACAAACCGTTAGACAGTGAACATGCCACACATAACCCCACTTTTTAAAATGCAGCATGACCAATATTTACACAACAGACTTAAGCTTTTATTTAGCGTGACACAAAATGCACCCTGGGGCAATAAACCCATCAGGAACATGTTTATTAAGATCAGGTCAGAAAGTCATTTTCCCATAGACTTCTTTAGGACCAGAAATCTTTTTGTAATCACAGTTTTTGCCATCTGGTGGCCTTCAGATAAAACGATGGATTCATTTCTCAGAATCAGAATTTACACCAGTGTTTTATAATGTCTGTGGTTTTTATATTATCATTTGCCAAATAAAAAATCATTAGCAGCTACTAACTGTCTGGCTAGATAGTTAATGGTGTTTGGAACAGAGTACCTGGGCTAACAATGGTTCTCAGATATTTTATTTAGCTTGTTCACGTCATGCTATAGCTGGAAAAAGTTTAGCTTCTACACTTTATAATTTCTTATTGGACATTAACAAATTAAACAACAACAGGCTTGGTCTCACCTTCTCCACCTTGTTTATGGTGTTGCTCCCTTTTTTAGAGGTACCATGTGGCAAACGCTAGCTTGCTGTTGATGCAGCCTTTCCAAGAAGGTGTGATTCTGTTTTGGTGAGTACAATGCTAGTATTTTATTAGCATGTAACCTAGGACTGTTTAGTATGTTTGTTTATCTGATGAACATGTACAGCTTTCTAAAAATGTTTGCTACTGTTGGCTGATTACTCAGCATGTCAACCTCTTATTAAAATTTAACGACTTTGGCTTGATGAACTGGCATGAATGCCAAAATAAAATGCTAAATCTTAAAAATGCAGTCTTAAACTAATAAATGACATCATTGTCACTGCTACACTGCTCAACAAAATTAAATGAACACTTTAAAAACATATCAGATCTCAATGGGAAAGAAAATCATGTGGGGTATCTATATACTGACAAGGACCGGGTAATCTGTTAGGAAAGAAAAGACAAAAAAAAAGAAAATGATCAACCTACAGAGCACTGAATTCCAAAATACTCAGAAAATCAAAGTGAACAAAAAATGATGTGGCAGACTATTTTACTGAAATGTTATTGTAGTAACTCAAAATGGTATCAGTAGTTTGTATGGCCCCCAAGTGCTTTCAGGCATGCCTGACAACGTCCGGGCATGCTCATAATGAGACGACATCATTTCCTGGGGGATCTCATCCTAGACCTAGAGAAAAGGCATCACTGAGCTCATGGACATTCTAAGGTGCAGCCTGGTGGTGTTGGATGGACAAAAACATAATGTCCCAGAGGTGTTCTATTGGATTTGGGTCAGGTGATTTTGGGGGCCAGTGTTTAATTTAATTTAATTTATTTAGGACAGTACATGTTAATGAACATAAATGTAAAAAAATTACATGAATGTAAACATACCAGATTATAGCCAAGGGCTAATTTCCATCTGTTGTCCTTAAACATAAAAAAAAATAGACAAAATAATTTATAAAAATTCATCGATCATTCATAATAAAAACTCCATCACCAAACTTACACATACACACCATTCTGTTCCCAAATAAAACATTAAAACTATACAACTTATACATGATCACACACTTGATTTGTGTGATTTGTTATCAATTACTTCATCCTCTAGGAAGAGGAAGTCAGGTCCTCATTGCACAAAGGAGCAAATACCATTCCTGCTAAAGGTTAAGGACCTTCTACGGCCTTGTCCAGCTCTCCGACAGTAACTGGCTGTTTCCTGGAATCTCTTCCATGCAAGGGGCAATGATATGCCATCATGGAGGAGTTGGACAACCTGTGCAACCTCTGTAGAATCCAGGTATTGCCTCATGCTAGTAAAAGCACAAAGTTATACCAAGACTGGCTCAATAGTGGACTGGCCTTATCAAACTAGTGACAAAGCAGTCAAAAAAGATGAGGAAGGAAAACATTGTCAGTGGCCTCCACTTGTAAAAGCATGATTATTTTTAGGGTTGTCTCATTGTTTCCCTCTTGTGCACCTGTTGCTTATTTAATTAACACCAAAGCAGCTGAAACTGATTAACTCTGCTACTTAGCTAGCCGGATCATAATCTCAGAAGTTAAATTGATTTGATGCTATACTCTGATTAACAAGTGTTCCTTTTATTTATTTTTTGAGCACTGTATAATGTTTATGTTTACGCCTTACTATTTTTAACTAAAGTAATCTATTATTAGTCAAACAATCATGTAGGGTACTGTGCAAAAGTCCTGATCTAGCCCTTGCTTCTTTATATATTATTAGGAAAATGGAAAATAGGTGCAACAATACTGTACATGGAAATACAGTATATAAGGTGCTAACAGAGTTTATACAATTACAAGTGCTTTAAAAGCGTGGCGGTCCAGGCTCTGTGGAGGCCATGTTTGTGTTCCATTCTGTGTTCACCTGTCTACGTATACTTTTACTATATTGGTGTGTTTGGAATTGTCACACTGAAAACTTAAACTGTTGCCAATCAAGTGCTTTCTAGATGATTTTGCATCATAATCACACCAACTTTGACAAGCTTCCCAACAGCACTGGTTTAAATGCAGCCCCAAACCACGATAAGCTCCACTGTGTTTTACAGATAGCCACTCACTGTTGCGCCTCTCTCCTCCTGAACTCCTCCATACATATTGAGAATTTGAACCAGAGGGTTAAGATTTTGACTCATCACTCCATTTTAACTGTTGCCACTAATTTACTGTCTAGTTCTATCGTCTTTATTAAAAATGCCTTCTTGGTAGCCACCCTTCCACTCTAGTGGTGAGGCTTCAGTAAACTGAAAGACCAGCTTAAGGACATGACTGTCAGATACTGTCCATCTGCTATAGAGTTTTTTTTAGGCTTGCCACTTCTTCTTTTTCCCTCTACCCTCCCAGTTTCCTTAAGTTATTTAAAAACACATTAGACTCATTTTTCAGCTAGTTATCTCAGTTATGTGAGTTAGCTTCATGCTTGAATAATTCATAGGCCAGTGTTAAGTTTTTTTTCTTTTCTTTTTTAACAAACAAACAACCAAAAAACATTCCTCTGAAAATGGTCTGGTATAAAAACTCAACTCAAAATGAGTGAAAGAGCAGCCAGTGTCCAAAGGAAACTTTGAAAGTTTGAAAGACCTTTAAAAAGCCCAGAGAACTATTTTAAGTCTGGAAGCAAAATATAAAGAAACAAGGGATGGCTCCATACTTTTGCACAGCACTGCAGCTACTTGCATTATATGTTCTTCAGTTATTTTCAGGAATTTCAAACGCCATAAATAAATAATAAGCAATCTTCAAGCATGCCTTTTCATCAGCTCTTGAAAGTCATTCACCTCACATCAGTTTGTGCAGTGATAGGTTAAAAAATACACTTGTAAGTAATTCATTTTTTTCTAAAACTGGAAAGGGATTCTGTGGTAAGATATTGTATATCTGTCATATCAACCAATAGTCATATAAATCCAGTCCTGCTAAAAATGTGCATTTTATCTCTTTTCTCATGTGATAAAAATGATAAATGTTTATTGCTAATTTGATTTAGATGCCTTTGGGAAATCTTCCTGAATGCTTGTGGAATTCTGTGAAAAAGAAACAACAGCAGATGGGCTCTCCTTGTGAAAAGCTCTCGTGGAGCTTACATAAGAAATATCAGAATTACTGACTTGTGAATATGGCCTGACATTTACGCATGAATAAGTCAAGTGAAATGCTAAACATCATGAGGTCACTTGTATTTTGGGAAATTACATGTTGCCACTTTGAACTGATGAACTCATCTGTCCAATCCCCCTGTAGTTATCATAGTGCCACGTATAGCACGTACCCCAAAAGCTTAAAATATTTCATGTGGTATTTCTTGGAGAACAAAATCATTTCAAGTCCTTATAACCTTACCTTCTGCTGTCTGCCTTACCTGCTTTCTGTTAAGCCCTATAGAATAAACCATCTTTCAAATCCTGTAAATTTAATCACGGTGCAGTGATGGAGTGAAATCATAATTCTGCACATCTTAACCCATTTAATTTTTCATTTCTACCTTGAATTGAGGTGTAAAACCCTGCAGCACTATACGTTTAAGGCACATTTGATTCCTGCTGTAAGAGAAGGTAGCAATGGGCTTGAATGATAAAATTGCGTTGTCAAGGTAACAGGTTGTTCTGAAGACTGCAAATATGTCGTACTGGGGATGCTCCCATACAATATTTCATCCTGCAGCCTGTGTAGCACTGAACTACACAAGCTATGCGTTTCCCTCCCTCAGAGTCAAGCAGGTTAACTGCAGATGTAATATGCCTCGCATTCATAATTCAGAGACATTTAATAGTCAGTTTATCTTCATCAATATTATTGAGATTAGTCACTGCAAATCCCATTTGCAAAACCAAATTGTAACTGTCAGAAACCTTGAGGTGGCACAATGATTTCTTTCAAATGATGAATGAGAGAAAAAGGTGGAAACTGTGCAGAGATACACTCAGCACCCTATAACATGGCTCCTGAAGTAACCATGGATACCTCTATTTCATGGATGGAGTAATTTTAGCTGGAGTGGGATCTGAAGGATACATAACACTGTTCCTGCACTAAATATCAGATATTATCACATCGTAAATAGAAAGTTAAAGAGCATATATGCTGAAGGTCACGCAATCAGAAAGTCCTGGAAATGTGTATGCTTTGTACTCTTGCATACTCCATAGAAAACTACTGACATATGGGATGTGTTGTTTGCGGCATTAAAAGTATATTCACAATATGCAGGCAGGTGTTACTGATGCAATATGTGACGGCACTCTATTTATTTTATTGAACTATAGTAAACAGCAGGTGTCATAGCCAAGCTTACAGATGATATTCCAGCAAGAGAAAAAAATTACAGAGTTGATTTCAGGAAGAAAAAAATAATAATAATGACATCATCGATACTAACAAATCATTTTTGTACTACATGAGTTTGTGAGGAACACAAACAGGAGGGATATTGTAGGTTACTGCTGGTAGCAGCAGTTATTAACACTTCTGAAACACTTTTTCATGGACACGTTGCTGTTTCTTTGTGCTGTGGGAATAGACGATAGTAGAGCTGAGACAAAGTAGCTGCAGAGAACGTGAGTGAACTGTCTCCACTGTCAAGGCAACCATGATAGCGCTGGGCATGAGGGATTAAGAGGAGATGTAGCCATGATAAAAACACAGCATTCAGAGACAAACTCGGTTTCTTGAAGTAAAGACGCAGTGTCAACATGTCATGGAGCTATAACACTTATCTAGGATAAATGCATGAAAAATACATTAAAATGTTTTCTTTGTCCACAGTTCTTTCATTTAACAATGAAGGAAACATAAAATGTGACGATTACAAAGAAGTATTAAGTCAGGAAGTAAAGAAGTAGCGTTAGCATTGTACCAGGAAAGCTGATTGTTTTTTCTTATTTCATTTCAAGAAATCCATCACAAACCTTGTAGCTATAAAAAGGTAATTATGCCCCAAAGCTCTATATTTTATACAAAGCTTTACCAGCCTAGTTGATAAGTAGCAATGGAAACTGAGAGATAAACAATAGTGAAAGAAAACTGTGATCTCAGCCATGAAAAAGTTTCCATATTTAGATGATTAATGGCTGAGCTACATTTGGGTAAATGGCTCATACCTGGATGCAAAAATACAGTTGTGTGTTCGTTGTCATTCACCTCATTCAAATGCTCTTTGACTCCACTTAGTGGTTTTATTCTGCATTTACAGGCACACACACACACACACACACACACACTGTCATATTAGTCCTCACACAAAAAGGCTCTACAGTCATAACGTGACGGGTTGCTACTTTGCAGGTGGTAGATAAACATAAACTGGTATCCCATGTGGAGCTAATTGAACCTAAGGAAGATGCAGCTTGGCCTGTGTACAGCCGTGACAGGAAACGCCTAATTAAAGCCAGTGATGATCTTTGATCTTTGTACCCTTATTCAAATTATTTATGTTTAACCTTTCCATAAGTAATTTATATAAGTACCAGGTGTATTTGGCTTCATGGTCAGCATCTCCAGGCCAGTGGAGGAATAGTAGCTTCTAACTTGGCAGCTGTAGCTATGATTGCTTGCAGAAATTATACATAGTTGTTCCCAGACAACAACAAAAATGGTATAATTTATTACGAGTAAAGAGTAATCACTGCTTATACAATCCAATTATCAGAGAATAGGATTTTGTTAAAATAAACGAAGACACAATTTTCTCTCCACTATCATTAAGCTCTGTTTAATGATTCAATGTGGTGTGCTGCCATTTTCAAACACGCCTGAAGTCCATTGGCAAATCTTCAGAGGAATTGTTAAGAGCTTTAAACAGTGCTCCAGTTCCTCTTTGAAACTGTCATAAATTTCTATAAAATCATTTATTTATACATATAACAAAGTGAAGTGAAAGGATTTATGGCAAGGAATATCTGTCCTTCTATCCATCTATACACCATTAAGTGCACTGCAGAGCTTAATCATTAAACATTGCTTATTAATTCTTTGTCTATTAAATGACCAAATGTGAATGCTTAAAGATGCACCAACATGAATCTTATGAATACGGAATAGGATAATGTAACCTAAGCAATAACAGTCTGAGTAGTTTTTAAGCCCAACAGTTAACTGTACATGACCATGAAGGCCTGTTCATGTTCATGGACAGATTCGAATGTTGATTCGCCACAAAACAAAAGGCACAGGAGAGAAATAGCACACCATGAATAACAGGAAATAATAGATGACAACAGAAGCCTTTGATTGGCTTAATACCTTTAGTTCTGACAAATATCATTACCTAGACTTGTCGTACATATACTAAAGAATATCAGTTTGTTGTTATCTGGTGGTATAAGTCACTATAGCAATTGACATCCACAATTAATTGACTAACAATTAGTTTGCCCAAGAAATACTACATTTAGTTAATTATTACAAAATATTATAATGGATAATAATATAGATAGAATTAAATGCTAATAGATTATAATATAATGGGAAAGGCTACATCTTGTGAAACTAAAAATCTTGCAGTATTTTAATCTTGAACATGAAGAAATGGCTATATGTAGGCTATACAGTCCTGTTACTATAATTAGACAATAGTTTGTGTTTCTCCTTGAACATGGTTCAAGCAGCGCACCATTATGCATTTCATCTCAATTTAAAAATAATTGCTACACTTTTTCTATATTGTTAGGCACAGTTCTTGAATGGCAGTTGTCAAAGCAATATGTGATATCTGTCACAACAACCCGGTTAGCATTTGTAAATATTTGAGCACATTAGGGCAAATGAGAAGGCAAACATGCTTACTGATACTGTTCTGAATGTAATTCTGTGAAGGTAATTTTTGATTTTATCCAGTGTAGTTGCTACAACTGCCACTAGGAGTGATCACTGATTATGAATGAGAGAGGGACTGGTGCAGGTGAGCATGGTGCAAAAAGCTTTTGGGTCAGGCACATCAAGATTCAAATGTTGTTCAAAATACAGCTATGAATAAAACTCAGATCATCTGATCTATGTTACATTGATCTGAATCTGAATAGTACAATATCTAATACTGACACCCATCTAATTCAATATTATAACTTTTCTGAAAGTGTCTTTAACCTCTAAAGACCTGAACTCTTCCACGGCATGCATTTTTAATTTCTCTTTGATATTTGGGCTGTTTGGGACCTGATGAATGGAAAAACAAAGAATTACCAGATTTTTTTTTCCACCTAATTTTTGTTTCTAAGAAAAAAGAGAGCCACATATTCGTCAAAAAATTCGATAGAACAGTAGCAGTATAATGTCTTGTATATCAGGCCCTTGTAGAGCAAAATTGAGTGTTTTGGTCTAAATAGCCCAAAATGTGATGTCCACATATGTGGATGCCAGGTCCTAGGAGGTGAAAGGAAAGATGTTTCCAGTGTCCCAAAACACACCCACATCATGCCTGCTCCTTTTTGACCTGCTCATTTACAATGAACAGAAATATCAGCCACCTATGACAACTGAAATTTTTAAAGTACATATTTTAATTTGCACACAGAAACAAAATTTTTTCAGAAAAAACAAAAACTACAAGGTTCAAAATTATGATCCCTTTTGTCACGGTTTGCCGGGGCAAGCCGTGTGGAGGTGGAGAAAGGACCCAAAAGGCGGCAGCTCTGGTGCAGGTGAGTGTTTATTTACAGCAGTGGGTACAAACAGCAACGGGGTGTGAACATGAAACCGAAAACCTAAACTGGGTAAACTAACAACACAAACCAGGGGCCCGTTCTTCGTACCTCGCTAAGTAAGTTAGCCGGATTTGACTGTTGACGATTTCGCGTGATCCTGGATCGTTCGGTTCTTCGAAGCCCATCCGGGACTTGCTGTCATAGCAACAGGGCCGTAAGCGTAAACCTGCTCGGGAGCAGGTTTACTTTATGTAAACAGGATTAGATCGCGGCCACTCAGGTATTTCCGCTTCATGTATACGAAAGCAACAGCGATATTTTACCACTGTTGTACCATAAATAAATAACATCAATGTAACTAAAGATAATGCAGCACTTGATCCTTTTATTGATGTCACACAGATACATACAGGTCATTTCCTAAAAAAGGGAAATGTACTATTAACATTCTATTACATGTATGTGATTATTACAGATGTAATTCAGATTTCAGAGTAGTAATTGCAATTTACTTCGTGTAATCAAGATGGGAGACCACGGCTATAAAAGCGAAGGTGGATTTGGGAAGCCTGTTGCAGCCATGTCCTGTCCGTATACGCGAGCCACCCATTGCGGAAGGTGCAAGATTGATAAGGAGAGTCCTCAGAATCCAGCGTATATTGCGGGACAGACAGGATCCTTTAGCTCAGCGCGACAGTGTGCTCATAGAGAGATATCGATTTTCCCGTGAGGGTATTATTCACTTAACCAACTTGTTGACGAGGGGGTGCAGGACCACCACCTGTCTTTTTTTGCGCTGCCCCTTTTCTTGGTTGCTGTTATAAACAAACAAACAGATTATTTCAGGGTCTCTGTCCAAGAGACGAAAAGCAATATAAGTGATAAATATTACCATTCTGTAGAATATTCTTATATTTCACTTTTACTTGTTCCCATGTTCTAGTGGGTCTTGTTGTGGCTCTAATGTGAAAGGGGATATAATATAACATAATGTAATATAATATAATGTAATATAATATTGGATAATATGGTGTGATATGATAAATCTACCCTACCACCTACTGGTGTTGGCCAGAGGGGCCGATGGCGCGATATGGCAGCCTGGCTTCTGTCAGTCTGCCCCAGGGCAGCTGTGACAGCTACCAGTGTGTGAATGTGAGAGTGACTGAATAGTGGCATTGTAAAACGCTTTGGGTGCCTTGAAGAGCGCTATATAGATCCACTCCATTATTATTGTTATTATTAAATTACTTACGAGTTTAATTTGTCAGCAACTTCCTGCCAGCCCTCTCTCCTTGCTTTTGCAGCCTTTGCAGTGTTCCCTTGCGTTTTAATTAGACTCTGAAACTCCTAAAATCCCTCACTCAAGAGTTCTTGCTCTGCTGCCGAAGAATACCGAGCGCGCTCCTTCGACATTTTCGCCGACCAATCAAAGGGTTGCCGATCAATGTTTCTACTATCGATGCGTAGCCCCTGTTGGGCCACCCAGTGATCTCACATTACTTCATCCAGCTATACTAATCGTCAACAACAGGTGTGTTCGGGGAACCGGAATAGCGAGCTCAGAGTTAGCGCGATGATTTGATCTTGGATGTGTCATTTGATCTTGGATGTAGTAAGCGACGTACGAAGAACGGGCCCCAGGAATGACGGTGCAGGGAGATCCGGGGAAATACACATGAAGAGACGCAGGGAGACCGAGAGGAAACAACACAGACGAACCAGCAACTACTATGACAGAAGACACAACTTAAATACACTCAGAGAACACAGGGGGATTACATACAGGTGGGAACACAGCTGGGAGTAATTAACATGACGAGACTAGGGAGGCAAACTGAAAACACTCACATAAGACACAGACCTTCACAATAAAACAGGAACTTACACATGAAAGGACACAAACTAAGAAACACGGACTAGATACAGGAACACACGGGCAGAACAGAGTAAACACTAACCAGAGGAAGAACAGAACCAAAATCACGAAGAGAAAACACAAAACGCTGGGTCAAAAGGACCCAGGATCATGACACCTTTATGCTAAAAGTCAATTGTGTATCCCTTTGCTGGATATCAGCCTGTTGTTGTTTGTTATTTTCAACAAATCTCACACATATGTCCTGACAATCTCAGCTCATTCTTCTTTGGTCGATCTCTCAAACTCAAACAAGATTTGAAGAATGAGATCACGGATATAAGAAGTGGAAATGAGCTTCCTCTTAAGGGTGGCTGACGTCTCCCATAGAGATGGGGTGAGGAGCTCACCCATCTGGGAGGGACTTAGACTAGAGCTGCTACTCCTCCACATTTTTTATATAGCCCAAAATCACAATATCAGTTGCCTCAAGGTGCTTGATTTTGTAAGGTGAAGACCCTACAACATAGGTGTCAAACTCTGGCCCGCGGGCCAGATTTGACCCGCAGCCTAATTACATTTGGCCCGCGAAGCCATACCAAATTATTATTAGAGCTGGCCTACTGGTATTATACAGCTAATATATATATTGTTTAGTATTAAGCTTTGCTTGTTCCATAATCAGTTTTTCAGCAAAACTTGTTTGAGTCCACAAGAAAAGATTCATTCTTAAATCTGGAGGAAGATTTTTTTTCTCCATAAATATTAATGCTAGCCCGCGACCTTGTTCCAGTTTTGAATTTTGGCCCACTGTGTATTTGAGGTAAAATAATTTCTTTCTCATCACACAAAAAGAAAGAAGAAAACAAAAAGAAAACAAAAATATTCACTAGAAGAAGCCTACGCGTGCGACCAAGATCAGGAAACATTGAACAAAATACGCAAGACAAAACTAGAATTAAATGAAACTATTAATAAAAAAACACAATTCCTTATACAAAGACTTCGCTTGCAGAATTTTGAACACAGTAACAAATCAGGTCGATTTCTAGCTAACCAGTTAAAAATAAATAAAGAAAAAACAACTATATGTGCTGCTAAAGATTTATCGGGGAACACAATATATGACCCTGGAAGAATAAACAACATTTTTAGGGATTTCTATGAAACTTTATATTCACCACAAATAAACCCATCTAAAAATGAAATTGATCTGTTTCTTGACAACGTAACTCTTCCAAAATTACTAGACAGTCAAGCAATGGAACTGGATTCGCCACTGACGCCAAGTGAACTCCAGCAAGCCCTGATAAGTATGCCCAATAATACGGCTCCAGGTCCAGACGGCTTCCCTGCAGAATTCTACAAAGAATTCTGGACAATTTTGGCACCAGTATTCCACGACATGTTGCAGGAAATCGAGGAAAATGGCAGACTACCACCAAATATGAATTCTGCCAACATTAGTCTCCTACTAAAACCAGGCAAAGACCCTTTATTTCCCTCAAGCTATCGTCCAATTTCTCTTTTAAATGTAGACCTTAAAATAATCTGCAAAGCTCTCTCAAAGAGATTAGAGAAAATAACCCCCCTCTTAATTCATCCTGACCAAACTGGTTTCATAAAAGGTCGGCACTCCTCAACAAACACTCGTAGATTACTTAATTTAATAGACTACTCATACGATAAAAACATCGAAACCATAATATTATCTCTAGATGCAGAAAAAGCATTTGACAGAGTTAACTGGAAATTTTTATTCGCAACTTTACAAAAATTTGGTTTTGGAAACTCTTTCATAAACTGGATAAGAATATTATACAACTCCCCAACAGCTCGTATCAGAACAAATGACCAGACATCCTCCAGCTTCTGTCTCCTGAGGGGCACCAGGCAGGGATGCCCACTCTCCCCTTCACTGTTTGCAATTTTTATCGAACCTCTAGCAGCAGCAATTAGACAGGCTACAACAATTAAGGGCATAAAATGTAAGAACATAGAACATAAAATCAGTCTCTATGCGGATGATGTGTTGCTTTTTCTGCAAAACACACAAACCAACCTCTCTGAGGCAATTACTCTAATAAACTGGTTTTCAAGAGTTTCAGATTATTCAATTAACTGGCCAAAATCTACAGTTCTCCCCATTAACTGCTCCTTCCATAATTCTTCCTCTGCCCCACTGCAATCCGGAAATATTAAATATTTAGGTATTAATGTCTCTCCTAAGCTTTCAGACTTAACTAAATTAAACCACATCCCACTTCTAAAGAAAGTAGAAGGCGATCTGACTAGATGGAAATCTTTACCCATATCACTCATGGGAAGGGTCACCACTATAAAAATGATGATCTTGCCAAAAATAAATTACTTATTTTTGATGATCCCTAACAAACCATCACAAGATTGGTTCAGATCTCTGGATTCATATATTTCCAAATTCCTTTGGAAAGATAAACCCCCGCGTATTAGCTTAAAAACGCTACAAAGAACCAAGGATAGAGGAGGATTAGATCTGCCTAATTTTCACCAATACTTCTTAGCCAACAGGCTTCAGTTCATCTCAGAATGGTTAAAACATACCTTCTTAGATGAGCCCTGGCTAGATGTTGAACAGGCACTATGTAAGGATCTAGAGATTTCAGACCTACCATTTATTAGCTCAAACATCAAGAGACATGAATGCTTTAAAAGTATCAACATCAGCTTCTCTCTGACAGCATGGTGGGAGTTTCTAAAAATAACGGAGTCTTCATTAATCCCATGCAAACGTACACCTATCTGGAACAACCCTGACATATTACAAAACAATAATATGATTAATTTCCCAGAATGGAGTTGTAAAGGAATTAAATACTTAGTACATATATTAGAGGGAACAGAATTTATTCCATTTGACAGACTAGTTACACAATATGGGATCAACAAGAAAAGATTTTTAGAATATCAACAAATTAAATCCATAGTAAAAAAGAAATTTAACCTCAGTCAAGTTGAATTACAAACACCACCAAGTGCGGCACATTTCCTTACTCTTAAATTCCCCAAATTATTATCTAAAATATACAGAACACTTTCTAAATTAGATGAATCAATATCCCTTCCTATTGCAAAGTGGGAAGCAGATTTATCAGTCAGCTTAGACCAAAACTTCTGGTCTCAGGTATGCTTAAAAACCTTTAAATTGATTAAAAATCGCGATGCGCGTATCGAGGCTTGCTTCATTTATGGGAGGAGCTGAAAATGATGACGTCCGAAGCCTCGCTGCCCGGCTGTACCACGTGACTGGTTCATGAAGTGGTTCGAACTTTGCCGCGAGATATGACAGCGATATAAACCCCTCAGACTTCAATCAAAAATGTGGGTGTTTGATGGAGAGTTGCGGTTAGTGAGAGTTTGGAGACCGTTTGGAGGTTTATGAGAGTGAGGAGAGAAAGTCAGGAGAGAATGGAGCCGGCTAAGAAGAGGAGGATGTCCTCCCCTGTGTGGGAACATTTTGATCTTATTCCTCCCAACAAGGTATGTAAATTTCTACAGAAGATGTATTTTCATAATACTGATGGTGCAATACAATTTATGTTAAGCGGCTTTACTTTTGTACAAGGTGAAGTGTTTGCTATGTGCCAGGGAGCTGGGATATAACAACAACACCTCATCCATGCTTAGGCACTACAGAGCTTTGCATGAGAATAAGAGGAACACCGATTGTGGAGCAAGACCAGGTGAGCCATCAAATGCCATGATAATATAGCATGCTGTAATGTTACTAAATGATATAACAATATTATACAACTGTTATAAGTTACGTGTGTGATATTTATATTTGTGCTTTGTCTTTATTGTCTTTCCTCAGGAGAACAATCTCAAATAGATGAAGACCTGGTTAGCATGGTGATTGAGGACTCCCAGCCATTTAGCATTGTGGAGGACAAAGGATTTAAAAGATTTGTTAAATCATTAAATCCTAGCTATGTTCTCCCCACTAAAAAGGTCATAAAAGCAGTGGAAATTTAGTTTTTACAGAATAAAATGTGAACAGGCAGGACTGAGGCTCAAAGCCTCAGTGTGTAGCTGTCCATACCTCAACGTTACAAAAGCACAACTACTGTCCACACCCCAACCACACCTCACCTCACAGTAAATGATCATTTCCATTTTAAGTATTTCCAAATAATCATTTTCCATACTGCCAGTATAAATATACACAGTATACTGCATCACTACAATATAGATGTTTTACACACTCCTTTTGTTGTTGACATTTACAGGCTGTGTGCAAAAGGCCACACTCTTCAAATTCATGCCAACTAATATTTTTACGTCCAGTAGATGTCCTACTACAGCAAATGAAGCTTCAAGAAGCTTTGCACTGGAGTGAACCAATTGGATGAAAAGCTTCAGTGCTTCATGAAGCTTCATCTGCCCATCACTAAGGTGACTCCAGCAACTGCAGCACAAGAGAGTCTTGTTAACAAGCGAAATCACAGCATGTTACCAACATGTGTTGATGACAAACTGGCAGAGAATGAACATCAACTTGTGGCTTAAATTCCTCTGACTTGATGGCTCCAGGCTTGCACGAGCTGGAGGAGTTGGCCCTGCCCAGGGGCGGATCCCAGGTAAGTTCAGGAGCCTTACGGAAATTCCAGCCACCCACCACAGACCATGACAATTGTTACTATTGCTCACTCATAAAAATCAAGCTTTAAGTATTTTTTAAGTACTAAGTACTGTGCACTCACAATTAACAGGTTGCCTTGTCTTTGGCATCTTGTCCTAGATCATTCCCTTTGCCTTTTCCGATTAAATGTTTCAGATCAATAAAAAATGCATTTTGTATTTACTACGATTGTCTAATATGTGTTTGCATAATTTATGTAATACTTATCTGTTCACCGCAACCATTTCCATCCTATCTGACAATCTCCCGACCTCCACAACACTATACCCATACTCTTTCTTCATTATTTCCCAACTCCATTTTCCTTCCAATGTACACCATGGCAGATCATTTTGAATCTAGCTCCTATATGGCCTTGCTTCCCTTTCACCCGGTGTTCTGCACACACAATAGATCTACCTTTGTTTTGTCCATCATATCAACCAGCTCGCTCGCTTTTCCAGTCATGGGTTTTAGATTTAGTCTCTCCCTGCCATAGCTGGGTTTGAAATAAAACAAAAATAACAAAATACAGAATTATCTCTTCACTTGAAATGAAAGTAGCACAAAGAAAAAACTTACTCAATGGCCCCAACCCTACTGTATATCTGATTCAGTCCTGGTGCCTAAACCAACCATTTATCTATTCTGAGTCATGGGTCAACATACCCCCCCAAACACAATCCAGTGAGGGGCACTGTAGGTCCAGCCATAACCTTGTAGAAATCCCGTAGTCTTTTCAAAGTAAATGCCATCCAGATTGTCAGATAATTATTTGTGCCAAGTTTTACTGTTTTGTTTTTAAAAGAATCAATACAATTACAAGGGCCCAGACCTCAAAAGCTGCCTTTCCTCACTGCCTCACCAGTTCCCTTACCTGTTAAAGTAGGTGAGCATGACATGGGTGCTTCTATTACTGTGTTTTCACAGTACACACCTTTTTTAGGTGTACAATATGTGCCATGTTATGACTCAGAATAGGAAGTGGATTACTACATTAGCAACCACTACAACCAAGTAAGTGTTCCAGTTTCATGAGCAGGAGCTCTAGGTGTATGGGTTTAGAAGGTCACTGGCAAATACCAGTCCTCCAAACTGCAGTTTGGGAACCACATACAACAATAATTACAACAATCTGTTGGAAGTCTTTAGACCTTATAAAAAAAAATACTTCATCAAACCTTTTTCGATTCCCGCCCCACCCACTTCACAAATGAGAAGCGGCAATGTTGATCATGTGATTTTACAGTTAGAGCTTTGCAGGGGAAAAAAAATCCTGGCATTAATGTATCATAGTTTATCTGTCTTAGCGTTGATGCTCAGTGTCTTGAATTATTTTTGACTGAGATCTAAATTCCATCAACAAGAGTATACAAACAGAGCTAATTTATGGAAAAATGTGTTTCTTTGTAAATACAAGTAGCTAATACAAGGGAAGTGGTATTTTCATGCTTATGATATTATGCGTGTCTGATAACAAACACAAGGTAACGATTTGAAGGTACGTCATAAAACGCTGTTAGTATCACCGAGTAGTATAAAGACAGAAATCATTTGTATTCCATCATACTGAATTTGGTAAAGATAGGAGCCCGGAGCACAGGCGGAAATAAACCACCAGCCCTCCTCCTTCCTCCGATGTGTGGTCGTCAGTTGGGGCGTGTTGAAGAGCTCCTCCTACCAGCTGAGTTAGTGGAAGTCACGCAAGCCTCCCCAAATATCCTGCGGTCAACTTTACAAAGCTTGCTGCGTTACAGGTAAATATACATTAAACGTAGCGATTTCATAGAACAAATGAAAACAGTTCGGGTTTAGTTAAGTGTCAAGTTTTACTGAATATGACGGCTATGTTTACTCGTGTAGCTGAATTAGCTCAGAGCTAAGATAGCAAGTGTAAATCAGCTGCTTTCCAGTATATCGTTAGTTTAAGTGCGTGCTGCGACGTTACGAGTTTTTCGTTTTCATACGGTATTTTAACGCCACTGAGCAGCTGCAGGGCGAATAACAAGCTGACCTGAAACAGTGCTAGTTTTGAAGCATAACGCTACATAGCATGCGGATATATATTCAGTTTGCGTCGTTACCTAACCACACAATCTAGCAGTGCTGTTTAGAGGGGGACGTTTTACTGACTAGACCCCCTCATATATGTTCAGAGATGTCATTATCGATTTGCGAAGAACAAAGATAACTTTTCAAATCTCATCCCGTTTCAGTCTGGGTGCGTCATGGATTTTCTTCCATATCAGGAAACATTTTAACAGGGTCTTTTGGGTGTGTCGTTAATTAATGAGTCTATGAAGAAAACAAACAGTGTGTTTAAAAACTACAGTGTTTGTGCGTCTTGATGCATGCTCAATCATTCAGGTAATTCAATCTCCAAAAGTTGATTCTGTTCATCTGGACGGGGCGTTTTCAGTGGGAGAAACGTTTCCTCACTCATCCAAATGACTTTTTCAGTCTCAGCTGACTGCAGGTTTCCCCAATCTTATAAACACTACATTTGCATAATGACTGAAACCAGCCCACTGAAGGAACAATGGGCTGGGAGGTCAGTTCCTTCATCATAATTATGCAAATTCTCATAATCATTGATCAACAACCACTGATCAAGAGTGTGATACGTGTGATTCAGTGTTTGTGAAGGGTGTCACGCATTTTACCGTGTGTTTATATATTTATTCAAGAAAAAACAAATAAATATTTGCATTTTGCATTCACAGTTGACAGAAGATGAATTTTGTCAAAGCGATTATTGGAGGCATCATTGATGCTGCTGGGTGAGATTCTGAAATAAGTACCAAGTACCAGGTAGGCAAAAATTTGGTCGGTCTGTTGGTCTAACATCTGCTTTTGATCTCTGCTCCTGCCTTTGTAGCAACATCGACCCAAACCAGTTTGTGCCTTCTCAACCCGTGAGTTTACATCGTTTCATCACTGCCCATCACTTCTAATTTCTAGATTGGTGATTGGTGATAGCATTTCTAATATTTTCTCGGGCATCTGTCCCACAGCCTCCACCACGCATGCCAGTTACGTATGCAGCACAAAATGAGAGTGAAGAAGAAAAGCAGTTCCGCAGAGTTTTCCAACAGATTGCTGGAGATGTAAGTGCAATGCCTAGTTATGCTTCTCTTTAAATCTGTTGCTTTTTTTTTTTTGCTTTTTTTTTGCAGTGATCTGTTTCATTTTTAATGTGAAAACATACAATTGTAATTTAGTGCTAAGAGGTATGGCCAAGCGATTGTATTATGGTGTTTTGGTTTGGTTTTTCTAACTTCTGGGATTCCCTGTTTGCTTTTTGTTGACATTAATATTAATGTGTCCAGCAGAACTGTCAAATGCAGCTTAAAAAACTCAGTTTGAACTTAGACTATTCCATTTTTCACACCTGTTTTATTTATTTTTCATTGACTGAATAATTACCTTTTCCTCTTCTGACGGGTGTACTATGAAGCTAAGTTTATGGCTTCGCAAACTGAGTTGAGCTTAAAGAGTTTTCTGTGTCCTAAAAGCGGCTCTCTTGTTATCTGGATAATTCACTGTAGTAACTCATGCCAAACACGTAACCTGGCCCACCGTGCATTTTATTGCCACAGGAATGTAAATATATTACTCTGATGCAGAAAAATATATCAATGTTTTTATATGTGACTCTAATCTGCTGCTAAGGACACAAACCAAGAATACTGGTTTAGTTAGAAAAAATGATTTCACTTTGATCTACTGACATAATAAAGCTAAAAAATATAACTCTTTAGGTCACTATCCAATAGGCTAATTAAACTGGATACATTTAAACATTTTTAAGTTGCAGCGCTCTAATGGGCAGCTGGCACTGCAGGCCTTAAAGCTGAAGGCTCTCCCTCCCATTCTACTTTTAAACTCTAGGAACCACAAGTAGTCTGAGAGTGAAGTGCTCTGTTGGGACAGTATGATACTACAATCTCTTTAAGATATGATGGGGCGAGATTATCCAAGACTTTGTATGTGAGGAGACAACTTTAAATTTAATTAAATTCAATCCCCAGCTGGAGTTTTAGGTTTTGCTGGGCCAGCTAAGGCAAAAAAAAAAAAAAAAGCCTGACTGTGTTCACAATAAACCCGTCTGTCATTGTGGAGGAGCTGCTTGAGCTCCACCCACAATGCCTGTTAACCTGTTAACTGTTAAACAGTCATGGGTTGTTTTGGAACATCTGTTATACTGTTGCTGAATGTGGCCCCCGAGCCCTTCCCAGTGGTTAAAAGAGTATACCATGTTATGCTTCTTTTGAAAAACTCATCTCATTAAAATAAATAAAATCAAACCTATACATCAGGTGTATGACCCAGCAGTAATATGGATATTGTTTTGATCATTTAGCTAAACCATACAGCTGTGTCTCTGCAGGTTTCTTCATGTTTTTTAATGATGTTCCATATTTTTCATGTAGGATATGGAAGTGAGCCCAAACGAGCTGATGAACATCCTGAACAGAATCATTGCAAAGCGTAAGATGTGTCTGCATTTGTCATACTTATTTTCATTATGCTTATGATTCAATTCTTCAGAATACATATACATTTTAGGGTTTCTTTTCTTTCTTTCTCTTTTTTACTAATAGATTTTTTTGTTATGTTTTAGATCATGATCTGAAGACAGATGGTTTCAGCATTGAGTCTTGCAGGAGCATGGTGGCAGTCATGGATGTATCTTTTCCTTCATTAGTACTCTGTGTGTTTTATATAACCTGGGTGACAGTATTGAACTGTCACTGACAGCAAAAGTTTAAAAAATGATGCAGAACAAATAGGAACAGACAACTAAAGTGGGGATATGTTGGCTTAACAGGCCCATTCATACCTGTGGCTTACTAAAACCTTAAAGCTGCAGTGGACTGAAATCCAGAGAAAACCAAAAACAACTGAAGTCTTCATACACATTTTCTTTTACCCTCTCTGTTCTAGGCTCCTCCCATCACACAGTTCATATCTGGGTAAAAGTAAAAAATGACACTAAGCAATTATATAATTTAGAACGGCGACTTTACAAAATGCAGAAATGGATGTTGCTTTGAACATGTCTAAATATGTCTTTTGAAAACGACTTGAGCACTGTTAAATTGTATATACAGAAGTGTGTTAGTTAAAATCTGAATGGCCTATTGAAAGGCAACGAAACGATTCATTTTAGTTCATTTTTAACAGTTCAAGGTGGTCTGGTAATATAGCACCGTACGTAGCACTATGGGTGACACACTTATAGGCACGTTATAGTTCACTGGGTTGTTGTAGTATGTATATCATCTCTGCTGTCCGCAGTTGGCTGTTTGACAGGGGTATATATTCTGTAATTCTGTTCATTGTCCTAATTGAACAATAACAAAACGCTTTAGCTAGCCCTTCATGTGTTGCTAAGCTGTGGATTTAGAAAACATCTGACGGACTCAAACTTAAAGACTTTTTTTCTCCTGAGCCAACATAATATTGTAGCAGTGGATGGGGAGGATTAATCACATTAAAATGTTTGGGAAGTTGAACACTGAGAGGACCACAAAGTTTCAGCTGACAGTCTTATTTGCATGTTTATGAAAAGAAAAGTTAAATGAGAAATTTGTAATATGTGGTGGATTCCCTACTGAAAAGGCATGTGAAACCCATTGTGCAAACACTGTGCAAGTAACTTCGCAACTGTTTGCTTAACTAGAGAAGTTGTTGTCTTTTGGCCTTAACGCTTTTTCAGTCTGACAGCACTGGAAAACTTGGCTTTCATGAATTCAAACACCTCTGGGACAATATAAAAAGATGGCAGGCAAGTACAGTTTCATTTTATTTATCCTGCACATCTGTTTCTCTGTTGCATAGTCTAAGGCATTACTGTGGTCAGGCTTAACCATTTACAGCAGGGGGGGGGGTCACAGAAGAATAAGTGGCTTAAAGATTTTACAGCATCAGCTGCTTAGGCGGGCTGATTTGAATACACACTGTGCCAAACTTCTCCCTAATTTGGTTAGCCGCCATGTTTTTACAACATAGAAATGTGATCTGTATAATTTTTTTTATTTTTATTTTTTGGCTGAAGGAGATACAAGTTGTAACTTGTATATGGTGGTGATTGAATTTAAACCTTTATGGCTTGGGAGTTGTGAAAGCAGCTCTTTTTCCTTTTTTCCTTTTACCCTTTTTAGGTTGTCAGTGATCTTACCAGGAAACCTGGGTTGCCACAAATGTTTTAAATGTTTCTATTGTTCTTACTTAGGGAGTGTACAAGGCCCACGACTCCGATCACTCCGGTGTCATTGGAGCAAATGAGCTGCCTGAGGCTTTCAGAGCTGCTGGTGAGAATTTTTTTGTTCTTCTGCATTGTTCAAATGGTTCCACAGCACTTCACAAGAATGAAGGGAAAAGATTTACTTAATCCTCTAAGAAGAGACACTGGAAAAACAATACCTATACATACAATAACTGTTGTATGTACTTGATGTTAAGGTTCGTGTTTAGTTTAATAAGCCAGAAAAAATTTGAGGCTTGGTTTAATAATTAGTCATTTACAACCCCAGGTCTGAAAAATTTAGGACACTGTATGAAATGTAATGAAAAACAGAAAACGGCATGTTCACAATAGAAGATTGAAAATGTCAATGGAATGGATACAGTATGTAGACACATTGTTTCACTTGCAATGCAAACTCAGCAGCCTGCAACAAGTGCTTTAAGGTGATACTGTGCAAAGGAGGTAACTCCTAGAATCTGATGAAACACCTGGCGACGCATAGCGGGTTTATTTTTAAAGCCGAGAAATGCACCGTACCTACTGCGGGTGTGGTGCTTGTTATCGGACCCGGAGTTAGCAACATCCCCCAAGAACCCGAAGAGGAGAGTCCTGGCCCCTAGCCCTGCCAGTGTAGCAGAAATGATGACGGATGATGACGGCAGCAGCAGCCGTTCTTCTCTGCATGAGTAGCTCAATGTTGTTCGTGTGTAATTTACGTTGAGTAGGCTAACCACATTATTACATCAATGCATGTAAGGTGAACTAGCAAACACCGTCGTAGTTACATGCAGCTGTCTTCTTGTTTGATGGCAGATACTCCCTTCACCCTGGCCAAAAAGGCTAAAATGACCAAAGAAAAATTGGAAAACCGTTAAACATGAGAGGTTTTAGGACAAAGTTTGTGTTCTTGATTCTTTAAGCACCGGCACCGTTTCAAAAGTACAGGTTTGGCACCGGTATCGGATAAAACCTAAACGATACCCATCCCTAGATATAAGCAGCACAGCCTTATCCAGACATAATGCACATGTACCTGTTGTTGTACTGCTTAATTGTAACACACAGTTGTGCGTCTCTTCGTTAGGCTTCCCTCTCAGTGGTCAGCTGTACCAGATGATCATTCGCAGATACAGCGATGAAAGTGGAAACATGGATTTTGACAACTACATTGGCTGTCTCGTAAGGCTGGATGCAATGTGCCGTAAGTTTCATTTTAAAGACCAATCACTAAATTAATTCTTTATAGTTTAGTGTGATAGGAATGATTGACTCGGAAGTTTAATACCTGTTCTGAATCAGGTGCCTTCAAAACCTTGGATAAGGATAACAACGGGACCATCAAAGTTAATGTTCAAGAGGTAAAGTAATCTTTGTTGTTTGTATCAGTGGGTTTTGACTTCAGTTCAGACCATTTTAAAGTATTTGACTGGTTGTTTTGTTCTTTGCTTTTCTTTGTGTCTTTTCAGTGGCTCCAGCTCACCATGTACTCTTAAGTCCAGATCATGTTTCTCCGGCTTGTTTCATGGAACCACTTTGTTTATATACACAATTCGAGATATTTTAATCATCATCCCAATAACTTCCTGTGTTAGCAAATCCCTTGTGTGTGCAGGCTTATTTTCACAATTGCATGTTAATGGAAACATGTGGTATTCTTCACAGCTCTTAAAACTTACACGAAAGATTGGAAAACACTGTTAACAAAGCTGCATGCAGAATGCTGCCGTAGCTGACGATGATCAAAGGTGAATGCTAATAAACGCTTTGGACAGCTGTGAAATCACATAGTTGTGTAAAAGTGATAGTATGTTGAATTGCTGCCATTTTTTGGCATTTTCTTTTGATCTTCCTCACACCCCAAATTTCTAAATGGCACAAGAAGATCCTGCTTCTGCCGCCCTGTGATTTGTAATTTAAAATCTAATGTGAAAGCAGTATTGCTCTTTGTCTGGGGCTGATTTGACAATCACCATGTCTTAGAGAATTGGTAGAAACATGTTTTTGCTCATTGGTTGTTTTTATCCTAAAACCTGATTGTCAGCTGGCTTTTTTTTTTTCTTCTTTTTCTGCCTTTTAACTCCAAACTTTGCTGGGAATGCACCTGTGCGCTGCACAAGTGTTGTAAAAGACACACAAACCTCCTTCAGGTGTCACTTTATTAAAGATGTGACTTCTATTCTCTGAGCACAGGTCAGCTGTGATGTGGTAGACTAGGCATCGCACACCTCTTTCCACCCGTTCCACTAGCTTAGATCTTTCTAGGAATTGTGTGGGTGTGTGAGCGCTGATTGCTGTGTTGACAACTCTTTGTGGCTGCTATTAGTTCTGTTACACCTGTTGGGGCAGGTAGCCTATTTCATCAGTAAACATGTAGGTCCTTAGAATTTCATAAATTCTCAGTAGTTCCACCCAGTTTCATCCTGAGCAGAGGACTAAGCATAGTTGCAGCAAAAAACCCCCAAAGGCAGCTCACACCTAACTGAATGATGTGTCACTCTGAATATTCCTTCCAGAAGAAATTGTGTAGAGACATTATTATTATTATTAACAAATAAACACATTTCCATTGACCTCCTCTTATCATGGCTGTCACTCATGCAGTGATACCAAGAGCTGTTTTCAGGTGTTGTGGCTGAAGAGTGAGCCCATACAGTGTAACATGTGGCCACATCTCTTGCAGTTCTAAATGTTATGGGTGTGTCTAAGCAAGCATGAGCAACAGGATAAACAGGCTGTCAGTCTGTGCACACCCATGCAGCTCAGAGGAAGAGGTTTCATTTTATAAAACAGGTATGAGCACCGTATCCTTGCTGAGACTCTGCCATGGAAGAGACCGCTGATGTTAAACTTTTCAACCCTATATTCAGCGTTTGTGAAACCAGCCCCAGCTCCTCTGACTGTAGATTTGTGCTCACTGAGACTGTACTGGCTCACAGATTTGTGTTTGCTGGTGAGTTACAGCACTGTAGGAACACACAGCATGAATTATTGATTTCTACACTCCATTCTTTTACATCATAGACTGTTATTGCATCTTATCACTATCAGAATGCCTTTTACGGCCACTAGATGGCTACTTGGTTTTTAAACATATATATCCTGTACTTTCTGGGTCCTGCACTTAATGGTAAGTTGATGCAACGACCCAACATAGCTGACTTTATCTTCCATCTATAGTAGTAATGTACATTAAAGTGTGAAAGGTGTGAGCTTTGCTCGAAAGGCTAATGTGCCATGTTTTCTGTTTGAAGTGAAAGTCTGCCATAGTTTTGTGTGTCTCAGCTTTCTGATCACTTATGCCTCCATTAGATGATGCCAGCATAGTGTGTGAGCTGATGCTGTATGCCACTAATGCATGAAGCCCAAAGTGAAATGCCATAATTAAGGGGTTTTAATCCTGTAACTCTTTATGCCACAGCCATTAAACTGTTATTGGATTTGCTTGATAAATGACCTGTACTGCATTTGGAATAAAAACATCAT
This sequence comes from Aulonocara stuartgranti, assembly GCF_965226115.1. Classification (NCBI taxonomy): domain Eukaryota; kingdom Metazoa; phylum Chordata; class Actinopteri; order Cichliformes; family Cichlidae; genus Aulonocara; species Aulonocara stuartgranti. The sequence goes on from NC_138946.1 coordinate 31,492,620, forward strand.
GTTAAATATGTCAGTCTTATTATTGGTGTACTGCTGACAAATACTCTGCGTGGGTTATTAAAGAGTGACGCCTTGGTCAGTTTAAAGCAGAAGATGATCAGTGATGGATGTTTTGTAAACGGCTTCAATATGATCATAGACTCTGAAAGTTGAAACAAAGTTCTGTAAAAACATCCTTCGGTATACTGTGCGTGGCACATCATCTTCTGGTTTTCATGTGCATCTTATCACTTTTAAACAAAGACGCTTCTTGTTTGGAAAAGTGTTTAAAATGCATTTACTCTAAGGCAGAGCTGTCAGACTCACTCACTTTGATCTTAATGTCTCAGTTTCCTATATGATGAATGCGTAAAATTGCAGAAAACATTCTGGTAAGTTATTGCCCAAACCTTTCTGTAGTTTTTATTGATTAATGAAAATATCAATTTCTAGTAGATGGTGAAAAAACAGGAACTTTTCTGTCATTTCATTGATTATCTAATAATACTTTGGTATTTTTGAATGGCTATGTGGGAGGTCTTTATCAGCCCAAAAACTTGCACGACTTCTACAGATACAGTTGTAAGTCCAAAAATTGATGTGCTAGTTATTTTCCAAAGCCTTCTATTTGGCTGGATTGAAGTCTTTGCCGGGCTATTTCCGGCCCCTGTGCCTTACGTTTGACACTCCTACTAATACACACACACAAACAGATTTGTCAGACCCATCCTAAATTGATCTTTTTTTTACATTTAAGTAATTAACATGCCACTGAATAAAACATACAAGGGGAATTTGAAAGCTGTTTTGTGTGAATCCACAATATGTGGTCAAAGGAGCTCTTTATGCAGATGAGAGAGGCCATTCCTTAAGCTGCAAAATCAAAACTGTTTAATCAGAGAGAGCATGAGTATTTGGAGTGGTCACATCAGTGGTTTAGGATGTTCTGGGAAGACCAACAATGGTTTTTGGCAATATAAAACAAAACGCTGATATCTTCAAAGACAAGTGTGGTGGGTAATTGCAGGATCGTTTAGTAAATCGGCCCCTTAACATCATTCACTTTCTTCAAGGCTGCCATAAAGACAAAAGACTAACAAGCTGCACACCATCCATCTGCATTTAAAAGAAAAAAGAAGATGAATTAGAATGAAGTAAAAAAAAAAAAAAAAGACAAACCTGTTCTGGAACTGTATTTTTTTGAACACATGAAGATAAAATATATCTGCACGAGAGTTGATACAGAGTAATCCATGAACATGGATGACTTCATTAGCACTTCTCGATAATGTGACAGAGGACAGAAGCAGTTGAAGGAATTCTAAAGCGTATAGTTATGCTATTTACTCATATTCAGTCTCTATTACTGGCTTGGGCCACCTTTTGCCTTTATTCTTAATGGTGCTGAGAATATTTCTGAGAGATTTGACTTGACAGCATCACACATCCCACCACATCCCAAATTGGTTTGAGATCCGGTGTCTGCAGAGGCAGTTAGAAAACAGTGAACTCAATGTCATGTTAAAGCATGGACCAGTATCCTGCTGACAGTGATCAGAAGATGAGCACATCGTGGTCATTTAAGGAACACGAGGCAGGATGGATCTATGCAGTCATTTATGCCAAATTCTGACCCTCTCGTAATTGAGACTCATTAGATCTGACAACGTCTGACAATGGCTGTGTGGAAAAATCTCTGTAGTTAAGAAGTTTCTAAAATACGCAGACCAGCCTGTTTGGCACCAACATTGACAGTCACTTACGTCACCTTTCTTCCACAGTCTGATGTTTGGTTTGGATACAGACCACAAGGATGAAATGTTAGCATGGCAAAAATCTTCTTTATGTAGCTCCTTTTAGATGTTGCCATAGCATACAGTCTGACTCCATCTCACTCTGTCTCCAACATCCTCTTCTGTCACACCGACCCTCTGCATGCTGTACTTTACTGCGTTCATTCATCTATAAACCTCTGAGATCTTACTTTTTCCTCCCTCCTGGCAGCTCTATATTCACCACCTTTTGTTCACTATCTCCACTCTCCTTCTGCACGTGTTTAAACCATCTCAGCATTGCCTCTCTAACTTTGTCTCCAAAGTACTCAACTCGAGCTGTACCTCTGATGTAAAGTACTCATGTCTAATCTTGTTCATCCTAGTCACTCCCAGTGAAAACCTTTACATATTCATCTCTGCCACCTACTGCTCAGCCTCCTTCTCCACCTTCTCAGCAACATCTTATAAACCTTCCTTTTCACTCTTGCACCTGAGCTCCTGTCACACTCATCTCCATCAACTCCATCCTGCCTGTAGTCTAATTTTCACCTCACCTGTGCACTGTCTGTTGCTTTGGATAGTTGACTTCAGGTATTTAAACTCATCTACCTTCACTACCTCTACTCCTTGCATGTTCACATTTCCAGCTGTTTTCTCTCGTTCCCACAAGTATTCTGTCTTGCTTCTACTGACTTTCACTCTTCTTCTTTCCAGGGCATACCTCTGCCTCTTCAGATTCTCTTCCACCTGCTTACTATGCTCATAACAATATTATCTGGAAGCATCAGAGTCCATGGAGATTCCTACCTGACCTCGTCAGAGGTCAATCACCATTGTATACAAGATGGGGCTCAGAGCAGATCCCTGATGAAATCCCACCCCCATCTTGATCCCAGCTCATAATGCACTCAATACTGTTTCACTGACTTCACACATGTCCGTTACTACTACCCTGCCACTGCTGACCTACGTAGTACCACATTTCCTTTCTTGGCATCCTATCATATGCTTTCTCTAGATCAGGGGTGGGCAACTCCAGGCCTCGAGGGCCGGTGTCCCTGCAGGTTTTAGATGTGTCCTTGAACCAACACAGCTGATTTAAATGGCTAAATTAGCTCCTCAACGGCTGTGTCCCAATTCAGGGTCTGCACGCTTGAAGTACGCATTTTAAGTGCGGTTACGTCACCGCCACGCGACGACGGCTGTCCCAATTCGAAGTGTGCTTCAAATACATACTCCAAATGCGCCGTCGATTTCCCAAAATACCAAGCGTGGTCCGGTGCATGCTTCGTGGTCCCATATATCCCACAATTCATAGCGCGGCGGTGGGTGTGGATAAGTTTGCCGCAGAAAGGAGCTGCCGAAGAGGTTTCTTTTTTCTTTTCTCCAAACTTTATTGAAATTATAAAGCGAACAGTCAGTCATTCCAGTACATACAAGGCAAATAAGAGTAACAATATACAGTACAATGAAATAGGAAGGATAAATAAATAAAGGATAAAAAAAGAAAAAAAAAAGGGGGGGGGGGGAATGTGACAGACTTCATAACAACTTTGTACACAGTAAAAAATGGAGTGTCAATATTTCAGAGTAAACCTATTTTAACCTAGATAGAGTATTTACAACTCTATGAGGAGTAAACCAGCTCTAACATCAGAGTTAAAAGTCAGTGTAAAGTTTGTTAGTCACGCAGTGAAGACTTCACTCCACACAGTGTTGATTATTACCAGTCCGCAGGCGTGTGTGGCCTCAGAGCTCTAATGCGCAGGGAATTTTCTCCGAAGAGCTGCCACAGTCAGGTAAGTGAAGTTAACATTCCCATATTGGTAACATTGTTTAAAAGGTATTTTTAAACTAAGTAGCTCTTTATAGTTTCACTGATGTCGAGTGAGGACATGTTAGCAGCATTTACCCATAGGTTTAATGGCATTCCAGTAGCTACATGCTAGCAGTTGCTAAAAGTTAAGATGTTCGTTATCTTCTCACTGCGTTAATATGAACCTAAAACATTTTAACTATGTATTTCTGCTGTCTAAATAATATCATTGTCACATGTCAAATCGCACAGTTTGAACAACTAAATTACCGTTTATCAGTAAGCTAATAATCGCTAATTAGCTTACATAAGCGAACATACTTTCAGGAAAAAGTGGGTAACATTACCATAAAGTTAACTTTACTGGTTTATATTATTTTAAGCAAATGCCAAAGGCATACACTACTTTAGAGTTTTGCTCATTATTTAGTAAGAAATATGTATTTTGTGTAAATTAACTGATAGCAATGTTAATGACATGTTAAGTAATATTAAGTAATGTTCCTATTTTATAGAAAGGTTTAAGAGTATGGAAAAACCAAATCTCTGAGAGATGCAACCAGAAGACGGATGAGAAACATACTTGAGGCTGAGATGACAGAATGACATGGGTAAGAATCAAAAATGTAAGATATAAAGAAACATTTTAAACATTGTATTATTTTTAATTGTGATGTTTAATGCCAATTATTGAATTTATACATTAGGACATCTCCCCCTAAAAGTGTAAGAGTGATGTATGCGCAGGGCATTGTTGCTCTGTCTCCATATCTGGAAGACCCATATTCACAACATGGATATGTAAGTAAAGGGAACTTTTCAACATTACATACATAATTGCCCTCAGAAATGTTGATAACATAGTCCTTCTTCGTTTATTTAATTACATAGAAACATTACTACGATCCAGAGAACAGTTCAGGATACATTGCATGGCGGTTGAAGACCATTCAAAGAAAAGCTGTGGAGGAAAGAAGCGTCTCAGTTTGCAAATCTCCCAAAAGTAAGTTCACTTATCATTTAAATGATACTGATGTAATTTGTAGGCAGGATTCAATCATACACCTCTCTATGTTCTGTATTTTTGCATTACAGATAGAACAAGATTTCTGACTCCTGTTTTGTGAGGTCACTGGGAGCAAATTCTTGGAGAGGTGGCTCACCAATCTCAAAGCAGAGGTTGTAAAGGAAAGTCATGGACTTGTCCCCACCTCAGAGCTCTTGGAGTTAATGTGCAATGCTGAGTCAGGTACTGAAGTTGAGAATGGTATGATTGTGACTGTTTTTATTTGCCATTGTTGGTTATATAGGTAATTCTGTCAATTCAATGTATTTTTGGAATAATTCTTTGTTTATTCGTCTGTAGGCTGGGACAGTGACTTGTCTACCATCTTGCTGCTGCTACATCTGCTACTACCATCTGCACAAGGGCGAAAGAGACCAGGAAAGATGTCTGCATCTCAAGCTGTCAATAACCTCATCAAATTCCCAAAGGTATGTTGTTTAAAATATACTTTCCATCACCTCTATTTTCATGGACAGTGAGTTGAGCTAATCTACTGTCAGAGGATAGTCACTTAATACTGTTGTTTAATGTGTTGTTGTAGGCTGGAACCAGTGTACAGCAGCATCTAGACAACATCACCCGAAGCAGTCAGCCCTACCATCTTACTCAGGGATCCACAAGAAGCAGCATTCACAGCTTCATTGTGATTGAGAAGCATGCACTTCCATGTAATGCGACAGGTTCTGTAGGAGCCCTTGATGAACTCTTTAGGGCCCATTATGTCTTTGGTACATCATACAGTTCATCCCTGACCAACTTTGTTACTTTTCTGCAACTACGACATTGGGGAAATGTCATATTGCTTTCTCTAGTGAGCATCATAGAACTGTGAATTGTAAAGGTTTGTTACGTTAATTAAATGACACTGAATTGAGAAACATAATAAATGCTGTTACTTTAACCTGTATATTTGTTATTTCCATAATGTAGGATAGATCAGTTATTTAGTAATATAGCATCATAAGATGAATATGAAAAGAATCACACTACAGAGAAATAAAAATGATATATTATTACACATCAGAGTGTTATTATTAAACTAAATTTGGAGTAAAAATAGCTCTATAAAGTGTAATCAAATTACTCTGAACAGTGTGAATAACCCTCAGTGTTAAATATTTTTACACATTTTGTTGTTAATTTTGACACTAAATTGAGTACAATTAACACTGAAAAGTTAACACTGGCCATAGAGTAAATTTAACTAATTTTGAGTGGGACCAAATGTTATCTGAAGCAGAGTTAAAATCAACTCTGTAAGTGTAAAATTGACACTTGGTTTTTTACTGTGTACTTGAAAGTTGTGACAGCTCATTCGTTAAACATTTCTGAATGAATTTCAATCAATGATAAACCTTTTTTATTGGAAGTTAATTTAATAGAGTTTAAGTAATATTCTATTTCAATCAAAAACAAATTAAATGATGGGGTTGAGTTTTGGAATTTACATTTATGTATGTGGAATTTCCCTAATAAGATGGAGCGGCCGAAAAGTGAACTGTCAAAAGTACTGAACATGACGTCACTTATTTATGAATAAGCTTAATAATTAAAGTCAGTCATATATCCACAAACACAACAAGCTGAAAGTCAGTGATTTTATATATATATATATATATATATATCTCATAATAATCTGACAATACTATAAAATTGGCCATATTATATTTACATTACCACAGTGAGATGACTTTAGTCTCATGAACAACTAATTGTTATTTACTAACTAATCTTAAATGACTGTTCAGCACAGAAATGAAGCCCAACAATCATGTTTTACAGTCCCGTGGTCTCAGCCTCAGATACTCAACTAATCAAAGTGATGTCAAAAATGAATGACCAACAAAACATTTTTCTCCTTCATTTCTGTCAAACAAAGCTGTATGTAACGTGTCTCGCGGTTAGTATCATGGTTGCTAGGCAACCTGAACAGCGCGACGAAGCGTATACCGTCCCATTTCACAAGCCTCTCACTTCCGCACTTCTCGTACTCATAGTACGCACCGTACGTAGTACCCGTAGTGCGCGTACTTCAAGCGTGCAGACCCTGAATTGGGACACAGCCAACATGTCCCGCAGTTCTCCAGAGGCCTGGTAACGAACTAATCATGTGATTCAGGTGTGTTGACCCAAGGTGAGATCTAAAACCTGCAGGACACCAGCCCTCGAGGCCTGGAATTGCCCACCCCTGCTCTAGATCCACAAGGTTGTCATGGCAAAAACAAACTGGTGAAACTGAGACTTGTCAAATGTTTCCTTGAAGTTTTGTGCAAACCTTATTAAAATTAAAATAAATTAATGATTCTGCAAAGCTCGGAATAAACACTTTGCATGATGGGATGCTTAAGTACTAATGCCGCCTACTTTAAGGAGTCAGAAATATATGATTGAGAAACAGGTGGGAAGTAACAAAGTGCGAATTCTTTCTTGCTGTACAATTTCAAGGTATCTGTACTTTACTTGAGTATTTTTCTGATAACTTTTTACTTTTACTCCCTTCATTTTAACACAAATATCTGTACTTTCAACTACTTCCATTTTCAAAACAGGCTTAGTGCTTTAGGCTCAGTGGTATCATTTACAGTGTTTATACTCGTAGGCCTACTTTAGTAGGCATATGTTGTAGTCAGCTTCTAGCTAGCACTACAGATGAGGAGTAAGCATGAAGGGAGTAGCGTTTCTACTCGACATAACATTTCTATCAGCTCAACAAAATCAGCAAACACACTGCTGAACAATGGGCTGTGAGGTCAGTTTCTTGGTCATTAATATGCAAAATGTCATGACTTGACATAAAGGAGAAGGATGTACACATCCTGGACAGGGAGGAACGCTGGTTTGAGTGGGGAGTCAAGGAGGCCACTTAGGTGAAAAAGGAAAGACCATCTCTGAATCGAGGAGGGGGCCTAAGGGTACATCTTTCACCATCTTACAATGTTGTGATTGCAGCCATTTCCCAACTGCCCATTGATCAAGGGTCATGTCAATTTGCATATTAATGATCAAGAAACTGATCTCATTGTTTGCCCATGGTGCTAGTTTCAGTGAATATGTACTTTTTATAAGGATGGGGAAACCTGCATTGATCTGAGACTCAGGAAGTCACTTGGGTGATTGACTGAAAACATTACAACCAGATGATGTGTTTTATGGGTTACATGAAAATACTCTGTAGTTTGTGAAGGATAAAAAGGTTAGTTTGCATTAAAATGGTAAATTCACAGTAAAACACTGTGTTTGACTGCTACACAGTGGCTGTGGTGGTTAGTGCTGGTTTAAATCAAGTGTGATTAATTTACATTTAAGCTGATGATTCTGAGCTCCATTTACTGAATTCAATTGTTAGACCAACTTTATACCATCTAGTATAAAGACATCATACAGTATGCTGTTGGTGTAGCAAATGGAAGACAGCTCCCAGTGTAACTACTAACTGTACTTATGTTTCTTTTTATGTGTGGAGGCAAAGTCACCCTCTTGTGGTCTAAATAACACATTCAAGCTAAGCACATTCATTAGAATTAGTATTTAGATTCAAATAACATTTGTATTCTCATATGTCTGAATAATTAATATTTTATTCTGACACGGTGTGAAGCACCCACAATTTCGTTGTCCATATATATTATGACAGTAAAGGGCTATTCTATTGTATTCTATTCTAATATTGTATTTGTATGACATTAATAGAGCAGAGTTACCTGTCCATAAAAATAGATGGTATAATTGTCTTTCAAGGAGCTACTTTTTATTTTCGGACTTTGAGTACATTTCAGAGATTGTGCTTTTTTACTTTCACTTGAGTAAAGAAGTGGAATCAGTACTTCAGCGTTTACTGGAGTATTTTCTAACACAAGTATCTGTACTTCTACTTAAGTACAGACTGTATGTACTTTTGCTACCTCTGCTGAGATCACGTTGCTCTGGGACACACATCCATAGTTCCGCTATCCATCCATGGCAAACGATACCGAAATCCGGCTAGAGCCTTCAAAATAAAAGTCGCACAGCTCTAAAATAGATTATAAAACTCAGCAGTTAAATGGCCAGATAAATGATTGTCGTCGCTATATGTTAGATGTGAACCAAACACTCATAGGTAAGGTTGAATTCCCACTCTAATGCCCCTGTTTTCGTCAACAAGCTTTACTTAGCTATGTAGTTAATATTAACCGGACACAAATTGTGAAGTGATGGCGTCACAGCGGGTAACTTGACAATTGCTATCTTGGCGATAAGGAAGTTTATCTTCACGTTTCCGGACTAAATCCCAATTTATTTAACTCGGGGGTATGTTCATAATCTCATTAGCTATTTCTGCTATCGGCATGTACCTCTTGAGGTGAGGTTGCGTTTTAACAACGTGTTTGTTAGCCAAACAAGCGTAGCGTTAGCTAACGTTGCCTTGGTGCATATAGCTAGCATAGTGGGTATTTTGTAATTTTACTTTAGGCTAGCTAAGTGTTCAGCGTACTGTAATGGGAGATGACAGAGCCATCACTCAATAGAATAACGAGCGATATGTAAAGGTATCCTTAGCAAGTAGCTACGAGTGGCTTCTAAATGTAACAAGCTAACTATGCTATCGCATGTGTGAAGTGAGCACAGCATCCTCCATTGTTCATTCACTCCTCCAGAGCTGATAGTGTAAAGCTGAGCCTGAGCTATTTTCCTGCTTAACCTTGAAAGCTGTGTATGTTACAACTTAAATTTTAATTATATTAGTTTATTATGAGTTTAACTTATCGACTAACTCGAGCTCCAGAGGTGTCCGTGGCTCTTTTAAACATGCAGGAGAATAACAGATTATGAATACTACTAATCTGACGTTTCATCATGCCAGTTGTTTTTGTATAACCGTTAATCTAACATTAAACTCACATCAGAGAGACAAGACACGATTTACCGTCCACACTTTGTTGTTAATCAGACTGTTGAGCCTCCTATCAGACACCTGGAGGAGCTGAAGCACAGCAGAGACCTCAGAGCAGCTTGATACCTACCGACACAGTGTGTGAAGAATGTCTTCACCCATATACTACAATCAAGACAGTGTGACACGCTTCAAGAAAAGAAAGGCTCGTTTCTCTTTCAGTGAAGTCCACATATTGCTGGATGAAGTTAGGAAGCACCGTATGGTTGTTGTGGGTATGTATTAGCTTATCAGTTGCTTACAGCATTTAGGATTTTTATTTTTTTTAATTCAGCTCTTTCTGAAAAGATTGTGTCTGGAGAATGAATAAATGAGTGTGATGTGGCTGGTCATGAAAACGTTACCAGCAGAGGTAATTGAAACATTTAAATGTGCAAAGTATGCATGAACTGAGTGCGAATTTCTGTATTATAATAACTTTAATCTTATGCAGTCACTGACAGTGACAGGATTTCTTTTTTTCATTCCCAAAGGCAAATTCAATCGTGGTGTGCCAACAGACATGAAAAAGCGCACATGGGCAGAGATTACTGCACGGGTCAATGAGATTGGAGAGTGCCAACGTGAGGTCATAGAAGTCATCAAGAAGTGGTCTGACCTAAAGTGTGACACAAAACGGAAAGTGGCTGCTATGAGGTCGGGGACAGTGCCCAACAGAGGCCTCAACTCACGCCTTTCCCGGGATCTTAACCAGACAGAGAAAATAGTCCTCCAGATACTGGAGATGGACGATGAGGAGCAGAGCTCCGGTGACTTCGGCCTGCTGGGGGAAGACGACGATGTGCCAGAGGAGGAAGAAGAATTGGACGAGGATGATATGATTGCAATGCAGAGCTCTCCTAATGGCGGGTTGGACATGACACCTATGCCTCCACCTTCTTCCTACAAGATAGGACAGTCAGGTAGCAAAGGGGGTCACATATTGACCTCATTTCAGTCTAAACATGAGTGCATTGTGAACACACACACATGTCCTATAAATTATTGCATGCAGTGTCTTTTTTCACATTCCTGCAATTAGTTTTATATGAACTGTAAAAGTGACAATAAAAGTGATTTGATTTGATTTGAACTGTTGCAGGGGACTCATCACAGCCATCTTTTGATGTGCAATATGAGGTGCCTCCAGCAGAAGGTGAGCTGTCAAGAAATTGCTTTTCTGGTTTATGTTAGTACTTAGAAAATGCTGATGTGTCTTATTTTTCTCAGATACTGAAAATGCATTTGGAGACTCGGACGATGAACAAAGAGACGATATGCTTCCTTCAACTCAGACAGCAAAGCCAAAAGATGATCACCAAGCTAACAGCAGCACCCAGAAACAAGCGCAACCTCACACGTCTACTGGACTGCCGGCATCTGCGGCTGCGTTTCCGTCGCCCGGTCAGTCCTCGCAGAGCACGAGAGACAGCATGCTGCACAGTGCATCGCTGAGCCTTCAGGAGCAGCACGCCACCAACATCCTGCTGGAGACTGTGTCGCGCTCCCTGGAGCTTCTGTCGGAGTCAGTGCAGCAGCTGGCAGAGACTCAGCAGGAGTTTGTGCGTGAGTCGCTGCAGCTCCAGCGGGAGACGGTGCAGGTGCTCAGAGACTTCACAGGTGGAGCCATCGCACTCATGCATGACAAACTGAATGGACGGCCGGCATTATAACAGCAGTGACACATGGAGGTGTGAGGGTCTGTTATCTCACTGACGTCACACATGACCTTCAGGTGCAGGAACTTCTCGGTTCTTTTGGACTTCACCTGTGGTTTTTAAATCAGCAGATTTTCTGTGGTTATATTTTAAAACTATTGGTAGACTCATTGTATCGTTGGAATTACTGTTTGTGTGGTTATATGAAAGTGGATTGCAAAAACAACCAATATTAGCCATAAAGAAAGAACCTGGAGAGTTTTTCGTTTTGCTACTGACAGTGAGACTCCACCACATTTTCTATTGATAAAACAACTTGTTTAAAGCCTCTGAAAAGTTCTCAGAATGCGTTTGTGTCCTTATGTTGTACGTTTCCCTTACTTTATGTCTGGAGATTATCACGTGTACTGTAATGGTGAGTGGATGTCTGCACTTGACCATTATATGGTCTTTATGTCTGAGCGCTAACTGTGGTGTGTGTTAGATACTTTTAAAATACAAGTAAGTATATTATTTGTGATTGATTTTGGTTTTTTACATTGCAAACATGAACACTTGAATATGAAAATTTCACTAAGTTCTTTTAAAAATATAATAAACTGGTGTATTTAAACAGAACATAAGCCAACCTCTGAGCTGTGATCTATAACATGCAAACACTCTACAATTTCCAAGTGTCCTTTTGTGCAGGAACTAAGTGCTTCCGGTGAAGCTACCATCTTTAAATTACACCCTGAAAGTCCTATTCTGATGACTAGCACATCTGAGATGCTTGGTTGATCTCTTGCAGTGTGTCAAATGGGAAACGTCATGTTGTGTTTGACTTTGAGAAAGAAGGTTAAGTCAGAGAGGCACATCTAGCGAATATGGGTCATTTCTACTGAATGTGCTTCCCTCAGGAGATTACAGTAGTGCTGTTGCACATAGTAGCTTAAATATCTTAGAAATACATTTAAAGATTTATCATTTATGTGTAATATTTTATCACCCAAGATTGTGTTATCTTTAAATAGCTCTCACTAAATCCTGACAGTGCAGACCAGCGGTGTCAACAGAAACACCCAGCAAGTGTTGCAGGAGTACAGATGTAGCAGCAGGGGGCTCTGCTGCACTGATTGTCCAGGATGGTCTGTGCTGAGATGATGACAATTTGCTTTTTTTGTATAAGCATTCTCTACATCAATGTGCAAATGCATCTTATATGGAAACAACTGTGTGAAGCTATCAGAATAGCTTGTTAGTTTGTGGATCATTCCAACAACAATAAGAAGAATGTTAACTTTATGTACACGACACCTCTTGAAACCTTTACAGAAGACAAGATAGAACACAAACAGTTTATAAGTCAGTGCACATGTACTGCATTGTTGTGGCTGTGCTCCAAACTCTCTTTTGGGATTGACAGAAATAAACTGAATGTATCCCAATAAATCCACGCTCTGTTGTTTACTGTAGACTAAAACATGAATTTCCGTCTCTCCGCTGACAGATTTAATGAGCGTAATGAAGTTTCTGTCTTTTGGCATAAATATGCAGCCTAGCATTGTCAGATGTTGGGGTGGTGGTAGTCTCATTTATAGAGAGCTTCTCCTAATTAAATGCAGTGACAGATACTGACACACACATAGAGAGAGAAAGAGGAATGGTTAAGTCGAACTGCATTGTTCTCCTGCAGCCCTTCTGCCTCAGTTGGTTAAACAGCTGCCAGGGCTGGGCCGGCGTGCCGCAGCAGGGAGGGGAGGAGGGCGGGATCCAGCAGGAGTTCAACAATCTGATGCCGTTTCCTCCATCGCTGAGTGGTAGGGGGCAGCATTATTGTGTCTGGATGGGGGCTGGGGTCCTGAATAGGCAGCTGTATTCACATTGTGAGCGGGTCTTTCACCTTCAGTTCCTTACGGAGCCCTTAAAACTGAGACTTAAGCCTTTCTGAAAAGACCTTATTCACTTTGAGTGCCTATAAAACTGTATTCTGCCAGATTCCAACCCCCCCTCTTCTTCTTTGAGAATAAAGTATGACTTATTGGAGGGTACACTAAATCTACACACGAATCCATTCAGTTGTTAAATACCTTCATAGGCTGGATTTCTCTGTACTATTCCACACGACATGGTGCATTATGGTCAGAAGAATGAATGTCAAAGGTAAAAAATGCTGTGACCCATATAATAAAAAAGGTAGATTAAAACAAACAAGGTTGGATCAAATAATATACTAGACTTTATATTTTAGAATATGAGAACTACTTGCTTTGAACAGTATAGCTGCTGAAACACTGTAACAGTCTTTAGTTAAAATAGTTAGTGAAACACACTCTTTCTAGCTATAGTGTAAATGTTCACATTTCTGCAGAGCCGCTCACCATTTGGCAAGACAACAGATTTCAAGAGGCACATTGAAAAGGGTAAAAAGAAAAAAATCTATCCATCGATCTGTCCGTCTGCAAGTCTATATGTAAGTTTCCTCCCCCTTTCTAATGCCCCAGTTGACCCCTTGGCCTTTCCTTTTCTTCAGTTTTCACCAACACCTGTTTTCATTCCCTCGTTCATCCAGCTCCCCCTTTCATCTCCCATCTGCCACTGAAGCTGCTGCAGGGCTAAGTATGGAAAGGTAGGACTGGAGGAAGCCAGAGCTGCTGCTCAGCTTGGACGGGTTTAGATAATTATCATGATTTCTTTTGTGCCCTAACAAAAGCATAATTATGCATCTGCTGCTAAGCCAAAGACTTCACTTTTATTTACTTCATCGCGGCCGTTGTTTCGGGAAGGATTTGGGACTTGATCGGAGACACAGATTTCTTCCTTCCATATATTAAAGCAATTTTTAAAAATTTCTTTAAAACCATATAAAAGGTTTATAGTCATAAACTGGATCTGTGAAGTTATACAAAGACAATAACAGGTTGCACCCATTAAAAGGAACTCGGGCAGTTTTTTATCTGCTTCCCTTTTTTTGATCAAACTCTTCATTTTTCTCACAGAGTGGGCAGATTTCTTTCTAGAAGAACTTTGAAGACAGTCATCCTCATATTAACCTGTTTAGCCTGCATGTCCCCAGGACTTAATTTACCAGCATTATGAACACTACCATGGACACACAACCTGCAGAGGAGGGAACAAGTGTCAGTAAATACTAGCTGCTGCAGTATTATTGCTGTTGTTGTCTGTGGAATTGTGAAAGTGTTAGAAAGATGAATATGAATAAGATGTTATTAATAAAAAGAACGAGAATAAAATAAATGATCAGAGAGAAATTATAGAATATAAGAGAAGAGAGTCTACTCTTGTGTGATATTACTTCAGTATCAAATTATTCCATATTATGGGTGAAGGATTTGGTTTTACCATTGCAGTTGCACCCAGGTCCCTAGCATTCTCCTCTGTCACACCAACCATCTGCATACCCTCCTTTATTACATCTATGAACCCACTCTGTGGTCTTCCTGCTTGGCAGCTCCATATTCAACATCCTTTGTCCAATATATCAACTTTAACTTCTCTGTACATGTAGAAACCACCTAAACTTGCTTCTACTATAACTTAGCCTCCAAACCTCTCATCCCAGCCTGTTGCTCTGATATGTCTATCCTGTCCATTGTAGTCACTCCCAATGAAAAACGTTCATTACTCACCTTTAGCTGAGGTAACTGCTGTACCTCTTGAGCCACACCCAACTCCTATAGCACCTGGTACCCCCATCCAAGTACTAACCAGGCCTGACCCTGCTTGGCTTCTGAGATTAGATGTGATTGGGTGTAATCAAGGTAGTATGACCGTAGCCTCAACCAGTGGTCATTTTGTGAGGACAAGCTGATATCAATTAGACCAAAGTGAAACCATTCTGTCATAATTCTTCCCATCTATTCTTTATATTACTTTCATCCTTTGGAAATTAGGCATTATCAGAGGAAACAGGCTTGCCTTTAATTCCACTCAATTCTCAATTTCATGGACGTGTCTGTGTCCTATTAGAAAAGGCTTGAGCTTGTCAGGCTGAGAAAGCAGCAGCTTTGCTTCAGGTTTGTGCATGCTCATTGTGGATAAACTTCAGGTCCTTGATGGGAGACTGGTTAGAGATCAGGGTGCTGGACAAGCTGCTGCTGGCTCCAATTTCCCTGCTCTGAGATTAACAGTTGCTCGTTTTTGAACAGAAATAGCATCATTAAGCAGAAAAGTTTTCTCTTGCTGACCATATTGGGCAACATGTTTAATGTAGAGGAGCTAGAGTGCAGTGTGAAGAAATTCTTAATAACTGCTTTAGCACGTTAGCAAAGAAAACCCTGATGATAGAGTGCAGAGGTCGGCTCCTGCCACGTGCACTTTCATGAAACAGGCAAGATGAACCGGAGCACACTCGGACTGCATTTTCACATTAGCATCTCTTAGAAATAAATGGGTGGAATGAATGTACAACGTTTAACCAAATGTTAAACTATTTTCATAATCTCTTTCTGATTATGTCTATTCCTTCCTCCGCTGCTGCTCTGTTTCCTCCCTCCTTTCCTCCTCACCTCAGAGCCTGAACTGAAGTCCGGGCTCTAACACATGAAAACGTGCATAAACATGCTTTGTTCCTGATATTGCCACAAGTACTTATCATCAGCATATTAAACCCTAACCAACAATTTACTGCAATATTTCTATTTAGAAAACTTCGTAACAGACGGTAACTTATTCTTATTCTTGTACTTTTACATCTATTTTGTGCTTCTTTAGTTCTATATTTGATAAATTCTCCACATAAGGTATTTTTCTTTTTACAGACAATATTTACAGCTGACCTTGTGATGGATTATCTATATAATCTGTTTTTTTTATTTTGCTGTATTTTTTATAATGTAATAATTTAAATATACTTTGTTTTGTTTAAATATTTTCTCAGTGAATCTTTCTCAGTTTTGCACATACATATATTTTTAAAAAGCACTCACTGAGTCTTCCATTTCTCTTCCAGCTGTTTGTAGAAATATTTTATTATTATTTGCAATTACATGAAGGCCCACAGCAGACCATATGAACTGGAGGGCATTCAACTCAAGTCACTGTGCTACTCAGGAAAACCAAAAAACTGAAAATGAACCAAAATCAAAAACCCTTTACAAATAGTATACTCATGGAGAAAACAGGAGAGATTTTTTTTTCTGGGTGCAGAAGTGGATTGATCAACTCACCACACACTAGGACAGAATATCCTGTTTTCATTTGTTTTGCAATTTTGAAGCAGGGTTATGCTTTAAAGCTGCATGAGCTGATGAATGACCTCTTTTAGTTTCAAGGAGACATGAGCTGCACTTCCCAAAGTCTGACCTGCATAGAGCCACCTGCTCAGGGTCCTCCTCACTCAGGATGGTCACCGTGATTGCTGCAGAAGCAGAACTAAACTACTGTGAACCAAATAATTAAACTGAGCGTGCACTGCAAATACCCATTCAAACAAGTGTTTTTCATTACCAAACTGTATGAATTAATGTAACTATGCCAGCCCTTTCCATTTTTATTTTAAACATCTAAATGATTATGAAGTATTTTTGTAAAAATAAATAAATAAATAAATAAAAATCTTTGTTTAATATGACTTGCCTGGAATGATATTAAGAAATGTAGATCAGCACAAAGGAAATAATTGAATGTTGTGGCAGCTTTGAAAGGAGAAGTTTGGGGCCTAGAAGGATTACAAGCACAGCCTGGAGGAAGTAAGCAGATACAGATGTCCTGAGCAGATGAGAAGTAAATTTCCTAAAAAACTTTAAGAAGGTCATTTCATGACATGTGGCTGGAGGCTGTAAAGATGAGAAGATACTGTATATTTGTTAGTTTTAGCCAGTGACTTGCCTCATAATACACTTCCAGCTATCTCACACCTCTTTGACTCATAAATTTATTCAGTGGGGAGGTGGCAAGGCTTTTCTGGTACCCAGCAGTGCATCCAGCATCTTAATGAGATAAACCAATAAGTCACATGGCATGCATAAAATTAGAGGCTGCCTGCATATGGGCGCACACAAACAGAACATCACAACCCAGTACACATCCATCCCGTACCTCCCATTGTTGTGCAGTCAGACAACAGGACGGGACTCCAGAAGTGGCCACAACCGGCTGACTTCTCCCCTGAGAGCCTGTGCGAGTCAGATTTGCAGCAGCTACCCTCCCTTCAAGAGTCCTCAGGGAGAAGGATCTCCAAGCTGCTGCGGGGCCATAGACGAAGCAGATGCCGACCACTCAAACTAATGGGAGGTCCGCGGCGGCCGGGGTGGGGGCTTACATAACTCTTCTTTGGTTCCCATGCCCTGTGGCACGTTCATGTCACACCCTCGCAAGTAATACAGATGACAACAGCAGTGAGGGTGCACTGTCCATCTGCTCCCCACACAAAGACACAGGCATCCTCCTGCAGCATCTGCAGGAGGATGCAGATACTGTATACGCTCAGAGTGCACACATTAAAGAACATTGCTGTCTCACCCAGAGGAACAACAGATAAGGTAATTGTCATGTCTGTGTGACACGAGGGCTGTAGGATGGACATATGATCTGATGTACAGGAACAGGTGTTCCACACATCCTTTGCTTCATGACATAAAACCACACAGAGCATCTGATACGTGCACAAAAACAAACAACTGCAGCTCTGATGTTTTGCATTATTTATGGGCTCTAACTTCTAACACACATCAGCAGACGGATGGCTATTTTTTTTTCAGTTAACCAGTTGAAGCACAGATATTTGATCATTTTCTCTGCCGTTTTGTATTCTCACATTGTGATCATCATGGTAAAAAAATAAAAAACAAAATAATTGCTATATCAATGGGGATTTTTTGAAAGTATCAAGAAGTTAAACTGATTTCAAACTTTATTGTCTCTCCTTTTTGGGCAAATGAATTCGACCTAAAATAAAAGTTTATACAAAAAGAACAATTACAAAATTGTTAACAGCACGAGTCAAAATCAACACCCGCAGGTCAAATCTGGTCTCTACCCACAGTCCACAAACATGAGTGTTTGGTCCTGATGATTCTACAATTTAGGTAGCAAACATGTGCAGAACCAAGGATTTATATGGATTTGTACTTTTCAGTGATCAGTAAAATATATATAACATACAGGTGACTGCATTACACTGAGTCTGATCTCAAAGTGATGGGGCTGAAAGGACATTTCTATGTGCAGCCAGGTCCACAGCAGAAGTTTCCACTGTGTGGTACATGATGTTTTTCTCAATGTATCATAAATACATTGTTATTCTCACCATAAATGTGTTTATTTTTTGTGTTAGAAACAAAACAAAACAAACAGTTGAAAAGTTTGTAATGAGGTGATAGCTGGCAATCAGGGCCAAGTCGGGAGAGCACATAGTGCCAACTTTAAAAACAACACAGATTACAAAAACGATAAACCTACAAACCTCCTCCTCATGGGTACTCCTCAGTTAACTGAAACGAGATTTTTTCCCCCATAAAACTCAGATGGTTTAAGTTGATGGATGGATGCAACAGATAACAATTCAAACAGACAAGAAAGTTAAAGAAGACACAACAACTCCTCTCCTGTCCAAGCAGGATTTATTTGGCCTACAGGCATACGGTTACACCTGCCCAATCAAACTATTGCTAAATCGTCCTTTTTTCCAAGGCTGTCGATATTTTAAAGGAGGACTTTTGTTGCGCTTTTAGAATGTTTCCTTTCCGTATTGTGCTCGTTATCTGCAGAGAAGCGTGCCAGGATATTCAGGGGGCCACTTCAGGCACGCGTTCCCCTTTCTCATTTTAATATCAATAGGTATCCACCCGTCGTCCAGCCCCCGTCACAGCACACATATACCAACTGACATGTCTGTAAAATGAAAAAAATAATGAACGTAGCTGAAATGCCTTGGGGTTACCATGGTGGAATCATGTGTCAGATTTTATATATTATATTATTTATTCAGTATTAATATTGTTAATTTGTGCTACAGTGACTCATCAATCCACTGTAGTGACAGGGATTTTGGAACTGAAGCACTGGGATGAAGAATTGGTTAACTCACCTTCAAACAAGTATTTATATTAATAAACAGTCAAGCTGCCACATTTTTATTTTGTGCTTCTCTACAGCTTCGATAGCATTAACACTTACTTGAACTAAAACATTAACTGGCTACTAAAATGGATAACAACAAAGGTCGGTGGCAATGGTAGGATCAGTTCAAGGTCTAAAGCTAACAGTTTAGGTGTGTTTACTCTCCTGCGACAGGTGCGGGACTCGGCAACAGACCGGAGTTTTTTCTTAAATCAATAAGGGGTTAGTGGTTTGTGCGCGCCCGCGCAGTGGAAGAAGACGCTTTGAGGAGACAATAGCCGGGTTTGGAACCCCCCAAGGCGGATCATGTGCCGCTGATTATCATACAGCTGTTCGGATGAGGTTCAGACAAAGGCAACAGAGAGTCTCAACGACTCCCTGGTTACGCCTGCACACACACGCGTGCGCGCGCGCCGCCTTCTTTCTTGTGACACAAGAGCACAACAGAAGTCTGAATGACCGCTACACACACAATGCGCGCTTATCCGGAACCTGCCCACTCTTTGTCACCTCACACGCGCCACAGCAATTAGAAGGTTGAATACTATTCTTTGCTCCCTTCTGATCTTTAGTGTATGTATAAAACACTTTCTAAACTATGATATACAGCTAGGAAAATGGCGAAGAGCCCACTGTCATGATTCATGTGGGAGGTCTTGAATGCTTTGGAGTGCGTTTGATTAAAACTGCAACAAAATTCTAAATACAGAAGAAAAAAATCCTTTCAGAGAGAAAAGAAGTTCTGATTTAAAACTAACTCCAAACACGCTTCAACGCCCATCAATAAAAGTTGGATCGTTTACTATCAAACTGACTTTATTGTCTATTTGTGACAATCTAGTCCCATCACCTGCATCGGCTTGCTTTTTTTCCTGGCTGATCAAGAATCGTACAAACTTGATAAACGTATCTTCATGTACCAGCTTCTAATGCATATTCCAAAGAACTTTGTCCAGATGTAACGAGTGTTCCCTAAATCCCTAAGCAGGCCCCTTGTGTCTGGATGCAAATCTACTCCCCTGAGGTCTGCCACGGCTCCACCTCTTTGCCTGTGACGCGCAGATCAGAGGGTATAAAACCGCTCTGCGCCTTTACGCACCAGAACCCAAACAAGACGAGTGCCAATAAGAGGCGAGAGGACAAAGGAGAGGACTACCAAGAGGTCTCAGGATACCCTGAAAAGATAACAGACTTAAGAGTGATGAAAAATATTTGAGAGATTTCCCCTCCACTGTGACAGCATCCTGAAGTGATCTATCTGTCTGGCATTGTGACGCACGGCGAATGAGGAGCTCCAAGCTTTAAACTTGGAAAAGCAAACTTCAGGAAAAATGGCACATTTGCATCTGAGATGCCTATTGGCTCTGGCCTTAGTGCACGTTGTAAGTTGTCTTCAGTTTATGCTCAAATAACACCCCGAAGACGTCTTTACGCCGTGATATCTTATTTTATTTATTTCTCATTACAGGTTTTGTCCTCTGGTGTGTTTGAGCTGAAGATTCATTCCTTCCACACCGCGCAGCGGATCTGTCGAAGACACAGGGACTGTCACATTTTTTTCAGAATTTGCCTGAAACACCCGGAGGATGTCATCTCCGCAGAGCCGCCCTGCACCTTTGGTACCGGACAGACCAACGTCATCAGAGCCGATCACACCTCGATCTCCAGCAGCGCTCCCATCAGGGTGCCTTTCCACTTCAAGTGGCCGGTAAATAAATAAAAAAGAATATCAGTTACACAAACAGTGGTGCTGGAGTTCATATACCCGTTTAAAATATTCATAGTTTACGTCCGCTACACATCCCTGATCTCGAACTTACCAAGTACTGATGCGCTTTCCCCCTCCTGTTTTTAGGGAACATTTTCGTTGATCATTGAAGCCTGGAACGCTGAATCTCCCACTGAATACACAGGTAGGTTGTTTTAAATAACTGACCCTATTTAAGCCAAACCAACATATCTTGCGGAAGGGTATTTGTTTTACAACTTTCTGTAACCCTTGCAGACAACCAGAACAACCTCGTGAGCCGTTTGGCGACCAGAAGGAGACTTGCCATTGGAGAAGACTGGTCCCAGGACGTGCATTTTGGAGAACAGAGCGAGCTGCGCTACTCCTACCACGTCTTCTGTGACGAGTACTACTTTGGAGACGGCTGCGCTGACTATTGCAGGCCGAGGGATGACACGCTGGGCCACTACACCTGCGACGAGGAGGGCAACCGCATCTGCCTGGAGGGCTGGAAAGGAAACTACTGCTCTGAGCGTAAGCGTTCATGATTGATGACTTGAAGTGTCCATGAGAAAGGCACTTGAGTTTGCCATACTCTTTTATGTTGCGGTGGCTTTATCATATAGTGTATAACAAATACGTCTACTTAAGTTAGTTCACCTATTTATACAATATAGCATCTTTTAAAACAAACTTACAACGCTGATAAAACGGAAATTCAAATTTTCTCACTATAGTTTGATCAAAAATGTTAAATAAATGTAGAGAAAACAATTAAATAGAATTAAATCAAATAAAAAATGTTCCTAAAAAATCAATAAAAACGTTGAATAAATGCACAAATATAAGAAATGTAAGGACTGAGATAGATAGATAGATAGATAGATAGATAGATAGATAGATAGATAGATAGATAGATAGATAGATAGATAGATAGATAGATAGATATGTATAAAAAAAATATGATGAGCAAGATTTATAAAAACATTACACAGATGCTCATCAGCAGATATCCTGTAGAGTTTTTTTTTTTTTAATAAGGCGGGGTTTGGTATTCCATCTACCTTTTGTTGTGTTACAATGTGACAAAGAGCTGTGACCATTGTTAGACATACACATTTTTCAAGGTGATCAGGCTACGTGTGTGTGTGTGTGTGCACGTGTGTGTGTACTTGTGTGCATGTAATCGGGAAGAGATAAAAGAAAGCATTTTCTCCGGCAGTGTGCCTACCAGCTGCTTGGCTTAATGCTTAACCAATAGTGAAGTCTGGAACAGGGCTGGGGTCAGACATGGGGCCCTGTATGTGTTTGTGTGTGAGATGTATGAGAAGGGGTGCCCATTGTAATCACACACCCTCCCCTCCCTCTCCCCCCCCAGCCATCTGCTCGGCGGAATGCAGTGAGAGGCATGGCTACTGCGAGGCCCCAGGGGGCTGTACGTGCCGCATGGGCTGGCAGGGCCCTTCCTGCAATGAATGCGTCCGCTACCCAGGCTGCCTCCATGGGACATGCAGCCAGCCGTGGCAGTGTAACTGTCAGGAGGGTTGGGGGGGCCTCTTCTGCGACCAGGACCTGAACTATTGTACTAACCACAAGCCATGCACCAATGGTGCCACTTGCACCAACACAGGCCAGGGCAGCTACACCTGCAACTGCCGGCCTGGCTTTGGAGGTACCAACTGCGAGCTGGAGACCAACGAGTGTGACAGCAACCCCTGCAAGAACGGAGGCAGCTGCAATGTGAGTCAACAATCAGTTTGTCTGCTTATTATAACGATGCAATAAGAGCAAGATAAGATAAGAAAAACTGATCCCATGCAGGCAAGTTTAAGTTTCACAACAGCAGGAGATAGGATAGGCCATGTGCAGCAATATACTGCAAACAACAGAAGAAAATGAATGGATGGATTATAAACTGTGCTAACAAAAAAAGAAAGAAAGAAAGAAAGAAAGAAAGAAAAGAAAAGTCAAAATTGCACTTGAGGGAGTAGAACTAGATGATTGCTCTCTACTGGTCTACAGAAGATTTGACACAATGCATACAGAATAGTTCTTGGCAGCGAAATAGATCGGCTGCTTACGTCTTATTTTCTAGATCTTTGCTCTGTGAGCTGAAGGTTTTCTTTCCTTCCACAGGACCTGGAGAACGACTACTCCTGCACCTGTCCTCAGGGATTCTATGGGAAGAACTGTGAGATCATTGCCATGACTTGTGCAGATGGTCCCTGCTTCAATGGCGGCACCTGTGTGGAGACAATGACCGGAGGCTACACCTGCCGCTGCCCTCCCAGCTACACTGGCTCCAACTGTGAGAAGAAGCTGGACCGCTGCAGCAACAGGCCCTGTCTAAATGGTGAGTGTACGGCGACATCTTGTGGCTGAAGTACAAATCAACCAACCTTGGCTCTTCGTCAGTGGTGAAGTGTGACTCTCAGCACTTCTGCATGAATGCACTTGTACCAAATGTAATCCAATTAACACTCCTTCTTTAAATGACTGGCCACCTTCTGATTTAATGGATGCTGAACAGAGTGTTTCTCTCTTCTGCAGGCGGTGAGTGTCTGGATCTCGGCCAGAGCATCTTGTGTCGTTGTCAGGCAGGCTTCACAGGTGCCAACTGCCAGGTTAACATTGACGACTGTGCCTCAAGTCCCTGCCAGAATGCTGGAACCTGCCAAGATGGTGTAAATGACTACACCTGCTCCTGTACTCTGGGATACACTGGCAAGAACTGCAGCGTGCGCTCAGATGCCTGTGGTGCCCATCCCTGTCAGAACGGTGGCACTTGTTTCACCCACTTCACTGGGCCCGTGTGCCAGTGCCCCAAGGGCTTTATGGGTCCCAGTTGTGAGTTCACGCTTCAGCCCAGTTTCAAGCCAGCTTTGCGCCAAACCTCCCAACCCTCATCTACTACCCTCACCCTCTCCTGCGCTCTGGCTATTCTGGTACTAGTCCTGGTTGCAGGGATCCTCTACTTGAGGAGGAGGAGGAGAATGCAGGGAAGGAAGCAGCTAAGAGACACTGCAGTTTATAACGACTTGGAGACAGTCAACAACCTGGGTGGAAGCGAAAGAGACGCCTTCCTCGGCCCCAATGGCCTCTTCAAGATCAGCAACAGCACAGCCCGTCTCAGCCTCTCCCTCTGCCCAGATGGCAGACCGGGCTACAGGCACAACCCTGTGGAGAACAGCCTTTCCAGAGGGGAGCGTCAGGACTTCATGTGGAGAGATGAGGCAGGACTGAGATGAAAAGCGACAAAGCACAGATTTGAAAAACAGGGAAAGAAACACATTAGCACTTGTTGCTCCTCTTTCGATATGTACAGTGAGGGAAGGAGTAAATCCACGAGGTGGAAACCACTCGTGCTCACAAACCAATATAAACATCACTGAAAAAAGCAAAATTGTGACAAATAAACTATTCTGATATAGATGATTTATTACTGAGAAGGTATCCGGGGCCAAGCTCTTCCATGTGTAAGACCCAAAGAGACAAATAATATGATCCACTGTTCATAGGACCTAAAACACAAAACCAAATACAGGAAGATCCGATATCCAGGCCTCTTTTGGAAAACTGGCCCAGATGTGTTTTGCTGGGTTATTCTTTTGAATATGTTCACTTTGTTGTTGTTTTTTTTTAACACTCAAATTTTCTTTTGCTTTTCAATCTTCCTTTTGCCATTATTTCCTTGTTGTGCGTACCATCATTTTTTTTTTATCCTTTTATTATTAATTATTATTTATTTATTTGAAAACTCGTGTTTATGGTTTCACTTTGTCACAGATGTAGAGATATATTTATATGATGCTAAATGAAGACCGATGCTTGATGCTGTGCATGGATGTTTTGTAGGCTGTGTGAGATATCCCAAAGATATGATGGGCAGGGATATAATGAGAATGTGCTTTTTCACATAACGTCAGCCATCACTGTAATTTATATAAATATATATAATATAGTACTGCTGTTCATGTGCCATTTTGAGTTCATGCCAAAGTTTGTTTTATGTTGCATCTTTTCATTCATATTATTTATTTGTAAGTTCATTATGTCATGGTTGTGATGTGAAATAAAACTTTGCTTTAAAGCGATCCGAGATTTTAGGATTCTGTTCCACAGGCTTGAACAGTCCTGTTTTACATGGTATCAGTGGTGATTTATATTCTGGTTGATCTAGGAGGCAATGACTTCAGAGCTCAAATATATATTTTTAAATAAACTAGTTTAACTATTTACTAATTCGCTCAAAAAAAAAGGTCAAGATGCTGAAAAATGCATCTTCATTGCACTCACACACGGAAATTTCGAACCAGTGACTATCAGTCCGGTTCTTGTGTACTTTGGCTGACCTCAGATCTTTCTCCCTGTTTCTCTTCCTTAAGAATGGCTTCTTAGCAGCCACCCTACCGCTGTGACCATTCCTGATGAGGCTTCTGTTAACTGAACAGATGCTGTTCAGTTTATTAAACCTATTTTGCCTTCCAATTTTTCTGCTTCCTCAGATTTCTTTTCCAGGAACACACTGCACACTTTGCTGAGATACAGCAAGTTTTTAGTTTATAGCTCTTCAGGAATGAACTCGCCGATGCTATTTTATACCCATCAAACTATGTTCTGTTTGGCACTTTTCATAGATTCAACTAAAGAAATCAGAACAAATGAGGTGTTTTTGTAAGAAAGTAACTAAATTGGCAATTACAATAGAAGTGATTCTGTCTCCTTGGAGGCAAAATGTAAAGAAATGATAGGGTAGCTCAAAACACTTCTAGATTTTTATGTTAAAGTGAGACGGAAAGTACTAACTACAACAGCTGCAGGACAGAATTTATGTATAAACGCTGCGACATAGTTAAAAGACAATATGCAGGACGGTGTTTTTACAGCTATCTAAAAAGTGTGAGGAAACTGTATCACATGTTTGTTTATTAATTAATATTATAGATTTTCTCCATGGTTTTTCTTGATAAAAGCTCTGCATGTTACTGGTGTAAATACATCTGGAATGAGAAAATAACTAAAATCAGAGACAGCTTTAAGCCTTCAGGACCCTCTCACGTGGAATCAGCTCGCAGTTTAGATTAAGGAGACAGAAACCTTCTCTAAAACTTGGTTTGATAAAGCTTACAGTTAGCCCCTTACTGTAGCTATGATGACAGACTCATGATGCACTGAATGCCTCCCCTTAACCCCCTATTTCTCTCCCAATGCATTCATATATGCCACTAATGGGAATTATTAATTTGCCAATTTCCTAAATTGTGGGGGAAAATATCTGCTCCTCCCTTTTAAAAGGGCGTTCTTGCTCCTGATAGTTGTCATGTGTTTGCTCATAGGGGATGATCGCTGGAGTTCTTACTCTAATGTTGAAGGGTCTTTACCAAACAGTATAAACTGCCTTGAGACAACTGCAAAATAAAACAAAAAATACATTAATTTCTATCTTCTAATCAGACATTCGGCTGTGCTGAAATACAGCAAACAGCTTCATTCAACTGCTGCAGTAATCCATATTAGAAATGCTCAGCTGAGTAAAGAGAAATTATAGTTCATCCAGTCTTCAAGAATGTTTAAAGTGTCAGTTGCACCTACAATAATAACCACCAAACGCTGTGATGAAACTTCTCCAGATCGCCAACAATTCCCTTTGATACTAAACAAAAGTGGATTGGAGTCACTAGCCTGAGAAATCAACAGTTAACAGCAGCTCAGATCAGAGCTCAGCTCAGTGCTTTGCAGCCATGTCTCAGAATCAGGTGTTTATCAGGCTTTCAAAGAAAATAAACCACTGATGAGGTTCACCAACAAGATGAGAACAAAGAATCATGGACATTTGGCCAGAAGATATTTGAACTTGGTCTGATAAATCTAAATATGAGATGCTTGATTCCAGCTGCCATGTCATTGTGGCAGAGAGAGGCTGACAGATGGTATGTTCCCTAAGGGTTGAAGGGGGGGTGCATTCCCTCTTTTATGGCTTCTAGACCAAGAATATTGAGTGGTGAATAAGATCCAATCACCACTACAACCACCCAACCTTAACCCATTTGTCAAGCTGTGAAAGGTAATGGAAAATGAGTATAGTTGTAAGAAAGAAAGTTTTACTATGTGTTATTGGGAAGATTCCTAAACAAAGTACACTCTTGGTGCTTCCACAGAATTTAAAGGGTAAGTAGCAGCTCAGTGCTTCTCAATCAAATCTTCTTCTTCTTCTTCTCATGGCTCATCCCATTAGGAGTCACTCCAGCACTTTTTCCTATGCTCTTTTTATGTAAGTGTACTTTCCAAGCACATAGTGTTAGATAGTAAACACTTACTAACATTCTATTTAAATGCACACCGATGGATGCATCCGCGTAACGCAGCGTAAAAAGATTAGTTGTTGAAGAGAAAGGACCCACTCCTTTCAGAGGTCTCGCTAAGTGCCTGAGGTGGTGGTAGGTGTGCATGCCATGTGCCCCCCGTGAACGCTTACACACGTTGCGCCTGTGACATCATGAGCTTAAGTGACGCAATCGGTTAACCAGGCACAGCTGAGTAATTAGAAAGTGAAAATATCTCTTCTTTTATTTTCATGTATTTATTTATTCTTTTCTTGTTTTTATTAAAGGTTTTACAGTCGGAATGGTTCAGTGACTTGCTCTATGTTCCAGAGAAGCCAAAGATTCAATTCAATTCAGTTTTTATCAAATCACAAAAACATCTCAAGAGGAACAAGGAAAAAAAAAGGTGGGAGCTGTGTCGCCTCCCAGCTCCTCTCCCGTCCGTGCGCGTCAAAAAGGCGAGAAACCAGCCCGACCAGTCCACAGCAGAGATGGCAGCAGAGATGGCAGCCGAGTGGACAGACGCAGCGCTCGAAGAAAACGCCGGCGAAGAGTGCAGTCGTAGCATCCCGAAGAGACATGCCCGGGTTACGGTGAAGTACAACAGGAAGGAGCTGCAGCGACGCCTCGACGTAGAGAAGTGGATCGACGAGAGCCTGGATAGACTGTACGCGGGGCAGGTGGGTGTCTCTGAGAGAAGTGAACTGATTTAGGATACTGCACAGTACTGTCTGCGTGTCCAACACGTTTAAAAGCTTTCGAGTTGAGAAGAAGTTGTGTTAGGTATTTTAGTACCATGGGAGCATTTACTGGATATTGTTTTATAGTGACATTATACAGGAAAACTCTGTCATTCAACAAGGTTGAAATACCACAGAGATCACTCCCTCAGCTACATTAGTTTCTTAATCTTTTAGACGCCTGTTGAAGGCCAAATGGTTTGTTTCAGATTTCACTAATGAAAGAACTCTTCGTTTTGTGCCTTGAAAATATGTCGCTGAGATAATCACAATTGTAGCTGAACTAATAAACTACACAAAGGATGCTTCTTCACCCAAGGGCAGGAAGACGCTCCCTTATCTTGGTCTGTACTGGTTTAAACTGATAAATCTGCTGTCTCATGAATTTTACCCTCTATATAAACTGTTGTACTTGTGAATAAAGTTGAGTCACTTTGGGAAGACAATCTAAAGCAGTCTCTGTTTTCTTGTTCTCCCAAGCTGCTCCCGAGCTGCTCGTACTAACACGCTGAATGGCATGCTTGAATATTACTTGAGAATATATTTGACTGTGTTACAGACTAAGGGACATTCTCTGCTGATAGGTGAAGGTACATTCTCTGCTGATAGACGTCCACGCCTCGGAGGAAGCCGATCCACGGAGTAGGCCCTGGAAACAGTTTCCTTCAAGTTGAAATGCGAAATGGAAAATATTATATTTAAACAAGAATGTTGCGTGAAGACACTTTCCTGAGACTCATCTTCAGGTCTCTGTTGATTTATGAGGTGTTTAGGGAATGAGGGGTGGGGCACTATGTTGTCCTTACAAGGCCAAACATCCTGTAGATGTGAGATCTGCTGCTGTTCCTGTCTCACAAATCTGTATTTGTCTTGGAGCTTTCTGCCTTACATGGGCAGTGTGGAACTGGGAGAAAAGGAAGAGGGGGTAGGAGGGAGAATGCTGGTTTTATGTCCCAGGAGGGGGTAAACACTACATCTGGGAAGCAGCTGACAAGATGTTAGAATCCCTCAACAGGAGTTTCAGGGAAAGTTTCTTGTTTTTGGACTTAAGAGTTATAATGAAAGTCTGGTTTGATTTTTAAAATGGCAGAATTCAGATGGTTACAATGATAAGTCATCTCTCCAAATAAAAAGGAGCGAACATACCAATTTTCTCATCATCCCCATACCCAGAAGATTCTGAGTGAGACAAATGCTTTTTTTTTGTAAAATGGTCCTTTACAGTGAACCGACCTTACTCAACCAAGTATGATTATGCAACATAAGGTCATGTCACACTCAAGAACAGCATTTCATTGTTTTCAAAAATAAAACAAGCCTAAAAACAGGAGTTGCTGTTATAGTGCATAGAGTTGCAGTCCTATAAGTGCCAGGGGCCTGATCACAAAGGCAGTGCAGTGCACTGGTGTGCATGGGTGGGTGGACTGGCCCTTCACTCAGCTTGTACAATGGCTGTTTGTTCAAACAGAACACGTCACTCTTACTGTAGCCTATTACATGAACACTGTTAACATTCGGTCCCCACAGCCTAAACAATGCAATTAATGTTTGCAGGCTGAATGTAAATATTCCAGCTACTATTAAAGCTTAAAGTACTATTTGGACATGGAGGTTAAATGTTTCAGGAAGTCTTTTTAACTTAGTGACTGTTAAAATGGACATTTGCACATGGCTGAATCTCTTTTCTCAGCATAAAGGTAGCCTACCTTTAGAACTTGGGTATTCAGAAAGTCCCTGTAAGTATGCATACTGTGTATGTGCTGACTAACAGACATCTGGTAAGAATATTACTGTAAAGTTGTGCAAAAGTTGTTTTGTGTGATCAGTTTATCCTGGGATGAAACTTTTTTTTTATTTTAAGCTCAGTCTTGAGGGTGTGAGGACTCTCTGAATGGTGTGGTGTGTATGAAGATGTTTTAGACCATCATATTAGAAAATGTTCATCCAAATGGTGAAAGTCCCCATCCAATGGTGACTTTCTGTTAGATTTAATTTTAATTTATCAGCTGTTTGTGTTCCAAAAATTATCATTCCCAGGGAGTGAATCCTCTCCTAATCTCAGCCTATTCCTTTTTATGGTTTTTATTAGCCAGTTGAAGTGGAAGAGTTGAGACAGGCTCTAGGTGGTAGGGAAGAGTTACCAGATAACTGGGAAAGTACAGCTGACGTGTTGAAGTATTTGCTGTATCGTCTGGACAAATGAAAGAAGACCAGGAGACTCAGCAGTGGAATGAGCAAGTACACAAAAATATTCAAAGGAGGAAGCTGGCACAGAAAAATTGAGATCGGTACATAGATGAAGAAAGTGGATTGGGGTAGGCTAGACATACAGCAAAGACAGACAAAGTAAAAGAAAAGGCTTATAGTGAGCTTATGCTAGCTTGGACACTGAAGGAGAGAAGGACTTGCACTAGCTTGGCAGAGGGCTTGAACTGGAAAGGATGTGCAGCAGGTCAGGGTGATCAAGGATAGACATGAAAATGTACTAATTAATAAAGAGTGCTGAGAAAATGAAATAACTACTTTAAAGAACTTACGAATGAAGAAAGTAGTAATAGTAACTACAGAGAGATAAAGCTGGTGGTTGGTTTGCAGTAGTGATCGCCAGTTTGACGGATGTGTTTTGTTCACATGATCATAGTTACTTTGGATCCACTGACAACTGAAAGGACAAAGTCTTAAGTTATGAGTTAGTACCTGCTCCAAAAGGCACCGACAACACAAACACAGTAAAGATCCAGTGTAATGACTTAAAGTAGTAGATAAGGTCTAATCTGAGGCAGATTTAAACCAGCTCCAGCTGCCTATTTCTGGCCACCTGGCAATCAAAGCGGCCACCCCCCAAACTTTTGTATCCAAGTGAATTTCATTCAAAATAATTATGAAGGGGGAAACTATCCACAGAGGCTGAAACAGTTCTTTGTACCAAGCTGTAAACATGCTTTTTAGTGCTATAAAGCTGGGCATATTAATATGTGATTCTATGGGGAATGACTAACTCTTGAACCCAGCTTCAGTTGCTATCTAGACAAACAGCAGTCTTTGAAACCTCCGCATTGGCCTAGTTTTTCAACGCCATAGGTTGCCCCTTAAACAAAGAAACAGATGAACAAAGCATTTAAAGCTGAGTGCATGCCAACTGCAGGAAAACGGACGATACTTGATTTTTCAACTGATAACAAAATCAGTATTGTAGCATGCATCTGTCACATTCTTGTGACGTGTGTATGCCTTCTACGATGACTCGCTGAAGCGTTCCACATGTGTGTTTTCATTACTTCCATGTCCATGTGTTGCCCTCAGGAGAGTGACATGCCAGAGGAGGTTAACATTGACGATTTGCTCGACCTTCCGAATGAAGAGGAGCGTGTCAAAAAGTTGCAGGTAATATGACCTGTTGCATTTATCGCTATCTTTTCAATTTTGGCATGAGATAAATGGACATTTTGTTTTTTATTTCTGACCAAATAAATAAAGTAAAAAACACAAGGTGCATTAATGAGGTTGGTATACAAGTCCAAAATTGAGCAGGTAGACGTAGACACTCTTCAAGACAAACCCCCTTATGTAACAACGAACAAAGAAATTTACAAATTAAATTGTATACAGGTTGCTACGTTCTCATTAGGTATAGATATGTCCACATAACAATAATAATGGAAAATAGTAGTTAGAAATCAGCAAAACGGAGTCAAAACGATAAGTTTGATAAGTCAAATCATCTTCATACAAACATTTTTTTTTTTTTTTTTTTATACAGTTGTGTGAACTTAAGGTTTGTTTTAACACTGTCCTTTTTTTAAAAAACAGGAACTTCTTCAAAAGTGCAGAAGCAGCACAGAGGTAAGTTAAAACTGCAAGTTGCATTTACAAGCACTGATGCAAACATGCACGTGAGCTAAACTAAAGCTACAGTCCGTCTTTCTTCCTGCGGTCCTTCCACATTCCTCAGCAACAGCTCTTTTTTTTTTTTTCCCCAGTTCAGTGATTGAAACAATGAGGCTCTCTGGAACAAACAGAGTCAGTGTAGGAGCTGCATTTTCATTTTTTTTGTTTATTTTTTATTTTTTTAACTCAGACTTAATTTATTAGACTTTTTGGATATGGATTAGATTAAACTGATTCACTTTTATCCAAGCACTGAAACATTTTTTTCTTCCCTTCTATATCCTCTCCTCACCATGGACTATATGCCCTAAAAAGTAAAGTTTTCAGTACAACTTCAATAAACACTTTCCTAATGAGTTGATGATCTCAGTTGTTAGCATTTAGTCACTGATGATCTCATTTAAAGAAAAATAGATGTTGAAGCAGAGTATTGTTTTGGCAGTGGATGCCTTTGTGCCTGACAAGATCGACAAAGATTAACATGGGGGCAGCCGAAATGCTGTTGAGGCTTCAAAATGTTAGTCCATAACTCGGTTAATGGTTTCACGGTTGCTGCATCCATCTTTTCTGTACAGTCTGCACTACTAACAGTGGAAGGGACAAAAACCACACTCCTGTTTGTGCAGAAATCGATTGCAAAGTTTATCTTAAATAAACGTGAGCAGTCCAAGTCTAAAGTTTCCATGCTGGACAGCTGTGGATGGATGTGACGTTTGCATCGGTGATGACTGAAGCAAGCACACATACAATATTCAACAGTCAGTGCACGTATGACTAGGTGAATATTGTTTTAAAATAGGTTCAATTAATGAAGGTAATGAATGAATGTAAAACACCTGCAACAGCTACGGCTGATACTAACACAGAGATTTAGTACTTCTGATGAATGTTTATGAATGTTCATAGTAAACAAATGTGGACAGGGAGTATTTCTACATGGCAGGGGCATCTGGTTTTTTCACCTGCACGTAGACTGTTACATAACACAATATATCTGGGTATTGCATGTCTCAACAAACTATAGGGCTCAAGTAGCTAAAGCAGCGAAAAGCTTAACCAAGTGTAATGCTAAACATAAAATTAAAGGCATCACGATCACATGCTACCAACAACTCACAAATCACAACAACAGTGTCCTCAAGGTGCTTTATATTGTAAGGTAAAGACCCAACAATAATACAGGAGAACCTCAACAATGTGATAACCCCCTATGACCAAGTGCTTTGGCAACCGTGAAAAGAAAAACATCCAGTTTAACAGGAAGAAACCGCAGACACACTCAGTCATAGGGAGGGACGGCCATCTGCTTCGACCGCTTGGAGGAGACTCTAGAAACTAGAGTATTGGGGTGATAATATTACTGGCCTGATTATTTAAGACCTTGTATGTGAAGAGCAGGATTTTGAATTCAATTCTGGATTTAACAGGAAGCCAATGAAGGGAACCCAATATAGGAGTAATATGTTCTCTCTTTCTAGGGCCTGTCAGGACTCTTGCTGCAGCATTTTGGATTAACTGAAGGCTTTTCAGTGAGTTTTTAGGACTTCCTGATAA
The DNA here is from genome assembly GCF_965226115.1 of Aulonocara stuartgranti. Taxonomy (NCBI): domain Eukaryota; kingdom Metazoa; phylum Chordata; class Actinopteri; order Cichliformes; family Cichlidae; genus Aulonocara; species Aulonocara stuartgranti. Next base: position 31,526,121 of record NC_138946.1, read on the forward strand.
TGACTTCCAGCCTGAAGTAATAAATGAATGAACTAGGCTTTCTATCATCACTCGGCAACAGGATATTTCAGATTTTAGAGATATTATGCAAATGGAGGAAAGCAGTCCTACATGTTTGTTTAATATGTGCATTGAAGGACATATCCTGTTAAAAACCACTCGGGTTCCTCACAGCGTTACTGGAGGCCAAGGTAATGCCATCCAGGGTAAGAATCTGCTTAGATACCATATTTCTAAGATTTTCAGGGCCGAGTACAATAACCTCAGTTTTATCTGAATTAAGAAGCAGAAAGTTAGCGGCCATCCAGGTCTTTGTCTTTAAGACATTCCTGCAGTTTAACTAATTGGTGTGTGTTATCTGGCTTCATGGACAGATAGAGCTGGGTGTCATCTGCATAGCAGTGAAAATGTGCACTATGTCTTCTAATGATGCTGCCTAAGGGAAGCATGTATAATGTAAACAGAATTGGTCCTAGCACTGAACCCTGTGGAACTCCATAATTAACCTCAGTGTGTGAAGAGGACTCTCCATTTACATGCACAAACTGGAGTCTATTAGATAGATATGATACAAACCACTGCAGCACAGTACCTGTAATACCTACAGCATGTTCTAATCGCTCTAATAGGATATTATGGTCGACATTATCGAACGCTGCACTGAGGTCTAGCAGGACAAGCACAGAGATGAGTCCACTGTCAGAGGCCATAAGAAGATCATTTGTAACCTTCACTAAAGCTGTTTCTGTGCTGTGCTGAGCTCTGAAACCTGACTGAAACTCTTCAAATAAACCTCTGCAGATGATCTGTTAGCTGTTTGACAACTACTCTTTCAAGGATGTTTGATATGAAAGGAAGGTTGGAGATTGGCATGTAATTAGTGAAGACTGCTGGTAACAGTTTAACAACTACCAGGTTGAAGGCCTGTGGTACATAGCTGGTTATTAGAGATTGAAACATTAATTAATGGCAGCACTTCTTTATGCAGGTTTGTAGAAACGGGGTCTAAAAGACACGTTGATGGCTTGGAGAAAATTATTACTGAAGTTGACTTCCTCAGGCTTTACTCAACAGAGCTTTGAGTTTTTGTCAGCCTGGCTACGGTGCTGAAAAGAAACCTGGTATTGTTCTTACTTTCATCAGTCAGTGATGAATAATAAGTAGCTCTAGCTTTACAGAGGACTTAAAAAAATATAGCAACAATTTATTTTTCAAGGTTAAATGATGATCTTCTAAATTACTGAGGCACCATTTCCTCTCCAGCTTACAAGTTGTCTGCTTTAAGGTTCGCATTTAAGAATTATACTGGTGAGTCAAGTACCTCTGGTTTGAGGCTTTCTTTTTTTAGATGAGCTACAGTATCCAGAGTCGTGTGCAGTGAAGAAATAAGATTATTAACAACATAATCGACTTCTATGTTGGTAGTTCCTGTAGCTGCTCTGTATTGTGTTGGTGTATAGCAGGGGTGGGGGAACTCCAGGCCTCAAGTGTCGGTGTCCTGCAGGTTTTAGATATCGCCCTGGGCCAACACACCTGAATCTAATGACATAGTCATTAGCAGGCCTCTGGAGAACTTCAAGACATGTTGAGGAGGTCATGTAGCCATTTAAATCAGCTGTTTTCGATCAAGGACACATCTAAAACCTGCAGGACACTGGGCCTTGAGGCCTGGAGTTCCCCTACCCCTGGCGTATGACATTGAAGAATATAACAGTAGCTGTAGCACTTTCAGAAAGATATCTGCTGTGATGACATGTATTCCCCATTTTTTTTTCTTTTTTTTTTAAGAAAAAGATGATGACTCTGTGTTTAAACCTCTATACACATGGACTAGACCTTACTTTGACCATTTAAACTTTTATCTAACTCCAGATTAAGTAGTTACTCATGAGGACATTTACACCACATCACAACATGGAGGGGGGGGGGGGACCTCCCTCGTCGCAGCCTTGAGGTCATTCTCCCGGGACTCTGGTGCTCTTCGAGACATTCTTCCATCTATGGACATATGAACACTGAATACTCTTAAACAAGAATGTGTGGAAAAATGATTAAACGCTACATTTGGTTCTGCTTCGTGCCTCACAACAATTAATTGTTATCAAATAAGAAGCTGTTTGTTTTTTTTTGATTGTCTGATAAGGGCTGCAGGGTTGTAATAGTAGATTCAGATGCTTCCAGATGGTTCCACATATAAAGTATGTTGCAACCGACACAACTATGGTCTCCTATAAATAAAATCTATAAAAAAAACAAACCCTAAATATCTGATTAAAAAAGTTCCCATCTTTAATGTATTACCAATCTCGCGTATCTAATCAGGGCTACAACTGGCAAAGGCATAACTGAGTTCCTGAAGAGGTTGCAGTTGTTACACAGTACATACGTGTAATTATATTGAGCTCATTGTAACTTCATTTTACTTTCTAGTTATATTAAATTCTACTATTGTCCAGTGTTGCTTCAGTCAGTGAGCCATAAGGAGGTGCTATTACTGTCATCTTTTATTTTAAACAAAAAAAGACCAAAGTAAACTGCAGTAAGCCTGAGTGCTGTGGGTAGGATTAACCCCATTGTCAATCGATTTGATTCAAATTCCATTTTTGTTTAGTTTTTTGTTTGTTTTGTGGGCAGAGTCATGGAATACTTTTTAAATACTAGATCTTGTGTATTATAGACAGAAATGATTAGATTTAGGTTGTGCTGTTAAGTGTGAAAGATCTCTTAACGGACTGGGTTTCTGTTTCACCCTCAGACCTTCATCAAGGAGCTGGTGGTCAAGCTACAAGGAGTTCACAGGAAGGATGAGCTGCAGAGTGAAGGCATCGAGCATCCTGTCATCTGTCATGGCCACTATCGCCATGAGCCTTATCACTTCAACAACCCACAGCACCACCACCACTTTCACCACAACCAAGAGCAAAATCAGACCCTCTGATGGCCCAATAAACATGTGCACACACACACACACACACACACACACACACACACACACACACACACACACACAGATACTATTGTGAAATGAAGTCAGTCGTCCTGGATTACAGAAGGCAAAGTCGGTGAAGCATTGGATACATTGTTGAAAACAACAACAAAATTATTAAATATAGATTTCTCTTGAAGTCCCTCTGTATCTCACTCAATTTTAAAACCCAATACAGTATTCATAAAGGAAAATATAGATTAGCTTCTTGGCTCACTCTGAAGCCCACATTGACCCAGCGGCACCACCGAAGCTCACTTGCTCACAGCTCTGGTTTCAGCTCACAGCCAACAAACGTTGGTTCAAAAAGGAGATGTACATGTTGAGAGAGAGAGTGACTTTCAGACAGAAGAAGCTTTGCTTTGCCCCCTATTTTTGGTCTTTATGTCTAGCCAGTTCTATATGTCCCTTAACGTCGTACTATACCTTAAAACACAAACAAACATGTAGGTTTACTTGACTGGAAAAACAAAACACCGCTTAACTTGTACTCTTTGTCACTTTCCTTACGTAAATATAGTTGGTGTCAGAAACTGTTGTGGTAACGGATGAATGTATATGAAGGAAAACAGGACTGACAGCAGATTTTGAAGTGACATCCAAGGGTGGCTTCTAGGTCAACAAATTCACTGTGTGAACAGAACTGTGTCACAGAGCACATGAACATGGGTTTAGAAATAACACCGCTCAATCACATGCACATACGTGTGACTTATTTAACAGCTGGTAAATTCCAGTGGTTATTTATTGTCATGATTACAGAAAAAGGATAAGGATCTAACATACTGGTATGATGTAACACTGGAAATAATCCTGTTGCATTGCTTATCCACTGTAGCTTTTTAATATTTCATTGTTATTCATATTGTGTTTGAGTTTTGGTGTTGCTACATTGTGAGTTATGTCGATATATTCACTAAATTGTAGTTGTGCAAAATAACCGAAGTCTCCTGAAGAAATGTCTAATAAAATAATTTTGTTCAGTTATAATGTTTGTTTTCAGGAGGAGGTTGCACTAATCCGCTGAGATGTGTAGTCTAATATACAGCTGGATGTGGGACACATAAGTTCAATGGTGAATTATGAACTTTAAAAAAAAACAGCTTGTGTCAAAGGCCACAACATTCCTCAACCAGGACTACTAAAGCTCACCAGCTGCTTGGGGAAATATAATTTGCAGTTTGTGCTGCAGTCCCTACTGAAGGGCAGTATTTCAAAAGTAGAGGAACTATGTGGGTGAGGCTTGCAGTAAATAACATTTTGACAGGAGGCAGAAAAACATAGACCACTGTGGAAACACAGGCAGTCATTAACTTGAAGAAACCCTTGGACTAATACTTCTGGAAGTAAACTTAATTTCAGGGAGAGTAAGGGTGGCCACTTACTCCTTTTCCCAGTGTTTATACTGTTTATCTGGACGTAGGATTTCCAGTGGGAGGAACGTTTCATCCAAGTGACTTCTTCAGGCTCAGAAGAAAGACATGCCATTTTAAAAAGAGTCCAGTGAGCTCATAGATCATTTCTATGAGAGCTTTGGGAATTGACAAAAAGCCCTGATCAGAAGAACCGAGGCCCCTGCTGGTGACATGGCTGCAAAAATTTGCTTGTGTAGGTGGGTGGGTTATCCAGAGCCCTAAAAATGAACACCAGACCTTGGAATTGAATCTAAACGGGGAGCCAGTGCAGTGAGATCAGCATAGGTTTGACATGAGGATGTCTGGAGGCTCTGGTATGGAGTCTTGTAGCAGTATTCGATACAAATTCTAGCTAGGTGAAGCGAGATGACTTACCAATCTCCATCTCCGCAAATAAAAGATCTCTTTAAGCAATGTAAGATAATTCAGCTGTAGGATGTGTTTATTTGTACTCATAGAGGCACTGCAAATATGTTACGATGTTAATGTATACACTAACGTGTGACATTTACCTGGTGCCCCAGCAGGGGTCTTTTGTGTGGCGAACATCCTGGCTCATCCTGACCTTTGTGGGAACGTATTCATCACAGCAAGAATTCGGCCTCAAACTGAGAGCCTGCTGGCTCTGTTTGTATATTTAACACATTTTAGGAAACACACATTTAAACTGTATTGACCTTTTGACCTTTTAATGGTTTCAAAGACTCCAGCTGACTGGACTCATTTTACTATTATAAATGCACATTCTATGACTCTAAACATACCCACTAAAACTACAATCTGGTGAAGCTGTTAACAACTTTTAGACATCTGAAAGTTGTGAATGATTAATGAATGCTAGCGACTGGGCTCATCTTTAACAAGCTGTTGTGTTTGTAATCAAATCAAAAGGAATCTTGATAATTGAAGTTCAACATATTCACCACTACATCTTTATGAGCTTTTTGGAACACAACATATTCATATCATATTAGCCATGCGTCCTTGGAAATAGCACATTATAAAAACATATCTGAAACGTGACATTGACGACACAGTCGTTTTCATGTCACTTATGATACACTGTGTGTATCTTTTCAGTGGCTGACAAAGCTGTTACTTTTATCTTATTTGCTCTAAAATTTAGATGTTTTAGAGCAAAACCTCTTTAGGTTTGAAGTTTTATGAGTGCATTTAATCAAATTTGTATTTATATTTGACCTAGGTTACATTAAATTGTACTTTGTGTTTGCAGCATAGTTGATTTCAGCTACCAGCCTAGCCTATTGTAAAGAAAACAAGTCAATGCTGGACAGCATCCCTGACTGTATGATACGGTGGCCCTGAGAGGCCAAACGGACTGCAACACCAGCAATAAGAAAAACGCTGCGAAAGCACACAAAACACAACGGAAATTCACCCAACCACTGTCATGATGAGAGACATTCATAATGGAAAACATGAGTAGAAATGAGAAAATTCCATCAGTCATCATGTCTGAACTGGACTAAACGCAGAACGCAACCCTTTGCACTACACCTCTCTGCACACTGGGTGGCAGGAGGGAGCCAGCGTGAATAAAGGCCCTTCATGTGTTACTGCATCTTGTTGACATGTTGCTTTTTTTTTTTTTTTAAACTCACAATACTTTGAACCGTCCACGTGCTCAAACTCTACAAACTCACTGCATTCTTCAATTGTTCTGTCCTGCATTAGACTTCTGTCGCGGCTATGATGAACGTAAAACTTTGCAGTAATGCAAAGACGTTCAAGTAAGAGTGCAAGAACGGGACTTTTCCCTCATGGCTGTTGACAATGAATAATCCGCATTTTACGTTTTCTACTGAAGCCACACTCACAAACACAGAGAGAATGTAGAGATATTCACAACCGTAGAACAAAACATGGGGATGTGTTGTCCTCCTTCACCTTAAGGTCAATACAATTAGTGTAATTAATTACACTTGGGGCCCAAGGTGCGGGGGCTGATCAGGACAGGGTGGTGGTGGGGTGGGGGTCTGTGGTGTGTGTGTGGGGGGCAGAAAGGACGGGACAAGCCTTTCCTCAGGAAAACATATCACCTTCAACCACAATAGGGTAAACCGCAGGAAATCAGGAAACCGCAGGCAGCAACATTGCTCTCTTGAGTCAGTGAGGACTTTCAGACACGCTCTCACACTCATCACAGACACTCTACAGCCGGGCAGCTCATTTAGCCAACACACTCCAGGATGACATTGGACTGAAACACAGCAAGGCATCGTCATCAGGTAAGTCTGATCCTCTGCAATCATCTATTATTTCATACTGAGTGTTTCCGTTGTGATAGAGATTTAAGTTCAAATGATTGTTTTTATGTGGAAATCATTGTGTTTGGCTGTTTTTCACCACCTCTGTCTGTAACATATATACTTAAAGTTGGGTAGTCATTTTTGTGTTTAGAAAAAAACCCCAAACTGATTCACCGTTCCTCCTTTACTTTTTTCATTTTTGGAAGAGTTTCCCTATCCTGGCTAATTACACAAACAAACAAACAAACAAACAAATAAATAAACAGCTTAGAAAAATCAAGAAAGAATATCAAGGAAAAAAAATCATACACAGTTCATATTTGATCAACCCACCAGTTGCTAAGTGTAATACAATGCTGATGTCTGGCTTTTGAGCGTTTGCCAGTCACACTGATTTTATGAACTTTGAGGTCATCTTCTTAAAAAAGACACAACTGATAAATACCATCCCTGCTCGTCTACTTTCTTCATCAGGAACATTCAGTATTATTTTTCCATCTAGACACTAAAGGATTCAAATGCCAAAGCATCACAGTAACCATCTCAACTCGAGTCACTGTTCTGAATTTTTACTAACAAAAGATCAATTGTTGTCACTGTCTGGAGTTTGGCTGTTTCTGTTGGCAGGAACAAAGATGAACAAACAAAAGGAGAACTCTCTTTCACTGCCATCAAAGCAAAAAAAAAATAAAAATTGTTCCCCTGCTACTATTTGTTCTATTCAATGTCATTATTTAAAAATGAAGTCCATATAACGAGTAAAAACTGACTGAAATGAGCTTGGCATGATACCGTACAAACTTTAATCACTATTAAAGCACCTAAAGTATTTTTTCAGCATCGCATGCGGTATGAAACTAAACACTGTTTCTTGTTCTTGATCATGAAGCAGTAGCCTCTCATTATAGTGGAAGTGAAACAAAGTATACTTACTGAATTAATGAAAAAGTACAAATGAAAGAAAAACATACTCCTGGGTTCCAAAAAAGTAACCACCACATCTGACCACAAGTAATCATATGAAATATTATGACCACATCATAAGGCAAAAAAACACAATAATGAAAAACAGCCAAAGCAGAAAAAATGGAGAGTCAGACAAAAACAGCAATCTACTGTAGGCCTGGTGTTAATATAATGTTGAGTCAGCAGGGGGTGCTTTTTGCCTTCAGTACTTTTTAAGATTCTGTAAAAATTTGCTCATTGAATATGCAACGCATGAGAGCAGACAATTTTATGTTTTCTACGTATAACAGCACAATGACTTGATTTTTTTTAAAAACTGGAAGTGGAAAAACAATCTTTAGATACCTTTAATAGGTAGTAAAGTTACTTAAGCACTTAAGAACTAGCTGTCCTGTTTCTCACCGATATCCCACCCAGGGCTGTGTGCAGTCTTGCATATATTAGCCAATACATATCACCTGAACAGCACCTTAGCTTCTTTTCTCTAAGTCTTGTTCGGGGGATGAAACGGCATTCTTCAAAAGGATATTCCAGCACTAGAGAGCACAATAACAGCACTGCTATAGGATATACACTACCCATTGTGTTGCGTTCTTCTTACTATGAAGGTCAAATATATTTCACATGAAAGTATTCAGGGAGCTCTAATGCCCTATTGTTGTCGCTTTGGCTTTTTGTCACTCCCACCAGGACAGAAATGTTTCATAGAGGGATAAAGGTGAACATTTTGCTCTGATGTGCAGTGACAATTCCCTACAAGGCGACGAGTGGCTCCAGAACTTTGTCAATAACTTGCCCACCGCAGAGTCACCAGATCCCATCACTTTAAGGATCAAAAGTTCTACTTTTTTCCTTTAATTTGTCACATACTCGTATATTTGAAACTAATGTGACACCACCTGGATTCTCGGTATGAAACGGACTATTTGTGTTTCCCTGGAAACTGTTTTGTCACTAAGGTGTAAATCGGGGCCAAGAAGAACAGCAAAAACTCAGTTTCATCACCTTATATTAGAACTGAAAAAACGTCACAAACCAACTCTTATATAAAAAATGTCATTAAAAGTTATTTTAACTTTCAGTTTAAAATGAGTTCACTTATAAGTAGTTTGAAATGAAACCTCTGATCCAGGACTGTTTCTGAATTCTTTGGGGCATGAAATTATATTATTTTGCTCTTATCTTGGTAGGTTAAAGCCCGGGTATGTCTGGTACTCATGTCCTAGTTAATGTTAACTGTGGGTAATGTTGACAGATCTCTGTAGGTTGTGTTTTATCCCAGTTGTTTCATCCTAAGTATTTCCATAGAATTACAAACACAAATCTAAATTAAAAGAAAAAGAAAAGAAACATTTTTCCTAGATCTTACACATTATCTTTGTTTTGCAGTTTGTTAACGTATTAAATGCAACCATGCCCATTCTGAAGAAACTCCCGGGAAGATCCAAGAGCTGCCACGAGTTCCCCAGAGTGAACGGTGAACTGATTCTGCCTCGCCTAGACTTAGACATCAGGGACTTGAACGAGCTCAAGGACCTGAAGGAGCTTAATGAACTGAAGGATCTAAACAAGAACCTGAACCCCTTTGAGGATGTGGACCTGGATGATGATGATGACAGGAACAGAGGTGACATGGGCCTCATTATGGGGGAGGTCAAGGGTAACCTCCAGCTGAAGTCGTCCTGTGATGGTGAAGAGGAGGAGAACGAGGTAAATGCTGGGAAACACGGGGCAGGGAATCCTAAAGTGAAGCCACTGCGGGGGACCCTTGAGCGGATCTGTGGAGTGTCTCCCCTTAAGACCCTTGGAAAATTGGGAAAGGGGCTTCGCATATCAGGACGGAGTGTATGGGGGAACAGCACCCCACACTACAGCCCTGGAGATTCAAATACACTACCAGCAGAGAAAGAGAAAAGAAAAGGACTACGCAGGAGCTCAGAGGGAATAATGACCCTGCTTCGGTGAGGAGAGATTTGGAGTAGAAAGAAAGCAGTTTTTAAACAATTTAACCTGTGGTACAGTTGTGGTTTGACGTTTACATTCACTCATCATTGACCTAAATGTTCTTTTTTCCAGGTGTAATCATTGTGCAGCATGCTTTTGCACTTTGAGTATACAAGTTTGAATTGACATTGGATTTTGTCACATCCACACAGGGCCAAACGTATACATATAGGCTAAAATATATTCATACACTCACTTGAATCTTTTAATAGGTGACACTGAAGGTCCACTGAATGTCTTTTAACTTGCCGAGGCCTACTAACTTCTCATTAGTGATCACCATTGACTACAACTGGTACTTTATCTTTGTCAGCACAAAAAGGATGTGTTTCACAGCTCACAGCACACATGGGATTAACTAATACTCATAACAATGGGAAAATCCAGAGAAGTCTGTGGGAAAAGATGATTAATAAGAACTCTAAATTTACGTAAATTTAAGCTGGGAAGGTGTCTTAGTCATTTCCACAAAACTGCAGATTCTGAGCTCATCATTTGAAGGAGTTATACCCAAGCACAAGTTCTAAAAATAAAAATTGGCTAGAATATTCAGAAACATCCCTAACCATAACCCAGAAAAACTGCTGGCATAACTGTCAGTGAAGCAAGTTTTACATTTCAGGGTTAATCCATTTGTAGAAATTTGTAGCTCCCTATGTGGACGAGCCAAATGCCTTGTGGGAAAGTTTTATTGTCAGACGAGACAAGACTGAGTCACAGTTAAAAGAGGTACGTTTGGAAGAGGCTTTCAAACCTGTGCCAGTGTTCAGCGTTCAGCATTGGTAAGCTACTGTTTGCTTTGAGTGCTCGAGTAGAGTAGAAAACCACTACATAAGAACCAGTCCATTTACCATCTACCAAATTAGGCAGACGCTTTAAACCTTGACATAACTGGGTGATCCAATGGGGCAATAATGTAAAAACGCACATTAAAATGGTTCTGGAATAGGCTAATATTAAGCTTCTGGCATGGCCTTCCCAAATCCCAGACCTCAACCCCGTTGAAAAATTCTGGACTATGCTGGATTTGTGCCAGGAAACCAACCAATTTAAATAAAATTTTTACTAATTCTGCCAAGAGTACAGGTCAAATATCCAGCAAGAATTATGCCAGGAGCTTGTCGGTGATCAGAAGTTCAGGCACAACTATCTAAGCAACAAATATTAGTGGGGGCATCTGTATTTCTTTAAGCCTGTATGTACCTTTGACCCTGTGTGGATTAGAGAAAATCCAAAACGAAAGAAAATTTGTGCAAACAATTTTTGGTTAATTTTTAAGTCATTGAAGATGTAGGACTGGAAAAAGAACATTTCAAAGAAATCAAGCCCCCAAATTACCGTGATATTCACAGCCATGTAAATTCTGATGACAACTGTATGTCACTTATGTGAAGCAACTCTATGCTCATTGGACTCATATGATGCTTTTGATTGCATTAAAAAATTGTTTTTCAGCGACTGAGAATAAAAGTCCTGTTTACTGGTCAGTGACAGAATAACATATAGTGCCCTTATTTCCTAAGCGGTTGTGTAATTTGCTGTGGTAACTTGTTGATCTAAGGAACCTCTTTTGTTTTTCAGTGGCATGTTGTGTACTTGCTGTCCTCACTCAATGGGACTATTTTTAGACGAGGTAGCCACACACGGCAGCAACACTGTGAATGTGTGGCACTCAAAGCACAGGTTTTCCTAGGAACTCCGTACAGGACAATACAAACCTCATGCACTCATTAAAGTCCTTGCATCATTTAGGGCCATGATTTATGCTCTTTGTCATTGCTGTGGATGTTCTGCAGCTTCACTGGTCGACGGAAGGAGGAGCGCAGAGAAAGCCTGCCCTGTGGAGACCTGAGCGTAGGCAACGAGGTAGAGACTTCCAGGCGATCATCCTTCCTCAGGATGGTCAGTCTGGGCAAGCTAAAGAGGGAATCCATGTCAGACAAGGCATCCCAAGAGGCGGAGGAGGAAATGGAGGAGGAGGCAGAGGATCCAGTAGTGAAAACCAGAGAGCCCCTCTCAGGTAATAATTAAGAAGTCGATAAAAAAAAATTTCTTTCCAAGTGACCCTGTAGACTTTAGCAAAGAATCTACATTACATTAGTTAATATTTCAGGTCAAATTTCAACAGCAGTTGTTGAAACCTAGACAACCCTCTGATGGGGTTAAAACTTTTCACTTGGGAGCCACTGCGCTCACTTACCATCAGGCTGAAAAGGAGAGGAAGTAGGGTCAGAAATGTTCCCCAGCTTCCTCTAGATAATTCAGTCCAGCTACTGTTTGGAGACTCCGGCAGGGAATTTTATCAGGAACAGAGGAATGTGCAGACAAACCTGCAAAAAACAGGCGAGTTTGTCAGCCAGGTACATGCACAGCTGCTGAATGAGATACGTGCATTAACATATTTGTCACTAAACCTATTACCTCTAAACTTGTGTTTCTCTTCTGGTTTCCCACAGTTCTGGAGATCTTACAGCTGGTCAATCACAGGGACCTTCTCCTGGCTGACACACACATTCAGGAACTGGAGCGAGAGTGTGAGCTCCTGTCTCTCCTGCCAAACACAACTCCTCCTACCCTTACTCCTACCCTGTGTCCCAGTACTCCACCCAGCATGTTGTGTTTGTCCTCTTCCTTTGATGAGTCCCTCAGCTCTAATGCGACTTTGGACTCAAGCCGGAGAAAAGCTAAGGATGTGGAGCTCCTGTATGAAGCCCTTCAGAAGGAGATGTGGGATGTGGTGCGGGAGTCACTCCGTCAGCCTAGTGCTGGCCCCAACCTTGGTCTGGTGGTGCTGGTAATCCAGCAGGAGGAGCATGCTGATGCTGCCTGGGCTCTGAGGGAGGAGACTAAGCCAGAGCAAGAGGTCCCCCGCATCCAGCCCAGCCAGCGTCCCCGGCGACTGAAGATGAAGTGGAGGCAGGCTGTAGCGGAGGCTGCAGACTGGAGCCTGCCACATCAGGTAGACACCCAAGCAGGCCAGTTGGCCTCATACCTGGAGCGCCTGAAGTGTCGAATGGTGGATGATCTGGATGCAGCGAGAAGGAACGCTATATCCATTTACCCAGAGGAGTTTGCAGCCTTCCAGGTGTATGTGGAAAGTTACCATCGAGCTGTGGCCAAACGTCTTCGCACTATTACCAGTGGCCCACTGCAGATCACAGACGTATACTCACTACTTGACTGGTTCTACAACATCTACAACAGGTTGGTAATGATTGCCTGCTCCAATAACGACACACACAACAAGCTTTTATTCCTAGTTAAATTTTTACATTAATTCTTTCCCACCAGGGATGTCCTAGGAACAATCGGGACCACCACACCCATCAACTACAGCACACTGGATGGTATTCTGCCTCAAGAGACAGTGGATAGGCTGGAACAAGACTGCATTAGTGTAGTCAGGGTGAGAAAAGAGTGTTTGAATGTCTGTTGCTGGGAAAATGTGGATAAGCGATGCATTTAAATTTCCTGCTTTTTCAATTTTCAGGATAAGGTGACAACAGAGCTGATCCATGTGCTTGATGAAGAGGAGAGGCGGTGGGCCCAGACTTTGCACATAGAGGAGTATCAGTCTCACCTAGCATGCTCAGTAATCCAGGTACAAAGCCGTACTATTTCAGTAACATTTTCCTTGAATGAAACCTCTGTCTTATCACTCATGTCTTTTAAAATTTCAGAGGGTAAAGGTGGATTTGGACAGATCTACATCTGTGAACCAGTTTCTAGGAGCAAGAGTGGCTCGCTGCAGTCTCATTGGATTGGCTGACTTCATTTACAGGTGTGTGGACAGTAGTTTAAGGTTATAGCTGTTAAATCATATCTATATATCTATCTACTGAGAAAGAGAGAGAGAGTATTTGCATTCAAAGTGTTCTCATAAAACCTCTATGCATTCAGTTTCCAGAGGAAGGTGGAGATGTTTCATGACAGTCAGGCAGAATTTGGAGACCGAGGAGATGGATATGTGTCAAGGACTATAGCTCTGGTTAACTGCTGCCCTCCTCTCAGGTTGGCAAAGATCAGTGAAACTTCATATCTGAAAATTTTCTAAAAGAGCTACAGAAACTAAACTGACATGTCATATTTCTTGTGTAATGTGTAGATCCTTTGTGGACCGCTGCAGGCAGTGTGACCCACAGGGCAGTGAGGAATCTGCGCAGAAAGCCAACTCCTCATTGGACAGGATCATCAACCAGTCAGTGAGGGTGCTGACTGACAGGCTATTTGACCACATCAGAGTGAGTAGGACAGTGGCAAGATTCATCTGAGCCATTAAAGATGGTTTTCTGGAAACATAATTACGATCATGACCCAGATGTGCTGTGCTTAACAAATTTATGAGAGCATCACCCAATAATAATAATAATAATAATAATAATAATAATAATAATAATACATTTTATTTAAAAATAGCGCCTTTCAAAGCACCCAAGGACACTGTACAACAGATAAAAACACAAAAACTGGAAATATACACAATAATAAGAATAACAGATAAAAGTTAAGAGCATACAGAGGTTTAAACATAAGCAATTTTAAACAGATGAGTTTTGAGGGTGGACTTAAAAAGAGGGAATGAACTAATAATGTTCCACAGCTACCCTAAATTAACAGTACTGTAATGGTAATCGGCAAAATTATTGTGTGTGTCACTGCAATGGTTGCTCCAGTATGCACAAGCTCTTCAATAAAATTATATTTTAATGCTAAAATATAATTTTTTTTTTTTATCAAAGAATTTTTCAATTTACTGTACAAAAAGAAAAAAACATTAAAGCACATTATTATTTATCAGGTTAAGATACAAAATTACAGTTATTTACTTGCATTCCTGAACAGAAAAATAGTTTTAGTGGTTGAAGGTTATGCTTTTGGTACAAAGCACAAATTCATTTCATTAAGTTTACTTATTATTAGTTCTGAACAAGTTTCTGGCAGATTTGTGTTCATGACAGGTAAGCTAAAACAAAACAGTATTTTTTTGTAGCTAAGTTTCTGGTCACATACTTGTGTCTTTTATTATTTTGATAATACACCGAATTATATGGAGAACTTACATGTAATACATGAAAAGTCAGTATTTGGGCAGAAGTGTTTTGTGTACACACAGCTGTTTAGTGTATCGTTAGCTGTTTCGTTAGCTGTTTCGTTAGCTGTATCATTAGCTGTTTCGTTAGCTGTTTCGACAAAAACAGCTAATAAATACAACTGTCCAACGTGATGATGATAATAATGATAATAATAATAAACAATGAGTATAAAGTACAGTCTTTACCTCATTCCTATATCTGAAATTTCAAGTAATAAAACCATCCACACTAATTCAGTTAAAAGGACTAGATGTTACAGCCCCTGATAATGCATTGTTTTTGATGGAGAGACTCTTGAGGGATGGCTAGGGTTGCCAACTCCCTGAAAAATAAATAAGGGACACCTCGTGGCCAGGGCCGGGCGACCCAGTTGTCTTCACCCTTCCCAGTGTGGTGAATTTTCTAGCTCTTTTTTTGTGTGTGAAATTATTTTTTTAACCCTTTGACTTGAATTTGATTTAAGTAGATGTGTATTCTTTGTGATATGAACACATGTGAAACAAATGATCATTTAGCCATTTATTTTTAGCTCAAAATGACAACATTAACACAATAAAACAGGTCTCCTTCTTAAACAGAAGCCTGTCATGCTTAACTTTTGAGAATATAAGTAAATCTTTCTTTAAAAGAACTCTGTCCTGCTTAACTTAAAATAATAGAAAACAATAGAAAGAAAAACATTCTTGTAACAGTGCACATTTAGTGCATTTAGTACAATTGGCTTCAGTTGAAATATTATTTCAGCTTTTCTAATGCTAATCAGCTGCTCCTGTTTGTAAACCCGCTTGTTCCCATGATTACGCATCTTAACTCATCATCATTATTCATCTATGTATTACTTTTATGTATTAGTCATCTATTTGTTGTAATCATCTATCCTTGCAGTTGTTTATTACACAAAATAAATTATATTATCACACTTCTGGCCACATAGCGCTGATATTCACTGCACATGCCCATATTAACTTTTTCCAGCCAGGTGTTTTCCTTTTCCCATTCTTCCCTTTGTCTGAGGGGAACAAACATTGCTGCTCTAACGCTGGGCTTACACCGTGCGGTTTTAGGCCCATTTTGAGCCGATTTTTGAGTGATCGGACCGATTTTGGCCTTCATCGTGCATCGTGTAGTATACGTGGGGTAACGAGAAGTGATTAACACCTCACGACCAGCTCCCGATCATCAATCGCTCGTGAGGTTCTCACCACAGCCGCTCACACTGCTCGCGCGCAAACACGTAAACGTTGGTGTAAAAGATGGAGCAGCACGGCTGTGCAGCGTGTGATCTGGACACAAGCGATGGAGGCACAACTTGTAGAACTTTGGAAAGCTCATCCGAGCCTTTTCGATGTGGCATCACAAAATTATCACGACCACAACAACCGTGAAAACAGTTGGATTTACACTGCTGCTCAATCACAGCTGCCTGATGAGTGTTTTTCATTAGCAATTTAGCAAAGTTGATGGTGGTGGTTTGTGTGTCTGTGTGAGTGAAAGACAGAGCGACAGATTTTCTGTTATAACCTTCATGTTATGGAGGCACAGTGTGAGCACTCAGGTCGCATCAGAGCATCGGGCGGTATAGTGTGAGACCTGCATCGTGACCTACCAACTTCTAACCCCTGCGAGTCAACCGTACAGTTTGAGCAGGTGCTGAATAACGTGACTGAAAAAATCGCACAGTGTTTGCCCAGCTTTAGGTGTACTGTCGTCCGAGACTTGCACCGCAGAGTCGGCGTTTGTTTCCCTGTTGGCCATGCTTCTTGTTGTGGTCATCTGTTGTCTTCCGGTATTTTCTCCGTAAGCGACCTTTCCTCGACCAATGAGATGAGCGGTAATCTGAATTGTCATACTCGAATTGTCATAAGTGTGCTGTCAGCTCATTGGTCACAAAGCAGGAGAGGGGCTGGGAATTATGTTTTCAAACAAAGCGTTAATTCCATTAAAAGTTATAGACTACTTTTGATTCTCACTGTATTACGGGACAAAGTGCGTCCCTTATTAGCTCAATACGGGACGTGTACTTTTGTTTCGAAATACGGGACGATTCCGTATTTTAAGGGACGGTTGGCAACCCTAGGGATGGCTGTTATGAGGAAAGGCAGCCCAGAAACTTTGCCAGCAGCCCACGTCGTTGTGTGCTCACTTTCAGTCTTTTACCCAGGCTAATCTGCTGTTTTCCTTCCTTGGTTAGGTTTACCAAACCTAAATCTGTTCTTAATCTGTACTTTGTCTGTTGCCTTTCTAGCCCTTCTTTGACAAACTGATGAAGAGAAAGTGGCTGAACAACACAGAGGCCTTCGAGGCTATTGAAGCCAGTATTAAACAGCATTTCAAGAAATTTAGAAGGATGGACTCTCCACCCTATCAGGTCAATACACGTTTGAAATGGTAGTCGATAACATTTTCAATGTATAAAGGTATGAAACTATATAAAACTATAGCTAATCTACAATTGCTGTTATGACTGACAGACACTGGTGGGTGAGGTGCACCGGCGGGTCCTAGTGGAGTATGTGAGAGCCATTATGAGGGGACGCCTCATGTGCACATCCTCCAAGATGAGGAAGAGGATGGCTTTCCGCCTGCAAGATGAGGCCAAGCAGCTCAAAGGACTCTTTAAGGATCTGGTAAGTCTGGTCTGCAGACACAAAACATTTTTTTTATTAGACTGTGTTAGTGTGGAAAAGAAAATTATATTTTAGAGTGCTAATGGTCTCCAAATATGGAGAAGGAAATTTACAGAGTCCAAGACACAAGTAGTGGTTATGTTTCCGGGGAGCACAAACCGATCCAAAGTGCTGATTCTCAAAAACTTGGAATGGGGAGGGGGAAAGAGTGTGCCGGCTGTGACTGGAGCCTGACCCTGGAATTTCCTAGGTCAGGAATAACTCAGACAGTGTTGATACAGGACTGAGCTCTGAAAAATGGCTGCCGTCAGTGAAATGGAGAGGGATGAACCGGGCTTACGTTAGCACTTGCCAAAGTGGGGAAGAGGGAGTCAAACAACGAGGCCTGACGGCATGGCATTTGCCCCCTTTCTATCTACAAGTTCAAACAAGTGTCCGTCACCTCAGCTGACAACAGGAAGCTGCTGTGTTCGGAGGAAACTTCCTGTTCCTGTCAGCTGGCGCACTTTGATGTGGCTCTGGAATGGCCTTGATGGCCTTTTTCGCTGAGGAGTGGGATGAAGTTTCTGTGGAAACTGGGAACTTAGGAGCATTGGGGGGAGGATGAGTTTTTAACGACCACCAAAAAAAGACGTTGTTATTTTTAGTGAGTGGCAAGCAACCTCTCTTTTCCTCAGTGTTCCTGAGAAAAAAACAAGAACTGGGAAAGCAGAGGTTGAGGTCTGGTATTCACTAATCAAATTCCTAAGTGTTTGGCCTCCAGAGGCATTAACCTGTGCTTCCTCTGTGGGTTTCATTGTTCACTAAACTGCTTGTCACTTCTTGCCTGAAAAACACATTAAGACTTAAGAAGAGGTCATTTGGATGGGCAATGATAATAAATAAGTGGAACTCGCGTCTTCTTGCAGTCCATTTCTTCTCATTCTGTCCATCCAATGTCTCGTCTCTCGCTCACTGTTTTTCTTTGAAAAAGATGTCTGCAGAATCTTTTATGACTTTTATATCTAACAATACATTACCATTAGATGTGCAAGGATGCCAGCCTTTAGCCTTTTATGTGTTTTGAAATTTCATCCACTGTATTTGAGGTATTTTAGGTGTAATCACCAGAACTAAGTGCCCAAACGACATTATAAGTTCAAACAAAAGCACAGCTGTCCAACTTGACAGATTTATATTTATTTATGTAGCGTGCTTGCATTTATATGCTACTTTTGTAGTCTTACTGACGTTCAAAGTACTTGATTTATCTTGTAGTCCTGAGTTTCCTGTGAATGAATTGTCGCCTCTTCTCTGCCTCAGGAATCGAGCTCCTCCTGGTTGGACAGCATCATCTGTCACCTTGCTGACATCATTCTCCTGGAGGACACGCCCTCCATCCAAATGGAGGTGGCTGTCCTGGTGAAAGAATTTCCAGATATACGGTAAGGATTCCCCCCCCCCCTCACAAATGAACAGTCTTGAAATGTTACAACCAGGAAACATCTATAAGACAGATGCTCTCTGCACTGGTCCCTCCCAAAGGTCCTATATTCTTTTATGCTTACGGCTACACATTCGCTGTGTTGTTTTTGGCACTGCGCTAAAACAAGAAAAATGTAAGCCTGCATATGTTGTTTTGTTGCAATGGATCAAAACAAGGAAAAGGAGCGCGGAAACATATCTACATTAACTTTGCTATTTTTGGAGCGGTGCGGGTCTGTTTTGAGAATGGATGAAGCAGACAAGCCTCTGGGGGGGAGTTCCAGCCTGTTTGTGCACAGATTAAGACTCACATTAGTGACGGTTTTCGACCTAATGCACGTGACGCATAACCCTCCAAGGAACAGACAGGAAGCTGCTGCCGAATACTTCCTGTTCCTGCCATCCTGCAGGAGACAGACTGGTGCCACTCTTTGAGTCAGAGAGAGAAAGGTGTGGAAGAGAAGAGAAAAAGTAGCAGTTCAGACCTAGAGACACATTAACTTGCTGCATTTCTTTGTACCTTATGACAGACCCGCAAGTCAATGCAGGATTTCCCGAGTCTTTTATTTATCTACCTTAAGAGTCACATTGTGCACATACGGCTGTGTCTACATATTGTGGATAAAAAGTATGAAAAAATCCAATGATAAATAAAATACAGTGCTTAACAATTTTATTAGATCACCACCCAATGTAAGGTTTATGCCACAGCTGCTGGTAGTTATCAAAATCATTTTCTCATTTACAGTGGGGCAAAAAAGTATTTAGTCAGCCACCGATCGTGCAAGTTCCCCCACCTAAAATGATGACAGAGGTCAGTAATTTGCACCAGAGGTACACTTCAACTGTGAGAGACAGAATGTGGAAAAAAAATCCATGAATCCACATGGTAGGATTTGTAAAGAATTTATTCGTAAATTAGGGTGGAAAATAAGTATTTGGTCAATAACAAAAATACAACTCAATACTTTGTAACATAACCTTTGTTGGCAATAACAGAGGTCAAACGTTTACTATAGGTCTTTACCAGGTTTGCACACACAGTAGCTGGTATTTTGGCCCATTCCTCCATGCAGATCTTCTCGAGAGCAGTGATGTTTTGGGGCTGTCGCCGAGCAACACGGACTTTCAACTCCCGCCACAGATTTTCTATGGGGTTGAGGTCTGGAGACTGGCTAGGCCACTCCAGGACTTTCAAATGCTTCTTACGGAGCCACTCCTTTGTTGCCCGGGCGGTGTGTTTTGGATCATTGTCATGTTGGAAGACCCAGCCTCGTTTCATCTTCAAAGTTCTCACTGATGGAAGGAGGTTTTGGCTCAAAATCTCACGATACATGGCCCCATTCATTCTGTCCTTAAGACGGATCAGTCGTCCTGTCCCCTTGGCAGAAAAACAGCCCCATAGCATGATGTTTCCACCCCCATGCTTCACAGTAGGTATGGTGTTCTTGGGATGCAACTCAGTATTCTTCTTCCTCCAAACACGACGAGTTGAGTTTATACCAAAAAGTTCTACTTTGGTTTCATCTGACCACATGACATTCTCCCAATCCTCTGCTGTATCATCCATGTGCTCTCTGGCAAACTTCAGACGGGCCTGGACATGCACTGGCTTCAGCAGCGGAACACGTCTGGCACTGCGGGATTTGATTCCCTGCCGTTGTAGTGTGTTACTGATGGTGACCTTTGTTACTTTGGTCCCAGCTCTCTGCAGGTCATTCACCAGGTCCCCCCGTGTGGTTCTGGGATCTTTGCTCACCGTTCTCATGATCATTTTGACCCCACGGGATGAGATCTTGTGTGGAGCCCCAGATCGTGGGAGATTATCAGTGGTCTTGTATGTCTTCCATTTTCTGATGATTGCTCCCACAGTTGATTTTTTCACACCAAGCTGCTTGCCTATTGTAGATTCACTCTTCCCAGTCTGGTGCAGGTCTACAATACTTTTCCTGGTGTCCTTCGAAAGCTCTTTGGTCTTGGCCATGGCGGAGTTTGGAGTCTGACTGTTTGAGGCTGTGGACAAGTGTCTTTTATACAGATGATGAGTTCAAACAGGTGCCATTCATACAGGTAACGAGTGGGGGACAGAAAAGCTTCTTACAGAAGACGTTACAGGTCTGTGAGAGCCAGAGATTTTCCTTGTTTGAGGTGACCAAATACTTATTTTCCACCCTAATTTACGAATAAATTCTTTACAAATCCTACCATGTGGATTCATGGATTTTTTTTTTTCACATTCTGTCTCTCACAGTTGAAGTGTACCTCTGGTGCAAATTACTGACCTCTGTCATCATTTTAAGTGGGGGAACTTGCACAATCGGTGGCTGACTAAATACTTTTTTGCCCCACTGTAGTTTTTTATTCTGTAATGTTTACATACACAAGTGCTTCTTGTTTTTACCTTATTCAGTGTTAGTTTAAGTTTAAATGAAGCTTGTAAATTTAAGTAGGCCCAATATGATTTAAAACCATCGCCATGCAAAATTTTAGACGGGCACTGAATTTTCTGTCCTTCCCAGAAGTGAACACAGTGACTCAGAGAAAATGACCGTTACTCGGCGTCATGGCACTTCTTAACAACACCACACAGATCTAATTTCCGATTCATACCCATTTATCCTTCGTCCTCCCTGTATCCTTCCTCTTTGCAGGAAGAAGCATGTCTCCACCCTGCTGAATGTTCGAGGGATGATGCGGCAGGCAGAGCGACAGGAGATCCTCAATGTCGTCAAAGATTTTGAATGCAGCAGCGCCCTCATGTGCCGGGACCACGCCCTCTTTTCCGATATTCCCATCACCTCAGAGGTGCACTGCATCAGCCTGGGTTTCCTCCGCCTCGCCATGACCGTCTCCAACTGGTTCTCAGAGCACCGGCCAAGACGGAGAGGCAGAGTAAGCATCAGGAACGCTACACCTCAGCCTGCAGAGAATAAGGAAGATGCGACTAAACTTCACAGAGAAGACTAGCCACTAGTGTTTGTGCTAGGAGAGTAGTCACAGGCATACTGCGAAGATGAGATGTACATGCACCTTGACCAAAACTGATTTTGTCACCAGCCACTTAAAAAAAACCTCAGGTACTGCACATACTGTACATCCTCAGTGACAATTCTCCATTTCCTCGTGTTCGCTTTTGCTTTAACGATGAAACAAACTGTGTATTTTAATAACTCACCATGATTTACAGTACTTTGCTGTTTATTTACACCTCTACAGAAGTAAACAAAAAAGAATATATCCTCTGAATGTAACATCATGTTCATTAGTTTTTCAGCCTTTATTTCTTAATTGTCATTGCACAAAAAACTTCAATATGATTTACAATGTCTGCTCTTCAGCATATATTTACCCAATGATATATACCCTTTCTCTGGTATATAGAGCATATGGATGTACAGTACTGTGCATAAAAAGTTAAAGACACTTGCTGTTGTTTAGCTGTTTGCTTCTTATCCAGATACCTGATCTGTTAAAAAGTCATTCTGCTGCGTGCAATTAGGCCAATATGATGCTGGCTTTAGTGATAAGAAAAACAAAGGGTCCTGAACATTTGGACCTAATCTGGGATCATTCTGACACTTACCGATATAACTGGCAAATGTTGTGAGTGTTACAAATGTGGATATAAGATAAAGTGGACCTGTGGCTGAGCTGCAGAAGTCACATTTGCACCAAATCCAATGAGGTGGGTCAGATTTGGGCCAAACATTCATTGCTATATATAACATGAAAGAAGTCATAAAATAACTGTGGCAAGGTCTCCAAGATCCTTTGATCAAACAAAAGTGGTGCAGTTTTATTGGTGTTTTTTCATGACTGCACTTTGAATTAAACTAATACAGAAAAATGCAAAATTGCTTTATTTTCTTCAAAACATCCTCCATTTGCATTTTACTTTTACAATGTTTTCTTAGTACTGCATATTAATTTTATGGAAATCTGTTGTGTCACTGTGAATGAAATGGATCTATTGCTGGAAACATAATAAAAGCCCATTGACTGGGTCGAGTAAAGTGATTCAGCAGCTCTGTCATTGTGGGTTCAAATTCTGTTTTGCATTTCAGGTAAAAAATCAGCAGTACTGTATAAACATACAGAGAGTGCAAAAAATAGTGTAGAAGGAACCCTCGCTGCATCATGGGAAACCCCACGGCAGCCTAAGCCTATTGCAGCGTCACTAAGGAATGGTTCAGAATCACCTGATCCATCACTAACTATCGGTTTGATCAAAAACAAAAGTTTCAAAAGCAGTGACGGTGAATTTTCTGAATCCAAACCGGGAGCCGGTCCCACAGACGGCTTAATAATGCTCGGCTTATAACTAAACTTTTATCAAATCTAGGAACCGCACGTAAGCCACCAGTCTGAGAACAAGGTGCTCTGTTAGGAAAATAAGGTGTTGTGTGACCTTTCAGAGCCTGAGTGTGCGGGGAAAGGTTTCAAATTCACCTGTGAATTTAACAGAGAGCCAATGAAAAGAAGCTAATATGGGAAACACATGGTTTCTTTTTATAGCTCCAATTCTGGATTAACTGAAGACTTTTCAGGGACCTGTTAGAGTGATCTGGTATTAAGGAAGCAGAGGAGTCGTGCCTAGAAGGTTATTTACTGGCACCTCAAAAACCCGTGGTACATGGCCTGATAATAAAGATGAGTTAATCATGTTTACAATTGAAGGATTAATTAATGGTGGAACTTTATTAAGCAGCAGGGATGGGGTCTAAAAGACACAATGATGGTTTTTAGGAAGAAATGATTGAAGTTAGCTTGTTCTTGGATTGGTCTAATAAAATATCATCATTTATCATAACAGAGCACTAAGTTAGACTTTAAAAAGTCTGAGAAATCCAATAGAAATTGAGTAACTGTTAGAATGGATATGCTTTTAGTCAGTTACTCTGCCAGCTTCTAACTTTAGGTGCTGTGACCCCTGATCACCGGAGGGTCAGACATGCTGTCTAGCACTATGTTAAACAATACATACCAAGTGGTACTCTGACAAACAGGCACTGGACCGACACACAATCTATGTAGCCAACGCATATACGCCCACCTACACATAAAGTCTTTGTTGTTTATCTTAAGAGTAAGGCTGCTTTGTTCAGTAAACAGAGCTTTAAATATGGAGCTCAAGAACAACGACTGCACTGTCTTGCAACAAGAAGGGTCATCCAACCCGGGGCCAACAACGGGATGTTTTTTACTAAACAAAGATTTCCTGTTGTCCGCTGAGGTGCCAACGGATGCTTTTATTGGAGCCAAGTTTACGTTATGCACTAGGAGGGAACTTCCCTTCTGCTGCTGCCGCTGAGCTTTTTCATGTCTGAGCTGCTCGTGGGCTTACCATAACAAAGTTGGCCAGCCCCAGCAGGGGTCATTCTACATGCCGACCTCTCAGAGGATCTGTATTTGAATTCTGAATGAGTGGCCGTGTGCTTTGAAATAACTTGGGAGGTTTGCCGTGAGCGTGTGGGATTTCACAGCAGGTGGTGGGATATATTTATTTGAAAAGCATGGAACTGCAGATGTTTGGCCATCTCCATGTCCCCTTACCGCAGTAAGGTCAGTGTAGTAAAGGGTGGTCACACAACACGATCCAGCAAGTTTATTTTAAGTGCTTTTGGTAAATTTACATTCACATATAAGCTTGCTGCTTCACATTGATTCATTTCAATTTCTGATCATTAGAAATTATTAGTAATTATTCAATAATAACCATGTATTCCATTTGGAAATATTGACAGAAAACAACACATTTAGTCCTGCAGACATGTTTTCAGATAAAAAGTAAGAATCCTCTCCACTCTGCCACTAACCTCACAGTAGAACAGTCTTTGTCACTACTATTAATGCAGCTCTCAAATCAGCTTTTTATACTCCCTGCTATGGTTTCCATGTATTGATCAGTGGTAAAGATATTTCTTACTGTGTTGATTTGTTGCGCATTTTCAAAAAGGTATTTTCAACCAGACAACTGTGGCTCATAAGATATTTGGTCATTTTTGTACCATTGCCTCATTGTGTGGGAAAATCCATTAGAGTCAAGTAGATCAGCACTCAGACCAACAACCATGCCACTTTCACTCACCTTTCTTCCTGATGTTCAGTTTGAACATCAGCAGCTTGTTTTGACAGGTGTAAGTAATAAAGTGGCTGCTGAATGTGTGCAGTGTGACTTTATTGGACTGTACAGTAGTTAGTGGTATGCTCTCCGATTGCATACATTTGCCTTTTCTGTTTTCTGATCTGTAAGTATAGTAAAAAAATAAAAAGTCTTAAAACAGTGGTTTTATTATAAAACCAAATAACTCTAAAATGATAATATAGAAAATAGTAACAGCACTATTACTACTGCCCGTCTGACAGTCATGTTGGAGTGTGATGAAGCAAGGACACAAATGTAGAGGTGGAGAGAGAAGGAGCATTAGTAAATAAATACTGGGCCATTTATTAAGGCTAGTATAAGTAGATGGTGGCAAAACAATGTTCAACTAAACACTAGAGCTCCATGAAAAATACTAGGAATGAGGAATTACAAATAGACAGAGTAAAGACAACAGTATGACATAAGAAGGACAAAGGGAGGGCAAAAGCTATATATACACACAAAAGGCTAATTAGGGGACTGAGGAACAGGTGGGTAAACACACAGCAAGGGATAAGGGGATAAAGGAAAAAAAAAAACTCTAAAGGCAAGATATAAGGGACAGAAGACTGCCAAAATAAAACAGGAAGTAATACACTGTGAACACTGCAATAGTTACACCCTTTTTATACACGCTCTTTTCTACTCTGGAATATTCTTGTCAATTTTCTTGTCAATATATATATATATATATATATATATATATATATATATATATATATATATATATATATTAGGGGTGCAACGATATTCGTATCGATATTGAACCGTTCGATACAGTGCTTTCGGTTCGGTACGCATATGTATCGAACAATACAACATTTGTAATTTATTTTATCAATTTTCCTTCTGACGATGCTGTCTGTGTTGAGCGCTCAGTGAATCTGTGTTCGACTACTCTGCCTAGGCTGCACTGTCCAGCGCAGATCCCCTGAGCGCTCCACACAGACAGCATAGTCAGAAGGAAGAGCACAGGGCAAGCTAGCGAGACAGAAGTAAGCTCTCCCTGCAACAGGCAAATTGAACCTCATTCAGATCTGGCGTTTGGAATTATTTTGGTTTTCATGTGACGTATGACCCTGAAGGTAAGCGAGTCATGGACTAAAGTAAAACAGTATGTTGGATGTGCCATGCAATGCTCAATTACATGGGTGGGAACTAGTGTGTTAGCGCAGTTAGCTCGTTAACGTGTTGGCCGTCTAGCCCCATGCACGGAGCGATCGGCGGTAGCTCGTTAACGGAGATTTGCCGTGTTGTGGCGTTAAGGTCATTTCAACGAGATTAACCTGAAAGCACTAGTGGGAACACATCGAATATGACTGCACATTTACGCCGACATCATCCTAGTGCAAAGACAAGTGGAAGCAGACAAAAAAAAGCAAGCATGCTACTAACTTTAGCCAAGTCATTTAGACAGCTGTTAGCACATGATTCTCCTTATGCTGCTGAGAATATAGCCCAGAAGAAGCGGATAGTATAGCTTTTATTTTGGAAAGAGCCATTTCTCTGTAATAAACTCTCTTTTCCAAAGATGAGTGATTCCTCAATCAGATACAGGGCTTGCAATATCGCTAGCCCGACGTCCCGGGGCTAGCGATCTTTTCAGTCGGGCTACCAAAATCTATCTCTTCCCTGCCCGTCGGGCTATTGTAGGAAAAATATATGTCAATGCTTTTGCATTCTTTCAGAAATGTAGCTGGGTAATTATGTCATTGGCATCGGTGAGCCACTGTCAATATGTGACATATTGAAGTTGCGTTTGAATTTGCGCTTGTTTTTTTGCTTTCACTTTGCAATCGTGCGAACTGTGTATAGAGAGCGACAGCACTGATCTGTGAGTGATGATAATTTGTGCACCAATTCCTCTGACATCGTCTTATTAATCGTTAGCTTACTATGCAAACATGACAAGTGAAATCTCCCGCAGCAAGCTTAAACATGCGAGAGGTTGATCGCGCAGAGAATCGCTGAGCTTATGTGAGTGAGTGTGTAAAAGCATTTCAGTTCTGCTGAGCCAAATAAGACAGGTCAGGGTGAAGAAGTGACAGCCAAAGAAAAGCTTACCACAAAACGGAAAAGTTATGACAAATCAGACTATAAGGCAAAAAGAAAGTGCAGCTTTATGGTTTCATGGACAAAATAATTTCTGTGGCTGCAATATGACGAGCTAAATAACCAGGGCTGCACATAAGTGGTCCGCAGGTGCGCATTCGCTGTCAAAATAAAAAACACGCACAAGGGTTAGGGTTAAATTTAAAAACTGTACTTTTGAGTTAAAATATATATTTATAATTTTAATAAATGACAAATTAAAAATGCATGAACATTTTTTTTGTATCGAAAAAATATCGAACCGTGACACCAAAGTATCGAACCGAACCGTGAATTTTGTGTATCGTTGCACCCCTAATATATATATATATATATATATATATATATATATATATATATATATATATATATATATATATAGCATATATATCTTAATGCTATTTCTTAAATGTGTAAAATCTGTAACATAATGTTACATAATGTTTGGAGTTTAGTCTGTTACTGTTAAGTATTCTGATTCTGATTGTTTCAGGATGAGCTGCCATTATCCAATGACACATCTGCTTACCTGCATCTTTTGCTCTTTTCTTCTCCTCTTCCTTTCTCTTTTTTCTAAACTGAGCACCTGATGGCTTTGAACTTTTCTTGTCCAAACCTCCATTGGTTTTAATTTTGCACTCCAGTATGAACAATCACCCCCCAACCTGAGGATCACCACAACATAACCTCATAGACCTACACCTTAGTTCACAGAATCACTTTGTCTAGTGTTTATTTCTGAGATTTCGCACAACCCAGGATTCAAATCATGAATACATAATGGGCTTGGATTTACAATATTATAAATGAAATGTGCTCTGTTTGGAAGCAGCCGGCCCCCTTCCCCTTTCGATGGGTTGTGTGTGAGACTTTAAATCATCAAATATAAATTTTAAATTGTTATTGATCCCTTCACCCCTCGTCCTAAAGTGTATATTTATTTTCTTACTCTAATTATATTTATTGTTTGTTTACTTGCACTGTTGTAACTGGAGCCTCGTCTTCTCGTCTCTCTATATACTGGACTGTATGTAGCGGAGATGACAATAAAGTTTACTTTGACTTCAGCCGCAAGCAGGCCAGGGGCGATTCTAGAATCACAGGTTTGGGGGTGCTGAGCACCCAGAGAGCTGCCCATCCAGGCAAGATAAACTTTATTCGTCACAATGAGACTTCTTCCCTGTCTCTGTCAGTCCCTGCATCCTTAAATGTCTCCAGTTGTCCTGAGTTCCCTCTGACTGTCTCCTTGGTGCATTTAAACCTCTGTTCCTCCCTCTTCGTCTCCGTCATCAGTCATCATAATTTTACCATCTCTGTGCAAGTCTGCAAATTTCTTTATTAAATCATAACATTCTTAAATTCATCAAGTCTCTCTGTGCCTAGGTCCTCGTCACAAAACATGACATCACTGTTTTGTACATTTTAACACAATTTAATCCCCACATTTGTGAAAGAAAAGCAAAACACTTTTTTGAAAAGTTTGTAACAAAACCATCAAATTTGATAAAGGTTATTTAAATGCTGCTAATGAAGAATGGACTGAAAAATATATCCTAACCTTAATTACTGCAGGAGAATAATGAATGATGCTCACAGTGAGTAAGAAGTAAACTGAGTGCATATTTTGGACAGAGACTCACTTTTAAAGTGTATGTATAATACAATACAGATACATAAAAATACACTCCAAAAATAGAGTCCTTGAAATGTACAAAATATTATTAAAAAATTAGAAAAATTGAGACACCTTGGCCTACGGTACAATGTATACAATGTATGAAAAGATCTTTACTGCAGATGCTACTATTGCTCTGCAGATCTTTTCTTTTAACCTATGTCGCCTCAGCTTGAGGTTGGCAAATCTGTCTATCACATTTTGGTGGTCAAGTCTCTCAAGCATCTTTCTCAACTGACATCACAGCCAGTTGCTGGAGTCAGCTTTGACCCATGGTCCTTCTCAGCCAGGTACTGTATGGAGCTGACTCAAGACACTAAAAGACCTCTCACAGCTACAGCTGCTAACTGGGTTTGTTAGGGCAACCTGAATAGCAGTTTTCAGTGTGGGGAAGATCTGATTATCCAGAAGATTGCACAATGTTAAACATATCTGGGATGGCACCAGCCTCACTCTTGAGCTTCAAAAAGTTTTTGGCAACCGTGACTTCCTCTGACTGAAGCTCAATATGGTAATGCAGTGCCAGGGCTGACAACCCAGTTTGTTTAGCAGATTCTGTATAGCAGCTTTAATATAGGGAGAACACAACTTCCAGATTGTACGAGTAAAATTAGTTTTTTTTTCTTTGCCAGTTTAACAGTTTGTGTTGTGCCTGTTAGTATTTCCTGCCTGTTTTCTTACCTGGTTCTTCCTGACCTTGTACTTTCTCCTCTCTCCCTCTTTGGACTGACAATCATACACAAATAGATTGTATTCAATTAGATAAAAAAAACAAAAACTATTAAGATCACTAATAAAAAAGTCCTCTCTCAGTGTACTTTAAACCAAAAGGCAAATAACCAAACCACATGAACATCTAATAAAAGATATAAATATTGAAACACTGATCCAACATTATCCTTTATCGATGGATCATTTGATTTTACACTTTTACCTGAATGTGGCTCCTTTTTTTGAAAAAAACTCCTCATATCCATTATTAACCTGGCTGTCTCTCTGTACACACACACACACACACACACACACACACACACACACACACACACACAAAACAGGAGTTATAAGGTTAATGGGCATCCAGTCAGTTAGCTAGTTAGTACCTTGGGTTCAATATCAGCACATGCACATATGAGAAAATAACCAGTTTCTCTCATTAGATTTCAAACAGGACAGTGGTAACAACAGTAGGCTACGGACAATTATAAGTTTTAGATTTTAAATAGGCTGTATACATTTCAATGGGAGCAACAGGACGGTCGCTGATTTTACTACAGAGCAGGACGGATTGTAGGGTGGCAACCGTAGTTGGAAAAACACGTTTTCAACACTGCAGGTTACCTGGTGTAATGTTTTTCAGCTAAAAAGAAACATGGTCTGACTCCTACCTAACTATATAAAGAGTAACTGAAGGTTAAATGCAGCCAACATGTCCTGTTTTAAGCCAGGCACTTACAACTCCGCTCTGCTGTGTCTCAGCCACCATCGCTCTGGCAGAAAGGGCGCTAGAGCCAGAGCAGGGGAGAGGCGAGCTGGAACAAACCACTTTGGGAGGGGGGGAGGTTATCTATACTTTTGTTGTTAAAGTGTTACGTCTCAACCAAGTACTGTATGCTTTTATATTTTTAGTAGTGTGTCACACAAACAGCAAATATTGTCAACAAAATCGCCCCTGAAGCGGGCGCACCGAGGGCTCTCACGCTCACTTTTCGCGGCATTTTGAAAAAACAGCGGTGCAAATTATAAGTCTGTCTTATAATGTCTGTTGTTTTCGTGTTTGGTTTGTTTTTATTTTGTTTTATTTTGCGAGTTGGTTATTAGATGCTGCTCCAGCCAGCCAGAGAATCCCCCGCCGCCCTGCCCTCTCCTACCTGCGCCGCAAGCAGCAGGCGCACGTCGCAAGGGCGCCTTTACTCCCAGCAAATGGGCGATAGAAAACCGATTGGTGCCTATGACTTTCCCAATATGCGCTGGCATGACGTCGGGCAGCATGAGTACGAGTAAATGGGCGTGATGCCGCCCCGGGCAACCGCCCGTGTCGCCCGTATCAAAAAACGCTACTGGGTGGTAGTCTGATGAAATTGGGGGTTTTTTTGTAGCTTTCCTACAGTACCGCAGCCACTGTGGTACTGTGATTAGACTTTCAGCTTTAATACAAGTGGTTTAACTAAAGTATTGTTTAAGTTTTACTAGAAATTTTTCAGGTCAATCAAATTCCATTCAATTTCTATAGCACAGTTTTTGTGCTTTTCCAAACACAAAAACTGTCTCCCCAGGACGCTTTATATGGTAAAGACTCTACTATAATACAGAGAAAAGCCCAACAATCCCATGACCTCCTCCGAGCACTCACTTAGCGACAATGGGAAGGAAAAACTCCTTTTTAACAGGAAGAAACCTCCAGCATAACCAGACCCTGGTTACAACCTGCTGAGGATGAGAGGAGGGAAATGGGAAGAAAGACAAACTGTGGAAGAGAGCCAGAGATACTTTTTTTCATATGCAGAATGTCTTTTACACATAGAATTTACGAAAGAAACATCATCACTGGATTTCAAAGCAGCTATGTCAAAAAAACAAAGAAATCCCGATTAAAGGTGAGTCTAGAGAAATGTTCCCCATCAGTTAACAAATGCAAAAATGAAACTCTGAACACACGTCTTTGTCCTTTTTATTTCTTTAGACAACCTGTTAGAGTTAGGATTTCACTGGGTTTTCACCTTTCTATCAAAACAGAGTCAAAGTGCGAACAAGTTTTGGATGCGGTCCTTTTTTCTTCCTGTTATTGGTCTTTAGGAGAGAGCCCTGCGGACATTCTAGCTTCCTCCCGCATTTCAAAGACATGAATGTGAGTTTAAATGATGATTCTAAATTTGCTGTCAGTGTAACTGTGAGCACAAACGGTTGTGTGTCTGTATGCATTATCCCTCTGACACACTAGCAAACTTCTCCAGGGTGTACCCCGCCTCTGCGTTCATAAGAGTTGGGATAGACAACAGACTCTATTGCAGATGGAAGATAAACAGTGGGCTGTTTATCTCCTTTTCCCCACTTTTATTGGTTTCCATCATGACCAGCCGGAGAGAGGTGTACCACCTTCAAGCTAACGACATGTGTTTGATTTAAGACTTTGTATGATCAGTTCCAAGACTGCGAATGCAACAAAGACTCATACATGTGTTAAAAAAAGATTTCAGACATATCTAAATATTTCTTCAAGATGTTTACCCACAATAGCTCTCGGATATTTCTGACCTTGGACTGCACTGTGCATTTTTTTTTAAATATGTTCCACGAATTTGTAGGCCAGAACAGGAAGAACATTAAGTGGAGTTGGCATCAACTAACTGTTAAGTTTGGCAGTTCAGCTTTTGAGTCATACATATACCTAAGAGCATTATCAGACATCCTATTATATAGCAGGCTGAAAGCGGATGCTGGACGGCTGTTTTCAAGTGATCCCATGTGGGGATTACCATCTCTGACTGAGAAGGGCAGGTAAAAATGAGGGCCAAACTCTAGGAGGTTTCCCTCGATCAAGCAGTTAAGGTGGAGTGGTGCACGGGTTCACAATGCAATCCCTGGGAAGCACTCCTCTGCTTCCTCTCATTAACACAGCTCTGCAATGGAAAATCCATCTGGCTGTATTTGCTGTTTGTTTTTGGAAGCAAGCTGTACCCTGTCTTTGTTCACACTGTCATGCACTTTTGACAGTTAGAAGTTTTTCTTTTTGTTTCTCAAGCAGCACTCTGTTTGGTTTCTATTAAAAAAGAAGCAAAAGAAGAAAAAACACCCCTTAAGATTGTGTTGATGTCAAGAATGGCATTTGTTTTGGCTCAGCTCTGGGCACTGGGTTTGGTTTAGTCTAGACAATTCATTCCAGTGTTTGTTTTTTCCTCTCTAAATGAGTGCTCATAACTCAGTCTGGACTGATATGACTGCTTACTGAAGTGCTGGTCTGATCCGCGGAAATAAATCTTGATTTGTTTCTGCTCAGAGGGCAAAAGTTTTAACAGCATGTTTAACACGAAACCAAATAGCTTCCATAGATATTATTTAGCTTTCAGAAAGCTTTAAATGAACTTTCAGGAACAGAATTTGGGGCAGCCTTAACCGTGAAGTACTGGGTTTTTTTTTCCTGCTGTTGTAGATGCAGACTTTCTCCTTGACACGTGCTAATGCACTTGTGCAAACAGCATCCTTTAAACGCAGGAAACAACTGAATTAACACAGACCGTTTTACAATAGCCATGTCAATTTATAGTGTCTACTCTGGATTTGACTGTTCAACAGAACATCTCAAGAATCTCATGAATTTCCGCAGAAAATGGTCAACTCTCGAGTGTCAGATCATCCTTGAATCCGTCATCAGGTGACTTTTTATTACATTTCCTGCTCTCGGCCCTCAGGAACTAGAGTCTAAAAAGGATTAAAGAGAAGAAAGCTCCACTTTGTTTTCCTTTATTGGTGTCATTCTTTCTGAACGCTGTAAAAAAGCAGGCGATGGCAGTAAAGTTCTACTTGCACCAACTCCAAGGCACCACTGTAGTTTCTCCCGGTCGCTTCGACCCATTTCTCAGAACTCTCTGAGTTCTTCGGGGCATAGATTCAACACGCTGGAAACACTGCTCAGAGATTTGGTCCATGTTGACATGATGATTGAGATGGTGCAGTTAGGCGAGCCTGTGCAAATCGTAGCCTCAGTTTCCTGTTTGTAGCAGCACCTGATGTGGTTGTCTGCTTCAAGGGTCAATCACAGTTGCTCTTCTGCATGACTTTGTTGTAACAAGTAGTTATTTACTGTCTGCAGTGGCCCCTGGAGACAAAGCACATACAAACACAACAGAGGTGCTCCAGGACGCTAGGGGCAGTGTTGAGCTCGATTTGCAAAATGAGAAATCATGCAGGGGTAGAAAAGCGCTATTTAAGAAATTGTCAAGTTATCATGTTTAACACTGGCCAAATGAGCCAGACATGGAATGAACCAACAGCAGATGCATGTAGGTGATATTGTATAGCAGCACACAAAAATCATACTTTTCTTCAACATTTAGTCAACAATTAACAGGAATAGTTCAACATTTAGGAAATTCTCTTGTTTGTGGTGAGAAGACAAACTTTCAAAAACTCCCGGGTGTCATTTTACAAAAACAAAAATAAAGAAATCCTTTTTTAATGTTTCTGTAGTATTTAATCCATCAGTGTGGACAAATAATCATATTTATTATCAATAATCATATTTATTAATCATATTTAATTATTTAGAAATAATTATATGTTTACTGGTTTGCTCATTTTTCGTTAAGCTGCCAAAAATATATATATTTACTTGCATCCCTGAACAGAAAAATCTGTTTTATTGTGCAAATGTTATGCTCGACTAATTTCTCAAATTTGGGTGTAAAAATGTGAATTCAGTCACTTTTACTTCTAAACAAGCTTTCTATATTTCAATCTAAATATCATGATCACATCCAAAAATGTAAAGACTGCTCTGCATTCAGACCGTTTGCGCAAACAAAGTCTGCTCGAGTGTCAGTGAGATGCGGCCTGCAAACGCAAACATTTACCTTACCCAGCGCCTACACATTCTGCATATTCATATACCTGTTTATGAAGATTATAAAACATCTGTTCCTTCAAACGGAACACAAAAGACAGTTCTGTCGTCAGAAGATTTCATAACTACGTGTGAAAAACTGCCTCTGACCTGACCCATCAAGGAAAACTCAATAGAGAGAACCTCCTGTCCTCTCCCGTGTCCAGTGTACACCGTCTGTCAGGATGGCTGCCCACTTGAACCAAAACAATGGTGCACTTCGTCACTCCTCTTGGGATATCCTGATTTATGTTATCAGAGTTTATCCATCAAGTGGATCTTTATTTAGCGATGGGGGGGAATGCAGGACCCTGCCTGTGTGTGCCCGTTCAATCCACGCTGCGCTGAAGCGGCACACCAGCCTGTTTGTTTCGCAGCGGTCATATTAAATCATCGTTCTCAGGACTCAGAGGAAGTTCACCTTTGTTCAAAGCGGGGACGTTATCTAAAATAAACTCTGACTACATCTTAAAGTATTTTTCTTAAAATTAGTCAACAGTCCTTACACAAGCATGAGAATTCATTCCGTTTACTCTTGAGCCATGTGATCAGTGTTAAAAGTGACACTGGGTGGATCCATGGATATAAATATTTAGCTTTGGCCTGAAGCCACTTACACTGTAAACATCCCAACCTGTAGAGTTATTTGTTTTCCTTTGTTTAAACCATTTTGACGTCCATATAATAGTGAGAAAAAAAAACAAGGGGATGCTTTTTTCGCCCCGATTGTCTGTATTTATGCAAGCACATCCCCTAACCTCACAGACCTGGCAGGATGCTCAGCATCACCGCCAGTCGAGCAGTGATACTTGAGTAAATAAGCAGAAGGAAGACCTCTGCCCTCCAGGTAATGATCATAATAACAGAAGTAATGAAAGTGAATTATAAGCCTCAAAAACTACGAGACTGTGTTTTGGCAGTGCTATAAGTGCGGCTCTAGATGTGTATTGTTTTGTCTGACTAGTTACAGATGCACAGGCAAAACGTGTCGACAAATGGTGGTTGGAAGTGTCAACTTTTATTTATCCCAAAGTTGGGATATTCCTCCGCTCTAATATGTGTCGGTATGTCTTCCAAAAACAATTGGCATAAAAAGGTAAGGTGTAAAAAACAAAGAGCGCACAGCTGCTTGCTGTGTAATAAGTCCAAAAATCCCAAATTGTGATCTATGGGAGAATTGTGCAAACAGCAAAAAAGAGCATTTTCAAAAGCTTTTTTTTTTTCAACTTAAACATTATCTTCCCAAACTTTTTCTTTTTTCATATTTCACAAGTGCATCTAAAAAAATACAGATCTTATGCCTCAGAGGGAGACCATAGAAATGATAGTGTATTTAAAAATGATTATTCAAAGTGGGCAGCACGGTGGCACGGTGGTTAGCACTGAAGAGATCTGGAAAACAGCCTCCAGCTACCTCTGCTAGTCTGTTCTGTGACTAGCATCAATAAGAAAATGTTGCACTGAGATGCAAAGAGGGCATATGAAAATAAACTGTTAAATTTGTATATGTATATATATACATATCGCAGCAGATGGCCCCGCCCCTCCCTGAGCCTGGTTCTGCTGGAGGTTTCTTCCTGTTAAAAGGGAGTTTTTCCTTCCCACTGTCGCCAAAGTGCTTGCTCATATGATTGTTGGGTTTTTCTCTGTATGTATTATTTTAGGGTCTGCCTTACAATATAAAGCACCTTGAGGCGACTGCTGTTGTGATTTGCCGCTGTATAAATAAAATTGAATTAAATTGAATATATATAACATAACATATTGACAGGCTGATGAAACACATTTACACTCATTCCATGTTTTATAGTCCACTGACAGTCACAGCTGTTTCACTGTGAGTCCTCATAGTGTACCTTTACATTGCAATCAACCCTGTACAAGATTAGCTGACTGTTCAGCATGCAGTGATTTGCCATGCAGAAAATAAAACGAATATAATAATGATTTTGCTTCTGTGCCATGCAAATGTAATTAATGGTCTCAGGCTCACCACACCTGTGATAAAAGTTAGGCTCAACCACTGCTTATAGACCCAATCTGTATCTGGAAGTTCACAGGAGACTGAAATACCAATAAACGCACAAGTACATGCACCCTCCATGTTAGCAGCCAATCTCCAGCTGTATTTCTTTTATTAATCAGATATTTTTCCATAAATTCTGCTCTGCTTGTACACAACATTACCTGTCAGGAGGCTGAGAGCTGTACACTTCACAGCTGCACCAGCTTATTTCACATTTATAGAACAGCCTCAGTCGTGAACACTGGCCGGAAGTTATTAAACATTACAAGAGTCTCAGTCAGTGTGGTGGAAACCCACATCACACAGCCATGGCAAAATCGTCGTCTGTAGTCCTGCAATATGAACTAATGATTTCAGCTTAGACAATAACAGTACCCGGAGTCTCTACACGCAAGGATATATTAAAAAGTGCAGAAAAGTCAGTGTAAGGAAGTAAAATTAAAGGGCAAGCTTAAAATAATTCAAATGCACTGTTTAATTTAGAGAAACATTTAGACTGATGATCCGAAACATTCCCCCGAGGTACCATGCACATTTAGTTTTTCTCAGACACAAAACTCTCATAAAAATAACGATTGTTTTCATGTGTTAATTATTCCTTGGCAGAATTACTCATTAGCCTTCTCCCTTGTTATCTGCTAGTTGACATTTGCAGCGTTTTTGGAACTTGACACTCACAAGAGGGTAAAAATAGGTGGAAGGCAAAAGATAGAAGAGAGAGTGGATATGACAGTGAGTGACTGTGAGGCTCTTTTCATGGAAAACAGGGTGGACAAACGGACATCCTTAAAGGCTGTATTTATGAGGAAAGCCTCACCTTTAGTCTCTGGAAACATAACACACAACTGTAAGAAATTCAAATGTTTGGACTGTTTGTGTTTCTGTTATGTTCTGCTCCAAATTCACCATTTGGGAAACATCAAAAAACTGAAACGGTCACTTAAACTTTAACACATTCTGGAGCAGTTTCCCGATGAAGGCTTGTTTGTGTCTGCTGGTGTTTCTGCCCACAAACAGAGGTGATAGACTCCCAGTTTGTTTTGTCCTGTACCTGCCAGTAAGTTGCCTGTTCCTGCTGTTAACAACAAATTTATTGGCTCGGGCCATTTGCAACAACGGAAACTGCTTTACATGGCGAGGAGTAACTCTGGAACTAAACAATGGTTACTCTTGTGAAATATGGCAACAGGGTCTCACCTTTGGCTCCTTGTGCCTTCTCCCCCGGCTTATTTACGTAAGCACGTTGTGTCCTGTACCCCATCAGGAAGAGGTGTTGCAGGAAACCCAAAACTGAGGTAGGAATTAGCGCAAACTCACAACATTAGACCCCAAAAGACAGCTTATCTGATCCCAGATGGAGGTGGAAAAAAAGGGTAAACATGAGCGTGACCTGTGCACCAGAACTCACTGGGTGTAATGTTTTCACATTCATGGGGAGTTATTTATGTTGACTTATAGTCCAACCTGTTCATTGTATTTGATTCCAGCAATACTGATTATCATTAAGATGTTTTTTTGGTGCACAATAAACTTTGAAAAGCAGAAGCTAAAAATGTGATAACCCAAAGAAGAATGAAACAAGAACATTTCAGAAACATTTAAAGAAGAAATTAATGTTACCAAGATTTCTGCATGCACAATGTTTATTTTCACTAAATTAAATGACGGCCTTTTTAAAAAAAAACAATGTTTCCAAAAGACAGTTTAAAAAGTCTGAACTTTTTTTCAAGCACATTTTAAATGTTAATTTGATTGGTGAGGCTACACATGTCAGATTTAATTAAATCATTAAAATGATTGAAATATGAAAAGCTTTTCAGCTCCAGTGACAAAACAATAAAAATGCTATAAAATAGACGTGGACTTTAACTAAAAACAAACAAAATTAAATTGGAGAAAAAAAAGAAAAGAATACCCCTGAAGATCCTGCAAAAGCCTTTGATTGAAGTCCATGCACTTCCATGTCAGTATTGAAACCTTGGATACAATCACAGTAATGGAGGACACACACCCGTGGGAGAGATTCATAGATTTGGCCTGAACTATGAAATTAAACCTGTGCTTGGCTGCAGACACAGTTTTTATGCAAGTGAGAGACATCTGAAGAGAGTTCTTAGTGCAATGTTAGTTGAATCCACTAACAACCAACTGCAGTACTCTGGACAGCTTCACAGGTACCAATGAAAGTTTGGTAAATGCAGGGAAAAGTCTTTCTCTGCAGGATCTCACAAAACATCTTCATTTTTTTCCCTCCAATGTCCCTTGCAGAGCATTGAAAAGACAATGAAGTATGCTGAAAATAAAGCAGGTTACATTTGAACAGCTCATTTCATAAATGCAGTCATGGTCAAAAGAAGCAGCACGGTGGTGCGGTGATTAGCACTGTTGACTCACAGCAAGAAGGTCCTGAGTTCCACCCTTTCTGGGTGGAGTTTGCATGTCCTCCCTGAGTCTGCGTGGGTTCTCTCCGGATACTCCGGCCTTCTCCCACATTCCAAAGACATGCGGTTAGGTCAGTTAGTAAGTCTAAATTGTGGATGTAAATGCAAATGGTTGACTGTCTCCACTGGCGACGTGTCCAGGGCGTACCCTGTCTCCTGGCTCCACCCCAGAAGCTCTGCCCATTCTCAGGGCTTAAAATTAGGAGACTGCAACAAAGCAAAAACTGAGTGAAAATGCAAAAGCAATGTGTGAGAAACTTAAGAGAATAGGATCTACTGCTTATTGATTAACAGATTATGAGCATGTGTGAGCACCTCTATAAAAACAGATGTTTTGGCAGTTTGTTGGTCTGGAATATTAAGGTGTGTGTTAACACAGTGTCAAGGATGAAAGACATCAGCACTGATCTTACAATTGTAACTTAAATCTGAACAACCCAGAAGATTTCAGGAACAGTGTCCTTTGGGCAGACTACACCAAAGTAGAGATGTGTGGCCATAGTGCACAGAGCCACGCTTACTAAAAACCAAACACAGCATATCAGCACAAACACCTTGATGGCTATAAAGCATGGTGGTGAAGGGATGATGATTTGGGCTTGTTTTGCAGCTATAGGAGCTTTCACTCACTGATTCAACCATCAATTTCTCTGAATACCAAAGTATTCTAGAGTCGAATGTGGGAACGTCTTTCCAAAGACTAAAGATTCCAAGCACAGCAATAACAGAATAGCTGAAAAAGAGTCAACATGCTGCAATGGTCCAGCCAAAGTCCTTAAGAGAGTTGTACATAAACAAATGCCTGTAAAACCTCAACAAATTGAAATAATATTAAAAAAAAGAGTGAGTCTAAATTCTTCAACAATAATGTGAGACGCTGATAAAGTTATACAGTAAACAAATACTTCAAGGTATTGCATCTAATTGTGCTCATCTCAGCTTATTTAGCTTTTTTGCCTAATTTTAAGACCCGGTAAGGACTAGATCACTTTTATGTCCCTATACATAGGACCTTATATCCTGACTTCATGATGATCTGATTCTAGTAGGATGATGGGCTTGAAAGAGCAGGCAGAGATGCTTAACAATACAACCAAGCTGAGAAGGCTTGTGGTATATGACATGAGAAGAGCGAGGCAAGTCCGTGTGCATGATGTTACCTAAACTATCTTAAGGGCTTTTTGGTGGGGCTGCAGTTTTGTTTTGTTTGTTTGTTTGTTTGTTTGTTTGTTTGTTTGTTTGTTTGTTTGTTTGTTTGTTTGTTTGTTTGTTTGTTTGTTTGTTTGTTTTTTATCCAAGTATCATCATTGTTTGCCTGACTCATAATAAGGCTGCGTCCTACTCTTGATCAGTAGCAGTTTTTGGCCTGTAGAAGTTCTTCTCTGAGCATACGGGTCAACAGTAATGTGGTTACTCTGAATATGAGTAAGTATCCTTTATACTTGTCAGCTCCAGTAATACACATCCCAAACACATGTTTAAAAATTAAGCACCTTATTTTTAAAAAAATAAAATAAAATAAAAAATCCGGGTGTCTTGTGAGTGCACATGAGGCTATATCAGCCAGCGTCACCTCTTCCTGACCTCACTCAGCACCATCATTCATCAACAGAGACGTAAAACTTGAGTCTAATGATTCCACATCCTCTCCTGTCTCCTGCTGACGCTGCTTCTCCCTTCCCACTCGCACTTGTGACCTCTGACATAAGAACCATATCTTTTTCATGCTCATCAGTAAATCTGTTGTGTAACAACGTCATTGTTGCACAACAGGTCGCTGTCTGTGGATCTTGGAAAAGAAAAGAAAAAAACAGTTGAGGGGGAGCGAGACAGATGCCAGGTTAGCATAGATACCATGTGTGAACCCTGTGGACACAGTTTGATTATAACTTTGTATGTTTCTTGTGTCCAGTCAGCAGAATGATGTTAAGTTAAATATGTTCAACAGTTCTTGACTCCATACCTATAAATCTTATGTCATAACCTCAGCAATTCTAACTAATGATTATTCTAAAGCATATATTAAATATCAGTGAATCATGAAACATCATTGTCATTAAGTTTAAACTGATTTGTCCACATATTGTTATATATCTTTTAACAGCCATACACTGTTAGAAAAAACATCTTAAAAAAACAGTAATATTCCGGCAGCTGGGGCACCAAAATAATACCGTAAAATAACAGAAAATAACTTACTCATAAAAATATGGTTATTTCCAGTAATGAAAATACAATTTGTTGCCCTAATTTTACATGGGATTTTGCCTTTTTCAAGTGCTTTTAAACATTAAATTAGGAACAATTTAATGTGATTAAACAATGAAATTACCTATAAACAAGGTCAATGAATGCGGCAATATGTATAATAATGCTTAAATGCACAGAAATATACAGTTAACTTAAATAATAACAGATTGCATTCATATAGCGCTCTTTGAGACCCTCAAAGCGCTTTACAATTCCTCTTTATAATTCCCGTCTGGCCATCACCAGTAGGTGAAGTGTCTTGCCCAAGGACACAACGACCGAGAGTGTCCGAGCTGGGGCTCGAACCAGCAACCTTCGGATTACAAGGCGAACGCCCAACTCTTGAGCCACGATCACCCTAAATAATGAAAATGATAATAATTATTTGATGTAAAAAAAGTTTATGAGAATTATTTTATATATTTTTCCATAGCATTACATTTGAATTTAACAGTTCAATCTTTCAAATAACGAACAAATATTTGTGAAATCATGATGCATTTGTGAATGTATTTTAACAATCTAAGACAGATACATTTAAAAAACAAGAAAATTATGTTTTATTACATTACAGTGATTTTACGTTAATTTACATTTGAAATGTGAAATCACAGTCTATTGATGTGAATTTAATGATATTCTAGAAGAACAGTACAAAACTGTAAAATACACAGTAAAATACTTTTATATTAGGATTTTTTTTACAGTGTATCATATCATGCTATTGGCAACAACATTAGCTACACATTGTCTCCCTCTGGTGGCTATTGCAAAGCATCGCCTGACCAAACTAGAAGACTTCACAAAGCTGATGTGACTTTTTTTTTTAAATCGATGGCACATTTTGAACATGGAGACATTTCAAGTTTAAGACAGCTGGACAAACTCTGGAAACATTTCTAAAGTACCTCACACATCTTTTTATTCATGATGCTCTGTAAGAAAAACAGTTTTCATGTTGGATTATATTGGGGATCGTATGCATCACTATTGATATAGCTGTGATGGACTAATATCAAACAGTAATATCTGTCATCAGTCCAAATGAGCCTGTGAACTTAATGGTCTTTACAGAGGTCATAGCTGTGCTATTCTGTGCCATCTGCATTCCCAGGACTGGGCGATCTGGATATCATTCCATGATGAGTCAAGCACTCTATAGTGTTTATCTAAATGTATTCTTTCCTTCAATGTGAGTGAGTATATTGGGTATACCTAATGGATTTACACAATTCATCTTGAATTTTAGCCAAGCTAGTGGCAAAGCTCTGAGGATGCCAAGCTTGTTCCACCAGTCATCTGTCCACACTTGGCTTGACTCTCTTGTAATTTTGTATAAACAGTCAAAGTTCCCCCAGATTATTCATTCTAGAGACGTCTATAATCCCCTCACTTTTCCTGCAGTGTCATGAGATTTTGTGATTTTGAGTCAAACACATTTAGGCTCAGAATTTCCTGGATAATTGTAGTACTTTTGCTTCTCTGCACCACCAAACGTATTTTTAATCAATCAGTCAATATGTGATTGAAGTGCAGACTTTCAGCCTTAATTCAAAGGATGGTACAAAAACAAGTGTTAACTGTTAATTACTGACATTTTCATACATAATCCCCTATTTTGAGAGATTCAAAAGTGATGGGAGAACTGATTTACAAGCACTTTGATGGACAGGTAAGACCAGTTCCCTTGTTATTTCTTGACAATTAAAATAACTAGTCCCTAAAGCATTCATTCTAGTGACATTTATCTAAGCCTCCTAATAACATAATATCTGACGCATCGAATTTGAATTTTATAGCTTTGAACTGTAATTTTAATTATGAAGCCCAAGGAGATGCCAGTGCAAGCCCAGGAGACCACCATTAAGAAAAATACAATCTGAGAGACAGCAAAAACTTTCAGAGTGGTCAAATCAAAAATTGTGAACATTCTTAAAAAGAAAGAATGCTTTGGCCAGACCAGCAATACCAAACGGATGGAAGCCTACAAAAGGCAAATAAAGGACATGAAAACAGAATTATTTCCATGGTGAACTCCACAATATTTAACCAAGCCAAGCTGAAAACCACTGGTTACACTCAAGAACAGGAAGAGCAGATTAGAGTTCAACAGAAAACTTTGCAGAAAGCATCTGCACAGTTCTGAAAACAAATTCTTTGTACCGATGAAATCCAGATGAACTGGTAATGATAAAAAGTCATGATTGAAGCAGAGAAACAGCTCATGTTTGACCATGTTCAACCGCTCATCTGTCAGATACGGTAGAGGCAGTGTTATAGCATGTATGGCTGCCAGTGGAGTTGGGTCACTGGTGTTTATTGATGATGTTACTGTGAATAGAAGGAGTATGAACGCTGAAGTGAGACGTGCTTTCTGTGCAGATTCAATCAGCTACTGTAAAAACAGGTCAGGCACTAATTAACAGCACAAACAGATAATTACTTAAAGCACACTGCAAAAGTAATCTAAGAGTTTTTTAAGGAAACAAATGGGATATTTTTAAATGGTCAAGTCAGTCACCTGATCTCAACTCAGTAGAACAAAATAACGAAATAGGCTGCTATGTATAAATGGATATATTAGTTAATGTAAAGTTTTGTTAAACTCCTTGTATTAAAGCTGAAAGCCTGCACTTTTCATTTTTTTCTGATTTTTTGATTCACTGTTGCAGTGTACAGATGCAAAATTACAACTCATGGTGAGTACCATGAAACTTGATGAAGACATGATGACTTGTGATACTGTCTGTTAGTCCTTACTTCATGTGGTACCTATACCAGGATAGCTTCAGCCTATCCCAGCTACCATAGAGTGAGAGGCAAGACAGCGATCTAAACACAACAACTTGTAGTTTGTTTTCCCCAGAAACAAAGAAATTATAATTTAAAAACTGAATTTTAGAGTGAAATAAGTCCCATTTAACCACAAATTATTGCAGGGCTTTATTCTATGCACTTTATCAACTCTGTCTACATCACCATGGAGTTTAGAATCACCAGTTTAACCTAACATGCATGTCTTTGGATTATATAAAAGTTTGT
This sequence comes from Aulonocara stuartgranti, assembly GCF_965226115.1. NCBI lineage: Eukaryota > Metazoa > Chordata > Actinopteri > Cichliformes > Cichlidae > Aulonocara > Aulonocara stuartgranti. The sequence continues at coordinate 31,570,212 of NC_138946.1, forward strand.
TCTATTGTTCAGGTGACAAAACTGACTAAATTAAGCAGGTTTCTTAGAGGGGAAGTTGTTTATAACATTTTATGATTATGAACATGTGTAATTTAGTTTGTTCAACTTAATATAATAGAATATATAATAACTTCTTTTACTCTGACCTAATATTAAGTGACTGTCCTGACATTAAATCAAGCTAAAGTTAGTTATCATGGGTAAAGTATAAAAAAAAAATGAATATTTTAATTAAAGTGCTACATTAATAATAAGATGTGAAAATGGTGTTTGTTAGGACACTATCCTGCTATCTGTTTTTATGTTTTATTATCTTTTTATGGCACTAACACAGCGTGCAGTGACAGTTAACATTAAAAAAAATATATATATATATATATATATATATATATATATATATATATATATATATATATATATATACACATACATACATTATGTGTATATATATATATAAAAAAAAAAACACCCAGCACGCCCCTGCGGGCGGTTTATCCTTCAAGCTCGGGTCCTCTACCAGAGGCCTGGGAGCTTGAGGGTCCTGCGCAGAATCTTAGCTGTTCCCAGGACTGCGCTCTTCTGGACAGAGATCTCCGATGTTATTCCCGGGATCTGCTGGAGCCACTCGCCTAGCTTGGGAGTCACCGCACCTAGTGCTCCGATTACCACGGGGACCACCGTTACCTTCACCCTCCACATCCTCTCGAGCTCTTCTCTGAGCCCTTGGTATTTCTCCAGCTTCTCGTGTTCCTTCTTCCTGATATTGCTGTCATTCGGAACCGCTACATCGATCACTACGGCCGTCTTCTTCTGTTTGTCTACCACCACTATGTCCGGTTGGTTAGCCACCACCATTTTGTCCGTCTGTATCTGGAAGTCCCACAGGATCTTAGCTCGGTCATTCTCCACCACCCTTGGGGGCATCTCCCATTTTGACCTCGGGACTTCTAGGTTATACTCGGCACAGATGTTCCTGTACACTATGCCGGCCACTTGGTTATGGCGTTCCATGTATGCCTTGCCTGCTAGCATCTTGCACCCTGCTGTTATGTGCTGGATTGTCTCTGGGGCATCTTTACACAGCCTGCACCTGGGGTCTTGCCTGGTGTGATAGACCCCAGCCTCTATGGATCTTGTGCTCAGAGCTTGTTCTTGTGCTGCCATGATTAGTGCCTCTGTGCTGTCTTTCAGTCCAGCTTTGTCCAGCCACTGGTAGGATTTCTGGATATCAGCCACCTCCTCTATCTGCCGGTGGTACATACCGTGCAGGGGCCTGTCCTTCCATGATGGTTCCTCGTCTCCCTCCTCTTTCTTGGGTTTCTGCTGCCTGAGGTATTCACTGAGCACTCGGTCAGTTGGGGCCATCTTCCCAATGTATTCTTGGATGTTCCTTGTCTCATCCTGGACTGTGGTGCTGACACTCACCAGTCCCCGGCCCCCTTCCTTCCGCTTAGCGTACAGCCTCAGGGTGCTGGACTTGGGGTGAAACCCTCCATGCATGGTAAGGAGCTTTCTTGTCTTTATGTCAGTGGCTTCTATCTCCTCCTTTGGCCAGCCTATTACCCCAGCAGGGTACCTGATCACGGGCAGGGCGTATGTGTTGATGGCCCGGATCTTGTTCTTACCATTCAGCTGACTCCTCAGGACTTGCCTGACCCTCTGCAGGTACTTGGTGGTTGCAGCCTTTCTAGCGGCCTCTTCATGGTTCCCATTTGCCTGCGGGATCCCCAGGTACTTGTAACTGTCCTCTATGTCTGCAATGTTGCCTTCTGGTAGTTCAATCCCCTCAGTTCTGACTACCTTCCCTCTCTTTGTTACCATCCGACTACACTTCTCCAGTCCGAACGACATTCCAATGTCATTGCTGTATAGCCTGGTAGTGTGGATCAGTGAATCGATGTCTCGTTCACTCTTGGCATACAGCTTGATGTCATCCATGTACAGGAGGTGGCTGACAACTGCTCCGTTCCGTAGTCGGTATCCGTAGCCAGTCTTGTTAATGATCTCACTGAGGGGGTTCAGGCCTATGCAGAACAGCAGTGGGGACAGAGCATCTCCTTGGTAGATCCCGCACTTGATGGTAACTTGTGCTATGGGCTTGGAGTTGGCCTCTAGTGTTGTACGCCACATCCCCATTGAGTTCCTGATGAAGGCTCTTAGGGTCCCATTGATCTTGTACAATTCTAGGCATTCCAGTATCCAGCTGTGGGGCATTGAGTCATAGGCCTTCTTGTAATCAATCCAGGCAGTGCACAGGTTGGTCAGTCTGGTCTTGCAGTCTCGGCTGATTGTTCTGTCTACCAGTAGCTGGTGTTTTGCGCCTCTGGTATTCTTGCCAATTCCTTTCTGTGTCCCGCTCATGTATTGACCCATACATAGCGTAGTGGTTAAACTACACGCCTTTGGAACAGAGGATCGCAAGTTCGATTCCTGCCTGGGGCGTCTGTATCCAGTAAGGGTCCTAAGGCTAGACCCCCTATGCTAAGCAAGCCTACCGCAGACATGAGCGAGACAGATAAATATGAAGGCATGCCGGCTCGGACGTCGCCCGGATCAACAAGGTCCGCGTCAGGTGTTGAGGAACCAGGGCACCCTGACGAAAAGTGGGCTACTGGAACAAGAAGGCATCGGTGGGCAAGGGATATATATATATATATATACATACATATATATAGGTGTATGTATATATATATATATATACATACATACATATATATATATATATATATATATATATATATATATATATATACATACATATATATACCTATACCTACAGGGTGGGCCATTTATATGGATACAGCGTAATAACATGGGAATGGTTGGTGATATTAAAGTCCTGTTTGTGGCACATTAGTATATGTGAGGGGGCAAACTCCTTAAGATGGGTGGTGACCATGGAATTTGCAGAATGGGCAAAACGAAAAAATTGGAACAGGACCCTCAGTTCACGCAGAAGATTTTGTTCAGTGATGAGGCAAACTTTTATGTGAATGGTGAAGTTAACAAACAAAACCACCGCTCTTGGTCTGACACTAACCCACATTGGACGGATCCCTCCAAGACAGTTGGAACAGCAAAAGTGATGGTTTGGTGTGGCATATGGGGTAGAACGATAGTGGGTCCATTCTTCATCAATGGAAACCTCAAGGCCACTGGATATTTGAAACTGCTACATGATGATGTGTTTCCCTCTTTTTGCACTAAAGCTGGCACGTTCCCTGAGTTTTTCCAGCAAGATGGTGCACCACCACATTATGGGTGCCAGGTCTGAGCATTCCTAGATGAACAGTTTCCTGGAAAGTGGATTGGTCGTCGTGGGCCAGTTGAATGGCCCCCAAGGTCTCCCGATCTGACCCCCATAGACTTTTATCTTTGGGGTCATCTGAAGGCAGTTGTCTATGGTGTGAAGATGCGAGATGTGCAGCACCTGAAACTACGGATACTGGATGCCTGTGCTGGCATTTCTCCTGCGGTGTTGCTATGAGTGTGTGAAGAGTGGGAGAAGAGGGTTGCATTGACAATCCAACACAATGGGCAGCACATTGAACACATTTTATAAGTGTTCAGAAACTTGTAAATAACTCATGAAAGAATAAAGTTACGTTGAAACCAAGCACACCATTGTTTTTCTTGTGACATTACCAATAAGTTTGATGTGTTACATGGCCCTCTTCCTATTGAAAAAACAAAAGTTGTATCCAAGATGGCCGACTTCTAAATGGTCACCATGGTCACCACCCATCTTGAGGAGTTTGCCCCTCACATATACTAATGTGCCACAGACAGGACTTTAATATCACCAACCATTCCCATGTTATTACGGTGTATCCATATAAATGGCCCACCCTGTAGATTGTTTCAAGCAAAACATGCAGCGCAGCACAGACTGGATTTATTTTGTGTGCAGGTTCCCAAAAAGACACAGATTGAAAGAGCCACTGAGGAAAGGAGACTGAATGATTTGTCTGGAGCTCTCGTTTAAGCTAAACTTTGACAGGACTGGACCATAAAGCCATTTAAATGATGGATTAATACTGCCTGTTGCTCAGTTATAAATTGGGAAGAACTGTAATGTTAATTTTAAACATTACACTAAAGAACCATTATGATTACTATCAACATAATATAAGCATTTTTTAATATTTAAAAAGAAAAACAATGCTTGAAATTTGTTTGAAAATTCAGTGAGTGAGTTATAATAATTTTAATTACACATTTCTGCCTCTCTAGATTAGCATGCATTACAAGGCTCTGTAACAACATGGTGGCTGCGTTGACATAATTCCAGTGACCAGTGTAGCATCTACATGTGTACATGGGCCAGTGTTAGTATGCTAACATACTAATCTTAGATGGCACAACACACAAACATTAGACATTAGACTGATCAGCATTTCAGCATTTTCACTGTTAGCATGCTGACATTAGCACTGAGTTCCAAGCAGTCTTGTGTCCAATTACAGTCTCATACAGGTCCTAGCACAGCGGTTAGGTGTTCACATTCTTAAATCAGTGTAGTCCACAGTAACATTTACCTTTTAATTTAACAATGAGCTCCTATCGCTGTGAATCAAGTTCAAAGAAAGTAGAGGGAAACTGATGCCAGAAGTGGCAGATTCACAGACAAAATTTTCAAAGCTCATTTAAGTGCTTCAGTCTGATATTTTATAACGATATGACTGCACAGATAGAAAAAACTGATTATCTAGTACATTTTTCTCCTTTGCATCGCTCCATCTTAAATGAATTTACACCTGGAGAAACCAGCAGCACTTGTTCAACACTGACATTTTTCCCTAAAGTTTAAACCTAATGCAATGCTGCATGAAGACCCAAAGATTGATTCATTACTGGCTTTCAGTCTACTTTTCAGAATGTTAATGATATCGTGTACAGCAGAGGATGAAATCCCTAAATTCTTAGCAATTGTCAGACTATTGAGCTATTTACTTATGAACCAGCAAGGACTGCTGGTGATGCTGGAATCTGGTTTTGTTGTAGCAACTTCACATATTATCACTGAGAAAATATATACTTTGTACTCATTTACATTTTACAAACCTGAGTGCTGTGATGGAAGTATGAACTGGAGGACAGTTCTCCTAGAAGACAGCAGACAGGAGGGCTATGAAAACATGATGGATGACAGATTACTGTCTCTGTTGGAAGTCTGGGGAGAGTGTGTAAGAAGTCATCTTGTGAAAGTAGCCTACTATTAGGAAGATCGCAGTGTAGTTGTAGGAGGGTCAGTGGAAACGACATAAATTGGTTTCTCAGGAATGGCTATATGCTTAACAAAAATAGGGCAAGCACAATTTAATTAAAGTCTGGATGGCACCTTTAACAGGGGCCTTCATTCTTAGAAACATAAGATAAGCCATCAGGCATGAGCCACACAAAAAACAACTTGACAGATGTGTAATAAAGCATCTGAGGTGGAGGAAATAGAGGGAAAAGCCTTGTGTTTCAGAAAACCTGATTTTGCCTCACACTTAAATAAAGCTGGAATTTGAGTAACGACAAGGAGATCGTTTGAATGACAACGGATGCAAAAGTTATTTATTATAGAGTTCTTTGGTGAGTACAGAAAAGGCATCTCTACCTAAGCAAATAACAGAATGCCATTAAAGCACAGCAAAAGAGACAATCAGGCTAACTAGCCATAGCTTCTTAATTCCTAGTTTTAGGGAGCTGTAGACATGCACATGTGCATCTTTTACTAAGTGCAAGACAAGACAGACAGATAGATAAGGCATCAGTCACAGTACCTCTGCACAGGTCGTAGTGTCATGACTGTGTGTTGGTGTGTTCCACCACAAACCCAGTGTGGACCATAGAATAGACATTAAACATTGCTGCTTTGTGAACTTCTTTTTTTAAAGCCTTGAGTGGAGCATCGTCGTTATATTCCATATGTTTTGAAACAGTGTGTCGTGAGCAAGTGTTAAACTGAGGCACTCTGTTCACACAGCAGGCAAAATGTATTCTTCTTTATCATCCTTCTGGAAATTAATGGAGGCAATAATTTACAAAATAAACATCATACTGTATTCAGTAAGAACTGAAACCAGCAACTGAGACCAAAAAACTAGTCAGAAAAGCTTTGACTGAGGTGATAGATGAAGGGAGCTGAGGGCCATTTAATCACAGACTTCTATATAGTCAGACATGTTCTGCAACCATAAATGTCACCTCCTGCTGGCCATCAGACAGAATGCAAAGCATGTATATGTGTGTGTGTGTGTGCAGACACTCACATATACACACGTGCTCATATGAAGCCAGTAGCCTAGAGGGAACCAGGAAGCACCTCACTGACAATGTGAAGAATAAAGTATCATTATTCCAGAGTTGATGAGTGGATATGAAGTAGCTTGGCACTTTTATTTCTGGATCCCTAAAATGTTTAGAATGTGTAATTTTAGGAGTGTTGTGTAGAGGTTTATTGGGGGGGGGACAACATTTGCCTGGTTACAATTTCAAAACAGTTTTCCACCCATTATGTTAAGTTTCAGGGGATTTCATTACATTATACACAAAGGGATTCACGTTTTAACTCTGTGATGCCTCTGCCTTTTAAGGCATTCGCTCTAACAGAGAGAAGAGCCTCAGCTCCCACAGCAAACACTATCTCTCTCCCTGTGCAGGCCCCAGCCAGACACCAGGTCTTATAAAGGCAGAGAACCGCTTTATGAATCACTGTTTTGGATGGAGAAGCCTTGCACTTCGGCCATCTTTGGATAGTTTATGCTCATTTACGCACAAAACTACGCTGGTATAACCGGTAGTGGGTTGTGTTGTGCTGGACCTGTCAGCATCTTTGATGTGGCGCATCTAAGTCGCATCAAACGCAATACGGTTAGACAGCTCAGGCAGGAAGTTAGGAAATTGAGTTTCCAAAATAAAATGGTGAAGTTGGTCGATGTGTGGAGCGCTTCGGTCTGACCCCCAGTTAGCACAACGAGAGGGTGATACTTCTACGGCCTGCTTTATTATTGGTTAATTTGTAGCTACATTAATGCTCTTTATGGAGACCGATTAAGATACACACGTGAAAATAAAAAAGGTTTAAAATGAATTAACCACTCATTGAAACTCTGAGTAAAAACAACATCCAGGTGCCAGAAGAAAGCAAAAAGAAAAATGTAAATATGTAACAACATGTTTTAGGGAATCATCGGCCTCCGCCTGACCCAAGCAACCTCTTTTATCGTCATCATTGTTATTTTAATCTCACCATCATTAACATTAGGAGGAGATAATTGTTTGGAAACGATACACAATACGAGAGCATTACTGCATTATAGCATATGTTCCTTATGTTGATGCTGTTTTGTGTGTTCCTTTACATAAAGACACAACACAAAGGTATTTAATGGAGCGTAACAACTGACCACAATATAGGTTTAGTGTGCATTCAGATTAAAGCCCCCGGAGGGAGGGGCCCTGGTTCTTACCCTCATACACAAAGGCTGAAAGTGATCACCTGATAGATCAGATAATAGATATTTGAGTCGTTTTGTCTCGAACATCAAACATAACTTTCATATTGTCAGTCCCCCAAACCGACCGGAAGTCTCGTCCCTGTGTCTTCTTCCTGACTTTACGGTGGTGCGCATCTCACCGACCTGGAATACCGATTTCCGAACATTTCGGCCTTTTCCCTCCGCTGCACCGTAAAGCCGCGTTTTCGTGCTGCGGCTTGCATTGGCGTTGTGGGGTTAAGGACGGGCTCTGTCGGTCGGTATTATGACAGAGGGAGATGACACACATCCAGAGGGAGCTGTGTTTGTTTTGTATGGCGAAATGAGGATGAGGCAGGGGGTGGAGAGTCGCCACAGAGACGCTGGGTTCCGTCCAAACATCACCGCATTTTAGCACTTCTTCAGTGCTCGGGATTTGCGTTACACGGCATCTGCTGCACCGCTCATTTTTTCCCTTTCTTGACAGTGCATGGTGGAACATGCAGCTTGTTTGAGGACACCCCCCTTCCACATACCCATTGCTGCCATGATAGGCAGAGGTCTCCTCTCGACCGTGGCTCGGCCGGTTGGAGAAGAGGCAGATTGATTTGGGACGGTGGGTCATATCTGCGGATGTTATTCCGTCTGTGGAGCCTGTAAATCTCATCCGCGCGCGCACACCGTGATTCTTACTCAGGGAAAAAAAGGAGAAAGAAAACAACATGTCTTCTCGATCTGCATTACCGTCTGGAAACGACAGGAGTAGTGGAGACCATGTAAGTGCAATTCCAGTCTGCAGCCTGTGTTTGTGTGCCTGCAGACGATAGATCGTGCATCCCTTAAAAAAAGAAGAAAAAAAGATATCTGCATATGTGTGGCTTTGGGCAGTTTGTGGTTTTATTCATTGTGCGGGTGGTTGAGGGGAGGGGGGTCGTAGATGGTGATGTTTTTCCCGTTTGAGGCTCTGCTGTCCTGATATTGGACGGATATTTAAACAGAGCAGGCTCTTTGAAAAAAAAAAGGCTAACCTTGGGTGTCTGTGCAGGGAAAGAGCTGATGGCAGGCAAACAGCCCGGAATGAGTCCATCCGCATACGATAACGCTCAGCGGATATGCGCAGAAAGCCTGAAGACCAGCCGTCACCTCTTATTATAAGGCTTGGAGAGATAGTGATGTCACATTATACTCCTTGCTGCTGCTGCTGCTGCTGCTGCTGCTGTTGTGTGTGTGTGTGTGTGTGTGTGTGTGTTCCCTAGAAATTGGATGGGTGGGACGAGAGCAGCACAAGAGGCCAAAATAAACGTAGAGAGAATATCTGGACTGTTCGGCTGAAGCCAGGGGATTACTGCGTAAAATGATGTGCAGTCCATTGCTGCGCAGCCTACAAAGCGATCAACCCCAGAGCCAGTGGGTGTCAGACAGCGCCATACATTGTATGCTGTGGAAAACAGAAACGGCCTGCAGAAAAGAAGCAAGCTGACACCGAACAGGTTCTGCATATGTGGAATCCATCCATCTAATATCTAAATGGGCGCATGACTGATTTATGTTGCATTATGTCATTTCATTGCCCTCAACACTTTTGCACCCCCTCCCCCCACCCCAACCCCATCTGTTTGTTAGCAGAGCTTTCAGCACAGAAGGATGGGTAAGCCAATAGATGTGTGGATGTGTGTGTGTGGAAGTGAATGTGCAGGAGTGTGTGACTTTACGAGGTGTATGATTGATTGTGAATGGAGATTCATCTATTAGAAGTGATCTGGAGCTGTTACTGTTGCATCTCGATTATACGATGATGACAGATGAGTGGATGGAGCGGATGAAGCGGTGTCTTGCCATATTGGCAGTCACAGGTGAGGCTTGGCTTGATGTGCAACGAACAGCGCAGGGGGATTAATGCACTCGCTTGCTCGCCACGCATGCATGTTTGTGCTGCCCGTGGTATTGGTTGGAGATGTTTGATTGTGGAGTTTGGATCCCGACTGGCACCAAGGTGGGGCATAGGAACATGACTGGAAGCAAGAGAAGGAATAACGGAAGGTGGGGGTTAAGGCTGTGAGTGGTTGTGTTTGCGTGTGAAACTAAGAGCAAGATGACATGCTGGGGGGGAATGGAAGTGTGATGCCTCAGGGCCCAGGGCTGGCCAGGGACCACTGTGTCGGCATCTGCTCCCTATTTTTTTGTTTTTGTGTTGTTGTTTTTTTACTTCTTCCTCTTACAAACAGTGAAAGGTGATACCTCTTTATTGCCCCACTCACTACCACCTGTTCTTATGTTTCCCTCTTTAATATCTTCCCTTTGTTTGTCACATGACAAGTAGCTGTTTCATACTGTGCTGCATCAGGCTTTGCTTGTGTGATTGCATGTTGTCGTTTTCCGCTTGAAAATTATCTGTGACTCAAGCTTGAGACTATCAGAACTGCACAGCAATGCTCTAAAGTGTTGGGGTCCAGGATCAACTGTTTACAGGGTTGTGAAAGCTTCAGGGCCACCACATATTCTAGCAACAGCGTTACCTGTATCCCCTGTCAAAATGGATGAAGACATCTCTCAGCAGTGAAGTAGCAGACCTCTGAAGAAGATGATGCTGAGCCCAAAATGGAAACAGTATGTTGTGTTGGAATACAGCTGTTAGCCCAGGAACGAGGGACATGTAGTCACATGCAGATCAGCTCCAGGTTGTTGCTCTTTGTCATTACGGGTCAAACATCTGTTGGAATGATTATGGGATATGGCACCAACTTGTCATTATGAGCTTAGCAGTATTTGATATACAAAGCTGGGTTGGTTATTGTAAGTGTTGTCACCAATGTGTTTTTTGTCACTTACACAGTATGTGTTACACTGTGCAGCGATCAATGTGACAAACACTTTAGCTACTAAAAGAGAGAGGTGTCTTATTGTTTGGAGACAGAGTTTATGAGTAGCTTGAAGAGGCTGCAGGCACTAACTAATGCATGCTATTTTACTTCTGGAGGCCCATCAGTCGTTTGAGGTTGTAGATCATCCTTTAAGTCCTTTTCCAGCCTGCTGCTGCTGCTCTGTGTGATATTGCTGTTGGCACAGTGACCTAACCTCTTCCCCTTCATTTTCCTCCAGCATGTGTCACTGGGGGCCAGCCGCTCAGATAAGGCCACCAGCCAGTCCAGCCGCTCTCTGGGTGCCCGGTGCAGGAACTCGATTGCCTCTTGCTCTGACGAACAGCCGCACATAGGCAACTACCGCCTGCTCAAGACCATCGGCAAAGGAAACTTTGCCAAGGTCAAGCTGGCCCGCCACATTTTGACGGGCAGGGAGGTGAGTTACAAGAGAAACAGACATCAAAGGTGGGAGTGAGTGATGGATATAACTGTAAAAAATGAAAGCTAACACTTGGCCGATGTGCTGGTGTCCTTAATATTATCTTAAGAATCCAGTAGTATGTCTTCATGAGAGCCCTCCTTTTAATTATATTTTCTAAAAAGTAAATTTTCCTTGCCTCCTAATTAGTCCTTCTCTAAAATGTATTTGTGTACTTTTCTTTGAGCCAGCTATTTTAACACAAATAGATTGACTTATCTTCTGTATCTTTAATGCTGAGCTTCAAGCTCCATATTTTATTCTTGGACTCAAGTAGAATTTCTTTGGATGACTCAAAGTTCAAAATAGTCCATATATACTGCATGTGCCTCAGCGAAGTCCTTCAGTTTAAGCCACCTTTCTTCTCATCGGCTGCCACTCACAAACAGAGAGGAGGGGCTAATGTGCTCACAAGGCGTTAGTTGTGGATACAGTGGACTCATTATATTAAACTATAGCCATGTTTAACATGAGCATGCACCACTGCAATACTACATGTATGACAGGAAATAAGGAAACACATACGAGGTCCTTTTAAGGGAAACTGGGAAACTATGAAGTGAAATTATTTCAAACTGTGGGTAAAAACAACCTAATCTAAACACACGACTAAATAATTGCATTACGTCTAATAAGATAAGAGTTAACAAGTTTTTCAATTCAGTTCCATTTTATTTATACAGCAACAACAGTCACCTCAAGGCGCTTTATATTGTAAGGTAGACCCTAAAATAATACATACAGAGAAAAACCCAACAATCATATGACCTCCTATGAGCAAGCACTTTGGCGACAGTGGGAAGGAAAAACTCCCTTTTAACAGGAAGAAACCTCCGGCAGAACCATGCTCAGGGAGGGGCGGGGCCATCTGCTGCGACCGGTTGGGGTGAGAGAAGGAAGACAGGATAAAGACATGCTGTGGAAGAGAGACAGAGAATAATAACTTTTAATACATGTTTTTATAATTTGTAGTACATGTTTTCTTTATGACACTTTATGATTAATTATGTATTTAACAAAGCTCGGAAAGAACTTTCATCATCTACTTAGCAGCACCAGTTCTAGTCAGTAGGGATTAAATCCGCTCAAATTCGCGTGACAACAGCTTGTGGAAGTAAATGTTCCGAGTGGCCTCAGTCCATGTTTACTTGCTGTAGAAGACGATTTAAATATGCCTCTCAAAATGAGATTTTTCTGCATTTCTTGAGTGCTGAGAAAAGAATTCTTAGATATGAGTCAGTTATATCAGTAGGAAAGGCTTCACAGCATCATATAAGAGTGGTGCTATCTTTTTTTCACTCATCAAAAATTCCTTGATGTCTCTTCCAGGTTGCAATAAAAATCATTGACAAAACTCAGTTGAACCCAACCAGCCTACAAAAGGTGAGTTTTTCCTTTTGATACTAATGAGACGAGGGAATATATGTGTTATGTGCTCAGGTACAAAATAGAAACGCACACTGGTTTGATGTTATTTGTCTTCATAAGCAGAAACAAAGCATTCAAGTGAGGTGGATTCTGTTGGGGGTTTAGAGGCTGGTCAGGTTTGTCCTCAGCTGCTTCCACCCTCTCACAAGGGACAGGAATGAGACAGCATCTGATAGAGAGAGGGCTCATGGGATGTGATGCTGTTTGACAGGTGCTAGGGACTGGATGGGAGTGAGAGGAGACCTCTGTTCCAGAGATCAACTCTTGTCTCTCTCCGGGCTAATCACCGGCCTGAGAGGGACTGAGTTATTTCATAAACCATACCTTCTTAGATTGCCATGAAAAGCTTGTTTCTATGCATAACAAAGAAAACAGAAGATTTTGTAGCAGTTCAGAGGTGGACTGGAACAAAATCAGCTGTCCTTGGTGTCTGTCGGGTGCATGGCACAGTCTGGTTTCTTGTTCCTGCTGGGCAGAATGTTGAGATGTGAGTCTGAACTGTAGATACTTGTATGGCTTGTTATACATGGATGTCTGGTATAGATGGAGCAGGAGCTGGGTTTATAGACACTTGGAGCTGGAGACATGGATTGAAGATTTCATTATTTTATTAATTAAAAGCTGTTGTGTCTCAAAATGTGCGCCTCATGTAGCTGTGTGATGTAGAAAAATAAAATGTCTATAGAAGCTCAGAAAATGCATGTGACATGTGCTGCATCCTATAATATCCACATAATGCCAAAGTCTCAACATCACAACATGCACAAGCTCCTCTGCCTGTGCACAAGACGTGAACAGACCAGGGAAAATCAAATCAGGGGCGAAATAATCCAGTTTTATTTGTGTGTAGTATGTGTGTGATTTCATTTGACTGAAGACATCTGCATGTCTGGCTTGATGCAGTCAACAAGACACTACTTCTATAGGATAGGACCCCTTGTTTACATTAATGTGGAGGGTAACACCATTGCAAAAATGTCCTGGAAGATTTTGATCACTGACTTCCTGCAATCCTCATTCTTAAAATCATATTTCTGGTGCTTATTTCATGGCATCCGGTTCAGGAGCTGTAATCCTAACTTCCATGTCATGCCATCTTCCTGGGTGCACCTTTTTTTGGATTGGATTGTGGGAGATGAGAAAGGTGAAGGAATTTTCACCAATTAGGGAGAAAACTCAACACCTGGCCACTGGTTATAGTTTTTCACATACCTGTGGGCTAGTGAAAGTCCTTAGATTTAAACACACAAAAGAGGCCATATTAACACAATGTGGATGGTTTTGTAGAGATTAGTTGAAAGATAACAAAGTCCGAACTTAAGCATGTTAATTCAGGCAGAATACAAAAGCTAACAGTGACATCCCACATCATTGACACCTTTGTATGTATGTAACTGGTCAATCTCGTTTAGATATTCGAGCTGCTTCAACCTGTCCGCACTTGCTACAGGTGCGTGCCACTTTGCAGCTCACCACCATTCCAGTTCCTCTTGTTCTGGCTATTTCTGACTTCATCAGTGCCATCCATCGTCTACTTTACAATGCTATGGGGTCTTATTGCTCTCCCTGCCTTCCATACATGTGCATAGAATTGGTGGAGAGGCCACAGAACAGAGCCTTGCCGCCAAATATAAATTGCTGCAGATGGAAGTAATTGTCTTCTCTTTATACGACAGTCCTGTCTGAAATGAAGTGTGTGTTAAAGACACATCACATCCAAGCAGAAATTTCTATTTCAGCGCGTTTCTGCTCTGTCCTAGCTACGGCCAGGAAGCTTATAACCACTGTTCACATGCATCCTGACATAGACCTGCTGTTTCTTTGCAGTGTTGGGGGTTTGTTTATTGTTTTGATGGATCTGACTCTTCTCAGCCTCGTTGTGATGAGCAAGGAATTAATGGGATGGCCTGGATGATAAGACACTTAAGCGCTACGCATCCCAAGATTCCCTCTAGCACAGCTGGAGAAGCTGGGAAGGAGCTTGGTCTTAATACCTAGGTTGCTATGGCAACAGTGATATTGGGGCACTGCTGAAGGAATTGAATGGAGAAGGAGGAGGAGGAGGAGGGGATGGAGGGAGATGTGGGAAAGGGGAGTGAGAAAAAAAAGAATAGAATTGCTTATCGCACCATCGTTTTTTTCTTCTTCCTTTTTTTTGTAGTTGACATCATGGAAGAGAGTTGCCACCAACTGCCTTTTGTTATGACAGTGGTACTGTTACTGTATGTTCATGGAACTGGGAGAGCTGGCATCAATTTTAAAGCCCCTGACTGAAGTGTACAAATATGTGCCTCACAGTATCACAGACAGGAGGGGGGGTCAGAGTAGATGTTGGTCTGAATTTGGCTCCATTCATCACACTGCTGTGTGGGCTTTGCTTGCTCTTAAAATGAAAATCATTTTATTATCAGGATTGTTATACATTTGTCTGCTCCTCTTTGGTTTTTTGTGGTAAAATGAATTGCACATTACTGTACTATAAAGACGAATGACTATATGTGTACTCTGTTCACGTCAGAAGAGATGCATTACAAGATAAGTTATAAATTCTTTGTTATAAAAGCGTTGTGGGCATTATAGGGCACACCGTTATTTACATCACAGACTGTACATGTACTGTACAAAAGGGCTATAATTTCCAATTTTGAAAAGTGAGGCAATTTTTTTCATGCCACTGACCAGCTGGGCAGCACCTCTGTTTTATAAAGGGTTTCTGGTTGCATAGATGCTGAGTTCTCAGTAAACACATTTCTAACGCTCACACTCATTGCCTGTTGCTTTAAAGCTAACTCCTGCCTGTTTGTGATTACCTAGATAACCCATCAATGTATTCACTACCAGGTAATATGTCAGTCAACAGTTCTACAGTATCTTGCTATCTCATTTGTAGTTGCTTCACTTGCTCCCCGTTTGTTGAGAAAGGTTTGTCTCGGGCTCTCCTGACAATGATGTTACTTTAAATTTTCTGGAACCTTTAAACTGGCGAATTGTCAAGGCAAGTGCTCGCAAGCACTGGATGCTGCCCTTCGACAGACTTACTAAATCTGCATGTGAAACGAAATCGTGGTTTTAGGTAGGGGTCATTAAGATGTATGCAGCTAATATTGCACACTTTAGGGAGAGCCTCACCTTCATAACATACAGTATTAGATTTTAAAAAAAAAATTTGTTAATGTGAATCATGATGAGCTACTTTAGAGATGTCCAAGAATAAAGTGTATGGCTGGAAATGAGCATGATATGTATATGTATATACAAAGAGCAACATGCAATGGACAAATGTGAGCCCCTAACTGGAATTTATCTTTAAAAAGTTCTAAATTGTGCAATTAGAAAATGACAGATTTGTTATTTTAATTTAAAAGTGAATTAAATGAAATGGAGAAAATAGTTTACATGAAGTGTTTAACTGTGCTCAGTTTCTACTGACATTTCAACTATTTTAGTATTCAGTGTCACATGTGGGAATTAACAGCAACATGCTTCAAATGAGAAGCTCAGCCTACTTATAATTGCTTGACATTTTCATGGTTCTCTGGGATCATAAAACTTCTGGGAAACTCTAGTTTAACTGACATGGATCTCTACAAAGTGAATGCAGAAATGCCCTCTCCACCACTGTATAGAGACTGGTTCCATAGTTGAAACCAGTTATCCTGAGCACTTAATTCCACTGAGGTTTTATTTATCATGAAATGTAAATTTTGTTTCTTCTTCCAGCTTTTTCGGGAGGTACGGATAATGAAAGGCTTAAATCACCCAAACATAGGTAAGTTAATGTACACATTACCATACTTTGTCACAAGGTGTGGGCGCAGCCAGTAGTAAAAAGGTTTGAGCTCTTAAGCAGTCACTGACTGAAGTGCAGAGTGACATCTCACATGTATCAATACCTCCCATTGCACTAATGACTTTCCTCCATATTAAGAGAGCCAGACAGATACCTGTGCATTTTTTATAACATTAACAGCTTTTGTTTTGTGTTTTGATGTTGATCTGGTTCTGTTTTGGGCTACAGTGCAGCTTTTCGAGGTGATTGAGACGGATAAGACCCTTTACCTAGTCATGGAATATGCCAGTGGAGGTAGGTACATCAACCATCATGTCCAGGAAAGCTATGATGGAGCCCAAATGATGTATAGGGTTGCAGATTTGGCATCTAAGCTCCAAAATGAAAACTGTTTGTGAGAGCACTATGTGGCTGATTTTACAGATGCGGTCTTTCTTTAGGATGTGCAATAAAACAAAATAAAAGTGGTACAATTTTTTAAAAACACTGATTCCTTTTTTCATCCATATCCACAGAACAGGTTAAAAAAGGGTTCAGTTTAATATTAGCTTAATAAGATTGATTTTCACTCTCATGTAAATAGAGGAAATATATATATATATATATATATATATTAGGGGTGCAACGATACACAAAATTCACGGTTCGGTTCGATACTTTGGTGTCACGGTTCGATATTTTTTCGATACAAAATAAATGTTCATGCCTTTTTAATTTGTCATTTATTAAAATTATAAATATATATTTTAACACAAAAGTACAGTTTTTAAATTTAACCCTAACCCTTGTGCGTGTTTTTTATTTTGACAGTGAATGCGCACCTGCGGACCACTTATGTGCAGCCCTGGTTATTAAGCTCGTCATATTGCAGCCACAGAAATTCTTTTGTCCATGAAACCATAAAGCTGCACTTTCTTTTTGCCTTATAGTCTGATTTGTCATAACTTCTCCGTTTTGTGGTAAGCTTTTCTTTGGCTGTCACTTCTTCACCCTGACCTGTCTTATTTGGCTCAGCAGAACTAAAATATATATCTGTCTGTGAAGGTTCTCAATCATCCAGGTCATCGTAGTGAAATATATATCCTGCTGCTTTTACACACGCACTCACATAAGCTCAGCGATTCTCTGCGCGATCAACCTCTCACATGTTTAAGCTGCGGGAGATTTCACTTGTCATGTTTGCATAGTAAGCTAACAATTAATAAGACGATGTCAGAGGAATTGGTGCACAAATTATCATCACTCACAGATCAGTGCTGTCGCTCTCTATACACAGTTCGCGCGATTGCAAAGTGAAAGCAAAAAAACAAGCGCAAATTCAAACACGATTTCAATATGTCACATATTGACAGTGGCTCACCCAATGACATAATTACCCAGCTACATTTCTGAAAGAATGCAAAAGCATTGACATATATTTTTCCTTCCTACAATAGCCCGACAGGCAGGGCAGAGATAGCCCCGGGACGTCGGGCTAGCGATATTGCGAGCCCTGTATCTGATTGAGGAATCCCTCATCTTTGGAAAAGAGAGTTTATTACAGAGAAATGTCTCTTTCCAAAATAAAAGCTATACTATCCGCTTCTTCTGGGCTATATTCTCAGCAGCATATTAAACATATCAGGTCTCCATAAGGAGAATCCTGTGCTAACAGCTGTCTAAATGACTCGGCTAAAGTTTGTAGCATGCATGCTTGTTGTTTTTGTCTTTGCACTAGGATGATGTCGGTGTAAATGTGCAGTCATATTCGTTGTGTTCCCACTAGTGCTTTCAGGTTAATCTCGTTGAAATAACCTTAACGCCACAACACGGCAAATCTCCGTTAACGAGCTACCGCCGATCGCCCCGTGCATGGGGCTAGACGGCCAACACGTTAACGAGCTAACTGCGCTAACACACTAGCTCCCACCCATGTAATTGAGCATTGCATGGCACATCCAACATACTGTTTTACTTTAGTCCATGACTCGCTTACCTTCAGGGTCATACGTCACATGAAAACCAAAATAATTCCAAACGCCAGATCTGAATGAGGGTGGGGAGGTCCACTTCTGTCTCGCTAGCTTGCCCTGCGCTCTTCCTTCTGACCATGCTGTCTGTGTTGAGTGCTCAGTGAATCTGCGTTAGACTACTCCGCCTAGGCTGCACTCTCGAGCCTAGGCGGAGTAGTCAAATGCAGATTCACTGAGCGCTCAACACAGACAGCATCGTCAGAAGGAAAGTTGATAAAATAAATTACAAATTTTGTATTGTTCTTTTTTTTTTCTCCCCTTTGGTTTTCTTTCTTTCTCTCCCCCTCTTTCTTTCATTCTTTCCCCCTGTCCTATCCCACAGTCATGTCTGTCCCGTTTGCAACTGAAAATAAAATAAATTCATAATTATAATAAAGGTCAATCAAATTCAAATTCAAATTTTATTTGTCACGTACACAGTCATACACAGTACGATATGTAGTGAAATGCTTGGACCAAATGGACCAATATGATGATCCACTTAAAATAAATCCTCTTGGCATCTTTCTTGGCCTCAAGACAACAATTCTGATGGCTATAGATCCAAACGGGACACAAAAAAAAAAAAAAAAAAAAATTGAAAAAAAAAAAATTTGAAAAAAATTGTATTGTTCGATACATATGCGTACCGAACCGAAAGCACTGTATCGAACGGTTCAATATCGATACGAATATCGTTGCACCCCTAGTATATATATAAGTGGAAGCAGCCAGTTAGCCTTATTTAGCAGATGGAATTGAAAGAATACCCTGGTTTTCCTTCTTATTTGACTTCATGTATCTAATATATGCACAAAAAAGGGATTTTTCTCAAAGATATAATCAATGGCTGGTATGTTCTACAGAGCCAGAGTGGCTCTTTCCCCTTTCTAGTATTTACACAAAGCTAAGCTAGCTTTCTGTGTGCCTGTTTGGCTAGTCACACAGGGTGTGTGTTAGCTAACGGTACAGAGGCTGTATTTCCCAGGAAAGACAGAATGTGAAACAACTTTACGCAGAGACAGAAAAATGTGTAACAATGACAGGGCAGGAGAGGAAGAAGAGAGAATATTTTTAAAGATAAGGAGTGCTCAGTGACATTTTATAGACTGGAAACTTGAAGCTAGCTGCTAACTGTGGTGAGGTTTATAGTAATGTACCATATTGGACTGGAGCAGCTAGTGTTCATGGTCAATGTTAGGTTATATCGCAGGTATCAGACATCAAATTCAATTTAAGATGAGAATGTTGATTAGATTCATTGACCGTAATCATCCTTGATAGCTCATGTAATATCAATAACTTATGTCTTGTTGATTCAGGTGTGTCAGTAGTGTAGGGTGACCATATTTTGATTTCCAAAAAAGAGGACATTTGGCCCAGTCATGAAGAATTTTAATAATACTGTTTGTTTAAAGAAAATTTTAACATATTTAAAAGATGCCTTCTTTGTGCGATTAATGAATGGTGAAATAGAAAATGTCATATAGGCTTTTACAAGTCAACAAATGCAAAAAAAATAACTTAAAAACCTCTGGAATTAAATAATGTTACAGAAATAATGTCTCATCTGTATAAGAAAAATTATAGTGAGGTACCAGGGAGGTATTGTGCAATGGTTTCTGCTGTCTCATTTGGCGTTTCTAACCTCAGTTAATTTTGTTTGCACACCACCATTCTTCCAGTCAAAGTATGATTGGGAATATTTTCCCTGTTCCATGGTTACTTAAGTCGGAGAAATGCCACCGTACTGGATTTCATTAAGAGCTTCAAGAGTGACTTCCACTGAATGTAGCAGTATCACACCATTGACAATAGCTTCAGTCTTGGTGCGGGCACTGCTGAACTTTTTAGGTTTTTGGGGTTTTTTTAGCAACACACTAGTGCAATCCATGGATCTGTAGCTATTATGATGCTTCATAGTATGAAATGTCAGTGCGCCTTCTTTTATACTTCAAGTACATTTCAGAGCTTTTACTTTTTCACTTTTTAAGTTCAATTGCTACTTTAACTTTACAAGTATTTGTACTTCTACTTAATTGAGGAATATTTATACTTTTTCCATCTGTGAGAACTGCTTTCATGCCTTATGAGTCTGAAAACAATAGCTTCCTGGTTTGCTTTAATATTATGTGGCGCGCTACATCCACACAGTTGTTGTTTTCTTGCTTGCGCACAACCAATTTTACAAACATGAAAGCCGATAATACATTTTCACAATAGAAAGAGTAAATCATACCCTTGTGTTTTGGCAATGTTATGTTGTATTTTTGATAAAAATGTTGTTGGGATGTAGTTGAAGTTGGTCATTGAGAAATATCAATAGCAAGACTGAGATCTGTCAGACTCAGTTAATTGATCCATTATAGAAACACAGTGTCAAGGGGTTTAAGTCCTTCCAAACACTCATTCACTTCGGCTGGATTTGTTCTTCACTATTTGAAAAATCGCTTTGACGTTGTCTCTCATCATTCAGAGAATTTATGTACACTACATATGTAAAAATATGTACAAAATAATCAATAGCTCCTGGGGTATTTCCAGTGCCTGGTAGACACTCTCTGCATTGGTGTCATATTAAAAGAAAATAAATTCCTGACTAGAAAAATGTCGCTACATGCAGAAATTCAATGAAAGTGCATGTTTGCTTATGTTTAGTTATGATTAAAGACACCCTGCACTTCCGAGTTTTCAGCTAGAATTTGCTATTAATCGAATCGCTCTTAATGAGCAAGGCAGTTGCAGGAGGCTGGACTTTGGTGGGAGAACCAGAGAAGTCCAACCATAATGGGAAAAACACTAGATAAAAGAGGACAAAAACACCTTCACATTAAAAAATATTTTATATAAGTATAATAAAAAGAAAGAAAGAAAGCATTTTTTTCTGGTTATTTATTTACAGTGGATGGCATCATCACACTGTGGCAGGAAAACACCAGAAAAAAATCAAAATTGTTTATAAACGTAAACTACTGGGCCTGGGTTTCTGCGTTTTCAGTATCCTCTCCCATTATAATGATAATAATTATTATTATCAAATTTGCAAAAATTTGTCGTTACATTCCCATCCTGATATAGAGACGCGCATAAAAAAAGTTAGGCTGAAGAAGGAGAATAATAAAAATAAGTCTGACTTATTAATATCTAATGTGCCTCAGTGTTTCAGTGTTCTGACATACTCAACAGTAAATCTGACTAATAATAGTGTGCCTTCATGCTGATGCACTGGCACACCCAATAAGAATAATACATCTGATGAGCAATAAATAATGTGCCTCAATGCTATTGCATTAACACCCTCAAAAAATTGAAAACAGATGTTATTCTTAGGGTGAGAAAGTCTGTTCCACTCTCATCTCCACAGTATCTTATGAGACCCAGTTGTCAGTTAGCTTACCTTAGCAGAACAAAGCAGCCTATTCTATAAGGCTGTAACCTTATACGTATAGTACAAATGGCAGTGTTGTCGATCTTGAACTCAAAAGAAATGAAAGGAAACGTTCCTTCTGTAACAAAGATAATTTAAAGAAGCCTAAATAACATCTAAATAACCAAAACTACAGTATCACATCTTTTAATCTAAAATTGTGAAATATAATAATTTTGGTGGGCGATTGAACTCAAGTGATAGCTGTCCAGAAATGCATATGTCATGTTCAGGCACTATGACATATTGGAATATAGTGTGCCTAAACCTTTTTATGGCTATATGTGATAGACAGACTCTTTAAAAAGATGGCTGTGGGCTATGCGCTAATAGCTGCTCTGTATTTAAAGTTAATAGCATATGGGACCTCAACATAAATAAGTGAGCAGCCTCAGTGCAGTAATAATGTTGCTTTTAAACAGACTTTAGACACATTAATACCCGCCAGCACACGTATCTGTACACTATCCCTTTCCTGTTTGCGTCCATTGGTTTCTATTTGTGTCAATTTCTCGTCACCAATCCCATTTTTCTGTGTTGTGTCTGAGACCATATCATTTTTTTACTGTGACCTTGGCGAATGTCAGAGGCATTGTGGGGTTTTGTTTTGTTTTTTTTTACAAGCCTTTAAGTCAGGGGGTAAAAAACAAGTATTACGGAGTCGTAGTGGTGTAAAATGCCTGTGAAGGCCATAATATGCTTTTTCCTGCAGCATGTTTAAGAGTACATAATAGTGCACAAACACGATAGTATTAAAACAACAGCTAAGCTACTGTAGAGAAATATTAGTGGTCAGACTTGGGTTATGTTTTTCAGTATTTTTATGATGCATATTTACAGATTTACAGCTAGTTTTTCGAGCAGATATAGGAAAGCAGATGTGGAGTCCTGTGAAAAACCCATGATAAACCCCATGATTCAGTAGCTTGTAGAATCAATTTTTGCTGCAATAATTCTCATGAATCATTGTCTGCAGGACTTTTTTATAAATCTCTTACATGTTTGTGGAGGATTTTTGGTGCACGCTTCTTAAAAATGTTGGATTTTTTCGGGCATTTCAGTCAGGTTGTGATCTGAACTTTGAGCCATTGCAACATTTTGAATCTTTTGTAGATTTTCTGCTTGAGATCATTATTCTGTTGCATGACTCACTTTTAACGTTAACTGTCAGACAAACTGACCTTTGACTCTAAAATTCTGGCATTCAGAGGATTTCGTGGTTGACTTGGTGACTGCAAGTTGTTCAGGTCCTGTGGCTGCAGAACAAGCACAGATCATCAACCCTCCACCATCAGGCTTAACAGCTGATGCAGTGTGTTTTTGCTGATATGCTGTTTGGTTTTCTCCAAATGTAGCGACAGGCCAAACATCTTCACTTTGGTCTCATCTGTACAAAGGACATTGTTCCAGAAGTCCTATGGTCTTTTTATAATAAAGAGGCTTTCTCTTGCCAACCCTTCCAAACAAGCCATGCGTTCATTCTTTTTGGGACTGAACTTTAACATTTAAAATGCTAACTGAGTCCTGTAGAATCTGTTGGTCTTGTTTTTCACATTTCTCTCAGCCTTGTACTGTCTAACACTGGTGGGGAATTTGCTGGGGCATGCACTCCTGGGAAAAGGAGTAGATGATATAAATTCAAAATGATATCACAGTATGTCAATAAAATATATGATCAGATTTATTTTTTTTTTTTTTACAATATTGAAAGAAAACGGTGAACATTTTTGTTGCTTGCATCTAGCAATCCATTTTCCATCCTTTCCCTGCTGACATTGATTACATAATTACTCATTTTAAGTGTAAATCTACTGAAATACTGCAGCAGGAGCAATGTAATAGTAGTAACATAGTATTATTGCCTGTGACACAGCATAAGTCAAATGGAAGTGTAAAAGTGGTGTTTCAAATAGAAATGAAGCTTATGCGTTCAGTAAGGAAGCTCTGTAGTCACACATCTGTCTGCTTCCCAGGTGTTTGGTGGCTAATCTAAGCATTGCATCACTTCCACTTTCCCACGCTTTCAAGCTCATTGCAGCAGCTGTGGTCCAGTCCAATCATCTTTCTGCCTGCCTTCTTCAGCCGAATCAGCCTCCGCTCTGCTTACTTTAAATCTCACCGATCGTTCTCCCTCACAGAGGCCTTCATGCAATTCACCTTTCTTGCCATCTCTGCATCTCCCATGTTACTCAGACTCTATCAAAGCATCCATCTTCATTTCCACCACCAGCGTGTAGACTCCAGGGAACGGGGCCCTAATCCCTGTCACCGCTGGGATTTCATCAGTCTAATCGGCAAATAGCTTCATTGAATTCTGTGCATCAATAAAGCACGTTCAGTTCCGTCAAATGATTTTTCCTTAGTAAAATGTGTAAAAAATGATAAAATAACTGCTTAACACTTAACAAGTAAACCCTGTAACTCCTCAGGAGTTGCTTAATTTTGTCACCTAATAGAACTGACAAGTATTGTCTGCCAGCTGATGTTGTATCCTCGGTCAAGCTTTTTAACAATTTGCATAAAGCCCTGTTTTTCCTCCATCTCACCGCATCAGTAATTTCCATCCACTGTTTGCTCTTCCTGTCGTATGGGGCGCACCTAGAGAGTGCTCCAGGGACGCTCAGTGGAGTCATATGTTTACTTTGGGTGACACATCACCAGCTGCTAGTATTTCCTCCTTCATAGCCTGGTTGTACTTTATGGTGTGTTTTTGCCTCAAGTGGTAAAATATGTTTGTTTTTTTCCACTGCAGGGACAGTTTTCTTGGATATTTTGCCAAGTACTGTGCTTTCTTTCAGATTTGTTGAAGTAGCTCCTTTTTTTAGGTATTAAAAAGATATTCCCAGATTTACCTTGTTACCATGCACACTACTGAAGATATACACATGGTGTTAACTATAGCAATGATATCACGATGTGGCATTTTTATATCACGTAAAAAGTGGCCAAACCTTCTGCTTTCATAGATGTGGTCACACACAAAAGAGCTTAGAAAGTATTAAAACTGAATGTTTTGATTGTTTTGAGGATTAAGCAGTTTGTTATGTTATTTCATTATATGTTAGAAGGCGTCAGGAGGTATTCTGTCTCTAAAAAAGGGAAGTGAGATAATTGTGATATTGAAGTAGGGTGCAGAAAAGACTTTTATCAAGTTTTTATGGCCCACATAACCAGACCTGTATGGCTTCAGTAGTTATGGATGTTCCTTCGTGTTGTTAGTAGTTGGAGGCTGCCATAGATGGCAGCCATGTGAATACAGGTCACACAAGCAAATGGGAACGCCTAACAGAAATATTAAATACATTTCAGTGAATTTGTGTCAGTTTGACCATGAAACAAGACACGTATATGCATTTTATATTTTAAAATATCTTTGAGAAATATCCAGTCATTGTTACAGACAGCCATCTTTTTAGGAGGATGTGCTAATTTTAGCCACTTTAAGCTAATGTGCATACCAGGCCTATTAGTACTGTAGCATCGCAACGCCTCAGCATACAGAAGGAAGTATTATTTAGTCTTTCCAAAGTTGTAGTCTGGTCTTATCAAACAAGATAAACCTTAAAACTATTCTCACATGGATTTTCATCACCTTCGGATGGAGCCAAGGTCGCTGCTACCCTCTTCTGTTATGCCTCAGTCGTTCATTTCCTAAAATATCAAACTGTTCCTTTGGTCTGCATGTATTATTTGTTTATTATATGTTTTCATGCAATTACATGATTTGTGGATATTAAAATTAACTTACAGTGCTTGCATCTTATTAAATATTAAAAGCTGCTGATGTGATTAAAATTGACTGTGTACGTCAGCAGTGTTTACTTAGCTAACAGCATAAAGCTTCTGGCTTTGTTACCTGACTGATGTGCTGATATGCTCCTCACAGGTGAAGTTTTTGACTACCTCGTGTCTCATGGGAGAATGAAGGAAGTTGAAGCAAGAGCCAAATTTCGACAAGTATGAATACGTTACCTCTCGGTGTCAACGTTACACCAGTTGTTGCATTTTCTTGTCGGTACTTTAAGGGTGTCTGTCTTTCTATGTCCACAGATTGTTTCTGCTGTCCACTACTGCCACACGAAGAACATTGTCCATAGAGATTTGAAGGTGAGGAACCTCAGAGGAATGTCTGGGGCAACTTTCAGAGGGGGATTAAGGCTAGTCTAGGACTAGAAAATTTATTTCACTGACAGATTACCCTGAACTCAAAGTTGTAATCTCTGACAAGTCTTAATCTATGTCTCTGTAAAGGGTTTTTAATCACACTGATGAGTGTATGGGAGGGTAGAATGTGCAAATGCACAGTGGGCACAGTGACATATATACACTATAAGTCATGCCCAGTTGAACTTGTGCATTAGTGGATAACACACAAGTGCAACTTCCCTCTCCTTGTTTGCACTCTTTGTATTCAGTACAACTTTATTCTCATTGTACTCTCTTTTCTCTCCCATCCATCTTTCCTGTTCTTCCTTGTCCTTTCCATCCTGCTGTCCGTCTCTGCTTCCTCCTCTGCGTGAATGGATGTGTGAGTCAGGCAGAGAACCTCCTGCTGGATGCCGATGCCAACATCAAGATTGCCGACTTCGGCTTCAGCAATGAGTTCACCCTGGGCAACAAGCTGGACACGTTCTGTGGCTCACCGCCCTATGCTGCGCCTGAGCTTTTCCAAGGAAAGAAGTATGACGGGCCTGAGGTAGACGTCTGGAGTCTGGGAGTCATCCTCTACACGCTGGTCAGCGGCTCGCTGCCCTTTGATGGGCAGAATCTGAAGGCAAGTGGAAGGCTGGAGGAAACTATCCGTCTGTTTGTCTGTCTGGGGATACTTGAGTTTTCCTTGGTGGTTTATTGTAGCAGCAATAGGTTTTCATGCATTAGTACGCAACAACATTAAAATCACTGATTTATTCAATAGCTTTGATCTTCTAGTTACCAGTGTTGGGACTAACGCGTTATTAAGTAACGCGTTACAGTAACTACGTTATTATTGTGGTAACGCGCACGGTAACTAGTTATTATGCCAAAATCAGGAACGCGTTAATCGTTACTGGGATTTAGATAGGCTCGTTATTCGTTACTTCGTGTGGTGGCTATCGTGGAGCTTCCACAGATTCAGTAACATTAGCAAGTGGTGGAGGCCAGCAGGTGGATGAGGAAAAGGGGACGCAGGAGGAGGAGAGACCCGAGGCGGCCGCCGGTCCGAGTGTCAGGTGAACTGAACTTCAGGTAAGAAGTTATGACCTGCAGTCTATCTGGGTCAGATATAAACCAAGTTTAGGTGGAGTTTATTTTCATTGTGCTGACTTTTTACAGTCAGTTACAATAACTCGTACTGCGTACTAGCTAGCTTGACAGAGTTTATATACAGCTGGGCGGGTGCTATGATGTTACTGATGTTGAACTTTATTTTATTCATAAGGTTAGTTAGTAGAGTTGCCAACCATCCCGTAAAAAAACAGAATCGTCTCGTATCCAGGGAAAATATCATGCGTTTCGTATTGAGGTGAAAAGGAACAGTTTGTCCCAGACTTCAGCTAGAATGGAAAAAGACACAAAGCTGGAGTTATTCTGTGTCTGTGCTGCACAGCTGCCTCTTCTTCTCTCATTCTCCCCCCTCCCTCTCCTGTTTCTACTTCAGTCATGAAACTGATCAATGATCAGCTGATCGGCTCTCTTGTTTGTTTATCGCTCACTTTGCGCCAGAAAGAGGAAACCAGCGGAGGTCGCGTTAAACAACAGCAGCATGTTTAAGCTTGATCAGCTGTTGTTAGAATTTATTTAATATTAATTTCTAGTATCAGCTGATGTTTGCTGGAGCCACAGCTGTAAAGCTGCTGGTCATGATGTCGGTTTGGTTATCTGGTGAGAGGGAAACATGAAGATAAAACCAGGAGATGTCCTTACTGAATCATCAGAGCTGAACAGGTGATGGAGAAACAGGTTTACCTTTTAGGTGACATGAATGAGTTGAAGGGAAGTTATGAACTGTTTCTGGGAGACAAATAACACCAGGATCCTTTTCTAAGCAGCTGACAGCTGGTAACTGTGCAGGGGCGGGTCTAGCAAAGTGTTGCCAGGGGGGCCGGTAGGGCATTAACAGGGAAAGGGGGGCACAAAGAAATACTTTTCTTTCTTATTCTCATTTAAAATGTCTAGCTTTTAAAAAAATAATTATCTGAATCTTCCTACAAACGATTGATAGATTGATGCATATACAGTGGGGCAAAAAAGTATTTAGTCAGCCACCGATTGTGCAAGTTCCCCCACTTAAAATAATGACAGAGGTCAGTAATTTGGACCAGAGGTACACTTCAACTGTGAGAGACAGAATGTGAAAAAAAAATCCATGAATCCACATGGTAGGATTTGTAAAGAATTTATTCGTAAATTAGGGTGGAAAATAAGTATTTGGTCACCTCAAACATGGAAAATCTCTGGCTCTCACAGACCTGTAACGTCTTCTGTAAGAAGCTTTTCTGTCCCCCACTCGTTACCTGTATGAATGGCACCTGTTTGAACTCATCATCTGTATAAAAGACACCTGTCCACAGCCTCAAACAGTCAGACTCCAAACTCCGCCATGGCCAAGACCAAGGAGCTTTCGAAGGACACCAGGAAAAGTATTGTAGACCTGCACCAGACTGGGAAGAGTGAATCTACAATAGGCAAGCAGCTTGGTGTGAAAAAATCAACTGTGGGAGCAATCATCAGAAAATGGAAGACATACAAGACCACTGATAATCTCCCTCGATCTGGGGCTCCACGCAAGATCTCATCCCGTGGGGTCAAAATGATCATGAGAACGGTGAGTAAAGATCCCAGAACCACACGGGGGGACCTGGTGAATGACCTGCAGAGAGCTGGGACCAAAGTAACAAAGGTCACCATCAGTAACACACTACAACGGCAGGGAATCAAATCCCGCAGTGCCAGACGTGTTCCGCTGCTGAAGCCAGTGCATGTCCAGGCCCGTCTGAAGTTTGCCAGAGAGCACATGGATGATACAGCAGAGGATTGGGAGAATGTCATGTGGTCAGATGAAACCAAAGTAGAACTTTTTGGTATAAACTCAACTCGTCGTGTTTGGAGGAAGAAGAATACTGAGTTGCATCCCAAGAACACCATACCTACTGTGAAGCATGGGGGTGGAAACATCATGCTATGGGGCTGTTTTTCTGCCAAGGGGACAGGACGACTGATCCGTCTTAAGGACAGAATGAATGGGGCCATGTATCGTGAGATTTTGAGCCAAAACCTCCTTCCATCAGTGAGAACTTTGAAGATGAAACGAGGCTGGGTCTTCCAACATGACAATGATCCAAAACACACCGCCCGGGCAACAAAGGAGTGGCTCCGTAAGAAGCATTTGAAAGTCCTGGAGTGGCCTAGCCAGTCTCCAGACCTCAACCCCATAGAAAATCTGTGGCAGGAGTTGAAAGTCCGTGTTGCTCGGCGACAGCCCCAAAACATCACTGCTCTCGAGAAGATCTGCATGGAGGAATGGGCCAAAATACCAGCTACTGTGTGTGCAAACCTGGTAAAGACCTATAGTAAACGTTTGACCTCTGTTATTGCCAACAAAGGTTATGTTACAAAGTATTGAGTTGTATTTTTGTTATTGACCAAATATTTATTTTCCACCCTGATTTACGAATAAATTCTTTACAAATCCTACCATGTGGATTCATGGATTTTTTTTTCACATTCTGTCTCTCACAGTTGAAGTGTACCTCTGGTGCAAATTACTGACCTCTGTCATCATTTTAGGTGGGGGAACTTGCACAATCGGTGGCTGACTAAATACTTTTTTGCCCCACTGTATACCATCAACACAGTGAACATCACTGTCACAATAGCGTTTGTTTTCATTCAAAGGCTTTATGATTTTCCTATAATGGTGTATGCAGCTCATCTGCAGTCTGGTGTTACCTACATCTTCCTATTCAGAAGGCAGAATTTCCGAGTTCTGAGTACAATCGAAAGCACCACGACTGCAGTTTTCGTGTTGGATGTAAAAAGCGCACGTGACGCTGTGATGTAGGCTAGAGTCATGGCGGCGGTCAACGACGGTCCAGGCGTGGGATTTCTCTCGTGGAAATATGCACATTATCTTTTCCTTTCTGTTGGTAGGTGGCACAGTGCACTGTGGCAAGTAAACAAGCTAGAAGACTGGCAATCTTGCTGGGTATCCAGTTATGGAAGCAACATTAACAAGAGAATTCTGAGTAAAAACAAAGTTACTTTCCCTAGTAACTAGTTACTTTGAAAGTAACAAGTAACTTGAAGTAACTGAGTTACTTTTGATAGAAGTAACTAGTAATGTAACTAAGTTACTAATTTAAAGTAACTTACCCAACACTGCTAGTTACAATGCAATGTTGGGCTGGGAAACCTTGCATCACAGCATTTATGTGAAAGTAACTTTGACTAGTACCACCCACCTAAATGGGTAGGAAGTGGGTTATTTGCAGACCAAACAGCCCTCCTGGCACTTCCAAATCCCACACCACCTCCCATACCTCAAACATAACTCAAAAACAGGACAATTAGCTGCTGACTGAACATGCAATATCCTCTGATTCAAATTTGGCCAAGCATCCTCTGAATGCACCAAATAATCCTGAACCACAGATGCTTGTTTGGAGGATCCACAAAGGATGCCCAAGTAGCATTCCAGTGCCAGAAACCAAAGGACTCCCACAGAGGTCCTGTATCCATCCCCTGACATGTCAGAGGTTTTGGCAGCACAAGGCACACCAGTCAGCCGTGTTGTGGCTGATTGGTGCATGTTTATTAAAATGTAGACAGTGTGGGTGGCACATACATATCAGACATAAATGCCAAAACAGTCAAAATGCATTTAATTACAAGAGTTAGGATTGATTAGGAAGCCATCAAACTACTGAACTGATAGGATTTAAAATGGTGGTGTATTCAGGCCATATTTAATCAGCTAATAGACAAATATAAATGTTGCCATTCAGCTACTGAGGCCTCTAAAAACTGTTGCATGCTGTAAAATGCTGACAACTGTTGTAGATATCTGGTCTGTCCATCATGCAGCAAGTGGAGCGCTGTACTCTGTGCAGTTTCCACATTGCAGCAACAACAAGCACACGATTATCTTTCTTGCGTTTTGCATTTCAGACGTTTTCTAATTTCTCTAAGTGATAAAAATAAAAGAATCATAAATGTTAAAACAAATGTGCATATTTGCTTATGCTGACATTATGTTCTGGAGATGTCACACATGATTTCAACAGGCCTTCACCTTGTAGTTTGCATCCAAATATGATGTCACATTTGACCTCTGACCTCACCAATTCCATTTCTATTTCCATTTCATTAAAATACTGCCCAGACAGAGAGCTGCCTTGGCGGAGGTTTGGGCTCTCAGAGTGCTTCTTGTTGGTGATGCATTTCTCAGAAAGCAGGCTAGTTATTTAATATGTCCAAAAATATGTACATACTGCTAAAATTAAAAAGAGTTTGAACAATAGTACAAAGTTGCTGAGTTCAAGACTGCTGTTCAAAATTCTTCTCATTTATGTGATTTTATCTACTGTTTCATTTAGTGTATGTTTGCAGATTTTAGCCGTTCACAGCCATTACCGTTTCAGCAACATCTTTTTTGACATACCATAATGCCTGGAGAATCAAAGTAAACAGCTGTCAGAGGAAAGGATGTGGCAAATGTAGCTAGACTTTCGGCAGCATGGAAGGACTCCATTCAGATGGTTTGTACACTAAGGCATCATCATCAGTCTTCTGTTTGTAATATCATTACTCCGTGCAGTCGGCCATGCTGAATAAAAAATGAAGAATAGAACTTTTATCTCAAATTTAATAGTTGGCAATGAATGAATGCCTCCCTCTTCCCAGAGCTCCACTAAAGGAATGGTAGAGACCGATGTATATTTCATTTGTCACATATGTCACTATTGGTAATGAACATGAATGACCTGGTCTTGTTCTTCTCGTATTATGCTGAAGGAAATATGGAAAAACATGTATTTGATGTGGCCAACAGGAACTGAGGGAGCGCGTGCTGAGGGGAAAGTACCGCGTGCCCTTCTATATGTCCACAGACTGTGAAGGCATCCTTCGCCGATTCCTGGTGCTCAATCCCGCCAAACGCTGCACACTTGAGGTGAGCGTCGCACAATTAACAGAGCAGACGTGTTGTGAAATTCCCGCTAATGTGAAGCTCTTCTGTCTTTCCGCTTCTACAGCAAGTCATGAAGGACAAGTGGATAAATGCAGGGTACGAGGGGGATGAACTGAAGCCTCATATAGAACCTGTTGAGGACTACAGTGATCCAGCTCGCATCGGTGAGTCAGTGGGCTGTCAGCCTGTCCACTGAGCTCTATGTAATTAGGATACAAGGTCATCTGTGTTTTCTTACCTTCATCTTTGTTTATTTTTTTGGTTCAGAGGTTATGGTCGGGATGGGCTTCACTCCAGAGGAAATCAAGGACTCTCTGCTTAATCAAAAATATAACGAGGTCACCGCTACCTACCTACTGCTTGGCCGCAAAGGCGATGTGAGTTCTGTAGATGTATCTTACCTGTATTATTTATTTATGCATATTTGACTATAAGGTACATTAACCTTTTCCACACAGCGCTTCAGTGCTTTATCTACCTTCCATCTTCACACATAACCAGTTTAGAATCAACAGTTTACCTTTGAACTTGAGGATGAAGTTTCTGGTTTAAACGCACACAGAGAACATGCACACTGGATGCAAGACACTGGACCAAGAACCTTTGGACTGTGAGGAAACAGTGCTAACCACTGCACCACCTTTCCAGCCAGTACGGTGGTGCAGATGTTAGTGCTGGATCACCAGAAATTGGAATCGTTTGCATCAGTGTTTAAGTTTGCCTAGTTTAGAATAGTATGATGCCTTTACCAGGCTTGTAGATAAACAACATAAAGCCAGATAGCCACACATTCTCCTTAGCTCAGTCAATGTTGCAGTGCATATCGATGCAGACCGTATCTGGCAAGGATCAATGGGTCCAATGGGACAAAATTAATATTATTTAATTGTTTGTTGTGTGTTTTCAAAAATCTCTTTTTTCATATCTCTTCTCAGAGCCCTTATTCCAAATTCTGACTCCAATCTTTGTGTCTGAAATCACTACATACCATCTCCTTATCTCTTCAAACCCTCTGCACTGTCACACTTTCTAATATCATTCTGTCCAATATCACTGGGACATTATAGGACGGCAGTGACGCCCGCACTGCTAGTAGCCTGTCCCTGGCGAGGGTACGACCCAGCCCTATCACCAACGGGACCAACAAGCACTCCTCAGCCACTGGCTCCTCCTCCTCCTCCACCTCTTCGTCACATAGCAAGACTCAGCGTAGTGCCTCCACCTACCACAGGCAGCGACGACACAGTGACTTCTGTGAGTCTCTTTTCTAAACTCTTTCTGAGCTGTGATGAAATCTGGAACCACGAACTTCCTCCTTGTCCAGTGACCACAAACTGTCATTGGGTCTCGGCTGATATGACAAGGAAGGTTTTCTAATTGGCAGTTATTCAAATGAGGGTCTTATTTAGGTCTGTGAGCACTGTTGTGACAGCTCTGCTTTCACCCAGTCATCCACAGAATATTCCTTATATGAATTCCTATGTGTCTGTGCTCTGCTGTCCTCCACAACAAAGGCGGGCCCTCCATGCCCGTCATGCACCCCAAGCGGAGCCCAACCAGCACGGGCGACCGAGAACTGCGGGAGGGAAGGATGCCTCCGCGCAAGGCTAGCTGCAGTGTGATGGGGAGCCGCAGCCTGCCTCCCTCTAGTCCAATGGTTAGCAGTGCCAACAACCCCAACAAGTCTGAAATCCCAGACCGTCGCAAAGACATGACTGCCACCACGGTAAGTGACACATTTACTCTTCAAGAAGCAGAAAGCTGGGCATCGAACCAAGAGCATAGGTTTTACTGCAAGAATCGGAAAGTTGGTCTTCACTACTCCTCAGCAAGTATAGTTTTACTACTGTTAGCACTCACATAAGTAGTCATTAAGGTTGTATAGCTTCTTAGACAAGTTAAAAAAACACAAACCTTGTGCTGTGTATAGTCAGAAGGACATATATATGTCTATATGTATATATATGTATAGACGTGTATATATAATGGAAAATAAGGAAAGGCCTAAAATAATTATTTACATAATCACGAAGCTATGGCTTTTTTATCCTTAAAACTATATATATATTTTTTGTCTACCTTTTTTAAGGTAGATTTTTAGATACAAATCTTGTTTTCATGTTGTTAAAAGGTTAAAATGGTTTGTTGGAGGTCTGTAAATTGTAATAAATATTGTAACATTGTAATAAATATTGTAACATTTAAAAAATGCATTCTAGGTGTTTTATATTCACTCAGCCGTGGTCCTGTCTGCTTCCAATGTAGCTCCAACAGATATCTTTGTAAAATGTCAAAGTTCAGTACAGGTCATGGATTTGCATTACAGTACAGCTTCACTGTATGAATCACAGTTTAATTTCCTCAACAACTCTCTAAGCTAATATGTGTTCTGAAATTACTCTTCTCCTCGGATAGAATAACATCCCCGGAAGCGCCATGACACGCCGGAATACATATGTGTGCACCGACCGTTCAGGAACTGATAGACACTCTCTTCTGCAGAACGGCAAAGACAACAGGTACCACTTTGTGTCGTCAGTAGTCGTACAGATTCACAGAGACTTTAAGCGGGTAGCAGATATTTGGTATCATTAACCTTCAAAGGAAGGTGGATTGGATTGGGGTTTTTAGTCCTTTGTTCTGATAATATTTACGAACTGAGTCACAGGGCACCACAAGTCAGTGTCCTGGTGAGGGTGAGGGTTATGCCAGGGAGGGCATCCAGCATAAAATCTCGGCTGAATCAAATATGCAGATCCTAAAGCAAGAGATTACCATACCAAATCAGTAGGCTATCAGTCAATGTGGTGCTGTTGACCAAAGACAAAGGAAGAGGAGAGGTGGAAGGCATGTTGGTAGGCAGCAATAGGAAAAAAGAAGGCAGGAATGTGGAGGTGAGAGGGCTGTAAATGTAAAGGGAGAGAGCTGGCTGATACTGTATCTGTGTCAGGATGGAGGTCTATAGGATCGCTTTGGCCAAGAAGAGGAAGTGCGTAAAGGCAGAGGCAAGGATTAAGTGGTGGAAGTTGATGAAGGAAGAGCGTTTCGCAGAGTTCAAGAAGGATTGAGATGGTTCAGGATGAAGTACAGGACAATATTTAAAAGAAGAGGTTAGCAAAGAAAAAGTAGGTAGTCAGGAAGAAGAAGAAAGTAGACAGGTGCACTGAGAGGCAAAGAGAGAGGTGGCAAAGGATGAGGCTTATAGTTAGCTGCATG
This sequence comes from Aulonocara stuartgranti, assembly GCF_965226115.1. Classification (NCBI taxonomy): domain Eukaryota; kingdom Metazoa; phylum Chordata; class Actinopteri; order Cichliformes; family Cichlidae; genus Aulonocara; species Aulonocara stuartgranti. Next base: position 31,605,037 of record NC_138946.1, read on the forward strand.
CGAGGCTGGACACTAAGGACGGAGAAAAAGACTTGTATCAATCGGCTATGCAGTGAGACAGAGCTGGAATTAAGGATAGAGATGGAAATGGGCTAACAAGTGACAAGAGTGTGTTGAGAAGATGGAAAGAGTATATTGAGGAGCTGATGTATGTAGAAAATGGGAGAGAGAGGATGGAGGAAAATTAGTGAAATAAGAAATGAAGGGGGTTAGCAAGGAGGGCAGCTTGAAGGATCAGTCTAAGCAACATACCTGCGGAGATATGAAAACGTCTAGCAGAGACCAGATTGTTTAACACAGTCTGAGTGAAAGGATCCTCGAGGAATGAAGTGTGTGCTGGTATGCTTTTTTTAGAACAAGGGTCATGTACAGAGCTGTAATAACTGTAGAGGGAAAAGGTCGACCATGAAACTATGGTTGTTGAAGCTAGGTTAAGAAGACAGGTGACGAACAGTGAGCACTACAGATGGGATGTTTGGTTTGGGATATAGTATAGAGAAGGTCAGAATGAGCTTCACTGTGTCTTTGTGGATCTAGAGAAAGCATGTGATAGGGTGCCAAGAGAGGAACTGTGGTACAGCATGAGGAACTCAGGAGTGGCAGAAAAGTATGTGGGTGGTGCAGGACATGTATGAGGACAGTGAGGTGTGTGGTGGGACAGCAGCAAGAGTAAAAAGGTTTAGAAGATAGTAATGACCTGCTGTGATGTATGGTTTGGAGATGGTGGAGACGGAGTTGAAGATGCCAACATATTGGTACGTTCTGAAAAGAATACGACATCCTTTTAACCATGACGTGGTTGTCTTGTTGATAATGTGGCCAATTTGCAAAATTAACTGTGATTTTTTTTTTTACCACTATTCATCAACAGCATGTTTTAAAGCTCAGTTTTTAAAACCTTACAATTAGTGCTGTCAGCGTTAATCTCTTTAAAATGACCTTAACGCCATAACTGCATTAACATGGCAAATATCCGTAAGCGATAGGTGCACTCTATTTAGTTATTAGCACTCATCAGGCAATGTCTATGGGCAACTGACTGCACTCAGACCAAAGGGGGCTGAATAATTACGCACACCCCACTTTGCAGTTATTTATTTGTAAAAAAAAATGTTTGGAATCATGTATGATTTTCGTTTCACTTCTCAGGTGTACACCCCTTTGTGTTGGTCTTTCACATGGAATTGCAATAAAATTGATTATGTTTGTGGCTGTAATTTGACAAAATGTGGAAAAGTTCAAGGGGGCCGAATACTTTTGCAAACCACTGTATTAATGACTAACCTTGTGTTGTGGATGGATTATCTCAGTTGTTCTCCTGACTGGAGTTTGGTCCGTTTACAGCATCCTGAAATGCGATTGCGTTTGTCCTTAACCATCAGGAACCCTCACGTTAACTTTTATCAAGTGGAAAAAAGTTAGCATTCATCCTCCAGCTTCACTGTGCTAATGTGTTTATGTTATGCTAACCATAGCCGTGTAGCTAGCCACTACGTAGCACATCATTATATACCAGCTAGTCCCCCCTCAGTAACCCTACAAACATCACTGCTGTACTTTCTAATTGTGTAATTTTTTCAGAAATCCCTGAGTCAGAACATGTTATGTCGTCTTTAGATGGAAACTAGCGAGCTAACTCCCAACGCCGTTAAACTCCATAAATCCTGCTTTCATGGATGCCTGGATGTTAAACGTAATTGTTACACCTTGTGAAGAAGCTACACTGATCATTTTATTAAAGATGAATTTAGACAGTTTGTCAGTGTTTGTTTGATTTTGGGACTAGAGGCGGAGTTTGGACCCGGAAACGGCTAATGACGTCAGACTCAAAGGCCAGATTATCAAAAATTATAAGTCAATAAGACTAAAGACTAAATCCTGTTTATTTTTCTTCCTCGCTCCAGTTCCCTGGGCCACCGCATGCCGGCAGCGTCTCCCTCCACGCTCAGCATTTCTGCAGCTGGAGCTACAGGCTCATCTTCCTCCTCAGACCGATGCCGCCTGACTCGAGGCTCCACAATCCGCAGCACCTTTCACGGGGGACAGCTGAGGGATCGTGGTCCCCCGGTCTACTCGGCCCCGCCCACTTCACCCACTCTGTCGCACCACGACACCAGCCCATTGACCCATGCCCGCACCAGGGCCACCTCCAACCTCTTCACCAAGCTGACCTCGAAACTCACTCGCAGGTAGACTTGCACTACGTGTGATCTGTATAGTAGTACTGCTGAATACAAGAAACATGACAGTTTCTGTAGCTTTGTAGGTCTTCATTAGGCGATGAAATCAAAACTTCTTTGATTTAACCAGGAAAGTATTTACAGCCTGGGAAAACTGCTCTTTGTACAAGCCGCCTCTTCTGCAAGTGATAGGATAATAAATAATCAATAGAATGATATTGTTTAAAGTAATGGCTCGAGATGAGAACATTTAATAGTATGGCTTATGTATTCCTTCAATATAAATGAGCTATGAGACATTAGCTTACCTTAGCATAAAGACTAGAAGCACGTTATAAAAGCTGTGCTCCAGTTCACCTCCAAACGCCTTCAAGTTTTTTAAATATTACAAATTCAAGTAAAATCAACCAGCTGGTCGTTTCCTGAATGACTTGAAATTTTCATTGGTTAGGCTTTGAACACAGTAGCTTGTAGTATGTGAGTGTAGTTCTGTTACCTGTATCCTTAAGCACTGACATAAGCTATACTCTACAAAAGCTGTAGTCTTTTTAAGAAAGCTGGAGCTGTTTTGTTTTTGTTTTTTTTACTTTTAACAGAAGCAGACTCACAGCTTCTCCCTGCATCATACATTTGTGGAAACCACTTGCTATAACATTAGCAGTTACTACTTATTAAGAAGATAATAGGGGTGTCCATATTCATAGGCTGCATCCTCCTGAGGCCACATTTGTAGGCCGATTACGTCACAGCAACGCGACGAAGGCTGTCCAAATTCATAGACTCCTCCAAATGCGTGCTCCTTTTCCCCAGAGTTGAAGGATGTTATTGTTTGGCTTTCAGTGTTTTATTTGTTCATGAGTAAATCGGTTTGGCTGAGATTACAGCTGAATAAATGTCAAAGGGAAAACTGATTAAACAGAAGTGTGAGATGATCGAGAATTTACACCAGGGTCCTGTTATATTTTAGATAGCAAGGAGCAGACGGCCAAGTTTATTAAACTCCACCGAGGCAGCGATGACGCAAAACTGAAGGCTAGACCGTCCAGTTTCACAGCTGCTCACTTCCGCCTACCTGGCCTTCGGAGGACCCGGCCCACTTAGACTGTGAAGGCCGGGCCCTCGGGAGGATGCAGCCTATGAATTTGGACACCCCCAATATACACGTGTTTGTATGCTAAGCTAACGCTATGTTGGTATTATGTTGTGTTAATGTGACGTTGGGTCAGAGTACTTCTTGGGAAATTTCACTTCTCAAGACAGCTGCTGCCGTTTGTCTTGGACTGCTGCTTCTCACTCGTGACTGAAGTTGTGTTAATCCATAAACATGCAGAAGAACAAAAAAGGATAAAACCTCTGTGCTGGCTCACTACAGAGCTTGACATGAGACATCCATTTTACTTGATCTTATTAATTTTGAGCACAGTAGGAAACAGTCTTAATAATGAATCTGTTACACTAGCTCATAGTGTAGCCCTTGCTACATGTACATAGCTTTTATTCAATTTCCATATTCTTATATGGTTATTGAAAAAAGGACACAAGTGTCTCTCACATGTTTTTGTTTTTTGATTTTTGTTTATGGCTTTCTTTGCTGTTCCAGTTGGTGTAAGATTCTTACGAACTCAAACCAAGGACGTCAAATGCATGAAACAAAGTCATGTAGAGTTGATGTAAAGTTCTGTGTTTCATCTTGAGCACAGCCTGGGATGGATCCATGCTTATCAAAACATTTTATCCACCCAGGCCTTTCAGCAAGCCCTGCTGCGGCCCCGGATTATCCCCTCTCCCTCCCAGTCATCATAATCACACATGTCTAATCTTATCAAACCTCAGCTTCATCCTTGCCAATCAGCTGCAGCGCTGCACTCTTTTTCCACCACTTGCTTTCCTGTGATTCACTTATACTCTCTCTTACTCCTCCCCCAAATCCCCTGCTCTTACCCTTTACTCCCTCTTTTTTCTCCATCTTTATCTTGTTCTCTTTTCTCCGTGTCATGGCATCAGGGTCAATCTTGACCCGTCCAAGCGCCAGGGCTCAAACAAATCAGTCTCGGGTTGTACTCTTCCACAAGGATCAAAAACAGTTAGTAAGTTTCCATGTCTCGCTCTTCTTTCTTGTCTGCCTGTGCCGCCCATTTCCTGTCTGCCTGCTCACACTGGAATTTGCTCAAGTTCAGAAATGCCTGATGTTTTTTCATACTGCTTGTCTGCATGCCTCGTGAATGGTCTTCATTCTGTCCAGGTCCCACACACTTGTTTTCAAGCATGGTTGCAATCAAGGAAGAATCAGTGTCATCGTCTATAAAGACTATCCACTAGCATCCCGTGTATACCTGTAGGAATAGTGTTTCCAGTTTGTGGTTGGTGGGGTAAAAATCATTTAATGTTTTCTCCATGTGAAGTTGAGTAAATGAAAGTAAGTAAAATGAAAACGTCGTAACACAGAAGCTGAAGGAAACTGTTTATATCTGCATGCTTTAGAAGTCGTGAGTGAGTGAGGAGTGCCTTTGTCAGGACAAGTTGTTTTGCAACATCACATGCTTGTTGTTGCTGATGCTTGCTCAGTTCCACATTTAATATCCACTTGTTAATGCCGTCTCATCATGAGGCTCGTTGTGCTCTGGTGGATTACCTCTTACGATGCCTGTTTGTCCAACAGGGTCACAAATGAATCTGAGGGAATCAGGAGATTTGCGGTCACAAGGTAAGTACATAAGTTCTGCCTGTGTTGATAGCGTTTAGAAACAGAGAGGATGTCAGATGTCTGACCTTTTTCTTCCTGTTCTTCCTTCCCTCTCCTCAGTTGCCATCTACCTGGGTATCAAAAAGCGTCCGAGCCCCGGGCCGTCGGACGTGGCTGGGATCTGAGAGGCGGCGGGCGGCGGGACCCTGCGGAGGTGGTATTGGCTCTGCGGGAGGCAGCTCTCGGATGTGGCTGCCAGGTCCACCACGCCGGCCCCTTTCTGCTCTCCTGCACCCACAGCGTGGCAGGGGGCCGCGTGGCTTTCGAGGCCGAGGTGTGCCATCTTTCCACAGGCACCTCTGAGACTTCTAACGGGGTGCGCTACACGCGACTCTGGGGGGCGCCGCTAGCTTTTCGGGACATTGCCACCCAAATCTCTAAGGACCTTGAACTTTGATCGAGAGGGTGCGTTTGCATACGAGTGCGTGGTTCCGTGTGAGTGTTGTTGATGTATGTGCGCAAAGGAAATCAAAAAAGGAAAACAAAAAAACAGAGAAGAGGTGAGGGGCTGGACCCGAAAGAAAAGATGTCTCCTTCTGTCTCTTTCAAGACTAACCTCCCCCCTGCACGCACACACGCACACACACACACACACACACTGATAGACACACACCTGATCCGTAAAGTCATACAGACTAAAACATCCACCCTCCTACCCCCTGCCCCCTTCTCTCTCCACCCTACCCAACACAGCTCAGCTTTCCCTTCCCTGAGCTACTGCTCCCACTGGACCTGGATCAGATGGAATAAGTTGAATATTTTTTATTGCTACTCCTAGCCATAATGACTCTTTATTTTGTTATTTATTGTTCTGGTCATTGTTTTTACTCACTGTCACTTTCACCACTGCAGAAAATCACCTCCTGTCTGTCTGACATCCTCATCCATCCTTTTTTTAACACTTTTTTTTTATATGTCACCTTTACATTGTGTTACTGTTTTGTTTTTAAAATTTTTAATATTCCCCCCTCACCGATAGTTATCCTGCTGAAATAGTAACATGCACAAACAAGGAAATGGTCCAACTCAGCAATCAGACGAGCAGCCGCAGTGTTACGTTGCTTTGAGTCGGGTAAATACAGCAGTGACAAACACGCCGGATTAAGGTCAGGGGATGGGGTTGACGGGCCGTTGAAACAGCCAGTCAGAAGCTTGAGTGCAGCACGGAGTTATGGCCTCTCAGTCACATTAGTTTCTCTGAGTGACGAGAGCAGACGCTTCAAATTTAGCTAATGTCGGTCAGTAGTAACTGTAAGGTCAAGCTCCATTTTTCAGCCTTCTTTAACGCTAAATCAGTCCAGCTGATTTCCTCCTTTTATTATCCCAGCAAACATTTCAGTGGTGAGTTAGATCAGTGCTCATTCTAAACATCCAACATGGGTTGAAAAATAGTTCCAAAGGGAAAAATGTGCTGATTACAAAGAGCGGACAAAACATTCTCACCACGAGGGAAACATTTCTTATCCTGATCAGCTGATCATTTATCACAGAGAGTCATCAACAAAATGCTTTTTCAGACATAAACAAGGCGATAACTAAATAAAAGCTAATGCAGGAGGACAAAAAGTGTGATGAAATGCACTTTCATCCACAGATAAAACTGATATGAAAACATCCTGGAGAGATGAGATCCAATCAGAACTAATGAAGTTGTGTAGAAGTGTAGAAAGGTTAGATGCGCATATATGATCTGCCACTGTGAAATGGTACAACTACGTCACAGCTAGCTGTCATGCTCCCTGTTTCTTATGTGAGAATCAAAATATCCAGCACTTGGGAGGAAGAGAAGATCAGACATGTGGACACATTTTGCATTTGATGTCAAAGAAAAAAATCCTTTGGAAATGGTGTGGAGCAACTGTTACCAGTCAAAACTAAATCTAAACCAATTTATGACACCTAAATTATGACTCAAACTACGTTATGCTTAAGTCAAAAGGCCAACAGTTACTGTCAAAATTAAGCTGTCAATCACGTGGGTTGAAAAAAGGGAAGACAGATGGTGCTCTTTTCCCATTACCGGTAGTAACCGAGTTATAACCTCCAGTAATGAAAAGAAGTTCAAGTGCCAAACACTGCAGTTCTTCTAGTGGCCACTTGAGGCAGGCTCCAAATGTGAATCAATCTCCATAGACTCTCATCTTCTTCACAGCACTTAATAGCATGCTTGCACTGTGGTACAGAAACAGTGTTGGCCTTTACAGTCCCTTTACAGATGTGTTAACAGATGTGCAACTGTAGCTCATTGGTGTCTGCCAATCTTTGTTAATATGAGCTACTGAACTGGATCTTTGAACTATGTTTGTGGTATTGGTACCTTTTGGATAATTTATAAAGAAATAATCTGGCAAATAATATAGAATTGCCCGAATAATCCAAAAACCAATAGGTCAGCCACAGAGGCTGTATCCATGTGTTAGTCTGTATGACCTGTATGCAGTCCACTGCAATAATGTGTGGGCAAAAAGATTCTATTAAGGCAGCTGCCACAAAGCTACCATTGAGGCTTCAGAATGCAAAACTAAAAACCATTTGCTGATTTCACTCTGGCTATGTCCATCATTTATATTTCACTATGTTTGCTGGGATAACGCTCTTAAATTATTACATATGATAATTCGGTGCAGTAAGTTGTCCTTAATGACCCTCTATAATAAATACAGGAGCTAAAATTGGCTAAAATCAACGTCCTTCAGTATTTGTGACCGACCCCCAACCGAGTCATTTAGATTTCACCAACCTTCACTTTTCTTTAGCAGCCTTGTAATAAGTCAGTTGTCATTAGCAGAGGTGGGCCGTCACTCACCCCACCACAGACTTAGAGAGATTCAGTATTTCTGGTGTATTTTCAGTGCAGGGCAGCTCTTCTGCCGCTTCTATTCTGTGCCGTGCGATCTCACCTCAGTCGTGATCTCACTTTAGTCGTCGCCTCAGTTCTGTCGGTGGGAAACGCCAAAAAGTGGATCGGCCAAGCAGCAGCGCAAGCGCTTGGATTACACACTCGCCGTCACACACACAGAGGCGGCGTGCACTCCTCTAACGCCCGCCCTTTTTCTTTCTTCTTTTCTTTTTCTTGTGGTACGTGTATTAACTGCTCTGTCCATTACTGATGACCGTGGGGATCAGGGGAGGGGGGAGCGCTCTGTATTCGGAAAGGCACGACGAAGGCAGTGTGGACAGTGTTTTCTTCTTGTTAGTCCAGTTGCCTTTAAAGTGAACTACTCCCAGCGCCTTCATAAAATACACATTTAATGTAAAAAAGTAAAAAACAAAAAAAAGAGAGAGAGAAAAGTGCGAGAGCTTTCTATTCTCCCTCCCTGTTTTTAGTGAATAATGTACTGTGATATTTGCGTAGGCTACAGAGATCATATTGTTTGGCTGCTGATTTACTGTTAATACTGTCTCTCAGTTGTGGCTTTGCTCATGGTGACCTACCCCCACCACCCAGCCCCACCCCATTCCATTCCCACCCCTACATTTTACAGGGATCGCTGACCTTCTGTTCGCCGCCTCCATACGTACCGCCAACTTTATCCGGTCGAGCATTCGTCTTTCTTTATTGCAGGGAAATGGTCAGCCATCATCCACTCTCTCACATTGTTCTACATTTTCAGTCCAGTATGGTGTTTGCTGTTTCACGTAGCCCAGCAGGGGAAGTCGATGTTGACCTGCCCTCCCCCTCAGGGTGAGAAGCAGACACCAGAGTGGACATCAGGAGTCTGTCCTTGTCCTCTCCCTGGACGTTTTTCATTGTGGTGTATATTAGCATTAGGTAATATAGACCTCAATGCACTTTGCTTTGACTTGAATCAGCTCCTTCCAGTGTACCTGTATAGGTAATACCCAGAACTAGCCACTGGAAGGCGCCAATGTCTTAAATGTGAAACACTTCGATTTGTGGATATTTGCACAGGTACTTTATTTATTTTTTAGAATAATATCATTAAAAAAAAACAGGATTTATATCAGTCAGTTGATGGCTGTATATAAAATATATGAATATAGTATATATCTTAGAGCTCAAGGTTTATTTATAGCTAGAGCAAGGGAAGTAATTCTAGATTAAAGCAGTTTCTGTCAGTGATAATGGGGAACAAAACCAAGCTGCAATCTTGCATGAGTTCAGAGTTTGGGTTATACTGGAAAAAATGAAATGTGATGCACACCTTGGACTGGAAGCTTTGTGAAATGCAGACACACACAGTCACTTTTCAGATATGAGTTGCTAAATGAAATGCCAGAATATCCCCCACCCCCCTTCACAAAAAGTAACAGAAGGGCTCATGTGAGACACAGTAACTTCACTCCACCTTGTTGCAACAGGATAGCTTCAGCACTCATTCAAGAGGGCATCTTGAGTTTATAGAAGCCTTTGGATATGCCGTAAAACATACCACAGCGTAGAGTATGAGGTGCAGTCAAAGAATTACAAGACTTGTTGCGGCGAAGAAGACAAGGTCGCAGAGACGCACCTCTGTGTAGCAGAGCAGGCGGTGAGCTGGTATGGTCCAAACACTTGCACGTGCATTTGAGCTGATTGTTCTGTAGTAGGCTGCTACTATAGAACTCTACATTGGAAATACTCAGTGCAGTTTGATTTTATTTATATAGCACCAGATCACAACAAATTCGCCTCTTTATGTTGTGAGGTAAAAACCCAACAATAATATGACACCGAGGGACAAATTCATGCCAGATCCTGGGTCTGAATGTTGGGTCAAAGATGCCCACATGCTGCCTCAGCTCCATGGTACAAAGTGCAAAATCCTATCTACAGAACTTTGTCTATCACAGGTTTTCATGTTGATAGAGTGACAAAATGTGGAATCACGTCTCTTAAAGTCCTACTTGACATCTTTTACGTACACATGACCGTACCATGCTGCACAACAGGAGTCTGTGAACTCTTTGAGTGCACCTCGTACATAAGAAAAATGATTTAGAGGACAGCTGCAGTTGGAATAAATTGTGCAGTTTTAACTTGAATTTCCAAGTCCCTGTCTGCATTCAAGCCATAGAAACGTTTCAGGTTGTTTGCTGAGCATTTCAGCTGGAACTTTTGAACTAAATGGGTTGAAAAAAAGAGAAAAGCAAATAACTTATGGTTAAACAACTCACTCATAGTATAAGATGGATGAATCAGGGGGATTCTACTGTGAAGAATTCTCAAAAAGAGGTTTTGGTGACGTGAGCGTTTGGGTAAATGCTTGTATACCTGCTCGGAAAAGGTGTATCACTGGTCTAAATGGTTTAAATGGTGGATGATGACAGTATTAGAAACCCGAGGGGCTCAGTATTTAACATTCACTGTCATTTCAAAACTGATTTTGGATACAGTTAATGTTACATGCAAAAGAGACTTAAGAACACACACAGTTTGACCTGTATGAGTAATTTTACTCTCTTCTACTGTTTAATTCCTCCCATCAGAAGAAAACTGTAACCTGAAATGAGTGGGTGTGATGCGTAAGGAGAACATGGAGCTGAAGATGAATAAAATTCACTGATGTTGGCAATTTTTTCCGTCATTTTGCCATCTTGTTTTCAAAGCTACTACTTTCCAAAACCTCTATCTGTCGATTATACTGCAACAAGACAAAAACGACTCGTTTAGTTGTTTTACAGGGCACTTTATTATTGAGCAGTATGAGCAGCTTCAATAATCTTTACTTTTTATAACAAAAAGTAGGTGATGCCACATTTGCCAGGCAAGCCCAGCTCAGTGGAGGCTGATCCCAGGATGTTACCAACCAACACGGGAGAACTTAAAAAAAAAATAAAGAGGACAGAGAAAAGAAAAAGCAGGAAAGAAGAGAAAGAAGTTTTCAGAGTCAAGAGTCTCTAGTTGAGCGGCTGTTTCCTCTGCGTGTCCATCAGTTGGCTCGATTACACATGAACAGTCACGAGAAAAACGGAAGATTGTCCCTCTCTACTTCTGGGCTGGGATCATGCTGTCAATGCTCTCTCCCTTCTCCAGCTTCTTCTCCATCTCAACCATCAGCTTGACACCGTCAACCACCAGTTGGACCTGCTCCACTTCAGAGGAGCCCAGACGGTCGGCGTTGGAGATGTCAAACACACCACCCACAGAGGCAGTGTCCACACCACCTAAAGAGAAAGGGCAAAAGTCAGAGTCGCAGTGGAGATTTCACTGGGCTGTTCAAGCTGGTCCACAAGCATATGAGTGTTTACCTGTGCCACGCTTCTGCAGACGCAGCCTGGTGAGGATCTCCTCAAACTTGGGATGTGTGCTCAGCTTGGACAGTTTGACATGGACGCCACCACGCAGGCCAGTGCCCAGGTTGGAGGGGCAGGTCAGGATGTACCCGAGATGCTCATTCCACATGAAGCCACGGTCGTGCTTCTTGAAGATCTCCTCAATCTGGCAGGTTTGAAAGAAGAAGAGTTGTGGAAACATCCTGAACAATTGTTTTCATTTCATCCCGGCTTTCCGAGGCCTGTTATATCTGCATACCTTCTGCAGGCCAACGCAGAAACGCCTGAACACCTCCCTCATGTTGCCACCCTTCTGCATGGAGATGACACGAAGGTGATCCTCCTCATTCACCCAGACCAAGAAGGTCTTGTTTTCGTTGTGCCTGAGCAGATATAGTTTCACATTTAGGGGAACACACAGATAATGCAGACAAAAGATTTCTAAGGAAAATGTTTCACATTCAGCCTGTTAACACTTAATGACAGTGCTCACCAGATGCCTCTGCCATCAGGCCAGTCACGGGCCATACCAGCGCAGGTCAGCAGGGGAGACACGGGCTTGTCAAACAGGAAGTGATCAGCGATCAGCTGCTCCTGCTCAGCATCAGTCATGGTGTTCAGGGGGTAGTACTTTCCCTTGAACTCACCATCCAGGCTGTTCAGAGCTGCAGTTAGGAGCAAAGCAGGGATAATATTGTCCATACTGACACTGGATGCTTAAATTCAAAGACGCAGTCCTTTTCCTTTGAATACTTACCCTCAATGGACAGCCTCTCAATAATTCTGCGCTCTCCACGGCTGTTGTGGGGGGGCAGGGTGAATCCCTTGATGCTGCGACCAGTACGAACACGGCTAGACAGAACGTAGTTGGGGTCCAAGTCGTCACCACCCTAAAGACAAATAAACTTTGAGTCCCAGGTGAAAAAAGATAAATAAATAACAGAGTTCCTGGAGCAATGCACAGATGTGCTAAACCATTAAATCAGTTCAACATCTGAAGACTTGTGCAGTAAGTCTTTTGTTAAGGTACTTCTCCATGAAATCTGCGGTACCTTCAGGTTCTCATGGTTGAGGTCAGTCTTGTGCTTGTCAGTGGGCTTGTATCCACCATGACGGTCAGAGATGACAGGGTCAAGCAGATCCTTGAAGACCTCATAGGACTCCTCATCACCAGCAACACAGCCAACAGTCATGATGAAGGGGTGACCTGAAGAATGTAAGTAAGAAGTGTGTGTTCGGAGGGGGAACAGAAATGAAAGAATTAGTTTTTATGGCTAATGTTAATCAGGAATGAAACAGATTTCTTTATCTGATATGAAACATATCTCACCAGGGTTGTCTACACCAGTCTGGATGACATCATCCAGAGTGTAGCCACTGGGTGTCTGTTTGTCCCTCAGCTTGCCATATATCTCCTTGGTCAGAACCTTGGCCATATGGTTGTTGTGCTTGGACAGATCTGGGAACTCCTCCTCAACTTTGTAGTTGAGCTTGAAGTTGTTGTGGGTGTTTCCGAAAGGCATGATTGCTTTCTAACACTGCAAAATGAGGGAAAAGCCTTTGACTAAATCTTGGAACGATAATAAACTGTTTCATCTGGAGATTGTGGAGGTGATCGAAATAGTCACAAAATTTCTGCAGCATTTGGAGATACGGGATATTCTGTGTGACAGCTGCAAGTTTTAAGCGGTGTCGGCAGAGGAATCTTGGTAACAAATGTCACTCAATTTCCAGCAGCTCAGATGTCACTTTGAAACAGAGTACAGGGAGGAGTGCCTGTTGGCTGGGTATTTTTAGCACAAGTACATCTGAATGTGTACCCTTTATGTCCTCAGTATCTACAAGCAAAGCTTTATACGTACAATCACAACTGTCCTGATTGCACATTGACACATAAATGCACATAAATGAAAACTTGACTGGTCAGTTCCAGCACAGGCGTGTTTTCACTGAAAGCACTACAAGGTCTTTGTGTCACTGTACAGGATTACTGCAACAGTATAATTGTCACAATGCTGAAAGAAGCCTGATTAGCAGCACACTTGTCCAGCTACTGCGATCCAACAATATATACTCTTCTTACTCTCATTACCTGATAAGCTGTTCAACATGAGTACGTACATGATGCATGCAATGACGCACTCGTTACATCACATGAAATATGATCTGCACCTCAGTCCCAAACTGATTTACAAAATTAGCCGTTCTTTAAATCAGTAATCCCTTTCAATGTGACAATTTTCTGATTAGTTTACAGCCAAAAAGCTCCAAAAGTGTAACTTTGAAACAGCAAAAGTCGCAGATGACACATGGGGGACTTCAGTCTGTCTCTCCTACATGTATCAAACTGCGAAGCACCTGTCCACATAAATCACTGTCCAAAAGAAAATCATATGCAGAGAGCGAGAATAAAGAGTGGAGTGACACAAGTTATCACTGGAACCACAGCCTGTCTGTTAAAGCATGATCTTTAAGCTTAATCTTAACGGAGAACAATTCAATGAAATTAGCTCTTTTTTTAATGCATCATATGGATGCAAATGTACCAGATTTGTTGCACAATTATCCTTTGATTTCATCATGGACTTCATGTCCACAGCTTTTCATTAAAAGAAAAAGTAGCCAGAACTAATTGTTTGTGCTATTTTAAATGCTTTGCTTGTTCTCCCAATCCATATCTCCACGTCTGCTCTTCTTTAACCCCACAAAACTAATCATTTCTTTACCTGCACACCAGACAAGTACAGAGGTAACAGTCCTTGGGATCAGATCCTGTTCACCACAGCCAAAATAGGGGTCACCCAACTCTGGAGGTCTCTGGCCCCTCTTTATATACCACACAGACACTAGCCATTGGCTTGGCCATTTTAGTGCCTACTGCAGCCTCATTGGCCAGAGCCTCTGCACTGATACTGCACAGTTTATGAAAGAGACACATTTACAGCTCAGTCATTCAAGACGGGTGCTGCAGCTGTAACCTCACCCCCGTCAGCCTCCGCACACACCCCCACCAACCCTTGGCCCATACATAGCTGTAGTTGGAGTGTGGGAGCATGTGAAAGGGGAGGAGGAGGTCACATGAGTGAGGCTGGGGTGGTAATGGGGAAAGGCCACTGAAATAAGCTGAGTTTCACTTTTGTCAAACACACTTTGGAGGTCAGGGTTCCTTACTGTAGGTGTGAAGGTTAGAAAGAGTTGGTATTTTCTTCACTTATCAAATGGCTGTTATCTAGAAATGCTCCTCGCATCTTAATGGTGAGCAATGTCCCACCACCCACCGAAGCTGGTTTATGCTATGGAAGGCATAAACACACTGAATCAAACAGAGTGATTGGTCAGGTTTCGATCATTGCACTTCTTCTGGGGTGGCTGTAGCTCAGGTGGCAGAGCAGGACAGCTACTAATCAGAAGGTAGGTGGTTTGATCCCAGGCTGCCTCCTAGCTGCATGCCAAATATCCTTGGGCAAGATACTAACCCCGTGTTTGCCTACTGGTGGTGGTCAGAGGGCCCGGTGGCGCCAGTGTCCGGCAGCCTCGCCTCTGTCAGTGCGCCCCAGGGTGGCTGTGGCTACAATGTAGCTTGCCATCACCAGTGTGTGAATGTGTGTGTGAATGGGTGAATGACTGAATGTAGTGTAAAGCGCTTTGGGGTCCTTAGGGACTAGAAAAGCGCTATACAAATGCAGGCCATTTACCATTTCTTTGATCTACACCAGGGGTGTCAAACATAATGCCTGGGGGCCAGAACAGGCCCCCCAAAGACTGTAACTGGCCCGCAGTGTGGCTTTGGAAAATGTGAAGGAGAAGACAATTGATAAACTTTTCACTGTATTTTAACAACTCCTGTATCTTTTCCTGCCGATGAAGATCCTCCTCCATGGCCATTCATACTAACCAAAGTAATTAAGTAATAGATTTTAAAAAATTAAATTACAGAATGTTCCCATTTTTTCCCTTTTCAATAACTACTGTAGAAATGTATGATTTCTACGGTGGGTTCGCAGTATAGGACTGTGTGCACAATGAGCCAACAGAACATTTTCTGTAATTCTACACTTTTATTTCGTGCAGTTTATGTGCAACACAGTATTTCTTCATCATGTAGAAAAAAATACAAAACTTTTCCCTGATTTGTGGATGGCATGATGAACTGTGTTCCAATGTATGGAACTGTTCCTGAGCCCATGCATTGATGTCCATGACAGAGTAACACCTGCTTTTATTGCAGTGTCGTGTTGGGCTGCAAAGATCACAACCATCTAATATTGATTTCCAGCTTTTACCCTTATGTACAGATATTTCGGTAGACAAATAATTTCAAATATTCATGTCAATACATTTTCCAGGTCTTTGTATCCTATTATAGATGTTTTCCACAAGTCTAATTTTCTCTTCTTGTCTTGGAGCCAGTGGTTTGCAGAGTCTGACAGTGATGCGCCTATCTCTTCCTAATGACTATTTTCTTAAGTCATCAGATTGTTGATTTGGTCACTTCTAAACTTTTTTGCTATCTTTATGATCTTGTTTTTGTTTTGCTCTTCAGCAAAACAATGCAAATGCAAACTTAACACTTGGAATTAACTCTATATTCTTTATCGGCTTATTATTTCATGAAATAACAAGGGTACAGGTCTCACCTGGCCATGAAATGATGATGAAAATTTGCACTTCAGTCATATTTCAGGTAAAATGGTGTACAGAGGAAAACCTACAACAACTGTGTCACTGTCTAGAAACTTAAAGACCCAAGAGTCCAAAAAATGAGGGTAGTTCAAATATGCTGTGCATGTATTTAAGGGAGTGTGTTAATATTTTCTGTGACAGCCCAATCTTCATGATTTCTCTGAAGACCGAAGGGAGAAAGATTCTCACGTATGTTTTGAGATGTTGTTGGTACCAGTGCTGCCCCACACCACAGACATCTGAAACCCTTGACTCAAAACTGATATGATAATTATCAGATGCTGAATCTTTGATGGGAATACTGAGCGATGGAATGTTGAGGAAGAAAATCGATGCCACCTGTGACTTAGAGAATCCATCATAGCTATAACACCGGCATCTTTCCAAGAGAGAGGAGCATCCCAGAATGCAGCTCTTTCTGTGGGATGGCCCACTGGCAACTGACAGTTCACAGCTGCTCTTTCAATGTCACCATGTCTGTGAACCACAGCACAGAAAGGACATATCCAGCTATCCAATTCAACCATCCCAGACTCCTTAGGCTTGCATGCGTGCTTTCCTAGGTCCCCTCTCATTTTTGCACTCTAATTCGCCTGCTGTTGTATTGTAGAGGAGGGTCACCGTGCCCTTGCCCTGAATTGAAACCACTTCTCATGTTTCTCAGCTGTCCCCTGCCTGTCCTTCAACAAGTCAGATGTTACCAAATTAGTGCAGGTTTCTTCTATCTCTCCACATACCAATCTGTCCCTGTTAACTAGAGCAGCTACTTTTGTCTGTGCAGAATATTTAGGTACTTTGTAAGTGGCTGGGGTTGTTTTGTTGTTTGTTTTTTCCCTCAGGTAAAAAAAATATATTTTTGGCATATATAATATATATATATGTGTGTGGGGGTGTGTTAGTAAAACTTAGAACAGGTTTTAGCATTTAATTTTCAGGAGGAAGCAGTATGAGCAGACCCTAGCTGCTTCTACACACAGCTACTGGATAATACTGGTCTACAGCAGTTATGCAACAGGGCGGTTACATCACATAAGCTGCCTTCTACAAACGGTGCTCATGGAGTTCCTCCAGCGTCACAACAAGTTGGAATCACCATCATATTACAGAAATAGTCACCTATTGTGTTTGGGCACATGCTAACCGAAGGGAAGTATGTTTCTAGTCCAAAATTATAGTTATGAGAATTTCAAGATGTTTTATGATTTGGGCTCACCGGTTATGGCTGCTTACATTTCTCTGGAATTTTGGTGTTTTGTTCTTTCAATACGTCCAAACAAGTGAGCATTAATCTGCAGGCTCGCACACACTTTTGAAACAGCGTGAGCCTTTGAAAGGAATCTGTGCTGGCTGCACTGACCCATGTCAGAACAGCACAGTGTCAAGCTGCAGCTGCGTGTAATGCTACACTCTCAGTATTGGTGAGGCAAATTGTGTCACTTGGTCTAGGAATGGGAAATGGGTCATTTTAATTCCAGTGTCGACGCTTATCTGCAGTTCATTCATAATAAAACAGTTTCAAGAAATCATGATTGGAAAAGTAACTTCTGATGCTTTACAACCAAATACAATGATGGAGCAAGCAGCTAAAAATAGCACCTTTATGGCAGGCTATATATAAAGCTTCTTTCACACATTAACCTCAGCACCTGTCTGGACAGAACCAGCAGGCTCATGCCCACAGTATGAGCTGCATGTAATATGTAATGTGTTTGTTCTTAATTACTTAATTTCCAGATATCTACATTGTTACGAATGTGTTTTATACTATACTTTCCTGACTTCACAAAAGAAAACCCAAATTGCACCATTTTTAAAAAATAATTATTTTGATTGACGATTATGCAAATTATCAACTGGAAAAATTAGATTTTATGGAAGCCAGGTTTGAGGTATCGCAGTTGTTGCAGCGCTTGGTTTCTGGTTGGCCTTTCTTCATTTAAATTCTAACCATTTGCGTCACGTGCATGGGTGAGGCTATAATTATACCAGGTTTGCTGGGTCTATCCTGGTAGAGCAGCATGTGTACACCCAGAACCCTGATTCAATTTCATTGAGTCAGTTGTCTGTCCATCACAGACAGGACTCGAGGTCCCTTTGCTTTGGCTAAACACCCCAAACACTGACTGCAATAAGCAGTATGAATAAGTGTACCAAACGTCCATGGAAGTGGGCGAAGCGAGAGAGTTATTCCATTTGCTCACCAAAGCATTTACAACTGAGTCTTCCAGGTTCTGTTCTAAACAAATGAGCCTGTCAGTAGGATCCCAGAACCTTCCAGTACAATTCGTGACCATGGACCTTTGCATGTTTAATGATCCCAAATGAAAGAGTGTGCTGTCCAACATGAATCCACACCTAGTCCAGGACCATCGTGGAGGAGGTATGTCCTTTCTACCTTTTGTTTTCACAAAAGAGAGGTAAGTAGGGAAGCCATGTGCTTTATTTCAAAGATGGGTCATAGGTTGGGTCTAGAGAATAAAACCTTAAATCTGCATTTGCTCTACTGACCACCAAGGTACTCGTGCCAAAAGAAGTCCACCTGTACTAAAATTCTTAAATGCAGTCATTAGTTTCAAGCCTTACTAAATACAGTGGCACAAAGGTGGTTCACTTCCTACCAGGGTATACACTCATGACGTGATGTATGTCATATGTATGGCATCTTATCTTAATGACCTTGTAGTACCATATCACCCTATTAGAGCACTTCGCTCTCGCTCTGCAGGCCTACTTGTTGTTCCTACAGTATTTAAAAGTAGAATGGGAGGCAGAGCCTTCAGTTTTCAGGCCCCTCTTCTGTGGAACCAGCTTCCAGTTTGGATTCAGGAGACAGACACTATCTCTACTTTTAAGATTAGGCTTCAAACTTTCCTTTTTGCTAAAGCATATAGTTAGGGCTGGACCAGGTGACCCTGAATCCTCCCTTAGTTATGCTGCAATAGACGTAGGCTGCCGGGGATTCCCATGATGCATTGAGTTTTTCCTTTCCAGTCAACTTTCTCACTCACTATGTGTTAATAGACCTCTCTGCATTGAATCATATCTGTTATTAACCTCTGTCTCTCTTCCACAGCATGTCTTTATCCTGTCTTCCTTCTCTCAGCCCAACCAGTCGCAGCAGATGGCCCCTCCCTGAGCCTGGTTCTGCCGGAGGTTTCTTCCTGTTAAAAGGGAGTTTTTCCTTCCCACTGTCGCCAAAGTGCTTGCTCATAGGGGGTCATATGATTGTTGGGTTTTTCTCTGTATCTATGAAGCGCCTTGAGGCGACTTTTGTTGTGATTTGGCGCTATATAAATAAAATTGAATTGAATGTCCAGCTTAATGTCTCCTATTGTCATGTGTGGCTGCGTGCAGGCAGGCGTGGAGGACCCAAAGTGCAGACACACAGAGCAAAAAGGTGAACTCAAATGCAACTTTAATGGTGGATGGCAAAGAAAAAACAGAAAACTGGCTGAACTGGGAATACAGAAACTTAAACTGGCAGGCAGATGGACAGAACCCACAGCGTGGGATGAGGGAGATCACAACACCGACAAAGGGAAAACACAGGGCTTAAATACACAAAGGGAGCAATCAGGGAATGGGAAAGAGGAGGGAAACACGACTGGGACAAATCAGACCTAACGAGACAAGGGAAGCAAAACCAGATACATTGACATGAGACGCGGACTTTCAAAGTAAAACAGAAAAAAATAACACAGATGCAGACATGCCAAGGGGATACAGCAGACAGGGGAGAAAGAGCAACTAAGGAACACAGAACAGAAACCAGAAGGCAGAACTCTCACAAACAAACGAAAAGACTATAAATGAAGGCAAAATTAAAGTACAATAGTAAAGAAAACTCAAAACTCTGGGTCAACGACCAAGGTCTCCTAACACCTATGCTGAACACATAACTTGGTCAGTAGCAGATTACTTGGGTATGATGAACTTTGTAGTATAGGGCCCTGTTGTCTGGTATTAAAATGCTAAGCTGGCAAATGCTGAGCTCCAGGTTTCACAAATGATACCTTCCAAATGTGGCAAAGTGGCATCCATCCTTATGCATCTTCCTCGCGTCTCATTGTATGGAATGTCGTCGCCTATCTTTTGTTTGCCAGGTGTTTCCACTCCCTCTGATTGCCCCTCTTGTTTCTGGGTGTGATATATAAAACTTCAAATTTCTCTTTGACCTTTGTCACTGTGTGTGTTCCTTGCCTGTCTGATCTCCCTGTGTGCGTCGAGCCTTAGAGAGAGATTTGGCTTTTATTTTTGTTGGAATTTTTATTTTCTGTTTGTTTTTCCTTTGGGAGCCCCACCAAAGGCCCTTTTCCCTTACAATGCTAGTAACAGATGCCACGGTGCACAGCCAGAGATCCTATTGCCATGGTAACTTATGCTGCAAACCAGATTAGAGGTGAAAAGGTGAAATCACTTCTACTGACCAGCCAAGTCCCTGGAAAACAGTGTCACC
Organism: Aulonocara stuartgranti; assembly: GCF_965226115.1. Classification (NCBI taxonomy): domain Eukaryota; kingdom Metazoa; phylum Chordata; class Actinopteri; order Cichliformes; family Cichlidae; genus Aulonocara; species Aulonocara stuartgranti. Next base: position 31,625,315 of record NC_138946.1, read on the forward strand.
ATTCCTGGAAGATCTCTGAGACCTGGGCAGATAGGTGGGTCTAAAGTTGTTGTTGTTTTTTTAATAGTGTCTGTGTCAGGGTCTATGCTAGCAGACCATGTGGAGAGAGGAGGAGGACCCAAATGCAGACACTTGGAACAAAACTATAATTTAACAAAGAGCAAGGTTAATCAGGCCCAGTTGTGTCTCCCACCTGTGTGTGATTTCCCAGTGTCCCTCTGTGTATTTATAGTGTGTGTCTGCCTGTGTTCCTCGTTGCGTCGTCTGTGTTACTCCGTGTACTCTGCATTACTCTGTGTTCGTCTCCTAGAAACTGTCTGTGAACCTCTCCGTGAATCCACTGTGTGCTCTCCCTGCTGTCCTCCTTTCGTGTTCAGGTTTGCCATTTTATAGTTTAGTTTCTCCCAGTTTAGTTTCTGTTTTGCCATCCCCTCTTTGTCATTTATAATAAACCACCATCGCATCTCAGTAAGTGCTGCATTCGAGTCCTCTTTCCCACACATCACACGACACAGAGGACAGAGACACAAAGGGAACTTAAATGGACGAGATTACACATGACAAACAGGGGAGACGACAAGATACAAAGACACTGAAACTGTCACGGTTTGCCGGGGCAAGCCGTGTGGAATATGAAATAGGACCCAAAATGCGGCAGCTCTGGTGCAGATGAGTGTTTATTTACAAACTGGGTAAACTAATAAGACAATAAGACAAACCAGAATGAGGATGCAGGGAGGTCCGGAGAAATACATACAGGGAGACCGAGGGGAAACAACACAGACGAACCAGTGATTACCAAGACAGAAAATACAACTTAAATACACTCAGAGAACACAGGGAGATTACACACAGGTGGGAGACACAGCTGGGAGTGATTAACATGACGAGACCAGGGAGGCAAACTGAAAACACTCACATAAGACGCAGACCTTCACAATAAAACAGGAACACACGGGGGGGAACAGGGTAAACACCAATTAGAGAACAGAACCAAAATCGCGAAGAGAAAACACAAAACGCTGGGTCAAAAGGACCCAGGATCATGACAGAAACAAACAAAGCGCGAGGGAGACTGATACACAGGGGACTTGACAGACTCCCACACTGAAGACACACCATAACCAACATAGTGGGGAAGACACAGACGCGGGACGAACCTAGACAGACGAGAACTAAATAGGGAAGCAGAACTCACTATCAACAGAACTGAAGTCTAAACTATACAAACAAGAACATCATAACACCAGCCCATGACAGTGTGAAGTTAGTGAAATTGACAATAATGTTGTTGTTCTATGAGCAATAATATATAAATTAGGATACTTATTTGCACTTGGTGCAAATGAGGTAATTTTCTGTCATTCCACTTTCTGTTTTTTCTACGGAAGTTTGACGGACTTTTCTGTAAATGATAATGAGAAAACATAAAATTTACAGTATATTTTCTGTATCATGAACTGATATTTTCCATTAATAGAAAAATGTAAATTTCTGTTTATATTACTATTTCCAAGCACTTCTTTTCACTGTAACTCATTAAATAAAGTTCTTTATATCCTTAAACGTACATTTCTATGCAACTACAACGTAGTACAGCCTGTGCTCAAAAAATTCATAAATTAAAACTTTTTAAATTAATCTGTGCTTAGTACACAACAACATACAATTAATGTTAAATATTCTTTTATTCTCCTCAACTCAAAAACTATTCTAAAATATAACGACAGCATCCATCTCGTCATAAACAACTAAACAGCTGATACATGAACAAAGTAACTCACAAGCTTTCAAATTTGAGCATTTTTATTTTCCTTGAAATCTGTTTGCCTTCATGTAAATGTGTTTACATTCCAAGTGTTTTCTTCAAGCAGGACACCTGACAAACAAAAAATGTAATATTTAACGATATGTTCACATTTAATAATATCCAGAGTTTGGTTTACATCCATGTCTGTCCACTTATGATACAGTATACACATGTAGTCAGTTATAGCCACTCACCTTTGATGACTGAATACATTCACCTCATTAATGAAGTGAATGTAATTCACATTTTTTTGAACGTTTGTCTGAACTCTTTGGGGTCTTTACCTTGCAATATAACATACTTTGAGTCAAAAAAGTTTGACTGTTTAAGTGGTGCTAAAACTGAACAGATCTAAAGAAGGTGTTCCTGAAATTTGGGTTTATTAGAACAGGACGGATGGATGACCACAGGACTTTTCCCCATATAATAACTAAAACACAAAATAGATTAGACAGATTACTGTTCCAAACTTAAAGATAAAAGTGCATTTACCGGACTTGTTTTGTCAGCTCTTGCTTTTCAAAGACAGTGAGGAGCAAAGTACAATAGAAGTGCTTTTTCTGATGAAGAGTTAAACTGTAAACAGCAGCGTGGTGAATAAGGATCTGTGTCCACGAATCCTCAACAGCAGAGATGGGCAGTAACGCATAATCTGATTACTTTTTTAGGTAGCGAGTAAAGTAAGGGATTACTATTGCGAAAACGGCAAAAAAATCACGGTTTTAGTAACGTAGTAACGCTGCGTTACTGCGTTACCAGAGGTGGGACCAAGTCATTGTTTTGCAAGTCTCAAGTAAGTCTCAAGTCTTTATCCTCAAGTCTCAAGTCAAGTCTCAAGTAATGTCAGGCAAGTCAGAGTCGAGTCTCAAGTCACTGGTGTAAAAGTCCGAGTCAAGTCACAAGTCTGAAACTTTGAATTTCAAGTCCTTTCGAGTCATTCAAAAAAACGAAAAAAAGCATGTTGCAGTTATATGCTAAATGTAAATATTAGACCATGTAATTTTAAAATCTGTGTTTTTCTCAACACATGACAAAATAGTGAACTAAGAAAATATACACAAATTGTGAAATTGCACCTCTTTAAAATGCAGCTCAATTAAACCTAGCTCCAAGAATAATTTTCACCGACAGTTCTGAGATAAGCTGCATGTTATTCTTGGATGCGGTTGTAGGACCAGCTTTAAAATCGCATGACAAAAATATCATACACATTAAAAAAAACTGTATCACCAACGTAGCCTGGAAAACATTTGCTAGTTAGATGAAGTCAGCTATCTCATCTTAGCATATTTATATGCATATTTATAATCATACGGTTCTTGGAGTGAGTGCATACACTCATGAAGTTTAGTAACTTCAGGTCACTGCAACAAGCCCAGGTACAGTTTACCGACGGATGGGTGCAGGACCTTGAAACGCACAGTGTAGAACGAAAGACCATCGTACGTATCATAAGTTTACCAGTCTCACAAATCGTCGTCATAAATACACATTCCTTAACCGTTTATTAATAGGACCTTTGAGCTCAACGGTAATTAATTAGCAGTGGAAATAATTTCTGGTAGCATCACAGAAATGTAGCAGTGACAATAATACTGTATGCTGTAATCGTACTGGGCAATTAGTGATACAAAAAAACCTGTTTTATCCTGTGAATAAAAGTATATGTTTTTGTCAATGTACCATAATAACAGAAGCGAAACGCAATATTGTGTCAGGACAATATCATGTATGCACAATAAACACAATAAATAAAGGAGCATAGCGCGACCATTTCTGTTCAGCGCCAGACTTGCTTGTAACCTATATCACCAATTATGTTAAGAAAAATGACGCATTAACTACTAAAAAACACTGACCTTCGTGTAAATGCTTGGAGCAGACTAACCTGTGAGCTGGAGTGTTCTGGGACGTTATATTTGATCTTTGAATGGCTGCAATCCAGGCCATCCGTCGCGTCTTTGTTACTTCGGAAACATGGCTCGAATAATTTCTCTTCAACGACGTAATCCGATAACAACGATCTCTTTACCCGTCGGCTTCCCGTGGCTGTCATGCGACCGGCTATTGCAGTTAATAATACAACAGCTTCTTGACATTTTTGTGTTTCTTTTTATCGCTGTATAACTGATTTCAATTGAAAGTCTGTGTGCGCTAGTACCGCTTGCCACGAGTTCCCAGAATCCTTTGCGGTTCTACCCGTGAATGACGTCACATTTTCAATCTCTATATAATATGCATGTTAAGTTTTATATTTGGGGTAAAATATCAAGTCTTTTCAAGTAAACCGGTTCAAGTCCAATTCAAGTCCCAAGTCATTGGTGTAAAAGTCCAAGTCAAGTCACAAGTCTTAGAACATTTTTTCAAGTCAAGTCTAAAGTCATAAAATTAATGACTCGAGTCTGACTCGAGTCCAAGTCATGTGACTCGAGTCCACACCTCTGTGCGTTACTAAAACCGTGATTTTTTTGCAAGAATGTCTCATGACAGTGACGTAAGCGAGTGCGACGTTCGTGACAACAGCTGTGTGCAGATCAACAATGGATCGTATATCGAGTGCGGGAGAGAGTGTGAGCGTGCAGCGTTTAAAGCGTGGAAGTACTGACATTACTTTGAGTTTGATTCCATAAAAAGTGACAAAAACATTAGTGTCCGCTGTGCGTGGGAAGAAAACTTCTTTTTACAGCGAAAAAAACCCCTAAACTTCCAAGCAAGCACCGAGTGCGCAACGACGTAATGGGAAATTCACAGAGAAACTCGCGGATTCTTCCACTGACCGCTGCGGCACACCTGCACCAGGGTAAACCTCCGCCTACCCCACTCCTGCTTTACAGGTGAAAATAGAGCAACAGGACCGCTGAGTCTTTGACTTTATTTATTTTCTGCTGTGTTTTACTTGCATCTATTTGAAAGACTGAGTGTAAACACAAAAAAAAAAAATTATTTTATGTGCTGAAATGTGCAGAAAATAAGTTTAAATGTTAAACAAATTTTTTCCAGTCAGAGAATGTTGCATATAATAAAATTTTTGCTTGATGCATAAAGTTAAAAGATTAAAACTAATAAAACAAGTTTTAAAAAGATAATTTTCCATCTGATTACATTTTGTATGATGGATTATGTAGAAAAAGTAGAATTGGGCTGAAAGATCTATCGCTTTATCACCTCTTCAGGTTGTAAATCGTGTTTTTAAAAATTAATTACTTTTGAAAATAAGTAATCAGTAAAGTATCGGGATTACTTTTTTGGGGAGTAATCGGTAATTAGTTACTGATTACTTTTTTCAAGTAACTTAACCAACACTGCTCAACAGTGACAACACTTAAACATCATAGTTTCAAAATCCTTAATGCACACCTTTTTCTCCACTGTGTTCAAATGCTCTTAACTGTTTAAGTAGAGGAAAAAGTCATATTTCAGACATATTTCACGGCCATTAAACGTTAAACATGGCTCTCAAAACGAGGTCATGGTTACTTCTGGAGCAAAAACCTCTGCTTGTGCGCACATAACCTAAATTGCATCAAATAAGACAATAATAAGACAAATGACTACAAAGTGACACCAGAGGCTGGAGAAGAGCAAGCATAAAGTGACACGTTGTGTGCACACACTTTCTCTTGGTACCACTCTTCACATACCAGTGTGTCAAAGTCCTGAATGCAGCCTGCATGCTAGTCCATCAAGTTCCATCTGAGCTTTAAATAAAATACACTCAGCTTTTCCTTGGATTTTCAGAGTTGCTCAGTTCATACAGGAACTGCAGCAGTCGGGGTTAATGTGTCGCTGTGTTGCTCCTCCATCTCAGCCATTGAGACTAGTCGCAATTTATTCTGAGGAAAACAAGAGACACAAAAAGATATTTTAAAAAGTTTATATTTTTATTCTTTTTTTTACCTTGAACATAAACAACAGCAACAAAAAACAAAGGATTATGGCTGTGCGATATGACGATATATATCGAATGACGATATAAAAATGTGTATTGTTTCATATTATACACTATCGTTTGTTTCGTGATGTTGCAAAATAAACTGTTTACGGCAATATTTTTTCATGGTTTTGATGGTCACTGTAGTGGCTATATTAATTTCTTAAACTTCTATCTATCTCTTATACTTAAAATAACCACGCTATGGATGAACAAGCGACTGTTTCATACTTTTGTTACCAACAATGACGGTAAAACCATCGTGTGGCTCCGCCGTCCGCTTGTTCATTTTTCACATAAACCTTTCACAAGAAAGCTCAAGATCCTGCTGAGACTTTTCAAAGTAAACTGAAATGATATACATTATTCTCAAACTTCAAATTTCAGAATATGCATCAAACAAATGACCTCAAATTAAAACATGAAGTAACTATAAATTGGTGCTTATAGTCACCATGCGCATGAAGGCACAGAGAATACCAGCATGGCCAGCGAGGATGAGGCAGAACCAGGTAGCTCCAAACAGAAGGACCAGTCAAAACAAGTCGAGTTATTGCTAAACGAGGGGCTACTACCTCTGTAGCATGGACATGGTTTGGTTATGAAAAGCCTGCCATCCATGGATTCTGTCAGTGTTTTGATCTGTTCACCATCAACATTGCGTGCAGCAGCAACCACAGCCTCCCAGACACTGTTCAGAGAGGTGTACTGTTTTCCCTCCTTGTAAATCTCACATTTGATGATGGACCACAGGTTCTCAATGGGGTTCAGATCAGGTGAACAAGGAGGCCATGTCATTAGTTTTTCTTCTTTTATACCCTTTCTTGCAGCCACGCTGTGGAGTACTTGGACGCGTGTGATGGAGCATTGTCCTGCATGAAAATCATGTTTTTCTTGAAGGATGCAGACTTCTTCCTGTACCACTGCTTGAAGAAGGTGTCTTCCAGAAACTGGCAGTAGGACTGGGAGTTGAGCTTGACTCCATCCTCAACCCGAAAAGGCCCCACAAGCTCATCTTTGATGATACCAACCCAAACCAGTACTCCACCTCCACCTTGCTGGCGTCTGAGTCGGACTGGAGCTCTCTGCCCTTTACCAATCCAGCCACGGGCCCATCCATCTGGCCCATCAAGACTCACTCTCATTTCATCAGTCCATAAAACCTTAGAAAAACCAGTCTTGAGATATTTCTTGGCCCAGTCTTGACGTTTCAGCTTGTGTGTCTTGTTCAGTGGTGGTCGTCTTTCAGCCTTTCTTACCTTGGCCATGTCTCTGAGTATTGCACACCTTGTGCTTTTGGGCACTCCAGTGATGTTGCAGCTCTGAAATATGGCCAAACTGGTGGCAAGTGGCATCTTGGCAGCTGCACGCTTGACTTTTCTCAGTTCATGGGCAGTTATTTTGCGCCTTGGTTTTTCCACACGCTTCTTGCGACCCTGTTGACCATTTTGAATGAAACGCTTGATTGTTCGATGATCACGCTTCAGAAGCTTTGCAATTTTGAGACTGCTGCATCCCTCTGCAAGATATCTCACTATTTTTGACTTTTCTGAGCCTGTCAAGTCCTTCTTTTGACCCATTTTGCCAAAGGAAAGGACGTTGCCTAATAATTATGCACACCTGATATAGGGTGTTGATGTCATTAGACCACACCCCTTCTCATTACAGAGATACATCACCTAATATGCTTAATTGGTAGTAGGCTTTCGAGCCTATACAGCTTGGAGTAAGACAACATGCATGAAGAAGATGATGTGGACAAAATACTCATTTGCCTAATAATTCTGCACTCCCTGTACATTAAGAAGCCCCCAAATGCCTTCATGCTGTACCTTAAAGAGCAGAGGCCAAAGGTGAAAGCAGAACTAAGTATTAGTGACAGTGCAGCTGTGGGAGAGAGAGTAAGTGTAACTCTGAATATATTTATGCATCTGTTAATGCTCTATCATCTTGTTTGTGCATGTGCACCAGCTGTCCTGTAGTTATGTGTAGTAGCAGTGTGGCTGTGTATTTATACGAGCTGACAGTGTGTTCTTGTGATCTTCTATCCACAGTGGAGGTCGCTCTCAAAGAAGGAGCAGAAAAAATATTTTGACGAGGCGGAAACACAAAGATGTCATCACGCCACAGAACATCCGAATTGGTCAACCAAAGAGAACTATGTATGTCCAAAGTGCCAACATACAGTTCATCCATGTGCCTTTCACTGCACTGAATGATGAAACAGTCACTGCAGAGAGTTTGTATCAGCTCAGGAAAATTCTGATGTGTTTGTTTTTAGGGCAAAAAGAGGAAGAGGGTCAGAGATCGTAACTGCACCAAAGGTGAGAGAATATTCCGGGGAATCGTTTTCATGTCAAATGTGATGAAAAAAGTCAAAAATCTATTAGAAAAAAAACCCGTTGTGTTTTTGTTTGTGTCTTCTGAACCTGAAGAGGACGCTCAGCAGGCCAAAACACGTTGTGTGAGGCCAGGTCAAGCAGAGCCGTCTTCTTCAGCTATAAAGGAACCACATCAGCTGGATAGAGTCTGGGTGTGCCAGCCACAGACACGTGTTAACACCCTAACCATTCAGGACACAGTACTGGTGCAAATGCCAAACACAATGAACCCAGTCAGTGTGCCTGTGTGCAATGTGCCATGTGCCACAACTTTATTAGTCCCTCCTGTAATAAAGTGAATTATTATTTGCAAGATGATTTGTTCCACAATGGATTGTGTTGCTGCACAGACATTTTAGAGTGGAACACAAGTAAGTCAGGGTTGGGCCAGATCGTTAGGCTGTATGTTATTGTTGTACGTGGCAGAAAATGTTGTTAGGAAGACACTGATTTAACTCCACAGTAATTGGAAAGGCTTAAGTTTGCAGTGCTGTTGAACTGTTGAAGTAAGATGTTTTCCTCAAGGCACTTACACCAGTCACCCAATAACAATGAAACCATGGACGGGTGACATTTCTAAAATTGATAAACTTGTTCAAATACAATGTTAAAATGCTGGAACATAACAACTGAGCTCATAGCATTGAGACAGGGTCCAAACATAAAAGTTATAAACTGATCCCCATGTCACTGAGTGAAATAAGGGTTTGATCCCCTACAACCCAACAAGAATACTGGCTGCCACAGATGTGTTTTGTGCCCATGTGGCACATAGACTGCAATCGATCAATCATGAAGCACTGATTTTATCCACAGAATCAGTTTCTTCCATTCTAACCTTTCCACCATCATGGGCAAGACCAAAGAGCTGCTGGTAGAGCTGCTGCAAAAACCCACGGAGCTCAGCAGCCAGCAACAAATTCTGGATCCTTTGCTTTTAGTTAGCAATTAGCATTAGCAGCACATCCTGCATCCGATGTGAAAGGACTTTTATGCTGCGCACTGTGACTCACAGCAATGGTCCCGGGTCAGCCCTGACCATTGTGTTAAACTAATCCTAAAGTAATAATGGTATTTCTAACCACTGATATACCACAACTTTATCCTTTCAACAGCTGCTGAAAATAAGGGGACCTAACTGCTATCGGATAAAAAGTGCCCCAATCCAATCAGAGAACAGGTGGGTTTGGCTGTCGGAGGGGCACTTTTTTGAACTGCAGGTCCTTGAAGGGTAATCTCTATATAAATATCTGGGCCATCTCTATACAAATCTTTTTTACACATACAAATCTTTATTACAAGTACAAAACCGATTTACAAGTACAAAATATTTATGACCACATTTTGAGCCCATAGTTAAAATGATCATGAGAAAGGTGGAGGAATTTTACAAAATTACACAGGAGGAGCTTGTTAATGATCTGAAGGCACCTGAGACCACAGTCACCAGAAACACCACTGGTAACACACTACGCTGTATTGAAATCTTACAACACTTGTTTAAGTGCTTTCACAGTCAAGCTGAAAAGGGTAAACACTAACTAGCCCACTGGCTGGGCTGAATGTGCTTTACAGGTCTGCTGCTCTGCCCAGGTCTAGTGTATATGACAGTTAAATCTCCCACGAGGCCTTTTTTGTACCTGTGAGGTGAATCTATTAAGTCACTGTGACTTTCACCTGCTTGCCATCACCAGTGTGTGAATGTGTGTGTGAATGGGTGGATGACTGGATGTGTAAAGCGCTTTGGGGTCCTTAGGGACTAGTAAAGCGCTATATAAATACAGGCCAGTTACCGATTACCATTCACCTACACTAGTGATGGGATTTCCGGCTCTTTTTAGAGAACTGGCTCTTTCGGTTCGGCTCACTAAAAAGAGCCGGCTCTTTCGGCTCTGAACCGGCTCTTCAGGTTGTTTTGTTGCTTTAATTAATTAATTAATTATTAACAATAATATAAAATTATGCACTAAAGGAATTACTAATGTAAAAAAAAAAAAAAAGTGGTTTTATTTATCCATCCATCCGCTTATCCTTTTCAGGGTCGCGAGGGGCGCTGGAGCCTATCCCAGCTGTCATAGGGCGAAAGGTGGGGTACAACCTGGACAGGTCACCAGTCTGTCACAGGGCTAACACATAGGGACAGACAACCATTCATACTCACATTCATTCGCACATTCACACCTAGTGACAATTTGAATTATCCAATTAACCTATCCCCACAAGCTGCAAGTCTTTGGACGGTGGGAGGAAGCCGGAGTACCCGGAGAGAACCCACGCAAACACGGGGAGAACATGCAAACTCCACACAGAAAGACCCCGGCCTGATGGTGGAATTGAACTCAGGACCTTCTTGCTGTGTGGCAACAGTGCTAACCACCATGCCACCGTGCTGCCTGGTTTTATTTATATATGTTTATATATAAATATATGTGGTGGCACCTAGAGACAAAGCACGTACAAACTCCAAAACACTTTTCTAGCATGAACTGAACTTCCAAAACAGAGCTACCTAGATCACTTAAATTACACAATTGAAAGCATGAAAGCATATGTGTATTGTTTGTGTATTTATACACAAGCATTCATATATAGTCAAATAATAAAAATGTAAAAATAACAATAAAAAATGTTCATTTACCTGTTACTACCACACACCAAATCCGGTCGTTGGTACTTGGTGGCTTGTGTAGCCAATAGGTAACAAAAGTTCAACACTGCGCCCAGCATCCTGGAGCACTTCTGTTGTCTTTTGTACGTGTTTTGAGTTTTTATGTGCTTCTGAGTTTTTACGTGTTTTGGAGTTTTTACATGTTTCGGAGTTTGTACGTGCTTCAGAGTTCGTATGTGATTTGAAGTTTGTACGTGCTTTGTCTGTAGGGGCCACCGTAAATATACTTTTATTTATTCACTCCACATAAAATGTAATAAATAAATCATATAATACAAAAACCAACTAGTCACATTTCAACTTTTAACTATTTAAATTTTCAGCTTTTTCCTTTTACAAATTTAAACTGAAACAACACAAAACACTGCAAACCACAACACAATTAAATATAAATTATAATATGAAAACAAAAAGAACATGCACATTCTCTGTCATATGGACCTGCATGAATTAACTTTCTGAATCCTTTATCATCCGCAACTGAAGATAGTTGTGGATGATTACTATATGTTGTTGTCCCTGCCTCTCTTTCTCTCCCTCCCGCTCTGTTCCTGTGATACTGAGTGTAACTACCGCCCCTCCCCCCTCTGCCCAGCGTAAAGCACAAGGCTCACGTGCAGAGTGAAGCGGAAGAAAAGTGCGAGAGAGAGGGTGAGAGAAAGAAAAAGGCTGTATCCCAATTCAGGGTCTGCAGCCTTAAAGTACGCAGCCTTAACGATCCACAAGGGCCGTGTAATCAAAGACAGCTAAGGCCGGAAGTGCGAGGCTTGTGAAATGGGACGTCTATCCTCTGCCCAGGTTGCCTAGCAACCATGATACTAACAGCTGGAAACTTTTCAGCATTGTTTGACAGAAATGAAGGAGAAACTCTTTTGTTCATTTGTTTGTTTGTTTCTACATGAGCTTTGATCATTCTCTGCAAGATTAAGCTCAGCTATTGAACGCCGTATATTTTAAAGTAAAGGCTTTTAAACCAAGTTAGTACAAACGTCACTAATGTCACATAACTTTGCCGGCATGTGGCCAACAGTAATGTTTTAATGTTCTTCATTATTAAACATTTGCACATAAATAAGTGACATAATATTCAGCACTTACTTAAAGTTTACTCTTCGGGCGCCCCTCATCTGCCGTTTTTTTCTGCAAATTTATCCACACCCACCGCTGCGCTATGCATCCTGGGATATGTTGGGCCACGAAGTCTACACCACCACATCCTTAAAATTCAGGGAAATGAAGGACGCATTTGAGGGCCGCATTTCGAGCAGCCTTCGAATTGGGACAGCCTTCGTCGTGTCGCTGTGATGTAATCGGCCTTAAAATGCGGCCTTTAAGGCTGCAGATCCTGAATTGGGATACAGCCAAAGAAAAACCCACGGCTGGCGATAAGGAGCCGGCTCGCGTCGTTCACGTCAAAGAGCCGGCTCTAAGAGCCATTTCGTTCGCGACCGACCCATCACTAACCTACACCATACCTACAGTTTGTTAGTATGGTCACAACAAGTGAGAACAAAGACTACAAAGAAAACAAACTGGAAGTGTGGGTTGGGTCTTGTATCAACAATTATGGCATTAAAAGTAATCAAGAATAGTATTCCAAAGTAAGGGCAACTTTGGAGTTCATCATTCTTTTATATCCTATTAATGTGTAGATTTGTGCATAATTACAGCTCATACTACCCTCTTCTCCCTTTGAGAGGTTGCTATTCTCATCACCTGACCAAAAAAACCTCTGAGTCATTCCTCCGTCTTCTGACAAGCTGGATTACCAGCCCTGATTACTTTCATACTTACTCAGTTACTACTTTAAAAACACCTTTGTGCTGATTCAAAAATTCTTTCCTGTCCACATTTCCTCCTGAAATTATTATTCGGAGAATTAACACTGGTGTTATTCACTCTCAGTCTGGCTCAATCTGCTGCTTCTTATGGATGAATGAGCCTCAAATGAGACAGGTTATTCTTTCCACGCTTTCTGTGTGTGTGTGTGTGTGTGTGTGTGTGTGTGTGTGTGTGTGTGTGTGTGTGTGTGTGTGTGTGTGTGTGTGTGTGTGAGAGAGAGAGAGGCAGAATGCAATTATTTCAGCCCATGTAGCCACAGCTTAATGGAATAACTTGCCAAATCAAAGCAGATTACGCTTGCGAATCCATGTGATATCAGATCGTGAATTCAATTTGAGGTGTGTTACAGTGTGTGATAATTGCATTTTCTCATTTCTTTTAAATTGCATTTGATTGTGATTTCATAAACAGCAAGAGGGACAACTAGGACTGTTTGCTGCAGGAAGAAACATATATCATTTATGTAGATCTGGGATGTCCAAACAGGAAATGAAAACTTAAGACACAAGAGCTTCTGACAAATTTTACACCTGTTAGAAAGAGGAAAACATAAAACGAATCACCAAACTTACATTTACAGGAAATGCTCGATCAAAGTGTAGAACAAGTGATTGTAGCTTTACAGAGGAATATGGTTTCTTGGCCTGGAGCTCTCACTAAATCAACAGCAAGAATTACTTATAGATGGCATAGAAAAGATGGACATCCCCGCCACGATGTCATCCATTGGTTTGCAGTGAATATACTTAACCTTGCACCCCAGATTCTCATTTATCAGTTAACTCTAGCATGTTGGGTTATAATGCCATTATGTTAACACACACCTGAATGGTTCAGACCAACAAACTGCCAAAATGTCTATCTTTATAGAGGTCTCACACATTTGCTGACAATCAAATAATCGTGTGTATTTGATTAGCTGTTACTTATGGTTTGAGAAATGGTGGCAGATGAAGAAGTAGCTTGAAATGGGTAACAATTGGCCAGTCACAGTTGGAGGCTGTGTCGATGCTTTGTTGGATTTCTAGAATGGCACAGGGAAGTAGAAACACAATTACTGCAGTATTAACACATCTCCAGGACGAATTAGGAAACAAGATCAACCACCACACACTTCTTTTTTTTTTTTTTTTTTTTTTTTTAAATGACATCAGAAACAGCAGTATGCAACATTACGTGATGGCAGAGCTTCAGTTCATCCTTTGTCATTTTTTTTTTTTTTTTTTAATAAATAGGACAGGGGGAATGAATGAGAGAGAGAGGGGGAGAGAAAGAAAGAAAACCCAAGGGGAGAAGAGACGGTGAGAAGGGGGGGAAGAGAGACAAAAAAAAAAAACTCCTGGGTCACCTGTATGGAGAAAAAACAAACAAACAAACAAACAAACAAACAGAGGAGACAGCAAACAACAAAGAGCAACATAATAATAGAGAAAACAAAGCACCATCACAATAAACTAGCTAGTCATAGATATCAGTATTTACTAAGTAATAAACGATATTGTGCAGCACGCAAGATAGACAGCGCACAGTGTGCTTTGAGGCAGCAGCCAAGAAAGCTTTAGTCCGCGTCTGTGAATACCCATGTGTGCATACCTGTGTGGATCAGCATGCTTGTATTCCAAAGGTTTCTCCATGTAATGATCTGCTAGGGAGTGTGGGGGGGCCACAGCCCCGTCCTCCAGGGTGTGAAGCGGGTATGGAGGAGATCAAAACTCCAGACATCCAGAGGCCCCCAGAACACAAGAGACCATGGAAGACCAACAGAGGGGCAGCCGCGCCACTGTTCCAGTAAGAGCTGAGGAGAGTCCCAGATGAGGGCTCACTCAGCAGCCGCGGAGCAGAAGCCAGGGGGGGTTGCAGTGACGCGCCCGTGAGCTCCGCCGGCCCCCAGCTGCGCCTGAGTGACCGAGCCCTAGGCCGAGAGGCCGGGGGCACCCCACCTCCAAAGGGGCCCGAGCGAGCCCCAGGCCCCAGGCCCCGACAAGCGGCCGCCAAGGAGTGAGCCGGTGTGTACCCGGACGCCCACCCCCAGACACAAAGAACCACCAACACACCGACACCTGAGGGAGTCCGCCACCGGCAGGGGAAGTGGTGGTGGGTGGAGATAGGCCTCCAAACCTTGGAGGGCCTGAGGTGTCCCCAGAGAGGTGGCGTCTGATACCCAACCTGACATATAGACACAGACATACAGGCACACACAGACACAAACATCCATTCCCACCCTCATGCTCTCATATACACTTACTCCACACTCAACCAACGTGGAGACAGACATAAAGAGACGCTGTACACACAATCACACTCCCCAAGCGTACTCTACAAACCGGGTCTAGGTACCCTTGCCCCTGGAGGGGGGAATTGCACCCAGACCCAGGTGGTGTTACCCTTTTCCCTGCGGTGGGGAGAGGCAGACCACCCCGACTCCGCAGCAGCAGGGAGGCCCCACACCCCAGACCGCAGTCGGACGGCCAACTCCTCCTACTAGCCCCCCCGCTCCAGCAGGCCGCAGAGAATGGGGGTGGGAGAAGACTCCAAACCTCCCTCCACCCGCTCATTGTAGTGTTGATGCATATGTGTTCTAAGGTGCAATTAAAACCCAGGAGGGCATGGAGCTACCTGCCAAGGAGCAGCAGGTAAGCGCATAGTCCCTCCTGCTAGCCCTCAATGACTAAGTGTATTTAAAATTGAGAGGTGGGCAACGACGTCAGGGGTGAGGTATACACCCTGATGGTGATTTGGACTCCGTGATTGTGCCCACCCCCAAGATCCTATATGTATGTGTAATGAGAGTGTGAATAATGTGAATGTCTAAGTTGTGGGATAAAATTGAGGCAGAGGCAGCCAGAAGGGGACAGGGGGGGGGGTAGCCTCCTCTGCACCCTGGTGACATACCCCCACTCCAAGGCCCTGCATGTGTGGGTGGTTGTGGAGGAGCGGGAAGAGGGAGGCAGCTGGAGATGGGGAGGGAAAGAAGGGAGGGGCAGGTAACCCCTCCCTGGGGCCAGCTCCCCCGCTGACCCCAGTAGGCACTCCCACCCTCCGCGACCCGCCAGGGAAGGGGGGCCCAGGCCCATCAGACCGGGGCCCAGTGCAGTAGCGCCCCCCGGCTCCACAGAGCCCTGGACAGTCCACCCAACCCCACCCCAGAGAAAACTGCACCCACCCCACCAACCACACATCTTCCAGACTACATAAGACGGTAAACGCCCAGGCTGAGATCTTCCTCCACCTCTCCTGTATCTCCCCCTCCTGCAGAGAGTTCCTGAGAGAAGAAAGCTCCTGCCAGATGTGACCATCCCCCCCACCAGTTGAAGAGCCCCCCAGGCGGCTCGATGCACCGGCGGCACCCTGCTCCAGGGCCGGGCCCCCATGCACCCACCCGCCCACAACCCCGGCAACACACCAACCAGGACCCGAGCCCCCGAGGCCCGGCCCGGGCCCCCGCCCAGAGACGGAGCACCCCCAGAACCTCACGCCCATCCCGGACCCACCCAGGGGCAGCCAGGTTGCCAGGTCAGTAACCCACGTCCGTCAGCACAGACCCTCCCCTAGCCCCGCTGCACGCAGCCGCGAGGAAACAGTCACCTGAGAGCCAACAGAGCCCTCAACCGGACGTGACCGCTACCCCGGGTTGAGCCCCCCAAGGAAGATGCCTCCGGGGAACCCCCCGACGCCCTAAGCCTGTCCCTACCCCCTCACCAATCACAACAGTGAAGGCGGGACCAAACTATGACCCCCCACCCCCACTAGGTGATGGAGCTGATAAAAGGGGCCCAGAGCAATTGATCTGATGTGGTGGCAGAGGCTGTGTCAAGACTAATGTAATCTAATAGATAATTTCTATATTGGTTAGAATTAAGATTATTTTTATTTTTCCAGTTCATGAGGACTGTTTTCTTGGCTATGCATAGGGCAGTGAAGATCATATGGGCTATATTCTTTTCTGAAGTGACATTATCTAAGCTGCCCAACAAACACACTAAGGGGGAAGTTGGAATGTTACATTTCAGACATTTTGATAAGTCTTCACATATCTCGCGCCAAAACTTTTGCACTGGTGGACAGAACCAAAGAGCGTGGATGTAATTGTCTGGTGTATTGCCTTGACAGTGTGAGCAGTTGTTGGAAGATGTAAAGCCCATCTTAAACATCCGATGACCTGTATAGTGCACTCTATGAAGTATTTTGTATTGTATTAATTGCAGACTGGGATTTTTAATTAATTTAAAAGTTTTTAAGCAAATCTGAGACCAGAAGTTTTGGTCTAGGTTGACTGATAAATCTGCTTCCCACTTTGCAGTAGGAAGGGATATTGATTCATCTAATTTAGAAAGTGTTCTGTATATTTTAGATAATAATTTGGGGGATTTAAGAGTAAGAAAATGTGCCACACTTAGTGGTGTTTGTAATTCAACTTGACTGAGGTTAAATTTCTTTTTTACTATGGATTTAATTTGTTGATATTCTAAAAACCTTGTCTTGTTGATCCCATATTGTGCAACTAGTCTGTCAAATGGAATAAATTCTGTTCCCTCTAATATATGTTCTAAGTATTTAATTCCTTTACAACTCCATTCTGGGAAATTAATCATATTATTGTTTTGTAATATGTCAGGGTTATTCCAGATAGGTGTACGTTTGCATGGGATTAATGAAGACTCCGTTATTTTTAGAAACTCCCACCATGCTGTCAGAGAAAAGCTGATGTTGATACTTTTAAAGTATTCATGTCTTTTGATGTTTGAGCTAATAAATGGTAGGTCTGAAATCTCTAGATCCTTGCATAGTGCCTGTTCAACATCTAGCCAGGGCTCAACTAAGAAGGTATGTTTTAACCATTCTGAGATGAACTGAAGCCTGTTGGCTAAGAAGTATTGGTGAAAATTAGGCAGATCTAATCCTCCTCTATCCTTGGTTCTTTGTAGCGTTTTTAAGCTAATACGCGGGGGTTTATCTTTCCAAAGGAATTTGGAAATATATGAATCCAGAGATCTGAACCAATCTTGTGATGGTTTGTTAGGGATCATCAAAAATAAGTAATTTATTTTTGGCAAGATCATCATTTTTATAGTGGCGACCCTTCCCATGAGTGATATGGGTAAAGATTTCCATCTAGTCAGATCGCCTTCTACTTTCTTTAGAAGTGGGATGTGGTTTAGTTTAGTTAAGTCTGAAAGCTTAGGAGAGATATTAATACCTAAATATTTAATATTTCCGGATTGCAGTGGGGCAGAGGAAGAATTATGGAAGGAGCAGTTAATGGGGAGAACTGTAGATTTTGGCCAGTTAATTGAATAATCTGAAACTCTTGAAAACCAGTTTATTAAAGTAATTACCTCAGAGAGGTTGGTTTGTGTGTTTTGCAGAAAAAGCAACACATCATCCGCATAGAGACTGATTTTATGTTCTATGTTCTTACATTTTATGCCCTTAATTGTTGTAGCCTGTCTAATTGCTGCTGCTAGAGGTTCGATAAAAATTGCAAAAAGTGAGGGGGAGAGTGGGCATCCCTGTCTGGTGCCCCTCAGGAGACAGAAGCTGGAGGATGTCTGGTCATTTGTTCTGATACGAGCCGTTGGGGAATTGTATAATATTCTTATCCAGTTTATGAAAGAGTTTCCAAAACCAAATTTGTGTAAAGTTGCGAATAAAAATTTCCAGTTAACTCTGTCAAATGCTTTTTCTGCATCTAGAGATAATATTATGGCTTCGATGTTTTTATCGTATGAGTAGTCTATTAAATTAAGTAATCTACGAGTGTTTGTTGAGGAGTGCCGACCTTTTATGAAACCAGTTTGGTCAGGATGAATTAAGAGGGGGGTCATTTTCTCTAATCTCTTTGAGAGAGCTTTGCAGATTATTTTAAGGTCTACATTTAAAAGAGAAATTGGACGATAGCTTGAGGGAAATAAAGGGTCTTTGCCTGGTTTTAGCAGGAGACTAATGTTGGCAGAATTCATATTTGGTGGTAGTCTGCCCTTTTCCTCGATTTCCTGCAACATGCTGTGGAATACTGGTGCCAAAATTGTCCAGAATTCTTTGTAGAATTCTGCAGGGAAGCCGTCTGGACCTGGAGCCTTATTATTGGGCATACTTATCAGGGCTTCCTGGAGTTCACTTGGCGTCAGTGGCGAATCCAATTCCATTGCTTGACTGTCTAGTAATTTTGGAAGAGTTACGTTGTCAAGAAACAGATCAATTTCATTTTTAGATGGGTTTATTTGTGGTGAGTATAAAGTTTCATAGAAATCCCTAAAAATGTTGTTTATTCTTCCAGGATCATATATTGTGTTCCCCGATAAATCTTTAGCAGCACATATAGTTGTTTTTTCTTTATTTATTTTTAGCTGGTTAGCTAGAAATCGACCTGATTTGTTACTGTGTTCAAAATTCTGCAAGCGAAGTCTTTGTATAAGGAATTGTGTTTTTTTATTAATAATTTCATTTAATTCTAGTTTTGTTTTGCATATTTTGTTCAATGTTTCCTGATCTTGGTCGCACGCGTAGGCTTCTTCTAGTGATTTGATGTTTTTTTCTAATTCCTGAATATTTTTGTTTTCTTCTTTCTTTTTGTGTGATGAGAAAGAAATTATTTTACCTCTCATCACAGCTTTCCCTGCTTCCCATAGAACAGAAGCAGATATTCCGGGAGTGTCATTAAAGTCTAAATATGAAGTCCATTCCTTTTTAAAGTATTTAATAAAGTCTTCATCTTTAAGTAGTGATATATTAAATCTCCAGTTTTTACTTGGCGTAGTATTATTCTTGTGCATTAGTGTTAAAGATACAGGAGCATGATCGCTGACAGCTATAGGATGAATCTCAGTGTCTGAAATGTCACACAGCAGTGAGCTGCTGACCAAAAAATAATCCAGACGAGAGTAAGAGTGATGAACATGCGAGAAAAAAGTATATTCCTTACTGGTGGGGTGAAGAGAGCGCCATGCATCGCAAAGACCAAAGTCGTTCATATACTGTTTGATTATATTTGTGGACTGCCAATTACGCTGAGTTCCTGTTGTGTTGAGCCTATCCATTTCTTCATTTAGTCCAAGGTTGAGGTCACCGCCAAGAATGAGTGTGCAATCAAGGTGTTCAGAGAGTGCACTAAAAAAACCGTGGAAGAATGAGGGTTCATCAACATTTGGACCATATATACTAACAATACATAGTTTTTTGTTCAATATTGATAGTTTAATAATTAGAAATCTACCCTCTGGATCTATAACTGTATCGAGTACTGTAAAATTAACATTTTTATGTATTAAAATTGCTACTCCCCGTTGTCTAGAATTATAACCGGCTGCAAACACGTTAGGAAACTCAGGTGTTTTAAGTTCGTTTAAGCCTGTGACAGGTCTGTGAGTTTCTTGTAATAAAACAACATCTGCCTGTAGTTTTTTAAGCTGGTTAAATATTTTTAACCTCTTTCCTCTGGTGCCAGCTCCATTTACATTCCATGTGACAAACCTCAGCATGCCCTTAATTGTGCGTGTATGTTTAATGATGTATGCTGGGTGTTTCGTTTAGACAGGTGGAGAGAATATGGAAACATCCCTTGTTTGTAAATAGAAAGAGAAAAAGAAGTGTGGTGAGAGACTCCATAAGTCTGACTATGTGTGTGAATATTCACTAATATGAACAAGCGTGGCTTGCTTATGTGTCCTGCAAGTCTGTGCGTGCTGTGAGGCTGTTGTGAATGTGCTGCCGTTGAGCTGATGTGTTTGCGTGATCGTGTTGTGAAAATATGGAGAAATAGAGGGTGTTGTTTGTAGGTGAGTGGGGAAGTAGGTGACCACAGCAGTGAAAGACAAGAGAAAGAAAGAAACCACATGAACTGCAGGAAGAAACATATATCATTTATGTAGATCTGGGATGTCCAAACAGGAAATGAAAACTTAAGACACAAGAGCTTCTGACAAATTTTACACCTGTTAGAAAGAGGAAAACATAAAACGAATCACCAAACTTACATTTACAGGAAATGCTCGATCAAAGTGTAGAACAAGTGATTGTAGCTTTACAGAGGAATATGGTTTCTTGGCCTGGAGCTCTCACTAAATCAACAGCAAGAATTACTTATAGATGGCATAGAAAAGATGGACATCCCCGCCACGATGTCATCCATTGGTTTGCAGTGAATATACTTAACCTTGCACCCCAGATTCTCATTTATCAGTTAACTCTAGCATGTTGGGTTATAATGCCATTATGTTAACACACACCTGAATGGTTCAGACCAACAAACTGCCAAAATGTCTATCTTTATAGAGGTCTCACACATTTGCTGACAATCAAATAATCGTGTGTATTTGATTAGCTGTTACTTATGATTTGAGAAATGGTGGCAGATGAAGAAGTAGCTTGAAATGGGTAACAATTGGCCAGTCACAGTTGGAGGCTGTGTCGATGCTTTGTTGGATTTCTAGAATGGCACAGGGAAGTAGAAACACAATTACTGCAGTATTAACACATCTCCAGGACGAATTAGGAAACAAGATCAACCACCACACACTTCTTATTAAGAGGAAAACTATGAAAAAGCTTTTTCATATGGCTATCTGAGGGCTCTGCTCATATACTGAAGGTTGAATTAATTCTTTATTTGCTCTTACATAATTAAAAACCATCAGGGTGGCAGCTGAAAGAAAAAACAAACAAACACTGTCTTGTGAAATTTGGAAATTTGTGCAATCTGACTGATGGACAAGTGGAAAAAACTAATCTTCAGGAAGTTGATGTCTTCATTCTGTAACTGGTGTTTGGGTTTTTATCACTTGACATATCTTAAATGCTTAATGTGCAGCCATAGAAACAACAAAACTGTCCTGAACATTAGAACGTAAGTGAATCCAGATAATGAAAAGATACCCTGGATATGGTGAAACTGCCTAATAGTACAAGACGCAGGCCTCTGCCACATCTAAGCTGTTTTAACAACACAAGGCATCCCTACAATACAAAGCAAGCCACAGTGCTGTTGCGGCTGATCTGTGCACACTGCTTCTCCTCACAGTTCTGTATGCTATGAGTAACTATGTGTGTCAGAGCCATATTACAGCACAGCATGTTGCCCTGCAGCTCAAGCTGCCAACCCAGCATCTGCTGCAACCTGTGTGTCTGTGGCTTTCCGCCAGCCACACACACCCTGTCGACTCAGGGTCTTCCTTATGTCATTAGCATGTAGCCTGTAAATTAACCTAAATGACATTACATTTTATAAGTTTTAGGCTATAAATATACTGATTTCAACTGGTTCCCAACATCTATTTGTGTTATACTATGAAGCACTTAGAGAATACTATAAATGAACAAACAATGATCAGGCTGGGTAATTTTTTAGGCACATATTTGCAATTTCTACATGAATTTAAGGTGGAAATGTCTTTATTTACATAAAGACATGCAAAACTGAGGTAGAAGGATAAAAAACATGGAATATAAATCCCTTTAGACTCTCACACATTAATGATAAATGTCAGACTTTCTTATTTAATTTTAGGCATGATCTAAAAATGTGCGAGGCCCTGTTGTTTGATAATTCCCTGAGGAGTGTTTCTGGTTGCTGACTTTACTTTCAGTGAGTTGCGCATGCTTTGAAAAAGCTTTAGTGCAGCACAGTTGTGGATGAAATTAGGTGTCCTCACTAAATACATACAAATGTCTCCACCTTGTGGATGTTTAACACTGCAGTCAACATTAAACTCTTACTGCATTTAACACCTCCAATAGAAAAATGATGCAAAATGCATTTAGCGCTTAAGATGCAGACTGAGCCTTTTGATTTCTGTAACTAAACAAGCTTAACTTTAACTTGGCCAAGATACAGACTTCTAAGCATTGCAAAAATCAATGTGCAAGAGTGCAGTTATCATGCAATATCCTAAAAGTGCAAAGTGCTCCTTGCATCAGAATCATCAGACACTGCTTACTGACGAAACCTTCTGGGAAAGGTGTTTTTTTTATTGCAGAAATGTTTAAACCGTACTGCAAATAAAACAATTCCATATTTTTTCAAATGAGCTAAATAGACAACTTTACAAATAGAATGTTTTTTAATTAATAAGTGATTTATTTTGTGGTATTTTCAAAGTGCTTACTTTGACTTAAAATACATTTTTGAAAAAAATACATTCGAATAAGTAATAATATTAGAATAATATTAGAAGATTAATACAAGACTGGCAGACTGCTGTTAAGATTAAGCATTTTTATATTTCCCTGAGATTTAAATACATGAATAAATAAGTACAAGCTACTGAACCTAACAAAAGATTTAATATATTTATCAAAGAATTATGCACACAGAAAAAACTAGAGGCTACTGGAGGATACAGCGAAATGATATTATTATATTCACCTTATAGTTCATTTTAAACACACTTTCAGTAGTGAGGTTTCTGTAGCTTGTTTAGATAAAGGATTATACGTTAAACGAGATTCATCAAAACTTCATATGAATAAATAATATATAATATGAGGGCTTATATTATATATTAATGTATATTTAATATAAATGAGGTGATAGTAAGCTGATTTTGTTATTGTCTTAATGTGTTTTTCTAAGTTTAGGTCTGCATCCATCACTACACCCAAATTTCTCGCCTGGTTTGTGGTTTTTAGGTGTATAGATTGAAGTTCTCTGGTGACCTGTAATCATTTTTCTTTGGCACCAAAGACTATTACTTCAGTTTTGTTTTTGTTTAGCTGGAGAAAATTGGGCACAACCAGTCATTAATTTCCTCAATGCATTTACCAAGAGCCTGTACAGGGCCTTGGTCTCCTGGTGACATTGTGATATATATTTGTGTGTCATCTGCATAGCTATGATAGTTTATTTTGTTGTTCTTTATAATCTGTGCCAGTGGGAGCATGTAAATGTTAAACAGAAGGGGCCCCAAGATGGAACCTTGGGGAACTCCACATGTGATACTTGTCTGCTCAGATGTGAAGTTATCTATTGATACAAAGTATTTCCTGTTTTCTAAGTATGTTTTCAACCAGTTTAGTAGAGTTCCTGAAAGACCTGCCCAATTCTCCAGTCGTTTGAGTAATATGTTGTGGTCAACTGTATCAAATGCTGCACTGAGATCCAGCAAAACTAAAACTGACATTTTTCCACTATCTGTATTCAGACATATGTCATCAATAAATCATGTGATGATGGAAATTCTTTTAAACTGCTGTGACTTTAAGAGGCCAGGGAGGAGCAGCATGTTGGCTTGCAACACCGGGGTGTGTCACAGGCAGACCTCCTTTAGTTAGTCACAGAAAATTTGCTACTGTTTACGTACACTGCCTCTATTGGTGGTTTGTGCTCGAGTGGGAGGAGGGGGCGTTCCAGATAAAACTACCGACTGGGAACTCGGAAACAGCTGTAGTGCCCTCTCACGCTATTTGCACCATGTCTGCTGCCGAGTGGAAGAAGAAGTGCGAGGAAGAGTGGAGCCTGCAGAGTGCACCGATGCCCGATGGCCTGGACTGGAAGTCCGTGTATGAAGCCAAGCCCTTCGGAAGAAATTTACTGATGAACCCTGCGCCATACGGTACCATATCACTGTTACACACGCTACGCTTGTTGTTTTGCTGTCTCTCCCTTATCCACAGAAAGTTTGGATTACAGACAGATGGCATGTGTTGCACACATTTATGCTGGTGTGAATTCATCCCTCCAGTATTAGCGGGATTAAGTTAATAATTAATTCATTGTCTTTGGTCATTTACGGAAAAATGGATCCTGAATGCACAGACCCCTCCCCTAACTTGTTTTTGAGTACCTGTGTGCAATCTGACTAATGCAGAAGTGGAGAAGGGAAAAAAAAAACCTGATCTTCAGGAAGTTGATGTCTTCATACTTTAACTGGTGCTGTTTGGGTGTTTAGCATTCAGCATATATACTGTTGGTTATGTAGCGATATGTTTACAAACAAATAGATGCTTTGGGTATAGACATCGGAGACACTGTGACTTTAAGCCCGCTAAGCCAGTATTCTGCTGCACACAACAACTAAACTAGTTTGTGAAATGCATTGCTAACAAGTAAATGAAAACACAAACCCATCAAAGCATACAAAGTTTATGAAACGATGCCAATAGACACAAATCCAACGGTCAGAAATGGAATCTTGTGTTATCTCCTCGAAACTGCGGCCACATTCAGCTTCATATACAGACGGAACAAAAGTGCCTGACGCTTCAGCAGCTGTACTTTTGATAGTTATGTGAGACATAACTTTGCTGAAAACATTAAGCATTGAGTTAAACCTCCTCGTCATTTAAACCGTGCAGTATGCTGTTTTTAAGAAAGAAAGAAAACAGATCAACTAAAACGGCTGCTGTTTTTGTTTTTTTGTCTTGTTGTATAGAGCGCTTTGAGTACTCCGGGAGCGTAGAAAAGCGCTATATAAGAATCTGTCCATTTACCATAAAGATTAGATGTGAAAAAGCTTTTATGACCCTAAGACAACTGGAAACTGAGGTGTGACTCAGAATGCTGACTTAGTGTGTTTTTACAAAGAGGCACGCCCAGTGCTTGTCAGAAAGATAACTCTTTGTCTGTGAGCTGTGTATACTGGGATTACAGTGGCCAACATTGTCTCTTATTCCCTACACAGGGTTGAGTAAAGACATCCCACCACCTGAACCCGAACTGCCTGCCGTGCCTGACCGCGGACCTCCACGATTTCAGCCTGATGG
This sequence comes from Aulonocara stuartgranti, assembly GCF_965226115.1. Taxonomy (NCBI): domain Eukaryota; kingdom Metazoa; phylum Chordata; class Actinopteri; order Cichliformes; family Cichlidae; genus Aulonocara; species Aulonocara stuartgranti. The sequence continues at coordinate 31,650,643 of NC_138946.1, forward strand.
TGAGGGACAGGAGTGACGTTAGCCAAAAAATGAATCAAATCAATGTGGTTTCATGACTAATCTCTGAATCCCCAGGCAACTTCACTGGTTGGACCACGAATTCGGAGGTCCTGCCCTATGATACAAGCGGCATACCTGAAGGTGTTGTGGTGTGTGCATTGCCTCGTTACAGGTAGGTGTTACTTGGGTTAGACATTACCACGATGCTGGGTATAACCGGGATTATCTGCAAATATACTTGTAGAAATGACATTTAAAGAGTGGGTTGCTATATAACCTCTAGTTGTATAATTACAGTGGTAGTAAGTATAACTCTTGTTTGTGGTGGTGTTCCCAGCTGGTTCACCATGGAGCAGGTTGTGGACCTGAAAGCAGAAGGACTGTGGGACGAGCTGCTGGATGAGTTTCAGCCTGAAATTGCCATCCAAGACTGGTGGGTAAATAAACATAAATACAAACAAAAAATGTAAATAAATTAGTTATAGTTGTGACTGCATCATTTTGGTTTAGTTCAAAGTGAAACGATAGAACCTTTGCACCGAGTGAGTAAAGTGTAAAAGGGCCTAATAATGCTAACAGAGTTTACATTGTCAAACAAGTTAAACAGGAGCAGTGTACCAATACCAGAGCCAATCCATATGAGCCTTTACCTCTTCTACAAAAAATGTCAGCAGTTCCTTCAGGAACACAGCAGAGGGCGCTTGCAGGCTAGTCCTCAGTGAATAAAAATGAATGAAACTGAACAGCTAAACTAAGGATGCACAACTGCTTCTAGACAAAAAGATCACACATTATGTTACTTTTAGCAAAAACTGTAATAAAAGGACACTTAATGTACACACACTGGCTACTTATTGATCTGATCTCCTCAATTAATAGCATTCATTTCCAAATGGTTATTGGTCAACAGAGACCTGTGTGTTTGTGTGTGTGTTTCAACAATCTGCTGCTAGAAATTCCCTACTGCTGCTTGTTTCATGCATGAAGTCAACACTGTAGATGCTTTTTTACTACAGTCAAAACCCATAAAAGTAAAAAAGCTAAACGAAACTGAACTATATGCATTCTTACGACCCCTTCTGTTAGCAATGTGATTAAAAACTGACAGGAAGAAAAGCTCATCCCATGACATGTATATTTTGGTCTCTCTTGAACACCCCCTATTAAACTGGAAGTCTCAGTCACAAAGGTTATTGGACAATACCAAGTGCTAGTCCTAGCTAAAACCATCAACATGGTCATTGTGCACCTTTCAGATCAACCTACCCTCACCAGCCACTTTAAGTGCACTGGCCAAACTTCATATTAACGCAAATACGTAATCAAGCCAGTCACACGGCAGTAAATCAGTGCAGGGGGAGGGGGGGATTCAAGTAATTTTGAGCACGGAATGGTTTATGGTCCTCGGCATGCTGTTTTAAGAATTTCACAAACCGCTGATCCCCTGGGTTTCCCACACAACCAGCGGTAGGTTTTACAGAGAATAACGAAATATCCAGCAAGCAGCAAGTCTCTGGGTTGATGTCAAAGGTGAGGAGATGGACATAATGCTTCGAGCTGTTAGGAACTACAGTAAGTCGATTAACCAGTTTTTAAAACCAAGGTATGCAGAAGAGCATCTCTGAACGTACAATGTGCTACAGTTCTCTTAAGACTCTTCAGGGTCATAGTCTTTAGGATCAGAATTTGGCATTAACAAAATAAAAGCATTGATTCATCCTGTCTTATATCAACAGTCGAGATGGACAGTGGTGTAATGGTGTAGGGAATATTTTCTTGCCACACTTTGGAGCCCTTTTCCCCCCACACTAAACATAATTAAAATTCTACAACCTACCCAAGTATTGTCACTGACCATGTCTAGCATTTTTATGTGTGTTGTACCCATCTTCTGACAGCTGCTTTCATCCCTCAATCTGGTTTCTTGAACATGACAATGAGTTATCTGTAATCAAATGGCCTCCACAGTTACCAGAGTTCAAATCCAGTTAAGTAATGTTGTAAAACAGATGTTTTGCATCGTATATGTAGAGCCAACAAATCTGCAGCCACTGCGTAATGCTGTCATGTCAGTGTGGACTAAAACCTCTAGGAATGTTTTCCCAGAATCTTGTTGAATTACCACACAGACTTAAGTTGGTTCTGGAAGCAAAAGGGGTTCTTATGCAGTACTAGCAATGTGTATGCAGTGATTGTTGTACAAGTTGAGACAATAAAGAGATGAACTCCAAGTTTAAAATGCTTGAATTGACACATGCGTGGCTTCTGTTTGCATGCCAAAAAGGAAGAACAAACAGACTCTCCTAACTTCACATATATAGATGTGTTTCCACTTAAGTGACTGAGCTAGATTAAGGCCCCCTTTGTCCCCTTACACTACAGACATCCTGGTGCCAGCATAATAGCACTCATTCCCCCAAAGGTCCCAGATATTTATACTATTTGTGAATATAAAGACATTCCACAAGCCTGGAGTGTATATGAGTGTATAGTAATCTGCTCTGAACAATTTAATCACATCACATACAGAAAATGTCTTTGAAGTTTTTAGGAAAATCTAAGTGTGTCATGTTATCAGGTATGAGGAGAGTCAGCTGCATGACTCAATCTACCAGCTGCATGTGAAGTTACTGGGTGCGGATAAAAACACAGTGATCTCAGAGCACACAGTCAACCCCACCGAGCAGCGACTGGTTTACTCTCACGAATGGAAAGAGGTGAGACTCTCATTTCTTTGCCACTACAGTGCACAGTGCTGTATTCCAGCATTTCAATGTACACATCTGTCTTGGCCTGCAGGTGTCACATGTGTTCTCCGGTTATGGACCCGGCGTGAGATATGTCCACTTCTTGCACCGACTGAAGAACAGCTTCCTAAATGGTTTCCACAATACACAGTTCACTGGCAGTGCAGTGATTGTACGACCAAGCAAAAGCAGCCCGTAGGCTAAATCTTACAGTGCAGCCATATCTGATAATGCACTCAGTGTAATCAGTTTCAGCAATATGTAACTGCATTTACAAAGGTTGTCATGACAATAATATAATGATGGACACAATCATCAATATTTGATTACTGGTTTTATGGGAGGCATGGAGGTGGGCCAGGAGGTGTAATTCACAGTTTTTTCTGAAGATTCTGATATGATGCAATAATAAAACATACAGTTTTCTGGTTTGAGAGTTGATCGTTTCTTTTAAGTATTTACATATTTGGGTATTTAAAATATTAGATATGTTTGTGCTGTGTGTGTAAAACACTAACCATGCACTCACTATTTTTACTATGTCAGGAGGTTTTATGAAATTCTTGATGAAGAGCTTATATGTATGATTTATAAATATGATTTATGATCATATTTGAATGTAAAACGTGTTCATTGCAGGTTCTGGTAAGAATTATTTTTCCCAAATGTTTCTTGAAATTACAATGTTTTAATAATGTCATCCATCAGGTTTTTTTAACCACTTATCTCCTTACAGCTCGGGGCAGGTCTTCAAGGATAAGGACAAACATAGTCCAACATTTTCTAAAAATCTGTTATTCATTCATTCATTCATGATAAAGGCAGTATATTTAAGATTCATTAGTTATTTTTATGCCACATCATAAATATCTGTTCCACATAACACCTATCACTGAAGATATAACATTACCTTTGTGATCAGACTGTCATATTAGAAGTAATGCAAAGGTTAAGTACAAATAAACTAATTTATATTTAAATGTTTACATTTGCTTTGTTTAATGGTTACATAACAACAAAGCATCCAGAATGGTGACCATACTGTACTCTTAGTAGCCTTTTGTTTTCTTTCCAGTGGTGCTTTCTGATTAGAAGTGATGACGGATATACTTGGATTTTTACTACGAAGAGCTCTGTGCATGTCATAATATGAAAAATATTAACAGTGGCCTTTTTAGAACAAACAAATATACATTAATAGCAATTAACTAGAACGCTTTTCAGACCAGAGTAAGACTTTATTCTGCCTGAAACTCCTAACAAGAGCTTACAATGTCATTAGTTCTTGCCACACAATTCTAATAAACTGTATTTCAGCACATGAGCAGATTCTACCCACAAATATAAATATTAGAAGGACAAAAAGTGGGGTTTTAAAAAATTCTGGGGAGGAAGCAAGCCTTCAGGAGAGCACGGTAACATCAACGTCTCATTTGTGCATTTTAATCTGCTTAAGATGCGTTCAGGCGCTCTCAAAAATTATTACATAAACAACGACGTTAACCAGATTTATGTGGCGGGAACAAAGTCTCTTTGACGTTTGAGGTCGTGATTAATATATATTATTTCCAGTCTCAGAAACCTTTGCTCTTGATCCACTTTAAAAGCGTACAGTCCAAAACACGATCTCGGGAGGAGACCCTGAAGGCAGCACGTCACGAGCCGCGTGGGCTCGCAGCATCACCACCTCTGTTAGCCACAATGTGAGTTAACGACAAAGTTCACTTTGAGAGTTCAGCCTGCTGTCGACGCCGGGAAAGTTTAACCAGGACGCGTTTCTAGACTTTCTGAAGCAATGGCAGCCTGTGGTGGAGAAGTCCCATAAAGCATAAGGTAAGACACGAAGGGAAGGAATGGCCAGCGAACAGGTGCGGCGGACAAACCGCGGTTGTGGCGGGCTGCTAGAGGCTACGCCCTCGCGATCCATGTACAGTTTTGATAGCTAACATTAAATAGGGCCGGGGTCACTACGCTGTTACAAACCTAATGACTTTAGTGGTTAAGCTGTCAGTCACACCAGTGAATTATTTATCTATGTAATTATTTTCTATTATAGAAAAAAAGTGAGGTTAAAAGTTGACCGGGATTTTTAAAATTTAAAAGCAATCTTGCGTCAAAAAGGAATGGGTTCGGGAAGGAAATAGTAAGCGGTGTGTGGCCGGTAAAAACAGGAATATAAACATTATACCTCTAAACAAGTACCTCTAGTCCGTATTTTTAAGCCCATAATCTTTACCGTATATTTGCGTTATATAGTACAACTGGAAAAACATCTAGATGGATCATCACTGGTAGCTGCAAGTAAATGTTTGATGAGTGCTTGAAAACGAAATCTAATCTGCTACAGCTCCACCACATGTGTGCATTATAATTCATACCAGAACCTACTTACTCTCCTTTACTGTCCCATGAGTCCAGGATGCTCAGAGAATGTGTGTTTGTGTGTTCCCGCTGGACATTCAGAGGTTTTATATGTTTTATTCAGAAAGATCGCCCAGCTTCGTCCCTGACATTTAATTCTGATAAGGGCTGGACTTCAGAGCTGACATTTAACTGACAGATAAACACTGTTCATTTAGCAGATTGGCTTCACACAGTATCCCCACTCACTCATCTCTTGTGTCCGCCACAGCCCTGGCTGGCCATCGGTGTGTTAAGAGTTGCTGATGTGTGAGACAGGAGGCGCTGACTGCAGATACATCCCCAGTGCTGGTTCATTATATTTGCTTAGAGAGATTATATCAGTTATATCACTTTTCAGACGAGGATCCAAAAAAGCACTATGATTATTCATTTTCTCTTTGTAGTTTTTTGGCATACACTTATCTCTTCTGTTGTAATATCTATAGAGCTTAAATCCACTCCAATCAACTAGGAATGCAAAAAAGGTTGATGTTACACTTTGGGTGTATTTGAAACAATTAAATATTATGATGCAATGTCACATTTAAAGAGTCTTTGTAATGAGGAATTCAATATTAGGGATGATTATTTATTTGAGGCATGATGACATATAGATATTGAATATCAGTACCACGACATATATCAGTGCTAGTGGCTAATGTCTATCTGTCGTTGCTTTGTCTTTCTGTCTGAACATTCAAAAATAGTGTGACGATGAGCCGAATGACCCTGTTATGAGAACAGACAACCAAAAATATCCTCATCAGCATCAACTATTGTCGAAATTTTTATTTTATATTAGCCTCACAGTTAGAGCGTTGACGACTACCCACCTCAGCACTCGGGGTCCCTGCTCTGTAACTTGTTGCTATGGTAAGAGTTGATTATGAATGCATATGAAGTAAGACATTTATTTAACAGACCTGTTGCAACTGTGGCACCCTGTTACAGTGCCATGTTCAAATTCAGTGAACTCTATAGACCTGTTCATTCACAAGTGTTTATTCAAGCAGATTGCACAATTAGGTGCTTGAGTCCATACACATGTGCGATGAGAAACACCTGGATTAAAAGTGGTATGGTCTCATGCTTTTTCATTCTTTGTCAGTTCTATATTTTTTAAACAATTGTTTTAGTTAAAGCCCAGTTTTCATGTTGTTTGCAGACAGACCGTTGCTGTCTTGCTTATGTGTGATATCTAAGCACAGGGAAGACAATATGTGTTGGGGGTTCAGGAGGTAAATCTAAGTAGTCTACCACTAAAGCTCACTGACACTTATCCTGAAATGCAAGCTCCTTCCCACAGACTCACACGTATGTGAGCGCTCAAGTAAACCAATGCGGCAGCATTAGGTGCAGTCACCCATATGTGCACCATTCGTGAGTGCCAAGGGACAATGGGCTATACTACACCTTACATTTCTCTCATATTTCACATGCGATTCCCCTGCATGTTAATCTCCAGGATTAAGGAAAACCAGGGTCAGGGTCTTATGGATGATACTTCTTTTTGAATTAGATTGGCTTACCTTGTTTGGATATCAGTTGTTGAATAGTGCAACAGTATTAATGAGCCCAGAAAACCTCTGTCACATAAATCACAAGTGAACAATTTCTGTTTATTTTGAACTTGTTAAGCTTGCTGTGATGTATAGTATTTATCAGTTTCTCTGTGAGTTCGTGTGATTAATGGGAAAAGGAGAGTCGGTGCGTATCAGGGTCTGTTTTGTTTTCATTGACTCGCTGGTCTATTGTGTTTGCCAGCCTGCTGGCTGCCTCTGCACATTTTGTTGATCTGAACTAGGTTGTTTTCCTGAATTAACATGTTGTGACTTTTATCCTTCACACAGTGAAGGATAAAAGTCACCTTTCAAACAAAAAAAATAAGTTTGTAGCTTGCTGTGTTTCCATTCTCATAATCTATGTTAGACTTCAGGCGACTGTGTGATGTCACCCAGTTAATGAACAGTACAAGTAACGTATTCACTTATACTGGGTAATAAGTAGAGATTCTCTCTTGAATGAGTTACAGCAAAGGGGGGGAAAGGAGTAGAGATGGCTTACAGGGGTAAGGTGCTGATCGTATGTATCTGAGCTATTATTTTGCACAGCCATCAGTATGTATTTGTATATTCAGTCCACTGTTTATGTTTATGACAGTTTCCTGAATATTGCATAACAGGTGTCCCTGTCTGGGTTCATACTGAAGCTGAGAGTGCTGTTCCTTCTAAGGTGACAGAGCCAGTGGCTGAGCAGGCTGTCTCAGGTAATGGAAACCTCAGGAGCCGCTGTCTGCTGGCTGTCAGCCGCTTGTCTCCCGACCTCCTTTCTGTCCGCCCTCACCTCCGGCCCCATGCTGACTTTCTCTGTCCACCTGCCTTATCTTTTTACAGTGAGGTACACGTGGAAGTCCCAGGAAAAGCAGCTGTGTACGTTTCTTTTTTTTTTTTTTTAAACACAGGCACAATGAGTCTAGAGCGAGAAACAAGAGACGGAAATGGTTTAGAGATGTCAAATGAATTGTTTATCTCAGAGTCAAACTGATTAGAGAGGAAGAGAGACGTTAAACTCTGTAACTAGAGCTGGGCTAAACCGAGAACTAAAAGGAAATTCTCAATCTCTCCTTGTTGTATAGCTTAGCTTTTCAAACAGTTTTAACAGTTACTTTAGTCTGACAAAAGCCGAATGACGAATTAGCGCTTCCAGTCAGAGACTGAGGCTACGTCCACACGTACACGGGTATTTTTGAAAACTGAGATTTTCCGTTTTCGTTTTAAAAAATAATCCCGTCCACACATAAAGGCAGAAATGAAGGAAAACGCTGCTATGAACATGCCAAAGCAGCAGGTGGCACTAGATTCCTAACCGTGCAGAAATGTTGGCCAATCAGAAGTCTAGAAGCCTCGGTGGGAAAAAGTAAACAAAGCTGGGGCATAGAAGCAGAACAGAGTCGTATGTGTGGAGGGACAGTAACTGTGTGTATATGTAAGCATTTAAACACTGCAGAGAGTAGAATTAACAGTAACAGTATTGTAGAAATTCATTTAACCGAAACAATAACGTGGCGCAGTGTGACGCATGCACCAGTTTACTGTATTTCCAGACTTGCTTTCGGCACAATTTACAGTGCACGCTACTCTGTTTTTTGTCAGACTTGAAATAGCCGAAATACCTTCACACTACGGAACTTCTATGGCTCTTCCGTTCGACAATCTCTCCGGCGTTGGAACCATCATCTGTTTTCTCTTCGGTCACGCTCGGTTGATTTTTCTAGTCGGTACACTCATTTCCTCCATTACGCGCTGGCTGCTTCCCAAACAAACACACGTGCGGCTTGGCACTTGTGCTGTACGTAACAAGTCACGCGACGTGACGCTGCGGCTGTGATTGGTTCGGCTCTGCGCTACTTAATTTGGATTGGCTGACCTTTTTTTTTTTTTTTTTTTCTTTGAGGACAAGAGCGGCGAGGTCTATCGCGATAGCTTAATTTCTCTATCGAGTAAAAGTTATATCGCGATACATATCGTTATCGTTCTATCGCCCAGCTCTATCTGTAACCCTTCTTTAGTCTGACAGTATGCAACTAAAGCTGCTCTGCATGTGTACACACACATATATATATATATATATATATATATATATATATATATATATATATATATATATATATATATATATATATATATATATATATATATATATATATATATATATATATATTAGGGGTACAACGATACACAAAATTCACGGTTCGGTTCGATACTTTGGTGTCACGGTTTGATATTTTTTCGATGCAAAAAAATGTTCATCCCTTTTTAATTTGTCATTTATTAAAATTATAAATATATATTTTAACTCAAAAGAACAGTTTTTAAATTTAATGTTGCTGAAACAACAAAATAATAGTAAAAAATTAATCTATCTGATCGAGGAATCCCTCATCTTTGGAAAAGAGAGTTTATTACAGAGAAATGTCTCTTTCCAAAATAAAAGCTATACTATACGCTTCTTCTGGGCTATACTCTCAGCAGCATATTAAACATATCAGGTCCCCATGAGGCGAATCCTGTGCTAACGGCTGTCTAAATGACTCGGGTAAAGTTTGTAGCATGCGTGCTTGTTGTTTTTGTCTGCTTCCACTTGTCTTTGCTCTAGGATGTAAATGTGCAGTCATATTCGTTGTGTTCCCACTAGTGCTGTCAGCATTAATCTGAAATGACGTTAACGCCACAACACAGCAAATCTCCGTTAACGAGTTACCGCGGATCGCCCCGTACGTGGGGCTGGATGCCGTCAACACGTTAACAAGCTAACTAGTTCCCACCAATTGAGCATTACGTGGCACATCTGACATACTGTTTTACTTTTGTCCATGACGCACTTACCATCAGGGTCATGCTTCACATGAAAACCAAGATAGTTCCAAACGCCAGATCTGAATGAGGGTGGGGGAGGTTCAATTTTGGTTAGCGTTGAGGCAGTTGCCATGTTGCAACAAGCTTAACTTCTGTGTTACTAGCTTGTGCTGTGCTCAGTGGATCTGTGCTCGACAGTGCAGATCCACTGAGCGCTCAACACAGACAGCATCGGCAGAAGAAAAGTTGATAAAATAAATAAAACATTTTGTATTGTTCGATACATATGCGTACCGAACCGAAAGCACTGTATCGAACGGTTGTGTTGTTGCACCCCTTATATATATATATATATATATATATATATATATATATATATATATATATATATATATATATATATATATATATATATATTTATTTTTTTTTCTTGGGTTTTTTTTGTCAGTTGAAATTGTGGCATGGTGTTTACACAGGGATTAGAATTAATAAAGACAGTGTAGCAGATCAGTTAATTTTAATTTGTCGTTATAATACTGTCTGGGTACTAAAATTCCAAACTTTATTTGCAATCATCATGTTGAAGTAATATAGGACATTCAGTAATGTCTGTGAACTGTTTTTTTCTGCAGCTGAATAATAATAAATATAATGTGTAAGTGTAAAAGAACAAAAAAAAAACCCTTGGATTTGGTGCTTTTTTTAATGAAGGATGAAATTTATACACACTGATTTAAAATACACATATTCTCATTTAAGTTATTCATTCAGCTGCAGGATTAAAGCTCGAAATGTCTTTCAGTTTGTCAAGACCACTTAATTTCGTCTGACTGCAGAAGATTGCTTCTTCTTGCCGACGCAAGGCTTTTGTGACAGCATTTGTTGGACCGAGCAACACACAGTAAAAGTGGGCATCCCAAAGAGCTCAGTGCAGATCTGAGAAGATGACAGATTGACACAAACAGTACAAGTTATTAGAAAGTGTAGCCACATTGCCACGGTCTGAAAAAGATCCAAACTGTCGTCCTCAGCAGAGATTAAATTGGCCCAAACTGCGAGGAACCACCAAAGCCCGAGTCAGTGTCACTGTGTTGTGTAAGAACCAAGCTCCAACTCCAAAGCTAACACGTTCAAGCTTAACTAAAGTTGGAGATTGTGCAGGGGAAGCAACACAACTTCATATAAAATTATCCATTAACAGATTTAATTGATCTCTGCTATTTCTAAGTCAGATATCAGATATAGTTAAAGCACTTGTTCAGAATGCACCTTGTCCCAAATAGGCAGTTTACAAGATATGCTACATGTATAATTTTCATGATCTTGATTTCAGACAACTCAAAACTAAACTTGTGCATCATCAAAGGCAGAGCTGGTTTTGATATCGGTTCATGTTGTGCTTGAAAGTTGTCTCAAAAATTCACAAAACACAGTTTTAACCCAGTCTGTGTATCTGGCTTTCACTGCTTTCTTTCTATCATAAACACACACACACACACACACACACACACACACACACACACACACACACACACACACACACACACACACCATGGCAACTTCAAGTCTGTGTTAGAAGAAGCTAAATTATTTGACTAATAATAAATTAGAGTTACAGAGTTGAGTACATTTTAATTTGTGTTAAAGCCGCCAGTAGAAGTACATCTTTACTGACTTATCTTTCAGAAAATGCCCACAGCCCAAAATATTCTAGTGGTTCCATAAAATTTCTGTGAATGAATGCAAACCGTGTCACAGGCACTGATATATACAAAAAGATCATTAGCTCATCAAGTTACCAGTTGTAAGTTTCTTGTGTCTACAAGAAACTTTACCCTACAAAATATCTGAGTCTGGCTGACAGTTAGTGAAGCCACGTATATAACTGAATAACAACCATGTAGTAATGATGGCAGAGTGTTACCTGCTCCAGAGTGTCAAATGTCCATTATATAACTGAACTGAAGTATTAGGGTTTTTTATGTTTAAGTATGTAGACATTTTTAAAAAGATGTTAAAAATATGTTTGCCCAATCAAGCACAGAGACCCTGTAAAACTGTAGAGCTAATTTCTTAAATCAGTCAGCGATCTCGTTCTGAAGTACAATAAAAAGTTACCTGATGTCAGTCTGGAATGCTATGTGGCCGTCTTCTTCGGGCTGCTCTCGTTAGGTGTCGGCACAGCGGATCATCTGCCTCCACCTCACCCTACCCCACCCCATGGTGAAATTTCAGTGACTAAATTTACAGGATTTAGTGAATGGGATGAAATAGAATCAGTTCCAAAATGATATTGAATGAGAAATTATTTGGACGTTATGCAGTCAGTTGTAATACAGTATGGGACTGTACATTATGGGTTAGACATGCAGTTGAGTCGTGGTTGAAAGTAGATCCCCACACTTGAGGAACTGAACAGCATGGCAGTGTGCCCGCCGTGTTGTAAACTAAACCTTGTGCTCAGCCGAGCTTGCACTGCTGCCGTCCAGATTGATGATCATTTTGACCTGGTGGACTTCTGGGGAACAAAGACAGTAAAGCAGTTGGGTTATCTTTCTCCTGCTGCGTGCACATGGACTTCTCAGAAAACATTTAATTCCTCAGCGGTACTGATTGAGCTGGTGTACTTAATTTATACATGCATAATTAGAGCAAACGTGGCAGATTTTTGTAAGACACACCTGATGGTATAAGTTTGTCTACATTACTCTCGTAGGCTTTCTGAAAGTTTTTATTTGGTTGTGTTCTCACTCATTTTCAGTCCTTTCGTGCAACGTTCCAAGTGGACAATAAAAGAAGAAACTGCCTTAAAAACATCTGCAGCAGGTGATTAATATTTGAAAGGCATGAGACACAAGAATACATCTCATCTTAAGTTTAGAAATGTTCTCAGTTAATAGGTGGCTGTCAAAAAGGCGAATACATTTTTTAATAACAGTAAGTAGAACTTTTTGTCTAGTTTATTCTGATATGCTCACCTTTCTGCTACATTCTGCTTGCTCAGTCTGTTAAACTTGATGTGTTAAACTTATTTTCTTCAGTCCTTTACTTAGTGACTATAATAACTAAATGTGTTTGTGACATGTTTTAAACTGGCTTAAACATTTGCTGAGGGCGCTTTGGAAAATCTGATGCAGTAGAAACAAGTAGATGATTCTTTAACAAACCCCTGCCTGCTTTCCGCTGCCTCTGCCACGGTCTTTTTTTAAATTTGTGATAAGATTCAAAAATTAATTGCGTAATAAAGTAAAAGGAGGTGTTTCTCTTTGATTAAATATGAAAAATGGCCTACCAAACTGACAGATTCTAGTCAACACCTGACACAACGCATGCATGTTAACACAGTCCAGCACTGACTGGTAAAAAATGAGATGTTTACAGTGAAATCTCCACAATATAGCTGAATGCCATGTTAGTGGTTTGGCTCAGCATATATCTGTCTGTGTGATTATTATTATTATTATTATTAGATATCTTACACTCTGGTTCATCAGCAGGCTCATAACAAAACCCCAAAGCCCTGTGTTACTCATTAAAGCAATGGTTCCCTTTGGGGGATCTTGGGAATCATATTTAATGTCTCACTGGTACTTGAGGCAAATAATAAAACTCCAAGGTCTCTTAACACCGGTCTTGTTTTGGTCTGAATATCTACTTATCCCAGTTTGCGTGATAAACTTGAAAAATATTAAAACTCCGGTGGTGTCAGTGTTTGCTTTGAAAAATCAGATGGGAATCAGATATTAAGTATGTTCAAAAATCATTTGTAACCACAGAGAACCAAAATAGATAATAATAATAATAAATAAAAAGATTTGGGAGTTCGCCTTGTAATCTGAAGGTTGCTGGTCTGAGCCCCGGTTTGGACTGTCTCGGTCGTTGTGTCCTTGGGCAAGACACTTCACCCATTGCCTACTACTGGTGGTGGTCAGAGGGCAGAGGTAAAGCACTTTGGGGTCCTTAGGGACTAGTAAAGAACTATACAAATACAGGCCATTTACCATTTTACAGATAAAGTATATTTTGATGTATGTTTGTGGTATTAACTGGTTATTTGTTAGTGGTAAATTTTGCCTATTAACATTGAGAGTTATTATGATATTTTCTTGAACGGCAGGTGAGTGCGTCTGTGATTCACTGTAGATGTTGTTAGAATGCAGAGGAAACGCTTTACAGACGAGTGTAAGCTTGTGCTCTGTGTGCAATTGCAGGCCATGATTGGCTGGCTGTGAAACTGATACACGGTGTGTTATTGGTTTACCTGTGCATAGAGCTTACATCCTGGAAAATTGATCTGTGTCAATCTGCATATAGGTTAATGTTTGAGCTGTTGGGGCAACACAGTTTCTTCCTGCAGTGATGGATCGCTGATTAGAAGGTCTGTGTGTGCGTTTCAGGTCTCTGTTTTGGAGAATATGTCAAACGGGACCAAGACAGGAAGTGTCTTTGGTTTTCTTTTTAGTTTAGACAAGAGTGCTTAGTATTTGATATATATATGTGTTAATTCTGTGATCACTGTAATCAAAGTACTTAACTTGACTGTAATAGATAATCCATTGGTGAATAAGTAACACGCCCATCTGCCTCACTGTCTCTGAGTCTGACTGGTTTAGAGTCACAGCAGAAAGCCATGTCATCCACTTGGTTGTTGGCGCTAACACAGAATAGCCAGTGGTCAGGAAGACTTTGGACACCTGTGAAATTACTCCTGTAAGTCCGATTGCATTTTCTTCGTATTATTGATGCTTTAATTATTCATCTTTAACTCACCTGTATGCCCGACTGCTCCACATGTCAGAAAGAGCATCCCTTTATCTGACAATACCCCACGGCCAGGATACAGGCGGGAAATATTAAACTGTTAAAGGTGCTAACTCTTTTTTCTGCTGGCTCTCCTATCAGTGTAAGATAACCCCAGGCAATCACTTATCGGTGGTGCTGACAGATAGTGGCCGTGTCGGAGGCCGTAAGGGGAGAGGAGCTGTCATCCAGCTCACTGTTCCTGTGCGTGAAGAGGACAGAGAGACCACAGAGTTGTCAACACCCTGGGACCCCTGTACTCCAGGCATTAGAGAGGCTTGTAAGAAGAGAGTGCCACATTTTTTTTGCACTTTATGTTGTTCACTATCCTTGTTTTTTTTATAATCCTTAAAAGACAATAAAGTTCCCAGTGAACATCAGTCCTCCAGAAAAATCAGAGAGTTGACCTGAATCAGTGCCACTGCAGAGCTGCACAGCTCGAAGGGAGGAGCAGTAGTCTGCCAATTTATCTGCCTATTTACCCAGTCCCTGAAGTGGAAAGACTATGAAGCACGCACTTAATGTCTGACTCATAAATCCACTTGGCTCTTCATATGAATGATCCTTAAAGAGTAGGTGATTGAAAGGAAGAGATATCCTTCTATATTTAGGTGAATGCATTGATCAATAATGCATCCAGCTTATCCTGTACCAGCTTCTTGATTAGCTAGCACTCATTATCCACTGAGGCTTTGTTGCATGCTACCAATCATCAAAATTCACCGTGTACTATTCTGAACAAATCTGAGTTTATGTTTTAAGCATGTCTCGTCACAATGTTAAAAAGGTCATATAAAATATTGAAGTCTTTGGTTCTCACTTTTACATTTAGTGGACTTCTTAAAGGGGCTGGCATTCAGATTATTATTTTTTTTAAATAATTTTTATGTGACAGTAAAACAAATAGATAAAGAGTGTTTGTAGTGTTATTGTCGTCATGCTCAAACTTGCGCCAAACAGTTTTGTTCTTTGTTCTATTGTCCAAATATGATTATTGGGGAGGTTATTTTTGGTGAGCCTGTTTCCCCCACAACAACCACTGGCGTAAGGTAGCCCTCTGTCTGAGGTCGAGGTAACCGTAGCAGGCCTTGGAAAGTGAAATGCGATGCTGCAGGCCCTCAGGGCTGTGTTTTTGAATCACAACTGCATAATGAGCTGGCAGAGCTCCGGCTGCATCAAAGATGCAGCACCCTAGTATCTGTTTCAAGTCACAGTGCACAATAGTGCAGTGTCACCTGTGCAAGAGCAGTGGAGGCGTTGGGATCAAGAGGAGCACTGAAAAAAGGCTGAAATCTTTCTCCCACCCTGCTATGACACCCTCAGACTCACTGCTTACACTAAATCTCCCTGTTACACTTTGTCTGTGTGGTGCTTGATATTGTTAATCTTCCTTTCAATCAAAAACACGTGTTGGAAATGGCCAAAATACTTGTTTTCAACTTGAGAATTCTAGAACAGCGGTCTCCAATCCCTGTGCCATGGACTGGTACCGGGCCGCGAGAGTTGAGGCTCGGATGTGAAATTCATGGTTTTCAGGGGTTTTATCGTTAACTCTGTTTCCCTGGGTCTTTTCCCGTGTTGTAGTTGTGTGTCTTATTTTGAAATAAATATTTGCGCGTTACCATAGCGACCAGAGAGCATTAAGGAGCAGAGAGGAGGATGTTACTCTCAATGTTGTTGGCACATTTCAGGAGGACGCTGCTAATAAAGTTACACAATTACACAGTGAATTTGTGTTTATTATTATACTTACAAAATACCACAGTTTTTGTCTCAGTTGTATCATTTTGTTTTGTTGTATTTATCCACAACACCTTAATGGCCGGTCCGTGAAAATATTGTCTGACATTAAACTGGTCCGTGGTGCAAAAAAGGTTGGGGACCGCTGCTCTAGAATACTTGACTGCAACATCATGACTCAGTGATCAATCAATAAGTGAAGGTAGCACATCTTTACAGTTAGTGACATTTTTGCCTGTGTTCCTATTTCTGGTTTAAATCAGTGAAGTTACTGAAAACCAGCAGTCTGACATTACTGGCTGCATAGAAATACATGGAAGGTAAGTGAAGAGCACAATAGTAATTGGTGGGGTTATTGGGAAACAAACAAGCCCGGTATATGTTGTTGTCAAAAATTCTGCTTATCGTTAATGTGAATGCAGTTTAAGCATTACCTAGTTGATTAAGTGGAGAGCTAGAAATAGTTGGACTTGACCTCAACACAGAACTCAGGTTCTTGACATTGTTTCCTGAAAAGGAGCTGGACTCTGGTCCACTCTGAAGTTGTATGTTGGGGTTTTCCTTGGTGGAGTAAAGGGTTTCTTTCCTTCACTTTCAGCTTGGGGATGACATGTTAACTCTTCTTTGCATGACGCTGCAGAGGACACAGCTTTACGGGACTCCTTTCTTTGGTGGATTCTTGCCAGAGATTTTCTTCCTGTTAAAAGCAAGTCTTTTGAGTCATTAGAACTGTGGTAGTATCTCTCGGGCACTAAGGTGAAGAGAGGACTGTAGTCTTATTGAGTTTGTGGAACTCCCGAAGCAGCTGATGGGAACCATTAGGCCAAGTGGAGTGTGGCTCAGGCAGTGGCTGAAGTAAAAACTCAAGTCTGAGAGGAATTTGGTGAGGTTGTGGATCAAGACTTTAGGTGAACATGATTACGGCAATGAGGCAACTCAGGAAGGGTTAACAGCACTCCCTCCTTAAGCGCTTATCAGCAATGTCAATAGCATTGTTGAGCCAAATCCAATATTCCATCAGTGCTTAGTATTGTTGTGGTTTGATGTTTTGGAAGTCAGCATGGGGGAGTTGGTGAATTCACTGAAGTGCTGTTTCAGGATGTCAGGAATCATCAGGAGTCTGGATGTGTTCAATTAAAATGTCCTTATCTAGTCTGATGGTGAAGACTAACATCTCTTGTGACTGCTGTTCTGTTGGTTTTATGTTTCACAATATGCTGTTCTGTCATTTCTACTAATAAATGAATGGATCATTGCTGTGAACCCAGACAACTGGTGGCTCCTTAATCTCATGACCAGGGTTACCTGAATACAAATCCTCCCCACTTTTGGTGTCTGAACCACATTACACGTCCCTAATTCTAACTAAATGTTAACTAAAATATGGATATGCTTTAAACTAATGTTATGAAAGTCCAATTCTCAATCGCAATGTTGGACAAAACATCAGTGCTGAAAACTAGCCAGTTTCATTACTGATCAATTACAAATTATTTAGAGGATAGCAAGGAAACTGTTGCTAGTAGGTCAACATCGACCATATGACCTGCTATAAAGTGCTGGATTCAGATGGATAATCTTAGAAAAAGTCCAGAGTTGGATACATGCACATATCTTCAATTTTTATCCATGTAGTAAACATGCGGGAAGGGGAGGAGCTTTGACAGTTGATACTAAAACATGTCTAATATTTAAAATGCTCACAAAGATCATAATAATACCAGAAATGAAGCAGCGTGTCTAGAATTTTGTGTGAAGACTGCAGAACTGTTCTTACAGCCGCATCCATGTTTTTATGTTGTTTTTATGGTAATCTGATGTAGAGCATATTTAAAATGTACTTATTTGCATGCCATTGCTGTTATAGTTTACATTAGAATTGCTTTAAATGCTGATGTTCACATTCTTGGATAGTGCATCCAGACCACGACACTCGAGGACGAAAAGACAAACTACTTGCTCCTGATGAATGTAGTGTGTGTGTGTGTGTGTGTGTGTGTGTGTGTGTGTGTGTGTGTGTGAATGTTGGCTAGAAAGCACTTAGGCATGTCTGTATGAAGGTGTATTAGTGGGTGTACGAAGCTTGTTGTCATATAAAGCGCTTCGAGTGCTCGAGCAGAATAGAAAAGCAGGGCATAAGAACCAGCCTATCATGTACCATCTAAGACATGGTGAGATATGTAAACTATCGTATACGATAAAGATTTTCTCTTTCTCAAAAAAATGTGTGCTCCTCTGCTTCACTAGGAGTTTCTTTTGACCCAGCGGTTCCCCCAGTGAACCCCACCCCCAGGCCCTTCCTGACTCAGGGATACCATGGGACCCCCTCCGGTTTACCTTTCCAGCCTCCTCTTCCTCTCGTTCCTCCTCCTGTGCCACGCCGGGACCTCCTTCAAGCCCCAGGTTGTGGAGCGAGCATCTGACCCTGAGCTGCCGCAATCCTCTGGTAACACCTCAGGCTCTGGAAAACGGACGTGTTCTGACACTGTGGTTTGTAAACCCGGCATCCTGCTGCCGGTGTGGCTACCACTCAACCCTCCACTGGGGGAGCAGGCAGGGAGGGCAATCATCTATTTCCTCTGTCTCATGTACATGTTCCTGGGTGTGTCCATCATTGCAGACCGCTTCATGGCATCTATAGAAGTCATTACCTCGCAGGTATTATTGAACTTAAAATTGGGAATTAAAAAATGCAACCATTAAATTTTTTACTATCAGGGTTTTGTGTTTGCTCATAGTTGAAGAGTGTTTTGGCTCCTTTTTATCAGGAAAAGGCTAATTTTGTTTGCACTTTGAGCTTGCATTTTTTTAAATATCAAAGTAAAGTGCCAGTATATGTCGCCTTAGATGAATTAACAGATATGAGAATTAGGTAATAAAGAGAAACAGTTTTAAAATATTTACTATAAATTTTTAAATTTTCAATCTTCAATTTAAAAAAATAATTTTATCACATTAACTCGTTGCCAAAACAAAAGTAGTTCTAGTATCAGGCCCACTGTGTTTGAAGCATCGACTGTAAGTATAAGATGGACAAAGCCATTGTCACCTCACCCATTGCTGCTGGATTCCACTTTTGAATCACAGTCTTAGTTTGTTTGTTTTTCTGGGAGCTAAAAATGGACGCTAAAGGTAGTAATCCTGGTTAGCAAGCTGTAGACATGCTCATCAGTGCTAAATAACAGGCTAGTTTAAATTTCAGTACCAAAACCAAAGCACAAATCTCTTGGCTGTTCTACAACTAGATAATTATTTTACAGATAATTCTATTAAATAAGTGGTGGCATACCTGTCAATCAAAGCAGCCAGACCCCTAAATTTATGCCTTACACAAATTAAATTACCACCCTCTTCCAAAAATGTTGGATCACCATGTAAATGTAAAAGCAGAATGCCTGATTTTGCAAATCCTATAAATTCATATTTTGTTCACAGCAGAATACAGTTTCATGCAAAACCAGTAGAAACGTTTTAAACTTATTAGATGACCTAGCAACAGGTCAGTAACATGACTGGGTGTAGAAAAACTATTTTAGAGAAGTAGAGTTTAAATAAAGGTTTGCCAATCTGTTAAAAAATAGAATATTGTTCAACATAAAATTGTGAAGGCTTTGAATATCCATCATCTTTAGTACCTAATATCATAAAAAGATTGATACATGTACACAAGGGATGGGGCCAAAAATCAGTACTGGATTCTTGTCTGTGGCAAAGCTTGTTTAAAATGGACCGTAGTAGACTCAAAAACTGTGATTAGAGTTTACATTTTACACAATGTAACAGCATTTTGAAATTAGAGAAGCAGTCCTCAGTGCAGTTATTATGAAGAGTAAAACTGTCAACAGTCAAATGAGCTGTTTTTTGTACCAGACCGTAAACAAGATTTCCAACCTGATGTATTTGGGCATTTCAAATATGTCTTAACTGAAATTAAGCATTTTGGGCATTTTCCCAAACTTCTGTGACTGCAGGAGAAAGTGGTGACCGTCACCAAACCCAACGGTGAAACCACAGTCGCAACGGTACGGATCTGGAATGAGACTGTGTCCAACCTCACGCTCATGGCACTGGGCTCCTCCGCACCTGAGATCCTGCTTTCTGTTATTGAGGTGCACAACTCATTACATTTGCAGCAACATATGCGTAACATATACAACAAATGCTGGAGCTGTATGTGCACTCGGAGTCTGTTTTGAATTCTAGTTGTTACGTGGCTCTTATTCGGTTCTAGTTAGCTTAACAAATGAGCTTTGATTGACTCTTTTTTTCTCACTTTAACAGGTGTGTGGGCACAACTTCCATGCTGGGGAGATCGGCCCGGGCACCATAGTGGGCAGCGCTGCCTTCAATATGTTTGTGATAATTGGTCTGTGTGTGTGGGTGGTCCCTGACGGAGAGTCTCGTAAGATCAAACACCTCCGGGTGTTTTTCATAACGGCTTTCTGGAGTATCTATGCCTACATTTGGCTCTACCTCATACTGGCTGTCATCTCACCTGGGATTGTAGAGGTATGTTCTGATGGTTGCATACATTTTAACTGAAAAACATATGTACTTCTGGCCACAGTGCTATTGTTGATTTTTGGAAATGCAGCCTCTGCACTAAACACACTTTAAAAATGAGTATTTCTTTAAAGTTTGTGGTTTTATGAGATTATTTTCTTGAAAAAATGTGTTGTACTCATAAATATACAGTGACTAGTGTATTATTATTTCTTTCAACAAATTGAAAACTCATTGAAAATGCCATGTTGGCCCTTCACGTGGAATACACAGGACCGGATGAATATGGCTAGAGACTGCCTGTACACCATAGGCCAGGCTTGGCCAACTCCAGGCCTCGAGGGCCGGTGTACTGCAGGTTATAGAGCCTTCCCTGGGTCAACACACCTGAATCAAATGATTAGTTCATTACCAGGCCTCTGGAGAACTTCAAAACATGTTGAGGAGGTAATTCAGCCATTTAAATCAGCTGTGTTGGATCAAGGACACATCTAAAACCTGCAGAACACCGGCCTTCGAGGCCTGGGTTTGGACACCACCGCCATAGGCGGAGGAGAAGAGGACTCGTAGGGGTTTGCATTCTGTGGAGGCAAACTTGTAGTTTGTGCCGGCACTTGCGGACAGGATCATACCCATATTTTTTCATCTAAGAAGGGGTCCCCTTTATGAAAAAACATAAATGCGAGTGGAATCTCCTGAAATGAATTCAAGTCTCCAACACATTTATTCCGGATATTATCACAGTTACCTTTTGTCAGCAGATTAGACGTGCGACGCTTCTGACTCCGTACAGCTGACAACGGTCCAGCTAAACAACAATAACAGCTGGTTATAAGCCAGTATTACCCCAGCTAATGATAGACTAGATTATTACAAAAAGCACACGGGTTGGTTACATTCTCATATAATACAAGAGAATTCCCTAAATGTCCAAGTCAGCAACGGTAGATCCACTTCAAAGAAACTTCCACTAACACTGGCTAAAAGCAGCTAGCAGTGGCAAAAACAGCAGTACTTATGGACGGAAGAGTTGAGGATATCTTCAACAACTCACTGCAGTATCCCTGTCGTCAGTCAGAAGTAAGCGTCATCGACTCATACGCTCACACTGGACTCTTTTTACACAGTTTTACAGCCTCCTCCAGAGGCAAGGTAAGGAGAGGTAAGAAAACAGGATTCAGTTGACTTCAATCTGCAGTCTGCTGAGATCTAGTGGTGAGAATTCACACCCCGCAGCTTTAAATATTAATGCATTGTTACTTTTATTTGTATGACATTAGTGCCATTTGTTTTCAAATGTTTGTTCAAATTTACTCTCTGCTAAATTTACTTTCTTTCATCAGAAAGTAATAATCATACCAATTCTACCAAATGTGGCAATCCTAACAATCTTATGCCTAAGCAGCAGATCTGAAAATATCTTTTTATAGCTTCCCTATGCCCATGTGCTTCGTTGGCATCAATTAGTTTGAAAGAACCTGAAATGTCAGTAAGAGGAAACTGTGGAAGACCTGAAAGATCAATAATACTCATAAAAACTACATCTCTGCATGGCAGAAGGGCAAAGCAAAGCATCACATGACTGAGCTGCAGACACAGAAGTGGTGGCTCACTGTTGCACTTTGCAGTGTTCATGTACGGACGACAGATTAGCAAGAAAACAAATATTTAAATCAACACCTGAATTCTGCTGTAAAGAACAAAAGGAAACGGTGGAAAATGTAAGTGGCAAGAATCTTCAAACAGATGCGGGGATCTTAAATACTGAATCTTACATGACATTCAAAATATTACGAGCTGTATTACAAGGTTTGGTAAATCCTCACTTGGTAACCCTTTGCACACCCACAGTCTGTATTTTTAGATGTTGTGTTTCTAAAACTCACCCAAACATCTAATTAGCTAAAAGGTATACACATACCTTTTATTCTATTTTTAATATATCAAATGAGTAACTGATTATTTTTCATGTTGCCTGCATAATCAGGTGTGGGAGGCCATAGTGACGCTGCTGTATTTTCCGGTGTGTGTGATCTTGGCTTGGATCGCTGACCGCCGCCTACTCTTCTACAAATACATGCACAAGCGTTACCGTGCTGACAAGAGGCACGGCATCGTGGTGGAAATGGAAGGGGACCTTGCTCCCAAAGGCATTGACATGATCGTGGACGGAAAGCTGTCAGACAGCAGTGCATGCCCTGGAAACTCCTCCACTGTTACGGTCTCTGTGCAGACAGGCAATGAACTAGACCCGAACAAAGATGAGGTAAGACTCAGGCAAACGTCTTATTGAGCCACTCAGCCTGAAGGCTTTAAAAGAGCGTTTTTTTTCTCCATTAATTTCAGGTTTAACATCTGTTTTGTTTTAGCTAATTAGAACTCTGCTCCCTGTAGGGGTCAGCGCAGCTGATCATCGTCCTCTATCTCACCCTGTTTCTAGCACCAACCCTCAGCATGCCCCCCTTCACTACATCCATGAATCTCCTCTGTGGTCTTCTTTTTTTCCTCCTGCCTGGCAGCTACATCTTCAAAATCCTTTGTCCAATATATCCTTCTTTGCCTCTTTGGCACCTGTCCGAACCATCTCGACCTTGCCTCTAACTTTGTCTGCTAACCGCTTAGCCTGATCTGCCCCTCTGATATACATTTAGTTATGGCCAAATATCTCGTCAATGACATGAATGTCATGATAAGTTTATTTTCTAGTGATTTCTTTGATCGGTTCTTTATCCAGACTGGAATAATTATACAGCATATATCTTGAATGACTGAAAAACAAGCATTGGGTTGCACAAGTTTGATTTTGTTTTACTTTAATCCACTCAGGGTCAAAACTTTGCTTGTATCCACACTAATGGTTAAATGTTCCTCAACAAGTTCCACCTCAACCAGGTACTTTTGGTAGCCATCAGCAAGCAACTGCTGTAATTCTGACTGGATATTTGACCAGTTTCAAGCAAAGTCAACAAATTTTGATTAGGATTGAGGCCGGAATTTTGGGGAGGCCGTTCCAGTAACCTGATGTTACCTTTGCTTACTTTACCCATTACAAAACCAGTTTTGATGTGTGCTTGGAATCATTATTCTATTCAAACACCCAACTGAGACCAGGTTTCAACTGTGTAGCTGTTGAATTAAGGTGAAACTGAAGAATTTGGAGGCAGTCCTCAGTCTTCATTATTCCATCCACTTCATGCTTTGCTGCATGAACTGAATGTGATGCTGCCACAACAATTCTTGACCGCTAATACGATCTTCAGAAAGCCTTACCTTTACTCTTCCCAATATATGTCTTGTCATTGTGACCAAATATCTCAATCTTTGTTTCATCTGACCATAAATTTTTGCCCAGAAAGCATTTGGCTTGTCCATGTGGGCAGCTGCACATTTTAGAGAAGGAGCATGGACTTCTTTCTTGGTCTGCAGCCTCTCAGTCTGTGGTGATGTCACGATGTCTTCTTCTAAATCGTGGCAAAGTGGTCCCACATCTAAATAATCTGCAGTTATGTACATTGTTTAAACTGGTTATCTTTGAGTACCAAAGCTCCTCCCCTTAACCATGTTGAAAATTGCTCCAAAGCTAGATCTGTGCCGAGAAACCAACTAATTTAAGTGAACACTACAAATTCTTCCAAGAAGTGTGGCCAAAACTATGCTAACAGCTCGTTGATGGCAAACCCACTAAAATGTAGCCAAATATTAGTGGGGGTGTATGTATGTATTTTCATGTTCATGCTCATGATGAATGCATGTAAAGTTCTTACTGCTACTGCACACATTTCCAATCAGTTCATTTTTGTTTAGAGCTCAGTGAGTTTATAAACAGTCATATTTAATGGTCACACTAGACATTAGTTTTTAGTTTAGTTTCACTTTATTAAAGATACGCATGGGTCCATAGCAAATAAAATAAATACAAAGTACATGTAATATTAAATAGTGGCAGTTCATTATCACGTTTCCTGAAGCAAATAAGATTTTATCTCAGTTGGAGTCTCAATAAGGGAATTGCAGAAGAGCAGACAGGTCGTCAAAGAAACAACGACATGTTGTGTCATCGCAAACTAAGATATTTATTTTCGTTCTGGTGTGAGCATCCCTCTTCACATCCCCACTGCAAACCCTGTCTGGATAGTTACAATAAAATCTCTTCTTGTAAGACACTGTTGAGCAAATCGTTTTTAAAGGGCGTTTTTACATAACATTAAGCAACACACATATCTGTGTAAACACAAGACCTAGTCTGACTACTAGTTCTCCTGCTCTGATAGGTTGTCCGCATCTTGAAAGATCTTAAGGAGAAACACCCAGACAAAGATTTGGACCAGCTGATCGAGATGGCCAACTACTCTGCCCTGGTTCACCAGAAGAAGAGCCGTGCCTTCTACCGTGTCCAGGCGACTCGCATGATGATCGGTGCTGGTAACATATTAAAGAAACATGCTGTTGAGCACGCGCGACGTTCAGGCCACGAGACTGATAAGGCCACGTGCTCGCACATTTGTTTTGAAAGCTCCCAGTATCAGTGCACGGAGAACTGTGGCTCTCTGACCCTGGGGGTGATCCTCGATGGGGGAACTGGTCAGAATACATTCTGTGTGGACTACTGTACAGAAAATGGTTCTGCCAATGCTGGAGCAGACTATGAATTTACTGAGGGAACCCTGGTGTTCAAACCAGGGGAGACCCACAAAGAAATCAAGGTAAGAAAGGGAAAAAAGGTAATGTTAGTGTCAGTGTTTAACGTTTATCGTCACTGTCAAGTGTCAAACACAAAAATTGTCCTGGAGAGGTGACCAGGAATCTAGATTTCTCCCCTATAGTTGTGGTGTCTGTCATCAGTGGGATCAAAGAATCTGTCATTCTGAGAATTTAATTGTAGTGAATGTTCAATAAAATGGTTAACAACCACGTGCATCTGGAAGGAATGTAACTTTAAAATACTTTGCTCTCTCCAGGTGAGGATCCTGGATGATGACATCTTTGAAGAGGATGAGCATTTCTTTGTGCGCCTTCAGAACCTGAGGTTAGAGGAGGGTGGAAATGAAGGGATGGGGACTCCACCCAAAGGGAGACTAGTGGAGCCGCTGGTTGCTACGGTCACCATCTTGGACGACGATCATGCTGGCATCTTCACCTTTGAGCAGCATGTGCTGCGGGTGAGTGAGAGCACAGGCATCCTGACGGTGACTGTGTTGAGGAACTCAGGGTCCAGGGGCACAGTTGCTGTGCCGTACCATACGGAAGATGGCAGCGCCAAGGCAGGAGTGGACTACGAGGAGACCAGAGGGGAGCTGGAATTCACCAATGAGCAGACCAGGTAAGGTATAGTAACATAGAGGCAATGACTGAGAGATAGGGGCACACTGTTAATCTAGCTATAAGCTGTCATTCCTGACATCTCTACTTTGGCTTCGGTGCTAAAACTTAAGCCTATATTTATTTTTCACTTTAAGTCACACAAAGTGACGAATAAAAAAAGGTCTGCTTGAAATTTTTGCAATTTTATGAAAGTATTCACAGTCTTTGCTATGAGCCTATTCATTCACTATTGAGCTCAGGTGTGTCAACTGGTAAATTCAGTTCATTGGACATTACCTATGCATGTTACATATATATAGGTGCAGATGCTTAAGAAGCAGAGACTATGTTGTATTTCTGAGTTTTTCTTCCTGTGTAAAATCACAGAACTGTTCTGTATAGAAATAAGTGCGTGTGTGTTTGTCTGTGTGTGTGCTTGTGTCTTCAGTCAGACATTGCGAGTGTGCATTATAAACGTGGAGGAGTATGAAAAGCAGGAAAACTTCTTCATTGTGCTTGACGACCCCAAATGGCTAAAGCGAGGACTCTCTTGTGAGTGTGTAATTATTTCAGATTTCATTTTTAATGTTAAAGTGACTTCTCATGACTCTGTCACTTAAAAAAATTTGTATAAGATAACAGTTGTAGTCTGTTTTTCCTTTCTCATCTACACTAATAGAAAGCATTAGATCGCATCAATGTGCAAGATCAAGTATCAAAACAGTAACAACAACACACGCAGCTGAATGCTGCAAGTAACCTCACACGCAGGCGTTCACTACTGTCTCTGTTTCACTGCAGCACAGACGCTACAGCTAATTATGAGTTACTGGTGTAATTATTTGTTCGTGTAACCTCATTGTGTCAAAAAGATGCAGAAATTGGATATTTGCATGCCAGTGGAGGGGAAAGAAGTAGTCGTGTATAAAATAATTTTTGTGGAAGTTCAGAAGGGAAATGAGTGTAAGGCTGTTTTATCACAGCATGAAAATATTGCTTGTACTCAGTCATTATCTGTCTTTGTTCACAGCACTGCTGCTAAACCAGGGTAAGATTGTTTGGGTGTGGTTTTGCATGTGATCTGTGCAGCATTTTAAAATAGCTGGCTATTATTTTGAAATTCCAAATCCTTGGCCCTAAATGTGACAGTGTGAAGTGGTCGTTTTGCACTATCAGCAGAAATTTGCATTTCCTGTTTTGAGCTCAGTGAACGCCCAAGCTCTTGCTTCTTTTTACACTCACTTTAATACCTTACTGTCAATTTGTGAGTTTGTCTCAATGGGCATGAAGACGTCTGTAAAACGTTTATGAATACATTAATATTTATTCCACGGGTTTGTGTTTTTATTAAAAAAATAGTGGCAGGGCCAGAGGATGAAACACTAAATGTGCTTGTGAAGAGGGCCAAACACTCGGGAAGT
Source organism: Aulonocara stuartgranti (assembly GCF_965226115.1). Taxonomy (NCBI): domain Eukaryota; kingdom Metazoa; phylum Chordata; class Actinopteri; order Cichliformes; family Cichlidae; genus Aulonocara; species Aulonocara stuartgranti. Next base: position 31,677,913 of record NC_138946.1, read on the forward strand.
ACAAGTAGAAAGACTGGAAAACCTGGCTAGCTTATGTGCAACCCAGGTGAGCACATTTCACTCAAGCAAGCAGAAACCATCTTTGGGCCAGGAAAAGCTTCAACTCTGTTGGGAATGCTTTCCACAAGGTTTAGGAGTGTGTTGATGGGTTTATGGGAATTTTTGACGATTCTTCCAGAAGCATATTTGTGAGGTCAGACACTGATATTAGACAAGTAGGCAGTTGACCTCAGGTAGAGGTCAGGACATGCCGAAGCATGTTGTGGAAATTTTAAATAACCTGCAAACACCCCCAGGGAGCATTTTGAAGTGGTTTAATAACATATTGCAATATGGATATGTCAGCTTCCACAACTCTTACATGTTGGCCCATCTCACGGGTGGGGGGGGGGGGGGCTTTACCTTCAGCCCCATCCTTAAAACCTCCCTTGAGCAGGATGTCCGTCTACAATGGATCCATTGTGAAGGCGTAATAAAACTTGGGGTCCACTTGTGATAACATTCTACATGCATGCATACAACTGGTGACAGGACTGATCTTGCTATACTAAAGTGAGAAAGCGATATTACTATTACTAATGTGATATGATTAAAACATATGATTAATACAAAAGAAATCTGCCACCACAAGCATTAAGAGCTCCTTTCATTGGAACTATGGGGGCCAAGCCTATTTCCTGAAAAACAACCCCACACCATAATCACCCCTCCACCAAACTTTACAGTTAGCACAAAGCATCAGACAAGTAACGTTCTCCTGGCAACCACCAAACCCAGACTTGCTAGATAGAGAAGCATGATTTGTCTCTCCAGAGAACATGTCTCCACTGCTCCAGAGTCCAGTGGCGGTGTGCTTTACACCACTGCGTCTGACGCTTTGCATTGCTCTGGGTGATGTACGGCTCTAATGCGGCTGCTCGGTCATGGAAACCCATTCCATGAAGCTCTCTACACACTGTTGTTGAGCTAATCTGAAGGCCACATGAAGTTTGGAGGTCTGTAGCGATTGAATCTGCAGAGAGTTGATGACCTCTGTGCACTATGCACCTCAGCGATCTAAGTGTCCAAGTTTCTGTTGTTCCCAATTGCTTTCACTTTGTTATAATACCACTAACAGTTGCCTGTGGATATATTTATCAGTGAGGACATGTCATAACTTGTTAGACAGGTGACATCTCATTGCAATACCACAGTAGAATACACTGAGCTCCTGAGTGTGTTTGTGGAAGCAGTCTGCCTGCCGAGGCGATTGAAACACCTCAATATAATAATTTGGATGGGTGAGTGAATACCTTTGGCAATATAATGTAATTGATGCACTGTACTGTGCACTTGTCTTCCCACTCTGATGGCAAAATTTACAACCAGTTGTAAATGGTTAAAAATGCAGAAGCTACTATATAACATGTTACATTGTGCTAGTGTGCTATTTTTCTTCACCTTAGCTTCAACTGAGGTTAAGAGCACGTGTGTAAGATATCATTAAGGCTTGAATAGTGATCTCCTGTCTGCTCTCTCTCACAGTGAATCCCACCCCTGAGGAGGAACAGGCCAGGAGGATCTCTGAGATGGGAAAACCCATTCTTGGAGAGCACAGCAGGCTAGAGGTCATCATAGAGGAGTCCTGTGAGTTTAAGGTGTGTGTGGAGTGAGTGGGGGGTGTTTGTTTCTTATATTATGATGCTCATACAAGTGTTACACTGCAAGTAAAGTGGCAGTTACTGACATGAAGTTATGTTAAACACATGCAGCCTGAAGATTGACAAATTAAACCAGAACTTTACTTGCAAATTTGGACAAATTCCTTTAAAAACTTTGAAAAATAAATGTGTAAGATTGTACAAGTATGTGGTTTTCTTCACTAACCTCCTGCTGCCTTGTTGTGCGTCAGAGTCCCAATGGAGTACTAGACCAGGTACAGTTTCTACTCACGCGCTGTTTGATACTCATCTGCTTCCAATCTATCTATTTTATTTCATTCCATGTACCTTTATTTCCCATACATAGAAGGAATGTATGTGTACATTGTGTATTGTGTAAGCACTGCTTGACTAAGTCCATCTCATTTGGTACTGTGTTTATACCCATCAGCCACTATATTAGGTATACCTGTATAATACCAGGTTCAAACCCCTTTTGCCTTCAAAAATACATTTATTCTTCATGGCAGAGATTTAGCACGATGCTGGACGCATTACTCAGTTTGGTCCATGTTAACATGACAGCATGACTCAGTTGCTGCAGATTTCTCAGTTTCAAATCTCTTGAAAGGTACTCTGCTGACTGTGGAGACCGTTTGAGTACATTGAACTCATCGTTATGTTTAACAATCAAGTTTGAGATGATTAGAGCTGTGTGACAAGGCACACTATCCTAACACTTGGGATTATAAAGGGATGAAAGTGTGCCAAGAAAAAATGCCTCATAATATTATATCATTACTGCAGAACTAAACTGTTAATACAGGGTAGGATGGATCCACCCTGCCAGATTCTGACCATCCAAATGTGGCAACAGAACTAATTAGACTGATTAGACCGGGCAACAATGTGAGTTGCTGCTGCTTTCCTATCCGCTTGAAACAGTCTAGCTTTTCTGCTCTGACTTCACCAGGGCAGTTTCACCCAGAGAACTGGCACTCATTGACCAGTCTTTCTCTGACCGTTCTCCTTAAATTCTAGTGTGAAGGAAAATCCCAGTGGATCAGCAGTTTCTCAAACAACCACACCACATTCAGAGTCACTTAAATCACTTTTCTTCCACATTCTGATGCTCTGTTTGAACTTGAGCAGGTTGTGTTGACCCTGCGTACATGCCTAAACGCTTTAAGCTGCTGTGTGATTGGCTGATTAGATATTTATGTTAAAGAGCAGTTGAACAGGTATACCTAATTAAGTGGCCAATATGTGTTCTTATTCTCAATTAGATAGATGAATGATCATTTAAATAGTATTTATTCTTTTTGGTGTCGTGGTGTGTGTTAAATAACAAAACAAGTTCAAATGAAAAGACATTTGAGACGTGGTTTGAAAAAAGTCTTGAAACTGTGTAATGTGAACCCATCTGTTGTGTATGCATCCATGTAAGCAATGATTGTTTCTGCTTGATTACCAACATATTTAATTTGTTGCAACAGAACACTGTGGACAAACTGCTCAAGGATACAAATCTGGCCGTGGTGATTGGTACGCGCTCATGGAAAGAGCAGTTCATCGGGGCGGTCACAGTCAGTGCAGGTCAGTGGCATCTTTGTATTTATTTATTGTTTTGTGTTTTTGTCATTTTTTTGGAGCTTCACTTGTAAATTTCTGAAATTCAGGTTTGCCTGTGAATCTTTATGCATGAAATTTATTGCACTGCATGTAATTTTATTACAAGACTTTGTGAACGTTATAATTAAGACTTGTACTTTTGAAACCAGGTATGGACACAATGTGGACTGGGAAGTGTGGTAATGTCTCTGTGTTGTAAATGGTAAATGGCCTGTATTTGTATAGCGCTTTACTGGTCCCTAAGGACCCCAAAGCACTTTACACAACCAGTCACCCACCCAGTCACCCACTGGTGATGGGAGCTACATTGTAGCCACAGCCATCCTGGGGCGCACTGACAGAGGCGAGGCTGCCGGACACTGGCGCCACCGGGCCCTCTGACCACCACCAGTAGGCAACGGGTGAAGTGTCTTGCCCAAGGACACAACGACCGAGACTGTCCAAGCCGGGGCTCGAACCGGCAACCTTCCGATTACAAGACGAACTCCCAACTCTTGAGCCACGATCGCCCCCAAACAGAACTCTAACTTCAACAATAAACTTTTGGTGGTTAAAACTGACTAGTGTACAGTAAACGTCGCCTTGGCTCATGGATGTGAAAGATTTAAGATGCTTTAAATACTGATAATATTTTTTGATGCGTTGGGTCTTACAGGGTTAAAGCTTCATCTGATACTATGAAGCGGTCTGTGATTGGCCCAAAGTGTGATTGCACCATTTGTAGGTATTGACGTCTTCTCTTTTTTTTGCCGTGTTTGATTTACTTTCTCTGTGTCTTGGTAAACAGGTGATGAGGATGAGGGAGAGGAGCAGCGAGTGCCCAACTGCTTCGACTATTTCATGCACATATTTTGTATCTTCTGGAAGATCCTGTTTGCTTGCGTCCCACCCACAGGGTACTGGAATGGCTGGGCGTGCTTCATAGTGTCAATCACTGTCATTGGTATTTTAACAGCCATTATCGGAGACCTAGCCTCCCATTTCGGGTGCACCGTCGGCCTGAGAGACACTGTCACTGCAGTGGTCTTTGTAGCACTGGGGACTTCTCTTCCTGGTTAGTGAGGTGTTCTTGTTGTCATAGTTGTTGTTGTAAACACTCTTGTATTGCAGAAGTTTGAATTAGGAAAGTGAATGTAAGAATGTACAGCTGATTAGCCTCATTCTCTAACTTGACTGTTTTCTTTTTCCAGACACCTTTGCTAGTAAAGTTGCTGCTACGCAGGATCAGTACGCAGATGCGTCTGTGGGAAACGTGACAGGAAGTAACGCAGTTAATGTGTTTCTGGGCATAGGTGTGGCCTGGTCTGTGTCTGCCATATACTGGGAAGTCAAAGGGAAGGTTTTCCGTGTGGACCCAGGATCACTGGCCTTCTCTGTCACGCTTTTCACCATTTTTGCCTTCTTGTGTATGGGAGTGTTAATGCTTCGCCGAAGGCCGTCCATAGGTGGTGAACTAGGAGGCCCACGCGTCCCCAAAGTCCTTACCTCACTGCTGTTCTTTGGACTCTGGTTCCTCTACGTCCTCTTCTCTAGCCTGGAGGCCTATTGCCATATACAAGGCTTCTAAATGAGCACAGCTGTGGAGAGTCATGCCTGCACAATAACACACACACACAAAACTCCCACTGATAAACAGTTGCCGTCATCATTTGACATCTGCTGCCACGGTTTAGAAACATACGTATACACACCACAGATTCAACCACGGAACATCCGCTGCCGGACTGTGAAATTATTGTGACAGCACTCCTTCATTTTCACCTCATGAAGTGCAGCGACTGCTTTTTAAGAAAGCAGAATAGATGTGAAGTCGCTGGATTTTGCTTGATACCTGGAGACTCGCATCCTGGATGCCCAGGATTTGGTCGTATGTCTCCCCACACCTGTAGAGTCTGGGTCAGAGCTTATTTTACAAGATGACTATTTCAGGCGTTTATATACAGTAAGCTGCTCAGATACATAACAGTTGGAAGAACACTACTTTGCTTCATATGTTTCTCTCGCAAAAAGAGAAACTTTGTTTGTTAGTTCATTGTTGTCAGTATTCATGAATCCAGGTGATTTGAAGGAAGACTGCAGGCCACTCAGTAGCAAGTGAGCTTTTTTGACAGTCCACAGGAGAAGCAATAAGCTGCTGTTATGAAATATCTCCCACTGCTCAGTTGTGTGTCTGTGTTGCGTTAGGTGACATGAGGCACTGTTTGATGTTTAGCGCTCTGCACCTGCTTAGTTTGATCCCATTGTAGGCATTGATAATAGCAACACTACATGGAGCCAGTATTGAAATGTGAAACTGATAAAAAGTTACACGATGAATTTCTCATAAGCACCTTGTGTCTGCCATTTAGTTTGACTCCTTGAAAACAACGATTCATTCACCCCTGAAGTCTTATCTGTTTATTTATCAATGGTGTAATGTTATTGTATTTCTAATTTTATGAATTTGACTGTTATTGACAAAAGCACGTTGTAATTTATTGTAAGTTGTCATAATTACATTTAAATTTTAACTGCATGTGTCTCGATGAGGTTTGTCTTCAAGTCCACGTAAGTAAGCATGATGGTATGACTTATTGGGGTTATACACTTACCTGTTCTGTGTTTAACAGATGCATTTTAAGTTTGTGCACCCAAAAAACATGGAAAGTGAGGTTAAAAAATATTTTTCTCTTAAAAGAAAGAAAAATCAGTACATAATATATAATTTAATATAATATAATAACATGTCATGCAGGTCGGACCTCAATTAAAGCCTAAAAAATTCACTATCTGAGATTTTAAGCAGAGCAAGATGAGTTGCTGTTGCTGGGGAGCAACTGATAACACCTCTTATTGTAGAGAAAAGTCACTGATAGCATTAAATGGTATGTGAAGAGGAATGTCAGCGTATTTTGTTTCCTTTTTTCTTTGTTGATTGATTAGAGGGAAGGTTTGTTTTACGCTATTGTTCTTTTTTTATTAAACATAGAAAAGAATGGATGATCCACTCACTGAAGAACGACAATGTCCTTATTTATTGAACCTGTGAAACATGGGGGGGTTAAATCACCTGCGATAGGTCACATGACCAAGACCAGTGACACTAATATCCAGTGTAAACCACGTCTTATACAAGACAAAGAGTTGACAAATAATCGTCAAGTAATACATATTACCATGGCATGGGTCAGTTAAAGATGGTGTTGACTTTGAAGACGAAAATGTTTAAATAAAAACACTTTATAAAAGACTTTCTACAACCCAGGATTCAGTAGCTTGTAGAACCATATATAGCAGCCTGAAGCAGCTGACTTTATCAGTCTTTGTTGTGGTTGTGGTTTTAGCCCACTCTTCTTTAAAGTGTTGCCTAAGTTCACTGATGCTTGCAGGCATTTGTGCCGCAGTATTTCAACAGGGTTGAGGTCTAGACTTTGACTGAGCTTTGGTTCTTTTCCTTGCTGCTGTGTTTGGGATCATTGTGCTGTTGCATGATCCAATTTGGGCCAAGCTTCAGCTGTATTACAGAGAGCCTCACATTAGACTGCAGAGTTCATCATTACTGACTGTTACCCAAGGTACCCAGGTCCTGGGACTGTAAAACAAACCCAAATGAGCAGATGTTCGTGATGTGCTGCGATTAACTTTAGCCAAACATGAAGATTTTTTTTCTCAAGCAGTCCACACCACAAACAACAGTAAAAATCGCATCTAAACTTCACAGCATCAGGAGACTCACAAAAAAATCATAGAAGTATTCATTCTGTGCATCAGATGTTTTCCTGATTGTTTACAACTTGTTAACTGCACTTATGCACAGGGGCTGCTGCTTGCTGTATCCTGCAGTTATGGCAGGTGTATCAGATGAAACTAGGTGCACGCTTCATTGGCTTTGCAAGTGATGGTGCAGAAAAAGGTGTAAAAAGGCCAACCTTTATCTGACTCATTTTCCTCACTGCATCATTCACAAGTTACAACCTGCGATTCAAGACGGTGCAGAACACGTGAGTCAATGCGAGTCACTTCTGACTGATGACTGCGATACTGGCATGAGTTGTTAAGGATATCCTGAACTTTCCTGTTGGTAAGTTCTGCTTTTTTTGCTGCTGTTAGCCAGCAACGGTGAAACTTCCTTTGAAGTGGATCAAACGTGGGAAAGAATAACTCCCCAGGAAGAAGCATCTGGCAGGACTAGGCTCAGGGAGGGGACTCCATCTGCAGCGAGGGGTTTGGGGCGAGAAAAGACAGGAGAGATAAACACGTAAAAATGATCAAGCTGTTCAGAGGGAAAGTTTGATTTTTAGGACACTTGAGTACAACATTAGCCCACTGGCTTAATGTTAGCTTATAACCAGCTGTTGTTGTTTAGCTGACTTGTTGTCAGCTGTCTTCAACTGCTGATAATAAGTGATAATTGTGATGTCGAGAATAAAACCATAGCCATATTTATTGACGTTTTCATGTCTTAGAGCCCTGACTCCAGGAAGAGGATGATGTTTTATCCAGATCACGCTCTGTCTTTCCTTCACGTTTTCACTTCTTTGGTGAAGGGACTCTTTTTTTCAGATAATAAAGGTATGGTTCGTCATATCTTAAATGTTAAAATTTGCTTCCACAGCATGCAAACGTGTGCAATTTCTTACTGGCCATATGTTCAGTATTTAGCCACATACAAAAAATATGATCAAAGTATTCAAAATGGGAGAGCAACATGGCCACAAATCAGCACCTGCTCCTATGTATTTATAATGAACTCCACTTGTATGCACAGCAACCTTGTGCAGCGCAACATTCAGTCTGGTTGGTGTCTTGTATTGTCAAGCTCTTGAATTGTTCAGATCCGCTATAACACGCATGCACTCAAGGAAAACTGCCCAAGGATACTTCAAAATGCAAACTGGAATACCCAAAGATTGATGCACCGACCTTCCAATTAGTAGACAACCTGCTGAACTGACCGTATACATGCATGAGGCTGTTTTGAGATGACTTCCAAGCTGCTATTAGCTATACTTAAATACTATCAAATCCCAACAACAGTTGGGATTTGATAGTGGATTGTTTACTTTATTTATTTGAATATTTTACACTAAAGGAAATGTGTTTATCTTGTTACTGTATATCTTTATTTTTCTGTCTTGTAACTGTCCTAAACACTGGACTCCTGTTGAGAGTTACATTATTGCTGCAACAAAATCTTACTTGCGATGATCCAAGGCAAGGGTTCTCATTGTGTAGCCTGCAGGCAAGGAACCACAGTAATGTTTCGTGCAGTCTGTGAGTGCCACGAGAACAGTGTGCAAAATTGTACATTTTATCCATAGCTCAACAACAGCCTCAAATATTTAATGCACATCCATTTGATGTGAGAAGTTTTAATTAATAGGTGAAACGTGCACATTTAAGCTGATTTGTTTCTCACATCTGTAACCAGATAAACATAAAAAAGACAGAAGAATAAATCATATCTTCTTGTGTGTCTATGTGAGTGATATTATGAAATGACAAAAGTGGAAATAATATTTTCAAAGCAAATACAGAATGCCTGAGATTTTCATAGAATTATTTTCCAGGTCAGTAATAAGGACAAATCTACCATAAGCTGGTAGGTATTGGTACATAGAAAATTGCCAGAAATGAGCAAATAAGTGTTTAATCCTCAAAATTCCCCAGTGGAAACTGTACTTGGTGTTTCACACCCTGTTTGAATTCTACTAAAATCATGTGGTATTCAGCAGGCCCTAAAATTCTAATAAAACCTCAGACATAACAAGACATAATATATATCACTCATTATTCATTTGTCAAGAACTAAAGCAGAACAAAGAAGCATTTGGAAGTGCATCCTTGCTACTTTTATAAGAAGAAGAGAGTAAATAACACCTAAGTGCTGTTAATCAGATACACTTGATTAATCTTCATCAATAATCTTAGTTGCTGCCCATCAGTTTGGCAAGGGTTACATGGACAATTCGAAGTCCATCATTATTATTAAGATTATTCACAAGTGAAAATTATTTAAGAGAGTTGCCAATCTTCCCAGGACTGGAAAATCCACATCTGTGTGTGTGTGTGTGTGTGTGTGTGTGTGTGTGTGTGTGTGTGTGTGTGTGTGTGTGTGTGTGTGTGTGTGTGTGTGAGAGCATCTCCCTAAACCAACCTGCACAGAAGGAGCATATGGTGACAACTTTGTATGTGCAGTGAAGGTCAGGAGGCTCCTCCTGGTGGCTGAAGAGTATGTTGGAGGGCAGTTATAACTGTGTTCTCTGGGTGTGACGCGCTGAGAGCAGTTGGGTTGTCTGAACAGATTTGTCTGATGTCCACTCGCAGCTGTTCCAGGAGTGCCGGAGACACTGCCCTGTGAAATGGTGAAACACAGATTCTATCATTTTGGAAATAGAAAAAAACCCTGTTGTTTTATTTTCTAATGTTTCTAATTAAACCCACGGTTTTGTAGGCAGAGGACAGTTACAGGCACCATCATTTACAGTAATGTTTGGAATGATGTCATCAGGGGGCGTTGCTCTTGAAACACTGGCAGCTTAGCCCAGCCCTGTAATTGTTTGGATTTTCACTTGATAAAAATACCTTTTTAAAGATGTTTAGTATATTTGATAGTAAAATCAGGTCAAACTGTCTCACAGCTCCTGCTTTTACTGTGTTATAATTAAACTTTGTCATCTCTGTCTTATCTGTTCTCCTCTTCTTCCCCTTTCCTACTCTCCTGGTGTCTCATCAGTCTGCTGCACTCTTAATCAGAGCTGCACTCTCCTCCTGTTCTCTCTCCTGTCCTGGTTGTAAAAAGAAAGCATCACCCTGAGCCAACCTATGCAAATCTCACATACTTTAAATCTGAAAGGAAAACAGTAAGTACTTTAATACTCACTCTCAATACTTAGAGAGAACAAAATGCACAGTGGAATATTATCAGTCATGGATTAGCCTCCCCAGCTTCCAATACTCACAGCTCCTTCATTGCTGACCATTTTGAGTCAGAATAAATGAATATTAAGACAATTAGGCTGCATAACACTGTATCCACACAAGTGTTTTATAATTACAAATACGTGCCATAAGTATGATACATGCGATTAGCAAAGAACCATTTTCATGGTCTTAGAGGACGCACGTTATGTATAATACATAACAGTAATATTACAGCTGAATCTGATGTTTTCACAGTGATTGGCTGAATATGCTCCATGGATGCATATTTCCATGAATGATATAGTTCGGTTTTCTCCCATAACATTAACGTGGTGTGGCTTGCTGCAGTACAATTCTAATTCTAATTGCATTTTTGTTGTAACCCACACCTAATTTGTTTTTATTTTGTTATCCTCCTTCATTCACTTTATTTTGCTGTCTCTGTTTTTCTGATGGGGACGTTACTTTGCAACCAAACATCCAGAGATATTAATGAAGGAAACGCTCTTTTCAATTCACACATCTTTTCATTCCAAATCCAAGACCTTAACTGGTGAAAAGGGCAAATTTAACCCTTCCACTAGTATATTTTATAATTGCTTGATTATTTCTATTCATTTTTTTCATTAATGTGCTGAATTTAAATGTTGCTGCTGGACTTAGAGTATTGTCTTTTTTCCCTTAGGGCATCTTTGTATGTAAAAGCAGAGAATGTGAGTCCTGTAGCTCAGATAAATGTCTCCATTTCACAACACAGTTTACTGTTGCTGAACTTTCAACAGTGGCTACAACATTCACACATCTGGAACTTCTAGTACTGAACATGTGAATTATTTTGATCGATTATTTAGATAGATACTTACACTAATATTGGCCCAAGAAACATCCCAAATAGACCAAATCTGATGATGCCATAGCCCCGACACTACATACTGCCCTCTCGCACCTGGAGAAGAGAGACACATATGTGAGAAGGCTGTTTGTAGATTAGAGCTCAGCATTCAATACCATCGTTCCCTTGAAGGAAACTGCAGGATAATAATAATAATAAATAATAATGGATACTTTATTGATCCCCATGGGGAAATTACTTGTTTTTCTCTGCATTTGACCCATTCACTCAGTGAAGCAGTGGGCAGCCCACTAAGCAGGCGCCCGGGGAGCAGTGTGTAGGGACGGTACCTTGCTCAGGGGTACCTCAGGGTAGCCGTTAAGTGGATTCGAACCGCCGACCTTCCGATCATGGGGCGACCACTTTACCTACTGAGCTATCCCTGCCCCTGGATCTAGGACTGAGCAGCTCTCTCTGCAGCTGGATCCTCAACTTCCTGTCTGACAGACACCAAGTGGTCAGACTGGGCAGCATCACCTCATCCCCCTTCATAATGAACACTGGTGCTCCACAGTGGTGTGCACTGAGCCCTCTCCTGTACTCACTCTACACCTATGACTGCACGGCAACTAGCAACTCCAACATCATTGTGAAGTTTGCAGACGACACTACAGTGGTGGGTCTTATCACCAAAGGTGATGAGACGGCTCACAGAGAGGAGGTCAGCACCCTGACGCACTGGTGCCAAGAGAACCATCTCACTCTCAACGTCATAAAGACAAAGGAGTTGATAGTGGACTTCCGGAGGTGTAGAGAAGCACGTACCTCCATCACCATCAACGGTGCTGCTGTGGAGAGAGTGAGCAGCTTCCGTTTCCTAGGTGTATGTACATCTGGTGGAGGATCTCACATGGTCAGTTCAAACATCAAAACAGTGAAGTGACTCTTTCTCAGGAGACTGAAGAGATTCGCCATGAGCCCCCGCATCCTCAGGACCTTCTACCGCGGTGCCATTGACAGCATCCTCACTGGATGCATCACCGCGTGGTGTGGCAACAGCACCGCTTACAACCGCAAAGCTCTCCAGCAAGTGCTGCGGTGTGCTGAAAGGATAATTGGAGGTGAGCTGTCCTCCCTCCAGGACATCTTCAGGAAGCTGTGCAAGGATGATCAAAGACTCCACCCACCCCAGTCATAAACTGTTCAAACTACCTCCATCTGCCTGATGGAGGTACTGCAATATCTGGGCCCAAACTAGGAGACTGAGGGACAGCTTCTTCCATCAGGCCACCAGACTGCTGAACAGTGACACTTCATAGGCACCTCACTCTCACTTACCGGAACTTCAACACTATGCCTATTTTACATATATGTATATATGCGCAGACCAATGACTGTTTTCTACAGTAATTGGTGCAGATACACACACACACACACACACACACATATAAATATTTGTCATATATATTAGTAATGTGCATACATCCTTAAAGTTGTACATGTATTTATTCTTATAATTCTCACATTCCTGCCCTTATATTCGCTTGAAGCTTGTACACAAGAATCTCACTCTCATGTGCTGTACCAGTGTACCATTAATGTGACGTGACAATAAAAGTGATTTGATTTGCCAGGAGGGGCCACTGGTGGGTAGGCAGCAAATTTGGGGGGTTGACCAGTGCCCCCTTGTATAATAGAATATCTATTTGATGGAGACAATCAGACAGATAAAATTCTTCTTCTCTTTCTGGTCTTGCTCTTGTTCAATCACCATTATTTCATCATATTAAATATGTGCTGGAAGCAAGAAGTGATGTGAAATTACAACTTTTTAGGCTCAAGTTTCTAAATGTTCTGTTTTTCACTGTTTTTTGATTGTAGATTAAAACTAAATTAAAGCGTTTTTCATACAATCATTGGTTCTAAAACATGAACAAAGGGATCAACTCCACCTCCTGTCATGACATTAATAATTGACAGGCAAAAGTGACCAATAGGAACATGATAAGCGCGAGCCACTTTCTTGTTGCATTCAAAGGTCATCATGGGAAAAAGAAGCTTCATAGCACATTAGTCGAAACGACATTTTTTTTTAATGTCGAACGGACATTCACAGAGAGAAAAATGTTTAGTCATTCGAATCATCGTCTCACATGCAGAATAAAATATGACTTTTTTTTATGGGAAAAGGAAGTCTCCGGTCTTACACCGTGGAAGTCTAGAGTGGTTTATTGAAAATAGAGCCGTTGCTGATGGTTATGGAAATACCATCCCGTTTTTTCCCACGTATCTGGAATGCAGCAATAGGCCGGCAGAGGGGACAGGACAACATGGCTGCTTCTGCGGGCCGATACTACGGAGAAGGTGGCAGAGCAACGAAAAGACAGAAAACTGAAGACGGAGGAATGACAACGGTAAGTGTTTCCTTCTGACTCCGGTAGTTGGTGTTTTAGTATGCTTAAATGGGCCAGTTTTGTTTATCTAAGAAACAAATATACTTTATAGCAAAAGTAGTGCTTGTCTCACCGCTAGCTAAAATTAAGTAGCTAACTAGCGAGCCAAACCAAACAAGCCAATGGTATGGTCAGATTTCGTTTAAACAACAGTAATTGCATGTTTATTGTGTAATATGAAATAGCTGTTTAATGACACGCAATTTCACTGTGTGTACAGATAGAAGACACGTTTTAGTTTCAGTGTTGCAAAAAAACTCTGTTGCAGTTTAATGTCAGTTTCTAACACAAATCCCCAGTGCAGTTATTGTTAAAGGGCTGATTGACACAGATTGGCTGTTTTTGTGTTGTTTATGTCTCAGCAAACATTATCTTGCGTTTCCTTTTTTTTTTTTTTTTAAATGAAAAAAAATAGGAGAGCTACGATGACCCTCACAAACCGCTCCCCTCCCCGGTGGTGCATATCAGGGGTTTGGTGGACGGTGTCATGGAGGCTGACCTGGTGGAAGCCCTGCAAGAGTTTGGCACCATCAGGTAAAAGCTGAACACACTTAAAATGAAGCTTCTCTATCGTGTTTGTCGCATTCAGTGGACTGAGATTGGTGCACATGTCTGATGTCAACCATACACTCCCGTATGTTCCACAGAATATTAACAACTAACAAAAAAAAGGTATTGAGCTGATTTAAATGTTGGTTCTTGTTAATTTCATATTCCCTAACTCAATTTATAACACTAGTTTAGGTTTGATAAGTTATAGGCAAAGTAAGTTTGCTTGTAACTAAATTCAAGTTGTGTAGTTTTAAAATTAATAGGCTGATTGTGCCTTTATTCATTAAACATGGTTCAGTGTGGGAACTATAAATCTTTCTCTTGCTTAATGTCTAGTTTTGTGGTTATGATGCCCAAGAAGCGGCAGGCCCTGGTGGAGTATGAGGACATGAACGGCTCCTGCAATGCTGTTACTTATGCAGCAGAGAACCAGGTTTACATTGCAGGTCACCCTGCCTTCATCAACTACTCAACTAGTCAGAAGATTTCCAGACCAGGAGACTCGGATGACACTCGGAGCGTCAACAATGTTCTGCTGCTCACAATTATAAACCCCATCTATCCCATTACCACGGTAATGTAAAAACATCTTCTTATAATTTATTATTGTATATTCCCACAGATCATTCAGTGAATTCATTGTTAGATATCAGGTATCTGATAATGCTAGTCAGATAATCCATTGAAAATCCCCAAAAGTTGATTGTGTTCATCTGGACGCAGCGTTTTCAGTGGGAGAAACGTTTGGTCACTCATCCAAGTGACTTCTTCAGTCTCAGCTGACTGCAGGTTTCCCCAATCTTATAAACACTACATTTGCATAATGACTGAAACTATCACCAATGAAGAAACAATGGGCTGGGAGGTCAGTTCCTTGATTATTAATATACAAATTCTCATGACCATTGATCAGCAACCACTGATCAAGCTCATTGAATAACAACCACTGATCAATGGCCATGAGTCCCATTCACAGAGAGTTGGGGAATCGCTGCAATCACAGCATTGTAAGATGGCGAAAGATGTACCGTTAGGCCCCCTCCTCGATTCAGAGATCGTCTTTCCCATTTCATGTAAATGGCCTCTTTGACTCAAACCAGCGTTCCTCCCTGTCCAGGATGTTACATCCTCATCATTGAAAGAGTGTCCACTGGCCTGTAGGTGTAAGTAGACTGCAGAGTCCTGGCCTGACGAGGTGGCTCTTCTGTGTTGTGCCATCCGCTTCAAAGGAGATTGTTTGGTTTCCCTGATGTATAAATCATGGCAATCGTCTTGGTATTTAACAGCGTACACTATGTTACTATATTTGTGTTCGGGGACCTGATCCTTGGGGTGGACTAATTTTTTTGGCGCAGCGTGTTTTGGGGTTTGAAAGCCACGGAGATGCGGTGTTTAGAAAAAATGCATTTCAGCTGTTCTGATACTCCTGACACATATGGGATCACTACAGGTTTTTGCTTAGGTAACTGTTGTCCTTCTCTCCTGGATCAGCTGGAGCCGAAATCATTGAAAATGTTACAAGAAGCACACAGTGGAAAAGTCCAAATTCATGACCTGAAGTAATGGAAATCAGGGCTGTAAAATTATAAAAATATTTCTTTATTTATTAACTTCCGAGTCTGTAATCAGTGGCACCTAGAGTAAATGCAGTTAACCTTGCATTAATGTAATGTTTCTGCTCTAGATGTTGCCTCATAGTCGCTGCTGACCAGTCTACAGCTGTATATGGTAGCTGTGCTGGTTAGTTTCCTTGCCTGTATCCTACAGACCCAATCAGAACTTCACATGATTCCATCTTAAAGAATGTTAACTATCCCCAGCTTAGTGAAAACAAACATCAGAAAGAGATATGTGAAATAGTTATATTAACGTTCCTGAAATGTATTTCCAATTCTATTATTTTATATGATTCCAGCTGCTCTAATGAAAGTACTTGTTGTGCTGTGATCTATTCCTATTCCTCATTAAATACTGAGATATATGTCGTATGTTCTTATCCACCCTAAAAATACCTGTATGAGTTTTGTCTCATACATCTGGTCCTGCTTCACTGTTTATCTTTGCTGGTCTCTACAATACTCGTCACTACTATCATCAGTATCTTTTCCCCTTTGATGTCGTTTAAAAAATCTAGTTTTTGACTTTGGGTAAGAGCTTTCAAAGCACTGTGTGTTTGTGTTTTAAAGGTGAAATGTATGTTGTCACATAAAGTATTCTCACGATAGTGATGTATCAATCTGTGTGTGTAACCTTACAGGATGTACTCTACACTATTTGTAACAACTGTGGCCCTGTACAGAGGATTGTCATCTTCAGAAAAAACGGTGTTCAGGCCATGGTCGAATATCCTTTTAGATCATGTTCTTTTTTACTACTCCCACTCAGAAACATCAGTATGTTTCTACATGAGCATTTAAACCTTTATGCAGTCAGACCTCCCCTTAACTCACTGCTTCCACATTTGATTCGGTCCAAAGTGCCCAGAGGGCTAAAGCCTCTCTTAACGGGGCAGACATCTACTCTGGCTGTTGCACCCTAAAGATTGAATATGCCAAGGTAAGTGTCTAACCACCCTTTGTAGCTCGACTATTAATATCAGGTGCTTGTGAGAAGAAAATCATTTTCATCTTGCCATCCTTTCTATAGCCAGCGCGACTCAATGTCTTCAAGAATGACCAGGACACATGGGACTACACAAATCCCAACCTGAGTGGCCAAGGTAACGTGTAGCCCCTGCCTGTCCCTCCCTCTTTTTTTTTCTTTCTCTTTTCCTCTCATGGCATTGTATGGGATGGTTAGGGTTCTCTGCCTCCAGGGGTATTGCCTTTGATCACAGACGAATGGTTTCTTTGACCATGCAGCTCAGCCCTGTCAGAGGCAGTATTCCTGCGATGCCTTCACAGTCTTCGTGCATTTTCTCGCCACACAGCAGGCACAATGTAAGGGCATGAGGAGCAACCTCCAGGGCAGCTGACATAAATTATAGGTTCGTGCATGTGAAAAGCCCATCGCACTAATCACAGCAGCATAAGCAGGCACACCATTCTTCACATAGGTTCACATTCCCTGTAGAGCATGTCACAGCTGCACAATCTCACATCTCTGCCAACTGTAATCCAGTGAACACAGCAGAGGCTGTTACACCAGTTAACCTTAAAAACATAGTGGAGATTTTGTCAGAATTAAATCAGGCTTCCTGCTTTCCAACTGAGTGTCCTTGTTGGACCTGTAGAAGGCATGTGATGATGGGTTTCAAATGTTGGCCAGACTTTGCAGGCTGGAAGGTTGTTGGGTGTTAGCATTGACAGCAGAGACAGTATGTGTCATATAGGGCTGTGCGATATGACCAAAATCTCATATCCTGATATAAAACATTTATCGTGGCGACAACAGTATTTATCACAAAAATATTACATTTTCTGTCAATTCTGTGAATCTCGCTCAACTCGACTTGCGTGAAGTGTTTTCAGCTCGGCGTCGTGTACCTGGAGTCGAGTGTTACATAAGTTGAAACAGACGCAATTTTTCTTTGTGAGTATTTATTACACGGCGTGCTGCAGGGAAAAGCCTGTTCTAAGGTTTGTTTTTTTAGCACCTGACGGCTCTTTTTAGCTTCTCATCCGTAAACACTCTGCATCTTTCACGTGATTCACTGTATTTTGAAAAATCTCAACAGGATCTTGAGCTTTATTGTGAAAGGTTTATGTAGAAAATAAGCAAGCAGACGGCAGAGCCATGCGATGGTTTTACCGTTGTTGTTGCTAACGACAACGCATAAAAACAGTCGCATGTCCGTCCGTAGTGTAGAGAAAGAGAGAACTTTAAGAAGTTCTACTGTGACCATCAAAACGATGAAAAGATATTGCCATAAACAGTTTATTTTGTGACACCACGAAACAAACGATAGCGTAAAATGAAACGATAGACGTTTTCATATCGTGATATCGAACAGTCCTAGTGTCATAGTGTGAGACTTAATTTTTTAATTAATTTTCGATGAATGGTTTTCACACGTGTCAAGTATATGATCACTTTTAACAAAAAAAACAAAGTGAAAGTTAACAATATGGAAAGTGATGTGAGCTTAAAGATGGGTTAAATGCAGATTTCATGTGTTATAATCTTGGTGGAACCCAAGTAATTAGCATTTCATGAAATAAATTAAATAAATAGTAAAGCTCCAAAGTTCAGTGTTCCTAATGTGTTTTGCGTACCTTGAGTATTGACGATATGTTAGGACCAGCTCTAGCAAAATTGGTGTAGAATGAAAATGGCTACCTTTTTGGGTAATTATATAAGATTTTTATGCTTAAACATGAGTGTTGCTGCACTGCCAAGTCTGTGACCAGTTTAATACTCTTGGCTGTTCAGATGTCACGGTAGCTGGAAAAAGATAATTCACCTTGATCACAAAGACCCTACTGCTGCTGTTTGTTCATTTGTTGTTGTTTTTTGTTTGTTTTTTTAAAACCTGATCACAGGCACATGCTTTACTTTGGTGCAGTTGTCTGATGGAGAATTTATATTTTTCACTAGACACTGTAAAAGGTGTAGTTACTTGTCTGACACACAGCCGGAACCACAACATGTACATTGCAAGTTTCATACAGGTTTTTGACATCATGTCCTCATAAGAAAGTTTTTGATATTGCATAGCTTGCACTGCCTTACGACCTAGAGGTACTCCTTGTGTCCTCACGGTGCAGAATCATACAGGCTTACCTCAACCTCTAAGCAGACACAACGGCTTCTACAGCATAACAGCAACCACAACTAATGTAAATCTGCTTTATGGCATACTGTACGTCGGACACAGTGGGGCATCAAATACCGGAACACAACCTCAACTCGGTACTTCCTTATTCCAAGCTCATCACCACCACCTGACATGGGAATCCATTTCATTTTTGATGGTGGGCAGTAGCCACCATTTTCAGATTGAGGGACAGAAATACTCGAAGGCCATGCGAACAGACACCCCGCATATCCACTACAGACTGATGTTGTAGATTGATAAGCATCTACTACCATCACTTTACCACTACAGTACATGCCATCTGCAGAGCTCCGAGGAGTCCCCACTTTGACACAACACATTGATGATGAGGGTGGGGGTCAGCTGTGTGGCCATAGCGACCACACCTCCCAACTGTTGGGATGTGCTTACCCTAACACAACCACAGGAAGCAACAAAGGAGTTTTCAGACACACTCAGCCTGACCAGGGAACAGATGACACCACATATGGGGGCGGTATACAAAAAAGAGGCCATGCTAATACTCCTCATCTCTACCTTCCTGTGCCGAACACCACATGACAACACAGCGATCCGAATATCCAAGGCAACATACAGCTGAACTGCTATGACAGCACATCATATTTCTAGTGACTTATTGTCAAGCTTTGCAAGTGGCTGACAGCTATTAAACCAAATAAACGACATCAAGTGAGTGCCATTTTTACACAAGAAGAAATATCCATGGGGGGTCCATGAAGACACAAGCATCAGACACCTATCAAGCATACAAGCACAGAGGCAAACAGATTACAGATCTTTCCCAAAGCTTTCTGCATTTATGGACTCTGGTGTTCTGTTTTTTTTTGTTTTTTTTGTTTGTTTTTTTCCCCCTGTACCTTCCTTCCCATTTCCCTTCTCCTCTTTGTGCTATTCTTGTGTTGTTTCTGCATTGTTTTCATTTTTCCTTTTTTTTTTTTTTTTTGCACTGGACCATAGTGATGCCTTTAACGCCTCCCGTGTGATGCAGGTTTGGCTCAGTGTGTCTGTGGACTGACAGCCCACTCAATCGGTGCATATGTCCTGCTTTATGGTCAGAGCACGGTAAGCTGGAAATGAGCCTCTAATAGCACAATTTCCAAAAACAGAGCGGCAGCAAGTCAAAACCCAACATGGACGCATGGAAGTACTTTTCTCTCTGGTGGTGGAGATGCAAGGAAGGAAGGAAGGAAAGAAGAAAGAAAAGACAAGAAGAGGGAGAATGAGTTGAGGCTGGAGTCAGAGATTGGCGAGTAGCATCCTTGCTGAAGACTGCCCCCTTTCTTCTCACTGTGTCCCATGCTCCATGTATGGTGCTGTAAGTACTGAAATAAATGAATAATCTAACTTCATGGTTAACAGTTCAAAAGTATTGTGGGGAGAAATCGCGTACTGTTGATTTAAATTGGGAGATGGAGATGTCTTTTATGTAATAGTCACGTAATTCATTTTAAAGAGTACAATTATAGGTTGCTGCAGTACAACACATGAACCGAGCAGTTGTAAAGAATATTTGATCTTGACCTGTGTGTGTAGAGTTGTTTTTTGGATGAGAGATTAAAAGTTTTCACAAAACTTCACAAAGTCCAGTCAATTTCAAAGCATTTTAGACTGTAGTATGAGATAAAAATTTCAAATGTGAGTCACAAGGCAGATCTTTAACTTCTTTTTTTTATATATGTGAAATTTGGTTATCATGCATAATGACACAACAACATGGGAGATGGTTTGTAAGGATGTAATGGAACCAAGTTTTTATTTTCTTTCTTTTTTTAAATCAAATAGAGAGAGAGAGATATTGATGCTTATATTTTTGGAAAATAAGACTTGACATCTGGTGACTCCTTCTAGATTTCTCAACTCACATTGCTAGTTTTAATATTTCTGTCAGGCCAATGTAGCTGTCCAACATGGCCAACACTGTGATTGTGAAACTGTCCATGACACTAGGATTATGGGTGTGCTTGAGTGCCGTGCCAGATGTTCTGATGTTTAGGTTTAAATGCACCATTGAAAGCATTTTACATAGAGGTTCCACATGAAGACCTTCATTTGCAGCCTGTAAATAAACAAACAGGTGGCGGAAATGATTGTTTACCACGGATGATGTGCACATAGTGACAAAATTATTACTGAGAACTTGATGGTTTAGATAAGTGATTGCATAGGGAGTAAAGAAGTTCTACCCTAACCTTACAGAGAAGGTGCCTGCTAAACAGATACTGGTTTAAGAGTTTAATTTACTGAGTTTTGGTGAACTGAGCTGAAGGAAAGCCTTCTTTGAACAAAAATAAATCTGTTCGTACTTTTTGTTGAAGTTAAATCAGCCGACGTCGCTGGTTTAATTTTTCACCATGTTATTAGTTTCAGTGCTTGATGTTTTTTCACTCATGTTATATCTGTGTCCTGGCTTGTAATAAATGTATACTGATATTCAAATAGTTTTCAATAAAACAGCAGGTGCTGCTCTTAGCACATTGCGTATTTTACTCTTTGATTTTCTGTTTTAATGTCTCTATTCGAAACAACTGAGCATGTGATGAAATGTGTTTATACAGTGTTGCCAGATTGCTACTTTTTTTTCATGATGTTTTATTGGATTTGACGTGTGTCATGTGTACCTGCACAGATGCTGATGGTGAAGGCAATTGGAACAATTCACAAGGTGTGTGCGCTTGTAGTAGAATGGCAGATGTAAGACTTTAAAATTTGAACGCTATCTTTCAAAGTCACTGTGGAAAAAGAAAATCTCCATTATGTCACCTGTAAAACCTGCTGACTGTTTGAACACTTTTTAAAGATTTCAGGCCCTTCAGTTGCATGCCATTCACAAACATGTCCCTTAGCATGTTGTAGCCCATGCAAGGTACCTTTGAGACACGTGGTAAAGAAGCTGTTTGATGGGCAACTTTTTTTTTTTTTAATCTATTATAGATCCCAATGCCAATCCTAACAAACGGCAGAGGCAGCCTGCTCTTCTGGGCGATCACCCACCTGATTATGGTAAACATCGCATAATCAAATTAGTGTGACATGTAGAAAAACGGACACTGCTCAAAATCTGTTACAATTATGTTTGTTTTTTTTGTTTTGCTTGTTTGTTTTGGGGTTTTTTCCCCATCTTAAGGTGGACCACAGGGAGGTTATCATGGCTACAACGATGACAGCTATGGCCCCCCTCCTCCCCATCGCATGGGGCCAGGCATGGGTGGGCGTGGTCGGGGTAACCAGCGCTACGGTCCTGGATATGGACCGCCACCGCCCGAGTACGGTCCTCACGCTGACTCTCCAGTTCTTATGGTATATGGCCTGGAGCCCTCTAAGATCAATGCTGACAAGGTCTTCAACATCTTTTGCCTGTATGGCAATGTAGAGAGGGTAAGTGAAAGCTGACTGAAGCATCAAGTCATTGTTTTGCTGTTAGACCCCATAAGTGAAGGACATTTATAATATTTTGCCATCTTTCCAACAACTGAAAGGGGCGCAAAGAAGATTTGCAGACACGTGAAAGCTTAGCACGCGATACTAACTTGTCAGCCATTTTGGTCGTGTACTAATGTTGAAACATTTTTTGAATATGATCACTTGAGAACAAGGCGATGCAGAATTTTGAAACTGATATATAAACTGATATATCCTTCTAGCTGTATCTGCTAGGAGGCCGAGGGGTAGCACTGAATGCCGCCAGTGTTTTGTTTTGTTTTTTCCACTGAGGGCCAAATTCCAGTTTCCTCAGATGATCTTTTTTGGATAAAGCTTTCATTTCTCTGATGGTAGGTAACACCTTACCTGCTAAGAGGGACAGATCGCTTGTTATCCAAAGCCAGCCAGCTGGCTAGTCTTTTTGTGCTTGATTGCTAACATTGCTAACAATAACAAAAAAAAAAAAAAGCCTGTTGGTTGTTGATGTTAGTGGGCTCCATTTCTGAGCTACTATGTGATGGTGTAGCTTACTGTTGATGCTGGAAGTGGGAGAAAGACAAGTCCATCCTTCAGACAATCTGAAGGTCTTTTTTGTTTGTTTTGAAAGGTAAAGTCCCATTGCAAGGAGGTGTCGGCACAAAAGTCATCATAAAAAGTTCATGTTTAAATACTGTGTGTACTGCTGGGTAATATTGTTTTAGTCTATTTTTCTTTCAGGTCAAGTTCATGAAGAGTAAACCTGGAGCAGCAATGGTGGAGATGGGAGACTGTTACTCTGTGGACAGGGCCATTACTCATCTGAACAATAACTTCCTTTTTGGACAGAAACTCAATGTTTGGTAAGAACAGAAACAATTTAGAAACATCAGCACAGACTTTTAGAGATAAATTTCTCCCTTAAAAATAAACAACAGATGCAAGACCTCTGGCCTTATTTCTTTCAGTGTGTCCAAGCAACAGGCTATAGTGCCGGGACAGTGCTACCAGTTAGAGGACAACACAAGCAGCTTTAAAGATTTCCATGGATCACGCAACAACCGCTTCACCTCACCAGAGCAGGCGGCTAAAAACCGAATCCAGCATCCGAGCAACGTCTTACACTTCTTTAATGCACAACCCGACATCTCTGCTGAGATCTTTAATCAGGTAAAAAAAAAAAAAAAAGCAACAAAGGTTGCTATCTGTGATGGCCAAAAGCATCCATCCAGTGTTGCCAACTTAGCGAGTTTTCAGACCCCTTAGCGACTTTTTTCTAAAAAGTGACTAGCGACAAATCTAGTGACTTTTTCTGGCGTTATTGGAGACTTATGACGACTTTTTCACATGAAAGCACGTATCACTCTTACTCTCAACAAGCAGCGGGTGCTGCCGTG
Organism: Aulonocara stuartgranti; assembly: GCF_965226115.1. Classification (NCBI taxonomy): domain Eukaryota; kingdom Metazoa; phylum Chordata; class Actinopteri; order Cichliformes; family Cichlidae; genus Aulonocara; species Aulonocara stuartgranti. The sequence continues at coordinate 31,701,495 of NC_138946.1, forward strand.
GGCAACTCGCCCATGTGAAAATGCTCACAAGCGGCAGGTAGTCCTCACGCAGCAGTCGCCCCGAGCTGATGTCAGAGCAGGAGATATTCCCCTATAAAAATGTTCTTTTACTGTTACTTTTTGTGGATCAAAAGGTTTAAAACTAGTTAAAAAGACACACACACCAAAACAGTAACTCCACCAGAGTGCCTATTTCGGGTCACTTTTGCAGGTCCAAAATCCGGATAAAGGAGGAGGGTTGGAATTATTTTTTTAGGGTTTTTTTTTTTAACTCACTTTGTCTCTTCCACAATGTTATTTCTCTCTCCTACAGCGTCTGTTATAATTACATCGGTAGGACCAATTATGCAAAGATGTCATTTAGCGACTTATAGTGACTCTTAGGACAGCCAATAGCGATTTTCCTTGCTGAGGAGTTGGCAACACTGCATCCATCTCACATTTTCACTGAAACGCGTTTCTGTGCTCAGGTCTGTGATGAACTTGGAATCAAGAGGCCCACAAGTGTGAAACTTTTCACTGGAAAGAGTGAGTAATATGTTGTAAATGGTCTGTATTTGTATAGCGCTTTACTTGGTCCTAAGTACCCCAAAGCGCTTTACACTATACACAATCATCCACCCATTCACACACACATTCACACACTGGTGATAGCAAGCTACAGTGTAGCCACAGCCGCCCTGGGGCGCACTGACTAAGGCGCCACTGGCGCCACCGGGCCCTCTGACCACCACCAGTAGGCAACGGGTGAAGTGTCTTGCCCAAGGACACAACGACCGAGACTGTCGGAACCGGGGCTCGAACCAGCAACCTTCCGATTACAAGACGAACGGCCAACTCTTGAGCCACGATCGCCCCACACTTGTTGTCACTAAAGTTATTATCTCATTATTTGGTTGTGCTGTTGTGTACTAACGGCTTTTTAATACAGAAGTGTTATTCAGCATGGTAATGTCATGTGATTTGACAGGTGAGCGCAGTTCATCTGGCCTGCTTGAGTGGGAATCCATCAATGATGCCATGGAAGCACTAGCTATGATGAACCATTATCAGATGAAAAACCCTAGTAAGTATTTAACATGTAGATCAACAAGCCAACGTGGTTCTTGGTATGTTGTACATTTGAACCCTTAATGACATTTTCTACATTTTATGATGAAAGTTTTCTTCTGGCTTCTATATTCTAGGTGGGCCTTACCCTTATACACTGAAGCTGTGTTTCTCGACTACACACCATGCCAACTAAATCTTCCTTGAAACCATTTGTAATGTTTTCTGTCTTTGGATAGAGTATACTGCAGCTCTGTTTCACGTACCATTAAAGCTGTGTTGACAATAATTAGGATTAACGTGCTTTAGAAAATGTTACTTAAATTATAATTTTTTTAAAAATAATTTATTTTACTTTTACCATGTTCTTCAACTTGTTGTTTATTTTGTATGTTCACAACACTACGTTTGATCGCCCGCCACCTTCTGTCTTTTGGTTATTAAATAAAGCCAACAGTAACCATAATGTTGCTAATAATTTAACCAGTGTCACATAATCAGAGATTGTGTTGTATTATTTCTTCAAATCCATTCTTGAAAATAAAATGCATTCTCTCAAATCAGTTTTATTCATATTGCTCCAGTTCAAACTTACAGTGTAAAGCACCTTGAGATGACTCTAAGTCAAATACCCTACAATATTATAGAGAAAACTACAACAATCAGACTATTTCTTGTAGCAAAGCACTTGATGATATTGGGAAGGAAGAAATCCCTTTTAACAGGAAGAAACACCTGGCAGGAAGAGATCTGCTTCAGCTGGCTGGGGATTGTAGGGAGGGGATAGTTGTCATAACATCAAATATACAAGCACTTGTATAAAATGAAGAGATATGGGTATAAATTGGATTAATCCTGTTCTGTGTGTGTGGACCTGACCCAAGTGGATGATTAAAGAGTCTGATAGCGGTGGGAAGGAATGACTTCCTGTAATGTTCCCTCAGACAGCTAGGTTGAAGGAACCTAGTGCATCTTTCTTACTGCCTGTCCTAACTGCCCTGCAGGTGGGCAAAGTTGCTACTCAGAGCTGTGTACCTGAGACCATATGAATATCCACTCTCACTGACAACAGAAAAAACAATCAGCTTTCAGCTCACAAGGATTATTTACTGACATAATTTTTGAACTTTGAGCATAGATAATATGAACATTAATTATTGTAACTTTTTATACATCTCAAGAAATAGGTATAGAAAAATATACCCTGCGATTTGTTCAATGCAAACCTATTTCTATTGTCCTTATAAGATTATTCTCCAGAGTTATTCTTCTATTAAAAAAAAAAATATATATATATATATATATATATGTTGTAGAAGAATCAGTTTCCCTGTTACCACTGTGAGAGAGACGAATCTTAATGCAAAGTACATCGTTCCCACTGGAGATTTTCACTATGTGACCTCTCATCATCCCAGTGAAGCTGAGTTTGAAACTGTCACGTCTGTGCAGGAAGTGGAGTATATATATATAATATTTCTCATATGTCTCCAGCATTACAGCACCAAGACTGCCTGTCCTCTGTTAATCAAAGTAACCGCAACACAAGCCGTGTTTTCTGTCTCCCATCCCAAAACAAACCAGCTCCAGTTAAACTGAGGTTTCACAGAAAAACGCGTCCGACTAGCGTCAGTATCTCCGCTACTTATGTATCTTGTCGCCAGTAAAGTAGTCCCTCTGAATTTTTCCCTTTACTAATTGTTTACAACTGTTCCGTTTCTATGTGGTCTGATTACTTTGTTGCTCAAAAGAAATTTAATATTAAAAATCTAGAAAATAAGAAACAATGGCTTTAAAGAGAAACTACGTCTCCCATAGTGCTCTGAGCCCTGGCCGCGTAGGTGTTTCCGGTGTCTTATAACATTTTACTTCCTTCCACACAGGCTGACACGAACAAACGAGAAAGAAGACGTCGTTAAGTTTTGAATGTTACCGCCAGTAGTCGGATTTTGAACTTAGTTTTTTGTTATTTTCTGTTGTAAAATCCGCAGTATGTGGCGAATGGTGTCGGAGGACTGAAGAATCGCTGCAAAACGTAGTCCGTAACGTGTAGGCCTCCGAAGAAAGTTTGGTCGAGGGCCTGTAAACAACATGTCCTCCGCCTCGCAGTCTTCCTCGAGACGGCAATGGTGCTACCTCTGCGACCTGCCCAAGATGCCTTGGGCTATGCTGTGGGAGTTCAGCGAAGCTGTATGCCGGGGTTGTGTCAACTACGACGGCGCAGACCGGATAGAACTCCTCATTGAAACTGCCAGGCAGCTGAAGAGCACTCACGGAGTTTTAGACGGCAGGTCCCCTGGTCCACAGCAGGGCAAACCCAGCTCTGCTGGGCCCCTTGAAGCGGGGCGGCATCACGGAGAGCGTGTAGACCGGGGGAGGGGTGAGTATGGGGCTTCTTCTCGCCTCCCCAATGGTCTGCATAGAGCTGAAGATGTAGCTTTGTCAGAGGGCAGCCGACAGAGCCCGAACACTCGTCGGGCTATGCCTGGGGTAGTTTCTAGTCTTCATAACACCATACCCCATGCCTTGATAGCTCAGGGGCTAGTAGCAACAGCTTCTCATGGGATTTTAACCCCATTAACAAGCACGAGAGCTGGGGCCGCTCCTATTGCCGTCTCAGCTGGCCCCATAATAAGCGACAGTGGCAGAAGACAGGCTGTGTCCCTGGGTATGGGACCTAGCACTTCTACTCTAGTGGGCATAGATCCGGCAGTGTGGAGGAACAGTGAAGTAATGGCTGAACTGAATGAGGTGGCTCGTAGTAGAGTGGAAGGCTGGCCTAACCGTCCCAAAGCAGTTCGGGATGTGCTGGTAGCTCTCAGCAGCTGTGTCCCCTTCAATGTGCGCTTCAGGAAAGACCATAATCTGATGGGGCGTGTTCTGGCCTTTGATGCTAGCGCTACTCCAGAGTTTGAGCTGAGGGTGTTCGCGGAGTATCCCTCTGGCTCTGGAATGATCTACTCAGGAGTTCCAGATCTGGTCAGGCAGATGTTCCGTGACTCCGCCAAAGATGCTGGTAAGGCAGTAAACTCTGGGCTGCGCTACGTGGAATATGAGAAACGGCAAGGCACCGGAGACTGGCGTGGGCTGTCTGAGCTGTTGAATGATGGTGTGCGTATGTTTAAAGAGCCTCCAATCCCAGAGGTTCTGCCACAGCCAGACCCAGTGCTGTCTTTGGCAGCTCCTGGACGCCCCGGACCAGCCAAGGGCACCACCAGGCGCCGAAAGGCTTCTCCAGGCTCTGAGAACGGAGAGAGTGAGGGAAGGGCCGAACACCCTGTGAGGGAGCCCTGGCCCCGGGGCACGTACTCAGGCATGGAACCTCTTCCTGGCATGGCTGTACCTCAAGAGGGCCCACCTCGTCTACACAACCAGCCTTCACCCATCTCAGCACTTATGGGAGTGGCAGATGGCCTGAGTTCCAGTCACATGGCCAGAGAGAGCCCCAGTATGTCCACAGCCCACTCCTCCTCAGCTGGGCGCCCCAGCAGCAGCAGCCCCTCGACTCCCTCCACCTCAGTCTCTCAGGCAGCTGTAGGGCAGGGTCTGAGCACTGGAGGACAAAGTAACAACACAAACACTGGGGAGTCTACAAGTAGCACCCCAGGCACCCTGCTTTGCTGCACCCTCTGCAGAGAGCGCCTGGAGGACACTCACTTTGTCCAGTGTCCCTCAGTCCCGCACCACAAGTTCTGCTTCCCCTGCACCCGAGGGTTCATCCGCAGCCAAGGTCAAGGAGGAGAGGTTTACTGCCCCAGCGGAGAACGCTGCCCCCTGGCCGGATCCACTGTGCCTTGGGCCTTCATGCAGGGTGAGATCTCAACCATCCTAGCTGGAGAAGGAGATGTGACAGTAAAGAAGGAGAACGACCCTTGACCCTCCATCCTTTTGGCAGTGAATGGTGAGAAAAACCTGAGAGGAGCAGGCCTCTTTGTTTTATAGCAGAACTTTATCAGCGAGTGTTAAAGCAACTATCAAAAGCAGTTAAAAATAAATAAAAATGGCAGACAAGTGCAGGCATATGGTTTCACATGTGCTTTTATTAAATAGGGTAACTGCAGCCCAAATTGTTTAACAAATGTTATATATAAACATTTGTTAAACAACTTGTGTGTTAATATTTCTTCAACACTATTCTAGAAATTAGAATATCTTTGGTGGTAGATGTCAGACAAGGTTTTTGTTTTGTTTTTTTGACCAATTTGGGAAAAAAAAAATTTGTAGGTGCTAGCTTTGCCCAGCCAATTTCTCTGATGATTTCAGTGACACTGTTGAGTTACTTTCAACTCTTCCTTGTCACGAGGGGTCACTACGCCACATGCAACCCGAAAATGTATTAGTCTCTGGCTGGAATTGAACTAAGCAAATGTGTAAACTGCTACACTAGTGATTTCAGTGTTAGAAATGGATGAAATCTCCTTATGACGACTTGATAGTTTTGCTGAAGTTGTGGCACACTCCCATCATCAGGTCTGAGGTGCTCATATGACTTGGCCAGAGCTCAGACAGAATCAAAAGTGATGGAATAATACATGACTAAAACTTTTGACTTCTGATAAGTTGTCTTTAGATGTTAGAAGGCACCAGATTTCAGTGTTAGTGTATGTTAGGCATTAGACAACCTGATGTCTCATTGGAGATTTCATGTAATCTCATGATGCTGTGAGCAGGGCTCTGTGGGGGCACACCATCTGTGGCACAACTTTGTTTCTTAAAAATTCATCTACATGAGCCTTGTAATGTTTTTAGCCTCTTTGTTCTCTTTTAGAATGATATCAGATATCTTCTTGATGTTACTGTGTGAGGAGAATATTTTTGAATGTGGAGTTACCTGTATGTATTAGATGCATCTCAATATCAGGTCTGAGCTGTGGGACAAAGAATCCCTGTGTCACTCTGCTGTTTGATATTCTTACATGGCTTTCTTCTTTTTCCACAGTGGATTAAAACACAGTGAAAGCACTTACCTATAATCTCAAGCAGAGGTCCACTTTGGCTGTAGTTCATCATGTGTGCCTCCAAGAGCCAAATAACTCTGAAGCCCAGGAGGACCACTACACAAAGACCGGTAACTCGAGACAAGACTCACTCACGAGAGGAGGGAAACGTCTGAGCATCGGGGCTGCATCGTGATCGAATCAAGTCTCGACCCAATCTCTCTCCATCCTTTTAAAAAAACAAAAAAAAAAACCCCAAAAAAATCTATTTATTTTTTTTCCTAGTGTGGTAGAGGCCTCATTTCAAAAAGCCCAGGATTAAAAGCACACACTTCCCCCCCCCCCCTAACAATGACAATCTGATCTTTTTTTTGTTGGTTTTTGCATCCTGTCTGACACAGATGCAGGATACTTTTTACATGGTTTGACAGAATGATGCAATTCTTTAAAAACGAATGTTCAAAAAATGTTAAAACCATTGGGTCCTTAAAGCCAAGGGGAGAAAAATGTAAACCTTACAATACGTCACTTGTTATTCTCTTTATATTGTGTGTCAAAAATGTGAATTTTCTTTCAATATGGCTATGTAATTTCTATTTTTGATACAATACAAATTTCTATGTATTTGTTTATAGTGATGAGAAGACCAAAGATGGCTTCATGCTCAATGTAATTTTATTGTATTGTAGCTGTGTATGCTGTATTCACTGATAACCCTGGCATCAGTCACTAATTAGTTCTTCTATCATGCAAGTAAGCTTGTTTTGTCTATTTACTTTTTAAATTCTATGTATGGTAAAATTATTAGCATCACAATCTTCAATGGTTAACCCACATACTCATGTGATCTTAACAGGTCAATTCTACAATAAATGACAATGTAGTTAAAACTTAGTCACTTTGCCGCTTTTCTACTAATGACCGTTGGAAGCCTCAGTTGTGCATTTATATAAAACTTTATTAGATAAATATTTTTGACAGGAAAAATAGGGAAATCCCACACCAGCTCACTGGCATGATTAGAATCTTTTCCACAAACCACTATTAGCAGGGTTGTAAACAAACTGAACAATGTGTATTTACATGCACTTAGGTGACCTGGCTGCAGTAGTATGAACAGCCTGAGGGGTGTACTACGAATGAAATTAACACGTCCAGGCTTTTGGGTACCACAATGGTGGTATTATAATTGTAATTGCCAAGTGTGCTCTTTGGTGCTGTTCGTTTCTAAGGTGACAGCTGGAGTTCTGGAGCTTTAAAGTGTATACATTTTAATATCAAAGTAGTGAATTGTATGTGTATATATATATATATATATATATATATATATACCATAAACAAAACATGTTTTCTGAATCTCCAAATTAATACATGCGCATTCCCATGACAATGGAATGCATAGTTTATGCTTCATTGAGTGGTTTTAGTTAGGTACAACAAATCAAATCAAATCACTTTTATTGTCACATCACATGTGCAGGCACACTGGCACAGCACATGCGAGTGAAATTCTTGTGTGCGAGCCCCACAAGCAACAGAGATGTGCAAACACAACAACACAAACGAGCAAAATACAATTTGCGTATATAAAACATTTTCCAGCAGACGTTCTATATTGTGCTTAATAATACATACTGTAATATTGGCTTCCAACCCATTTCATATGGAAACTCCAAACATAACACCTTGCTGATTTAGCCAGGTAAAAAAGCCATTTATGTGACACAAAACGGAGTTTCAACATAGCTAAACCATTAACTTCACAGTACACCCCGCTGGTTACTCCAGAATTTAAGTAAATAGCAGCTGCTCTGTTACTGTTGAAAGTGGGAGGCCCGACATTCATTTCGAGATGTGCGCACTCAGCTGTAAAATGCTTTGGTGAGTCACCGGTAAACAACAGCATGAGCAGTCACAACAAATAGTTGCTGCTATTTAGCATGTTGAGAATGTGACATTAGACAGATTACACATGTCTGTCATCTTGGAAGTGATTTATGCCAGACTGCTGTTTACCCACTATTGACTCACATGACTGATCTCTGGTAACCACATTAATGCTCAGGAGTAAAAAAAGAAGTACATGTAAAAACCAAGCCAGCTTCTTGGCACTGGTAAAAATTTGCATTTGTGTCCATGAGAATAAATCACTCTGACCAGTGTGCACAGAAAATGAGAAATGTGTGTATTCATGGCAGGATCCTCTAATCTGTTACACTGTTCAGTGCAACCAGGATTCTCACTTTCATGAATAAGTCACTTTTACAGGAAATGTTGACTGCAGTCCTGCTCCTTAAGTGCATGTGAATGTTTAATAGTGATCAGCCATACAGGATAAAATGCTTGACCAAACAATTATATGTAATATTGTAAACACCACAAGCAAACCCAAAGAGCTTTAACTAATATCAAACCAAAATGTGTTTAGCTGTAAACATACTTTTACAAAGACAGTGGTATAAACCTATATTCATTTACATGCAGTTATTCATTTCATTCATACAACTGAAGAAAAGACAGAAGTGGTGAGCATGATCACGGTGCATATCAGTGCTTCAGATGGGACACCCGCCGTCTACCAGGGCCTCCTGGGCTGCCTTCAGGGTCTCCCGCTTCACACACTTCCAGTAGCCAGAGATGCCATTTTGAGGCTGCACCTGAGGGAAAGACACTGTGCATCACACCAACGGTTCTGGGAGACGAGCATTAGCATGCAGCCTAGGAGTGATATGTAAAATATCTATTGCTAATAAACAATTTGTATTTTTGCCATGATTAAAGTCAAATGATGGCAGTTGTTTCTACAGTACATGTAATCCCAGGGACACCAATTAGGATGTAAATATATGACATGTTGAGCAGTGTGCCCACTACTTTAACTCGCTTTGGTTAGCTAATTAAGGGGTGGATGTAGCTCAGGAGATAGAGCAGGTCCTCTACTGATCGGGAGGTTGGAGGTTCGATCCCTGGCTCCCCCAGTCTGTGTGCCGAATATCCTTGGGCATCCATCGGTGTGTGAATGATAGTTAGTAAGCACTTAAAAGCATAGAAGACAGTGCTTGTGTAAATGTGACATGTTGTATAGAGTGCAATAAGAATCAGTTTATGTAAGGAAAATAAATACAACTCTTAGTTAAATGAGACACACTCATGTCTGCTAAAAATAAAAGTTGACCTAGGCTGGCCAGAAGAGCTGGAATGCTCCACCGTCTCCTCGGCTGTCTGTACAACAGTGAAGCCAGAATATTTTGAAAGCAGATCCTGCAGTTAATTGACTTAAGCACCATTTCACACGATGCTTTATTCAGTAGATTTATGGCCGGCTCAATAAAAGTAAAAAAAATGATTAATGATGATCCTTAAAACAGCAATAGAAAATGAAGCTTACTAACTGAATTTTACAGAAGCCTGAACGGAATTAGATCAGTAAAATAGCTCATCATCTGGATTCAGAAAGCTTGTAAATCTACGTTTTTCATGCGAGGCAGCAACTGGACGAGAATCAGATTTTCTTACAGCAGCGCGACGTTCAGAGTTCGACAGTGGAGTTAACAGACTGCTGCTGAAAATTCAAAACATTTTAGCAGGTTATGCTTCTAATGAACATTTGCAGATGTATGCCACTATTGTTTTAGTTGATCGTTTCCAGGAATGGTCGGATGATTTGTCGCTATAAATTCTGGGACGGCAAGTAAGCACTGAAGCGCCTTGGTTAGTATTCAGAGAATTCAAACACTTCTTCTTATGGCTGCACAGATACGTCAGCGTCACTTCACTCCTTAAACAAAATGAACAACTGGAACAGACCCTGAGATGGATGGACCTTGGCAACCAAAAGCTAACAGTCCAGTCTAATATGTTCATGTGCCCTTTTTAAATAAACTTGTGTAAGTAAGTAGTTCTTAGTGATAGACAATGTTGCACATGGATGACATGAGTTAACGATGTGCCTTAGTGTTTGTGTACTTCAGTGTGATCTACACTACAGTTAGAGGAGCACTGACGATCTTTGATAAGTGTCTTATATCTGTACCCACACATCAGGCTTTTACAGTTTTATATTTAACACATGGAGGTGAGAGAGGCATTCACTTCACTTAAACATGGTGACAAAGTAGAAAAGTCAGTGTTTTATGGACACAAAACAGTCTAAGAAGATGGGGAGAGTACCTTTAGACCCCGCAGTACTCGGTCATTCATCACACCAATGAACTCCTTGTGGCTCAGGCAGTTGTCTCCATCTATGTCGAAAAGCTTAAACACTGTGTCCAGCACGTTCTCGGAGAGTTCGTGGCCTGTGGCAATCGTCACAGCTCGCTTGAACTGGGCTGTAGGGAGAAGAAAAAAAATAAATAAATCTATGTCTGGAAGATTGGAAGAAAACTACAGACTGATCTAACCGACAGAGAAACCGTACCCATGCCCACAGGACGGTTGGCTTCTGTGACCATTTTCATTGAGAAGGCAAAATCTTCCAGGTTGTTGGTGAACAGGCAGAAGGCTTTGAACTCATCGAATGCGATACTCTACAAAAGAAAACATGACAGCTGACTTTCAGGCCACAACAAATCCTATTCTGACGGCACCGAGTGGAGGAAGCGTGCTTGTACCTGACCCGCAGGTATCTTCTTCCTCATGTTTTCCCAGTAGACTTCATTGTCTTCTTCGTTGGTGTAGTGTAGCAGCCATTCTGCAAAGTCTTCCCTCCGCATGGTGTCCATACCTTTGGAAAACTGCAGAAACTCCATCTCCTGGACTTCAGCCTGTAGGTCCTCCATGAACCTGAACAACAAAGACTAATTACAAAGAAGGCTGACCCACCAGTGTTCTCCTGCTGAGGTTTGCCAGCGACACAGGTGAAGACCACACAGTGAAGTCCAACATTTTTATATTCAAATGAAAGGAAAAAAGAAAAGAAAAAGAAAACAACTATATAAAAAGGTGAAATTCCACAAAAAGTAACAGTGGAGTGATAAAGTAAAGACAAATTCAGCACAGTGAGGTCTTCTGGTATCCTCAGCCTCAAGTACAGCTACATAAAGTTAGGTAATCATAATTGCTACATCCTTATTCCATTAGGGATTGGCTGGCCTGTCACAGCACCTTTCTAGTTATGGACCACTCAAAGCACAGACTACAGTGGAGTCACAGTGGACCGGTCAAGTAAAGAGAAACTGAAAAGGTCAACAGGGAAAACCCCACAAAATACACAAATTTATATCAGAACATCAGTGGCTTAGTAGCACATCTGGCTCATAATTAATCAAAATTCACAGGTGATTGTAATGTGTGAAGTATAGATTCTTTTGGTCATTTGGTTGGCTGTATTTCACAACCATATAAAAGTATCTGAGTTAGTCAGAAGTAACATGACAACATGCCAGAAAGGTCCAGACAGACTTGGTACCGGGCCGTGAGACTTGAGGCTCGGGCGTGAAATTTATGGTTTTCAGTGTTTTTTATCGTTAACTCTGTTTCCCTGGGTCTTTTCCCGTGTTGGAGCTGTGTGTCTTATTTTGAAAGAAATATTTACGCGTCACCATAGCGACCAGAGAGCATTAAGGGGCAGAGATGAGGATGTTACTCTCGATGTTATTGGCACATTTCAGGAGGACGCTGCTCATGAAGTTACACAATTACACAGTGAATTCACGTTTATTATTATATTTACAAAATACCACAGTTTTTGTCTCAGTCATATTATTTTATTTTGTTGTATTTATCCGTGACACCTTAAAGGCCGGTCCGTGAAAATATTGTCTGACATTAAACCGGTTTGTGGTGCAAAAAAGGTTGGGGACCGCTGGTTTAGACAACTCAAAATGTGATGTCCACATATGTGGACACCAGGTCCTAGGAGGTTAACACATAAGATTTATCACCATGAAGAATCTTAATAAGTGGAAGAAGATGGGTAGCTGGATAAGGAATCTTCTGTTAACCACTGAATATTGTTCAGAAGTTAGAATTTGGTCAGTTTAAGTAAGGCAAGGCAAGGCAAGTTTATTTGTATAGCACAATTCAACAACAAGGTGATTCAAAGTGCTTTACAGAGACATTAGAAACAAGAACAAATAAAAAGCATGATTTAAAATTGAATAAAACAAGCAAATAAACTAACTAACTAATTAACAAACAAACAAACAAACAAACAAACAACAGTATATAAAATCAAAACAGATAAAATCAGAACAGTAGATAAAATCAGTAGTTAAATGTAAGTTTTGAAATTTAAGCTTAAAGTGTGGATTTGGTGCTTTATTCAAATGCAGCTGAGAACAGGTGAGTCTTCAACCTGGATTTAAATAAACTGAGTGTTTCAGCTGATCTGAGGCTTTCTGGGAGTTTGTTCCAGATATAAGGAGCATAAAAGCTGAATGCAGCTTCTCCATGTCTGGTTCTGACTCTGGGAACTGATAAAAGACCGGATCCAGATGACCTGAGGGATCTGGATGGTTCATACTGGGTCAGGAGGTCATTGATGTATTTTGGTCCTAAACCATTCAGAGCTTTATAGGCCAGCATCAGAACTTTAAAGTCTATCCTCTGACGGACAGGCAGCCAGTGTAAGGACCTCAGAGCTGGACTGATGTGGTCCACTTTTTTGGTCTTAGTGAGGACTCGAGCAGCAGAGTTCTGAATGAGCTGTAGTTGTCTGACTGATTTTTTAGGTAGACCTGTAAAGATGCTGTTACAGTAATCAAGCCTACTAAAGATGAATGCATGGACTAGTTTTTCCAGGTCCTGTTGAGACATCAGATCTTTTATCCTTGATATATTCTTGAGGTGATAGTAAGCTGACTTTGTTATTGTCTTAATGTGTTTTTCTAAGTTTAGGTCTGCATCCATCACTACACCCAAATTTCTCGCCTGGTTTGTGGTTTTTAGATGTATAGATTGAAGTTCTCTGGTGACCTGTAATCGTTTTTCTTTGGCGCCAAAGACTATTACCTCAGTTTTGTTTTTGTTTAGCTGGAGAAAATTGTGGCACAACCAGTCATTGATTTCCTCAATGCATTTACCAAGAGCCTGTACAGGGCCTCGGTCTCCTGGTGACATTGTGATATATATTTGTGTGTCATCTGCATAGCTGTGGTAGTTTATTTTGTTGTTCTTTATAATCTGTGCCAGTGGGAGCATGTAGATGTTAAACAGAAGGGGTCCCAAGATGGAACCTTGGGGAACTCCACATGTGATACTTGTCTGCTCAGATGTGAAGTTACCTATTGATACAAAGTATTTCCTGTTTTCTACGTATGTTTTGAACCAGTTTAGTACAGTTCCTGAAAGACCTGTCCAGTTCTCCAGTCGTTTGAGTAATATGTTGTGGTCAACTGTATCAAATGCTGCACTGAGATCCAGTAAAACTAGGACTGACATTTTTCCACTGTCTGTATTCAGACATATGTCATTAAACACTTTGGTCAGAGCGGTTTCAGTGCTGTGGTTCTGTCTAAAACCTGACTGGAAGGCATCGTAGCAATTATTCTGTTTTAAGAAGTAACTGAGCTGTTGAGAAACTGCTTTTTCAATGATCTTACTTAAAAACGGGAGATTTGAGATCGGCCTGTAGTTGTTCATTTGTGTCTTGTCAAGATTGTCCTTTTTCAGTATAGGTTTGATTACAGCAGTTTTTAGTGATTCTGGAAACACACCTGATAATAAAGAAAAGTTGACGATCTGTAACAGGTCTGACTCTAAAGTCTTTGAGACCTTTTTGAAAAAACTTGTTGGCAGGACATCTAAACAGCAGGAGGAGGAGTTCAGTTGACCTAAGATGTCCTCCAGGTCTTTGCTGTTAATAGGTTGAAACTGTTTCATGGTGTTTAAACAGTTTTTTGGTGGACACAGTACATATCCTGGATCTGCTGTTGATGTACCAATTGCTTGTCTAATTTTTTGGATTTTTTCAGTGAAGAATTTGGCAAAGTCATTGCAGGCCATGGTCGAATGAAGTTCAGCTGCCACTGACACAGGAGGGTTTGTTAGCCTGTCAACTGTAGAAAATAAGACCCGAGCATTATGTAGTATGCATTAGAGTTGTACTATGAAAATGACAAATATGATCTTGACCCCAGTTTGAATGAAGACCCATGAGGTAATCACTGTTAGCACGTGTCACTAAAATCTGATCAAAAGCTATCGGAGAAGCAAAAATTCTTATGAACTGCGAATAGATGGAAAGATGACGACTATCTCGCTATGGTATGAGCTCAACACTCCTTTGGCTGGATGAGTTAAATTGGGCAGAAAGAATGTGTGCCCCTGAAACACGTGGAGAACTTAAGTTTCTTTCTCTCTCCTTTTTTTTTAAGAAAGCAGTTCAAGCCTAATATGAGCTTTACTGTTCTTTTCCTTGCCTTTGCCTAACGACATGTTCAAACAGTATTTCTACATGCAAAGGATTTAGGGAGCGTCTACATCCCTTACAGGTGAGATTCAAATATTGACAATGTCTGAGATTTCAAAAAGACAGAAATGTTACATTGTAAAATTTGTATACAGAGCTGCTACTTATGAAAAAGAAAATGTCATGTGCTCTGTAGTACATGACTGTGATTATTAGGGGGTATCCCTACCGGCAGAAGTCCTTATACTGCAACTTGTTGTCCCCTTTCCTTCCAAAGAAGTAGGCCTGTAGTGTTGTGTTCACACCTTCTCCTTCTTCTGTGGTTTTCTGGGTAACATGCAGACAGTGTTCAACAACATCATGTGTGTTAACATTCAAAGTGAAGTGGCAGAAATGACACCATAATACTGATGAAAACCCCCAAAACAAAACATGCTAATGTTTGAGGTAGAACTAGAGTAATATACAAAGTGTGTCAAGAAGAGTCATCTGATTTCATAGTGTTTTGGTGAGAATGGAAGCACATACTGTTGGAAAGACAGGATTTGTGAGTATCACATAGCTGTACACATTTGACGTGTTTGAATATTGAATGGACATATGCCGTGCATCCAGAGGGAAACACATTGAGCACTTGTGAAAATTATAAGTTTTGCATGTAAAAGTGTAAAATCAACCATGTATTTTAAAATTTTCTGCAAACTTTTGAAAACAGATGATTCTTTCTGGTCCTCGGCCAGTGTTATCAGCCTGTATGTTTTCAACTAGCCCATCAACCAATGAACACTCACCTCTGTAGTATCTATCGGGGCTCGCAGTTTAGTTTTTCCCATGATTTTCTTGAGCTTCAGCAACAAAAAGAAGAAATAAATTAAATTTAAGTTAACCAGTTAATCAAAATAACTAGTTGTACTGAAAATGTTTGGCTGTCCAAGTGTGAGCAACATCCTACATTATCAAACAGACAATACAAAAAACAAACAAATAAAAAAACAGCATGTTTGAAAAGGGGTTTCTCTTTACAACAGTCACAAGACAAGTCCAAACAAATATAAAGCTGTGGTACAGTTCACTTATCAAGTTAGAGATGTGGCTTTCATGTAATCACATGATAGAAACCAGAGCAGATGAGAATCCATGCACTTCTACTTTTCACTAAATGCCTTTGGCTTGTTCACCAAGTCATAACATGAAACTATAACAAGGTGAAGGACGTGCCAACATGCAGTCTAAAACAAAAGCCCATCGTTCTAAGCCTGAGTGCTACACAAATCTTCTCTGTCTGGTTGAAAAGTCAAAGAAAAAAAAAAAAAGTCAGGTGACTTTAAATAAATCCACTAAACTCAAGCAGCGACAGATAAAATACAAGACTCGAGCAGCTACAGCTCTCCCTCACCTTCACGTGGTGCCTTGGTTCATACTTACAACTGCAGGAGTTGTAGCACATGAGGAAGCGTTAAAAGTGGCGACAGTTTGAAATTAAGTGCACACAGATATTTAGAACAAATATTCCTGTATAATAAGTCCGCCCATGAATTTACTGCTTCATTATGATCTGTTATAATCTACTTCTGCTTTTATTGTCAACACATCCTAACACATCACAGCTCTTACTTTCAAAAACTCCTTTTTGTCCACATGCTCGTTGCCATCAATGTCGAGCATTTTGAAGGCTATATCAAATCCAGTGCGCGGCTCTGCAATAACAATGTAGGGCAGTTATGTAGTTATGTCATGTAGACAAAGAGTATCAGAAATAAACAGTCCAGAATGGAGTGAACCAGTCAGCACAATATCTCCTGCAGGAGCTTGGACTATTGGAGAGACTTACTGGTCAGGATGGACAGCAGGAACAGATACTCTGTGTAGGATATCAAACCTGTGAGAGATAAAATACACTGTGCTGCATTTCAGATAACAAACAGGGGGACACACTGACAAAGAGGATTATCATTAAACATGAAAAGGTGGATTGTTGATGGTCTGCTGACAGGTTAAAGCGGACCTCTCATTTTCTTTATATTTTGCAAGGAAAATGGGAAATAGGCCATTTACTGAAACGTGCAAACATGCAAGCAAATGCAGAACATAAGATGAAACCAGAGTTTGTAGACATTGTAACCTTAATGCCCGGGATTACTTCTGATTGGATCTCGTCTCTCCAGAACATTTACATCTCGTTTTTAATCATAGACAACACATTTTATCACTGTGCATTCATTTTTATCTAGTTATCGTCCTGTTGTCATCAGGAAAAACAGTCAGTGAAATGAACACCACGGCTGACATGCAGCCCCAAAACGTGACAAATCCTCCAAAACGCCTGAGGTTTTTAATAGATGCATCAATTTTGAAATCCTACGCCTTGTTCTTGAGTTATTGCATTCACACACTCATGACAATGCCCCATCACTCTTTTACAGCTGAGGGTAAAAACGTTTCTCTAAAAATTATCAGCTACGAGCCCTGGACTGAAAATGACTGACAAAAGCAGCCAATGTCCAAAGAAAACCTTTTGAAAGACTTCTGAAAAACCTGGAGAACTACTGCTCAACAACACCTTTAAAAAATGATAAAAGGAGCTGGTGATCATTCTGGTGTTATAGTGAATAGAGAAATTGGGGGGAGGATTTAAACAGATGATCCACCTGACAATTAAAAGGTATGGCATTGCAGTCCCCTTTGAGAACTTACCTTTGTCTCCCAAGTTTCTGAAGAGATCATTACCAGCACGAGCTTTAGAGGCAGCCACCAGCATACCGTTCACATCCTGCCGGGATAAAACGAACCATTAGCCTAAAGAAAAGTCTGCATGTGCAGGTTACACACTGCTAGGAAGTTAATGTACCTGTTTGGTTAAAATTTTCTTTTGCAGCTTTCCTGCAAAAACCAGAGAAGATGTGTTGATAACAGAGCAGCACAAAATTATTCAATAACAGGCACGAGGCAAGCCGCGCACGTGAAGTTGTTCCATGCACACAACAAACTACTCTGTTTTGCTTTGTGGGAACATGGAGGTTCCTCTTCCCAGTCAGAACTGCACTCAGTCTTCTCGTACTGCTGCACGGCCACTGATCTGAAATGTTTGGGAGGTCTGTCTGGGTTTGGATACATACAGATGGTCTAGTCCAGTCTTACTGACACATGAAAGCACTGTACACCATAGGCCACACTCACCCATCCCCACACACACAGCATTTTTTTTATTAGTTAAACACAGTAAACATGAGCAGTTTAAGTTTCACTATATTCGCATTAGAAAGATTCACAAAATAAGGGCACTGTTCTTTGACATACATGACACATAGTGGGGATGAAAAAGTATTTAGCAAAGTTAAATCTACCATTTGACCTGGCAAATTACATCCTATATATATTTAGTTAAGAAAGAACAGGGATGTAGATTATGGAAGGCTTTGAGCTGTTTGACATGTTGTACGCTGTATGAGCTGCTTACGATCAACTTTCTCCAGCATCACAGAGAATAGGAAGTCTCTGGGGGTCATGTAGGGCTCCTCTTCATGGACGACTGAGGCAAACTGGATGAAGCGGATTTTCCTTGCAGACATCTGGGGAGCTGCATCTTCCTGCAACAGCACAAGGAGCACAAACACCAATGTAAGCTACAGAACACATGTTCGACAGCACCTCCCTTTATATGTTTAATGATTAAATGGACAAATGAGTGGTTAGTTAAAAATTAATTTTATTAAATTATATCTAATAAGTCAGACGAACAGATTCACAGTGTATAAGTACAAACAGTTTCAGTGAGCACCGCTAGGGGGCACTAATTGACACTATGAATTTGGACGGTCTTTTTGTAGATATCCAACTAACATTATTGTGTCGCTTGTACTTGTAATTACGAAACATCGTACTTTAAAGGAACACAGACAGGTATATGAGCGGTACTGTTCGTTTGCGGTGAATTTTGACGACAGAAACTTTCTGAAGTGTCTACTTACTTTTTCTTCCTTAGCATAAACGGCGAAGGGCAGAGTCCTGTTGTTTACATGATACCGGTAATAACAGACAACCCCGGTGCCAATTACAGAGGCCACAATGCCGCGACCGACAGTACGGTACTGTGCGAAGGTTTTCAGAGATCGAGGGCTCCTCAAGACACCCCTCAGGAGAGCGGTAACTTTCCCCCAGCTGGCCATTTCCAGGAAGCTAACTCGCTAGCTGGCTAAACTGCGTTCGTCTTAGCAAAGCGAGGCCACGCCCCCTCTCCAGCCGTGATAGGTAAGGACTAGATGACGTGAAGCCGTCAGCGCCGGATTGTAGAGTTCACCTTTTTAGAAGAACACTTTTGAGAAAATATTATATATAATTGTAAAAGACACTTCATCTGGATTGTTTACAGAGCTGTGGCAACACATAGAAAAAGTAGCTTATGCCTAATATTATTTTAAAAAGTCAGATAAACAAGCTTAAAAATCTCGAAATAGCCTTTATTGAGTTTTTAAAATAACCGAATATGCATTTTTATTTCAAAAGTAAACAAAAAATAATCAAACATATAACATGTCTCAGTTTTTGGGGCCTCAGGTCCAACATTCAGATTATATAAACTCTATACTGGCCCATGATTGGCCAAAGCCCTGCTGGTACATCAGATATATATATATATATATATATATATATATATATATATATATATATATATATATATATATATATACATACATACATATATATATGTAGAGAGAGAGATTCCAAGGCCTGAAGGCTGCCTGTCACAGGCTGTATATCACCCAGGTACAGACCGAAGAGGAAGGAGTGGAGCAAAGGTCAAGATCCATTTAATTTAACCACTCCTCATTCCTAGACTATAATGTCACAGAGGGCATGTTCTCTGGTGAAACTAGACTACCTGAAACAGTGTCTGCTGAATCGTTACTGTAGTCTTGTTTTGGTTTAAAATACAATTGCATTGTAATAATATATAAGAGAAAAGATGCATTGTTTTAGTGCAATTTATCAAACAGAGTCAATATGTATCAAGTATCTTAGAACAAGAAGAGGTCCAGGATTTATTTTTGAAAGCAATCATCAAATCTGTGTCAGAATTCCAGAAAAGATTATCGGGAACATATTAATGCGCCGTGAAGATCTATAAAAAATGTGTTCACACCTACAGAGGGGGAAAAAAGACAATAGCAAAATGAAGGGATGAACAGATTTTATGAGACAAAACCACATTTCATATTTTCACAGATACATACTGGCAGATGTAGCTTTACATTCTTCAAATATACATCGAATTGTGCAGATTTTGTGCCGCACTGTGTACATGGATGTCTTTAGAACAGATCCTGCATCACTGCTGCTCTTTCTCACCGTGCACAGGGCTGCACTTGAGTGCCCCAAAAAATTGCACAAACCTTTATTTTTACTCACATTAATTATTCACATCTGTCCAATTTTTTTGATGCACCGTATGCTGCTTGGATAGGAGAACTTTAGTTGGTTGCTCTAAGAAAAAGCCAAGAATACAGTATACATCTTTTGTTGTTGTTGGTACTCTGGTTACTGTGTGTACAGAAGGAGATGTAAAGCATTTGGATGACTTCTCAGTATGGATACAGTCTGGAGCCCTTCAGCAACGATTCCTTCTTGCAGCAAAGTGTCAGTATGAAGGCTCCTGCAGCTCATTCCCATGAGGAGCGCAGTACACTCAAAGACTAACCCTATGTTTAATGAAGGTTTCGGCCATGTTTACATAATCCATAAATACTTTATTGTATGTTACTGTTATATGCAAATTACAACCACCACATTTGTTACACAACCTTAGAAGGCTTCAGCATGGAGAATATGAAGTTGTTACTGCTGCTGCTACCTTGTGACGATAATGCTCTGGCTTTTCAGCTCAACTCTGAGAAGAAAGACGGTAATAAACCACTCGTTTATCTTGTAGTTGAAATCAGTGTGTGGTGTCAGTGGGTGTGTGCAGGTATGCGTGTGTCCACATCAATTCCACGTCAAGTTTTGCATCAGCAAGTTTGGAGGTTTATTTAATGTCATAGCAGCAAGTTTTAATGTAAGGTAACAAAGACATACACACATGTAAGACCATCAATCAATGAAGGAAACAGATTTTTGCACATTTTTTTTCTCTTCAGTCACGTTTATGCTGCCTATTTAGTTCGTTGACTGCTGTAACATAGTGGAAAATACCCCCCCACCCCCCTCCCCCTATGTGTTTCATAAAAGTAATGGGAAGCAAACATTTCAAATGCACATGGTAAGGCAGGCTAAGTATCTGCCACGAATCAGAACAATCACAGCCACATGAAAATACCAAAGCATCTAATTAGATGACTGAGAATATGTATTGCAACGGCAGACGAGTGTCAGGTCAAACAAAACATTATTCATGATTAAAGGACCAACTGTTTCCCGCTGTTCCAGCAGATTTCATGACATGGCACTTATGTAAAAGCAAACAGTGTGTGACAAATAAAAAACAAAAGAACATTCACATTGTAGCAAAACTTCTCTGTTCGCAATCTTGTAATGTGAAAGTGGACTTTTGGTGTTTTCAGAAAGGAAGACTGTTAAGAAGTCATTTTACACAACTGAAGAAGTGCAATTCGACAGTATGGAAAAACTTTGTGTTGCGAGTCATTCTCACAGCACAAATTTCAGGAGATTCGCAGTTTCTCATTAGCTCCAAAATAAGCACTGTAAAGACTATTTGGACCTATGTGTGGAAAAATAACTCACATATACGACAAACGAGCACTATTTTATAAAACAAAATAATCACTGTGATGACAAAATACTTTTATTCCCTGAGCAGCAGGTAGTGAACTGCCCAGGCTAGTTGATCCTGTTGTGTGTGTAATCCATAAACTGAGCACACCTCCCACAGTAACACTGGCTACTCAATCAGCTAATATTACATGGGGCAACTCTTCAGTCTGATATAATAAATATATGCATATAAAAATACAACAAGCATACCTACAGTACACCTGCTGCTCTTCCCCAGTACAACGTATTTAATACATCTAGATACTGGTGTACTTGTATATACACTGTGATAATTAATAGTGACTCCTAATTTGCATAATTTGTATTTAAATGTAATAAACATTAATATATTTGAGTGATGACTGATTTTATTTGTGGATTAATACAAATGTTTTAATTTTTACCGATTCAGAGTATGGTTTTATTAGAGCACAGGTTTTATTGGTATACATACAAAGATAGGTCTATACACTTCATGACTTACATGTAACTCGTCTTTGACAAATAGATTCCAATTGCTTTGAAGGTCAAACGAAGGACAAAGGGCACAGAGAGGTCTCGTCTCTCACACACCTGCTCAGGTTTTGACATTATGGGGAGGGGGGTACCTGAAATCAGTACATTCTGTGGAAAAGAAATAGCAGTGATACAGTACAAACAGCAGCAGGGCCATTTGGCTTCTTCCTCTCATGCTTACTGCAGAGAGAACACAACTCTGCTTTTTCAAACAACCCTCGGGATTTTGAGAAGTCGTCTATGACAGCAAATACAACCCACCCACCCGCTCACATTAGATTATTGCAATTTCAGTGCTGCCTGATTTATGCCAAGAACACAGAAATAAAGGCAAGTTTAACAGGTGCACTAAGACTATTTCATGCAATGTTCTGATTTTTTGTCATGTACACAAAGGGATCGTCTCAGGCTTAGTGTTACTTTGAGCGTTGCCACTTTGAACATGCCTTGGGGTGATGGATCAGAATTTGAAGGGATGCTCTTCTCTGGACACGGATCGTTACGGATAAATCATAATGAGAATCAGAAGAAGTGAAAAGAAAAGAACTGTGGAAATGACACCAGTGAAGTCAGTTGGTAACACAAGCATTCCGTTATATTAAGATGAGTCAAAGCTAGCCATGTGTCGGGATTAAATGTCACTATGATTAGTATACAGATGTGTCAAGTGTTTAAGGTGCACAACTGCCTGGAGTAAGCTTACGTGGAGGTGACAAAAAAATGAGAGAATTTACAGCTGCTTCTACATTACTTCTTATTTCCTTTCCCCCATTTCTCTCACCGACAAAGAGGAAACATAAAAAAGTATATTGCTTCAAAAACATTTTTCTTTTTTTACTATTGAGAAACATTTCATTCGCCACTTCTCAGGTTTGTCTAGATAGACAGAGCATTACATTATCAGTCAAAGATACATAAACAAAGATGCTGTGAATCCGAGAGATTAAACGATCAACAATAGGAAGTGACAGTGACTAATTCTTGGGACCATTTGTTGGAGTCTGTCTGCCTATTTGTCCACCCGGCCGGCCTCCTATCTACCAGCAGGTGGCCCACCGCAAGCACTGATGTATTTCCTGGGTGAAGGGGGAGAGGCTGAGAGATTAGTCTGTCACAGTTACAATAGTCAATCAAGGACCGTGGCCTCGGTGTGTTCCAGCTGTGTGACCGAGGACCTGCAAACCTAACTGCACATGCTCTCCATCCATCCCTGCCTCCTATGCTGTTTGTCAGTGAGTAGCAGTAAAACAAAAAAGGGCTTCTCATTTGCTCTTTCCAGACGTGCTGGAGCCCCCCGCCCCACCCTCCAGCTTGTCAGCAATTTCAGATGTGTCTAACTTCTCAGAGCCGTCGCCTTTCTCTGATCTCTCCTTCTCAGACCTCTCCTCCCCCTCTACAAGCTCGGACCTCTCTGACCTGGCGTCTGCATCTCCCTCCGACTTCTCCTTCCTCTCAGAGCGGTCAGGATCCATAGATGAGGTGCCTGGCTTATCCCACGTGCCCATGGCCTCGTGCTCAGCTATACAGGTGGTGATAGTGGAAGTCCATGCCTTTAGGTCCTCCTACAGAGACCAGGATCAGACAGAGAGCTTATATAAGGAGTCTGCTCATCATATAATGCTTTTTTCTCTTTGCATTTGATTCATTGTGTGGTTTGGGATTTACACATCGCATTGTTACGCATCCAAATCTGAGCCTGCAGCAGATATATGCAAACCATCCAGCTGAAACGCTACATTTTCTTTATTTGAATAAAGTGTCTTCAGGTGGGAAACAATGTAATCAAATTTGCCTTTGACTGAAGGTTGCACCTCTTCTTATTACATCAGTGGTTTGTGGCTTTGTGCCGCACCTCATTCACACAAACCAAACCCATCAATTACTAAGTGGAAAGAGTTCAAACTATAAAGACAGAACCAAGAGTAGAAGAAGTATTTAGGTTCTGTACATGCCAAATACTGCAAGAATGTAAAATGAAGTATTTTCATTTCATTTACTTAAAATTGCACTTGATCTAAGGGACTGAGAGATGGTTAATGTGTTGTGGAGGATTGTTTCCTGCTGCTGCTGGGATCATTGTCCTGTTGCATGACCCTATTTGAGTCAGGCTTTAGTGGTTGGACACATGAGCTCATATTTGACCCTAGAATATTTCTGGATACGACGCAACTCAAAGTGTTCACATCACTGCAAAACAACTTCAAAACATTTGGAAATGGCTTCATAATCATTCCAAGAATGATGGGCACCAGTAATTATTTCACTAAGATCATTGCTGATGTCTTTCCCTTTTTGTGTTAACATGCACTTGAATGGTCCAAACAGTCAAAACGTCAGTATTTATAGAGCTGTTCACACTTGCTCAAGATCTATTAATCTATTAACACATTTGATTAGCAGGACCTGCCTGCAACCTACCCTTTAATTCATATGGAAGCAGTAACGGTGTACTTTTAACATAATGCTGACATAAATACTACACTGAATACTACACTCCCTAAGGAAATTATGTGGCTGCAGTGGCTTCAAGACAGTAACAGTAACAGACTGAACTAATTAAATAACACAATATATTACAAAGTTTACAAAATATAAGGAATAGCTCATATATATACAAATAGCTCAATTATAAATTTCCAGAATATTACAGAGGTTAGATATATATGACTGACATTTTACTCTAACCTGTAAAACTTTGTTATTTGTTATTTTCACTACAGAGCGTGTGCAAAAGGGTGTAACTATTGCACTGTGTACTGTGTATTAGATGGAGGAGTTGTACAAGGAGATAACCACAGGCAGGAATGATTTCCTGTGTCGCTCACTGGTGCATTTGTGTAACATCATTCTCTTGCTCAACATGCTCCTCTATGCTGTCCTTGTGTGATTTTAGTAATCCAGTGGCATTAAAAAGAGACAAACTGGTAATATTATAATCAAAATGTGTGAAAATGTGTTGGATACAAGTTAAAGAAACGTCATTCTGTTATCTGTGAAGTTCCATTAACAAACCAAAACCAACATTTCTGTTGTTCTAGATCTTCAGTACCCTCTTGTCAATAGTAACATATCACATACACATGTGGCCAGACGTTTACATAGACTCATCATGGGTATGAATGTTACGGTAATGGAATGATTATACAGCAAACATCTTCACTGACTTTAAAAACAACAACTAGGTTCACAGATGACAAATATCTTTGATGAGAAGATCCAGAATGCTAAATACAGGCTCAAATACACCCCTGCTACTATTTGGTGAAATATCTCTTAGCAAGCTGCAGGGACACCAGATGGGTTTTGATCGCTATCAACAAGCAACAAGCTTCCAGCAGAACTGTGGTTGGGCATTTGACAACTCTTGTCAGATTTGGTAGAATTCATTCAAACTGGTTGGTTTTCTGGCCCTGCTTTTGAGCCCAGTCCATACATTTTCATGATGGTTGAGGTCAGGGGTGTTGAGTTTAAAGATGCTGATTTTGGAGCAGGGGCTTCTTTTTTGGTCAGAACCCTATTAGTCCAGTGGTGACACATCTGAATTACTTGTATTTATGTACAATTGTTTAAACTGATGATCTTGGAATGTGCTGTTGTTTAGAAATGCTTGTGTAAATCTTTAATCCTCATTTTTAGATATTTATCATGTTCCTTGGACGTTCCCTTTGTTGCAAGTATCGGTCAATCCAATGAGTGATGCCTTTTTATGCTGGTAAAGAGAAACTACCAACCAGTCATGATCACTAACAAGAAGTTAACAGGGCCTTGACCTATCAAGTTAAGACATTGAAGAGCCTTTAGCACCACTTATTAAAAGGTTTAAAGTGAGCTTATATGTATTATTTTGACAATTTTGAAAATAAAAATCCAAAAGAATTCAAACTTGTGCTCCTAGTTTTTGCCTTTTAATGTCATTAAAGACATATGCTGTATAATCGTTCCACCCTGAAACAAGAAAAAGCCAGAGAAACAATTAAAAGCCCAAAATGACCATGCCATTCATGCCCAAGGTGAGGGTATGTAAATTTCTGGCCAATACTTTATATAGTATTTACCTGAAAAGCGATTTCCTAAAACAGCTTGACAGTGTATTTTTAAACAAATGTTATTGAAACTGGAGTAAATAGTTGATTTGTTCGGCATATTTTGAGTCTGGTAGCAGGGCGACCTGTGCAGATCAGTGCCCACGTTTAAGGTAATGTTCAAGATAATGAAGGAAGGAGCCAGCCGGTGCAATGCTGTAGATTATTACTTTAATCAAAATTGTTTTTGCAGAACAATGAGCAGCAAATACATTTATTGATGATCTTTGTCTTTTCATGAGTTTGATAATGTACTGACTGATCAGAATGCTCCATGTCTTTAAGTTCTAACATACTAACACCAGTAAGTTAATTGACCTTACCAAGTTACAAATGTATCTTACCTCATCTTTTGCATGAAACACGAAGTTGTTTCCATCGTTCACTCTGTTGCACAGAAAATCAATAGGGACTTGTCAGTTTTTATGCATTTGCATGTATTTTATAGCCATGTGGTTAATCAATAATTTAAAATCTTTTAATAGGCAATAACCTTTAAAGACATATTACACTTTTCAATATAAACTCAGTAAAACCACAATTTGAAATCACAGTTACTGGCAATAAAATTTGCCATAATAATATGAATAATTCTTACTGGAGGATGAAGACATTTTTCTTCTTCTTGTATCCCATCGACGGATCAAACGAGCAGTTACTAAGGTCAACAGGAGGCTCTCCGTTGTATGTTGTGTTGTGGTTCCTGGCATCCTTATAGAAGGTCAGCTTTCCATCTTTCAGCACACAATATACGTTCACCCAAGACTTGCTGGAAAATCACAATGAGACATCAAACAGATTTGTAATGCATTTCTGCAGATAAGTTGGGTCACATCAGTTATTTTTGTTTCAAACAATACACATTTAAATTTTAGAATAACTAATAAAAATCAATGAAAATTTGCAATCAACCTGTCAAGCTCTCTGTTTTCCCAAATCAAATATGCCGTTAACCGAGATAAACCACTTGAATCAAACATGCAAATGAATCTTTGGAAAATCCTTTCTGCTGGTTTTGGAGGCAAAAATATTTAACTGTCCAAAAACATATAGATCTAACTATACTGTCGCTCTGTGTCATAACACATATATAGTGTGACTGACCAGGACTGAAAGCTAATCGTCGATGGTTTCTTCAAAGTTCATGACACATGCTAACATTGATAGCATTGATAACATGATAGCTGGATCCGACTGAGGTCAGTTTAATAAATTAGTCTTCAATGAAGACAGTCAGCTCACTCTGGTCAAAGATAGTAACGACAGTGAGCGTGAAGGTTGCTTCTAGACAACCTGCTTTCTTTTCGCAAACACAAAAGTAATACCCTGCTGGCTGAAACCATAAGCTATTTGACCTGGTTTGCACAGTTTTCCATAGTTTGCAAATTTTTGATCAGACCTTTAATGAGGCAGTTGTTATTGCTGGGGTGGTGTTTGTCTTTTGTTCATGACTTCTTTACCTGTTTGGGCTTCGCTGCTGAGCTTCAAGGTCAGAGCTGGTGGCCTTTTTTCGGTAGAGGGAACCTTCGTTGTGGGCAGTGTGTGAAGGCGGCTGGGGTGTTGTTGGGGCTCCAGTTGCCGGGGCTGAGCGGGATCGTCGAGTCTCCTCAGGCTCTTTTGGACGGGGCCTTCTCCTTGGTTTGGGACGGTCTCGGGCACGAGGACGTCCATCAAAACGGGTCACGGGTGCTGAGAGGCTGCTAGGAGGTCGATAAGGCTCTCCTCGTGCCTGAAAAACCCGATAACAAAAGAGAGAATATTGCATCTATACATAATTTAAACTAAAGTGACACCACAATACTGTGGTGTGCAGTATGTAAACTCACATGTGCTGCCTCTCTCTCCTGGACCTGCTCTACAATCTCTGCCATGGTATTTCTCTTCTCCCTGGATGGACAGCAAACATGAGTCACCCACACAGCAAACACAATCGTTACGTAACCTCCAAATGATAACGATCATGCTGGACTGTGCTGACTGGGCAAACTGTAAAGAAACCACTCATTCACATACCCTGAGCGCTTGTCAGAGCCCTCCTTAGCAGAGCCCTCCAGGTCACTCGAGTCCTGCCTCTGCAGCCTCTGCTTGCCGTTCCCCTCCTGTTCACTAGACGACTGCCTCTCCAGGCGCCTCCGGTAACGCTCTTGCCGCACAATCAGCGGCAGCTCATTCAGCCTCGCTTGAATTTCCTGTTCGCTGGAGGTCTGTCTGCCCAGCTTGTACTCCCTTTCTCTCCTCAGATGGTCCATCTGAGGGTCAGAGCGGCTGCCACGGGGATCTCTCTGGAGGCGGCCGTGGAGGAGCTCCAGCCCTGACTCTGGCCCCATCATGTCTGCCATCGGGATGTCGCCAAACTGTTCACGCTGCACTCTGCTGGCTTCGAGAAGAGGGTTTACAGCCTTGTGGATGTGGTTGATTCTAGGCTGCATGAAGTCAGCTTTCAGGTGCTGCCATGCATATGCCATTTTAGGGTCCATGATGCCACCACTCTGTGCCAGATATCCAGAGCTGCCCAGGCTTCCACTGCTGTAATGATTTTGTGCCAGATAGCCTGAGCTACCCAATCCGCCAGCGCTCTGATAATTCTGTGCCAGGTATCCAGAACTCCCCATATTAGACTGCTGTGCCAAAAACCCAGAACTTCCCATATTGGGCTGTTGTGCCAAATACCCAGAGCTCCCCATGTTGGACGGTTGTGCCAAATATCCTGAACTCCCTAAATTTGGCTGCTGTCCCAAATATCCGGAAGTCCCGATGTTTTGCGGTTGCGCCAGATATCCAGAACTGCCCATATTCTGCTGAGACAGAAAGCCTGGGCTTCCCATACCTCCACTGCCTGGCTGCTGAGCTAGGTTACCTGAACTTCCTAACCTGCCACTCCCCAGATGATTCTGCATCCCACCCATGCTCCCAGTAGTTAGTCCAAAGTACCCAGAGCTTTCTGCGCTACAAGCAGTTTGATGGTTCAAACCGAGATAGGTGGAGGTGTCTACTCCACCACTCTGAGAGGTCAGTGCTGAGAAACCAGAGTCACTCCCACCTCCGGCTGCCGGGTGGTTCATCCCAAGGTAAGAAGTACCCATCAACTTCCCGCTGCCCTGATCCAGTCCGTGGTAGCCTGATCCATTTATAACTGGACTATAGCCGGCCAGTGCTGAAGACAGTCTCTGGCTTGCAGAGGTGGCACCCAGATCCAAACTGGGCTGCAAGGGCTTCGGTTCAATTTGGGCCTGTACCGTCTGCCTTAGGAAAGAAGAGGTAGCACTGGTTGAGGGAACACTGGGAGTCAGGCAAGATAATGGGAACATCCTTCGGCTGGAGAGTGGGGTCCTTTTCTCCTCCTCTTTTTTCTTCTCAGCCTAGAGAGAGAGTTAGCTACATAACTAATAGCACCATATAAACTTGATTAACGCCACATTTTATGCGATGGTTCCAAAAGATGCAGGTAAAGCTAGTGATTTGTTCATTTCAAACATATGCCAGACAAAACACTAAGCAATGTAGCGCGGAAGGCAGATTGGGTGCAGTGGGATTAGGGTACACCACATGCACTTAATGTCACGAGCCAGATTAAAGCCTGTGATGATGCAAACTCATGGTATGCGCCCATGCCTGCTAAGCAAACACAACACGTAGTCACTTTAAAAAAAAAAACTGTGACTCCGGCAAACTGATTCATTATTTATCTACAGTCAAGCTTACAGCAGAAAGCTGGCGCAGGGAGCTGAAGCGTTCTTTCCAGGTTACAGCAGCCTTGCGGAAGGCCTCGTGGCGAAGGATGAGCTGCTCAACCTCATCAGTTTGGGCTTGGGCTACTCCTCCCTCTTGATGCCTGGTAGTGATCAGCGGCTCCTTGGCCTTTAGCCAGGCTTCTGCTTTTACTGTCTCCTGAGCAAACTGGAATTTTTCTTGCTCTGGAAGTGACAGAAGACCAGCCACACTATTACCAACTCACTACATGCTTAATGCATACTCAGTAGAATCTGTTATTTACATGTTTGTGTATGTATTATGAGGGAATTTTATCATTTATGTTACAGCTTGGATTTCAGTCTTTTTGGTTAAATTGTGTTGAGAGTGAATCTGCAATGTCAGCTCAACCAGAAAAGAACAGTAAGATTCATACATGATTCATGATATATTAAATGCACATAGTGGCATGAAAGGGAAAAACATTTATAGTTTAGGCCCATTTAACATTTAACAGAGTGTTTTGTTAAGTATTCATCTATTAAGTATTCTATTTACTCACTGCGCTGCAGCCGTTCCTGGTGTTTGTCCCATTTTTCAACAAGATCCTTCTGCTTAGTCAGAAGACTGTCCAACTTCTCTTTTATCTGCGGCGACAGGCAGGTTGGTTTCATTACTACATAAAGTAATTGTATGATTTTTATGTATTCTTATATTAACAGTGTGAATATTTTTTGTCAGACCTCCTCTGAAGCAGGGTTGCCAGCAGCAATCAGGATCTTGCCGAGATCTGCACACTGCTGTATGGTCTTGCTGCGTCCATCTATTTTGGCTTTCAGCTCCTGGTGTTGTCTCATCATTCCCTCCAGAGCTGTCAGATCTCTAAGGAACACAGATCATTTTTTTCTGGTTACATTAACCCCCTCACAAAATATTTTAAAAAAGGAATCCTGACAGTTCTACTTCTTAAACAGTTGTTTAACAGCCATATTAGTCTCCTTATTTAGCAGTATTAGCGATGTGATTGTATTGGCAGCAATAGTTTGCAAATCTGTCAAAGAGCAAAAGATTGCCAAAGGGCCTCATGTACCAGCCATGTATATGAATGATTCACACACAAATCAGTGATTGACCAATATTATGTCAGCATATTATAACAATATATATAATACAAACAAATTCAGAAAAACCTCTGATCCGGACGGAGGGACACAATACTGTCAGGCTTTATCACACCAGCCTTCATTTATTACCTGGACGAGTGTGAAAACATTCTTACCCTGCCCCAGACATTCTCTATGGATTGAGTGAAAACATTTGGGTGTCAAAGTTAATATTAAAAAAACTAGCAGACTGCATGAAGAAGAAGAAGAAGAAGAAGAAAAGGAATAAGAATAAGAAGAACAACACAATCTTATAGCCAGACATGAAAAAAAGAAAATTTTCAAGGGCTTGTGCCAAAAGATGGCACTGCAAGTGATGAGAAAAAAGGATGGTGGGGATCAAAAGTTGAGGAAGGCTCAATTTTTGTAGAGGCATAAAAATGTTAGCTGCATCAAAACACACTACATGTGCATATGTTTCGCCATCTTTGTGGCTCCCATAGTGCTGTATGTTCATGCATATGCTGATATGTGGACATCTGCTGAAAGATTTCAGGCCAAATATGAAAATACTGCAAGTTGGACGGTGGTACTGGTTGGGAACATGACAAATAAAGGCAGTGATTAGAGTGTCAACCTGAGAAGCCCCCAACAAAAAACAAAAACAAACGGTGTAGCAGGTGTCATATGAAATTAGGTCAAAGCGGCACAGAAGACAATATTAACATTTTGTCTTCATTGACCATATAAGACCACAGAAACCTGCAGGTAAAAATGCACTCTCTAAAGCTCTAATTCATCTTTTCCAAACTGTAATAAAGGAGAGCCATACCTTAACAAGCATATGCTACCTTACCTTGGCTCATCCCATCCTATCTGGCCCATGATTCCTTCCATCCACATTAGGTTTTCACGCACCACTGAGAAGAACTGGACCTTATCAGTTACTGAAGTCACTTGGACACGACTGGCCTCACAAGAGCTCAGCAGCTCCTTCCATGCATCCATCACTTCTTGTTCCTTGACCATAATAGCCTCAGCCTTCTCACCAGCATAGATGGTCCTCAGCTGGGCAGCATTCTCCTGCAGCTGCCTCACCTGCATAAAGACATGCGTCACTCTGTTTCATTAATAAAAGATTAGCCTTAGTTTTTAGTCAAAGTTTGCTTTGTCTATGACGTATAATCTATTTTGTGACAAACACAAGTTTGGTGAGTATATCACTTGCCTGTGCAACTAGAAGTTGAAGGGCATGCTCAAAAGAGTGCATGAGTCTCTGCAGGGTGGCTGGATTGGTAATGTTGGCTTGGCACGCCCTCACTTCTGGCAGCTGCTTCATCTTCCCTGCGATCTGAGCCAAGACCTACAACACAGGACAACGCTGTCATCATGAGTGCTTTAAAAATAGAAGCTGCAACTCACGCCCAGACAGTCTACCTGTAATGTTGAGGAAGAACAGGGCACACCTGAGTCACTGTCTGATATCGGATGTGACCATACCTCCTTGCAGTCGGTGAAAAACTTGTGCAGCTGGTGCGATGCTGCCAGCATTTGTCTGCGGGTCTCCATCAGCTCCAGCAGGTCAGCCCACGACTCGTTCAGTCCGTCTTTCCACTCAGCAATAGTGGCCGCGTCTGAGTGGCCACAGTCTATCATCTCGTTCACCATTTTGTTCACTTGCTCCATGCGCTGCTGGCCAATGCTGTTGGTTTCTGATGCAAACTTGGTGAACCTCTCCTGAAGGACCTGAAACGCAAATAAACAACGCAACGCTACAGAGACTCACACAAACATGAATCATTCTTTATTCTCATAAATGTAATGTAATTTAACACAGTGGATGATTTCCACCCTGCAAATACAGAATGCTTTCTCCTGTCCTGACAAATAAGTTCCTCGTCAAAAATGTCTCCAATGAACGTAAAAGGAAAGTCAGATGTATCCTATCAATGCAAAAGATGTTTGTTAAATAAATCTGTTGAGTGACTGAGCAGCTGATTAAAACTGGACCAAATTGCACCACTTCCAGTGAATCCTTGCAGGCCATGGTGCCCCCCTGCAGTTCACCCCATTTAAAACAACTTTTCTCTGATCAGCTGTCCCAGACAGAAAGAACACATGAAAAACAGGTGGGTGGTGCTGTTGTGCTCATTAATTTTCCAATCTCAAAAAAAAAAGTTACACGGTGTAAAGTTTTCACCACAAGATGTCAGTATATTGCAGATTGAAGTCCACTGAGTTTGCTTTCTTACCCCTCCCAATTCAAGCACATGATCCTAGCTATGGCCATGGCTGTTGGTGGAACAAACATGTTGCAGTCAGCCAAGAGAGATCAAAGTTGAAACACAATATACGTCTGTCTCCTTTATGGTATACACTATATAAGTATTCACCCACCCATCCAAATCATTGAATTCTGGTGTTCCAATAACTGTCATGGCCACAGGTGTATAAGATTAAGCAACCAGGCATGCAGCATGCTTCTACAAACATTTGAGAAAGAATGGTGTGGCACTGTATTAGGATGCCACCTGTGCAGTCGTGAAATTTCCTTGCCACGGTTCACAGTTTGGGCTCAGAATTGACTGAGACTAGAACACCTCATGTGTTCCTGTTGTTTGACTAGATGCTAAAACCTTGTAGATATACTGACCGTGACATCCTCGAGGTCCTGGCCTAGCTCAGTGGAACTGGCTACTGCTTCACGCTCAGTGATCCACTTCTCTAACTCCTCTACTTCCTTGTTGAGCTGGTACAGCCAGTACTGCTGTTCCAGCTTCATCTTTCTGTGTTCCACCATGTCCTTCAGAGACACATAGAGGCGGTCTATGTGGGACTGCTGCTTGGTGATCTGCTCACTGTTGAAAGTTAAGACAAAACAAAAGAATACAATTACAATTTCAAAACAATTTTCCGTTAAACTTTAGTACTTAGAATGTGCAAAACAAATTTAGGATAATCTGCAGGGATTATGGCACACCTGTCTGGGTGTCCTAGTTCTAGTAGATGTTGGCATTGCTGAGATAACATGCCTACGGTCTCTGCATATGTCTCCACGGTTTGCTCCAGAGCCAGGTGGGTCTTCAGAAGTTGTAGCGTGCTCGCCTCATCCTGAAAAATAAAACACCATGATCACTTTGATGATAACCTATGGCTGTAAAGAGCAGTGTGAATATTACAGGGGTACATACTGTGCCTTTTTCTTCGCTGGCCAGGTTGAGCTTCTGTCCTGACAGCCAGGATTCCACTTTAGCTGCTTCGCTGTAGTACTGCTGAGCCTGTAGCGCAGCTTCCAGCAACACAGACCTCCTCTCCGTCTCCAGCTGCAGCACCTCCCACAGCTGGCGTACATGTCCCGCCCCCTCACGTACAAATTCCACCTCAGGAGTTCTCAGTGAAGCAATGATTGCTGCCCGATCAAGAACCTCCTCAATACGAGCCCGCCGCCCTGTCAGCTCCCTCTGGATTGCCTACAGAACCGATGAGAAAGTTCTCAGTCTTATCAGAATGTGGATTACATTTCAGCTGACCATGGCCAAAAGTCATCCCTGACTTACCTGGTTCTTTTTGATATACTGCTGTACGCTCTGGAGGTTGTTTCCATAATCCTTACAAGTAGCTAAAGGAAGCCTCTCCTGAATCCACAGCTGCCAAACAACCACAGTGGGGTTATTAAATATTTCAGAAGGCATGTTTACGATCAAACGTAGACCAAACACGGAAGCGATGGCAAAGACATGATATATTTACTTTGCAAATTTTGAATATGAAAAAGCAATTATGTGTGATGATATTGTAACAACCATACTGGCACATTTTATAAACAGTGTTTAAATTTAAGACAAAATATATGAAACAAGAAGAGGAGGGACTCACTATCTCATCTTCCAGGTCCTGGGCGACTTGATGCATCTCTTTGGAAGCCAGCAGGATGCGGCGTCGCTCCTTCAGGGGCTCGATGAGGCGGACTATACGGGTCTCCACTTCGCCTGACTGCTCGCCGACCTCCTTGTCACCTGCCATCAGCCCTCGCTGGGGTAGGCAGAGCCCCTGCAAGCTTCCAAGCTCTCCCACATCCTTGTAAAAGTCCCCTATCTGAGACTCCATAGCCTTCACCGGATAGAAAGGAAAGGTCATGTTACAACCATATGAAGGATGGACAAACACAGCACGTCAGCTGTTTCCCTAACAGAACATTTCAGGGTTATATAACAGGTGCATTTTTGAATGCCTCTGAACCCCATGTTTGAGAGCAGGCCACTACAAGGGCCGCTGTGGGCTATTTATTGAAAATTTTCAACTATACAGAAAAATGTTGCAATTTAAGCCAAACTATACAAGAAGGCTCCACACTTCAGTGGAAATATGCACCTACATCCAAGGTGGTGTTAACCAATAATAATTAATTACAGCTTTCTTGATATGTTAAACACATTTGGTTGAATTTTATGTTGCGCTGGTTTAAGAGACAAGTTCAGACCAAGAGGAGGGCCTTGGGACTTGCCTGAAATTTCTGGAGCTGTTCATTGAAGGTTGGCAGGTGGTGTGCCTGTTCCAGCTGGGGGGGCTGCTGCTCCAGGTGGGAGAGCTGATTGTCGAGGTCTGAGTAGCTCTTCACTGCTGGCTCGGGTTTGTTATTTTCAAAGAGCTGGCGGGCCTTGGCCTTGGTCGTGGTCTCCAGGTCAGACCAGCACTCCCTAATCTCCTCCAGCTTCTGCTGCACCACTGAACGGAGCTCAGGTTTCTCCTGGATCAGCTCCTGACCTTCCTGCAGAAAGAAAGTGCAAGTGTTAGGGTAGGTTTTTAGAGAATGGTGCATAGTCGTGAAGTTTTATTAAAATTACATTATGTGTGGCACTGTCACTTCCTGGCCAAGTGATTTTGTTGCTTCTCGCTCTTGCACTCCTTTAATGTCAGGTTTTGCTTCAATGGAAGGCTCCTACAGATCGCCTTGCTTGCTACTAGAAATCTATAAGTTGCACGATGCTGCAAACAACTGTCAATTCAATTCAGTTCAATTTTATTTATACGTCACCAAATCACCAAATTCATCAGACTTGACATGTATCGTAAATCAACTTTCCTTTTGAAAGCATTTTTTTCATGAACCTTTTATTGATTCATTTCACCAAATGAATATTTAGAATTGAATAAACACACTAAGCCACAAACCTATAGATCCTTTTCCCAAGTCTGTATGCATTCTTGTATTTCAGGAAGGAGCTGGGAGAACAACAGATAGAAAGTGAGTGGCTAAATTTGGTTTTGTCCCCAAAATAGCTCAGCACGACAGAGCTCCACGCCAAGGCTGCAGCCCCCCGCTTGCAGAGAGGCAGGTGTACGGAGCAAAGTTTGGCCTTGGGCTGACCTAAAAATGGTATATGGCAAGTCTGATAAACCCCCGTTCCGCCCTTCGCTCATACTCCTCTTCTCTCCCCTAAATATTTGAGCTCTGTTCATGACATGATGTGGATGAGGAGATTTGATGAGATCAAAGCTTGTGGTGCTTCCCTTTGTGTCAGTTCTTCCCTAGAATAGATAATTACCAGTCTCCAACTACAGTGAGACTTAGGGGAGTAGGAGGCGTTTTCCTTCTATGACAAGGTACTCCTTCGTGATTTGAAGCACCAGAAAATGCTGCACTTTTTAAGGAAACGTCCTGTTCTGGCTTGCTCTGGATGATGCATTGCTTATTTACTTCCGTCCTATTATCACATCAGCCATGTGTATGGTGGGGTGCATCTTCTAAATCCTGCTTCTCTCATTTATCTTTCACAGAGTTGAACCTATATCCTATGGCTTTCATAATGCAGTGCTGCATTCCTTCTTTTGGCACAGTCTGCTAAACTGCTGCTAGCGCTCACTCGCTCACATCCCTCGCTCTCCCTCTCATAATGCAGAGCCAGCAGAAAGCAGGTCTTTCTCACTCTCTTTTCTCTTGGCTTTACTGACACACAGAGTGAGGCAGAAGGAGAAGAAATCAGAGAGGGGGTGGACAAAGGAGATGAGAAAAGGCAGACTAAAGGAAGAAGGGAATCGAGAAGAGAAAGAATCAAAGGTTTATGGTGCATACAGCCCAGGCACAGTCAGATCCAAAGGGTATCTGTGAAGGGAATTTTTGGAGGCCATCGTAGCTGACATAGTACCATATTTTAATGGCTACCACAAATAAATCACGCCATTATGGCAGCATTGTGTTGCCAAATTCTGCAGGCTTCCATTTAAAGCTGATGCAGCATAATTCAAAAGTGGGTGGGATTAAAGAGCTTGTTTCATTCCACTTGCAAAAACAACAGTGTATTCACACCACACAGATCGATGCACTGTAGGTGTGAATACACTCTTCTGCTCTGCAACTTGGACTATTATCTGCTGAACACCTGCCGCTAATGAATCTTTAAAAAATTACTTATTGTACAATTGTGGTTAAAAAGTGCATGAATTTTGGCCAGTTTACCCACTGTAGAGTCCACATGTCATGTTCAGACCAGTAAAACAGATTATGTAAGACTAGAAGAAACATATGCGAGAACAAAAACAAAGATTTGTTATTCTGTTCAACAGTCACCTCAAGGTAGACCCTACAAGCGCTTAAATTCAGTGAATTCCAGCAATTCACTGAATTCAAGCGCTTAATTTGAGATTACATTATTAACTGTTAATAGTGTGGCAAATCATCACTATTCAATTCAATTCAGTTTTATTTCTATAGCACCAAATCACAACAACAGTTGCCTCAAATCACTTTATATTGTAAGGCAGACCCTACAATAACACATACAGAGAGAAAAGCAACAATCATATGACCCCCTATGAGCAAGCACTTTGGCAACAGTGGGAAGGAAAAACTCCATTTTAACAGGAAGGAACCTCCGACAGAACCAGGCTCAGGGAGGGGCAGGGTAAATGCCCCTTAAGTAGTTTTATTCAGTCTTATATAAGCATATGGGACATGTATTAAGAAATTATATATGCTGAGCCTTTAATGTGGTACAAGATGGCAGTGTGACTTCCTCTAATGTATGGTTTGGAGATGGTGGCACTGACTAAAAGACTGGAGGTGGCAGAGTGGAAGATGTTAAGATTTTCACTGCGAGTGACCAGGATGGACAAGGTTAGAAATGAATACATCACACTGATGGCTCAGTGGCTTTTGAGATAAACTTTGAGAGGCAAGGCTGAGATGGGCTTTAATGTGATTTTCACTTTCCACTGTTGCCATTTGTAAAATTGAATTTGACGCCCTTGACCTCTAAAATAGGTAAACAATTAGAAAAAAGGTCAAGACTTGGATGATTACTTAGTTAAAGGGGCTAGTGGAGTTTCCATATGGAGAAATCTGGCTAGAGAATACAATATGAAGAATGATTGAGTTAATCTGAATATTTGTGTTAGCACAAATACACAGAAAAATGTGCAATAATTTGTCCAAATATTGGGCAAAGAAGATCATGTCTTCCTTTGGAAAGCAATCTGCTGTGCATGTATAGAACATGTGTATCCATACAAACTAAAAAGGTGTATAATAAGAATAAGTGAGTTCTGTATCCGTAAAAGAGTTAGAGTTGCTAACACAAAGCAGTTTGATGGATGTACTAAAAGAACACGTTACTGGCTCAGGTTGACCCTAAAGCCAGAATTGTCTTTGCCATATATGTGATTTCTTTTAATCTAGCAAGATCACCATAGTAACTTGTGCTGAACACACAACCTCGTCTGGAGCTGGTTATGTTCAGGATTTTTGCTGTTTTCTGTCGGTTCATATGCTTCATACCTGAGGAGGAGGAAAGCCATGCGGCAATTTTACAACATGCAAACTGTATGTTTTCTTAATGTACAACTCTAATCTGCTTCCTGTAGTGTAGCTAACTAGTCTATTAGTAGGTTACTTGTGACAAAGAACATAAATAATATTAGTTTCACCTTAATCTGGCAACAGACAGGAAAATGCCACAGAGGAATGGACTGAATGTCCTAAATGTCTAAATATGTTTCAAGTTTCAGATCTGTAAAGGACTGGTGAACAGCAGTCACAAGTCATAAAATAAATATATTAACTCAATAATTCAGAAGATTAATGGTTCTTTTGCAACATCACTAACTGATGTAATTGCAGGCACAAAACTCTTATCGCCTTTTGCCATTTTATTTTTTACGTTCTTTATTCAACTTTCTCATCGATTTCTCTAACGATTTCACTCAGTGCAGCAGACAACATTCAATCTGTCCATTCTGTGCAAAGGATGAGTGAAATGACATGTCAAATGCCCACTTACTGTATATGTGACAGTGCGCAAATCCTGAGGCAGCCAGCCTGGTTTAAAAGCATGGCTTTGAGCCACTTTTACGTTTTGTGAATCAGGTAAAGCAAAGAAAGCTTGGCCATGTTGACCAGGTGGAAAACAGGGAGATAAACAAGGGGAAGACATGCAGAAAAGGGCCACGTGTTAAACCCGAACCCAGGCCGCTGCACTCCATTTGTGTGGCAGATGGTCCCCAGCTCACCCACAGGGCCAAACCGGCTCCCTGCATGTGCAAGCCTTTGACTTGGATCAAATGAACCAGTGTAGTACAGATATAAAAGTGTAAAGAGCCTGTAGGGTTGACACAAGATTATACATGCCTCTCAAATCTATTTTACAAATAGCGAGCAAACAGAACAGAAGCCAGAAAATGAATTAGTGCCTATTGGTAGGCTTTTTATCACATAAAATAACCAATCAATACAGTGAGTTTGATGAGCTTTCATTAGCTTATGCTTAAAACACAACCTCATCTGGAAAATCCCTGATGTTCCATTCAGAGTTTCAATTTAAAATAATCTATAAGTACCACATTTGCACCTACTTTTATCCTGGAAATATGTTCTAAGAAAAATAAATATTCTTTCCTGAGAGAGTATATTTAATACATTCATCGAGGTGTATGTTGGTAATACCACTGAATAATACCATGCGGTGCAAACTCTGTAAGCCAAGAGTGTTTTACTTTGGTTGAAATGCAACTGATAAAAGAAAGTTTTAAACCAGCTTCCTGGTTTAAACCGCCTGTTTGACTCGGTGTGTCTTCTGCATGGAGTTTGTAAGTTCTCCCTTTTGCCTGCACAGGTTCTCTCCAAGTAGTCTGGCTCCTCATGCAGTTCAGACAAGCTTTTGAAGGTAACTGATGATTCTTAATTGGTTTACACTGGGTCTTTAGATTTAGCAGATTGTGAGTGTGTGTCTGTCTGAAATATACACTGGTGACCTGTCAAGGCTCATTTAGGCTCAGTCAGAATCAGAATACTTTAAGAATAATATTAATACTTTAATAATCCCTAAGGAAGCCCCCATGTAGCCCAAAAAAACAATATGTAAATGGATGGATTTTAGGAGGCTGTTTATTAGTAAGAATATTCAGTCAGTAACCAAAAATGTATGCTATTCCAAATCTTCTCCATTATGCCATGTAACAGTGTTATTCTCAATGGACTTAGTAGTTTTTGATAATTATCTGTAGCACGTTTATAGTTTGTAGAGCCCTAAAACAGCAGAACTGAGTGCACAATGAGTAGTAAAATAAATAGATTAAGTTAGCAGAGTCTGAAGCCTAGCTTAACAAGGAATATTGATAACCACCAATGTGATCCCAGTCATCTCTGACTGGGTTTTGAGGTTTTTGTTGAGTCAGCTACAGAAACAAGAAGCATGGCTATGTTGAACCTGTCAAACTGAAATGTGATTAAAAAAATGAATGAATTCATTAAAAAGTGACATAATGCTAAGATAGCAGTAAATCTGA
The DNA here is from genome assembly GCF_965226115.1 of Aulonocara stuartgranti. Classification (NCBI taxonomy): domain Eukaryota; kingdom Metazoa; phylum Chordata; class Actinopteri; order Cichliformes; family Cichlidae; genus Aulonocara; species Aulonocara stuartgranti. The sequence continues at coordinate 31,741,768 of NC_138946.1, forward strand.
AGTTGTGTTAAGGCTAATGAAGACTATACTAAAGTAAATACTAGCATGTAACAGTGCTGGGAAGCATATCATTTTTTCAAATATCATTGAGCAAACAGAAGACAGAATGTGACAGTTCACGACATCAACACACAAACATCTGTGAAAAATGAAAATCTAATATTTGCATATTTACAAAAGTATAAGGCCAAACAGGATGTTGGGTGATCCTAGCTTGCCAAAAAAACATTACAAGCTGGAAGGGACTCTGTTGCTACATTCAAGAACAGTAAAAACAGATGGAGGATGACAAAAATAACTTGTGACCAATAGAGGACATGTGTTTGTTGTTTTGTTTTGTCTTTTTCTTTTTTAAATTGCACCTTAACTTAATTTCTAGACTTGTTGCTTCTGTGCTAGGCTGTCACTGTGGGAGGGCCTCATATAACTATCTCACAGAGCTAGATAACCAAAACTGTCAAAGATACCATGTTACTCAGTGGTAACAGGTGTTTTTAGCAGTGACAGAAACATTTTGGCCACACAGTTTCTACTGAAAAGCACAATAGGCACCCAGTTAAAAATTTAAATTGTAGTAAATGGTAAATGGCCTGTATTTATATAGCGCTTTTACTAGTCCCTAAGGACCCCAAAGCGTTTTACATATCCAGTCATCCACCCATTCACGCACACATTCACACACTGGTGATGGCAAGCTACATTGTAGCCACAGCCACCCTGGGGCGCACTGACAGAGGCGAAATTGTAGTACAGCATGAGACCTACTTGACTGCCCAGCTGTCAGTAAACAGTCTTGACATTTGGTTATTGAACACTGTGCTATTAAATAAATCCGTATGAAATATTGTTTAACTCTTGATTTGGATAAAATGTTTCTTGGTCTGCAGCCGTCCTTCAGGGCAATCAAGGCAAGCAGTATTTACTTGTCAAATCTAAAATTAGAGATTATTTAAAAAGAAAGTATTGCAGTCTCTCCTTTCTCCTCAGGCAGTGCTTTCATAAAACTTCTGTCCTGTTTAGATCCATTCTTTACATTACTGCCATCTCATGGCTGCAGTTGGAAAGCTCGGCACTTGGCTTGTGTTGTGCTCATAGGAAACTGCGGCTGTCTCTGTTTCACCGGCATGTCAGTCTCCTTAACAGTGACATGAGCTGGGTAAGATGAGCTCTTTTCTGGTGGTTTGCGGATGCACTTTGGATAAACCTCTAGTCTTTCATGGTAAACTGATGGGAGATCATCATGAGTTGGAAGCTGCCACTGGCTCTGTTTCCACTGCTCTGAAATCAGCTATGACCAGCACTTTTTTGCTGAAACAGAACTAGCATTAGCAAGTAAACAAGCTTCTGTTACTTAGCATAGTAACAGATGAGTTTCTTCTTGCTAACCACTTTGACCAACACGCGTAAAGACTGAGATTAGCAATTCCTTTAAAAAGTGTGCGTGTTAGTCCCCATGGGGAAATAGTTCCTCTGCATTTAACCCATTCAGTACATTAGCTAAGACACTTCTGACGATAATGAAGAGGGGAAGGCATCTGGTCTAAAAACGGGCAAGGTAATCAGTGCAGGCACAGCAGCACTTTCAGATTAACATCTATGAGAAATCACTTGACTGAATGTAAAGCAGTTAACCAGCTGTTTTGCCAACACTCCACCTTCATTTTTAATCCACCTGTAGATATTGACAGTAAACCATGTCACAAACTGCTCGAGCTTGTTAATTAGCAGATTTTCTTTTGTTATTAATATATCTTAATGCACTTTTATTTTTAAATCATCTGCTTCTGAGCTAATTAACAACTTTTTTAGAGATATATGGTCCAACCACAAAAACGATTTACAGGATATGGTGAATGGTAAATGGCCTGCATTTGTATAGCGCTTTACTCAGTCCCTAAGGACCCCAAAGCGCTTCACACTACATTCAGTCATCCACCCATTCACACACACATTCACACACTGGCAATGGCAAGCTACATTGTAGCCACAGCTGCCCTGGGGCGCACCTACAGAGGCAAGGCTGCCGGACACTGGCGCCACCGGGCCCTCTGACCACCACCAGTACGCATATGTTGATATGCTGATGATGATTACGAATATAACATAGTTAAAAAATATCAAATTAATTAATAGTTAAAATGTGCAGCAGTATTCCATTTAACACTGATGGGGAGCATTTTTCTGCAGAATAATTATTTTACTTTTGATATTTTATGCACAGTTTTCCAATAACACAGTTTTATGTGTACGGAGGTGCAGTGTTGGGAAGGCTACTTTTAAAATGTATTCCACCACAGATTACAGATTACATGCCCCAAAATGTATTTTGTAACATATTCGGTTACGTTACTCAATGAGAGTAACGTATTCTGAATACTTTGGATTACTTAATATATCATCATGCTTTTTACAACTACATGAATGTCCTATTGCTGTGTGATTTATTACTATTACTGAAGGTTACTCTCCATACCAACACCAACTAGATGTTTAAATCTTAATATACAGTGGGGCAAAAAAGTATTTAGTCAGCCACCGATTGTGCAAGTTCCCCCACCTAAAATGATGACAGAGGTCAGTAATTTGCACCAGAGGTACACTTCAACTGTGAGAGACAGAATGTGAAAAAAAAAATCCATGAATCCACATGGTAGGATTTGTAAAGAATTTATTGGTAAATCAGGGTGGAAAATAAGTATTTGGTCAATAACAAAAATACAACTCAATACTTTGTAACATAACCTTTGTTGGCAATAACAGAGGTCAAACGTTTACTATAGGTCTTTACCAGGTTTGCACACACAGTAGCTGGTATTTTGGCCCATTCCTCCATGCAGATCTTCTCGAGAGCAGTGATGTTTTGGGGCTGTCGCCGAGCAACACGGACTTTCAACTCCCGCCACAGATTTTCTATGGGGTTGAGGTCTGGAGACTGGCTAGGCCACTCCAGGACTTTCAAATGCTTCTTACGGAGCCACTCCTTTGTTGCCCGGGCGGTGTGTTTTGGATCATTGTCATGTTGGAAGACCCAGCCTCGTTTCATCTTCAAAGTTCTCACTGATGGAAGGAGGTTTTGGCTCAAAATCTCATGATACATGGCCCCATTCATTCTGTCCTAAACACGGATCAGTCGTCCTGTCCCCTTGGCAGAAAAACAGCCCCATAGCATGTTTCCACCCCCATGCTTCACAGTAGGTATGGTGTTCTTGGGATGCAACTCAGTATTCTTCTTCCTCCAAACACGACGAGTTGAGTTTATACCAAAAAGTTCTACTTTGGTTTCATCTGACCACATGACATTCTCCCAATCCTCTGCTGTATCATCCATGTGCTCTCTGGCAAACTTCAGACGGGCCTGGACATGCACTGGCTTCAGCAGTGGAACACGTCTGGCACTGCGGGATTTGATTCCCTGCCGTTGTAGTGTGTTACTGATGGTGACCTTTGTTACTTTGGTCCCAGCTCTCTGCAGGTCATTCACCAGGTCCCCCCGTGTGGTTCTGGGATCTTTGCTCACCGTTCTCATGATCATTTTGACCCCACGGGATGAGATCTTGCGTGGAGCCCCAGATCGAGGGAGATTATCAGTGGTCTTGTATGTCTTCCATTTTCTGATGATTGCTCCCACAGTTGATTTTTTCACACCAAGCTGCTTGCCTATTGTAGATTCACTCTTCCCAGTCTGGTGCAGGTCTACAATACTTTTCCTGGTGTCCTTCGAAAGCTCTTTGGTCTTGGCCATGGCGGAGTTTGGAGTCTGACTGTTTGAGGCTGTGGACAGGTGTCTTTTATACAGATGATGAGTTCAAACAGGTGCCATTCATACAGGTAACGAGTGGGGGACAGAAAAGCTTCTTACAGAAGACGTTACAGGTCTGTGAGAGCCAGAGATTTTCCTTGTTTGAGGTGACCAAATACTTATTTTCCACCCTGATTTACCAATAAATTCTTTACAAATCCTACCATGTGGATTCATGGATTTTTTTTTCACATTCTGTCTCTCACAGTTGAAGTGTACCTCTGGTGCAAATTACTGACCTCTGTCATCATTTTAGGTGGGGGAACTTGCACAATCGGTGGCTGACTAAATACTTTTTTGCCCCACTGTAAATGAGTAACAGTAGGGTGGACATTAGGTAAGGCTGCACTTTTTGCAGTGATCTCATATAGAAAACTACTCCGTGCAAATATAAAACAGGTCCGCGGCTCCGAACCGTAGTAAAGGGACCTCTGGCTAATACGTCGGGTTTTGTGTCGTAACCGAAAACGAGCTTTACTTTGTTGTCTGTGTCAACTTTGCTAGCAAGAGACAGAGAGAGGTGTTGAAAGGCTGCTGCAACGGAACTTATTGTTTCGGAGGAAAACACGAACACAGCCAACAGTCGAGTCTTAACGACTTACTTACAGCTGGGCTCGTCAGGCTCTCTTTTTGGCTGCAGTGGTTATTATTATATTTACATGCTTCCAGCTCCCAACTCGTATTTTTCAACTCTCCTTTTTTTTTTGCACATAACGGGTATAGGGCTATGCCTGTAACACTCTGCTCATATTGCCTTCATATTAAATTGTTTTTTGAATAATAATTTTAAACATTATTTATTCACGTCATTATGCAGGACGCAAGTCGAGGTGACATGGGCCACGAGATTGAAACACAGACATTCGAGCCTCTTATTATTATTAGTGTTTTGTTTGGGTTTCCACCAGTGTGTAATTACCAATAATAGAGAGGGCACAGCCTAACATGTGAAACAGGAAAAGAATGTAATCTATTATTTCAACAAAGTAACTGTAATGGAATACAGTTACTCATATTTTGTCTTTTAAATACGTAATGCCAGTACATGTATTCCGTTACTCCCCGACACTGCTGAGGTGTTGTCATGATCTTTTATTGCTTCTTTTCCTAAATAGATTGTTTGAAAAATTCAAGTTCAAGTTCAAATTTTATTCGCCACATGCAGTGGCAGGTTACCCTGCAGTGGAATGAACCCGCCCCCGACCTAACACACACAACATAGAGCACGTGACCAGCAACAGGGTTGGGTAGGAGATAAGGAGTAATCCCAGGCAACACAGCAGCCATCCTGCCACTGCGCCGACTCTCCAGCGCGGGCCCAGACCTGCCTCGTGCTCCCAGGAGGCAACAAGCATCGAAGGCAATTCTTCCACCCATTGTCGCTGTCAGCCAATAGGGTACAATTTTTAATAAAATACTAGATATTTATTTGTCTAGATAAGTAATAACACTTTACAATTCTTCAGCGAGGAAGGACTGCAGAAAGGCAGGCAGCACAAATGGTATGCTTGAATCTGATCCAACTTAAATTGTTGTGGAAGATGTTTTTGTCTGTTTGGGAGCTGGTGCAAGTTGTCTCTGCTTGCCATTCTGTAAAGTCACATGCCACTGCCACAATGATATATCAGCACCACTACTTTATATGTTAAGTAAGTAACAAAATAAGATAACAATATCTATGCTAAGGTTAAAAAGCCAACTCTTCATGAAATTATTCCAAATTTATTTATATAACCCCGGAATTAATTAATGGATGGTCCAAACAAAAAACAGTATTTCCCATGATCTCCACAAAACTCCTGTTGAACCTGCTCTTTAAATTATGATTTTTGTTGTTGAGTATTGACAATGTCAAGCAAAGTACTTAAATGTTCTTATTATCAACAACTTTGATTCAAAATGAGCATTAAACTGATCCTACACTGAAAAAAAGGGATTGGCCATCTCTTGGATTTATGTAAGCATCTTGAGTGTATTTAACACAATTGCCTCATGCGTTCAAGTTAAGTGTAACTATATAGTGTAGAAACTACATGATATGCAGAGAGGGTAGATTAAATTGTCCATATCATGTTCAAGTGAAGTAAGTCAATAATATAGCAATGTTAAATCTCACGACACCGCACAGGATTTCAGTCTCACGCGCTTTGGATCGTGGTTTGAGGAAGGAGCCTCTTGGGTGGCTGTTACATTAAAAAAGTCTACCTTGTAAATTGAACACAAAAATTTCATGTTTCTGTCTTGAATGTAATTAAATCATGTAGGATCTGTATGAAATTCAACAACTTAAGGCAGACAACTACACACACACCACGTGTATGCTATTGCTATTTATTGTGGTTTAACCTGTCAAGGACAAAAAGGCACAGAAAATTCTGCATCAAGCCTTGAAATCATAGCTTTCCTGCTTTTTTTTTTTAAAGCAGCAGGTGGCATGGTGGTTAGCGCTGTTGCCTCACAGGAAGAAGGGCCTGGGTTCAAATCCACAATCTGGCTCGTTTGCATTGGTTTCTCTCTGGGTGTTCTGGTTTCCTCCCACAGTTAAAAGTCATGCAGTCGTTAGAATTAGGGTTAGGTTAATTGGATTCTAAATTACCTGTGAATATAAGTGCAAATGGTTGTTTGTCTCTATGTGATAGACTGGTAAGCTGTCCAGGGTGTACTCTGCCTCTTACCCTATCACTTCTGGGTTATGCCCCAGCCCCTCCTGCAACCTAGATAAAGATAGAAGGATGATAGTTGTTCAATAGATCCATTCATGTTAACCAGACTCTAAACTTTGTTGAACATTATGTAATATGAAGACAACATGTAGTATTTGAGTGACCAAGTAGTACTGGGTTAAAAGTTATTGAATAGTGTTGAGATAAAATGTCAAAATTACGAAGGATTAAAATATTCCAAGAGCTCACCTTACTTCATCTAAACATGTTTCAGTCGCGTTTTATCAACACAAAATGCACAGGTTTATTGAATATGAATAAGTTGTGTTGATTTAACTCAGTTGTTTAAGTTTCTGCCAAAGCAAAACAGTTGTGTGCAACCAATGTCCACTATTGAATTAAATAAATCCAACATGGATTTTTTTCAGTGTACCAATGAATGATGAATAGTAGCTTATACCCCTGTTACAGTCAGAAACCTTACTGTCCACACAGTGGGAAACAGTCTTTCATCATGTATCATTAAAAATCTGTAATCTGTCACTGAATCCAGTTCCCAACAGGTGCACAATACCTGAAAATAGTAGCCACAGGCAGGATAAGGACACTATTGGTTCTTCTGACTTGCCGTACTAATAAAAACAGCATTGTGTCTGAGCACGCCATGTTGGATTAAACAATCCAAGGAGCTTGAATGTAAAGCAGGCACATGAAATTGATCCATCACGTATGTTAAGATGTCTGAAGCAGTTTTGTCCAAGTGTTTTTTCCCCTGTTAGATCTCAATTGTTAAAAAAGGGGAGCTGCTGGAAATACTTGTATATTATCAATGTCCACTGTCTGTGAATATGACATATAAACAAATCTATGTTCATCTCAACTCACTGCAAAAATATACTGGGTACCAACCTTGAGCAAAACACAGATAACCAATTTGTTAGGTATCCATTTTTAGTTACCTAATTTGTGTCCGTTCAGTGATCTATGTTCTCCAGCTTGTTACTTCCACAGTGTTTGTTTACAATCCACTGACCCCTGAGCCCACAGCAAGACAAAGCACAAGGTCAGCTAGTATTCCACCCACTGTAAGAGAGAAACACCCACAGTTCCTCCACATATATGAGCCGACATGGATCTTTGTGGCTCTGCTGATTAAGTAATGTGAGAGAACAGAGGTAAGGCCTGATACAGGAACCCTTCCAAAAGGACGCAGAGTTCTCCGGTCCCAGCACAGCAACATCTTTTTTCTGTGTCTCTCAGGTAATGACAGAGATAGCATTGGGGTAGATTAAGAGGTAGATTAAACTGTCACTGTCGGGAACACAGGAAATCAAGGCAGTTAGCACATGTTAGACAGTTTTTATGGAGTAGCCATCTTCTGCGCTCTGTGTCAGTCCTTTCAGTTTTTCTGCTGTTTGGCACGAAAGGTTAAAAACAAATGCACTGATTTGGAAGAAAAGCAGTATCCTATTTCATTCTGTTTTCATTTTAGAGGTAAAAGTGGATTCACATTACAGGCACAACCAAGCAACAATCTACAAGGCTAATAAACTGCAGTTCTTCAAATAACCACTTGAAGCCAACTCCAAAGATGAGTCAACCCCCTTTGAGTCTTATGTTAAAAACACTCAACTTAACAGCAAAAATAAGCTCAACGGTACAAAAAACCAGTCTTATTAAAGATACAAGTAAGAAGACCAAATGTTCGTGAATGCCTCTCGTCCAAATATGGCCCCTTGTTGGCTCCAACAGAAACAAGATGGCAACAGCCAAAATGCTAAAATTAAGACTTCAAAAAGGGACATTGTATACCAGTGCTTGTGCCTTAATAATTATATCCATCCTTATATAAACTCAGTTGGCAGAACATCAAGTGTATTCCTTCATTCTAATGTAACAGTTTTCTATCCCAGTGGTGGACAAAATATATAATTTAACTGCAATGTAAGCTGATCACAAATGGTTCAAGATTTTACTGTATGTTTTAACTGTCTCACTTTATGTTCTACCTCCAGCTTGTGTAAAGCAGCTCATGAAAGCATAAATAAAATGAACAAAAACATTGCAGTGGCAGGTCCTGAGACATGTCCAGCCTAATCCTTTAACTGCCTCAGTGCTGTTTTTAAAACAATATTTGTATTCTAGTTACTGCAGTACCAGAACACATATATTGTGTTATAATTGTATCATTTATCAGTGTAGCTGCCAAATGACATTACACTAATAAATAACACATTTGAATACATAAAGATTGATTAAAAGACTTATCTTAGTTATCAAAACTATGTGTACTAGATATCACCAAATATGACAAATATTGTTATTAAAGGAGACATTAAATTTTAACAGGTTTACAAAGTTTTCTGCACAAATACAACAAATACAAATAATTGTTGTGTGTGTACCTATGGATTACACCTACAGGTGCTGCTCTGCCATAGAAACTCTCGGCACACAGTTTTTGTGTTGATGTTAACGCCAGCACCAATTTGGGGCTCTGAGTCAGCAAAGAGTTGGCAACTTCATGGTCTGCTGCTCTGTGGCTGAGTTATTAAATGTGGTTCCTAATTTCCTTCTCTCACCGCAACCGCTCGCGGCAGATGGCCCCGCCCCTCCCCGAGCCTGGTTCAGCCGGAGGTTTCTTCCTGTTAAAAGAGAGTTTTTCCTTCCCACTGTCGCCAAAGTGCTTCCAGCTGTGGAAATGGGACTGAAAACACCTGAATTCAAAGATTGAGATGTGTGGCAGAAAGGTGTTTGCAGTTCAGAAGCTGGAACCATTCACTACTAGCTAGAGACACTGAGTTAAACCCACTAAGTCAAGATTGAATGTACAGTTTTGGCAGAACAATATACAAACCAAAAAGGTAAATATGAAGGTCAAAACAGATTTGACAGAGCAAAAGGTCCAACACAGGGTTTCTATGGGGAGATCTCAGTTAAGCTGTAGCTGCCAACGTCTGTCTTGTAATCTGTTAACCAAATTTCTTTCTAATAAAGAGATACCACAACGACTCCTAAGTTGTATCTATTTGACAACATTAGGTCGTTTGAGTTGTGTTGTGACATTAATTGAGTCTTTTTGTAGAAATACATTTTTACAGTAGTTCACTGCTCAACTGGTAAGATCAGAAAAAATAGTGTCCTGCACTTCTACACCACAGTACATAACCCTAATGAGAACACAAGTGAGTGTGGCTGCTTGGATTCTCCAACTATCCCTGGTCCACAGCATCAACAACATCTCCAAAAAGCCTGATTACTAGAAATGTAAGTCCTACTATGTTTTTGTTAGTTTGCATCGTTATTGAACTACGCTAAGGTGTCTGTCTCAGTCTGAGGGTCTAGACTATAGCACAATGAACCTTAAAATGCATTTCACACATGGACAACCAAGATGGCTAATGAGGATTTCCTCATTATACCATTGTAAGATTTGTCTGCAAGGGTTGTGCTTACAATTGGTTACACTGTCACCCTATGAATATCTAATAATTCAATATATCCTACAAAAAAGCTCTAATAATTTAAAAGCAATTAATTTCTTTATGCATTCAATAAAAATGAATGACTTAAACATACTGAAAGGTAAATGTCTGAATTTCTCTTATTTATTTATTTCTACTGCAGATGAATATATTCACATAATCTGATAGAAGCAACTCATCTGCTGTGGACATCAAATAGTCAAAAACATTGCTGCCAGAACACCCGTTACACAATAAGAGACAAAGTAATGATGGTTTTTGTATGATAGGAAATGAGAAATCCGCTCATTAACCTTCCTTTTTTTCAGAATATGGAAAAAATAGTGATTAAAGTACTTAAAATGGAGCCCTTAGAAGACTGCAGTAGTTTCTGGATGACATTTTGCTAATGTTCATATGATGCTTGAGGGACAAACTACTGCCTGATTCAACCAGTTCACAGTGTTTGTGGATGGTCATCAATCTGAATGCATTAAATGACATCACTACACATGCACAGTGCATATGGAGTCAGAGTCAATAAAATAATTTAAGTATCAAACAGTGTTATACTGTACTCAAGACAAAAACTGCAATTTATTCAAACTTTTTTCGTATTTACTACTAACATTTAAAATGTCACATATAATGTACCGGTGATTTAAACCAGCAGATTTCAATGCAGGCCTAGAGCACATCTAAGCTGAAAAACATTGTGTATGGATGGGATGTTGCTCTGTCAGGATTTCAGGAAAGCAAAGCATTATGGGAAAGCAGAACAAAAAAAATGATGTGAACTGACCCTATATCACTTGTGTCACATAAAATTAGTACATACAAGCAAGTTACAGTGTCTGCACTTTCTGCATGTGTGTCCATAACTGCTGCACATGTTTAAATGTCCTCTGTATGAATCACTATAACCTCCATAACTGAGCAGGCTGGTCAAATGTCTGCATCAAGAGGCAAAAGAACCACAGGGATCACACCACCTGTGAATCTGAAAACAGCACAGCTACTGTAGCAATGTAACCTTGACACTGTAATTCAGGATGTCCCCAAGCTGAGTGATGACATGTCACCCACTTTCACCTATTCGATTTTACTGCCACCACACCCACCATCAACACCGTTTCTTTGTCACGTGCTCTCTTTGGCTCACGTGCTCTGCCTCTTTGACCTCCCCATCCCTCCCCCACTTTTCCACAAACAGCCCTCGATCACCTCCACTCACCTGTTCTATCTTGGCCAGCCATTCTTTATTGCGGGCCAGTTCTGCCATAAAGGCCTGGTGCTTCAGCCACTTCCTGTGTAGCTTTTGAGCTTCATCCCGCGCTGTGTCTCGGGCCATAAGCATCTTCTCTTCCACCCGCTGTCCCAATCACTGAACTAGAGGAGACAAAAATAGCCACTATCAGGAGCCCAATGCTCGAGCCAGCCCTTCTTCCCCCCTTTTCCACAGGACGTCCTGCCTACCTCCTCTACGCAAGAGCCACCCGCTCTGCTCTGCAGGGGCCTAGGTACCTGTGCTGTCACCACCCACCCCAGCCCCCACCAGGCACACTTTTCTGGGAAAAAAAAATCAAGATAAGCACCTCAGCAGCAATGGTAGCAATGGAAACACTCAAGCCCTTCCTTCGGGTTGCCCCTGGGTCCTCATGCCCTACCAATTCATGGTGTTGCGGTCCTGATGCTGCAGTGCCTGCTAGCCAGTCTCAGAGATGGCAAAAACAACCGGCTAAAAAGAAGAAATGCGCCAATTACAACACTGGTAAAGAATGACACGCACATCCAAGATTCCTCGCAGGTCGTGTGTTATCGTCTAGCTCCAAATGTCAGTTACAATCCAACCATCAGTGATGTGTGTGTAGCATAGCAGAATCCTTCAGCCGGGGCAAAACCTGACCATCCACCACTCGCCAGTCCCGGTCAATCTGTAGTCCTGTCTAATGATGCTGTAGACACAAGGAGGAGGAAGAGTTGGAGTGGGAGGAGCAGGGTGAATGGGATGCAGAGGCAGTGCAGAGGAGGCCGGATAACATAAGGTGTCCGCTCTTGAAATGCATCGTTCCTACCGCTGCAAGATGCACATGCAGGCTGGTGTGAGATAGTCCACTATTTTCTCTCCTCACTTCTCCTTCCTCAAGTCCCTGAACAGCTCAGCCGTGGTTGGTGCATGCTGCTGCAGTCCTTGCCTCTCAGCTACGCTTCTGTGTGTGTGTGTGCGTGAATGAGTGTGTGTGTGTGTGTGAGTGTCTGTGCAATCACAATCAGCACTGCAGTGCCGGAGCAGAGAGAGAGAGAGAGAGAGAGAGAGAGAGACAGAATGAGAGAGAGGGAGGAGGAGAGGGAGGAGGAAAGGGAGACAGTGAGAGGAAATGGAGAAAGAGGGAGCGCCAGAGCAAAAAAAAAAAAAGCATGGGAGAGCGAGTCAAAAGAGGAAAAAGATGATGTTAGTGGGGGGGAGAGGTGAAACAGAAAGAAGAGAGAGCCTGCGTCATCCCTCTGTGTCACCAGGGACATTTCTCTGCACTAGAAATGACTGCACTCGGAGTGGGAGCAGGGTTTGGGAAGGAGGGGGGAGGTGTCGTTTTAAAACAGCTGAATGAGAGGAAAGGAAGACGCATGCACACATGGTCCACGGTGCAGCTGACTGATTCCCATCACTGTTCATTTACTATCTGCAAGAGCACCTACATGCAAAACTTCCCCTGCAAATATGTCATTTAAATGCAAAGGGTTCACTCTTAAGTTAATATCACAGCCCCAGCTCTGAATTATAGATAGCTACATGCTATCACAATTACAGTTCATCTTTGCTGCAGCATTAGATTTCTTTTTAATGTTATTTAAAGATAACATTTTTGTCCGACCGAATCACCATGGCATTCAGTGGCATTTAAAGTTTCATGAGTGGAGGCTGAACTGGAGCACTGCCCCGATCTACCAAGTTCTGTGGTTCTGCTGGCATTTTGTTTTTGTGTTTAGTTCAATGGATTGTCTTCATTTTCTTGAACCAACTGACCGGGAATATTTCATAACTAATGAATACTACAACACAGTACATGAGGACAAGAACCAACGAACCAATGAAGCCAACTTCATCATATTTCAGCAGACCACACAAAAAGTACTTTACTTGTGAAACTTGCATTTACAAACCTTACTGTTGTTAAGATTTGCAGCATTATAAAACATGAATAATTTAGACTATTGTTCTAAGTGTACTAACAGCTGGTGATGTAGTGAATTTGAATTCAAGAATTTAAAACTAACCCATTTTGGATTAGGTCGCATGTCTTTGATATCAAATATCAAAGAGACAACGCTGACATAATGATTATGAAAAAGTCTGCATGAAAAAAATTGATACAGCATAGTATCGCAGTATTTTGCATGGCAATATGACTGCAATCGAATTGTTGAAGGTTTGCAAATAACTACAGTCTAATTTATAAATCCAGACAGATTGGCAACAATCAACAGTCTGAATGAGGTTTTGTCAATGAGCACTAGTCGCAGAACTTAACCTAACTGACTGCTAGCTGGTAATAATTAAATGTGAACTTCTGTCTATGCAGACAGCAACATTTAAGCAACATTTGGTGATTTATCACAGCTAATTGCTGTATTATCTGAAACACATTGCATGTAATTGCCAACTTGACCCCATTTAATTGCAGACAGATATCAGACTGATAGCAGACTGACTCCTGGCAACATATATGGCAGGTTTTAGTAGCAGTGTTGATATGCTTGACAATCTCATTTTGCTGCAAAATAAATTTGCCATTAAAAAAGCTGATAAATCACAATATACAGTATGTTATTACAATACTCTGAATATCACAAAATTGTTTAAAAATCCCATCCTCTAACAGGAACAATAGGCAGTTTTGTATCTTTAAAAAAACAGTTTAAGGAAGGAGCACGATCTGATATCCCTGTGTTGGTGTTCCGACACCATTGTAACATTGTTGGTGCAACTGACCAGTTACATTGACTGAGCATTCAGTTAGCATTAGCCAAGAAGTAAGAACTAATGTTATTGCAAACGATCACAAGCAAACCAATATGAGTAACCTAAGTTTGTCATGGTCCTTCAGTCCTTCTTGGCTTGTTTGTTTGTCTCTGTGTTCGAGAGCGGGACTCATCATGGGTTCTTGCCTCTGGCCGAACACATCTGCGCTAACCAACCACCTGGTCCTCATGATTAGGGACCGGGTCCCTACTCTTTCAATTAAATTGAATTGTTTGCCATTTTTGCACACAATTCCCCTATCGATTCCAGTAGCCTCGAATGACGTCACCACGTTGCATAGCGTCATTTACCTGGCAGGAAACATGGTGCCTAAGCGGCACAAACGCTCAAAAGTTTGGTTATAATTTACGAGAATGGATGACAACAGTGCAACTTGCAATACTTGCAAAGTAGAGATTTCATTAAAGGGAGGAAACAACAAGATAACCTTAAATGAATGTCGTGTTTTTAATTCCGCTCCGGACTCGTGAATCTCAACCCAGCAGCAGCGGTAACGTTTGCACGTCCTCTCCCGTTAATACGGCAGGTAAATAATCAACTAACATTGCATATTATGTTAGCGCGATCTGCCTTATTGCAAAACCTGCCATTACTGTGCATTTAGATGACCATGATGAGAGAGACAGACAGAGTCTGGCTCAGATGCTGGCAGTTCTCGCTGCAGTCTACCGGTAGCGTCTCCTTTCAGGCCAGGATAGACGAATGTCACCAAGCAGTGACTAAGTTTGTGGTTAAAGGCTTGCATCCATTTTCCACAGTAGATGCCCCCGATTTTCGGTAAGTGAATGTGTTTAATTGGACACTTTTGTGTAATTGCTACAGAATAATTTATGTTATACTTTGTTATTGCTACAGAAGAATATTTATTTTATTAATATTTTACACCGTGACACCCTATCAAAGAGCCGTAGGTTGTGGATCTCTTAAGATCTCACTGTTGGGTTTGTAAGGCCATGTTACTCCTAAATTCTTATCTTGTTCAAAGAGAAGATATAAAACAAAGTTCTAAGCTAATCGACCTGTGTGTTCTCCTTTTTAAAAAAATATGAATATGATAGGAGAATCGATAAAGAATCGAATTGTTAAACAGAATCAAAAATGGAATCGGAATCGTGAAAATCTTAGCAATTCCCATCCCTACCTAACGGTGAACTGAGAAAGTGTAATCTGTAAATACTGGATGTGTGGATTCCCTTCCTCCCTGGAACCCCCTGCAACCATTCCCCCTTTTCCACTCTGATTATTGCAAATATATTTTCTTATTGTAAATAAACGCACTGAACTGTGATCTCTGAGAGTCCTGTGCTTGAGTCCACCTGCCAATTAGCCTTGACAAATTTTGACAAACTGCTCTTGATAATATATTTATTATATTGCATAACAATTTAAAATGCTTACCATTTGTTCCAGAAAGAGGTTTTATGTAAACAAAGTATATTTACGGTGGCCGCAAGAAACAAAGCACAAAACACGTAAAAACTCCATAGCACGTACAAAACACAACAGAAGTGCTCCAGGATGCTAGGGCGCAGTGCTGAGCTTTTGTTACCTAGTGGCTACACAAGCCAGGAAGTACCAACGATGTGTATAAATACACAAACAATACACATATGCTTTCATGCTTTCAATTGTGTAATTTAAGTGATCGAGGTAGCTCTGTTTTGGAAGTTCAGTTAATGCTAGAAATGTGTTTTGGAGTTTGTACGTGCTTTGTCTCTAAGGGCCACTGTATATATTTATATATAAACATATATAAATAAAACCACTTTTTTTTTACATTAGTAATTCCTTTTGTGCATAATTTTAGATTGTTGTTAATAATAAATTAATTAAAGCAACAAAACAACCTGAAGAGCCGGTTGGGAGCCGAAAGAGCCGGTTCTCTAAAAAGAGCTGGAAATCCCATCACTAGTGAGCAAAAACAAAACCAAAAAACCCCACCCTTTCCTATTGGTCGAAAAAAAGTACCATGTCCACCAATCAAAAAATGATATGGCAAGTTGTTTAGGAAAGGGGGAAGTTTTAAGAGTGACGGCGGTGTTTTGAGATTATCTAGGGATTGAGAGTAACGTAGTTTCTATTCTCTGTATGTCCTGTACATGTGGCAGAATTGACAATAAAGTTGACTTTGACTTTGACTTTGAGAGATTTGCGAAGTTTAGCGCAAATCTTGTGTCGTTAGTGTGTAGTGTAGTCAATAGTTTTGTTGTGTGTGTCAGAACAATGAGGCGACTGCTGAATGTTACAGGTGTTACAGCAGTGATACATCTCCTGTTGTCAGGCCTGCAGGTATCAGGCTGTTGTTCTCCTTCATCTCATAGTGGACAGAAATTATTTTGGAGTGGCACAAATAATTTGTGTGGCATCAAATGTGATGCAGAACAGCTGATTGTTCTGTAAATAGTTTGAAATGTTTATTTAAAAAAAACGCCTTGGCTGCATTTTTAGGTAAACAGCTGCAAAAAACTTTGTTGTTTGCAAAACTCAGTTACTTTTTTGAAGAAGTAACTATATAATTAATTGCCCAACATTGGTCATCATATACTGTATTTTGCAGACAGAGAGTTACATACTCTCTCCCAGACCACAGACTCATACTCATAATACAAGTCAGAGCTTTATTAAAAAAAAAAAAAGAAAGTTGTGTTTTCAAAATTGGAGTTCAAGTTATTTTTACTTACAATAGTGTTAACATGCTACACAGGTCATGAACAAGATTTTTTTACATTTTCATTGTAAGTGGGCTAAAGCAGTTAATTAAAAGTAGTCTAACATAAATGTAAATGCTGTAATTTGATTATTTTAATAAACCATGAAACTTGGATGGATTTGATGTTGGCGTGACCACAGTGCACACGTCTAATGTTGCTCACAGTGGTCCAAGGGACCGCTCAGGGAGTTTGTGTGTTCGCTCACACACATGAAAAATTAGAGGTGGTGACAACTACTTTCCACTCTCCTTTTTCTCCCTTCCTCGCGCTCACACACACACAGCGGGTATGGCAGTCCATTCTCCCTGCAGCACGGACTACACTGCCCATGAGGCTACATTCTTTAGGGCTATGCCTGTAACACTCTGCCGATTGCCTTCATATTAAATCATTTTTGTGAATAATTAAAAAAATTTTTTTCTTCACGTCATTATGCAGGCTGCAAGTAGGGGTGACATGGGCCGCGAGATTGAGACACAGGCATTAGAGCCTCTTAATGCGTGTTTTGTTTGGGTTTCCACCGGCGTGGAATGACCAAAAATAGAGATGTCATAGCCTAACATATGAAACAGGAAAATACTGCCGTGTAATCCATTTATTTCAACAAAATAACTGTATTGTGAATACCACCCTTTTAAACGGTAACTGTAACGGAATACAGTTACTCATATTTCGTATTTTAAATACGTAACGCTGGTACATGTATTCCGTTACTCCCCAACACTGTCAGGTTAAGGCTGTGTGCAGGTAGGAGTGGAAGTAGAAGGACCCAAAGTGCAGACACTCGGAGGCGGAAAGTAACTCAAACTCAGCTTTTTATTGCTGGATGGCAAAAAGTGGCAAAACGTAACAAAAATCCAAAAATCCAAATAAACTTACATGACCAGACAGACAGAAAACACAGCATAAATGAGAGTAGATCACGACACAGACACAAAAAAACATAGGGCTTAAATACATAGAGGGAGCAATCAGGGAATGGGTAACAGGAGGGAAACACAGCTGGGGCAAATCAGGCCTAACGAGACAAGGGGAAGCAAAACCAGACACATTAACATCAGACATGGACTTTCAAAGTAAAACAGGAAACATAACACAGACTCACAGGCAGGCACTATAACAAAGGGAACAGAGACGTGGGACCAGGGCAGACACTGACACTGACTTGACGTGGGAATACAGCAGACAGGGGAGACAGCAACTATGGAACAGACAGAAAACCAAAACACTAAAACTCTAACCAAACCCCACCCAGAGAACCTTAACTAAGAATAATCCTAAAACCTGTAAAGCAAAGCTAGAATATAATGAAATAACAAAATCAAAGAACCAAAAACACAAAACACTGGGTCAACGACCCAGGGACCCTAACAAACACTGCTTACGACACCAACTGTCTGCCATCTATAATCCAGTTTTGAGAGCCTTCCCAGACGACTTAACGTCTACTCATAATCCTTGGCCATTTGACCTCAGTAGATCACATAATAGGGTGGGGCTAGGTTTCACAATGGGTTCACCCGAAACCTTGGCTGATTGTGCCCCACACCCATTTTCACACCTTGACTCGTGTGATTAGGTAGAGGATCAATAGGGGTCCATGACCCTCTTGGGGACACCCCCATAGGGTTTAAATCTGGGACTCTTCACCAAGTCCAGATGCTTTTCTTTCCAAGCTCCTTAGACTACAATGACTTGGATGACTGAGAACCTTCATAGACATCTTTCTTGTCGGAGGTCATTTTTGACAAAACAAACAAACAAAAATAACGGCCGACAGCACTGTACACAACGGTAGACTGGTGCGTAATAAGCAAGTGAATAATGCAGAAAACAGAGATTTGAGATGGTCAACTGGTCTTGAAGTACACTGAGGGAGAGAGAGCTGTGCCGGAAGTGTGATTTTATCATGGTGGAAACAAAACAACAAAAGTAAGAGGGAATTAATGATGATGTTTTTCAATCGTGAAGTGTAGTTTGGATCTTCTTTTGCTGCTGATTCAGGTAATTTTGGTCGGATAGTGACGAAACCTGCAGCTGGACATGATCACTTCTTCTATAGGGAGTATCAAACTAGCTTCCTACCAGTGATTTTTGAAAAAGGCTTCAAGATTATGTCCCTCGGGCAACCAACGGTTCTACCAATCTTCATTATACTTTGGCACGAGAAAAGTGTCAACCATGGTAATCTCTGTATAAGATAAGATATACTGTATTTTTTCTAGATTTAGGAAATTCATTTGCTGCAGCAGTTAAAAATGCAACAAAATTAAAAACAAAAATATTATCCATCCATGCACTTATACTTGCACTTATCTGGGGCCAGGTCGCGAGGGCAGTAGCCTTAGCAGCGTGTCCTGGGTCTGCCCTGGGGCCGTCTCTCAGTGGGAGGTATCCGGAACATCTCACCCGGAAGGCACCCAGGGGGCATCCTTATGAGATGCCTGAATCACCTCAACTGGTTCCTTTCGATGTGGAGGAACAGCAGCTCTGCTCTGAGCCCCTCTTGGCCTGACAGTACCTATCAGCGGCCTCCGAACTCCTACAGGCTAACTAAGCCTGATAGGCCTCCTTCTTCAGCCTGGTGGCTCCCTTCACCTCTGGTGTCCACCATTTGGTTTGCGGGTAACCACCACGACAGGCAGCAACCACCTTCCGGACTCATGACCCCATGTGAGGGTAGGGACGTAGATCGACCGATAAATCGAGAGATTCACTTTTATACTCAGCTCTCTCTTTACCACGACAGGCCGGTACAGCGACCGCATCACTGCAGCAGCAGCAGCACCAATTCTTCTGTCGATCTCCCTTCTCCCGTCACTCGTGAACAAGACCCTGAGGTACTTGAACTCCTCCACTTGGGGCAGGAACTCGTCAGGCATAGACTTTCCCAGGGAGGATGAGGAGTGTGATCCCCCTATAGTTGGAACACACCCTCTGCTCCACTTTCTTAAAGATAGGAACTACCATCCCGGTTTGCCAATCCAGAGGTACCGCCCCTGATCTCCACGCAACACTACAGAGGCATGTCAACCAAGACAGCCCTACAACATCCTGGCCTAACGGTAGCTATCAGCAGCCTCCGAACTCCTACAGGCTAACTAAGCTTGATCGGCCTCCTTCTTCAGCCTGGTGGGCACCATTTGGTTTGTGGGTTACCACCACGACAGGCACCAACCACCTTGTGGCCGCAGCTCAGTGCAGTGGCTTCGGCAATGGAGGTGTAGAACATGGTCCATTCGGACTCAATGTCCCCACTCTCCCTCTGAATGCTGTTGAAGATCTTGCGGACTGGGGCCTCTGCCACGCGTTCCCAGAGCACCCTCACTATACGTTTAGGTGCGCCAGGTCTGTCCAGTATCCTCCTCCACCACCTGATCCAACTCACCACCAGGTGGTGGTCAGTTGACAGCTCAGCCCCTCTCTTTACACGAGTCTCCAGAACATATGGCTGCAGGTCTGGTGAAACTATTACAAAATCTATCATCGACTTGCGGCCTAGGGTGTCCTGGTGCCACATGCACTTATGGACACTCTTATGTTCTAACATGGTGTTCGTTATGGACAAACTGTGGTTTGCACAGAAGTCCAACAACAAAACACAGCTCAGGTTCAGATCAGGCAGGCCGTTCCTCCCAATCACGCCACTCCAGGTCTCACTGTCGTTGCCCACAAGAGCATTGAAGTCTCAGAGTAGGACAATAGAGTCCCCAGGTGGAGCACCCTCAAGCACCCCACCCAGGGACTCCAAAAAGGCTGGGTACTCTGAACCACCACTAAGCGCAGACGACAGTCAGGACCCGTTCCCCGACCCGAAGGCGCAGGGAACAAACCCTCTCGTTCACCAGGAGAAACGTCCAACGTACAGGCAGCAAGCCGAGGGGATCCTCTCACCAAGGGGAACTCCAGACTGAGACCAGCCCCTCTCCAGGAGAATGGTTCCAGAGCCCAGGCCATGTTTGAGGTGAGCCTGACTATATCAGAGAGGTGATGTTTCATGTCAGAATTGCTAGTCTTGGTAGCCGGGGGATCATTCCGCCAGGGCCTCCGCTCCTGGCTGCCGCCTGGCACACATTGCACCCAACCCCTACGGCACCTCCTCCAGGTGGTGGGCCCATATCCCTCTTTCGGGCTGTGCCCTGCCGGGCCCCATGGACCACCAGATGCTTGGGCACCCTGCCCCAGCCTGGCGCCAGTGCGGGGCCCCGGTAACCCTATCCCAGGCAAAGTGAACTGTTCCCTTGGTCTTTCACTCATAGGGTCGTCTGAATCGCTCTTTGTCTGGTCCCTCACCCAGGACCAATTTGCCATGGGAGACCCTACTGGGGGGCAAAAGACCCTGGACAACATAGCCCCTGGGATCCCAGGGACACCACATAAGGTAGTGATTCGTGGAGGGGATTAATATTATATATTAATATATCAGGTCTGGATGTACTGATGTGTGATCCAAAAAGTAAACACAAGAACAACAAAGCACATAAGTAAACATAAGAATTCATCCTTAGTGAAAAGAGTCTGGACATTCGAAACTGTCGTCTGCAGACCTCAATGACTAACTGAGAATAAAAAAACGATTCTGGTTAGTAGTTGAGGTTGTATGAGAGACAAAAAGTCTCACCACTTCAAAAAGCACAACACTATTTGAGGTCCACAAAAGGAACCCTAACAGTCAAAAATTTTGATCAGGTATCAAGAACCAAAAAACAAAAAACAACATACAACAAAACAAAAAAAGTTTACAAGGCAGAGAGAGCTCTTTAACTGAATATATTTAACTTCCTTCATGCGACAAGTAGTTATAGAGTTCCAAACTTTATTTCTGTAGTCATTGTGTGTTTTGTGATTATTTTACCTTCTTGTTATCACTGATTACTTTCACCAGTTTCTTGTTACCTGGCCTTTCCACACCCCTAATTAGCCCTCGGTGTATTTTAGTTACCTTTTATTTTGGACTTTATCAGCGAATAAATGGCTGGACTTTTGCTTCAAACTCCATCTTTCAGTGTATCTGCATTTGGGTCCTCACTTCAACACACACTCTGCACCATGACAATTAAACCAGCATTATAGAAAAGCCTTGAAGCTTCCACATGTAGTGTTTTGGCAAACATCATGCTTTTGTTTTTTAATTATTTATTTGTTTTTGGTAAGTTACTTTTTATGGAAGAAAACATGCTAGTTTATCAGCTAGCTTAGTTAGAAAGCTGCATTCCTAACGTACAGCTAATTAGTGCTAAGTAACGGACTACTAAAACGCTAAAACTTTACTCACAAAAACTGATTCAAGGTCTGTATCACATAGCAGACCATAATATTCATCAGATAATGCGACAAAAACAATTTTATATTAATATTATTTTTTTAATGGTGCCAAGTTGGAGCTGAGTCACATGCAAGTGTGCAGGCTTACTTTAAATAAAATTAAAAAAAAGTTTTTGTGAATTTTTTTGAAACTTTACATAAATTATAAAATTACAGCTTAAAAAAATGTTTAGTCCTCACCTGTCTGACCATCTTCATCAGTTTACTTTCACACAGGGTGTGTCTTCTCTCATTCTTTCACGACACCCCGCCCCCAACTTTGATGTCGTCTCTCCCTCACTTATTCTGAGGCGATTGTTTTACAATTCTGCTGCTTTTTAATTAATTAATCAGTTAGATTAATGGTAATGTTATAGCTTTATCTGACGGTTTAAGTGCAGACAGGATTCATCCACATTTTGGACCAGAGGAGCAGCTGCTTTATTATAAACCATTCTGTTGTCTAAACCTGAAATCGGTGTAACAGCTGGCCTGTACGCTGTGTAGAGAAGAACATGAAAACAACGTATACCGTCATTTCCTGACCCGCCCAGGCATGTAAGTTACACATTAACTATTTTTCCTTTCTGTATACTATGCAGTCCTAGTTATTAGATTGAGATATCAATTCTGATTTTTGAGTCCTGTTAACTGATTCATTTAGACTTGCTCCAGTGTTGTGCAGCAGTGTTGTATACCTCCGAGTGAAGAAGAATAACACACTACATGAAAGTAATGTGTGAGCTGTATGATTGGTCTTGTGTTCATTGTGGACTGATTTCTATAATTTGACTAATAAAGTTAAACACTGCAAGCTCACTTAGCTCACTTTAAAATATATCTCAGTTGTCTCCATGCATCTTGTATTGTTTAAGGGTCTGAAAAGGAAACTCCTACAAATACATATTTAATGAGGTCAGCTGCAAAAATAACTGTCCATGGGCCAACATGCTGCACCAGAGGAAACCCCTATTTTGGCATTAATAAGCTGCTATTGGGTTGGGACTTAATGAAGATGCTCATTGTCAGTTTGTGCATGACAGGCGTTGACAATGCAGGTATTCTGGTACCTGACCTTATTACATATGGTTACTTAACACAGAATATATTAAAAAAAAAAAACAATGTAAATTTACCATGAAAACTGCAAAATAAAACTTTACTAAGAAGTAAAATACAGGTTTATACAGACACACACAACACTCAGCTACTGGGTGTAGGCCTGTGAGATAAAAAGTTACATTTATTTTTGAGTGTAGACACAGTTTTAGCTGACCTCAGGTCAGCAGGCGGCTTGTTCCAAAGACCTGGACTCTCATTTCATCTAATTCTTGGGACAATTAAAAGATCTGCACTTGATGACCTGAGAGGTCTGACTGGGTCTTAGACACTGAGCAAGTCAGAGATGTACTGGGAGACCAAATCACTGAGAGCTGTATGATCTAATAAAAGGATTTTAAAGGCAATTTTGAATTGAAGTGGGAGCCAATTAAATGACTACTGCACATTTTCTAACTAAGATTTAATGCTAAATTTTACCTGAAAAAACACATTATTTTATTTGTGAGAGTGTGTAACTATGATGGCTCAAAGCTCAGCGCTTAACCTGTTACTTTGTCCCGTGAAGCTGGCTTTATGGTCCTGCAAACGTGTCCCACCTGTGTAAACAATTCCGGTTGGACAGAGGGGGAGAGGGCTCCCTTGCAGTTTTCCAACAACCCGACTATGCATCTGTGAAACGTATCTGATGAATGGTGACATGTTCACAATCACTGGGAATGGGAATACTGCAAAACAAAAAAGTTCAACATGAAAAGCACAGATGTTCCATTTATGCTGCAGCAGACACTTTTCATTGTTTTTAATGTTTCACTTCAGCTCTCTGTATGTGATCATTTTTGCTCTTCTCTATGGTTGGCTCTCACCAACAACAGCAAAGGTAAGAGTGGCCCGCAGACCAGCTGTACAGCATACTTTGTGCATCCAGCTGACAGAAGAGCTTTTTGCAGGCTGATGGGCCAGTGAATGCACTGCCTCTGCTACACCATAAAACTCACTTGACTCTTCACTCATCCTTCAGATCTGAGCCACTTTCCCCTCATCAGTAATAAACTACTTTCAGCTGCTGACCACAGTGTAGCTCTACATGTTTGATTTGGCAGAGATTTACATAGGATGTCCTTCCTGACGCAACTCCAAAGGGGATTTGTGTCTCATTTATTGAAATCGAGTGAAACTGAACTGGGACATATATTGAAATATATCAAAATACAGCTGTTAATGTGACTGTGTTTGTATGTCTGAACCTGAAAATATCTAATATAAAAATATAAATAAATAGTCTTTTGTTTGTCTTTTAAGCAAGAGGCCCAAGAGGCCCAGTATCTTTGCTGTTTCTAGGACGGCACTCTTCTGGACAGAGATCTTGGGTGTCGTTGCTGGGATCTGTTGGAACCACCTGCCCAGTTTGGGAGACCCAGAGTGCTTCGATTACCTCAGGGACTTCCTTCACTCTCCACATCTTCTCTAACTACTCTCTTAGCCCTTGGTATTTGTAAAGCTTCTTGTCTTCCTTCTTCCTGATTTTGCTGTCACTTGACATCACTCCCCATCACTGGGGCCTTCTTCCTCAGCTTAACCTTTGCCAGTTTGTCCGTTTGTATCTGGAAGTTACAATGAATCTTAGGTTGGTCATTCTTATCCTAGGGGGTGTGTCCCATTTTTACCTTAGGCCATAGTCATCAAGGGTGTTCCTGCATACTATGCCACTTGGTTATGGCGTTCCATGTATGCTCTGCCCGCTAGCATCTTACTGTAAGATTACAGTTTTCAGTTATAGAGTTTGAAAAACATTTGCAATATGTTACTATACTAATTTGTCTAATTACATTACAGGTACAAATATGTTGTTACTTGCGTTATAAAGATTCTTATCTTTAACTTAACTTATCTTAACGGCTGCTGGACAGAAAGAAAAAATAACATTAAGTGAACATGTTTTTTCTTCATTTAATTCATGTGTAGGAGAAAGAAAATGCAGCAACACAACTTTTCAAGAAAGGAGATACAGACTTTGTACACTGATTTACATTTAAGGAAGGTAATGTGTTTGTATATCTATATAGAAACAGAGGTGATAGAGTTTAATCTAAAAATGGGAAGAAATTTTAAGGCAGTTTAAAACCCAAGTGGTAGAATGTAACTGAGTATGTTTATTCAAGTACTTTCCTTATGTGTTTGACTACTTGTGTCTTTCTTTTCATGCCACTTTCTGCTTCTGTACTCTGCTCGATCTTAGAGTAAAATATTGTCATTTTGACTTCACTAGATTTACCTAAAAAGCTTAAGTTAATTTAGCTTTGCACACAAACCACATAAAGAAACAAGATGATTACAGGATTAGTTGACATAAAATTAGCAACTATTTTATTTAAAGTACATGTGGGAGAATTTCTCTTTTCAGAATTTAGATTAGTACATGTTGCTGTTTTTAGTGAGTAAGTCCAAGTAAAGTAAAGTAGGTCAAAGCAGTGATTTTAGTTTGTTAAACAGTTGTTGATACGAAACTATAATTCTAAGACTTCATGCTCAGTGCAGTCTTTTTGCCACTAGAGGGCAAACTTTGTTTAAAAGTTAATGGGTAAATGAAGTGTTCAAAACAACATAAAAGAGAGGAGCGTCTGCAATGACAAGGATCTTGGCTCCTGACCGCATGTAGATATTTATATATTAAAGTAAATTTATCAAACATGTATGGGACATTGTCTGGTCTGTAGTCTGTTACAAGTCAAGGTTCTGTGTTTTGACATTTACTTTATACCAGAAAACAGAAAAATGTATCAATGTAAAGATAAGTTCATACTCCTCCCCATTCAAACCTCTTGTTCCTGTAAGGATGTGGTGTATGTAGACAAGTACAAGTGCTCTCCACATCTAATATACACATTCATGGTACTTAATATTTAACTCATGAAACAACTGGAGAGACTTTATGTTTTGCAAACAAAGAAAATATGTGTGTGACACAGAATTTCCCATTCTTTCTAACAATATGGTCAAAGTGTATTTATTCTTCATTTTCACTAATGATCCCTTCGTGGTTACCCTTTAGAAAACAATTCTCACTTCTTCTCACTTCTTCATTTTAGCATCACTGTGGATTTTTGTGACAATTACAGCAAGTCCTATTTGAATGTTCAAATGAGCATCTTATTATTTTTATAAGCTTCAAAATGTTTCATTTGCTTACATTAAAAACACTTTTGAACTACTGGTACAAATTAGGTTTCAAGATTAAAAAAAAAGAGAGACTTGTAGTGCATGTAGCAGCTTTTTCCACTGAGTGATTAACAGCCAGAGGTGAGACAAGGTTATGACCTCTGCTGGGCTGAAGTGAAGGGCAGGGCTGCAAGGCAGCAATTAGCAGTGACCACATAATGACAAAACTCCGAGGTCTAGCTAACTTTCCTTTGCTCTTAAACAAGCACAATCTCTGCCAACAAGACAGCTGTTGTGCATTTGTTTTTAGATTTGTATGTAAATTATTTTCACTTTGCCATAACAGATCATCTGCCGCTCTATCTCTAGCATCCTCTTCTGTCACACCAACCCTACTGCGTGCCTTCTTAAACTACATCCATGAACCTCCTCTGACATCTTTCTCTTTTCCTCCTGCCCAGCTACGCCATATTCAGCATCTTTTGCTCACTACATCCACCGTCCCTCCGCTGTACATGTCCGAACCATCTCTAACTTTGCTCCACCTGAGCTGTCCCTCTGATGTACTCCTTTCTAATCCTGTCCATCCTGCTCACTCCCAGTGACAATCTAATCATCTTCATCTCTGCCAATCCCAGCTTGGCCTCCTGTCTTTTTGTCAGTGCCACTGGTTTCCTAACCGTACATCACAGCAGGTGTCACTATCATCTTGTAAAGCTGAACTTTCAGTCTTGCTGTTGACCCTCTTTCACAAATCACCTGGACACTTCTCTCCACCCACTCCAACCTACCTACCCTCTCTTCTTCTTCTCTCTTGTATACCTCAAGTGTATCATGTCTTGTTTCGACCAGCTTTTATTCCTTATCTCTTCAGAGCATACCTCCAGACTCTCTACTCTCACTGTAGACCACAGTGTCATCTGCAAACATCATAGCCCGCGGAAACTCCTGACAAACTCCTACTTGACCTCATCTGTCAACCTGTCCATCACCATCACCAAGAAGATCCCTGATGTAATCTAACCCCCACTTTGAATCCATCTGTCACTCCTACCTCACCGCTGCCTCACTGTCCTCATATATGTCCTGCACCACCCTCACATACTGCTCTGCCACTCCTGACTTCCTCACGCAGCACCACAGTTCCTCTCTTGGTACCCATATACTCTCTCTAGAGTCACAAAGACACGGTGCACCTCTGTCTGACCTCTATAATCAAAGCAAACATCACATCTGTAATGCTCACTGATTGTCACCTCTCTTCTTAACTCTCACATGTGAGTACTCTCACATCTTCTCATTCCATTTACTTCGCTCGTTATTACATTTCCTTGTTTCCATTTCTGTCTTTAATCACTTTAACCTGCTGCACATCCTTTCAATGCACACATTTCTTCACCACTTCACATTTAAAGAAGAAAGGGATGGGACAAATCTGACCGTGCGACCAAGCTACTCAGCGTCAAAAGACTATTGCTATTGCTGTGTGATTTATTAAAATTACTGAAGGTTGCATTACACCTGCTAGCTGCAAATAATCATGTGCAGTTCCTTAAAGTAGACAGAAAGAAAACATATTACTAACAGAGAAATAGTTTTCTATACGATGATCACTGCGAAAAGTGCAGCCTTACCTAATGTCCACCCTACTGTTACTCATTTATATTAAGATTTTAAAATCTAGTTGGTACTGCTTTCAGAACTACACATGACTGTTTGCAGCTAGCAGGTTGTTAATGCTATCCATCAAGTCTAACAGCACCTCAGCTAACACCAGCTAACAATATTAGCTTGGTAATAGTAATAAATCACACAGCAATAAGATAAGAGATAAGATAAGATAAGATAGAACTTTATTAATCCCTCGGGTGGGTTCCTCTGGGAAATTCGACTTCCAAAAAAAGCACAGCAACGACCAAAGTTACAGTTACAGAACTGTTATATATATATATACACACACACACACACACACACACACACACACACACACACACACACACACACACACACACACACATATATAAATACAGAGACAAATATAAATAAAATATACGAAGGGGATAAATAGAATAAATAGGAATAAAAAATAAAAATACAAGTGAATTGCACATTTCAAGTATTGAGTCTATTGCACTGTTGACTATTTACAGAAAGTATTGCACAAGGTATTGTACAGTGAGGTGAAGAGGCACTACAGCTTAGTTGTTCCCTCCTTTGTCCTCCTGTTTCTCCTCCCTCTCCCCTCCAGAGAGGAGTTAAACAGTCTGATGGCGTGTGGGACAAAGGAGTTTTTAAGTCTGTTAGTTCTTGTCTTGGGGAGAAGCAACCTGTCACTGAACAGACTCTTCTGGTTGTTTATGGCCGTGTGCAGAGGATGTCTGGCATTGTCCATAATGTCCATCAGTTTCTTTAGTGTCCTTTTCTCTGCCACTGTCACCAGAGTGTCCAGCTTCATGCCGACCACAGAGCTAGCCCTCCTGATCAGTTTCTCCAGCCTGGATGAGTCCCTCTTTGCTGTGCTGCTCCCCCAGCACACCACAGCATAGAAAAGTACTCCAGCAACCACTGACTGGTAAAACATCCTCAGGAGCTTCCTGCAATAGTACATTACATAGTTATAAAAAGCATGACAATATATCAAGTAATCCAACGTATTCAGAATACGTTACAAATTACATTTTGAGCCATATATTCTGTAATCTGTAGTGGAATAAATTTAAAAATGTCATCTTCCAACACTGCAAAACTGTGTAATTTTAAAACTGTATATATACTGTATATTCTGTGTGTTTATTATCTCACTCTTATTGCCTGTTTATGCACTGTCCTTATCTTCAACGTCATGCTGCTCTGTTGTATCTTAATTGCCCCTTGGTGATAAAAAAAGTCTTTCTGATTCTGGTACAACTCATTATAAACCTTTTCTTCTGCCCTCTCATCTCTTTGGTATACACCTTGCATCCTAACACTCCTGCCTACTTTCTTCATTTCCCTAACTCTTCAGTTCTTTGTTGACTTCTTCCTTCGCATACTTTCATACTTTTGTACTTCCAATGCCACCATCAAGTCTCTTCTTTTCTGTCTTCTTTTCCCTGTCCAAAGGATACACCAAACACTTTGGCTGTTTCTGTCACCACCACAGTTCTATCTCATCTGGTAACTCTTCCTTACCATCCGCAATCTGTCTCAACTCTTACCTGAACTCTAAGCAACAGTCTTCTACGGGTTTTCTTCCGGCACCCTGTATAGTCAACAGCATTAGAGACAGTCATTGTTAACCCAATCCAGGATGGAAAACTTATCGTTTGTGATTCACATGTTTGATTTAGCTTTTAGTTTTTTCACCCATCTGATGCAACCCTCCCATTTCATCTGGGCTTGGGACAGGCAGTAGAAGTACACTGGCTTGCGCCCCCTCATCACTGGGTTGATTATGATTCATACTATCAGTCTGGTGAATTCAACTATGCTCTCTGCGAACTCTTATCCAAGTCTTGTAAAGTTCAACTCGCTAGCTATAGCAATGCTCTGTGGTCAGAGAGCCCCACTTTAACTGCTGTGGGTTGTGTGGGAACTATCCTTCAGACTCTTAACTTTGACCACATGTTCCAACACTCCAAGTGGACCCTATAATGATAACCCAGCATAATGACTGACTTCTTGTTAGAAGGAATGCTCTATGAACATACGCCGCTGCTTTTTCTTTCTTTTCTTTTTTTTTTAAAAACCTGGAATCTTTGTTGTGTGCAAAAAAAACTACTAATACTAAGGAACATGAATCACGGTTAAGTGTAGAGTTTAGTGTCTTCTGCCCTGGAAAGTAACATTTTTTGTAGCAATTTATGTAATTTGTATTACAGCTCCATTTCAAATGCAGTTGGCATGCTGCATAAAACATAAACTGAGCAAACTGAAGGGTAAAATCAATCAGGTCAAATCTTTATTTCATTGAAAACAGTATAAAGAAATGGATGGATTTGCTGTGATTTCCAGACCTGTAGACCAGGGGCCTGCACTAATAACAGACAAAATTCAATAGTAGAAATCACTGCATGAGCTCGGGAACACTGCTGAAAACTATAATGGACTGTGGTGAAGTGGTTAGTATCACTTGTTTTGACATATCCAAATTTGAAAATGACTCTGGAAATCATAGACGATGTGTTTAATAGGCTAAAGAGGAGAGTAAGCATTAGCACACAGTTCAGTCATTCATTCATGATGGAAATGCACACTTGTGTGTACTACACGAATAACTTCTACATCCGCCAAGGTCCCATTATTGCTGAGCAACGTATGCAGGCTTTGAAGTAAGGCTTTCAGCAAGACAATGCCTGCCAAACAAAACACTGCAGATATTTCACCATCATGGCAGAAGAGTGAAAGATTCTTGGTCCAGACATGACAACAGTTTGCACATATGAAATATGTGACAAAGAACGTATCGTACTGTTGAGCAGCTGAAATCTTAAAGCAAGCAAAAACAGCAAATTAGTCTCCTCAGCTCAAAAACACTTAAGAGTGCGTTTCAAAGAAGCAGCAACTCAACATGCAGCAGACTTTCAAATGAAAATAAGTTAGCAGAACAAAAAATCCAATGATTTCATTGCATTGTGTTTTTTAATCAGTGTTTTACACCGAGGCCGGTGATTCATATCATGATTCAAGGAAAAGGGGAGGAAGTGTTCCTACATTCCTGTGCGAAGGAAACTGTTAGACATGTCATGACATCAGTACTGACAGATCTGCAAGGTTTTGTTACATGACATAAATCACTGAGGGAAGGTTATAGAAATGTTCTGCTTATGGCTAAATTAGAGAGTGCATGTTTTTTAGTGGCCCAAACATTACACGTGCTGGCATGGCAACCAGCCTGCCTTTCTGACCCGACTCTAACAAAAACAACTCAATCGGCTGCTGCTCGTATCTCAGAGGCAGGCCAAACACTTGATCACGTATATATCTGGACGATGATAACTAAGTAAGTAACTGCTCAGATCTTTCACTCATTTTTCAGCTGTTATGAATAACTGCACTGAAAAGTGATGACAACATATTTATTAACCCCGGTTACTACGCACTCTTCCCGATAAGCAACCTTCTACTTTACGAGTGTTATTTTTGCGCCTCATAAATCAAAACACTTTCAAGTTTTGAGAGAGAGATAAACCACTGGAAACGTCTCTAATGTTGCAGAGTAAACTTCAACATGCCTCTATGATTAATAGCCAACACTGTGACAGATATCCAGTGAATAACACTTTCAATGGTGAGCTGTGCGTGCTGAAATACGCAGAACCCGAACCCGTTTCAACCCGACGACTAAGATTTTATAGCAGACGTGTATGCTGAAAGGGATTACCGCACCCCATTACACGTAACTGCCAGTAATTTCAGACAGAGTGATTCACAATTGTTGTGTCATTTGGTTTACTGTTTTTAACATATTTGAAAAATATCACATCACATCAGCAAAGGATGTGTGTTTCACGCAGGTATGTTTCTTCAGCGTGTGCCGACAGATTATACCACAGGTCAGGCCGAAGCTCGGACTACAGACGTCAGGTCTCACTTTGTGACTCTAAGCAGGCTGATCATCTCCTTTTGCAAGGGGCAAAAATGACAAAGATATACTGATCGGCACATAAATATTTACATATTAAAATTAGTTAACCAATTAATGTAGTTTAAAAAAAAACAATTTCTCACTTTCTTTTTAGCTCCAGTTGCAAGTTGCTTTGAAATGAAGATTTTACATATAAAATATATACAGAGAAATCAAAAAAGTGAGCTGCTGGTTTTCATGTTGTGCAGCTGCACAACGTTAAAACTATTGAGAAGCGAAGTGAATAATATTGGTCTCTTTGCTACAATGTGCTGTTCTTCTGGAAAACCTGACTTCTTATCCTTCACGTGCGTGTTACTTTGCTATGTTCCTCCCATCTAAAATGTATTGTTAAAACCAATAAAACCCACAATATGCTTGGATTATGACTTATGTTACTTGGTTATTTTGTGTTTAAAGTGTAATAAGATGTTACTGCAAAGGATAAGTTGATAGGCTTGTATTTCTGGTACAGTTACTTAAAATTAATGTTTCCAATTGCTAATATTTCCAAAGGATTGCAGCGTTTTTGCAATAAAGGGGATTAGTGTGTGGCAAATGAAATTACTGCCACGAATGACCACAGATTGGCAGTATTGGCACTGATCACACTGATTTTTAGACAAATGAAGAAAAGAAAGAAGTTGTGGTGTGAGAAATAGCAGAGGGGCCGAGATAACCACAAAGTTATTATCTGAGAGGAGGCTTTTTATTGAGGTGAGAAAATTCTGTGGCAGACACCAAAAACATACATTAACATACCACTGCAAAGCCAAGGTTAGCGAGCCTGGACTTTACTCACTTATTACCCCTAACTATCCCTTAGGAAATATACATCTATAATGTTTGGCACACAGACCTCTAATAACAAACGGCTAACAACCAGTCATTATGGGGGTTTGAGCAAGAGATTTACAAATCTTAGGTTCAGCAGCGTTGGACTGGTTCCTCCTGCTTGAAAATTGTTATTCTGTCAAGGGCACGGCGAGCGGCGTGATAAAATCTTGTGATTTATTCTCGGTGGCTGATAATTACTGGTGTCTTGTCACCTGTCAAAAATGAATGGACGGGGAGAGTCCGAGGCTGTAGTCTTCATGCTCTTTACACCACAGCAGTAAATCTGACATGTTTGTGAAGCCATAAATCAATGCCTGCGATAAAGCCTGTGCGCTTCATGGAGCTGAGCAGCAATGGGCTGCACTTTTCAAACCATTTAAGCTATGGAGGTATGCAGGGTTATTTGAAAGGTGTGGTAAGTACAGTGGTTTAAGTGGTTGCTTTATAACTTCACAGGAATGGTCAATTGCAAACCAAGGCAGAAAAAAGTTTGCAAAGTTACAAGTTTGCTGTGCAAAAATCTTAGGAGTGAAAAATCTTAAGATCTATGCTTTTAAAACATGTAAGTGAGAAGGATTTTTTTTAATGAAGCATGGACATATGAATTGCAAACTATACATAAAAACGTCTATGTATGCAAATTATACAAAGAAAAGCACCTGAACTTCTTTAAGTTGCTGTCCAGACGTGTTTCTTTCCAAGCTCCTTAGACTACGATGACCTGGATGACTGAGAACTTTCACAGACACAGTCACAGTGTGGGCACATTATAAAGTAACACAGTCTGTAATACAGTAATGTACTGCACAGCTCCTAGTACGTCTGTATCCATATTACTGTTCACATTGATAGGTGGCACATACTTTATGCTTCTTCCCTGTTATTAAAATGATTTGTGGTGATACGTGAGATTTAACATTATATTGTTAACTGGCAATCATGTATGTATATTCCAAAGTAACCAGTGATTTAGCCCTTTAACAGATGGTAGTGGATGTATTTGTGTAAGTTGGCTTTAAAGTCCTCAAAGAAAATGCATTCTTATTTTCCACATACTTAACTTAAAATGGGTTTGGTGTAAAGACTCAACAGTTTTTTTGAGACTTTTAAAAATGTCTGTGTTTCACTTGTTTTTAGCAAATAGTGCAGAAAAAATGTAATCAAGGTATGAAAAAACTTTTTTCATGTAGGTTTATGTATTCAGTTATATTCAGTTAAAAAACATAGGAACCAAACATAACCCAGGTGAATAGAAAATACTGTTTTAAATGATATTTTAATTAATATTTTTATATTAGATGACCTCTAAGTTGCTACTTCTGAATAAAGACAAAACTGAGGTTATTGTGTTTTGCCCTAAAAATTTTAAAAACATGGTGTCTGATCAGATAGTTATTTTAGATTATATTACCGTGGCCTCTGTGAGGAATCAGGACCAGGATATTTTCTTCAGTGTGCACATTCAACAAATATGCAGGACTGCCGTCTTGCATATCTGCAAAAGCTCTAAAACTAGGAACATCCTTAGAGTAATGCTGAAACATTAGTTCATGCATTTATTACTTCTAGGCTCGACTATTGTAATTCATTTTCATCAGGTTGGCTCCTTAAAAAGCCCTCCGTTGATCCATATTGCTCCAGTGAGAGTACTGGTTGGGCTAGAAAGACAGAGCACATTTCTCCCTCATTTGCTTCTGTTCACTGATTCTGTGTTAAATCCAGAATTGAATTTGGAATCCTTCTGCTCACATAAAATGTCTTGAATAATCAGGCTCCATCATATATTAAATACCTCATAGTACCATAGTGTCCCAGTGGAGCTCTTAGCTCTCAGACTGCCGGCTTACTTGTGGAACGGGCTCCCAGTTTGGATTTGGGAGACATACACTCTCTCCATGTCTGGAATTAGATTTTAAACCTTCCTTTTTGATAAAGCTCATAGTTAGTGCTGGATCAGGTGACCCTGCACCATCCCTTAGCTATGCCGCAATAGGGGTAAGCTGCTGGGGGCAGTGTTTCTTCTTCACCCACCTCTCACTATGTGTCACTGTCACTATTATACCACTAATAATTTTAAAATCTAGCTCTCTGCCCTAAATGTTTTCGTCCTATTTCCCTCTGCGCTCTTCTCTTTTACTTCATCTTCAACCGGCCACGGCAGACAACCACCCCTCCCCGAGCATGGTTACGCTGGTTTCTTCCTGTTAAAAGGACGTTTTTCCTTCTTACCATCACCAAGTCCTTTCTCATAGGCGGGTCGTCTGATTGTTGGAGTTCCCTGTCTATGTAAAGCAGGGGTGTCAAACTCCAGGCCTCGAGGGCTGGTGTCTTGCAGGTTTTAGATCTCACCCTGGGTCAACACACCTGAAACAAATGATTAGGTCATTACTAGACCTTTGGAGAACTTCAAAACATGTTGAGGAGGTAATTTAGCGATTTAAATCAGCTGTGTTGGATCAAGGACACATCTAAAACCTGCAGGACACCGGCCCTCGAGGCCTGGAGTTCGACACCTGTGATGTAAAGGAAATTTATGTGGGGAAAAAATGTATCAAAACCTACCTGACTGTATGTGACAAAGTCATTTCCAAGTCTGGAAAGTCTGGATCTGATTGATATCCTCTGGCATGACCTTAAATATGTTTTTTCTGCTCAAAAACCTTCCAGTGTATCTGAATTAAGACAATTCTGCAAAGAAGAGTGGGCCAAAACTGAAAGACTCACTAATGAAAAGTCACTGCCAATGATCACATAAACGCTTGACTCTATTCCTCCTGCCAAGGATATCACAACCAAGTACTGGGTTTAGGAGCAAAGTGTTTGGGTCACTTTCTTTCCCTTAATAAATCACATTTTCATTCTAAAACTGCCTTTTGGGTTATCTTTGTCAAATATTAAAATTTATTTGGCAATCTGAAGTAAAATAAATCAAGAAGGGGCAAATGCTTTTTTACAGCACTATAATTAGATGTCCTTCTTCTGTGTGTGTAATGTTTTTAAAGGTTGCTACCTCAGAGCTTCGCAGTGACCTTCAGTTCAGTGTTTTGCTACTAGAGTCTATTCTTTACTTGGCTCAAAGCTTAACTATGACCTTACTATCCACTCTAAAATCTGACATAAAGAAACAAGTGAAAGGAAAACAGGAAATCTGCAGTACTCCTCAGCACTGATTGCCAAGGTCTCTGTTACTATGTTGGAGGAATGGAGTACTATTCTTTCAAAGGATTTTCTTTTATTTGGTATCTAGTACACTGGCTTAAAATCAGACAGCGTAAAAAAGAGAAATGCCAAGTATTCACTGAGCCTTCATGTCCGGTGGATGGAACAACACCACTGATGATAGAAATGTTTCATCACAGCATAACTGTGAATAACTGTATTGTATTAATTTGCAGTGAGGGAACATCCACCCCTTTGAACATACAAGCATATATGTTCTTTATTTAAATACTCAGGAAAGAAAAACAAGAGAAACGAGACACAAAGCGCTGTCTTTGTCCATTACCGCGAACAATAAATCATACATTATAATCATTTTGCAAACTGCAGTAAGATTTCCGTATTTAATATTAAACTGCATTACAACATTGCATCTGACTTTAAATGGATCCCCATCTCCACTTGCAAAAGACTGAAAGATCGATAGCCTAAGCCGGCACCAATTGCAGGTTCTGATTGTAAAATATTTGCCCCCTTTTTTCCCTCTGTCTTTGAAGTCTAAGGCTCGCTCTGCTCTTGTCCTCCAGTGCTGCCCAGGCCTGATTTATGAGGACAAGTTCCAGGGAAGCTACTCTAAATTACATGGCCCTTAAGCCTGAGCAGAGAGATACAGAGAGAAGGAGAATCGCCACTCCAGAGACGGCTAATTGCAAGCTTGAATCTAACCCAAGGTAGATAAGAAGGTTGCTTACTTCCCAGGCTTGACACATGGGGAAGCGCATATAACAGGTAAATGTGCAATTTGTCATGAAGATCTGTGGGACTAATTTGATAGAAGATGTATTTAAATGAATAATGAATATGCCTTCATTAGTAAATAATGTAAAATTACATATTGTACAGGGCAGAGAAAGAAGTCATTGTGGGGAACAATCAGACTGAGCATGCTGTTGTTTGTAAAGGTGAAAGACAGAGTGACCGAAGGCCTGTGATTAAAGAAAAGTGAATTACAGCTGAATGAAATGAGCCAAGATGTTGATATTGAACTAATTAAATAAAGTAAAAATAAAAACTAGACTCTTGAAAACATTTTTAACCAACTGAAATGATTTTGCGACCATTTATTGTCAGTAAGTTCGTTATTTGTTAGTTCGGTAAAATTTTATGACAGTTTGTCTGATGAGGCATCGATAGATGTGCTTATTGAGACGCTGCATGTCTACAAGACTGTGAGTCAACTGTTCTCACAAAGTTTTATTGGACTAATTTTCCTAAATCTGACATATGCTCCATAAAAGTGTAAGTAATACTGAAACTGGTAGAAACTAAGACAAAGTTAAAACGTTTCAAACTGTAAAACTTAAACTAAACTGCCTTGAAAACAAAAGGAAATAAAAAACAATCAGAAAATGGAAAACTATAATAACTGTGGTATGAAGCAAACTGGCATTTCCAAAGTGCAGCATTTTGCTTTTATTTTACAATGAAGTGTTGAAACTCTCCTGTGAGGGAGAGTCAGAGTAGAAGGAGGAGGACGTGTCAGTGCCATTTGCCTTGAGGGTGCCCATAAACCTGAAGAGGGAGAGAGAGTGCATCATTCTTTACAGGTGAGTATACCATGTGACCTCAAGATCTTTAAAAAGCAGGTAAACCTGTCTTGTTGAGGCACAAGTTATCACACAGCACCAGGGTACTCAGAGCAGGAGAATACACGGGCTGTCGGCACAGCAGCAAACACCGACAGCCCCACAAAAGAAGCCGAGGCACATCAGCGAGCGTGCGACGGAGTGCTGGAACCCTGCACTCACAGCTCCTCGTGCAAACCACATCTAGGATTTTCACTGAAATTGCACTACAAGAAGGAAGATTTTACGTTGTCTCATCTGGTGTGCGCACTACTGACACAATGAGCTGCAGCAGCGTTGCGAGCTCCGAGTTCTCTGAGGAAGAGCTTGAACTTGGCGGTCTGGTCCAATGCGAAGATGAAGGAAGTCCCAAGCCATCATTCCAAGACGAGAGTTCAACCAGCAGCCCAAGCGAAGCAGAGGAAGGCCAAACCAAGAAGCGCAACCGACCGGTTCGCTCAAAAGCTCGAAGAATGGCCGCTAATGTCCGCGAGCGAAAACGCATTATGGACTACAACCAGGCGTTCAATGCCCTCCGTGTTGCCCTGAACCATGACCTCAGTGGCAAACGGCTGTCCAAGATTGCCACACTGCAGCGAGCCATCAACCGCATCTCTGCTCTCTCAGTTTTCCTGAGCTCTCATCCACCCAGTAAGCCCTGCACCCACCGTGAGTGCAACAGGTCATCAGTGGGACCGGCAGCGATGGGGGCGTCACGGCTTGAGCAGACCAGGTTAACAGTTCCTTGTCCGGAGCATCAGAGCTACGTCCCCTGGCACGCATCCATCTCTCAACAGATGCAGCCACAGCCAGCGCCTCACATGCACAGACCTCATGCCTACGTAGACAACACAGTGCCATCATGTCCCCCATCACCACACTACCCTTGTTATCCCACCGAGGGACAGTTTTATGCCTCACACAGACACTGTGGCACCCCCTGTGATCTTCCACCCAGCCCTCTGAGATACCCTCAGGTGGATGAGGGGTTGGGATACCAGCCGGGGATGTGGGCCTCCTGCACTCAGGGATACATGGACACCTTTGCAGAGCCATCTGCTACTCTGGGACTTCCATGGCAGGTGAGCTACCTGCAGGAGCCGGAGAGCAGCTTCCCCCTGTGCTCTGATATACTGTAACAAGCTTCACGAGTACTGTGAAGTCCTGAAAACTGAAGAACCCTGATGGACTTTTTAAGGGTTTGAGGGAGTAACCTTGTGCTCTTACTGTTGCTGTTATTGAAACTTACAGGAAGGCTGTGATTGTAGAGCAAACTACAGTCCTGCAAGCTGAACACAGATAAAGGAGCAATGGCAATCTAGACTGCAGAATGTTACATATGTTAGGTATTTTGTTTTGATGTTGAATTTGAAAATGTTAATTCTAAAGAATGTTTTGCAATCTACAGATGACAATTCACATAATTATATTTTTGCTGTGCTAAATTGTCCCCTTTTTCGGCCTTCTGCAAAGGATGAATTATTGGAGTTGCATTAGTAAATGTAAGGTAATAAAAATGGGTGTGTCGGAAATAAAAACAGACAGACTAGCATAAAAAACAGTGCTATGTAACTATGCATACAGCATGCTAGCTTTCAAGTAGTACAAAGCGCTCTGAAAGAAAATGTGACTAAGATCTGGTTTCAACATTCAACATGCTTATGTATTTATTCTCTGACTTTAAAAAGTACAGTCTGTTTGTGTTGTAAAGACGCTGCTTTTCCTTTGCTTTTTCCAAGCTTGAAAATTAAATGTTTAAAATGATAGATGACTCTTTTTATGGCTCCTTTCATAAGAAAACAGAAAATGCATATGATTCCCAGGACTACAACACTGCACTAACACAAAGCTTGCATTAAGCGTGTGCATCAGTGTGTGCATGCATGCCTGTGGGAGTGTGTTTGATTATAGCCTAAGGCTGGTAGCCTCTGCCATTCAGAGTGTGAGATGACAGAGGTCCTTCACTCAGATGAGAAACGTCCGTACAAGCCCATTCTTGCCATTCTTCTTGGAGGAGAGAACTCACTGTGTTATTTACTTACAGCACAATAAAAACACGAGTAGAAGGCAAGAATGGCGAAGCAACAAAAGCACATAAAAATCAGGCAATACTGGTTGAAAATTGTATGTATTGGCTCTTGAAAAGAATTCACTTCTTATATTGTACCTTTCAGTTCAAACACTGAGAGGTCAGCTGATCTTCTTTGAAATCAGAAACAGCGAATAGTAAACACAAGTCATCCTAGACCGGCTTATATTAGTCAATAACAGCTTTCCCTCCCCTGCTGAGCAGCATGTCATGGAAAACAGCTTTAATGTTAGACCATAGGACGAAGCCCACCGACAGATTTATATGGGTTCAGGAAGGAAGAGTGTGCCCCGTCATCAGCAAGGTGAAATCCCCTTTTGGGCTGCACCGGCCTGGAGGTACAGCTGGGTGTGTTCAGGGTTGTTTTTTTTGAACGTCCTGGAGGTCTCCCAACAGGAGCCTCGAGACGCTGCTGAAAATTGGTGGCCTGGGGAGAACTACTGTGGGCTTGGTGGAGAAATAAATGGTGTGGTGCAGCAACAATTAGCAGACAGGAAGGAAAGGGAATGTGGACAAAGAGATGAATGGAGAGTGAAATAATAGGAAGAGGAGGATATAGGTGGTGAGAAAAAGGGGGAGAGTCACTACACTTTGAGCCTGTCGTTCAGCTTCTGTGCAGACGTGAATCACTGGAAAACCTTGAGTCACCAGTGAGAGACGAGTGTGGCTGATAGCACTCGATGACGGCATGTCTCTTCCTCCTCCCTTTCTGGCACAAATGTGGATCTTCGCTTAACTCATTGCAAGGGTACCTACTGGTTTGGGTCCTCAAGAGACTACCAAGAGCTGTACCACAGCTTGTCACTGATCCGTTACAGAATCAAAATCAGAGAAACTCCTTATCCACACAGGCAAAAAAAAGTGCTGTTCAAAAGAGCGATAATCGAAATAGATTTACAACTTTCCAAAGCCTGGGACAGCACATCTTCTGCTAAGGTCAATGCTTTATCTTGTTATGGGTTCTGTTTTTGTCTGTGTTCATAAAATTTTAGTTTAGTAGCTTTTGTGTTGTCGACAGACAATGGTAACAAAAGCACACAACAAAAAAAACACAACAAAACTCACAAAAAATCCCCCATAAAATACTAGCAGCCTTCTAATAGCAGGTGCTAATACCATTGATATTATATCAATGGTATTAGCACCTGTACTAGTCCAAGATTTTTAGTAGATGCATCTATGGTAAGAATATCTAATTACATTGCCTCGTTATCGATTTATCGCATTCACAAACTTGGGTGTCCACACTGCAGGGTGACGACAATATCCTATCAGTCTTTTACAGCTGAGGGGCAAAAATCTCACAAAACACAAGTGTTTCTGGGGAGACAACTTGATGAAACAGCTGCAGAAGTGACAAGCTAACCATGAACGACTAATACCAAACATGTATCTACAGTATTATATGACGCATGCGATAAAAACACACAACATTTGCATCTTTGTCGCTGTGAAATTCTTTGCATGTTTTGGTTTCTGGCACTTCTGTTGCTGTTCTTCAAATGAATGTCTCCTCAAAAACACTTTGTGTGATTTTTGTCTGGGCGATCGTGGCTCAAGAGTTGGAAGTTCGCCTTGTAAGGTTGCCGGTTCGAGCCCTGGCTCGGACAGTCTCGGTCGTTGTGTCCTTGGGCAGGACACTTCACCTACCGCCTACTGGTGATGGGCTGATGGCGTGATATGGCAGCCTCGCTTCTGTCAGTCTGCCCCAGGACAGCTGTGGCTACAACTGTAGCTGCCTCCACCTGCGTGTGGATGAGCTGTATACAAATACAGGCCATTTACCATTTGTGTGGATTTTTTTCTATTCCTACTGTGGGTTTTTATTTTCAACTTCTATTCTGTTTTGTGTGTTTAGCGTCAGTTTTCTGTTTGTTTGAATACTCTGAGGAAGTGTTTGTGGATGAAACAGATAAACATAGAATAAACAGTATAAGTGACCACAGGTTGTGGACTAGTGCTACACATCTTGTGGGAAACAACAGAATCCAACAGACTTTAAAAAAACGTCATAACAAGTTAGCATTTCATGTTTACCTGTGACTCACCTGTGCATTTACCTCACTTCTTCACCATGTGAGCCTGTCAGTGATGCATCTTTTTTTAAGACCGCTCCACCTCCGTGATACCTTCTGCTGCCAGACTGATGGAAAGGAAAACAAGCAAACACAGAAGAAATGATGCCAAGACCTGAGGGTGTGTTTGCGTGATATATAGGGATGAGTCAGCCTTCGGAGAGAAGATACATGTTGATGCTCTACATACTGCGTACACCTCTGCTCCCTGAGCACAAACAGGTGCGCGCACCCAAACACAACACACACACGCAGCGCTATGACATCTGCGGTGCAAGGTGAAGGAAGTGAAGGTGCCAGAGGACAAGAGAATGTGTATGCCGCCGGCAAGATTTAGGAAAGTCAGTGTAGGTATTGGGCAGCATGTTGGCACGGTGGTTAGCACCATCTCTGTGTGAAGTTAGCGTATTCTCCGCGTGTCTGTGTGGGTTCTCTTTGGGTATTCAAGAGTCCTCCCACAGTTTTTTCTAAACCAACAAATACTTAAACTTGAAATTTGCCCCTATATATTGTTTTAAAAATTATTTCCGTCAGTCTTCCAAGTTTGGAAAAATATTTTCAGTGAGGTTTTTTCCCCCTCAAAAGTCAGTTACAGTTCAGTTACGTTGTATTCAAATAATGCCAAATCACAGCAACCATCATGTCAAGGGAACTAATATTGTAAGGTAAAGACCCTACACCTACAATAATACAGAGAAAATCCCAACTATCAGATGATCCCCAGTGAGCAAGCACTTGGTGACAGTGGGAATGAAAAACTCCTTTTTAACAGGAAGAAACCTCCAGCAGAGCCAGGCTCAGGGAGGGGCGGGGCCATCTGCTGTGACTGGATGGGGATGAGGGGAGGGACACGGGACAAAAGCCACTGTG
Organism: Aulonocara stuartgranti; assembly: GCF_965226115.1. NCBI lineage: Eukaryota > Metazoa > Chordata > Actinopteri > Cichliformes > Cichlidae > Aulonocara > Aulonocara stuartgranti. Next base: position 31,784,229 of record NC_138946.1, read on the forward strand.
GAAGAGAGGCAGAGATTAATAATAACTAATGAGTCATTGCAGAGAGTGAAAAGAGGTGAGTGAAGAAGAAGTGCATCATGGGAAGCAATTGGAAGTACACCAGTATATTACCAGCTCATGGATAACAGCTGATCAGGGCTGAAACTCTTTGGGCTTAACTACTCTGAGGCCGTCAGGGGTTGAAACTAATCTCATATCCAAACAACACATCAGAACATTTACCTCACCAGTCCAGAGTAAACATACTCACCACTAACACTCGGCGGAGATGGAAACTCCATTTCTCATCAGTGTAGAGGAATAGCTTGTGTCCTCTGTGTGATCTAATTGTTATACCGTCGACCCCGAGCGTCTGCTGAGTCAGAGAGGCTGCACATCTCTCCTGTGCCTTCCCTCAGACTCAGTCTGCCTCACCATGCTCATCAACACTAGTGCTCCAGACTGCTAGACAGCAGTCTTAAGCACAAACAATGTTCCCTCTGATAACACTGGAGACAGATGTCTTGGTCATAGTCCTCTACTCTGGAGCCATCTCCTCCTCTGGCAGGAACTTGATACAGTCACACTAGCTTGGAAACATTGGACATGGTCAGAGCAACTATGTAGAGCTTTCCTCCCCATTTTCTCCTCCTCCTTCTTTCTCGCCCTGAGGTTATTTTCAACATGAATGACTTGGTGTCTGACCTTACACAGGGCTGTTATGGCCTCTCGCTGTGTCCACTCATGATCTTATCTGCAGACTTCTCATGTAGGATGTTTACCAGAAGTTTTGTGTGTGGTAAAAAACTTGTAAAAGTCACGACCTCTTTAATCTGAGGTTCTGAGCAAGGTCAAAAGTAGTCGAGACTCAGATTATCTGGGGCCCACCACTTCAGCTAAGGGCATCTGAGGGGCAGTTGGAGGGTCTGCACTTTGCTGTGTGTTGTGGTGGGCTATAAAAGAAAGTGCTGATGTGGAGGGGGTCGCGCTTTCTGATGAGTTGGCTTGTTGAACCTCTGGTGTTGGGCTCAGTAATGCACGAGGAGAGTCTGCTAACCCCTTGTGCTGAGGAGAAATACAAAAGATTCATCTGTTTCATTCTTATCCTTCAATCCAGATTGTGTTTCAGCACAACCAGGCAAAAACAGTCACAACAGCAATAAACCAGTAACTGAGGAAGACTGTAACCTCAATTTATTTTCTCCTCAGTTTATTAAGGTGAACTCAGACCTGTAATGAAAACTGAGACAATCAAGTCTCTGTTTTTTTGTGGTGCCTTTCTTTTACAAAAGAAAAGAAAAGAAAAGAAAAAAAAATCAGCATTTCAGAAAAAGAACAGCAAATCTCAAACATGGTGGTTGTACTTTGATGGTTTGGGGCAACTTTGGACATAATTGATGAAACCATGAATTCTTCTGTCTAACATCCCTAATATCCCATTGAGCCCAGAAACTCAAGCACACTTGCGCTATGCAGCAGGACAACGAAGCGAATCATACCAACAAGTCCACCTCTGAATAGCTCAAAGAAACAAAAACAAAATAGATGTTTTTGAGTGGCCTAATATAAATAGACTTAAAGCTGATGAAGGTCATTCTGAAACATCTCACAGCATGAACAGACCGTTAGGGGGAGGGAGCGGGACTATGGCCAGACACAGGCCAACGAATCCACAAATGACAGTCAAATGAGGGAAGCGCTTTCTCTGTCATGCCAGTGAGACAAGTGCATTGCACTCCTCTCACAAAATACCTTATAAAATGAGAACCGAATGTGATATTGATGTGCTTTAAAAACTGTGAGCATCCAGACAAGTTGCTCTTCACATGTGTGGATTTTGGTGTGTGTGGTGTTTAAACCGAGGTCAGGAGCTTGAGAAATTAAACAGGGAGTGAATAGAAGAACATGATGCAAATGGCTTCAAGTTAAAAATGTATACATCTGTAGGCAAGCGTAGCTACATTTTGAGGGTAAAATGAAGGCTGTAGGGTGAAAATTGTGGTCACAGCAGCAGGTTAAAGAGAATTTTTTTCTGCAAGGTTTTCAGCCTGTTTCACTCTAACCTCACTCGAGCTCTCCACTACACATAAATAGGGAGGGATTTGAGAGATTTTTGTCGTGACATTTTTGAAAATAACTGAAAAACCATAGAAGGTACAGTGAAAAACATCTGTTTGTTTTGTAGGCACTGTTGTCCCGGTCAGTTTGGTGTATAACGGTGTCTGTAGGGCAAAAGGTTCGGGAGAAAATTGGCCCAAAGGAAGGAGAGTCACAGCAGACAAGTGAGAGAGGCTGGTTTCTCCATTCAAAGCTTTATACTACTAATAATAAACAAAATGGCCACTGATGATAACATATACTGACTAATGAGTCATTGTTATTCCAAACACTTGATTGCAGTTATGGTAAATGGGCTGATTCTGCTCAAGGTGCTTAACTGTTACCCTGAGCCCAGCACATCCACTATGGAAATTATTAATGATCCACATGTTTGATTTGGCAAAGAGTACATGCCCTTTCTGATGCAAATCTCCCCATTTATCCAGGTTTGGGACCAGCACTACAGACACAATGACTTGTTGTCCTGTCACAGCACATTTTAAAAGAAGAAACATATAATTTATTTATAAAGTTCCAAAGAAGAAAAAAGCTGTTGGATTACAAAGACTTCTTTACTATTATTATAAAACCAAATAAAAAGTTAAGCAGTGTTTTCTCACTGGTTTGGAGGAGTTAGCAGTTTCACTTCTGAACACTAGATGGAGGCAAGACTACGATGCTGTGATTTATCCTGTGGCAGGGAAAGAAACCAAGTGCTAGAGTATTTAATAAGTTAAATTAATAACAGCACTGAATATGTTTTGAGTTAAACAAAATAAAGAAAAGTGTCCGAAGAAATAAACCATTTATAGACAATGATCTGTTATGAATGTATTTATTATTGCTGGAAGAAAGCACACAGCTTCAGGTTTATTTTTAAAAAGGTCTCATGATCCAACAGCTTATGAGATATGAACAGCATATTTAATGTTACAGCTCAATATGTGGGCAGAAAACTCTGCAGTTCAGGTTCTGTCTGCCACTACCTAATACAGTACAGGAGCAAAGGAGTGTTTGAATGGTTTCCCTTCACATCCGTATTCTAAAGCATTCATGGCTCTGCTGACGCCACACTGATTCTTATCTAAGCAGTCTTTACTCCTGTTGGCTAAGAAAGGTGAGCTTATTGATGCCATGTAACCACTGTGTGTGGAAACAGTTTGCTTTTAGGTGCCCTGCTCTCCCCAAAGCTGAATCTCATGTATACTGCAGAGGCCTACAGAGTTCGTGTATATGCAACTACCTCCTTCCTTCCATCTCCTGCTCCACAGCTTGCTTACAGCTGCAAATGCTGTGAGACCGAACTGTACCCACCAGCTTCCAGCAGATTTATCGTGCATCACCACAGACAAACTGACCTTACAACATTTCACATTTAGCCAGCACACGCATGTCATGCAAACATGAAAAAATAAATGGTAATTTTGTAAAGAGCTGCAGTGTAAACCCAAAAAGAGAGAGCAGGCCTGGTTTCATCAGTGCAGCTTGCATTTGTGTGGGTTTGCAAATAATTACTCTGAAGAGCCAAGTTGGACATGTAGTTTGCTTATAATGGTGCCTGTAAATATGAGTATACATAAAGTGTAAGTGACTGTATAATGTGACACCAGAACATGTTGATTGTATTCCATTGAAGTCCACCTTTAGTTAGGTTTAAGGTCAGCAAAGAAGTCTGTTTGTTAGTTTTTGCCAGATTAAACAAGTCTGTTCTAAAGTATCTGTTTTCATGTTGTGCCAAAATATATAATTACTGCATACTTCATAACACTTTTCAATCAGAGAATAGCATCAAGTCTGGGATATTGATCTGGTTTTGCATTTGGTGAGGGTCAGTGTCACTACTCGTAGCATGATGCGATAGCTGGAGCTTACAGAGATTGCACAGGGAGTCCAACTCCTCCAGGATGGCACATTGATACGTGTCATTGCCAGGACAGTCTTAAGAGCATGGAGGAGATTTTAGGAAACTGACAGTTACTGAGAGCTCCACAGGTCCACAGGATGAGCTCTGCCTGGTGTGAATGTCTCTGACCAAACAATCGCAAACCTGTTGTTCAGCATGACTGGTTTGGTCTTAGGTCTGTGATGGCCTGGGGAGGCATATCCACGGACCTCTACAGGCTAAGCAAGCTAGCCTACATGTCAGTTTTTGCAGGTATCAGGATGAAGTCCTTGGAACCTTTGTCAGACCCAACGCTGGTTCAGTGAGTCCTGGGTTCTTCTGGGTGAATGACAATGCCTGGCCTTATGTGCCAGGAGCATTAGGGAACTTCCTGGAGGATGAAAGAACTGATACCACTGACTCACCCTCACCACAAATGACCTAAATCGAACAGAACATATCTGGGAAATTATGTTTTGGTCCATCTGATGCCAGCAGGTTGCACCTCCGACTCTTCAGGAGCTCAATGATGCTCAGTAATGGGAGAAGATCCCCCAGGATGCCATTTGTATCATTTTGTGGTGCTCTAATGAAATTCTGGCAAAATTCCATTGCTGGAATTCAGTATAGATATTCAACTTTTTTTTAAAAATTGAGATCTGATGTGTTTTTTTCAAATTGTTCCTCCTTTTATTTTATTTTTTTGAGCAGTGTATTTCATGCTGAATATCAGAATACTATTACATGACCAACAGAAAAACGGTTTGAGTTGGAATAATAAAAAAAAGAGGCCATTTGTGCATTCCTGGAGGAAAAAGTGTGTCCCAGGTGCAAAAATACAAATCAAAGGGAAAGAAAAGCTTGAATTTGAGGATTTCTCTCACTGTAATAATCATCACAGAACTGACACTATAAGCTAATGAGCTGCAATACTTCAGAGGCTAGAAACTGTATGTTGAGTGATTAAAGTCACTCTGTCAAATGAATATTTACGCACTGAAGCAAAGACTCAGACTGTATATAAGAGGTGCACTTCAGGTGTCACACACCTGGATTCTTTCTAATAGTTTTTAGAGGACTATTCCATTGGAATACATTCCATTCAATAAGAAGTCTGGTTGTCCCCTGCTTTCCTCTATGGCCTCAGTAAACCTTTTCCTGGTGTATTCATGGTTTCAGTAGTTAGAATAGAATAGAATAGAATAGAATAACCCTTTAATTGTCCCACAAGGGGAAATTTGGTTGTAACAGAAGCAAGAAAAACACAGGACACAGAACAGAAACATACACGATTTATTTTTACATATTTACATCAAGGACAATAGTTACCAATACATCAATTTTCCTGTAGACTCCTGGTGGAGCAACACCACCACGCCAACGGACTCTGTTCTGCGCTGTTCTCTTCAGCTGGGTCCACACCATTCCAGCAGCCTTCACTTTGCTCTCGACAGATCTTCTCCACATCTGTTTGGGTCTCCCCACTTTCCTTTTCTCTTGTGGGTTCCAGTCCAGTGCTTGCCTTGTGATGTTGTCGAGTGGTTTTTGAAGTGTGTGGCCTATCCAGCCCCATTTTCTCTTCTTGATGTCTTGACCGACCGGGTTCTGGCTGGTTCTCTTCCACAGGTCTGTGTTTGAGATCTTCTCAGGCCATCTGATGTTGAGGATGTGTCGCAAACACTTGTTGATGAAAATCTGTATCTTGCTGGTAGTGGTGTTGGTCACCCGCCACGTCTCAGACCCATACAGGAGGACTGCTTTCACATTGCTGTTGAAGATGCAGATCTTGCTACGCTGAGATAAGGCTTTGGAGTTCCAGATGGGCCGCATGGTGTTAAATGCAAGCTTTGCTTTGTTGATCCGGCTCCTAACGTCTTCATCTGCGCCGCTATCGGTGTTGACTATGCTTCCTAGGTAGACGAAGCGGTTGGTTTCCACCAGGTCTTCTCCCTGTAGCTGCAGTGGATGTTCTTGTCAGTTGTTCAATCGCATCACCTCCGTTTTTCTGACATTGATCTTCAGGCCGGTCTTTTCTACCTCTTCAGCGAGCTGGGTAAGCTTGGACTGTGCATGTTGCTGCTTATGGGACAGAAGGCTGATGTCGTCTGCAAAATCCAGGTCCTCCTGCTGTTTGGTGAGGGTCCACTGGATATTGGTGTTGCTGCCCTCTGTGGTTCTTCTCATGATCCAGTCCATGACGATCAGGAAGGTTGTTGGTGACCAACACATACCGACACATACAGTATTAAAATTAAATTAAATTAAATACAGATAAGAAGCAAACCCAGGTTGTAGTGTGAATCGGTTGATAAAATAGTGCAAGTTACAGTGCCGATGTAAACACCTATAGTTGTTTTGCTGTATTCAACATAACTTTCATCTTTTACAAAATAGTCCCCATTAGAATCAAGGAAGGTAAAGCTGGGAATTCCTTAGCTTTAATTAACTGGGTTATTTCAACAGAAATATTGCATTAGCTGTTTTGTTTTAAAAAATATATATATATAAATATAAGTTGATTTCCTGAGGGTCAGAAGTAATTGGATAGTTGTCTCACAAATGTTATTCCATGAGAAATTAAGCAGACGAAAAATTTGGAGCTGTGTCCAAATGTTCAGCTTGCATTTGGTAGCTTTTCTTTGGAACTCTCACTATAAGGCAAGCTGATGCTATGATTATGCTAAAAACAAAACAAACCTGTCAGATAGCACAAACTTTAGAAGTGGCTGTAGATGAAAGGAAGGAATACACTGGCCAGCTCAACAACACAAAAAGGCCTTGAAAACTACAGGAGTCAATCAAAATACAACAGAATTATTCCCATGGTTATGAAAACCAACATTACAATGGTGTACAGGGTTGTACTCTCTGCTCAGATTCAGCAACATGGAATTTAGGGCACTATGCACAAAACTAGCCATCAGTTTGTGCAATAAATGTAGCAAACTCTTTAAATAAAGCTGCAAGTCTGCACTTTAATCACATACTGGCTGTTTGATTTAAAACCCAGCATGATGATATACGGAAAAAAAAGAAAAATGTGTCTATCCAAAAACCTGTGGAGCTAACTGTACAGTATATGCACACTCCAGTAATCAAACACAAATGAAAGGTCTGTTATCATTGGTTTAAAAAGAAAAGGTGTAAAGAGAACACAGGTGACATCTAATGCCTCAAACACAACTGTAGCAGCTGAGCGAGGAGAGCACAAAGGTGTCGCTCTGATGAGATGACACATCTCCTAATCCACTGTGCATAACTTGCTTGGCAGACATCGAGGCTATGGAGACACGGGAATAAGATGAGAGTGGGGGGTGGCAGTGTGTAGCCCTGCAATCAGAGGGGCTGTATCTGTCAAAGAGATGAGGCCTTTGGTTTATGAATTTGAAGGAGTAAATAAATAAATAAAGCCTATCTATAATGTAGTTTCTGACTTTAATTTTGCAGCTTTGCCTTTTCAATAAATCCAGCCTCCCTTCATTTGCTGGTACACTACAAGTTGCTTATCTGCTTTGAGATGGAGGAGAGCGTCCAGTCTTCTGTTGATGTACAGCAGGAAATAACCGGGGAATGGGAAATTTAATGACATTTACTATTCCTGCTACTATTGATCTAAAATATCACATAAACACAAACAGAAGAGCACGCTGTGTTAATGTGTTCTCTCTTTATTCAGTGGTGGCAATGTATTTTTATACAGTATGTAAACAACTTTCTATCTCTTCATTCACTCTTTACTTCTTTCTGCCTTCTCCCTTCATCTTGGCCATTGATTCGTCTTTACATTCGGCTCTGAGGACAGTCTGTTCCAATTAAGACTGCATCATAAATGTAAGGAGGGACTCAGACTGTATGAAAAACATCTGGGGCATCTTTCAAAACATTCTGTGTCCAGACTGGAACTCCTTAGATCTCTGTGCCGAGCTCTCTCAGCAAACACCGGAACTGTTTGCAGTATATAAGAAATCTGTTACTCATACCTGTCAGCGATAACGGCTACAGTGGGAAAATTCAATAATCAAACACAAAACTGCATCGGCCCTGAGAGCTCGACGTGCTGCACCAGAAAAAATGCGAATGACAAAAAAACGCATTTCAGAAATGGAACATCACATTCACGGAGTTACAAAAACAAACAAACAAACAGGCAGGTTGACAGACATCCATGAATCTGAAAACGCACATGCTGCAACATCAGCACAAATAAGACTGTGGCTCTGACATTGTTTATTTACCAACGTCTCTAAATGTTGGCTTCTGCTTCCTGTATTTGTGCTTCTTGTCTGTATTCAAAGAGATGATTTGTTTATTTGACCAATGACAATCTCATACAACAAAATGAATGATGCCACAGTATGTTCATCATTCTAAATGATTAACACTTTAGCAACTTTGTTAAATAAACAGAGTTAAATAACATGTTTTGAAGCAACGTTCCATTGTTGGACACACAAGTTGTAGATCTGTTTTTGAAAAACAAAAAAACTAACAAAAAATGATAAAATAGACAAAAGTTGGCTGAAAACTGGAGTTTGTTTTCACCAAAATGTATTTTTAAAAGACAGCTTGATTGTACTTTTTAAGTAGGGAAAGATCTATGACTGTGTTTTGTATTTTATTTCGATTACAATCAATAAGTGTACAATATCTTTGTACTATCAAGTTATGGTAGTGCAGACTTACCGTATAAGAGCATGCCCATGTTCTACTAACATCTGTACATCAGTCCTGGGATTAACTCTCCATGTTTGAAGGCAAATGTGCTGTGCTCAAAGTTATAAACCGGACATCTCTTAATGATCAAAAAAAGAAAACATAAACAAACAAACAAATAAATAAAAGCACAGCAGTGCAGCATGGATACATATGTACTGTATGCCATTACAGTTTGGTTTCATTCATATCCATACAATCCCCAAAATGCTGAAGTCACCTTTTCAGCCTTTTACATGCAGCCTCTGCTGTCCACAGAATATTCAGTCCTCTCTGCTCTGACCAAGTTACCCTGGGACCCTAACCCAAGAGGCCTTGGTTCCACTGCGACCCGAGCCCTTTTGCTTGCTGTCTTCCCCCATCTCCTTCTCCCTGCCTTCCTCACTCCTCTTTACTTAAAGCTTTCTAACAGAGACAACAGAAATAAAATAAAAAAAATACTAAAATTGTTGTTGTTATCCACACACAGGATATAAACAGTGGAAGCAGCTTCTTTGTCTGAACAATGAAGCCAGAGCAAAAGTGCTAATTCCCCGATTTCCAAGTTTTCCTTCTAAATTTTTCACGATATTCTCCCAAACTGGAGTCTAAGAGCAATAAAGCAGGGTGTGTTTTGAGTCAGCCTACTTGATAAATTGTTACTGTATCAGGCTGCAGTCAAATTGTTGGTCACCACAATCAACAACCATCCACTTTAAGATAGCACTTCACAACCAGTTGGTGAAGTGGTTATGTCCAGCGTCTATATACAGTCTTTGATATTAACCTTTCAGTTATGCTTGGAGCTCCAAGTCTTTACTGCGCTGACCTGAAGCTGCTGAAGTGAAAAGCGCACGTCCTAAAAACAACCTTTCAGCCCTGAGACTCACAGTGTCATCGACAGCAATATGAGCCCTTCAGAAAACATGAATCATTGGGTCATTAAATTAGAGTATGGTGATTAAACTCAGGATCATGATGTTTTATAACAAATAAGTCAAAGCATGCAGCAACAGATTAATTCCTGCCTTTGTGAGTGGGCGGGGTCATCCCAAACCCTCCATCTTCTGCTTTTTGGTGTCTTCTTCTTGTTATTTGACGACACTCGTCTCTGTTGATTAGATGATTAGTAGAGTAGCTCCGTGAAGGTGTGTTTTTATTGAAAACCATTCAAGTCTCACCATAAAACTTTATGGCGAGACACTGCTGTGTTTTTATTAGCCTAATGATACCACTATAGTCCGTCACAGGCTGGTGGATGATTATTACAGACATTCACAGCTGCTGTGTTTGAGAGAATTCCACAAAAGCTAAGATGATGTTAGAAGTGTATCCAAAACCTCCTGGTGTTCAGTTTCTCATCTTTGTTCACATCCAAACTTACAGCAGTCCAGCACAATCCTATACCAGCACATGACATTATTTGTAGAAGTCGGTGTTCTTGCCAGTTTGCTGCTAACATGTAACTCAGTTAATCCTCATGAATCCTTTTTTCATGCTTGTACAGAGCTTTGACTTTCTCATCAAAAAGATTGGAAAAGTTAAACATATTCTGAGACTTTTTTAATAACTCGGTCATGCTTCTGTGTTCACTTTTTTTAGGGATCTGAAGGGGCTTGGATGGGGAAATAACTAATTATGGCAGACTTACCAAACACGCTGCTGGAACTGAGTTGGTTTCACTGAGTGCACAGTAAGTAGAGAAAACCTCAGCTATCTGGCCTGAAACTTCAAGCTTCAGTGTTGGTGTCATGCTGTGGTTTGTCTGTGTTGGCCTGCGCTCTGTTCATTAGGCCTTGATTTGTCCATGTCCCTGTTGGCTTGAGCTGTGTTCACTTGGCTTCAATTACATTTGGTACAAAGAGGCTGTTAAGCCTCTGATTGGACTTCAAAGCCTGTGGTGTTTATATTTTGACATAAAGCAAATATCTTAACAAGATATATGTGTTGTTCTAATATTGGTGCTCTATGCTCATTCTTGTTATGTTGGAATTGGTTTTTTTTTTTGTTCTTCTAACAGAACTTTTATCACTTTAATTGTCTAATGAAGCAAGTACTAATGATGTAGTCTGATGTAGGCTGCTTGGCTTACAGACAGATGTGTGGACAACATAACAAAATGATTTTTCCATCTCACCTCAAAGATTTCAAGATGCATGTCAATCCTCCAGGTCCCCACTAACATCATTAGTCAGGTTGCCAGGCAGAATAGATGGGTAATGCCTCTGATACAAATATTTCTCTCGATCCCCTTTCAGGAGACATGCATTGCAGAGCCCTCGGGGACTATGTAATCTGTCTTTCGACACCTGTTTAAAGAACAGTACCTGTGATGAATGAATACATCAAGCCGGGGATGCTCGATTCATTTCAACACACCGTAATTCCCCCCTCTGTGGTTTAAACATATTGTAATGTGTGCAGCAGCTTGTAGATTTTGTAAAGGACCCAATGCTACAACAAAGTGAGAAGAATTCAGAAGACAGCTTGTCCAAGTCCACTGTCTGTTTACTCAAAGGTCAATAAATGCACGCCTTCACTGAATGGGTTTTGAGATGCTGTCAGCTGCTGGCATTTACTTTCATTTTATTCAATTAACTTCAGTGATATAATTTGCTCTCACAGATGTCAGACCACCTGCCATATCTTAATTGTCTTATAATTAAACTAATCTTTATCTGTGGGGCAGTATTCAAAGCCATATACACACACATAACACATTTTTTTGAGAAAAAAGCACTTTTGGTTTATCAAACTGAGAAAGTTACTTTTACTTACCTAATTTAAAGTTGGGGCTAATTTATGTCAAAGGTAAGACATTTTTCCAATATGTCTACTTGTAGGTAAACTCATTGGCATGCTGTGTGGCCCTTAGCCTTAACAGTTTAAGGAGGACATAGAGGCTGGATCACTTAAAGTTGGTAATTTGGTTAATAGAGTGGGTCTAAATAATTGTGAAAATAAATTGGTCTTTTAAAAGGTTATCTGTACCCTGACACATGGCCACCTTTCAGGAATATAAAACGACACCTTGTTAAGTGATTAGACAGGCTCATTTCAGCAGCTATTTTCACTGCTTCTCCCTTAATTATTTCATTTTCTCCTCTTCTCTGAATCCACCTCTAAACGATTGATTTTTTTTTCAGGGAAATTGGTTTATAAAACCTCTATAAGAAGAGAAGGTGGCAGGTAAGCGTGAGACGATCAGGGAGCGAGCTGAGGAGGAGGTGAGCGTTTGATGGATAGTGCTGGTGAAGACGTGAGGGGGAGATGCTCCGCGTGGTAAATAAAATCTGTGTTTGTGCCTTAACAGGCTTTCCTTGCAATTACAGTCTCTTGCAATTACAGCAATTACAGTCTCTTGTATTCCATAAGCTGCCTCCAGCCATTTGTTTGAAGCCAATTCATCACGGTACAAGAAAGAAAATTAACATTACTGATTGAACTTCAGCATGCTGAAGTCAAATGAGGATGGGACGTGAGCTTCTGTCTTCCGGGGCAATGCAGATTTTCATCCACAGTTTCAACAGTGGCTCTGAAAATAGCATCTTCTATGAGAAGATTCAGCTGTAATGAGAATACTGCAGGAGTTGTGCCATTAGTCGCATACGAAGATACATCATATAACCGACTTATTTGGCCTCTGGGGTTTCACTGTAGTTTTCTTTGACTGAGGTTTTCTTTTTTCTCTGCTGTGCCGCTGAGACTCACAATTTAATCAATTCCCCTCTCTGAGCATGAGAAAGGGAAAGAAAAGGCAATTACTGAAGGAGAAAATATGATAAGGGTAAAGAATTGAACCCTGACTGTCAAAAGAAGATGGATTAGTTGTGTTTGGTTAGGTAAGTCACACAGGCTTAATATTTACTGTGTGGTGAGAGAAAATGAAGCCTAAGCATCAAATCATCAAGGTTTGACTTACTTGCATAGAGCTGTACTCTAACGACAATTCATTTATGACTGTGTGGGCCAATCAGCCAACTCAATAACCTTATGTAAATGTACACAGACGGACAAGTGGCTGTAATAATAAGAACAGCTCAATAACAGGAGACAAGTTTAATTAAGACCACCCATCGTAGACTTTCATTAAGGTCCCTAAATACTTTTAATTAGTTACAGAAAGGGGAAGTTTTCTTAATGTTGAACATTTTAATTATTACAACGCATGTTTTGTTTGCTCTTTGACCTTTGTATCTTTTTTCTTTTCTGTCTCATTTTTAAGAATTTTTTTAATTAAATTTATTTAAAGCCAACAAAAGTAGAAAAAGTGATAAAAGAAGAAAAATATAAACACAAAGAGCCAAAGTTAAATGCCCTTTAAAATATTTATTTTTTCTAGATTTTATTCTTGAGTCATCATCTTAGCAGAGATTATTACATTTTTAGTGATTGTTATTATTGTCATTACTGTTACTGATAGCTATCTTACTGTAGATATCTCTTAAATGTATTTGCTTACCACAGCTGTGACACAGTCACAATTTAATACAACTTAGCTCTTCTTTTCACGCTGTTCCATGTCTGGCAATGTTCACATTCTGTATAACTTGTTGCTTTTTTGAGGAGGTGGTACAGACTAATGAATCAGTCTAGTGACAAAAGTTACAAATAGTTGAAATGAAAGGTGTTTGTTTAAAACAAAAATTAATGAAGGATTCATGGTGAATGAGTTTATTCAATTCAATTCAATTTTATTTATAAAGTGCCAAATCACAACGACAGTCGCCTCAAGGTGCTTTATACTGTAAGGTAGACCCTACAATAATACATACAGAGAAAAACCCAACAATCATGTGACCCCCTATGAGCAAGCACTTTGGCGACAGCGGGAAGGAAAAACTCCCTTTTAACAGGAAGAAACCTCCTATTTATTATCCAAATAACACTGAAGCTAGTCTTTTCTGTCATTGTTTTGTGAAAATATTCGTGAAAATATTTCCTCCTGCCATGTGGGAAATGATGTAAAAAGTTTGAGACCCACTGCTCTAGTGGTTGTGCTCCTAATAGGAGTAGCAGCAGGTATAATGGGGAAATTCTAGTTAAGCAGTGGTAGCATGTTGGTACCCATACTCTGTCTGGAGAGACCATCTGGTGCTTAATGGGGGCAGTTTAAAAATGATGTGGTACATCTGTCTGTGGGCCACCCTTGCTTGTACTGTTGTTGGTCCATCACCCAACTACTGAAAAGAGCAAAGCTACAACACTAAGTGAAAGTAAAGAGTGTTAGAAAGAAAGCACCCACTGCCTGTATTTGCCGATATAATTTGGGGTAATAGCCAGAGTACCCTCAGACAAGTGTATTGCAGGGCTAACACAGAGAAACAGACGTCATTAGTTCCTATGACCAATTCAGCATCACCAATGAACCTAAGCTTCTGCATGCCTTTGGATGTTGGGAGATAAACCATACAAGCACAGGTCCCAGCTTCCTAGTGTACTTGAACCCACAGGACCTTCTTGCTGTGAGGGACGCGTGCTAACCACTGAACCACCATGTGAAAAGGAAGCCAGTGCAGCTAAACTGTTCACTGCCTTGTGCAATGGCTGTGTAGACACTTATCAACACAGTACCTGCTGGGACCAGACTGCAGACCAGAGAGAACTCCAAAAGTTATAGCAGGCAACTAAGTGTACACTCCTGCTCAGAGCAGCCCTTTATAAAGGAGACTGAAGAACAGCTCTACCAAAGTGCCTTATAGTACCAAGCCACACATCCATAACTAATTCAATTCTTAATTCAGTTCAGTTCAGTTTTATTTATATAGTGCCAAATCCCAACAACAGTCGCTGCTTATATATCCCATGCTGGGTCTTGGCACACCCCATCAGCTTATCCTGTGTCTGAAACAAGCTGTGAGGCTCATTTCTTTGGAAATATTAGTAGTAATATGGTTAACGTAACCCCTGTTTGGGCAGAGGAGCTGTTTAGCACTGAAGATTGATCATTATGCTGTACATAAAACTTGTCATGGTGTTAATTATATGAGCTACAGTACTTCTAGGAACCATATTTTTCCAATTATTTGGCAAATATGTTCTTACAGTTCGGAAATAGCCATTCCAAGGGTATTGCCTGGCCAGTCTGCTGATCTATTGCGAGGTTAACAGAGAAAAACAGATAACCATTCACTCTCACAGCCAATTTAGAATCACCAGTTAAGACAACTTTCATGCCTTTGAACTATGGGAGGAGAGAATCCACACAGACACTGGGAGCACACTGTAACGCCACACAGCGAGTTTGTTGCTGTGAGGCAGTGGTGCTCTCCACCATATCACCATTCCACATACATATCCTTTCACTAGATGTTTTGTTGATGGAGGTGGAAAGCACCATCTAACCGTAAAGACCCTAACACAGGATTCACACTAACTTTGTACTCATTCGAGCACTTAGTGTCATTACTTTGGTTCCTGGAAGTGTCCGCTTCCATCAGGCTTCCAAAACCTAGGCTTTGCAGACAAACTTTGTAATCATTAACAGCAACAGAACAAGTGGGTAAAACCATACCAGCAAAATGCACCCCAAACCTACAGCAACACCACTACCGAAACACCTTCTTGAGTTGGCTGTAACTCAGCAGGTCGTCTAATATTTGGAAGGGTGATGGTGCGATCCCTGGTTCCTCTGCTCTGCATGCCAAAGTATTCTTAGCAGCATACCAACCTCAAGTAGTTCTACAAAAGCATTTAGGTAGAAAACAGTGATTGTGTGTATGAGGCATGTAGTATACAGTGCTTTGACTGTTTGAGTAGAAAAGCGCTATATAAGAACCAGTTCATTTACCTCATTATGGGGGTCTGGTGTTCAGGTGTACCTCTCTGTACATGTTAACAACTGCATTTCAGAACTTCATAGCGATTATTTATCTGTTTGTATCAGTGAACCAGGAAAAGTGTGCAATGATGAAACAGAAAATGTTGTGGAACCTGCATGCAGGTTCCACATAACGCTGAAATACTGAACTGCTGGTCTGTGGGACTATCACTCAGTTTCAGATAAAGAAACTAAAAGCTGAACCTGTGTCAAACGAAATAAAATGTAATCTGTCTTCAGTTTACTCGTTATTCACAGCCTCTTGGATCTGCCCGGAGCTGTAGCCTTTCTCTGTGTTTCTCACACTCAGAATTATTCTCATTGCAACAACAATGCACTGTACATTTCCATATGTTGTTCTGTATTTGCTGCATTTGGACCCAGGGGCTTATGCATAACCGAAGAAGTAGAAAAGCAAGAAATCCCTTCAAAAGGGGGATAAATAGCACCTTTACAAAGAACAACACTCCAGTAAACATTTGTAACCTGAATACTGATTCAAAAACAAAAAGCCCGGAGAGATTCATAAGTGAAATGATTGATATGATATCCTGTTATTCTCAGCAGGGTAATATAAGTCAGATAGGACTTAATTTCACTCAAAATAAAGGATTCACTTGAGATCTAAAAAAAAACAACACCAACAGTATGTGTCTGGAGCGGTACACAGTGTCCTGTTAAAATGTGTCTTGTTATATTACAAACATATATGTGAGTAAGGGTGATCTGTTCACAGAAGTGGAATCAACCCTTTCTTAATCGAGACTTGTCATCAGGTGGACTTGTCACTGGTTTATCATCTGTGATACCTCCAACCCTAAATTGGTGAAATTGGTGCCAGGGCACTACTTTTTAAAGAAATTTTTCATTATTCTCAGTTTTTCAAAAAAGCCATCAGCACCTGAATAATGATTTGCAATCAGCATAGCTGGACATGAAACTGGGTCAAAATGGAATTACTGTCATGGCACAGTGGCTCGTGAAGTGGAATGGACTCAAGTGCAGATTCAAAATCCGGAGGCTTGAAGTGAAATTTAACAAAAGAATCTTTATTTACAACGTATATAATAATAAGCAAACTTGGGCAATGGCTAGATTTAGCATGAAACATAAATGGCTAAGGCTAAGGCAATAACTAAACCAATAACAGGTCACTGTGATGGCTGGGTGCGGGGAATGGACAGGAGGAAACTATGGCAGACCAGGGGCACTGAAACAAAGGAGAGCACTGTCAGAGAAGTCCAAAGGATTTGTGAGTAAATCTGAGAATCAAAATCAATGAGACGTCTTACGTGCTTGAAGGTGGAGATTGCTGGAGGTGGGGGCGTGAGGCAAAGGCCAAGGTGAGTTTCTGAGTATGATGCAGGAGTGCAGGGAGGCAGGCAGGAGAGAATGGCAGTATGGGTGAAAGAGTGTTATTGGCAGCAGCAGACCAGAATCCTGGAGAGGAATTATGTTGAGGTTTGGAAGATAAGCTCCGGGTGCCAACTATGATGCACTACGAAAACCATGAGGCCATGAACTATCAAAGTTTAGAAGATAATCTGGCAAAGACTAGTGTGCAATGGTCATAAATACTGCTGGTGTGATTGAAATCAGGTGAGGAACAGGGAGGAGGCAACGAGGACTCCACCCAGAGGAGGGAAGCCGATGCTGTGGAAAGTTACTCAGGCTCACCCAGACCATGACAAGCGAACCGTTATTAAATCCATTGCCTATATCTTAGGCTCTGGTAATGTATAGAGGTATTTCTGTGTGAATTGTTTAAGCATTCAAGCTTTTGGTGAACTTACTATGAGCTTTATGAGCAATGTAGCAGTATCCATTAAATGAGTGAGGACTTAATTGCAATATAGAAAAACCAGTAGGAAATGTTTTATTAGGATATCACATCAGAATGAAGCCAACGTGTCTAAGCAATCCAAGCTTAGACACAATTTTTAGAGGGTGAGAATCAGGCAAAAATCATAACGAACACACTATCTAAGCTGCTCCGCTTGCCCACAGTTGCTCGGTACAGCCACTTTGCAACCCAGCTTAATGCCAACTCTTCTCTATAGTCATTTTGCTCTGCAGTTGCACATGTGCACATGGAACTATGGGGAGATACAGTATTCTGCAAATAGAAGTAACTGAGTGAATAGTCCTTCAGACAGTACACTTTGTTTGCACATCCAATCTGTTTCCCCCAAAAGATTTACTTGCTCCTCTGGTGTTGGCTATTACAAGACATACAGAGGTTCTGTCAGTTCAAATTAGTTTTAATCAGCCTTTTATATGCACAGTGTCTTTTATGTGTCACACATGTCTTAATATAACACAACTTCAGGAATGTTCTCAGATATGTACAGTCCATGTTTTTTTTATACTTTGATATGTCAATATAGAGGAAGAAGTGCACTGTTGCACAGGTGTTTCTCTGAAGACTTAAATTAGAACCTGGTGATGACTGGTTGTGTCTGAGCCGGATTATGTTGTTTGTTTCTCTAAGCTGCTTGTTTAATCCATCAGGAAGGTCTGTTTATGGAGCTTTCTGACAGCGGACATATTTCCTTGTCAAACACAGCTGCATCTTAATATGATAAATGGGTATTTTCCTTTCAGGTGTGCCAGATCCAGGGACCAGGGACGGTTCGTGTTGCTTACTGGGACATTTAAATGGAACAGCACCATTTTTAACCTTATTAATTACACCTGTTCTTACTCTCTATGACAATTTCAAATGTGTACTGTGAGAAACAATTGCTTCAGTGCTCTGACATACAATGCTGTGAAAAAGTATTTACCCCCTTTCCTGGTTTCTTATCTTTTTGTGTATTTGTGAAACTTTGATTAAAACTGATTATTAGATTAAAAAAATAACCCAAAAGAGTAAAAGTTATTGAAACAAAAATGTTATTTAAGTGAGAGAACTCTGGCTCTGTCTGAAGAAGTTAATCATTGTTAAATCATGAATGACTTGCGGCTGATTATACAATATGTAACCACCAAAGAACCCATACGATCATTACTTAAACAGAGATTTTACATAGGCAGAAACTCTGTTTGACAGAAAACAAAGATGCACCTCGACTGCAATTATTGCTGCCAAGAGTGGCACAACCATTTGTTAGGTTTAGGGGGCAGTTACTTTTGCACATAGGGCCAGGTGGGTTCGGAAAGCTGTTTCCCTTAATAATCGAAATCCTGGTTTAAAAATAGGAGAAAAAAAACCCCTGCAAGTGTTCCCCTTTGTTTCAAATATTGATGTGTTATTGTTTCATTCAGACTTCAACAATATGATACATTTACAGCTGTGATCAGAAGTTGTCGTGGTAATTCTGGGCTGTTAATGATTTCACTGAACGGTTCTTTATCCAGGGTGGAATGATTGTACAGCAAACATCTTTCATGTTGGCGGTTGTGGATAAACAGTTCTTATACTTGCTGAAGCCTGTTTATTTTATTAACATTTCTTTGAGCCTGTCTGTATTAGAGAAAATCCAAAAGACATTCAAACTTGTGCGTCCAGTTATTGTTGTTTTTCAAGTCTGAACACTGTACAATCATTACACTCTGCAAAAAGAACATCATTAAAAGCCCTGAATTAGCATGACATTCATGCCCATTGTGAGAGAATATAAACGCCTGACCATAACTACAACATTTCAAATGGAAAAAACGATGGTGCGCCATCATTTACTTTTCGCCTCTGTTCTGTAATTGCCAGTGAAAGTATGCGTGCTGCAGAGCTAATATGCTTTGCTTGCATGATTCTATTGAAATGTCAAACTGTTTTCTTGTAGAAAGAGTGAGCTTGCTGGTCAATGGCCCTGAAAGACAATTCATATGAATTGCTGAGTAAAAGGATTGCTTCAGGCTTTCTCTTTGAAAAGAGGATTCTGCTTTTGAAAACAGTGTGTCCAAAAAATTAAATACCATAAAGTCTGCTTCCAGAGATGCCTTTTTTAAAACAAGAAAAATACTAAGAAGAATATTTGATTAATTTTTGAAATTGTTTTTGCTTATATACCACAAGCACTTGCCACATTTCTCATTTTCTGCAGTCAGACAGATCAACATCTTGCTTCTGCTTAGCCTTGGTTTACAATTAAACATGGTGTGTAATTATAATGCTGGAACATTGGCATTGAATTGGAGAGTGCACATCCAGAGTGCAATTAGCCTCATATAACCCCTATATCCTGACTGAAGTGAAGAGAATAAAAAAAAAAATATTACAAAAGGGTAAAGACCATTTTTTGATTCTGAAAAAAGCCAGGGGCAGAATGCATCACTGGTTTAGTCTAGAGAGAAGTAAGGAACAAGTAAGGAAGTAAGGATTCCTGCACTATTGTTTAAAGATGATCTGTTGTAAAAGTGAAGGACGAAATGTGGGCAGTTCACTAAAGCACTGTGAGGCATGCAGTTGTTTACATTCACTCATCATGGGAATGAATGTCATGGTAATTTTGGGGGTTTTAATAATTTTATTGAACTGTTCTTTTTACGGGAGGATCATACAACATGCATCTTTAATAACTTTATTACACTCAAATATATACATACACTCACTTCAATCTTTTAGTAAGTGGTGCAGAAAGTTCTATTTTCAAGATGATAGGTTCAAAAAATTTGCACATAAGTACACGCTATTCACGTGAGAGGCAGTTGGTTAGACTGTTCAAGAAGTACCCAGGAACCACCAAGACTCAAGCCTGCCTTGAGCTGGGAACTACTGGAACACCAGCATCACTGTCAACTGTGAAGCAAGCTTTACATCACCATGGACCAAGGAGGGGTTGGCGACTAGGAAAGAAGCGCCTGCTCTAATATTGAAACCCTTCAATTTGATTTAAAGCTGCAGCTGCTCACATGGACAGGCCACATGCTCTCTAGTGAAAGGTTTTACGGTTACATCAGACAAAGATGGAGCTATTTGGCCACAATGACAAGACACATGCTTGGAGGAGTAAAGGTGAGGTTTTCAAACCTAAGGACAGTTAACCAATGTCAAGCATGGTGGTGGTACCATCAGCTGATATGCAAAAAAACAAGAAGAACAAAAAGTAAAGATGGAACAATGAGGGAGGATAATTCTTCAACTTCACCTCAAATTAACAGCTAGATGCTTGAAACTATACAGTGGGTGCTCCAACCGGACAATGACTACACATCAAAAGGAGTTTTGCAATGCGTATAGTTGGCTAACATTAAGGTTGTGGAAACCTTTCAAAAGCCCCAACATCACCACTAATGAAAGTTTGTGGCTGAGTCAGTGCCAGGAACACAGTTTAAATGAACTCTGCTAATTCTGCCAAGAAGAATGGTCAAATATCCCGCCAAATTATGCCAGAAGCTTGTTGATGCCACCAAAATAGTGTAGTGGATTTTTAACTAAATATTATTGGGGGTGTATGTGAATTTAAATATTTGCGCTTGTATGAATAATTATTACCCTGTGTGGATCAGAAAATATAAAATTATTTGTTTTAAAGTCATCAAAGATGCTGTACAAACATTACACGCTGTGAAAAGTTCAACAGTTCAAAGAATTAAAAGCCCCAAATTACCATGATATTACAACAGCTATTTTATTTCCACTTGTATTTGGACATGTCAGTAAATCACTGCACCTATTTATCATTTTCCTAGCAAAATATATGGAAATAAAAGGTCACACAGTAGTGCACATTACTGAGTTACATTGTAAAACATCAGTCACTTTTCAAGAGCTATGTTGGGGGTAAACTTAGCTTTCCAACATCTTCAAATAGCTGTTTCGACGCTTTTATTGGTCAGGTATTAATTCAGCCTCTAAATAAGTATAACACAAAATGCCTACATCACCTCTGTGAAACAGTCCTTTTCCTATGTTCAGTCTGAATTCTGCTATACAAAGCACAAGCCTCTAATGAGGATGCTGACAGCTCTGCAGATAATAGATTGTTCATGACAATATAGCACATAACTGGCTCATTAAGACAAGAGCAATTTACTGTGTTATCAGCCACTGCAAGCTTCATCTGGCTTAAAATAGCACATTAACTCATGTCAGTGAAGTAACACCCTTTGATAAATGTCTGAAAGGAGAGCAGACTGAAAACACTGCAAGACAGGACAGCGTGGAAAAGGTCAGCCGGCAGTACGTATCGATAAACCTGCCAGATTTCAGGAGTGCAACACAGATGTTAGATGGATTTGTGAATGCACTCATCCATAATGAAACAGGCTCCTAAATGATGTCCATAGAGTCCTGGAATATGCTAGAAATTATAGAGAGACTTTTTTGTATAGTGCCAAAATGTGTTGAATGACCATTAAGGTGGGCAGAAATGACAATGATCCCATTTAAAAGTGTCACAAGCAAGAAGCCACGCATTCACCTCATTCGCTCAAAGTCTACTAATTACCTATCCACCAGTACACTGAGCTGGGAACAACAGTGAAAGTAAAGGCTGCAAACAAGCATGCAGCTTATTGGAATGGTACCGTATGATTCATGGAAGTAGGAATCAAATTGGTAAAGCGCTTTCTGCTCTCGGTGCTGTTTTCAGGCCGTGGATGAACGAGGTTCGGCGCAGCTTTGAAGAGATTAATCTTACACTTAATCTAATAAATGGAATGCTATCAAGTATCAAGTACACATGCTGCACCACAATAATGACTGATTTGTCTGATGAGAAAGGAGAAAAAAGCATAACAGAGGCAGAGACGTCAATAAATTCATTATGATTCACGTGTGCGAAAATACGTTTATTGTGGGAAAGATCAGATAGACAATGAAACAACAGTTAGTGCAGGCATGATTTCATAAGGTGGACATTGCAATGACATCAAGACATCTCATCTGTAGTGTAAACACTGAAGGGGTATTTATTCTTTCTATCCATGTTTTTTATTCTATCATAAGTATATGATGACTCAGAAATCAGACAGCCTGAGCCTAACGTACTGATCTCAGTATCAAACGCAATTTAATGATCCTTAAATGTGCTCTTTCACGCCTTAAAGCTGCAACTATAAACTTTTTCCTATTAACAACAGATCACAGCTAATAGAGTGCCAAGGTCTCAGCTGACCGTCAGGTCTGCACAGCTTTAGTGTGACGACCTGGTCTCAGTTCTACAGTTTTAAAATCAGCTCAGCACCGAAAAACCCACAACGCAGGCAAAACGCACACTGAGAACAATTAAAGAGCTAAAGTGAGAGTAAAGATATTGGACTGCAAATTATTTATGACATGTCAGTTTTTAACAGAGTGACTCACCAGGTGAAACTTTGTGAACATTTTGTTGTTCTATAGTTTTCCTGCTTCTCTTAAGTGCTGTAAAAATTCAGGACAAGTCAAAACAACATCAGAAATTCAGTAAATTTAGATAAAATCATAACTGCCGAAACTATGTGTCCAATACATGACATATGCAACAACTTTGTTAAATTATATTAGTATATTAATATGTATCCAAGTCCTCATTTCATTGCACATATTTTAGCTTATTTCCATAGAAATGCAGTTTGTTTTGTAAAGTTTGATGTGTACAGCCTATGCATGCTGTAAAGATGACATTTAAAACCAGTGTTGTGGAGTAACGGAATACATGTACCGCTGTTACGTATTTAAAATGCAAAATATTAGTAACTGTATTCCGTTACAGTTACCGTTTAAAAAGGTGGTATTCAGAATACAGTTACTTTGTTGAAATAAATGGATTACACTGCGGTACTTTCCTGTTTCATATTGTCGCAGGTCAGGACTGTTTGGGTTTTGTTTGACAGCTACGTTCTGTAGTTCCAGGCGGCAGCGTTGCGGTCGCCATGGTTACAGGGGGACACTCTGCGTGTTTCCTGGGTGAGAGAGAGCGCCTTTTCGTTGTTGTTGTTGTTGTGCTAAGCTAACAGGCAGAATGCTACAGGCATAGCCCTAAAGAATGTAGCATCATGGGCAGTGTAGTCCGTGTTGCAGGGAGAATGGACCGCCATACTCGTTATGTGTCTGTGAGCGCGAGGTGGAAGAAAAAGGAGAGTCGAAAAGTACGAGTTGTCATCGAGCAAAAACGGGAGCTGGAAGCATGTAAATATAATAATAACCACTGCAGCCAAGAAGAGTGCCTGACGAGCCCAGTTGTAAGTAAGCTATTAAGACTCGACTGTACACCGTGTTCGTGTTTTCCTCCGAAACAATAAGTTCTGTTGGAGCAGCCTTTCAACGCTTCTCAATGTCTCTCGCAAGCAGAGTTGACCCAGACAACAAAGTAAAGCCATTTTTTGGCTACAAGCCCGACAAGGAACCCGTATTAGTCAGAGGTCCCTTTACTACAGTTCGGAGCCGCGGACCTTCAGTAACAGTAATAAATCACAGCAATAGTACATTCACGTAGTTGTAAAATGCATGATAATATGTTAAGTAATCCAAAGTATTCAGAATACGTTACTCTCATTGAGTAACGTAACAGAATACGTTACAGAATACATTTTAGGGCATGTATTCTGTATTCTGTAATGGAATACATTTCAAAAGTAACCTTCCCAACACTGTTTAAAACAGACAAACAAATGAAGCTATAAATTAATACAGCATTTATTTATGGAATATCATAAAATCACCTGCTGTAATATGACTTTGACTTCACAGAGAACATCCTGCTGCAGTCTGGCAAGAAGCTAAAGTTTATATACGGGACGCTGGTTAAGTGTTAAAGAATACCCTAAGCCGTCACAGACCTGTGACACAGCAGCCTGATGTAAAACCTTCCCAGGACAGCACCCAAAACTGGAGTAACTCCACGGCAACAGTGACCGATGAATATTTATTGGGTGCAAGTAAAACATGAACAACTCAGTTTCACTAATGATGATGCAGCAATGCAGACACACCAGCAGAGAGGTGTGAGTACAAACAGCGACCTGACCCACTGTGGGCTCTACACTGGGCTTTTAGAGTATGAAGAACAACCAGCTATTTTGTGATCATTTGTTGGTTTATTCTCAGGCTTTGGGGTAACTTTCTGTTGTATTTTCAGATAATATTCTTGCTCCTATAAGCTGCAATGAAGCACTCTAAGAGGATTCATAGTTTCAGGCATCGCACAGCGTTTATTTGAATTATTTCATATAAGCAACAACACAAGTGCTTGATTTAAACACTGCCTACAAAAAACAATCTTTGTTTTCTTCATCCATAATGCAGAGCTTGAGGTGAATCAGAAGTAATGCATTTTGATTTAGCAATTAAGTTTGAGTTTCTTTTCTCCCCTTTAGACTACAATTAACAATAATAATTAATAAATAATTAGTCACAGCTTTCAAATGAGAGTGTATCCCCTAGCCAAGAAGCAGATTAAATTTTAAAAGGGACAACAGCTTCAGAAAGTTTGAGAGCCACAAAACCCCTTTAAATGTGCTGGCTGCAGACTGCCATCCTTAAAATCAGACCCTAAGGAGCTGTCCCGTTACAAGGATGTTATCCAAAGTGGTGCAGACAACACCCGCAGGGGTGAAAGAGAATTTGCTGTCATTTTTGGCCAGTTAAAAGTAGAGATGGACCGATCCGATATTACGTATCGGTATCGGTCCGATACTGACCTAAATTACTGGATCGGATATCGGAGAAAAATAAAAAATGTAATCCGATCCATTAAATATCACGAAAGCACCTCACAAAACTTGCAACACGCTGTAACTCACCTCAGAACGTTAGCACGTCGGAGCAGTGGCTGTGGCATGCGGGACCTGTCGTGGTCTGGATAGCATGTGGAGCTTCCCTAGCAACCTGGCATTTCATCTCCGACAAAGTTATCCCCGAGAGAAGTAAAGCAAGTGTGTAAGTCCATCTCTGAATGTTTGTAAAGCATTCCTGCGTTAAGCTTAACAAGCGACTGCCTCTCGCTCTCCGGCTGCTACTTCAATCGTGAAACTGATCAGCTGATCGGCTTTTCTGTCGCGAGTCCGTCTCTCTTGTTTGTTTTTGGTCCACTTTGCACCAGAAAGAGGAAACCAGCGGCTGAACAACAGCAGCACGTTTAAGCTTGATAAGCTGTTGTTAGAATGTATTTAATATTACTTTCTACTCGAGGATCTTTTTCTACGTAGCTGACGGCTGGTAACTGTGCAGGGGCGGATCTAGCAAAGTTTAGCCAGGGGGGCCGATAGGGCATGAACAGGGAAAAGGGGGCACAAAGACATACTTTTCTTTCTTATTCTCATTTAAAATGTCGAGCTTTTAATAAATAATTATCTGACACCCAAAGTTTTAATTTGATGTAAAATGAATAGAAGTCAATTACTGTACATAGTGACTATTAAGTCTAATATATATACCCTAGTAAGCTATAGTACTTTTTACTTTGGGAAGGTACCATCTGTGCAGTCTGCAATTTTGTTGAAGAAAGATGTTGAATCTATTTAATATTTCTTGAAAAATAATTGATTTCTGTGCATTTTTTTTTCACACTGCATCAAATTAAGGTTGATTACGTCGATTAAGCATCATGAGGTGGCGCGTGAGGGGTGGTTCCCTATTTTTTATTTATTTATTTTTGTTGTTGCTGGGAGTTAGAACCCTATTAGTTAGGTTGCTTAATATTTACGCTAAGTACTCTTTAAAATACCAGAATAGGGAGGATGGTGTAGGTCTAAGTTTATTAGATTGATCAGTATTGCTGAACTATGAAATATTTTTTTTGTATACAGGTATAACAGAATAGCTTTAGTGTAGTTGTTGTTTTAAACTTGAGTATGAACTTGCAGACTTGCAAAATGCAGCAAGATATTTTAAAAAACAGTTTTGTTGATTAAAAAACACTATATCGGATTCATATCGGTATCGGCAGATATCCAAATTTATGATATCGGTATCGGTATCGGACATAAAAAAGTGGTATCGTGCCATCTCTAGTTAAAAGTTAACCTTCACTCAAAAAACTCCCCCATAAGTCTAAACAACCGCCAGAGAGAGAGGCTGGCCTCTATCAGCCCCACATTTGGAGAACTGTCACAGTGGAATGGTTGATCTTCCAGGAGCAGGAAAGGGGACTGGTTCTTCTTTAAAGATGAATGGAACATCCAAAGGTTCATTATAACAAACTACATTATTGCTGTTTAATATGCAGACTGAAGAAGTGCAGTGTAATGTGACGCACTGTAGCAACCAGGGACAGGAAAGTCACTGCGGTCAATGGGAACCTCAAGGGGACAGCTAGAAGGGACCAAGGGCCCCTTTCTAAAAATCATCCATCTTGTGCACCCGTCCGCTGCCCTTTTCTTTTTTTATTTTTTCCCTTTTTTTAAAAGTACCCTTTAAAGGTCTGATAAGAATTCAAACATGGGCTTTGAAGTGCTGGCAGTGAAAAAGAGACCTCGCTTCAGTTCAGGAAGCACAATCTGATCTGCCCTCAAAATGTCCACCAGCAAATTTAATCTGCAATAGTGCATTGTAATCAACTAAGGGCTGTCATGTTCCTTAAAAGGATGGCTCAGATACATTCAAGTTATAGCTTAAGGACTTAAGTAACAAAATTAAAAGTGAAAAATGCCAGTCATTAGAAGAAGGTCAAAACAAAAAAGCCCAGCTACAACAAACTAAGGGCCACATTGTTTTCTAGCACCTTAGAAAGTCATCAAGTGTACAGAATCCATTAGTGTTGGATGGCTCCAAAATCCAGGAAGTCTTTCTGCCAGTTCTCATTGTAAAAGCAGTTTGGTATACATCACTGTAATGAGCTGAATAATTAGTTGCGTTTTGACCCAACCAATTCTAATAACCTTTTTATCCACCATAACAGAGTGAATTAGATGATGTGCTTGTGAGTAAACTTCATATAATAATGTAATATATCCCTTTGTGAGACAAAAATTTGTAAAACTTGAAACAATAAAGAGAATTCAGGCTTCTTTGTGTGTGTTTCCGGGTGCTGGAGGATATTACTGCATGTGAAAAAAGCTTTTCTGTCTCCAGTGAGAGCAGCACATTATCTGATACTTGTCCTCCAGTGATGTTACTTGATTCAGTGTCAGCCGAGTTTGAGAAAAAACATGTTTGAAAATGAAAAATATCTGCGAGTGTGGCGTTAATGCTGCAGCGCACTTGTCACTTCTACACTGGGGGTGGCTATAGGGTTGCCAGCTGTTCCACAGCGACCGTTACCTGCAATGTCACATACTGTGTGTATTTACACTATGTGCATTGTGCTACAGGCAAACCAGAGTGTCCCTAATGTGATAGCTATCATTGGGTGGCTGTCAGTCAAGAGGTAGAGCAGGTCATCTACTATACTGTATGTACAATTCAATTCAATTCAATTTTATTTATACAGAAAATCACAACAACAGTTGCCTCAAGGTGCTTTATACTGCAAGATAGACCCTACTGTAAAGGAGCCCACGCCTCAGTCGTGTTATTGTCATGCTGCTAGTTACCTAATGAGTTGAGAAACAATCTCAATATCATGTAACTCACTATTTCAATACTCTGAAGGTGCCCTAACCTGAAGTTCAGAAATGCTGTAACCCTTTCACTGACCACATTAGGATTTTTTCACTAATCTCATCTGGCTTCGGCTAAACATTTTCTGAAAGCACCGCTGATTGCACTCTTAGTCAGCGAGCAACATGACAGAGTGTTATAACAAGAGGTCTAGGTACACAATTAGTACGAGTGTGGAGGCTTGAGTGAGGCTTAACAAGCTAATGTTATATAAAGGGAGGAGGAGGAGAGGAATCACACAAGATTTTATAACTGCATGTGAAGTGAAAACCAGTCAGTTCAGTTAAATAGACATAAATTTACCAAGCATCCTTGTAATTTGGTGGATTTTAATGTTAATTTGGTGGACGACTGCTCATCAGTACTGCCAGCATCTCGTTACTCCTCGCAGAGGAGCTGGATTAGGAAACATGGGGTTTTACTACGAAGTGGAATGGACGTGATTCAGATTTACTTTGGTAGGGAGAAACAAACACCGCTGTAATGAATGTAAATAAAGCCGAGTTCACTTCTGCTGCATGTCATTCAGAGCTGTGTTTATTTGATCACATAAACATAGAAACAGGTGGATCTTTGCTGCAGTTTGTGAGTTAAAGGTGCAAAGAAGTCTGCTATAAATGTAGCTCCAGTTTATATATATATAATATATATATACATATATCATGGCATGTTGCATTGCTATTGAACAGTCTCTATAGGAATGATCATGTAGATCAGACTTAAAGCAACACAGCTGCACTTAATTCCTTTTTTGGACACAATATCTGCAGAAATTGAGTTCAAACTCAAGGAAAAATATTAACAAGATTAAATTGTGTTTATTATCCTGCAACCAAATCAGAGAAGCAGAAACGAAGAGCAAGCAGCTTTCTCCCTTATAATTAAGGGCATTGATCATGTTTGCTGTGGAAAAATCCCCGTGACTGATTTCTTGGAGGGAGAAATGGAAAATGAGACAGGGCAGTTAATTAATGGGCAACATGAGCTCACACAAAGAAAGAGCCTTTCTGTGTGCTACATAATGTAGGAGGGGCGTGTGCTGTTTTATATATGGTTCCTGCTTCTGTATGCACACTAATGAAGAAAGGCAACAAACACAGGAGTAGATTCAGGTCCCACTTTGCATGCAAGATTTGTGAGATTTGTTAGTGGCTGAAGGATCTCAGAGTGCAGACAGTGCATTGCACACGAAAAGCACAGGTTATATACTATTTGGATTTGGTTTCCTCTCACATGAGGTAATATGTAGAGAGGAGGACAGTGGCAGAGCAGAATAAGGAATAATGGCACCTGCCCACACCCTGAATCAAGGTGCTTGCCAAAATGACAAAGCGTGTGGAAGACATACAGTTTTAATAAACTCCCCTTCCAACGTGATCAGATGCGCTTTATTAAATACGGCCTGGAACCCACTGAAGTTATTTACGATTAGGAGACGACATTAAAACAGAATTCAATTTGTGTGTTGAGGCTCCGGAGAGTGAGCTCTGCCTCTGCACCCGCCTGCACATATACTTACCCTGATGAGCAGGCTAAGAGACTGAGATGACTGTGGGTCAATGGAGATTGCTGTCTGAGACGGTATCCATTAGTTGAACATTAGTTCAGCCCAACAACAAGCCTCATTAGAAGATGGGTTTCAAAATTGAAAGCTCGTTTGAAAATTGGGCTCCCTTTTGTTAGCCTATCTGGTGATTCTTATCACAGAGTGTGTGCAGATAGAGAATGCAGCACATCCAGGGAATGGAACTCACAGCTAATCTATTTAATTTGCTCCTAATGCACATAATGACCAGCGCACTTATGCTCTCAGAGCATCATTGATGATTTTTTTTTTCATGCCAGAGATTTCACTATTGATATCTGAAAAAAATAAAATCCTCTGCCCATAAATATCAGACGCTGATTTGCTTCTCTCTTTAAAATAACTCTAACATTTCCATATAAATGTCATATAGCCAATCTATATGCATTCCTGCTCATGAAAGCTTTGACATTTGCAAGTGCTTTAATTATATCTGGTAAAATATGCAGATGCATAGGAGTCAGTTTTAGGTCCAGGTTTATTTGGAGCGCGTTCAATGGAAAGACCGACAACTGTAACACGGAGTTACTTTGTGTAAAACATGCAAGGAAATGCTAGTTTCCTCACACTAATACTGCTGTGTTACAAATAGTCCAGATACTTAGTTTGCACCGAAAAATAACAAAAGTGGAAACAACGGTTTTATCACTTTTAAATGACAGAATGGAAATAGCCTAATATACTATATAAAGTTTGTTTACACCTCAACCTTATGTCTGGATTATATAAGTGGGTTGACTGGAGGTTGGAGCGTGCCCTTGTAAGAACTGGAGGAGGTCGCCAGAGAATGGGAGGTTTGTGTATCAGGCTCATAAATTGGAATTGTTGCTGGTTATAACAACAACAACAACAATACAAATACTACTACTTGGCTGTGGGTTTTTTTTTGCAGTGGATTTCTTTTTAAATACACAGCTTTGGAGCTTCGATTTTCTTTTTTACCTCTATGTGGGTGTGGAATCAGGAATCGCAACCTACACATGTTCCTGTAAACACTGCTAGCTCACATATGTGAAGGAAAATCCATCACATTAATTATTCATACATGCATGAATAAGCAGTTAACACGTTTAAGTAGGTGGAAAAAAGCTCTTGAAAATGTAGCACAGACAAATACATGGAGGCCTTATCTAAATGCATTTGGGGATGAGTGTGGCACGTTATTAGTGCACAAAAATAGATAGAAAGATGTATGTATTCATGGTTCATGTATTATGTATTATGAGTTTTTTTGTATCACATTTGCATCTGTCTGAAAAATGTATTGTTCAGTTTGTTTAGGTTTCAGGATTGTTACCATTTAAAACAACAAACAAACAAACAAACAAAACCCAGATACATCATGTACAGCGGAGGCTGGAGGTCTGTGAACTATCTGACCTCAGGAACAGTCAGATCTATTGATAGAAAACAACAGAACACAGAGGTTGGGAAAC
Source organism: Aulonocara stuartgranti (assembly GCF_965226115.1). Taxonomy (NCBI): domain Eukaryota; kingdom Metazoa; phylum Chordata; class Actinopteri; order Cichliformes; family Cichlidae; genus Aulonocara; species Aulonocara stuartgranti. The sequence continues at coordinate 31,815,186 of NC_138946.1, forward strand.
AGAGATGGGCTGCATCCAAAATGCAAAGGTTTTGTTTTCAACCATTTTCCATTGTGAAAAAAATTCAAACTTCAAATAACCTGGATACAAAATGTCCTTGAATGGTAGATATTCAGAAATGTCTGCATGCACTACAGAGCCATGGCTGAACTAATGGCTGTCTAAGGCTACGTTCACACTGCAGGCTAAAGTGCATCAAATCCGATTTTTTTGACCCTATGCGACCCATATCCGATCATGGTGTGACAGTGTGAACGGCACAAATCTGATATTTTCAAATCTGATCTGAGTCACTTTCGTATGTGGTACTGAATCCGATACATATCCGATGTTTTAGAAAGCGACTGCTGTTTGATGGTCAGGTCGCATTAAATCCGTCTTTTACGTCACTGACACAAGACAGACGCCAATTATCAGCGCCGGAGAAGTGCCCGAGAAGACATCGCGAACGCTTCCTGGCCATCCAGTGTAGATGTCAGTGAAACTGTTGGGAAGACAACGTTGGAGAAACGTGAACATTTTATTTGTACTGTATAATCTGCAGATTCTGACAGAAATCTGCAGCTATCCTTTGAAGCACCGCTCCTCTCTTAAACAGCAATAAGGATCATTATTAGGCCATATGTAAATAACAAAATAACTTTATAACTTAAAGCAAAATTGGGAAACGTAAAATCCGAAGTCTTTATATTAAGAGCCATCAGTCAAACAATATTGTTTGCTCTGGGTCTAAACAGAGCGCGTTGTGTGTGGCATCCTCTTTTGCGCATGCGGCCGCTTTGAGCGTTCACACTAGAGCGCGTTTGCTGTCGCATTTTATTTGTAGTGTGAACAAGCAGACAAAAAAATTGAATTTTATCAAAAAATCGGAATTGAGCATTAAGACCTGCAGTGTGAACGTAGCCTCAGACACCTGAATGTGCGCTTGAAGCCATTTCTACTTCTTAACTTGTCTGATCTGGTGCTCACCACAAACAAACACAAGCAGACATTTTCAACTTTTAACTGTATTTTCATAAGTTTTACAGCTTTTCCTACTAATAAAAATCTCCTTTATGGCCATTCATATTACACAAAGTAATTCAGACACTGACAGAAAGGGGACAGAAAAGCTTCACTTGTCTGGCCAAAGCAGAAGGCGGAGCCTTCAGCTATCAGGCCCCTCTGCTGTGGAACCAGCTCCCAGTTTGGATTGAGGAGGCATTCCCAGGATGCGCTGAGGATTTCTTCTTCACTTGCCTCCTTTCACTATGTATGTTTATACACTACTTGTATATTTAATCATTAGTATTTTCCCATAGTTTACCTTTTGTCCCATTTCTGTCAGCTCTCTACTCTTTCCTTTCATCCCTAACCAGTGTCGACATGGCCGCCTCTCCCGGAGCCGGAGATTCGTAATGTTAAAAGGGAGTTTTTCCTTTCCACTTTTCTCATAGACAGTGATTGTTAGGGTTTCTTTATAATATGGCTGCGTCTTTAACTTACAACATGAAGGTGATTGTTGTTGAGAATTAATTAAAATAATACGTCTAGAAAATGCACTTTCAATTCAATGCAGTTCAATTTTATTTATATAGCGCCAAATCACAACAACAGTCGCCTCAAGGTGCTTTATATTGCACAGTAGATCGTACAATAATCCGATCGTTCAGTCTGACGTCACTAGCCGTGTCTGGGCCTAAACTCTGCTGCAGGTCCATATATCAAATGATCACTGTGGCATTACTGAGAGTTAAAACACTGTCTTAAGTCTTTCATCTTTAATAAAATTATCAGCGTTCTGCTCTACCAGGTGTAACAACTGAGTTTAACATCCAGGCATCCATGAAAACGGAATTTATGACATTTAACGGAGTTAGAAGTTAGCAGGAAGTTAGCTCGCTAGCTTCCATCTAAATACAATATAGCATGTCCTGACTGCGGCGGTTTGGAAACAAATTTAAATGTACAGCTTTCTTATCACTTCCAACATAAATGAAGACAGAAAACTAAACAGCAGTGACGTTTGTAGGGTTACTGAAGTTTGGCTAGCTGGTATATAATGATGTGCTACGTGACCGCTAGCGACACAGCTATGTTAGCATAATATAAACAAGCTAACTTTTTTTCACTCGATAAAAGTTAACGTGAGTGTTCTCGGTGGTCAGAAACAAATGTAATCGCATGGCAGGATGCTGTAAAAGGACCAAACTTCAGCCAGGAGAACAACTGAGATAATCCATCCACAATACGAGGTTAGTCATTCATATACTGCTGCATGGGCTGGGCTGTAGTTACATTGTAAGGTTTTAAAAACTGAGCTTAAATAAATGATTAGCGGTAATAAAAGCCGAGGGAGGTCAACAGGGATCACTGACTGTTTTAGGAGCTTTTTGAGATCAAATAGAAGAAAATACATAACATTAAACATGTTAACAACACAAAAGCCATATTAAACGCAGACTACTTTAGACCCGGAAGTAGGATTTGTCACGTCATCACTTAATAATCGGATAGATACAGAGAAAAACCCAACAGTCATGTGACCCCCCCTACGAGCAAGCACTTTGGCGACAGTGGGAAGGAAAAACTCCCTTTTAACAGGAAGAAACCTCTGGCCGAACCAGGCTCAGGGAGGGGCGGGGCGGGGCCATCTGCTGCGACCGGTCAGGGTGAGAGAAGGAAGACAGGATAAAAGACATGCTGTGGAAGAGAGACAGAGGTTAATAACAGGTATGATTCAATGCAGAGAGGTCTATTAACACAGTGAGTGAGAAAGGTGCGAGCAGTAGATGGCCCCAGAACCTGAGCCTGGTTCTGCCGGAGATTCTTCTTGTTAGAGATGAGTTTTTCCTTCCCACTGTCGCCAAGTGCTTGCTCACTGTTAAGGTTTTCTCTTTATTATTGTAGGGTCTTTATCTTACAATATAAAACACACTGAGTTGACTGTTGTTGTGATTTGGCACTATGTGAATTGGACTGAATGGAAGTGAATTGAATTTATTCTCCCACTTTGTGGTCATTCCTGTGGGCTCTGTTTGCCTCAACCCTTGCTGTACGTCAGCTGTAATGTTTTCTCCCCTCTCTGTGCTTTCACCCAGATGTCTTTGCTCAGTGTCTTTTTCCCTATCACCATTTAGGACCGGTTCTACATTGTCTGTGGTTACTTTTCTCAGCCTTAGATACTTCTCATGAACGCCACACCTTTGTCTTGGCCTTTCCACTCATGGCAGTCCTTACATGTAATACAGCTTGTCTCTACTCTACTCTCTGCCTGTTTTACCACTATGGGAGAGCCGAGCTTTTGGCCGCTCTGCTCCCCGACTTTGAAATTCACATCCTCCTGATATCAGGAATACTGGCTCTCCTCCCTTATTCAAGTCAAAACTCAAAACCAATCATTGACTCTGAATGTTGCCTAATGCTGTTCTTTCATCGTTTTACCGTTTCACCTTTTATGCTTTGTATGGTGACCTTGGGTTTAGGAAGGAAATAAAATAACATGTATTATTATTATTATTATTACTCTTGAGTTTCACATCTCTGTGAAAGGCTTGTGTCCACAGTGCTGTGCTTCTGTAAAAGCCTTTCTTGATGCTGTAAAGCAGAGATGTGTCTTGCTTCTCACTCTCTCCTTGTTCTGTCCTGTAAGGCAGATGGTTTTTTCAGTTAGCACAGAAGGCAGATTGGATTTTGTCCAAAACCAATTGATGAGAACTGCAGCCATGAACATTTTGCATTCTGTTCTTTGCCATGAGAGCCCAATCCATTGCAATGTTCTTTTGCAACAGTTACTTGCTTTCACCTTCATCATAATTTCACTAAGTGTTTTGGTTTGTTGCTTAGCAGTCCATTCCTCAGTGGACTGTATGCAGCCATTGTCTTTATCTCTTTGGTGAAGTTCCCTGCCATGTCTCTCTCATACTCATTGTTAAATTCTCCCTTTGCCACTGAACTTCTAGGCGGGCCACGTACACTTATTTAGTTATTGACTAGCGTTCAAATATTCCAGAAAATGTCTTTGTGTATAGAAGGCTCCCTGCACTAAACCAAGTGAAGTAATCAATAATGTGGCGATATTACACTCTCAGCTCAAGTTCGTGCATTTGAACTGGCTACATACAGCTATATCTCACAGTATACCAGTGGCAGGCCAACAGCAGGCTTAGACTTAGTTCTAAGCCTGCTGTTGCCTTTGTACTGTGTATAATGTGACATATTTCACATTCACCCACAATTTTCTGTAGGCTTGAAAGGCATTCTGTATCTTTGTGCCCTGAGCTCTTTAAAAGTCTTTGTAACCTTTCAGCAGGAGCTTGGCCAAATTATTTATGCAGCTTCAGTAAAAATTTTTGTTTCATGACTGAGTTCATTTCCTCAGAGACTGTCAGTATTTCATGCTCATTGCATATTTCTTCATGCCCATTTTGCTTTGCTTTTCTAAGTGCCTTCTTTAGTATTTACCAATGCCTGTTCATCTAACTGAATGCTCTTATATTGTTATAGTGTTTACACAGTGATGGTTGGAGCTTGTACAGTCAAGCTTTACAGGTTTGTTGAACATCACTGCTGTGTCATTTTCTACATCCAGGGGAACTCTTTGTTATGGAAGCTTTGCTCAAAAGCAGGGGAACGTCTGCTGGAACACATCACTTTCAATGTCAAAATTGGTCTCTACAACTTTTGCTGAAATTTTTACCTTTTTTATATAATATATACCGTACTTCCCGGACTACAAAGCGCACCTGAATATTAGCCGCAGAAGCTAAAATCAGGGGAAAATCCTGTTTTGTACATACATTAGCCGCACCTGACTAAAAGCCGCAGGTGTTTCAATGTTGACTTATCATATGTAAGAGAATATGCACAAAGCGAATTGTCAGGAAAGAGATGGCTGTTTGGAGACACACCCCTTTTATTAATATTTTGAAAAACAAGTTATGGGTACATATTTGCACATGTACTGTGCTTCATAAATGAGTAACAAATGTAGTACATACAGTAACCTACAGCACACCAGAAAAATAGATTCCGACTACCTTTTAGGCTCAGGTGCAGAGACACGGCTTTAACAAGAAGAAAAGTCAGCCATTCACCACCATCTTCCTGCGCACTAAAACCACCAAAGTCCTCTTCTCCAGTGTCGGAAACGAACAGGCTCAGGATGGCTTCGTCATCCACTCTCAGCTTCTTTCCTTCGTTGTCACTTTCAAAACCAAAGAAATCCTCGTTGTCAGTGTCAGAGTCGAACACCCTCAGAAGGGCCGTGGCGGTGTCCTCCTCTTCATCATGCAGCAGTCCAGCCCTTCGAAATCCGCTGGTGATCGTGGATGTTTTCACACTTTTCCACGCTGTCAGAATCCACCGGTGGAGTTGAGCATAACTTGCTTTTCGCAAGTTTATCGCCGCTGGTCATCCACGACTCCCGCTGAACGCGTAGCGCTACTTTGAAGTTTGTTTTTCGCGCTACTTGTACGGCACTATGTTGCCTGGCGGATGGACATGTGACCAACATACCACTCTTGAACCCCGATCCTTCCGCCAGGCAACGTAGTGCCGTACAACAGCGGAACAAACAAAACAAATCGTCTTACGATATGACAAAAATCATGGACAATCCATAGAAAAGCCGCACCTGACTAAAAGCCGCAGGGTTCAAAGCTTGTGCAAAAAGTAGCGGCTTATAGTCCGACAATTACGGTACCAATATATAGAATTTGAAATATACCAATTTTCATCTCCAAATTTTAAAGATTGATGACTGGATGTTTCGTGGTCCCTAGGTTTTGAGTTTGAGGAATGTTTGGGGATTTTTCTCGTTGTTTTTTGGTGTCTCTGTTACAGGGTTTTTTGGTTCATTCTAGGTAAAGATGTGTTTTGGGTTTAGCTCGATAGTCTTCTGTTTGTTCTTTTTTCCTAATGGCTTTGAGTTTCATTATCTCTGTTTGTGGTTCACAGTTTCTTGTTTGTTTATGTTAGTTTCCTGAGTCAGTCGTGTCTTTGTGTGTTTATTCTCCTGTTGCTCTGTCAAGTTCACACATCTTAGTTGTGTTCTCAGTGTTTGTACTTCCCGTCTTATTTGTTAGTCTTCCATCTTGTGTGTATGATGTTCAGTTTTTCTTCATCTGCCTCATCAGTCAGATTAGTGTCATCTGTGTTCCCACCTGTGGTCTGTTCCCGTTAACTTCTGTGTGTATATATCGTCTGAGTCTGTTCTTGGTTACATTTAGTGTTCAAATAAATTTAACACTACAACACTGGAAAAACATGGCCTGAGTTCAGGCCTAGTTACTGCCAGACAAAGAACCAAGAAAACCATAAAAAACATAAAAAACTATCTGACAAAATGAACAACAAAGTCATTAATGTCTATCAGTCTGGAAAGGGTTACAGAGCTTTTTCTTAGGCGTTGGGAGCCCAGAGTACCATGGTGAGCCATTATCTACACTGTTAGAAAAAACATCTTAAAAAAACAGTAATATTCCGGCAGCTGGGGCACCAAAATAATACCGTAAAATAACAGAAAATAACTTACTCATAAAAATACAGTTATTTCCAGTAATGAAAATACAATTTGTTGCCCTAATTTTACATGGGATTTTGCCTTTTTCAAGTGCTTTTAAACATTAAATTAGGAACAATTTAATGTGATTAAACAATGAAATTACCTATAAACAAGGTCAATGAATGCGGCAATATGAATAATAATACTTAAATGTACAGAAATATACAGTTGGTTTAAATAATAATGGATTGCATTCATATAGCACTTTATGAGTGCCTCTCTCAATGCGCTTTACAATTCCTCTTTATAATTCCCCTCTGGCCATCACCAGTAGGTGAAGTGTCTTGCCCAAGGACACAACGACCGAGAGTGTCCGAGCTGGGGCTCGAACCGGCAACCTTCTGATTACAAGGCGAACTGCCAACTCTTGAGCCACGATCGCCCTAAATAGCAATAATAATAATAATTATTTGATGTAAAAAAAGTTTATTAGAATCATTTTATATATTTTTCCATAGCATTACATTTGAATTTAACAGTTCAATCTTTCAAATAACGAACAAATATTTGTGAAATCATGATGCATTTGTGAAAGTATTTTAACAATCTAAGACAGATACATTTAAAAAACAAGAAAATTATGTGTCATGGTCCTGCGGCCATGACTCAGTGACTTTGTGTTTATGTTCTTTATTGTTATTATTCTCTTTATTATTCATGGGCTGTTTTGGGATGGTTTGTGTTTTGGGATTTTAGGTACTGGGTTCTGAGTTTGTGCTCCCTCTATTGGTCCCTGGTGTTAGTGTTCCCCTGTCTCGTCAGGTTAATCAGGTCCAGCTGTGTCTCCCACCTGTGTGTGATTTCCCAGTGTCTCTCTGTGTACTTATAGTGTGTGTTTGCCTCTGTTCCTCGTCGCGTCGTCTGTGTTCATACCCTGTGAAATCCCCTGCGTGCTCTCCCTGCTGTTCTCCCTTCATGTTCAGGTTTGCCACTCCTTTGTGTAGTTTCACCCAGTTTAGTTCATCCTTAGTTCTGTTTTGCCATCTCCACTTTATGTTTGATATTGTCAATAAATCGCCTTCACATCTGAGTAAGTGCTGCATTTGAGTCCTCCTTTCCACTCTTCACACGGCCGCTGCCCCGGACCGTGACATTATGTTTTATTACATTACAGTGATTTTACGTTAATTTACATTTGAAATGTGAAATCACAGTCTATTGATGTTAAATTTGATGATATTCTAGAAGAACAGTACAAAACTGTATACTTTTAGTATAACAAATACTTTTATATTAGGATTTTTTTTACAGTGTACAAACAGAGAACACTTGAAATAATGGTGAACTTTTTCAGGAGTGGCAGAGCTATTGACGATTCACTCACAAAAAACCCAGAACAACGTCCCAGTTATGGTTAGTGCTCTTGATTTAACAATAAGAAAAAAGACTGAACAAAGATAGCACCACCCACGGGAGAGACCCAGGAGGAAAAACACTGCTTGCCAGAAAGAACAAAAAGCTTGTCTCACATTTGCCAAAGGACATCTTGATGATCCCCAAGATTTCTAGGAAAGTACTGAATTTTGGTACAGTGGTACAAAGGTAAGTGGTGAACTGCCAGAGGTGAAAAAAGTAAGGTTACCCAAAACTGAAACATAAAGTACATTTCAGAATTATACAAAAAAGCTTTCAGGGAACACAACATTGGTCAATTTAAAGCTGTTCTGCAGCTTTTCTGGATTACTTACAGCCCCCTCTGTCTGCATAAATGCAGTGTTGGAACACGGTGTGGTACCAGACCCTCGTGAGCATCAGTTGAACAGTATTGTACTGCAGAAAGTAGTGCGTTGCTACAAAAATGGTGAGAAAAAGGCAATTAACAATGGAAGATAGACAGACCATCATAACACTTAAAAATGTAGGTCTTTCCTACAGAGAAATGTCAAGAAAAGTCAAGGTGTCAGTGAGTACAGTTTCCTTCAAAATCAAAAGGCACTCAGAAACAAACTCTGACAGGAAGAGGTTTGGCAGACCTAAAGCCACAACTGAATCAGAGGACAAGTTTCTGAGAGTTAACAGCTTGTGTGGTAGGTGGTTCACAGGACAACAGCTTCAAGCACAGCTTAATAGTGGTCGTAGTAAACAAGCCTCAGTTTCAAATGTGAAGAGAAGACTTCGAGCTGCAGGTTTGACAGGACAATGCTACGACATCAGAATAAGACAAAGAGGCTTGCCTGGGCCATGAAACACTGCCATTGGACTACTGAAGACTGGAAGAAGGTATTATGGATGGATGAATCAAAATTTGAAATCTTCAGTTCACAAGCAGGATCTTTGTACGCCGTCGAGTAGGTCAAACATGTAAGAGGAAGTGTGATGGTTTGGTGCTGTTTTGTTGGATCCAGGGTCGGTGACTTGTAGAGAATGAGAGGCACCAAAATGGGTACCACAGCATTCTGCAGCGCCACACAATACCCTCATGTAGTTGGTCAGGGGTTCATCCTACAGCGAGATAATGACTCACATCATAGGTCCAAGCTATGCCAGAACTACCTCAGGAAAATAGAACAAGATAGTAAGCTTGAAAACATGGAGTGGCCATCACTCTGCGATAATCTTTTGTCATGGTCCGCGGCCCGGCGTCCGAGGTGCTGATGGGATGCCCACTCCCGTGGGCGTGGCTGCTAACTCCACACCTGCATCCCATCCCAGGCGATCACCAGGTGGACTATTTAATCCTGCCCAGCCTGCTGCTCCACGCCAGTCCGTAGTCGTCCTTCAGCGGTAACGTACACCTGCGGGAAAGCCCTTATACAAACTTATCCGTGTGAACTAACACTAACTCTGCCTTGTATACTCAGATCACAGCTCGGCGTGTTTGAGCCACCAGCCTGTCCACCTGCCTGTCCAGAATTTGGATCACGATCAGCCCCAGCCGCCTCGACCTTTCTGAAGCTTCTCCCCACGGACCCTCACCCCTCCCTCCGGTTCCCTCGGCCCCGCTATCATCGTAAGACGCGTACTCTACTTCCCCTCGTATACTGCCGTTTTCCCCGCACCCCAATAATCCTTTTTTCCTTTTTCTGTTTCAGCCTCCCACAGTCCCGCTCTCGGCGTTCCTGCGCGATTCTCCTCCCGGTCCCTCGGTTTTTCTGGTTCCGTGCGTTTTTTCCCTTCTACCCTCCCGGGACACCCTCAGTTATAATAAAGTTTATTTTTGTTCTCTCGTACCGCTGTGTGTGTGTTCTGCTCCTGGGTCCAACTTGTGCGTGGAACTTCGGTTCATGACAGTACGGACTGGCAGGTATGGACCCAGCAGATCCACTCCGCTCCGCCATTAATAAACAGGGCGCTATTCTTGGTCGCCACGATCAGCAGCTCCAATCGCTCCAGGACCGCTACCAAGAGCTCAGTGACACTCAGGAACAGCTGCGAACCACGCTCCGCAGCGTTTCGCCCCCGCCTTTGGAGCCCTTCCACGGGGAGTTAGACCTGTGTGGGGGATTCCTCTTTCAATGCTCCATGTTCTTCAGCCGCACGCCACACGCCTTCCCCACGGATGCAGCTAAGATCTCCTACTTCGTGGGTTTGTTACGGGGACGCGCTTTAGCGTGGGCTGAGGCCTACTTAACCTCTCACTCCATTCGTGATTGCGATTACGATGATTTCCTGGAGGAGTTCCGGGCTACGTTCTCCCCTCCGGTTTCAGAGGATGACGCCATGCAGAAATTGCTGGGGCTCCGTCAGGGGCGGCGCAGTATCGCGGAGTACCTAGTCGAGTTCCGTACCAGAGCGGTCGCCGTGGGTTGGCCCGATTCGGCCCTCCGTGGGTTTTTTTTTACGGTCATTAACCGACCAGATGAAGGACCAACTAGCTTTTCACGAGGAAACTAAATCCTTCGAAGAATTGGCTTCCCTCGCCCGTAGGATCGATAGACGCCTGCGGGAGAGGGATGCCGAGCGGCGGCTTAAGCCTATGGGCTCCGTATTGCGCCCCGGGATCCGTGTTTCTCCGCCCCCGCCCACGGCTGCGTGTGCGCGCTCTCCGTCGCCTCCCCCGCCCGAACCCATGCAGATCGGCCGCTCTCGGCTTTCTCCGGAGGAGAGGGAACGCCGATTTCGGGCTGGGGAATGCCTGTACTGTGGGAGGCCCGGTCACCGCATCGCTGTTTGCCCGGTCCGCCCAAACGACCCGGCCCACCGGTAAGTCCGGGGATACGGGTGGGCAGCACTTTAAACACTACTAGACCCCGATTATTACTGTCCGTTACCCTCATGACTAATAACCAGACCTTTACATGCTCCGTGCTGGTGGACTCCGGGGCGGAACAGAACCTCATGGATGAGAGACTGGCTAAGAAGTTAGCGGTGTCTCTTACTCCACTCGAGCCGCCCATCCCTGCGTCCACATTGAATAATCAAGTGTTTGCTTATATCACCCACCAAACCGCACCAGTACAGTTAGTCGCATCAGGAAATCACCAGGAGCAGCTTTCCTTTTTCACTTTTCCCGCTCCTGACACCCCGCTTATCTTAGGTTACCCCTGGCTACAGAAACATAACCCTCACATTGATTGGGCCGGAAAGAGAATCGCGAGCTGGAGTGTGTTCTGTCTGGCGAACTGTTTGGGGTCTGCCGTTCCCTCCGCCTCAACGAAACGGAACTCAGCCCCGCCACCCGCACCAGACCTCTCTTCCGTGCCCCCCGAATATCACGATCTTCGGCAGGTGTTCAGTAAGGACAAGGCGCTCTCACTACCTCCTCACCGTCCATATGACTGTGCCATTGATTTACTCCCGGGAGCTTCGCTGCCCTCTAGCAGACTGTATAACCTGTCTCGCCCCGAAAGAGAAACCATGGAGAATTACATCCAGGAGTCGCTAGCGGCAGGACGTATCAGGCCGTCGTCCTCCCCCGTCGCTGCGGGTTTTTTCTTTGTGGGAAAAAAGGACGGGACGCTTCGCCCCTGCATCGATTACCGGGGTCTAAACGACATCACCGTCAAGAATAAATATCCCCTCCCATTAATCAATTCTATTTTTGACTCACTCCAGGAAGCCACAGTCTTCACCAAGCTGGATCTGCGGAACGCCTATCACCTGGTTCGGATACGCGAGGGTGACGAGTGGAAGACCGCCTTCAACACCCCACTGGGGCATTTCGAATATCTGGTGATGCCGTTTGGGCTAACCAACGCCCCGGCGGTTTTTCAAGCTCTAGTCAACGACGTGTTACGGGACTTCCTAAATGTGTTTGTTTTCGTATACCTAGATGATATTCTGGTCTTCTCCAAAACACCCGAGGAACATCACGTCCATGTGAGGAGCGTGCTACAACGGCTGCTCGAAAACAGGTTGTACGTCAAGGCGGAGAAATGTGAGTTCCACGTTTCATCTATCTCCTTCTTGGGCTACATCCTAGCAGGTGGGCAGGTGAAGACCGACCCGGTGAAAGTCAAGGCAGTGCTGGAATGGCCGGTTCCGGAGTCACGGAAGAAGCTTCAGAGCTTCCTGGGGTTTGCGAACTTTTACCGCCGCTTCATTCGGAACTACAGCCAAGTGGCCGCGCCTCTCACCCAGCTCACCTCACCCAAAGCGCCCTTCACCTGGTCCCCTGAGGCCCACGCAGCCTTCGCTAAGTTAAAACGATTATTTACGTCCACACCCATCCTAACCCACCCAGACGCTTCTAAGCAGTTTATTGTAGAAGTTGACGCGTCTGATGCGGGAGTGGGAGCGATTCTCTCCCAGCGGTCTGGGCCTCTAAATAAGCTCCAGCCGTGCGCCTTCTTCTCGCGCCGACTCACCCCCGCGGAGAAGAATTATGACATCGGCGACAGGGAACTGCTAGCTGTTAAACTCGCTTTAGAGGAATGGCGCCACTGGCTGGAGGGGGCCGAACAGCCCTTCCTCATATGGACAGACCATAAAAACCTCCTGTACCTGAGAACCGCCAAGAGGTTGAATCCACGCCAAGCTCGCTGGTCTCTGTTCTTCGCCCGCTTCAACTTCACGCTCTCCTACCGTCCAGGGTCGCGGAACACCAAGCCCGATGCGCTCTCCCGTTAGTACTCCTCCGACAGTGGAGCGTCTTCCCCCGCCACCATCCTACCCGCCGCCTGCGTGGTGGGCACTCTCACCTGGGAGATTGAGGAGACCATTCGCCGAGCTCTCCCGGGGGACCCCGATCCAGGGACTGGACCACCCGGACGGCACTTCGTTCCTGCTGCCGCCCGTGGAGCGGTCATCCACTGGATCCACACAGCACGATTCACGTGCCACCCAGGCGTGAGCAGAACGACGCACCTCCTCAAAAGACATTTTTGGTGGAAGACGCTAACAAGGGACGTGAGGGACTATGTGTCCGCCTGTGCCGTCTGCTCCCGTAATAAGTCATCCACCAAGCGCCCCGCAGGTCAGCTCCACCCGCTCACTACACCCCACCGGCCCTGGTCTCACATCTCCCTCGACTTTGTTACCGGGCTCCCTACCTCTTCCGGAAAGTGTGTCGTCCTCACCGTTGTAGATAGGTTTTCTAAGGCCGCTCACTTCATCCCGCTAGCCAAGCTGCCCTCGGCCGCGGAGACTGCCCAAACGTTGGTTACTGATGTGTTCAGGCTCCACGGAATCCCCTTGGAGATTGTCTCCAATCGAGGTCCCCAGTTCACCTCACAGGTGTGGAAGACCTTCTGCTCCACTCTCGGCGCCAAGGTCAACCTAAGCTCCGGCTTCCACCCACAATCCAACGGACAGACTGAACGTCTCAATCAGGAGCTGGAGACTATGCTGAGGTGCGTGGCTAGTCAAAACCCCTCCTCTTGGGTTACCTACCTGCCCTGGGTGGAGTACGCCCATAACACTTTAACCTCGTCCACCACCGGTCTATCTCCTTTCGAAGCGTCCCTCGGATATCAGCCTCCACTCTTCCCTGAAGAGGACTTAACTCTCTCCGTCCCGTCAGCTCCACATCACCTACGCCGATCGGCGCCGTGCCCCAGCCCCTGACTACCAGCCGGGACAGAAGGTTTGGTTGGCTGCTGGGAATATCCCGCTCCGAGGCACGTCCCGCAAACTGGCTCCCCGTTTCATCGGGCCGTACGAGGTGGACCGGGTCATCAACCCGGTGGCGGTCAGGCTCCGGCTTCCAGCCTCCCGGCGAGTGCACCCCACGTTCCATGTGTCTCAGCTTAAACCAGTCCGCCTCAGCCCCCTGTGCCCTCCTTCCGAGCCCCCTCCTCCCGCCCGGCTCATCGGCGGCCATCCGGCCTATGCGGTCCGGCGGATCCTGGATGCGCGCCGGCGCGGGCGCGGCTGGCAGTATCTCGTGGATTGGGAGGGGTACGGCCCCGAGGACCGCCTCTGGGTCCCGCGCTCCTTCGTTCTGGACCCTCATCTCATCTCTGCTTTCCGTGCTTCTCTCCGCAGGCGGGGTCCCGGCCAGTCGCCTGGGGGCGACTCTTGAGGGGGGGGGGTACTGTCATGGTCCGCGGCCCGGCGTCCGAGGTGCTGATGGGATGCCCACTCCCGTGGGCGTGGCTGCTAACTCCACACCTGCATCCCATCCCAGGCGATCACCAGGTGGACTATTTAATCCTGCCCAGCCTGCTGCTCCACGCCAGTCCGTAGTCGTCCTTCAGCGGTAACGTACACCTGCGGGAAAGCCCTTATGCAAACTTATCCGTGTGAACTAACACTAACTCTGCCTTGTATACTCAGATCACAGCTCGGCGTGTTTGAGCCACCAGCCTGTCCACCTGCCTGTCCAGAATTTGGATCACGATCAGCCCCAGCCGCCTCGACCTTTCTGAAGCTTCTCCCCACGGACCCTCACCCCTCCCTCCGGTTCCCTCGGCCCCGCTATCATCGTAAGACGCGTACTCTACTTCCCCTCGTATACTGCCATTTTCCCCGCACCCCAATAATCCTTTTTTCCTTTTTCTGTTTCAGCCTCCCACAGTCCCGCTCTCGGCGTTCCTGCGCGATTCTCCTCCCGGTCCCTCGGTTTTTCTGGTTCCGTGCGTTTTTTCCCTTCTACCCTCCCGGGACACCCTCAGTTATAATAAAGTTTATTTTTGTTCTCTCGTACCGCTGTGTGTGTGTTCTGCTCCTGGGTCCAACTTGTGCGTGGAACTTCGGTTCATGACATCTTTAGGTGCAGCGTTTGATACTGTTGACCATAATATCCTATTAGAGCGATTAGAACATGCTATAGGTATTACAGGTACTGCGCTGCAGTGGTTTGTATCATATCTATCTAATAGACTCCAATTTGTGCATGTAAATGGAGAGTCCTCTCCACACACTGAGGTTAATTATGGAGTTCCACAGGGTTCAGTGCTAGGACCAATTCTGTTTACATTATACATGCTTCCCTTAGGCAGCATCATTAGAAGACATAGCATACATTTTCACTACTATGCAGATGACACCCAGCTCTATCTATCCATGAAGCCAGATAACACACAGCAATTAGTTAAACTGCAGGAATGTCTTAAAGACATAAAGACCTGGCCTCCAGTAACACTGTGAGGAACCTTGGAGTGATTTTTGACCAAGAAATGTCCTTCAATGCACATATTAAACAAATATGTAAGACTGCGTTCTTCCATTTGCGCAACATCTAAAATTAGAAATATCCTGTCTCAGAGTGACGCTTAAAAACTAGTTCATGCATTTATTACTGCCAGGCTGGACGACTGTAATTCATTATTATCAGGATGTCCTAAAAACTCCCTGAAAAGCCTTCAGCTAATCCAAAATGCTGCAGCAAGAGTCCTGACAGGGAGTAGAAAGAGAGCAGATTTCTCCTGTTTTGGCTTCCCTTCATTGGGTTCCTGTTAAATCCAGAATTGAATTCAAAATCCTGCTCCTCACATACAAGGTCTTAAATAATCAGGCCCCATCTTATCTTAATGACCTTGTAGTACCATATCACCCTATTAGAGCACTTTAAAAGTAGAATGGGAGGCAGAGCCTTCAGTTTTCAGGCCCCTCTTCTGTGGAACCAGCTTCCAGTTTGGATTCGGGAGACAGACACTATCTCTACTTTTAAGATTAGGCTTCAAACTTTCCTTTTTTCCTAAAGCATATAGTTAGGGCTGGACCAGGTGACCCTGAATCCTCCCTTAGTTATGCTGCAATAGATGTAGGCTGCCGGGGGATTCACCTTTCTCACTCACTATGTGTTAATAGACCTCTCTGCATTGAACCATATAATAATAATAATAATAATAATAATAATAATAATAATAATGCATTTTATTTTGGGGCACCTTTCAGAAACCCAAGGTCACCTTACAAAGAACAAACTTAATAAAAGGAACAGTAGTCATAAAATACATAAAACAAGTTAAAATTACAAAACAGAGCTTGACAACAGATAAAATCAGCACTAAAGTGAATAAACCAGTTTAAACAGATGTGTTTTGAGCTGTGACTTAAATACGGAAAGGGAGTCAATATTTCTTATGGCTGGAGGAAGAGAGTTCCAGAGCCGAGGAGCAGAGCGAATGAAAGCTCTGTTCCCCATAGTAATAAGGCGTGAGGACGGAACAGTAAGATGAATAGCAGATGAGGATCTGAGAGGGCGGGAAACAGTGGTGATATGGAGCAGGTCACACAAATATGAAGGAGCAGATTTATAGATACACTTGTATGTAAGAAGTAAGATTTTAAAATTTATCCTGGCTTCTATGGGCAACCAGTGAAGCTGCTGAAGAACTGGGGTAATATGAGCTCTTAACAGAGTACGCGTTATGACCCGTGCTGCAGAATTTTGAAGAAGTTGGAGTTTATGAAGGGACCTTTTAGGGAGACCAAATAGGAGGGAATTGCAGTAATCAATACGGGACGTAATAAGACTATGGACAAGGATGGCAGCAGCATGGGGGGTAAGGAAGGGACGGAGTCGGTTAATATTACGTAAGTGAAAGTAAGCAGACCAGGTTATGTAATTAATGGGAGACTGAGATGAAAGAATATTATCAAGTATGACACCCAAACTCTTAACCTGAGGGAAGGCTAGAAGAATTTCCAATGTTAATGGGAAAACTGTGAGATTTGGTTAAGATAGATGCTGTACCAACAAGTAAAACTTCAGTTTTATTACTGTTGAGTTTGAGAAAATTGGAGGAGAACCAGGATCTAATCTCAATAAGACAGTTTGAGAGGGACAGTAGGTGGGAAGGATGAATTGGGTTTAGAAGAAATGCAGAGCTGGGTGTCATCGACATAACAGTGAAAATAGATATTATATTTTTGGAATATATGACCAAGAGGGAGCATGTAAATAATGAATAAAAGAGGCCCTAATACTGAACCCTGGGGCACACCAGCAGAAACAGGATAGAGAGTTGAAGAATGGGAGTGTGGTCTGAGAGATAGGAGGTAAACCAGGCAAGGGGGGTGTGACTAATGCCAATGGAAGCTAACCGGTTCAGGAGAATATTGTGAGAAATGGTATCAAACGCCGCACTAAGATCAAGGATGACGATGGATAGGAGACCAGAATCAGCTGCCATCAGAAGGTCATTGGTAATCCTTAACAGAGCAGTTTCTGTGCTATGATTGGGGCGGAAACCAGATTGAAATTGTTCATAGAGATTATGGTCATTGAGATGTTAATGAAGCTGGGAGGCGACAACTTTTTCAAGAATTTTTGAAATAAAAGGGAGATTTGATATAGGGCGAAGATTATCAGAGTTATTGGGGTCTGCACCAGGCTTTTTGAGAGTTGGAATAACAGAAGCATTTTTCAGTGCTTCGGGAACAATTCCAGTGTTCAGGGAGGAATGAATAATATCGGTTATGAGAGGTGCTAACGAGGGAAGACAGGCTTTAACTAACACAGTGGGGAGAGGGTCAAGTTGACAGGTGGATGACTTAGATTTTTTAATAAGATTAGATTCATCAGTTATGGAGGGAAGAGTAAAGCTTGAAAATAACTGACAGGAAGACAGTGGGGGAAACAGGAAGTCTACTTCAGAGTCAGAAGCTCCTAAAGAGTTAAGTTGACGGTGAATATCTGAGATTTTACAAGTGAAAAAAGAGATAAGAGAGTTGCAAAAATCAACAGAATACATCTGGGAGGGGAATGTGTCTGGAGGTTTTGTAATTTTACTGAACAATGAAAAGAGAGACCTGGAGTTACCTTCATTAGAACTAATTAAACCAAATCAAATCAAATCAAATCACTTTTTATTGTCACATCACATGTGCAGGCACACTGGCACAGCACATGCGAGTGAAATTCTTGTGTGCGAGCCCCACAAGCAACAGAGATGTGCAAACACAACAACACAAACGAGCAAAATACAAGAATGGCCAACCTGAAACTAATAAATATATGTACAATATATAATAGTGTATGCATTTCTGGATGTGTATACTAAATATTTTCCTACGTGTGTGTGTGTGTGTGTGTGTGTGTGTGTGTGTGTGTGTGTGTGTGTGTGTGTGTGTGTGTGTGTGTGTGTGTGTATACAAACCAGAGTAGTAAGCAGATTTGGCTGAGGCAATGCAGTCCTTATAGAACAGAACATGATCATTGTGCATTTCTTTATGTACAGTAAGTTTTCTTGAACAGGTGTCCTTTAGCTTTAAGGTGACGCAGGTCGGGGGTAAACCATGGTGCTGAACGGGAAAATGAGACAGTTCGATGTTTAAGGGGAACAAATATGTTAAGAAGGTTATGAAGGTTGACATTATAATGGCAAACGAGTTCATGAGAGGTTGAGGAGCTGTGAATAGATGGAAGGTCGTGGACGGCAGATGAAAAAACAGCTGGGTTAATGTTACTAATTTTCCTAAAAGTGATATTTCGAGAGATACAGGTTTTGGAAGCGGTTATGTTTGCATCAAAAGAAATAAACATATGATCAGACTGGGGAAACACTGTGGCTTTACCATGGGTGGGGGTAATGCCAGAACAACAGACCAAATCCAGGATATGACCTTTAGAATGGGTAGGGGATTTTATGTACTGCAGAAGCCCAAAACCTTCCAGGCAGGAGGTAAAATCTCTGGAAAGAGGGATTTTATCATTGTCCATATGAATATTAAAGTCACCAACAATTATCAGATTTGGAGACAGTACAGAGAAATGAGTGAGAAGAGCAGAAAATTCATTTAAAAACTCCTTATTTGGCTTAGGTGGCCGAGAAAGAGTACATATGATGGTGGGGGTAGATCCAGGGAGCTGTAGTGCAATGTATTCAAATGAATGGGAGGGAGGGGCAGAGACAGGGAGAACTTTCCAGTGCCTCCAGTGAATTATCGCGAGACCTCCGCCCCTCCCCGAGACGCGAGGTTGACAGGTGTAAACAAACTCAGATGGAGTGGAGTCATTGAGAGAAACAAAGTCATTGGGCTGTTGCCATGTTTCAGTCAAGCAAAGAAAGTCCAACTTACGATCACAGAGGAGATCATGGACGAGATGTCCCTTACCAGTGAGAGAGCGGATGTTTAATAGACCAAAGTTGATGCTGGCGTTACCATGCCTGACAGTAGGCTTAGTTGATCTAGCCAGGTGGGCCAGCACATTGTGGTCGACAGCCCGGTCAGTCTCGTGGGGAGGACGACGAGTTTTTGACCAGTTGGACAATATTGAGTTAGTGTCACTGATGTTGAAATTCCGCCGAAGCCCTCGGCAGATATACCTGCGGCGGGGCTGGAAGGCGATGTCCGGGTAGAAGTATAGAGCCACAGGTGGAGAAACAGCCAGGCAAAAACGGAGCCGCAAAAGATCCGTAGCAGAGTACTGGAGAAAAGCTGTGGTGGGGTGATGAATGATGGATAAAAAAACCAAGGTGAGCACGAGCCACACCAACACCCTGTGGATCCACATCTTAATCAGGGCCGAGCACTGAACACAAACGGAGGGACCGAACAACCAGCTGACAGCTGCAGTGCAAGCAATAAAAGCTCGCAAATATTGTGAAAACAAGTCAAATCAGGGTTGCGCCTTAGATACTTGGTTCAAATTGTTGTCAGCAACTGAAAAATTATAATAAAAGTAAAAATAATAACCGAGCAGCGGCAGCCGAGCAGCGGCAGCCAAGCGCGCCAGCGTTCACTCGACCGGAAGCATGATCAGATAATAACCCATATCTGTTTTTAATCTCTGTGTCTCTTCCACAGCATGTCTTTATCCTGTCTTCCTTCTCTCACCCCAACTGGTCGCAGCAGATGGCCCCGCCCCTCCCTGAGCCTGGTTCTGCTGGAGGTTTCTTCCTGTTAAAAGGGAGTTTTTCCTTCTCACTGTCGCCAAAGTGCTGCTCATAGGGGATCATATGATTGTTGGGTTTTTCTCTGTATCTATTATAGTACGATCTACTGTACAATATAAAGCACCTTGAGGCGACTGTTGTTGTGATTTGGCGCTACATAAATAAAATAGAATTGAACTGAACTGATTACTATGTATCAAAGTAGCATCCATATGAATGCCAGGACCTCAAGGTCTCGGGGCACAGCATTGCAACACAACTGACATTATTCACGTTATTTGTCAATGGAGGATGCAGTGCATGCTTTTGCAACCCTGTACAACTGTGCCTGGTTGCAAATCCTCTTTTTCATTCCAACTTGACCTTCAGGCTTGGTTTAATCTCACAGTTATTAGCTTTTTAAATCAGTTAAAAAAAAACCCCCAAAAAAACAAACTTTAGAGCTTCTAGCAGTACTTGATGTCACACCTTTTCATTAGCATTCACTGCTTTGCCATTACAAACTGAACCTTAAAGGCACTTTATCAAAAGAAACTTCCCAAAAGAAAAGCCGCTGTACTCTTATTTTGGCTCATTTTGCTTCTTTGTTTCCTGGATATATGCTTAGTAATAATTTGTTGCCTTCCTTTTGTTAAAAATAGAGGTCATTATTAAAGAAAGGCTGGGGCCGCTCCACAGAACAGCTCCAGGACCATTTGCCTCCCACTGGATTGAAATCACTTAACTGACCATTTGTCACTTCAAAAATTAGCTTGCCCTTTTGTCATTACATTGAACCCCTGAAAGGTAATCAATCTGCAGGTGATGCCCAAGCAAAGGCAGAGCTGAGTGATTGATGCAGGAATCTAACAAGATATTACAAAAGGTGGAATTGGAGGAGGGCAAATAAACATGTGAGCCAAAGAAAGTGTTCTGTGGGAGGCTAGATTCATTGCCGTTTGTTAAAAGAAAGAAATCTCTGCATTTTGCATCTTACGTCTGTGTAAAAAGAGCAAAGAGAATACAGAACAAACAGTTTTTTGGCGGTCTTGTCTAGCGCAGGAGGCAAGATGGGACTTGGAAAGATGAGCCCATTGTGTGATATGAAAGTGAAACCAGCCAAGCAGATATGCACACAGTCTGTGCAGCTCCAGCTCCGGCTCCAAATCTGGTCCTCTGGGATCAGAAACCCATCTTTGAAGCTGGCAGGTGGAATATCAGTTTTACTAAGTGTCAATGCAGATGAACAGACTGAATCAGAGCAGAAAATGAATGTAGGAAGAAGTTGGTGGTCGACATGGAGAGTAAAATTTCAAACCCCTCATAATACTAAGTGAGTGACTGTTGGTTTACTCCAGCTACATTTTTCCATGCCATAAAGATTTCAGCTTCTGCGCCTTCCTTCTGGGTTAAGAGCAGTCAACCTCCAAATTGCCTGCCCTGAGGATCTGCTATTACCACCAGCGGTCTGGCTTTTTCCCTCCACATCATGACATCAATTACAGCCTGAAAAGAATGACCCTGGAATATAAACTGTAGCACACACATACATTTCCAGCAAACTGATTTTTCTTTGCTGAAGCAGGAGCTGCATTTGATCTCCCTTCTGGAACTGAAATAACATTTTTGCCAGTCTGTCCTTGAGCAAGGCACTGAGCCCTATTTGGACTGATTTTTGAATCTCTTCCTTAATAGCCACACACCGTGTGCACGTGCACTAAATGATAAAATGTTCTACTGCAGTGACATATCATTTTAAAGGCACCTGTGAGAGCAGATGAGATAAGTTTTCCTGCAGTCTTTGTATTCCGATGAGCGAGTGCAACGCTGGTGAAGGGATGACCTTTGAAAGTGCCAGGAGGCGCCATGGATGGTATATCATTACATCCTTGAATGACAAGTTACGCACTATACATTTGCACAGGAATATTCAGCCCAAGGTTGAAGAAAACACCCAGCGAATACATGAAAGGTTTCTCAGTGGATTACAGCAAGGCTTTTTCCTAAGTGCCTATACTAACAAGAATGCCTCCATTGTCATTCAAAATGAAATTCTTCAGTTGAATTCTTCAAATTCAAAGGAAAGCCTCACCCTCAATATTGGCTCTTATGAGTTACAGCAGTCTAGCATACTGATACCAAGTGGCTCTATTGGAGAAAATACTTTAATAGTGAGCGCTGACCTCTACATTTGTCTCCAGGATTTCTCACTGGAGCCTGATTTAATCCAACAGACATTTCAGTTAAGTTCTGCGATAACACAAGATTGTGTCCTGATTTGGCTGAAATTCAGCCCAGGATGTAATAATTTGCTGGAAAGAATAGGCTTCATGCGTTTCCTACTTCTTCACACTAGCGCTGTTTCTCTGCTCATGGTACTGTTCCTCACTACTAGGGAACCTCCGGCTACAAGGAAGGCAGTTTTGAGTAGCATTAACAACTGCATGACTTTATTCTTATGGGGGACCAATTATGGTCATTTTCAGTAGCATATTCTTGATATACTTTGTATGATGCACAATTCAACTAATACTGGGCTCTCTCTGACATCATACAAAGACAAAAAGCTGGACTCTTGACTTTACACAGGATTCAAATCAAAGGGAAATCCCTGTATTCAACCCACTGGACCACTGAATCTTACTTCGGCTTTGGACTTGTTTTGTGTCGCTTCCCTGTGACTAGCTCCTCTGTCACAGGCTCGTTTTTTAAAGGCTTGAAAACAGCCCAAAGAAGGCTCCCTCTCAAAGCATTTGAATTACAACATGCTGAAATATTATTAAGGCTATTTTGTCAAATGGCACCAAATCCGTGTTACCTTCCCCAGCTTTAACTTCTTTTTAGCCTGCAGCTATTTTTCAACCAAACACACAAAGAAGTGTGAAAACATAATAGCTTTTAATCATCTACTTGCAAAGCAAAGGATATCAATCAGTTTGCATTGTGCTCTGGAAGGATGCACAATAATAAATCTTTTGTGCCCTGCAATGATTCACTGAATCATCCGAATATCATCTTCGCGTTTCTGACCCTCAGCTTGAATCAAACTTCTGATTTAAAAGACCTCAATAACTGCTCAGGTCATGACCCCTTCAGGTATATCATCTCCTATTCAAGAAACCAACAGATAAGAATAGCCAGGCTCAAATCATGTGCATGCACCACATGCAGGTGTGAGGGCAATGTGTGTTTGGACAAATGATGGCAAATAGTGACAAAAGTGACATAAAAATGGAGGAAATTTGAGCTCTGTTTCTCCCAGTGTGTCAGGGGAAATTCAGGATGTGTGTGTATTTTTTTAAAGACATAATAATACAAATCTGCTGTTAGACAGAAAAGTAAAGGGACTCTTTCAGCACAGAAACACTGCCATGCTGCGAGTTTAAAAACATGTTCAGGAAATGAAACGCTGGAACAAATATCCCTCTCTGCACTTGTCTGGTGGCCACTAGCTCTTTGGTTTCAAAGCTTTATGATAAGTCTTTGCTGTTACTGCTGCTAAAGTTACAAAAAAACTCTCAATTGAATTGTAAATGAAGTCAACAAAAAATATACAAAAACACTTTAAAACTATTAAAACAATCTAAGAAAATAAAGACAATTTTATATGTAGGTTTAGACAATTAGTTTTTACAACTTTTTAAGGACATAAAAGTGTGTGTGTGTGTGTGTGGGGGGGGGGGGGGGGGGGCAGCTGGGAGGGCAAGGCTCTACAGTAGTTGTCCCCTCTGTGGATTGGTGGGGTCTTCTCTAATATTGAAGGGGCTGTACCATAAAAAGCTTCTTGAACAAACAGTTGTTGTCATTTGTTGCTAAACAGCCTGAATGGAATTAAATTGAATGTTGTGGATGGAGGCTAAGCCAGACCACATATAAGTCAGACATATAAAGATGAGACACTGTCCTGCAAAGACTCCTACATAAAGACCTACAGGAGTAAAATAAGTGTAACTTCTAGTGTAAGAAGATTTTTTAATGAGGTATTTTTGATTGCATAGATGCAGTTTTTATGTCCAGGTTAATTAAATTAATACAGATGGATTTTTTTAATGACTGCTTGTAGAGGCCTTTTAGAATATCTAGAGCTTTACCCTTCAGGACAAACATATCTCACGCTGATTTTCTTTAAATACAGTTTTATTTGATTTAATCCTCAATGAGAAAAATGAATGTGCTTAATTCAAAGAGAATAACAACACAAAATGCCTTTGACAATGGACCCTGATGCATTTGCTTTCCAAATCTGAACCTCCTCTGAAGACTGACTGTAAGTGCACCAATCACTATATATAATAAATACTGTATGTCTTTGTGGCAACATGCTACTCATCCAAGCTTATTATGATAATTATTAAATTATATAACACTGAGGAGTTGAAGAATGATGCTTCCTGCAGAGCATTACTAATTTTTCCATCAGAGGTCTCATTAAGCTCTCTGCAAGAGGGATTGCAATTAATCACACTGTATTTTTGGTAAACAAACATGTCAGATGGAACAGATATGGCTCCAAAATAAGATGAATCACTTTCTTAGTCTTCTTTTTTTCTCGTGCTTAAAAACAACTTGAAAATGGCATATCTGCGATAAGCAGATCCAGATTCCAGTGGCTCAGACTAATATTGACATTCTTTTCATTATAAGCCTGACATTAAAATTGCTGGTGTGCAAATAGTCAAATGGAGCAGCAGCATATGGCTGTATGCTTCTAACCTAGAGGGAATGTTTATTTGTCACTTGTGTTTTCAATACCAGAAGAAAGAAATGACATTTCACAATATCAAAATATCACAGCTTCAAGTTTTACAGGCTTTTAAATACTTTTTTCATTAAAACAAGTTTGACTCACAAAGGTTGATATAGTCTAAATGGTAACACAGGAAAGGCAGTCCTAATAGTGTATCAATCTCTGGGGTTATCGCATACAAAGAGATGAAAGAGGTAAAACCATGTTGTTTATGCATAAATTACAGTGGCATAGTCAGGGGGGTGAAGTGGGCTGTGGCACAACACTGGAACACAGAACTAGCTAGCCCTACAGAAGAGGAACCAGTACAATGGCAGTAACATTTTTTTAAGTGTCAGGTAATTTAATGTTTCTCCCTGCTCAACAAATATCAGCAAACAAACAAACTTTATATGCAGTTTCTGTCTACTGGCTAAAGGTACAGCTGCTGTATTTCCCAGGGAGAGAAAAGAATGAGAGCTAACGTCATTCAGAGATGGAGAAAGATAAGAAAGACAGGAGAGGATTGCTCAGTGATGTTTGAAAAAGTTCACATGAAAGTTCTCATTCTTTAAATCAGATATCTGTGTATGATGTGAGGTTAC
This sequence comes from Aulonocara stuartgranti, assembly GCF_965226115.1. Lineage (NCBI taxonomy): Eukaryota > Metazoa > Chordata > Actinopteri > Cichliformes > Cichlidae > Aulonocara > Aulonocara stuartgranti. The sequence continues at coordinate 31,840,206 of NC_138946.1, forward strand.
GTTTTATTTCATGCTATGAAATTTGAGAGTGGCATAAGACACAGCAAACCTTCAGGTAATGATACCTATTGATGTGCTATCCTGGGGGAATCGGACTACCTGTGCAGCCTCTGTAGGGTCCGGGTATTGCCCAAAGCTACCAGTAGTGACACTGACCCAAATCCAAAAGTAGGCCTACACCTGAAAACCACTCCTGTTTTGGGGCCTTGTCTCATTGTTGCCTCTGTAGAGCACCAGTTGTTGATTGATTAACATCCCCCCTCTGCTACTTAACTGACCAACTAAGTTGATGCTCTTTAAAAAGTTTATCAATATTTTCTGAGCAGCATCTATGAACATCATTAAATCGTTCATATTTAAAGGTATATCAGGCATATAACAATGGATAGTGGTTAAATGTTAAGCAGCTAACAATAGACTCTCAGCTATTTGCTGGTCGGTTGCTGGTGAGTGAGTGGCTGGATGTGTCTGCCTAGACCTCAATAACATTTTTAGGAAACATGCTGCAATATGACAGATATGTTTATACTCACAGTGTAAAGCATTAAACACAAAGGCTGCTGAAAGATGATAACAAACATGAACCAGCTGTTTTATGCTCTGCTAAACGAATTACTGATAAAGTAAGGACGCCACATTTTGACTATCTATTCTGACAAAATGCAACAACGAATATTAATACTTAATAGGAATAGAAATCTTCATTGTCTGCATTGCTTTTGTCTAACCAGCTAGACGTGCATTAACAGCTGTTTTGCATTAGAGTCACGTTCTGGTGGTATAGTAGTGCATTGCATACTGCTGTAAACCGGTGAAAAGAACAGATAAGACATAATTGCATAAACTATTTGATTTTTAAAAATTCATAGCTGAATATATTTGAAAATGTGAAAATCATGAGCATCCCTAATGGAGCTGTAAATAAATGTATAAAAATCTTATTCTGCAACCATGTCAGAAACCAGCAGATCACCTACACACAAATATATTTACACAAACTCAAACAGCATAGGGTGAGAAGGGTTTGCTTTCACTTCCACAGGGTTCCCAGAGGTTCCCAGGTTTAAGTGAACAGGGCTGTGCTCGCAAGATTAAAAGGTTAGAAAAGACACAGCAGCTGAAACAGAATGCTACACTCACTCAGTGTGAGTCCCAAAGATGAATAAAGAACAGCCTCTTCATGTATAAGTCATGCCGTATGACACGTAAACACTGAAGGCTATCACTGCAGCTCAAGAGAGCATGAGAGTCTGGCTGAGGAGAATAGTGAAGCAAGGAAAAAAGAGCAAAGGCCTTACAGAGAGAGACGTTATAATGTGCTTCAAAACATGTCCAACAGCATTCCTCATCCCAAGAGGTCAAGGCACGATTCTGAAAGCCAGACAGGCTCCGCTGCCATTGTTTCAAAAAGAACAGGTGTTTAAAGACTTGGTGGAGTAACTTGCACCTCAAAGCTAAAACCTGATCTGATTAAAGTCTCACAGTCAAAGTCAATATTAATTAGTTACTAATGAGTACTAATAATTAATTAAACCAATAAATGATAGCATGGTTTTGTAGTTTGTTTTCTTTATAGGAGCTCATATACCTTCAAAAAGACCCTCCTTTTAAATAGCAGTGCAGGCACTACGATATATTAGAGCTGAACATAAAACCATGATCTCATAGATAAGCAGGTATGCAGTAGGCATACTGCATAAGTGGGTGCTGATAAAGCATGGCAGAATGTATTTGGTTTTAGTAGCTGGATAATTAGAATAATCTATTACCAGTAAAGGCTCTGCTGTCATGGTCTCGGGGCTTTTGTGCTTTTTGTGCGATTTGTTTTTTCCGAGATTCTTTGGATTTAAATTTCGAGTTTCTTATACAAGTTTTCTAGATTTCCCCAATGATTACCTTAGTGTTTAGGTGTGTTTCTAAAATTTTAAATTGTTAGTTACATCCTCTTTTATTTTGCTCATCTTTATTCCCTTGTGTCTTTTATTTTGTTTCACTTCTCCTTGTCTCATTACCTTGATTGTTTGCACAAGTCAGTTTTCTGCATCTGTGTCCACGTCCTGTGTGTATATGCAGCTTCAGTTTTCCTTTCGTTCCTTGTCAGACTGTGAGCCTTCCGTGTTTTCCTGTCACTGCTGTGGGTTTCATTTAGCTTTCCCTTTTGGACTTTTTGTTTTGCTTTCCCCTTTGAGCACTTTTGCAACAGCCTAATAAAAAAACCTCCCTTGTGTTAAATCCTGTCTCCTTTCCGTGTCTGCATTTGGGTCCTCAATCTCACACTCCATGCATAATATGCAGATTGTGAGGTGTGCTCCAAAAATCACAGTAAAAATGTACTTGAAATATCTTTTCATTGTAAAAGTGGAACTCTGTATTACGACGTTATGCCAGGTATCATGACGCATCTTTGTATGTGCTATTTGTCAAAAAATCATTTGAGTACTTTGTAAAGAACTGTTATAAATTGCAAGTATTATGTTGGTTAGAATTAATTAAATACCAGAGGGTGGCTGCTCTTAGGCACTCTGGGGATAAAAGCTCGCATCAGCACATTTTACTCACAGTTACTTCACTTGAAGGTAAAGCCACATTGAGGTACCCTGGGCCCTGGGATCCACGTTTTTCAGAGACCCCCTCATTCTCTAACACTGCATGACCAATGCGGACCCAAGTCTAATTTACTGATACATAAGTCTACACATACATAAATATACACAGCTATTGTGCTTTGGGATGCTCATTCAGATATCCTGTAAGAATGCAGACAGACCTATTCAAACAACTTCAATTTTCTGTCAATCCACAGATTTTTAGGCATCGTATCAGTATGCAAAGATGTTTTAATTAATTGTAGCAAAGTGTAAAGTTGTAAATAGTGCCTTAATTTTGTGCTTGTGTGTGTGTGTGTGGGGGGGGGGGGGGTGTTTTGAGGAGGAGGATCAACTTTATTTTGATCTATCTTTCTAGATTCAGTGTCATTCAGCTTCATTCTCTTCAATACTCTTTGTAAAACACTGTGAATTAAAGCATACAAGGAGAGACTCAATATACATAAACAGTGTTCTGTAATTTTGGAGAGCTCCGTGTGAGTGCCTCTGGCAAAGGCAACCATTCCTATTACGTGTTTTTTTTTTTAATTCCATAAAGGAGAGTTTCCTCTTACTTGGTGTGAGATTAGTATTTCTCGCCATGCTGTGTCAGTTCATCTGCACAATGGAAAAATACAGAAGAAGCTTCCAGACCGCACACTTTAGAATAATCCTAACTTTTCTGAGTCTCTGGGTAAATTATTGAGCTTGCATGATTCCATTTCTCAGTTATGATCTAATCATTCACAACTGCACTACAGACCATGTTTCCATCGATTGCATTCCATAACACAGATTTCTTTCAGGGTATTGACTGTTTTAAGACCTTCACCTTGAACCATCCTCCACTGCTATCATATTGTTAGGTGCTGAGATGCTCATACCAGTTATATTTTAACTCCTTTATTTGAATCATGTAGTTGTGTAATTTATATTTTCTCCCAAACATCCATAGCAGTTAAAATAGTAAATAATATCTTTGTGAAGTAATCCATTGTTATTGAATGCATTTGTGTTTTCTTTCTTTGTGTATGAGTAGAGTAAGTAAAGCTGTCTGCTGTAATGTCTGATGGAAGGGCATCAATTGTTGACACGAAGCTTCATGACTGATATTTCATTGGAGCCATCTGGTCATTATTGTGAGTACAAGCATGTTTGACATGAGGAGACACGTGTGAGCAGCAGAGAAGAAAATGGGTCACCACTGGGAAGAAGATTTTGTTGCAGCATACACGCACAAGGATGGGGGAAAGAGCCATGGGGCATCGTCTTGTATGTAAATGCTTCTGCACTTTTAATGACTGATTTATATACTTTGGATACTGGATTTCCCAGTAGGAATATAAGATAAGATACGGGATAATTACATTCAGACAGCTTAGTCAAACAGCTTTGCCATGGCCAGAAGTGGTTGCATAGACAATATATATGTGAACACTGCAACTACCTATATGGTAACTGAGTATGTTTAGTGTTCATGATTCAACAAAAAAAAAAGAGATTTCAGACATTTTTTGAAGATGTTCCACCTCTCATCATAGAGGCTTCTTTGGCTCTAAAACCAAAAGGTGGAGGTAGAGTGCAGGTATTTAAACCCTAGTGGAGGTTGAGGAGGAGGTGATCACTGACACACTATTAATCATGGTTGTAATCATGGCAGTTGTCAGTCCTGAGAAGGAATCTCAAGACTGTATTGTATGTGGCAGACAGTTGGTGTCATATGCCACCACCTCTGTTCGCAGTGGCCTATTTTTTATTCTTCTTTCACACCATCTGTCTTCTCAGTCCAAAATGTGAACACTGGCATACTTCAGGTACAGATGTACATTTGAGTCTTGTCCTGTCAAGGTGGCTCTTCTGTGTTGTGCCATGCATTTATGGGGAGGCTGTTTGGTTTCTCCACTGTAGAGGTCCAACACAGTTTATGTTTTACAGGTCTGCACTGCACAGCATAAACTATGATCCTAGCTTGTCTTTGATAGAGCATGAGCAAAAGTGGAATTAATGGAATGGTTCCAAGGCAAAAACTGCTGACCACAAAGAACACAAATGATTGTCTTAAATGATTTTCCAAAATGTCCCTGAGACTTTTGGGAAAACATTTTGTGGAGTGATGGACTTTCTGGAAGGTTTGCATCCTGTGACATCCTATGTGGTGTAAAACTAACGTAGCATTTCAAGTTCAACAGTCAAACATGGTGGTGGTAGTGTGAACGTCTGGGGCTGCTTTTCTGCTTTATATTTCAGGACCTGGATGGATTACTATGATTGATGGAACCATGGAGAATATCTTACCATAAGTTCATTCCCTGATGCTCAAGTGCATTTCTATTATGCAGCAGTGCAATGATGAAAGTCCACCTCTAAATGGCTTAAAAACAAATAAAATGAAGATTTTGTAGGGGCCTAGAAAAAGTCTGGATTTAATCCAAGTAAGATGCTTTGATATCAGCTTAAACAAAGTCCTTCATGCTCACTGGTAGCTACAGTTATAGCTGTTTTGTATATATCCCTCTTTATTGAATATATTTCTCCTGTTTGCTATTTATTCCTGTTGTCTACTATTTATATTTTACTCTGGCACAGTTGGTGTGGAGCACCCACAACTTCGTTGTACATGTACAATAACAACGGCTATTCTATTCTATTCTATTCTATTCTATTCTATTCTATTCAAAAAACCTCCTCTTTCCTCTTTCTTTGTTATACCATACCAGCTTTATAAAGCACTTTAACAGAAAACCAGGGTTCACACAGTGCTGTACATATACAAATAGCATAAGCAAAATAAAATAAAATAAAATTGAATTAATTCAAAAATGCAACAAAGAAAAATGGGTCAAAATTCGACAATAGCGATGTGAAAAACTTGTTATCGGAAATCTTAATTGTAGTTCTTGCTGCCAAAGGTCGGACAATCAGTTATTAGATTAAGGGTGACAATTAGGTTTTGACACAGAGCCAGGTGGGTCTGGGTAGGTTTTTTCCCTTAATAAATAAAAACATTTGAAGTATCTGTATTTGCTCTGCTGTCTTTGTCTAATATAAAAATTTGTTTCATGATGTGAAACATTTAAGTGTGACAAATATGCAGGACAAAAACCTAAAAAACTATAAATAAAGAAAAACATTTTTACTGCACTCTAAATACTACAGGGTTAAAATATTCCATTTAGGTGTGATCGGCACACTTTCAGGCCCTGGAAGACTCAGATGCACTTTATGTTTCATGCAATATTTACATATTGAGAGAAAGATTTTGAGAGTAATGGTGTCTTAGAATATCACCTTTAATATTTATATTAACGGAGTGTCATGATGCTCTTGGTTCAACGCACGCATGTCCATAAGAGATGCATGAGAGGGATCATATTTTGCTGCTGCTTTGCTCTCTGGGGGTTTCCATTCGTGCCACGATTCCTTGCAGATGATAGAAAAATGCGAGGCATGTAGAGACATGCTGATTGTGTTTGCCATTTCTAAAGCTTTAACAGCATGGCTCTTCCAGTACCTTAATCCAGTATATCCCTCTGACGCACAAACAGTGAGCTTGCTCATAGTCAATCTCTTGATTGTTCTGTGACCTTGAACAAACAAATAATAAGAGTGCTTGGTTAGCATGAACCATTCTTTGGCAGAGCCATGTCAAAGAGATGGAGACCTGAGAGGGAAAAATAACTGCCTCATTAAAAGTAAAACCTGTAGATTAAATCAGAGAGGATGTAGAAATTAGCAGGAGCCAGAGTATCTGCGCTATCCAAAAGCAGCATGAATAGAGAAAACAAAAACAGCAGCAAATACATTTTTTCATAAGTGGCCATTTTTAACTACTTGGGAAGTCACATGGTTAATCAGTGGGCCCAACACGGGGGTAAATAATGAAGATCATCAAAAAGGGTGACATCATTCTCAGAAAAAAGTGATTCAGAAAACCCTTTAATGAAAGGAAAAAAAAAATGGACGATATTACCCAAAATAGGGTTACCAGGGCCCCACCCTGGAGCCAGGCACATGGGACCCAGCCAGGCTTGCCCTCCTGTAGGCTCACACCTGCAGGTGATGCCACAGAAGTCAGGAACAATGTGTGTCTGACGCAGGGCTGGACTGGGACAAAAGCTTAGCCCGGGCATTTTGACTAGAGACCGGCCCCCCATAAAGCCTTTGAATGAAAACAGACGCTGTTGTGACAGTGATGTACAGTCTTGCTGGTATATGTATGATTTCTATACATTTTACGTCAGATAAAAACTTTGGTTCTAATCTTCAGATAATTATAGAATAGAATAGAATTAGAATAGAATAGAATTCAACTTTATTGTCATTGCACATGCACAGGTACAGGGCAACGAAATGCAGTTTGCATCCATCCAGAAGTGCTTTAGTGATATAGATATATTACAATATATATTAGCAATAATATAGATATGTGAGTATATTACAGAAATGGGTCTATTATGGTATGTTATAATGTACATGGTGTGAAGTATGTTGTGAATATTCTATAACTATAAGTATGTACAGGCTGTAGTGAGTACAAGCTATGTACAGGCTATGAACAGGATATAAATATGAAAAACTATACAGAATATGAAATAAATAACTTTACAGAATCTGAGATATACAGCTATACAGAAATGGGAACTATGCAAGTTGTAAACAGTTGTAGGATTAAAGATTATCGAATGTACAGAAAGATTATTACAGAGCTATACAGTAGTGCAGTTAAGATAAGTGAGGGTGTAGATAGTTTCTACAGAGGCTATATAAAGTGCTAGTGGTTGTGAGTGGTGGTTCAGTCCATGTTATTATTGTGTGTTTGAGGGTACAGTTGTCCATTGTGGGTGTGTGTATGTTCAGTCCATGAGTTTAACGTGGGTCAGATGTCAGGAGGCAGAGTTCAGGAGTCTGACAGCTGTGGGGAAGAAGCTGTTCCGGTACCTGGTGGTCTTAGTCCAGAGGCTCCTGTAGCGCCTCCCAGAGGGCAGGAGGGTGAAGAGTCCATGTGATGGGTGACTGGGGTCTTTGATGATTTTCCCAGCCCTTTTCAGACACCGCCTCCTGTAGATGTCATTTATGGCAGGAAGTGGTTCTCCGGTGATGCGCTGGGCAGTTTTCACGACCCTCTGCAACGCCTTCCGGTCCGAGGCAGAGCAGTTCCCAGACTGTTATACAGTTGGTCAGGATGCTCTCGATGGTGCAACGATAGAAGTTCACCAGGATGTCTGAGGACAGGTGGTTCTTCCTCAGAGTCCTCAAGAAGAAGAGGCGCTGGTGAGCCTTCTTGACCAGCTTGGAGCAGTTGGTCGTCCAGGTGAGATCCTCGGAGATGTGGACTCCCAGGAACTTGAAGCTGCTCACACGCTCCACAGCCGTCCCCTTAATGTGGATGGGTGGATGTGGGTCAGCATTCCTCCTGTAGTCCACGATGAGCTCCTTGGTCTTCTCGGTGTTAAGCAGCAGGTTGTTTCTGTCGCACCACTCAGCCAGACGATCCACCTCCTCCCTGTAGGCGGCCTCATCGTTGTCACTGATGAGGCCAATCACCGTGGTGTCATCTGCAAACTTAATGATGGTGTTGGAACCATCAGCCGGTCTGCAGTCGTGGGTGAAGAGGGAGTAGAGGAAAGGGCTCATCACACAGCCTTGTGGTACACCGGTGTTCATCGTGATTGTAGATGAGCAGCGGTTATCCAGCCGGACATGTTAATTATTTAATAAAAGCGAGACATTTTAAATGAGAATAAGAACGTATATCTTTGTGCCCCCCTTTTCCCTGTTAATGCCCTACCCGGCCCCCTGGCAAAACTTTGCTAGACCCGCCCCTGCACAGTTACCAGCTGTAAGCGTAAAAAAGGATCCTGGTGTTATTTGTCTCTCAGAAACAGTTCATAACTTCCCTTCAACTCATTCATGTCACCTAAAAGGTAAACCTGTTTGTCCATCACCTGTTCAGTTCTGATGATTCAGTAAGGACATCTCCTGGGACCAGCAGCTTAACAGCTGTGGCTCCAGCAAACATTCCCATATGGAAAAGATATATATAAATCTTATAAAGTTTGTATCTGTCTTGTGTGAAACTTGTATTAAAAGCACATACAAGAGTGAAAACACATGTAAGATCCCTTGAAAAATTATATAATGAAACTTGTATGTTTTGGATACTTACTAAAACAATATATGAAAGTAATGAGAAAGTGGCCACTTTCATGAGTAAATCATATAAGTTTTTACTATTTCTTTTCCATATGGGTCAGCTGATACTTGAAATTTAAATATTAAATATTAAATTAAATAAATTCTAACAACAGCTGATCAAGCTTAAACGTGCTGCTGTTGTTTAACGCGACCTCCGCTGGTTTCCTCTTTCTGGCGCAAGGTGGGCGATAAACAAACAAGAGAGAAAAGCTGATCAGTTGATCATTGATCATCTTAATGATCATGTTTATTGAAGTAGAAACAGGAGAGGGAGGGGAAAGAATGAGCGAAGAAGAGGCAGCTGACAGCGTAAAGACAGAATAACTCCAGCTTTGTGTCTTTTTTCATTCTAGCTGAAGTACGGGACAAACTGTGTTCCTTTTCACCTCAATACGAAACGTGTAATATTTTCTCTGAATGCGGGACGATTCCGTCTTTTTACGGGACGGTTGGCAACTCTACTAACGAACCTTATGAATAAAATAAAGTTCAACATCAGTAACATCATAGCACGCAACCAGCAGTATAGAAACTCCGTCATGCTAGCTAGAGTTATTGTAACTGACTGTAAAAAGTCAGCACAACGAAAATAAACTCCACCTAAACTTGGTTTATATCTGACCCAGATAGATTGCAGGTCATAACTTCTTACCTGAAGTTCAGTTCACCTGACACTCGGACCGGCAGCCGCCTCGGGTCTCTCCTCCTCCTGCCTCCCCTTTCTCTCATCCACCTGCTGGCCTCCACCACTTGCTAATGTTACTGAATCTGTGGAAGTATTTTTACACACCGGCCAGCATCTGACCAATCCACCACCTTTCATTGTTTATACCGTTACCAGAAAAAAAAAATCATTGGCCCATAAAAATGAAAAATCACCATCGGCCCACCGGGCAAATGCCCGGTATGCCCGATGGCCAGTCCAGCTATGGTCTGACGGCAATCAGGGGTGGAGGCCCTAGTGGTCCGATCATTAGCTGTTGAGAAGGGCTACTGTGACATGGAACATCACTACTCCGGTAGAGAAAGAGTCTAAGCTGGTGCATGAAAGTTAGATACAGTCAGACTCAGCGTAACGCACAGTGTGAGCTCTGGAACCACAGAGGGGCTGGATTCTGTTCAGTCTGGAGTTGCCATCAGTGAGAGGAGGCGGATATTTGTGAGTATCCATGTATCCCCTCAGCTTATTGCCTGTATGTGGGGTTTTTACTGATGATGAGGGTGTTGCGAAGCAATAATGTTACCAACAGTGAGACCTGGTGGGGCATAAATGGGAGGAATAGTCTGTCTGATCTGAACCCAAGCGGTATTCTGTTATTGGACTTTTGTGCAAATCAAGTGAGCACCATGTTCAAACATAAGCGTGTAGGTCATCAGGAGATCCTAGATTGATTTTAGAATTGCATCATCAGATCAGTGGCCCTATGTTCTAAACATGTGGTGGTTAGCTGGATCAGATGGTAGGAGAGGATGCTTACAGGTCTGGTGCTGCTGACTTCAGCTAAGGATATAGACATGTCTTTTGTAGAGAAAGCAGGATCCGGGGACACAGGAGACAACTCGTCCATCACTGGGGGCGAGATTGCTGAGGTAGTTCCTTGTTGACATGGCATCTGGGGTGGAGAATATTTGCCTTGAGTTCTGTAAAGTCCATGATGTTGCAGGTCATCTTGGTTGACATGTCATATGGAGATCTGGGGAGGTGCCTCTAGATTGGCAGACTTGGTGGCATTGCTTACTAAAAGGAATTTTATCAATGTGGAAAGGAGATCCCACTGTGGGACCATTTGAAAACGCATGGCTGGTGGAATTGTGAGTGCTAACTTGATTGGGTGGTGAAGGCCAGAGGGGGAATCCTATTGTGTTCTATGAAGTACGTAAGTATTACAATGTCAGAGTAAATGGCATAGCTGTGGATTCAAACAGATCACAGACAGCTGCTACTGATTATGACTGAGACCAGGCCCTGCAGGTCTGGCACTCTCCACTAGTAATACAGAGGGAGAACCGCAGTAAGCCTGGGCAGGTTGCAAGTCAACTTTTCTTACAGCAAATGATAAAATAGGGATTTCATCATACATAGTGCTGTGATGCATTTTCAATCATGCAGAAAGGGTTAATAAAACAGAAGATATTATGAAGGAGTGGTGAAGTATGAAGAAAAGCTAGATAGTAATGCTTATATAGTTGTTAAATCGTGAGAAAATTAAATTCCTTTGTCATTGTCTTGTTATCATTCATAGGAAAGAAGAGTTCTTGGCACCACGAACAGTGGATAGATGGGGAACCATCTGCATGAAGAATCTGCCAATACTGGTTTATCTTCATAGAGACACATTCTGCCCACAAATAAGAATGCCAATGCAAGTTGTAGCAGAGAGGCTCAAAAGAGATGCTGGCATGGTTATGAGTGTGAGAATAAAAAGTAGTGCAAACTGTTTCAATCCTTTGCTTTATTTCTTTGTGTACTGGTGTAACACAATTTTTGTCCCTTGTGGGTTTTTTTTTTAACATAAACTTGCTTCTTTCAAGTTTATGTTAAATGTAAAAGTTTATGTTTATGTCTTTCAACCCCTGAATTTAAAAAAAAATGAAATAATATTCTTTGTGGTGACATTTGAATGACCAAATGTAACCACTAGATTCTGTGATTTATTCTTTTCTTATTCAACTTTAACTCACAGAATATATTTGATAGGTGAAACATTGGTGAGGGAGATTTAAAGGCACAGCATGGCACTGTTTAGTCGCTCTTGTGAATTCAAGCTTTAGCACCCCATCTCTTGGCAGAAACCACTGTGAGGCCCTTATGAGGGAGTCGGGGCAGATGGCAACATTTCTTCCTGCCCAGCTATAACCAAGCTTGTAGAGGATAGTGCTTGCAAAACATTAAGCCAGTGAATTCAGCTGCTCCTGCATTCACCACGTGTACCTAAAATATCACAGGAAAGAAGACAGGCAGATGTTTTGGTTTTTGAAATCATGATAAGACTGCAAACTGTGTGTTTTGCTTCCTTACACTGTATATAAAACATATGGGTGTTCACTGATATAAGGCAGAGCTACACTTATAGATACAAGTTAACTTAGCTTAGCATGAGGACTGAAAACAGAGGGAAACATGTAACACTTCACAAAAGAAACTGGATCATATCAATTTTTCTCCAGTCTGTAATTATGCAGAGTATGTTTCAGCTATATTTGACAGAAAGATGCACTATTCTGATTTTGTATTAAAGACGTCAGGCTGTATTTTAATGTGCATCAGTCTTAAGTGCATCTTCTAAAAAAAAGCAATTATATGAAAAAGAGACTAGAGATAAGATTTTCCTTGTTTTCAGTGCTATATAGACCTTGGCAGGTCAATTTCTTTCAAAAGAAAAAAATAAGGTTAGGGATGGGAACAGGTAGGAATTGTGCAATTCCAATTCGTTTACCAATATCACAATTTGATTTCTTATCAATTCTCGTTGGGTTCCAATTGGCTCCGCTTTGAGAGTTACCATCACAAGCAGCATATCAAAGACTTTACATTCATGCAAAGTAATTGCATGCTGGGGGTCAAAGGTTTGTGTCTTTTGTTGTGATCAGTGTTGGGGTCATTACTCAAAAATAAGTCACATTTATACATATTACACGCTTTTCTTTAAAGTAATGCAGTATGTTATTTAATTACTCCAAGGAGAAAGTAATTAATTATATTAGTAATTACATTACTTTTGTAATACTCTGTGAAACAGATGAACCCTATGGTCAGTAACACTGAACTAAACACAGTTAATTCATGATTTAACAAAGGGTGCAAATACATTTTCACCAGGTGGGGCCAGGTAAGTTTAGATAGCACTTTGACCTTAATAATTAACCTCCTAGGACCTGGCGTCCACATATGTGGACGTCACATTTTGGGTTATTTAGACTAAAATATTCAATTTTGCTCTACATGGGCCTGATATCCACTTACAAGGACATTATACTGCTACTGTTCTATCAAAATTTTAAACGAATATCCTTATATATGGCTCTTATTTTTCTAAAAAAAAAAAAAAAATCTGGTAATTCTTTGTTTTTACATTCATCGGGCCCCAATATGCACAAATATCAAAGAGAACTGAAAAATGCATGTTGTGGAAGAGTTCGTTAAAAATAAATACATAAATAAATGGATAAATGAACAACATAAAAAAATAAATAAGTTCAGTAATACCCATGTGTCAAAAGCTTCGGCATTAGACTCGAAACGCTCAGTTTAAGGCCCCTTCTTTTTGCTCTTGGATATAGCTGGATATTGCTAATATTGACATCTCAGGCTTGCAGCTTTGCTTGTGAGTGCAGAAGCCTCAACAACCTGCTGTTCACATCTTCGGTTTGTGATTCAGCCAATCAGATAAAAGCTGGCTTAAAAGGAAAAGAGCTGAAACAGCTTCTTTTAAATAAAGGATGAATTGAGGGGCCACACCAAACCACCCACTATAAAGTAAATAAGAATTACTTTGACCTATGAAATATCTAGTCCAAGAATAAAAACATGTCAATAGAAAGGACCAGACTAGGTTTTATTTTAAAGACTAGGAGGGATAATATACCCCTTATGTCATACCAGTGATTTATGGTCCACTGTCCAACTTTTTATGACTTAGGAAGTAATAAATGTTTACGACATATTATAATTTTTATGAAAATCATCAAATTATGATAAGTCATAACTTGGTAATAATCAATAATCACATACCCAAAAAATATGACCATGAAAATGTGTGTGTGTGTGTGTGTGTGTGTGTGTGTGTGTGTGTGTGTGTGTGTGTGCGCGCGCGCGTGTGCAAAATCATACATAACAGTCAGGTTTACGTATAAATGTCGCTTTCCAGACTGATCATTACACTGTAACAGTATAGTTCTGTACGAGTGCACGAGTAAGTGTTCTGTGTACCTGTCAGGGTTTAGCTCTGTAACTACCCTATGCCCCAGATGCATATTGGCAGGGATAGCTCAGTAGGTAAAGTGGTCGCCCCATGATCGGAGGGTTGGCGGTTCGAATCCACTTAACGGCTACCCTGAGGTACCCCTGAGCAAGGTACCGTCCCTACACACTGCTCCCCGGGCGCCTACTTAGTGGGCTGCCCACTGCTTCACTGAGTGAATGGGTCAAATGCAGAGAAAAACAAGTAATTTCCCCATGGGGATCAATAAAGTATCCATTATTATTATTATTATTATTATATCTAATGTTCACATTTATTTTCCCACAATTTTCCTGAAAATACCGTACTAGCATAATAGTTAGAATTCAGAAGTCCGTCATCTACAACACATGCTTCATTAACTCAAATTCTGGTGAAATTTATTATTTAATATATAACAATGATGTAAATTTAAATTTTTTTGGTTAAAAAATATTTTTAGCCCTCCAACTGTGGTACAGAGAGTTTGTGTATCAGTTATTATATGCACATTCCTCACTTTGCTACTGGCTTTGTTTTGATTCAGCATTACAGTTCTCTTGCTGGCTATACTTAATATACTGGCAAGTCAGTGGCTGATCATTCGTCAGTAGGTCAGGCAGCTGAACATGAAACTGAAACAGTCAGGACTTGAATATACTGTTTCTTTTAGTATACTTCAAAGTATTTATTCCATTAAGCTTAGATGCTTCCTGCAGTGGAAATGGCCTCACCAGCGTCCGTGAGGAATAACAAAGCTGCTTTGTATAACAAAATTTGCAGTGTAATATGAAAATCCAACTTTTCATTAATGTTTACTAGTCCTCGCAAGCTTGCTTCAAGCCCCATGTTAATGAGCTCTGGAAACAAATCTATACTGTTCAATTTATATTCGTGCTGTCTGAAAGATCTGGCTGCAGTGGAAACTAGATGTATAATGTTAAAGTTTGAGCTCAACCCACACATTGATATTCACGTTGGCTGACTGTTGAGGTATAGAGAATTAGAAGAAAGAAACGTAGGGGAGAAAAAAAACAAGTCTCACATGAATCATTTTAAAGCAAAGACAGCGAGCTCTGATGCAGATACACGAGGAAGATGAGGGGGAAAGGTGGATGTGCAACGCTTCAGTGGGATAGAGCTTTCAGTTCAGACTTGGAGATAGGGAGCAACTATGTAGTCCTGTCAGGGGTGGAGAGGTCATTGCGCTACTGGGAACACAGGGAAAAGAGAGCCGAGGTGCTGAATTCAATATGACGAACTGTGGAGACAGTGAGCGGGGGCTGAAATGGAAGAATTTAGTGTGGATTAAAATGAGACAGGCTGCAGCCTTCTGTATGAGTTGTAGAGGCTGGAGAAAGGTCGGCCGGGAGCTCAGCCAGGAGGGAATTGTCGTCACGCAGACGAGCAGTGGTTGCACAGTGTGTGAGTTCAAACCAAGATTATTGCTATTCTGAGCAGAAGAGAGTGTGGAGCTGTCAGTGAAACGGCGGTCTTGTATAGGGATTTTAAAAAATTGTCTTGGATTGATGTGTTTGGCAGATATCCAGCTGTAGATGTTCACCAAGCAGAGGTGCAAACCTTAAGATGCGAGTTGATAGAAGAAAAGAAGAATGTTCTTATCATGCTGTCAGCTATAAACATAACATATTTCGTTTTGCCATGTTTTCTCTGTCATGTACTGTTACAGTCTTAGATCCATCCATCCATCCATCTTCTGCTTCCAGGGCCAGGTCCCAGGGGTAGCAGCCTAAGCAGAGAAGCCCAGACTTCCCTCTCCCCGGCCAGCTTCTCCAGATTGTCCGGGGGAACACCGAGGTGTTACCAGTGCAGCTGAGAGATACAGCGTGTGCTGGATCTGCCCCAGGACTCCTACCGGTGGGACACCATGAACACCTCACCCAGGAGGCATCCTTGTCAGAAGACTGAGAGATATAATCGCTCCAGACTTCAACTGTCCAAATTCTGTACATCAAAATTATGAACAGAGAATTGACAAAGGGCAGCCCTGGCATGCTGGTTATGCAGACCAAGCTCTTGCAAATGTTGTATAGGTGTCGAATGGCTCGTAGCAACGGGCCAGGTGCTCCATACTCCTGAAGCACCTCCCACAGGACACTCTGAGGAACATGGTCGAATGCCTTCTCTAAGTCCACAAAACACATGTAGTCTGGTTGGGAAACTTCCGTGCACCCTCACATATCCTTGAGAGGGTGAAGAGCTGGTCCAGTGTTCTATGACCGGGACAAAAAACACTTTGTTCCATAACATATACCACAGACTTCTGCTGTAGCCATTGTTACTGTTGATGCTTCTGCTGTCAGTACTCATAAGCACTCAAAAAAATTGAAAATGCCATGTAAATAAGACAGCATTTAAATGTTTTGCTGGTTATTTTTAATGGCAATTTATGTAGTATCCAAACATTTTGGAAACAGGACTGTATTTCTGTTTGAGACATCTACACCAACAAGTGCATTAGCTGTGCTCAAAAGCACATGCTGTTGCAGGATTTCTCGAATCCTGACATTTAAAAGAAAGGGTGGCCTTAAGAAGCCCAAGGGTACTATTGCCTCGTTTAGACTGAACTGAGTAAGATTTGTAAGGAAGGAGTCATAGAATTGAAAAGTACAGAGCTGAAGGTGTGCTTACTAATTCCGTTTGCAATTTTATGTCACAGTGGAGTCAAGGAGAAGATGAATGCGAGTGGATTCTACAGCCCTGGGATAATGTGTGAAAACATAGACCCTGGTGAGGGCAGATTAGGAAAGTCAATCGAAAAAGATTCTTTGGAGAGCAAACATGAAAAGGGACACTTGAGGTTAATATGGTTCAAAGCAAAAACAGCCTGAGCTGAGGTCACTTCTGCAAGACATACTTCTCTTACATAGACAGCTCCAACTTGCGGATAACATTTTCTTCAGACCTGTGAACCTGATGAGGTGGAGGTCTACTGCTGAAAGCAACAGTAGGGGAGACTGGGTGGAATAGTAAGAGGGGGCAACTGTAACACACTGTATTTGTCTGTGACTTTTGCACTTTCAGTTTTTTATTGAACATTTCTGTTTTGAGCCTTGTACCTTTTTTTTTTTTTTTTTTTTTTTAGAGATAATTATGGGTTGGTTTCTTCATATTTATATCCTGAGGTTTTACTTTAGTTGTAGTTATCTGGGTTATTTTCATTGTTGTATGGCTGTATTGTGTTCCTTGTTTCCTGTGTTACTGGTGTCAAGTCTGTTTCTGTGTCCCATGTTTGGTTACTTCCTGTTTTATTTTGCTAGTCTCTAGTCTTGTGTGCTTTGATTACATTGCTTCCCCTCTGTCTCATGAGTTTGATTTGGTTCACCCTTGTCTTGTTTTACTCAGCTGTGTTCTCGCTCCCTAATTGCCCCGTGTGTGTATTTAAGCCCTCAGTTTGCCTTGGATTTTGTTGTGTCATACTCAGTGTTGGGTAAGTTACTTTAAATTAGTAACTTAGTTACATTACTAGTTACTTCTATCAAAAGGAACTCAGTTGCTTCAAGTTACACGTTACTTTCAAAGTAACTAGTTACTAGGGAAAGTTACTTTGGTTTTACTCAGAATTCTCTTGTTAATGTGTTGCTTCCGTAACTGGATACCCAGCAAGATTTCCAGTCTTCTAGCTTGCTTACTTGCCACAGTGCACTGTGCCACCTACCAATAGAAAGGAAAAAATAAAATACATATTTCCAAGAGAGAAATCCCACACCTGGACCGTCATTGACCACCAACATGATTCTAGCCTACGTCACAGCGTCATGTGTGCTTTTTACATCCAACACGAAAACTGCAGTCGTGGTGCTTTCGATTGTACTCAGAACTCGGAAATTCTGTCTTTCAAATAGGAAGATGTAGGTAACTCCAGACTGCAGATGAGCTGCATACAGAGCTGGACTGGGACAAAAATCGGCCCGGGCATTTTGACTAGAGACCGGCCGCCATTATAGGAAAAAACAAAGCCTTTGAATGAAAACAAACGCTGTTGTGACAGTGATGTACACTGTTTTGATGGTATATATGCATCAATCTATCAATCGTTTGTTGTAAGATTCAGATAATTATTTTTTAAAAGCTAGATATTTTAAATGAGAATAGGAAAGAAAAGTATATCTTTGTGCCCTACTTTCCCTGTTAATGCCCTACCTGCCCCCCTGGCAACACTTTGCTAGACCCGCCCCTGCACAGTTACCAGCTGTCAGCTGCTTAGAAAAGGATCCTGGTGTTATTTGTCTCTCAGAAACAGTTCATAACTTCCCTTCAACTCATTCATGTCATCTAAAAGGTAAACCTGTTTCTCCATCACCTGTTCAGCTCTGATGCTTCAGTAAGGACATCTCATGGTTTCATCTTCATGTTTCTCTCTCACCACATATCCAAACCCACATCATGACCAGCAGCTTTACAGCTGTGGCTCCAGCAAACATCAGCTGATACTAGAAATTAATATTAAATAAATTCTAACAACAGCTGATCAAGCTTAAACATGCTGCTGTTGTTTAACGCGACCTCCGCTGGTTTCCTCTTTCTGGCGCAAAGTGAGCGATAAACAAATGAGAGAGAAAAGCCGATCAGCTGATCATTGATCAGTTTCATGACTGAAGTAGAAACAGGAGAGGGAGGGTGAGAGAATGAGAGAAGAAGAGGCAGCTGTGCAGCGTAAAGACAGAATAACTCCAGCTTTGTGTCTTTTTCCATTCTAGCTGAAGTCTGGGACAAACTGTTCCTTTTCACCTCAATAAGAAACGTGTAATATTTTCTCTGAATACAAGACGATTCCATTTTTTAGAGGATGGTTGGCAACTCTACTAACTAACCTTATGAATAAAATAAAGTTCAACATCAGTAACATCATAGCACGCACCCAGCTGTATAGAAACTCCGTCATGCTAGCTAGTGCGCAGTTCATAACTTCTTACCTGAAGTTCAGTTCACCTGACACTCGGACCGGCGGCCTCCTCGGGTCTCTCCTCCCCCTGCCTCCCCTTTCCCTCATCCACCTGCTGGCCTCCACCACTTGCTAATGTTACTATCAATCTGTGGATAGCCATTTACCATATATATATATATATATATATATATATATATATATATATATATATATATATATATATATATATATATATATATATATATATATATATATATATATATATATATATATATATACATACATATACATATACATATATACACATATATACACACATATATATATATACATAAAAAAAATTCCCCACTCGCCCCTGTGGGCGGCCGATCATTCAAGCTCGCAGTATCTTAGTTGTTCCTAGGACTTCGCTCTTCTGGACAGAGATCTCCGCTGCTGTTCCCGGGATCTGCTGGAGCCACTCGCCTAGCTTGGGTTTCACCGCACCTAGTGCTCCGATTACCACTGGGACCACCGTTACCTTCACCCTCCACATCCTCTCGAGCTCTTCTCTGAGCCCTTGGTATTTCTCCAGCTTCTCGTGTTCCTTCTTCCTGATATTGCTGTCATTCGGAACCGCTACATCGATCACTACGGCCGTCTTCTCATGTTTGTTCACCACCACTATGTCCGGTTGGTTAGCCACCACCATTTTGTCCATCTGTATTTGGAAGTCCCACAGGATCTTAGATCGGTCATTCTCCACCACCCTTGGGGGCATCTCCCATTTTGACCCCAGGACTTCCAGGTTATACTCGGCACAGATGTTCCTGTACACTATGCCGGCCACTTGGTTATGGCGTTCCATGTATGCCTTGCCTGCTAGCATCTTGCACCCTGCTGTTATGTGCTGGATTGTCTCTGGGGCATCTTTACACAGCCTGCACCTGGGGTCTTGCCTGGTGTGATAGACCCCAGCCTCAATGGATCTTGTGCTCAGAGCTTGTTCTTGTGCTGCCATGATTAGTGCCTCTGTGCTGTCTTTCAGTCCAGCTTTGTCCAGCCACTGGTAGGATTTCTGGATATCAGCCACCTCCTCTATCTGCCGGTGGTACATACCGTGCAGGGGCCTGTCCTTCCATGATGGTTCCTCGTCTCCTTCCTCTTTCTTGGGTTTCTGCTGCCTGAGGTATTCACTGAGCACGCTGTCAGTTGGGGCCATCTTCGTGATGTATTCGTGGATGTTCCTTGTCTCATCCTGGACTGTGGTGCTGACACTCACCAGTCCCCGGCTACCCTTCCTTCCGCTTAGCGTACAGCCTCAGGGTGCCGGACTTGGGGTGAAACCCTCCATGCATGGTCAGGAGCTTTCTTGTCTTGATGTCAGTGGCTTCTATCTCCTCCTTTGGCCAGCCTATTACCCCAGCAGGGTACCTGATCATGGGCAGGGCATACGTGTTGATGGCCCGGATCTTGTTCTTACCATTCAGCTGACTCCTCAGGACTTGCCTGACCCTCTGCAGGTACTTGGTGGTTGCAGCTTTCCTAGCGGCCTCTTCATGGTTCCCATTCGCCTGCGGGATCCCCAGGTACTTGTAACTGTCCTCTATGTCTGCAATGTTGCCTTCTGGTAGTTTGATCCCCTCCTTTCTGACTACCTTCCCTCTCTTTGTTACCATCCGACTACACTTCTCCAGCCCAAACGACATCCCGATGTCATTGCTGTATATCCTGGTGGTGTGGATCAGTGAATCGATGTCTCGTTCACTCTTGGCATACAGCTTGATGTCATCCATGTACAGGAGGTGTCTGACAACTGCTCCGTTCAGTAGCCAGTATCCGTAGCCAGTCTTGTCAATTATCTCACTGAGGGGGTTCAGGCCTATGCAGAACAGCAGTGGGGACAGAGCATCTTCTTGGTAGATCCCGCACTTGATGGTGGCTTGTGCTATGGGCTTGAGGTTGGCCTCCAGTGTTGTCCACCACATCCCCATTGAGTTCATCTTAGCCGCTATGATGCCTGACAGGAGCTCCCATGTGGTGCTGAGGCAGGTTATTGGTCGGTAGTTGGAGGGGACCGGTTCCTTCTGGGGGCCCTTGAGGATCAGGACCGTCCGGCCTTCAGTTAGCCATTCCGGGTGTCTCTCGTTAACTAGCAGCTGGTTCATTTGTGCTGCCAGGTGCTCGTGGAGTGCAGTCAGCCTCTTCAGCCAGTAGGCGTGAACCATTTCAGGGCCTGGTGCTGTCCAACTCTTCATACTGGAGACCCTTTCTTGGATATCTGCTACTGTGATGGTTACTGGACCCTGTTCGGGGAGGTCGCTATCATCTGCCCTCAGATCCACTAGCCACTGAGCATTGCCGTTATGGGTTGCGTCCTTCTCCCATATTCTCTTCCAGTATTGTTCTGCCTCCAGCCTTGGTGGTGTTGTTCTCATATTGTTCCCCTGCCACTGAGAGTACACCTTGGCTGGTTCCGTGGAGAACAGCTGGTTTATTCTCCTGCCTTCTATCTCTCTGGTGTACCTCCTCAAGCGGCTGGCTAAGGCTGTGAGTCGTTGCTTGGCAGTTTCCAAGGCCTCAGGTATGGACAGCTTCCTGTACTTCTTAGGCACCTTCATCATGACCCCTTGTGGATTGACTTGTCTCATTGAATCCATCAGTCTAAATCCTGATTAACAAACAGATCATGTCTTAGTACTACCAACTACAAAAAGACTGTATTGTAAACACTGTAATGCTTATGGGACAGATCTTCATTGCTTCAGGTAAGTATCCAGGTGCTGTACAGATTTACTGAGGAGAGAGAATCGTGTACAAAATGGTTCAAACAGGAACATAACTGCATAACAGTGATGAGAACATGCTAGTCATTTTTGATGGAAACATTAAAATATCACATCATGGCCACACTGACACATGCTTTCCGGGCCAGAAACTGGTGTTTGAATATTCAAACAATATCAGCTTACTTTGAATGTGTATGCCTCTGGATCGTAGATGTCCCATCATCACTCTGCAGCCGGCATTTGGGTGACGACGCTGAATGTCCAGCACTTTTGCATCCAAGTCCTCATCTCCAATAGAAGAATACCTATCAGATTTTCTGCACATAATTTTTTTTTGTTTTTAGTATAACAGCAAATCTCAACAAAGTTTTCCAATTAATACTGAAAGAACCAAGGATGTAAATGTATTCTTGTTTTAGCTTTACTGAAGACACCAGAGAAAGTATGATATTTAAAATGCTGCTGTAATAGACAAAACTATTTCAATAAACTCGCTATTTAACATCAACTTTGTTATGTGTTATCAGAGAACAATCAGCTGCAAACAGCAATGAAACATTCAACTATGTACTATTTAAAGCACTAATGACCGTGCTGTCTACCAAGATGTGATAAGTAAGTAGACTGTGGAAAGCTTGTGGGTCTACTCTCTGTGTAAAAGGTTCCTACAGGCTCCACTGCCCCCAGTCTCTGAGTTAACACACTAACAGCTAACACTGGTAAACGTGTCTCAACGCCGAGATGGCGCTGATAGCTTTAGCCATAGCTGCCCCACTTATTTAGACAGTCACAATAAAAAAGCAAACGATAATATTTCAATGTCAAACGTCATAATTAAGGTCAACATCTAAATAATGCTGTGTACAGACTCACACAGGTGTTAAATTACAGCGTAAACTTACCTTAGACCTTCCTCCGTCATTCTCCTCCTAATTGTGCTCGGAGACACAGAAAACATATCGGCAATTACCCCGATGGTTATCCCGGACAGCACTAAAGTCCTGAGTGCTGCACCGGGATTTCAAGACGTGGATGACCAACATTTGAAGACAGTTCTTCTTCAGAGTATTCCAAACGAACACGGCGCTGAATTGATCTTAAACTTTCGACAATGTTGTCATCGATGCTAAGATCTTGAAGAGCAATTATCATCCCAAGCATTTCAGAAATATCATCTAAACGACTCAAAACAGTATCTACAGGTAAATGATCCCTCTCTATCTGATTTGCTAAAATGAGCAGAATTGATTGAAGTTCACACCAGTCCGCCATCCTCCGTGACTTTTGACCTAGCACGTTTTTGCAAGCTGTGGTAGCTGTCCGCGGAGCAGGTATCCAGGAAAACTAGTCGATGGTAAACGATACGCCAATAGGCGCAAAGGTCCAGCCCACTCACACTGATTGACAGACAAAGTCATTCTGCTGAAAAGTCGCATTATGAAATAAATAGGCCACTGGGAAAAACGGGATTTTGAAATAAAGACTGACTTTGAAAAAAGTTTCACAATATCATTGTCACATCACATATATTACATATATCATAGTTATTTATTTCATCATGTCCTATTTATTTATTTAATTTTGAACACTTTGGAGTTCCATATTAATAAGCTTATCTTTTACTAGAGATGCTAGATCAGCTATCAACAGGAACTAATGTGTCCAGATTATGGTCAACTGATCAGCCACTGATTTTTCTAAGCAACTTCAGAAAACTAACCAATCATGATGATGTAGACCATGGCAACAGCCCTCCAGCATGATGAACGGAAGAGGTGTCTTTGGATCGGTTTATACTCCTCCACACTTTTCTCACCATAACTCACATCTGTCCAACATCTATTTTTTTTTTGCAAACTGGAATCAGATCATCCAGAGTCTAACTACAGCTCTGGAATCAAAGGTGACACAAAGATAAGAAGCAACCCTAGGATTTTTTTTTCATTTCTCTAATTAGTCTTTCCTCATATCCTCCTCTTTCCTGCCTGATGACCTGGAAATCAATTTCTGTGCAATATCTTAAATGATTTCCTAAAATGGACCGGAGAGAGGTGTGAGGAGGCTCGCTGGAGGACAGAAAACACACAGCTGTTTTATTCCTGTATTTATTAGTTGTTTTGGTTATTTACTGCAAAACCAACTGCATAATTAGACATTTCATTCAATGTAAATGTGAATATATAGTCACAAACACTGTTATGGTCACCTCATATCTAGGATCATAAAATACAGCATTAGGCTGTAACAGAAGAGGTGATAGTTTTAACAAATGTCATATGTCATTGACATGGTTTCAAAATGACAGCTTGGGAACAAGGATGTCTCATTTTGTAAAATTGTAAAATACCTTCTGCCTTGTCTACTATCTCCTCATGTCTCTTCCTCGCTTTAACCACTCGCATATGTGGGAGGATGGACTAATACATGAGGAGAGGCACTGAGTGAGGATGCATGAGCTGAGAAATCAGAAGGTAGGCTACAGCTCTCTTGTGCTGTTGCTAATGAAGCAATTCAACACACCTAAATAATCACCACACAAATTTCCCAAACATTATGGTGCCGTGAGAGAAGGGGAGACTATAAGATGCTGTAATTTTCTCCTTGCTATACAGAAACATCAACAAATTGCTTTTCGTAAAATTTTACTAGTGCATTTTAACAAGACGTATTGTCTGTTTACCAAATGAAAGCTGTGAAGCACAAAGGCAATTAAACGACATAGAAAATCAAATTGTTTCTCCCAAACAATCTAGAGGGCACTGTTGATAAGTGTTAGACCTCCAGATTATGTTTGAACTCATTTTACATCATCTCACACTGAGTTGAACCTTAATGGAAAAGAAGCAGATGGGCAGTGATTGTCTGAAGGGCTGGGGGAAGTCAAGAGTGGATGTGTTTCCCCCAACTAAGGTTTGAGGTTTCAAAACCTTATAGCGGATGAGGAAAGATTGAGATCAGCACTGAAACATTCTGAATCACCGGGGTCAGAGGAGGATACAAGGATGGAGGAGAAAAGAACCCCCAGATGTAACGCATACATAATCCTTTGCCGTGTAAGAGCGGGGCAGAGTGCATAAAGGAGGAGATGGAGGCAAGTTTCCACAGAAATGCTGTTTAGTTTTTTAGGGGGGGTTTTTTTGCTGAAAATTTCCGCTGAGCCAAGCTTTTTTGCCTCTTTGTGACAGCAGCTGGGAGCCTTTTACAATTAATTTTGCAAGGTTTTCAGACAGCCAAGCTTCAGGAAGGAAATCATGACAGTGAAGGTCAAAAGAAGAACAGAGGACGGCTAATGAAGGAGGAGTGCAGTCTGTGGAGGAGTTCTACAGCCTGCAGATTCTGCTAAGGAGACGTGCTGTGAAGTAAAGCCAGATTAAAATTCTAAGTTGACACAGGAATTGGTGGCAAACTGCTGAATACAATGTCAGATGATATTTTTAATATTAATAGAAAGATGATCAAATCAAAGAAGAAAAATTAAAGACTGTGGTAAAGATGAGACAGAATGTTCAATAAATGATAGCAAAGTAGTACTATAATACTTATTCATGTATTATTTACAATATATTCATTATTGTTTTTATCCTTTCACCAAGCAGTAGCTGAGGCTGAGGTAGAGAGATGCCTAAAGTCCTGTTTGCATGTCTATGTGCCTTTCTATGAGCAAGATCATACAACGAGGCTGAATTTCATAAAACAAAAACATAATAACTTAAAAACTGGGCACGAGAAACATATGGAAAGGGAACACTCATCAGAGCAAAGGCCACGACTGTTAATGACAGTGTACCTGAATGTAGCACATATGACTTAAGCTATACATATATATGAACATTAATTTTTATGCTGGTCATTAATTCTTGTAAATAAACAACCACTCAAGCACAGGAGTAACGTTTCGAAAAGTAGGTTTTCTTGTACCTCAAACAGACAAAAATGATGTAAAATAATAATAATAACAATAACCTGCCCAAGGAAGAGAGAACTCAGTGGTGCAAAACATTATCAACACGAAGGGAAAAACACCACAAGGACAAGAAAGTCGGCACAAAGAAACTCATTCCCCCATGCTGTCGCAGCAGATGGTTCAGGCCATTTCTCTGCATTTCAACCAGCTCCACCTCCTCTTATATTAATCCAGGATGGACTGATGTAGCAGGCGGGTAACTCAAAAGACAGACAAAAAGTAACTGTTGCCATTTATATCCATTGATGACATAATGGTGTAAACCAAATATGTGCCACCATTATTTAGAATACAGAGACCATAGTGAAACCATAAACCTATATGTCTGATTTATGTGCATGTAGAGGGTGAATATTATTGTTATTACAAGTTTGTGATTGGAGATACACAACAATGTGATAAAAACACAAAAAATGTCACTGTTCAAAGTAAAGCTGACTAATCTAAGTCACAGAGACTGAACAGAATAATGGACTGTGTTCAAATGCTGCTTGTTTATGGACCTACTGTAAAACTAAAACCATATTTTCAAAGTGGAAAACACAAGTAGAAAATCCACCATTCTGACATCGGTTTACTGATCCTAAAACTCTTCTTGCTGAATCATCTGAAATACTCAAACCCTCCATTAAAGGCAGACACTAATCCATACTAAAACCTAAATATTTACTATGCATCTGTGCACATTTTATCCTGCTTTTTAAGCTACAGCAAAGCCATTTGCATACACAAATGCTTCCCTACAAGACTCTGTTTCAAGTACCTGTAAAAAACAAAGATTCCATGATTGTAAAGCAACAGCTTCAAATTAAGACTTAACACTGCTGTCTGTTTGAAAAAGAGGAATGGCAGTGTTCTAGAACAGAGAGCCAGAATTATAGGATAGAGCAGAGACTGAGGCATTGTGCTGCAGAGAGACAGCAGCAAGTGTTTCTGTCTTGTCTGAGGTGATCAATGCCTGTGAGGCAGCACAGAAAGGCAGAGATGAGGGAGATGAGCTCCGCTGTCTGGACTGCTGACTGACAGCTCAACCATCCTGTCTCTGTGATGGTCTGAGTGAAAGCGAGCTGACCTTAAGGGTTGAATAAGGTTAAATCGACTGCAATGTTGGGGACAGATGGCTCTGTGTCTCAGAAAAAGCAAGCAGGGGCTGGGAGAAGAGACGGATATGAGGATACTGAAAGGGAAAAAAATAATGAAAACAAGCAGGCAGACTGCCGTGGATTTACTCTGTCCTTCCTCAACAGACTCCTGTGGATTTTTTTTTTATAAGGTGGGGGGGGGGGGGGGGGGGGGGGGTTGCAGCTGTCCACGCAAAGAGGACGAGTTGCACAAGTCTGCAGCTCAACAGCAGCTATAACCACAGGGAGAAAGCCTGGGATCAAGCAATATTAATGCTGATTGGAATAATAACAGGAGTGCCTGGCTCGGTGGGGGAGGCACTGTCGCTCTTTATAAAGTGGCTCCTGACAACTCAGGGGAACAGCAAGCTAACGGCTTACTACAGCTTTTCCCACTAGAGAACATACCAAGCAAACAGCACGCAGTAGTTTGAAGTCAAATCAATGAAATTTTACTTATATAACACATTTAATTTGCAGTCAGCTCAATGTGCTTTACAACCAAGTGCATACAAACTGGAGCATGAGAATTTATTTAAATGACTACAAGAACAAACACCACAAATAACAACATCCTCTACAAGACACTGATAGACCGCATGGAGATAGACTTTATCTTGGATCAGACAAATAGTCAGACTCCAGCATTTGTCTAAATCCATCTGTTACACAAAGTAGGATTAAATTTAAAAGAAAATTTAAAAAACCCAGCTGAACAAGATAGACCTGCTCTGTCAAATATTTCAGCTCCATTCAGTCCATCATAATGCTTTTGTTTTCTCGATGGGAGCAGCTATTACATTTTACTGGGAAAATTGAGGTGTGACATTACATATCTCCAAGAGACATTAAATACCAGTGCACTGCAAAGTATTCTTCATCGTGTTAGAGGCCTCATCATGCCTTGATGACAACAGTGTCTTAACAACTGGATGTTTCCAAAATATATAATACTGCTCTTTCTACAAACAGCCTGTGACCCTGTGGGTGATTTGTCTTCTACAAGCTGTTATAACTCATGTGTTACCAGCACTCTCATGACTGAAGTATCTGCCATTGTGTGATGGTTTGGGTGGGGCAGGGCATAGACCATATCAAAATTCCCAAATCTTTTGTGACGTGGGCAGCATGGATGCGTAGTGGTTAGCACTTTTGCCTCACTGCAACAAGGTCCTGGGTTAGAATCGAAGGTTTAAATGCACCATCAGGCTTGACCCTATCTGTGCGGGTTTACATGATCTCTCTGGGTAATTAAGTGATTTGATGCTTTCTAAGTGACTGTAGGTGAGAATGGATTTCTCTCTCTCTGCGTTAGCCCTATAATAGACTCTTACCTGGCTAGGGTGTAGCTCGCCTCTCGCCCTATAATGGTTAGCGATTGCCTCCCAAATTAGAAAAGTGGAAGACAATTGACGTCTGATTTGTAAAGCGCTATTTCAAAGATTTACAGATGACCATTTGTTGCTCTCATGTTGGTCCCCATAAGCAGTCATATTTGGGTGAGACAGTGCAATGCTAAGTTATTTGCTAAAGCTAGCCAGACAGGTTTTCAAGCTGCATTCATGACCGTCTATATCAGGGGTAGGGAAACTGTCCTGCTGGTTTTAGATATGTCCTTGATCCAACACAGCTGATTTAAATGACTTGAAGTTGTCCAGATTCCTGGTAATGAACTAACCATTTTGATTCAGGTGTGTTGACCCAGGGTGAGAGCTAAAACCTGCAGGACACCCTCCCTTGAGGCCTGGAGTTCCCCTGGTCTAAATGATAACAGACTGCATTGTAACTGCAATAAATATGATCTAGAAAAAACCAACGGCACAACAAGCAAATCATAGAGGTACTGTAAAGCCAGCAACGCTAGCAACTACAGACACCAGCATCCACCTGTTACTTAAAGGATTTCTTAACAAACACACCTCCTTCCAGTTGAAGAAGACGCTGATGTAGAACATAAATGATCTCGACAGAAAAACCATTTGTAAGAACATAAACATATTATGATGGAGGACAAGTACAAAAAAGTATTTATTAATTCATTTATTAGTTCATTTAGGAATTTATGTATTTATAATTCCTCTGTTTATTGTCAGTTAAATGATCAAATAATGAATTGGCCTACTTTATGAATGTGTAGATAACAAAAGAAAAGGTCGTCTGTAAATGAAATTGCAGATTCATATTTTATTGCATAATTCATTAATAACTCACGAAATAGCTTTCCACTATGTGATCACTTTGACCCACCTTTACTACCTTACTCAGTAACTTCACGGGTAAGTGTGGTTGTTTTCTTTACCTTCAGTCGTGAACACAGATACCGTGACATTTAAGTACTGCTTTGCTCTGCATTGTTGGTGGCAGGAACACGGAGGCCAGGCTCTGACTGTGCTGCTGTAGTGCTAGGACGTCATCCACGCTAGACTGACGCGTGAGTCACGGCAGTTCATTAAGTGCTTCAACGAGCCTAACCTGTAGGGCCACACGCGCGGGAACCACTGCATGATTTGTGCTCTGGATCTCTGAGCAATGCTGATATTGTCAGATTCAGTCCTAGTTTGTTTATTTAGACGTGGATCTGATTACTCTGTGGCGTTTTCTGAAACGTCCTTCAAATGGTTCACGCGTGGGGTTTTATTGCCCCGCCGCCCTCTGCATTGTACCTCAATATATAGTGCACTGTGGGCATGGAGCTCAGTGTATGGAGATGGGCTTCAGCATAGCCTTTGCACGCCTTTTAAGGCCCTCCTTATGTGCAGTAAAGCCTGTGGACTGCTGGACACGACTCCCGTTTGCACGGTGGAGGAGCTGTGACGCGTCCACATCACCAATGCAAATGAGACCGACTACCCCTCCTTCTCGTCCCCATCACCTCCTCTTTCTGTATCTCTCTCTCTCTCTGACACACAAGCACATACACACGTACTGCCTGCGCTTTATATCGCCGTGCCAGCCTTTCGGGGCGACGGAAAGCAGCGCTGGCAGAGAGAAAGAGAGAAAGAGAGAGGGAGAGCGAGCTTATATAACAGCTCTGGGAAACGCCGAGGACACACTCGGTGCACAACAAAGCGAGGAAAACAGCGATCTTAACGGCTATAAACTGATAAGTGATCGCGCAGTGGAAGGATGCCGCGCCGCTCCGGTGCTGAAGGTAAGCCGCATGGTCCAACATTCAATACTGTAAATGGTGGAGGCACAGTGAGGGGCTTTTAAGATGGAAGACCTCGGCTTCTTAAATAGGTGATGCGTGTTTACTCTCGCTTGTGATTCATTTGCCTTTCAACCTCCCATCCCGTTCCACTAAATCAATTCAGCCACGCGTCTTTGTTTTTCACCTCGAATACACAACCGCGAGTTATTTTACGCGTAAAAACGTGGAGTTGAACATAACTTGGGCACTTGGACATGATCGGAGACTGTTCACTGAGCAAACTGTTGCTTCTATCATAGGGAGCATCACCGCACCCCTACTTTTTTGAGGGGGGGTGGAGTGTGTCTTAGAAGGCCTGAGATGAAAAGTAGAGCTGAAGGGCATGACGGTGTGTGACGGCCACCGAGACAACGAGGCATTAATGGATCTCATCGGATGTTCACTCCACTGCTCCACTCTTCAGTCAAAGTGTCAGGCTTCAGAGAACACTGCGAACACCACAGTGTTTTTAGCCTACATATTCAGCGATCCTCAACATCTCATCTTTGCATGTTTTCCCCCACTCATCACTTATTCATCTCTCCACGGATGAGGCAAGAGTTTGTCTGCGCACACTGCTATGATAATCCCCATTTCATAAGCACCCATAATGCGCTCTCCAGACAGTTTTAATCACATGATATTTTTTTTCAGTGAGATAGTTGAGATTTGGAAGCTGGGAGATAAGGTCAAGAATGCACTTTGAAACCACAAAGGTTCGGTGTCATTTTAAAATCAGGAATCGCAACTTTGGGCAGCAATATGATATAAAAACAAATGCGAACAATGGAAGCAATGGAGCAGCACCATGGGATTTGTTGCAAGACGCTGCAAGACAGAAACACAAGCCGATATGTCAACATAAGCTGTGAATCTAATTCACCAGTCGGGCTCATCTTTTCCTTTTCATTGTGCTGACATATAGAGAAATACGCTTGCATTAA
Source organism: Aulonocara stuartgranti (assembly GCF_965226115.1). NCBI lineage: Eukaryota > Metazoa > Chordata > Actinopteri > Cichliformes > Cichlidae > Aulonocara > Aulonocara stuartgranti. The sequence continues at coordinate 31,870,822 of NC_138946.1, forward strand.
ATCTAGCTGCTGCTATTTTTTCTGTTTTCTCCCCCCAGCTTACACCCAAGGATCCCCTTGGAGTCACTGACCACAGCATTGGATATTAAATCTTTCTGGTGTGATACATCCATTGTTACACTGCTGATCTCAGACTCTGTGGCTCCAAAAGGACCAAGACAATGTTTGCACCTCTGCTAGATCCTACAGGTCTTGTCATTATTATGAAGTTCTAAGTAGGCTACAGATCTGCTCTCTCTCCTTACTCGCCAAATGGCCTTCCACTGAGCTGCGAGACAGTAAATGGTATAGGAATGGTGGCACCCTTCTACAAGCTGCACTGCCTCTTGAAGCGGGCTCAAATGCTGCTGCTCTGCTTGGGCATCGCCTATCTGATGGCAGGCAGCATCCTGCTTCTACAGCGCTCCAGCATCAGAGTGGCTCAGCCAAACCTGGCCAGCCTGCCCCCCCTGTGGTCCCTCTCTGCACCTCCTACTGCCCTCAGGACTGCAGGCTTGGGCATGAGGGCACGCTCCAGATGGGTTGCCATTCAGGCTGCGTCTGGAGGGGGAGCCAAGGCAGGAGGGCGACACTGGACTGCTTCCCGAAGCCTAGGGGTCCAACACTTGCATCATCGCTGGTTTCACAGTCTGCTGCCAGAGAGTCCAGAGCAAAGAGTCTCCGTCCAGAGAAGCAGCAGGCACAAAGGTAAATAACTGTGCACAGCTATGAATTTGTCTGCACATTGAGCTGACACTGTCCTGCCTCTATCACTTGTGGCTTGACAAGGTTCACTGCTGTTTTTAGTATAGCTAACTAGCCAGCAGACAAAACAAGCACTGGTCACTGCGTCGCCCTATTTAGATGTATTAGTGTGCCAGTGAAGTGTTAATGCCATTAACGTGCATCATGACAAATGCACGATTCTTTACGTGGAAAAAGATCTTCTCCAATGACTTCTGCTGAGAATGTAGAGCTGGGATTTTAAACACTCTAACACGTTTTAGATCTGCTTTTTTAAAACACCGGGACCTCTGCTATGTCACTGACTTGCACCTGTGTGGCCTTCTCACAAATCGTAGGAAGGCCACACAGGTGACCGTGGCCAAGCTTGGACAACTCTTCTGCCATTAAATTAAAAACATATATTACAAAGTCTATGAAAACACTCTGGGGGAAAAAGTGACAAAAATACCCTATGAGCATATTGAGCCGACGGATTTCCCCGTGAACAACATATCAGGAGCACATATGCATGTTTATTTTCTATTTTTGGGCTTTCTTTTTTGTTCAGATGGCCAGGGGCTGGGAAACCGCACTCTCTGCACAGGACTCACATAGTGCACTCACAACAAGCTTCATTCGACATTTATGAACAGATAATCATGACCTTAGAACATTTAGAAGAGCTTCATTATACATTTATATAACATTTTACATTTGGTTGCTTCAGATCTTGTAGATGAAAGATAGAGCTCACTGATCCTCTCGAAACCAGAAGAGTAAAAAAAAAAAAAAAGGCAGGCGAGCACTAAAGTAGCTTCCAGAAAATAAATTAGTAATTATGAAGCTAAAAAAACGATATAATTTCTTACTTGCACTCTCTGCTAAGGAGCCCTCACCATTACTTGAGTACTTTGAGATATCCATGGATGTTTACTCCATTGTTTAACTGTGCCTGTCAGCGCCTTTGCCATTTTGCTGAAATGATAAATACATTGGAATTACCTTCGGTGGAACATTTGTTCTTTCAGCCCATTCTTGAAAAGCATCCCGTAAAAGCTCTTAATCCTTTTTTTAAACAGACACTACATGACCATTCAGTCACTAAGTAGGGTAATACAGATGAAAAATGTTTGAGGCAAGAAAGAGATCAGTTTCAGTAACAGCCATCTGGCAAAGGGTCTTTTTTAAAAAGTATTACCCAGGACAAAGAATTCAATTACCCAAGTCTATTGTGCCACAGGCCCTGTGAAAGTAGCCGGTTGAAGGGCTTAGAAAAAAGCGTATTTTTGACACCGTTTCTAAACCAAGTATATGCATTATTTCAGGATATCAGTCCAGATAATAATGAAGCAATCACTCGAATTCCACAACATGTATTTGACACTGAAATGAAAATCATTTACATGTAAATGCAATATTTAATAAATACATTTAAATTAAATTGTCTTCATATTGCATTAAATCGTAACAAGAGTCACCTTAAGGTGCTTTATCATGTGAGGAAGAGGCCCTCGAGTAACCCAGAGAAAACCCCCACAATCAGACAACCTCCTATGAACCAGCACTTGGTGACAGGGGGAAGGAAAAAAATCCCTCTCAACAGGAAGTAACCTCCAGCACAAGCAGGCTCGTGGATGGACAGCCGTCTGCTGCAGTCACTTCCCACCATGACTAACACATTTTTAGCCTAGCTTAACATAAAAACCAGACGCTGGTGGGTCTTGTCAGCAGCTTCCAGCTGCTGTTGCTGGACTTTGAGGCAAGAAATATCTCACTGAACCTCTAGTGGACTGATTCCAAGAAGTCACTGCTTCTGATCAAAAGGCATTTCTGTAAATAGCACCCCACAAAGTCACCGTTTAGTTTTTGTGTTAAGCAAACAAACTCCACCATGATGGCAGATTCACACACACACAGAAAGGTGAAAAATGTTAACTGGAGACCTTACTGATATTTGGCCTTCTTACCTCAAATGAGAACCAAAGTAGCAATCTCCATGCTAGCTGTTTTTACACTAAGCTAGCAGCCTACGGTCTTTACCTTCATATTTAGTGTAGCGAGATAAAACAAGCATCACTATTTTCATCTAAAGTTCTGCAAAAGGAAAATATTTCTGCATAAACCTTTAAATGTGTCATCAAAATAATAGAAAAGCAGAAAGATGTGCTGGTTCCAGCTCCTCAAATGAGATGTGATTGCTGCTATTGTGAATGTTTGTGTACTGGACTACTTGCTGAATAAAGAAAACCTATAACAGTTAATTGACTTGGTAGCAAATGAGTTAATCAAAAGATCAAATTATAATGAAAGTAGGTACAGTCTTAGAGACAGTGTTACATCAATATCAGTTGCAGCACCATGTCTAAAATTATTTAAAAAGCACTTTCCTATTTAGTAGAATAGGCGGTGTAATGGAGAGGGGAAATGCTGCTACTTACTGTGAGTCAAGCAGTAATAAGAAGCTAAATCAAGACTATCATAAGGTGGTTCAGCCAAGGTAGGCTGCCATTAAACAGCTCTTACCCATCCAAAACAGTCTCGTTATCCAAATTTCACGGCTTAAATCTCTGGACTGAAGCCCAAAAGCTTCAGGCCAGCACACATTATCTGAATTTTAAAAATGTGATCAAGAGTTACCGTCCCCTGTTTGTATTAATCACATAATGAAAACAAATACTTACAATAAAAATCCTTTAAAAGAGATTTTTTTTATTTTAATAACAAATGTGAGGACAAGACAGGTGGTTAAACATATCTCTCTATGGTAGCTCATTTATTGGCTGTAATCTCCTGACATATCAGTCCCGCTCCGCTCTGGACTTCCAAAAAGGTGCAAAATCCCAAAAGGCATTTTCATGATTTTAGTCTTTATCCCATCTTTATTCAGTGGCTGCTCTCACACAGAGGGTGTAGCAGTAATAACATCACACAGCCAGATGGAGAAGTTTGCACATGCATTTTCAGTTTCATATATCCATGGATTCAGGAGCTCTACCTGTTCAAACATTTTATAATAAACGTCAGAGATGTATAATACTTTGTATCTGCTGCTGGAAACCCTACACATTGCAGGAATGAGTGACAAATGTATTTATATGTAAAGTACAAATAAGGAGAGATGTGTAGATGGAGATATGACAAAGTATTTGATTCTCTGGCAAAGTTTCACTCAGTGCTGTAAGTGATTTGTACACACAGGTGGCAGCGGTGCAGTGGTCTGTACTCGTGCTCCCAAAGCCCAAAGGCACATGGAAGAGTCCAAGTTGCCCCTTGGTTTCGCTGGGAGTCTGATGTGAACGTAATAGGTCTCTGCATTAACTCTGTGATGTGACTGGCAACTCTGAACTTCAGACAAAGAAGAAAAGCTATTTCCATCTGCAGTAATTTATATTTTGCACCATGGCTCTTTCCTGGAGCCTTCCATGCGGGTATGTGGAATGTTTGAGTTAGGCAGAGGAGCAGTTCAGAACAGAGCTGGCGTCAGTGACAACAGATATGACACCGAATAAGTCAGAAACAGAAACAGGAGATTAAGTCAGAAAAAGAGGAGCTGGGCAGGAGGTCGGTTACAAGGTGGGTTTGCAGATAAGGAGCTTAAATAGCATGCCCTCTATGAAATAACCATTTGGATATGTGGAAGTGTATCGGATGTGTGCTGCTACTGAAATCAGTTAATCTGCAGCTGAGCTTGACTCTGTGGCTTCCCTGAATTAATGCTGCACTTGATTTTGTCCTTGTTAAATGCTTTCTCACTACTGCAAACACTCGGTTTGGTTCAGGCGAGCAGTGGCGGCTGTATAGAGCGTGCATCATTCTGACACGCAGCTCCTCCGCATAATGTCTAGACAAGTTCAGGGCTGCAGTGTGTGTGTGAAAAAGTCTTAACAGTCTTAGGAGTGTTGTGTTTTTCAGCATCCGACACCCCGTTGAGATGATCCTCCTCTCATCCTGTCTCAGGTCAGCCTGTAATGCATCGAAACCCTCTTTGTTGTCCTTTTTTTATGACGCTGCTCACACTTGTGAGGGTTTTAGTATGTAGATCCAGCAGCGAGGCTATGAACCCCCTTCAGCGGACTTTAATGGTCACACACAGTTGCTACCCGTGGCAGCAGCACATGTCCTCATTCTTGGCCATCCTGTCATTAGCCTCCTCCATCCAATCCTGCGGGGAAGAATCAGCTCCAGCTCAGCCATCTGTCTTGGTGTTTAAGAAAGCAGCACAGTGGCAAGCCAAAAGTGCAGTCGTTTCTATCATGTCTGGGAATTCAGGCTGATTCCCTCCATTAACCCTGAGCTGCTATTGCCCGGGGTCTCTTTCTCACTTTGATTAAAACAATGACCTGCACCGCCGGGTGGCTGAGAGGCATAGGGGGGCATCACCTTGGGTGATGCCATTTGAGTTTCTTCTTTGGTGGTCCCAGCCTTTCAGTACTTTGAGGCAGCAGCTACCGTTGTACTCCTGCATTTGTTTTTTGGGCGCCGGCGGCTGGTGACTCAGCCTGACTCCAGCACAACAGGCTGGACGAGCTTCAGAAGACATTGCAGACTGATTGAATCACAAATTCGATACGGTGATGCTTGGCCTGCCAGAGATTTCACAGCCCATTGCGTGTTTCTGTCTTGTCTGCTCACCTTGCTGCACATTCCATCAGTCCCCGTCACATGCACCTCCAACACTTATTAAATCCTCTCTTTGACCAGTTGGCATCGGCCTATTTCGCCGCTGGTAGTAAAGTGAAAACAGAAAGCCAAGCCCCTCGTGTCCTTAAAACCTATAAACATCGATACACGTAAATTCATGTTAGGGATTGCAAAATAAACCTAAAAGCCAAGTATGTGCACGCACTCCATCCACCAAAAACTCAGTTCCTAAAGGACTAACAACATCTAGCATGTGGCCTCAAAACATAATAGTGTCAGACTCGAGGAGGAAGATGGAAATTAAATCTGCACACAAAGAAATGCATCAGCTCCCTCGCACGCTGAAAATGAAATTTATAAAGAAAACTTTAATGTGTCAGCTGAGCAGAGTTTGATGTTGCAATGTGGCAAAGACAGGGATTACATCAAAGACTGAATCTGGGTTACATCTTATATGGTGCCTTAATCTTGTCAGCACATCATAATAGTCTGCCGTAGCCTATTATGCGTTACATCCTTCTTTCTGCACGGGTGATTTTTATTCTAGTGGAAGTAAATAGGTTCACAGTAATGCAGAAATACCACTCATCTACATTGCTGGATAAATCAAGCCTTGCCATGTTATAATTTAGTTGGATGTTATGGCTCACGATACATGCTGCTGTGCATAATAACCATGAGTAAGTGATGACGCAAAGGCTGTTTTGGTTCTGCCAGTCTTGGAGAATGTGTCCGGAGCCAAACCGAAGATGCCATATCAAGTTGCAGAGGAGTGTGTCAACATGTGTGTGTGTGTGCAACATGGACCAAACACAAACATGGACATACACAATTTGTCTCATTTCTGTTTGATTTTAAAAAACAAATGTGTTCTAAGTTTGCGAGGCACTACGTAGGACATTATTTAGTTTGTCAATGGTGCTAATGGTGAGTATTTTTATACCTTATGAGTCTGTCACTCAGTTTAATTTGGCCAATAAAGGATGATAGGCGAAAACTAAGGGAAAATTCCAAGGTCAAATCAAAGAAAAAAGAAATGCGTTGCTGGAAATCTGTCCGATTCTTGAATGACAAGTGCCCGATTCCTGTTTTATTATTAGATTTGACCATAAATGTGTACTTTTCATTCAGCTGCCTTGGTTTTGTGATTGCGCACGCTGAGTGCCACCACAGGACTTTTCTGCCTGAATGAATTTTAATTTCACATTTCTTTTCTTCATATAGGAACCTACATCGGATGCTTCCTTCACAACGCCAGCGATCGAGCCCTGGGAGGGACCATGCTTTACGACCTGCGCAAAATGACCAGTTCTTTGTGTCAAGACACCTGCTCGGAAAGGTAATGCGTTCACAGCGGGCTCCTGTGAAGGGACCACAGAAAGCTCGCTGTGTGAGTAAATGCTTTGGATCTCAGTCTCCTCCATGAATGCCTCCTGTGTTTTGAGCTATAGCGGAGAGCCAGGTGGCTGGATGACAGTAAAAGATGAGGGGGTGAGGAGTGAGAGAGGGGAGAATGAAGAGCAGGCCAGGACAGAAGGCTCGATCTGTTGCAGAAAAAGGAAGAAGGGAGGTGTTTGTGTGTGTGTTATAGAACGCTTAATGAGCTGAGTCCAGCAGTTGGTGAATAAATCAGTGGTTAGATATGTGCTTTTCCTGTGGACGTGCTGTGGTGTGGAAGTCTCTGACTGGGTCAGTGTGAGCCGAGTAATCAGCGCTGCCACATCCTCAACAAACCTGTTATTAAACATGTAGAGACAGGTGGAATTTTTCAAACACAACTCAAGGAATGACCTGCTTGAATTATTCCTTTTTATATGTTAGCAGCCAGGAAGCAGTGCATCCCCAGTGAAACGGGAACAGCCGAGGACAGATGGATGCTGCCAGGCGGATAGCTGGCGCTTCCATCTCAAATGCAAACCCGCCCTCTGCCTGTCCACATGGAAGGCAGTCTCGTTACCTGAGCGAGCCAATTACCGCAATGAGCAAAAGTAAAAAGTCAAGGCAATTTATGAGCAAGCTTCAAAGGACATACATGAAAAGGTCAGTTTTGATGAGGTCTCTGTCTTTCCCAAGGAGCCTGGGTAAAGGAAGAGGAAAGGGGGATGAGTCACAAGAGCCTTGATATGTAAAGTACAGATCAGAGGTGACTGCACTGCAGCCAGAAGAAGGCATTACACAGTCAGGAGAGTGCAGAATGAAAAGCACTGATGGCTATCACGGGGAAACTGTATGTGTAAGCCCAGTAACTTTGAGTTAAATGATAAGTTTGAAATGCTATCGAAAGTCCTGTGGGAGAGCATAGCCAGAGGGCAATAGCTTCAGGTTATGGATTGCCATTGGCTAGGGCAATAACTATCAGTGTGTGTGTGTGTGTGTGTGTGTGTGTGTGTGTGTGTGTGTGTGTGTGTGTGTGTGTGTGTGTGTAGTGGTTACCAGTTTGCAGGTCTGGAGTACGGAGCCGAGTGCCACTGCGGGAATCGGATTAGCAGCCCTCGGGCTCCGGAAGAGGATTGTAGTCTGGTGTGTCGGGGTGAGAGGGGGTCTCCCTGTGGCGGCGTGGGCCGTCTCTCCATATACAAGGTGGAGGAGCAGCTGCCAGGTCACAGAAAATGTGAGTTGACTTCCCTCAGGGAAGACACGGCACCGTTTACTATTTATACCCTACACGGGCTCCGCAGATGAGTGAAGAAATGACTGAAGTTAAATTCTCAAAACACAACAACACAGAAAAGTTAAAGCTATGCACTCCCCACACCACCATCTATAACGCTGCCACATGCCGCTGTGCAACCAAAGCCTTATACATACAGCACATTTGATTCCTCTGTCCAGGAACTAACTTAGAGAAAGCGCCAACAATCAGATGACTGGTATAGATAGCAGTTGTGTTATTGTAAGGGTTGACCTTACCACATAAAGGACCTTGTTGTGATTTGGTGCTGTATGAATTCAATAGAGTTTAAATTGAACTGAATTTAGTACCACAGGATCCAAAGTTTCTACTGTCTCAACTCAACATTTTCTTCTTTGGTGAATCCAACGTTTCAGAGGTATACTGCCATCAGTTTTTGTTGTTTTCTTTTCTCTAGTGCAAGGTGTCCAACTCCCACACAGCTGAATCAAATGGTTGGATTACCTCTTCAGCATGCCATCAAGTTTGGCAAAGGCCGGGTAACTAGTCATTCATTTGATTCAGATGTGTCGGAACAAGGATGTGTCTAAAAGCTGCAGGACAGTAGCTCTCGAGGACTGGAGTTGGACACCCCTGCTCTAGAGATGTTGTCAAGCTGGTCAGCGTGTCACTTCCACGGTGCATTATTCATATTTTGTTGGTCAGTGAGGATGCATTGTCGATGCGATGAGGGAGAATTGTTTTGGAGACACAACCAGAGAAGCATCTTTCACATTCATCATCTTTTGTCTGGAACCACCCAACATTACTCATATTTTGAAGGTTTTATCGTCATTTACTTCCTCTAAATGTGTCTACATATACTTAACCATAACTTTGCTTTGTCTAACCCAGTGTTGGCCAATTACTTGAATAAAGTACTTAGTTACTAATTGTTGATTACATCTCCAAGAAAATAATCCCATTACTTTACTGATTATTTATTTTCAAAAGTAATTAGTTACTTTATTACTTAGATACTTTTTAAAAACATGATACACAACCTGAATAAGTAATAAAGCATTAGGCCTTTCAACCCAAATCGATCTTTGTCTGCATAATCCATCATATAAAATTGAATCAAATGGAAAAGTCACTTTTAAAAAATTGTTTTATTAGTTTTAAACTTTTATGCATCAAGCAAAAATTAAATTATATCCAACAGTCTCTGATTGTTGCATATAACATTTAAACCTATTTTCTGCATTTTCCAAGATATACAATAAAATAATGTTCAGAATCAAAGATTCAGCAGCACTAAGTCCTGTCGCTCTTGAATCTATTTTCAGTTGTTTAGCAGGAGTGGGGCCTGTGGAGGTTTGCCCGGAGCCGCTGCGGTCATGTCATGGAGGGGAATGGGAATTTCACATTCCCGTGGTGGCGTGCTGGGTGCTTGATCAGATTTGAAGTTAAATTTTTCGCTGTTCCTGCCACAGACATCGCACGCTCGTACGCCATTGTCATGAGACACTTTCACAAACAAAATCATGGTTTAGTAATGCAGTAATGCAGCGTGCTTACTAGAAAGTAACAGTAATCTATTACTTTATTCCAATAGTAATCACTTACTTTACTCATTACTTGAAAAAAGTGGTCGCATTACAAGTAATGCGTTACTGCCCATCTCTGGTCTAACCTAACCACTCCGGAAAAAATGAAAGCGTCTGATATGAACCAAAGAATCAGATAACTTTTGGGATTCACAGCTAGGAGCAAAGAAGAAAGTTAAGTGAATTACAATGAAAAGCACAGCAGGATAGGATAAGGATTTGTCTTAGTGCACAGTGTTACAGAAGGAAAGGGGAAGGTGTGTGAAACGGTGGGGGCTTTATTCAAGAAAGATTATCATAAAAAGGTATTTATCAGCCCGCACATCAACACGCACACACACACACACACACACACACACACACACACACACACAAACAGCTTGAGCTGATTTGCATAAATGAACCGATGCCACTTGTGACTAAAATGATGCATTGTGTTAGGTTTACACCTAATGCAAACGAAATTAAGTAATAAATGGAGCAACAGCGAGCACATATTTAAACCATGAATAAATAATGAGCAAACATTTAATATGCTACTAACAAAAAAAAAAAAAACTGAACTCCTTCCGTAATAAAATGTAAGCATGTAATAGTGTTTACTCTCCACTCTAAAAGTCCTTGTCTGAGTCATCTCAGACTGTGTGACAGACTGGCTGAGATGTGTCAGCATTTCTTTGGCTGATGTTTAAATTGACAAATCCTTCCATCGCCGTTCCTGCGGTCATCATATTTGTCTGATGCACACCTAGAAAGCGGGCTGCATTGCTGCGACAGCCATCTGCGAGCTGTCATCTGTTGATGCTCAGACATGCATGAGTGACAAATCCTGTTGGTTCTGGTATTGTTGTAGTATTTGTAATGCAAAATAATAAGAAAAATATAACACAGCAACATCCTGTTCTTTGTTATTTTTCATGCCATTGCTTCCTCTGGGAAGATGGTCTTGACAAAATTGTGTTACTGTGTAACTGGCAACTGTGCTTTGTTGTTATTCCACTCCTTTGCTTCTTTGCAGTATTATGCCAAGTGTAGCTTTAAATGGTGATTTCTTTGGAGTCAAGTCCAGTTCTTGGGTTTGTCACCCCCAAACATGTCTCTTTTCATTATGGAGAAATAGCAAAACTTTTGATCTGACCATAATAGTTTATCTCTGTGATCATCTGCAAATTTCAGTTTGAAGAAGCAAGAATTTCTTTCCTGGTCGACACCGTCTTAGACCATGGCAATGTGAATCTTGCTTCACTGTAGACAGTGACGCTGGTGTCCCAGCGGTTTTCAGTTCATGACAGGTTTGAGCGTTGGTGGTTACTGAATACACCCATTCGATTTCCTCTCATATGCCCACATAGCAAAATTGGAAAGGCCCGGATCTGGCCCACACAATGTGCTTACACATGGTCCACATACTGCAAAGAATGACGGCCCTTTGTTGGCCCAGATCTGGTTTGCCAGAGGTGGCCCACACATTGGCCAGCACAAGGCCAGTTGCAGACACACTGGTGGTCCTGTGCTGGCCCAGAACAGTTTCAGATCTGGCCCCAGATGTCAGCCTAACGTGTACTTGAATCAGCCCATATGATAACAACATGTGCCAGAACATAATAGTGCAAAAGTAACATGACAGTGAATCTTATATAGCGCTTTTCTGCTCAAAGTGCTCTATACAACATGCCACATTCACCCAATCACGCATTTTCTCTAAACTGAGAGCTTCCTAACTGCATTCATACACATTCACACTCTTGACATGCCGACTGGAAGAGCCAGGGATCAAACCACTAATCTTCAATTCAATTCAATTCAATTCAATTTTATTTATATAGCGCCGAATCACAACAAAAGTCGCCTCAAGGCGCTTCATAATCTTCCGATCAGTAGGTGACCTGCTCGACCTCCTGACCTACAGCCAGTGTTGGGAAGGTTACTTTTAAAATGTATTCCATTACAGAATACAGAATACATGCCTCAAAATGTATTCTGTAACGTATTCCGTTACGTTACTCAATGACAGTAACGTATTCTGGATACTTTGGATTACTTAATATATTATCATGCTTTTTACAACTACGTGAATGTACTATTGCTGTGTGATTTATTACTATTACTGAAGGTCCGCGGCTCCGAACCGTAGTAAAGGGACCTCTGGCTAATACGTCGGGTTCGTGTCGGGCTCATAGCCGAAAAATAGCTTTACTTTGTTGTCTGGGTCAACTTTGCTAGCAGAGACAGAGAGAGGCGTTGAAAGGCTCCAATGGAACTTATTGTTTTCGGAGGAAAACACGAACACTGTGTACAGTCGAGTCTTAATAGCTTACTTACAACTGGGCTCGTCAGGCATTCTGTTTGGCTGCAGTGGTTATTATTATATTTACATGCTTCCAGCTCCCGTTTTTGCTCGATGACAGCTCGTACTTTTCCTTTTTCTCCCTCCTCGCGCTCACAGACACATAACGTGTTTGGCAGTCCATTCTCCCTGCAGCACGGACTACACTGCCCATGATGCTACATTCTTTAGAGCTATGCTTGTAGCATTCTGCATGTTAGCTTAGCACAACAACAACAAAAAGGCGCTCTCTCACCCAGGAAACACAGAGAGAGAGCGTCACCCTGTAACCATGGCAACCGTAACGCTGCCGCCTGGAACAACGGCACGTAGCTGTCAAACAAAACCCAAACAGTCCTGACCCGCGACAAAATGAAACAGGGAAGTACCGCAGTGTAATCCATTTATTTCAACAAAGTATTCTGAATACCACCTTTTTAAACGGTAACTGTAACGGAATACAGTTACTCATGTTTTGTATTTTAAATACATAACGGCGGTACATGTATTCCGTTACTCCCCAACACTGCCTACAACTACCTGGTGATGAACATGAGTAAACCCTCACTAGGTTTTGGATAAAGTGTACACTCACAAGCCTGTCAAACCTGCATTTGAAACCATACCATAGCAGTATAGTATTGCAACATGGCATTTGGGTCTTCTAACTAAAATAGGAAAATAGGAACATAAATAGCGCCATCATTGCCAGACCTGGCCCACATCTGGTTGACATACACCCTGCCATGACACCAGTCAGTCAGAAGAGCCAGCTTGATGCCGGATCTGGGGAAGACCTGCTTTCTATGAGCCTGGGCCACATAAACCAAACCATGGGCCTGGCCCATATCTGGATGACATACCACTTACCATGCCAGAAGTCAGCCAGCAGTGCCGGCTTGAGACCAGATCCGGGCCAGACCTGTCTGCTATGTGGGTGAGGCTGAGAGTTTAGGTCTTCTTCCATATCCTGGCAAAGTGGTGACACATCTATATAACTTGTACATAAAATTGTTTGAACTGATGATCTTGGAATGTGCAGTTATTTAGAAATGGTTGTAAGAGACCATGCTACTCATGCTGATCTACAGCTCCCCTTCTTGCTGTTATCGCTGTGAGTCTTGGTCAGTCCAGTCACGTCTGTCAAATTAAATCATTTTTGTGCTGGCAAAGAGAAACTACCAGTATAGTCTACCATGATTGCTAGCAAAGAGTTAATTACATTGGTCTTGTTAAAAGTTAAAAATCAGCATAGAACTTTTAGCACCACTTATTAAAATATTTAAGAGTATATATCTACGTACTTCAGCCTGTATGTGTACTTTTGAGTCTGTGTGCATTAGGGAAAATCCAAAATAAATGTAAACTTATTTTTATAGTCATTAAAGACGTATCCTTTATTCCACCCTGAAAAACAAACAGTTCAAAGACATCATTAAAAGCTTCAAATTACTATGACATTCATGCCCATGATGAGTGTACATAAACCTCTGACTGTATATTATTTGACATTTATATTTAAGTAAATACTTAAAGTTGTATTATCTTAGCAGGATGTTGCACAAAGTTAATGTGCCACTTTTAAAATGTCAAGCTTTTAACCTGTGTTGCTGTTCTGGATGGTCCTTAATGCTTCATTTTAAAACCTTTTTGACAGCTCATTACTCTTCTTTGTTTTATGACTAAACTCTTGACTCAACTAAACTAATTGTGTATTAGCCCCACAATGACCACGACAAATCCAGCTATAATGATTATCCATAACTTTTTCTTATAAAAACTGTTTTCACTTGTGTAAAGATTTGCTCCCTCCTCCTGTTGCAGTCAAGGGCGAATCTATTATATAAGCAGCTGATGATCATAAACAATATTAATATTCATGACTGGAAGCTTCGGCGTCTCTGGAGATTTGCAGCTGACTTGTGAATGTATTACACTGTGTACCAGAATTCAGCCAAGTATGGAAAGATAATTATCGCAGAAACCCTTTGCATGTACATTTCTTTGAAAATCTGACATTTGCTACTTGTTTGTATAGAAATAAATGCTCCCCAATGTTGACCAAAGCAAGGCAAACCCTTCAAATGTGTTTTGCAGTCACTAGCAGAGCGCTATTCCTTATCATCCCCGTGTGCGTTTTTCCTCCTTGCAGTCAGAAATGTGCACTACCGGGGTTGCTTCAAGTTGCTGAAAAGCATCATCGGCACCTTCCCCGTCTACTCCTTTCAGCCGAACCTAACCACGCAGTCCTGCATCGAGACGTGCACTGATAAGGTTTGAATTTCTCCTCTGCAAATTACAGCAATGATGATCAATTTATTGCACACTCTACTTGTGGTTCTCCACTCAGGGAGCTGTCTTCTCTCCCTGGAGAACACATGTAGGAGCACAGAGCTCTCTGGATTTTTGCTGAATATTTTAGGTTTAATGTGTCTGTAATGAGATGTAGATACTCTGCATCCTGCACTGAGATCTTACTCTGTGCAGCTGTGTCGCCTCCAAAAAACAGAAATATGTATGGTAGAAATATTGGCAGTGACTGCAATATGATTAATTCTCACCGTGCGGTGTGTGTTTATGCATGCATATCAGTTCCAAAAAAGTTTCACTCCAGTGTCCTCGTGTTGTGACATTGAGCATTCTAACCTCCTGCTACCTGGCAGAGTGAGGAAAAATAAGAGAGTTGGGATGTTCTGCAGATTCAGCTGAGTAAATGGTAAATGGACTGGTTCTTATATAGCACTTTTCTACTCTGTCTGAGCACTCAAAGCGCTTTACACAACGAATTCATTCACCCAATCACACAAGCACTTCTTCTAAGCTCTTAAATGCTCTATCTAACATTCACACTCCGATGGATGCATCGGAGAGCAACATCGGGTTAGTTTCTTGCCCAAGGATATTTGGATTGCAGCCTGGGCTTGAACCACCGACCTTCTGGTTAGTGGCTGACCTGCTCTGCCACCTGTCAGGTGGCATCTGAGCTGAGATGACAGATCACCCTTAGCTAGATTAGAAGTCTTTGGAGAGAAAAATTGGTGTGATGAGTCATATGACAACCTGAAGAACATTTGTGCTTTTGGTTTGTAGGAGCTCCCACTGGCTGTGTTCAAGAAACCCCACTGTTTCTGTACATGGACGTCATCTCTTTTCAGTCTCAACCAGCAGTCGGACAACCAGCAGTGTGTGGGGAACCACACCATCGCCTCTGCACTCACAGCGTCCACAGAGCCTGACCACTACCAAGTTTACCATACCCCTGTGCTTGGTGAGATATTTGTTACACAATGCAAAAATGTGTTAGTCATCTGCACGTGTTTTTATTTGTAAATGTATTCTTTTGAGCCCATCCCACTGTGCCGTGTCAGTCATTTTTTGCTGATCATGCAGTGTAGCTAAAGTTCCAGTCTTGCATTAATTCTAAGTCCCAACTGAGAGACTTTCTGTGACCACTGTGTTGTTTTCTTGGGGTCAGATGCTTAGTAAAAATGAAAACAGTCTTCATCCCAAATTTCAGCTCTGATCTGTGACTTGTAATCCTACTGCAATTTGTGCCACGTAAAGAAAAAACTCCATTTCAGGCTCTCTGCTACAATACTTACTATATATTCTCATACATATTCTGATATATTCTGATATTCTGCTGATATACAACAGCTGAAACAAAAAAACTGTGCTTCCAGACTCCAGGTGCAAAGAGAGGATGTTTCTGCCTCAAAGATCCAGTTCCCTTGTGGCTCTCTCTAGTTTTCCCGGGGCAGGCAACACCTGGGTACGACACCTGATCGAGCTTGTGACCGGCTACTACACTGGCAGCTTCTATTTCGATGGCACGCTGTACAACAGAGGTGGGGAGAGCACAGTCCGTGTCCTGAAATGAGAGTTTAAGTGGGTGCTTGATGAAATATTGCCCTACAGCTGACTGTTATCTATTCATTTATTCATTGGTACCAGGTTTCAAAGGCGAGAAGGACTACTGGAAGAGTGGCCGCAGCATTTGCGTAAAGACCCATGAAAGTGGGCAGAAAGAAATTGAGATGTTTGACTCTGCCATCCTGCTGATTCGCAACCCTTACCGCTCCTTAATGGCTGAATTCAACCGCAAGTGCGCCGGACACTTAGGACACGCCACAGATGCCCAGTGGAAGAGTAAAGGTGATGTAGTCCAATAGAATGAAGTGGTTTATGGCTCAGCTGAAGGTTGCTATAGTTACTGCTGCATAATGTCCTACTGTTGATGATACAACAAGAGTAGACAAGAGATGAATGTCGTGAAGCCCCTTTATATTTACAGGCCAGCACTCAAGACTCACTCCTGAGCACCAGACAGCCACCCTTTAAGAAAAGTCAAACTTTGTCTAAACTTTGTTCAAAAGTTGTCTTTTTACTTTGTTCCACTAAACAATTATCTGTTGAGTAAAGTCTAAAAAATGGAATGTAGCATTCAGGCATAGCAGACATCAGATCACACCCTTCATTGTGTCTCGTTTGTGGCTTTTTGGGCGAGTCTCTGCATGGTCATATTGTTCCCACGTACTTGGGCGGTATAGCGAGATTTATGGTCGAGCATAGGTGATGTGTTCACTGTCCACTCCAGCCAGGAGACCGCTTTCCAAGCAGATGCTTGCGTTACCTGTGACAATCAGAAGCAATGGGAATCTTGGAGGGCTGGATAGGAGTGGTTGAAACCGTAAACGTGTACGCAGACGGACCTTTGCGGGATCGTAAATCTCGTTATTGGCGCCGCTGCGGTTAGGGTCGTCATTTCACAGGAAGAAGGTTCTTGGTTGGTTGTAGCTTTATGCTTTTCACGTCTCTTTAATATCTCTCCTCACAGGTTTTAATTCAACTTTTTTACAAGTCGCTTGAACTGAAATGAGTTTACGGGGACTACATTCACCTATTTAATAGTTTTTATTTGCTCTGAGTTTTTAAATGCCTTCTCTCCATACCGTGGGGTTA
The DNA here is from genome assembly GCF_965226115.1 of Aulonocara stuartgranti. Classification (NCBI taxonomy): domain Eukaryota; kingdom Metazoa; phylum Chordata; class Actinopteri; order Cichliformes; family Cichlidae; genus Aulonocara; species Aulonocara stuartgranti. The sequence goes on from NC_138946.1 coordinate 31,887,677, forward strand.
AAGAAGACAACATTCATGTTGCTCACAGCACTGAAAATATTTGATTTTCAAAAGACAGTGAAAAAGCAGTTTCTTGGTCCCACTGAAAGCTGTTGACAGAGTGTTCTGAGGATAATGCAGAATACAGATGAGTGTGGACTGAAAGCTACTGCTGTGGCATCATGCTGCTAAACCATCACCATGCTGCACTACTTCTTGACAGTTTTTTTCTTTGTTTCTTACAAAATGTAACTACAATGTCTCATGTATAGTTTAAGAACGTAATGAATGTTATAGAAAAAAAGTTAAAATATCTCATTTCAGTCACAGTCTCAAGCTTAAAAACACCTCGATGCGCTCATCAACCCTTGTATGTGGCTATTGGCTGCTCTTACACAAAAAACGCAAACAAAATAAAACACCAGTTCCAACAACCAGTTAGTTAGAGACCCAACAACGAGCCAGCCTGTCTATACCACAGGCATATACACACACATGCTGCATTGTCTCCTCTCTGCCTGCTTTCTGGCTGACATTCCAGTTTCTCTTTTTTTTCACACGATGATGAATGATGTTTATCATCTGATTGCAGTGCATGAAATCATTTGATTTATAGTCTTCACCTTGGGAGTAACTATGTTGAAGTTGTACTGCCGTTTGATATCCACACAGTGGAGCTCTCCACAGTTTTTACGCATATTTTTTTCCATAGTTTGTGTCATAACCAGTTGAGTCGCGTCTTCCACATTCACACAGATAAACATTCACTCAGATGATCATTTGGGACACGTACATTTTTTTTACTTAGTTCTGCAATCAGTTATTCAACACTGACACAGACACAAAAATGAAAATTCTCAGAAGCATGCAGTATATTGATAAAATCCAACGTCTATGTGTGATTCCTGATCAAATTAGCTAAAAATAATCCAACTGTACCCTCTTTCACTTGCAGAATGGCCAGAGTTTGTCTCCAGCTATGCCCCCTGGTGGGCATCTCATGCTGTGAGCTGGCTGAAGTTTGGCCGTCGCCTCCTGGTGGTGCATTATGAGGAGCTGCAGCGAGATCTCCTCCCCCAGCTCCGGCTCATCACAGCCTTTCTAAACGTCACTATGACAGAGGAGAGGTTTCTGTGTGCAGAGAGCAACCAAGACGGGCATTTCAAACGCTCAGGGGCTCAGCGGCCCTCTTTTGACCCATTCACTCCCGACATGAGACAGATGATTGACTCCCACATTCATGCTGTTGACCAGGCGCTGCAGAGCAGGAACTTTAGCGGACTTCCACAAGATTACCTCCCCAGATGATGATGTGAAAAGGTCATGAGGTAGTTCTTTAAATGACTGGTACAGCAGAGGTGTGTGAGAGGAAAGGTTTCCACCGAGTGCTACGTGGGGAGCAGACACATGCTGGCCAATGTAAGCGGCCCACCTGACTCTTTAATAAGCCAGTCACACTGTGAATGCCCGTAGAATCAGAGAAACTCTTTAGAGGTCACTGGAGAAACATTTCAGTTCATTGTGAAATTCTACAGAGAACAGGTATGAAAGCGTCAAGGCCAGGACTGCCTCTATGCAAGCAGCAAATATGATGATTACTCAGAAAGGATTTGTTAGGCAGTAGATCTGGATGTATCTGTATGTCCTTCAGAGCTGCTGCATGCTGTTATATGGACATGAACTCAGAAATATGGTGATGACAATGAAAACTTCTCCAAACTGTATGAAATGTTTCTATTAGCATTTTATTTCATTAAATGCGTTTACTTTGAGCTGGGTGCAGTTGCGTACACTGGCATCACTTGAAACGTGTTTCACTTTATTGTTACCAGGTGAGGACAGGTGTGTCTCCATTTCCAAGGTGACATTGGGAGGGTTTGTGTATCTGCTGTTCAGCTTGTCACAAAGAAAGCAAACACGTGTGTGCGCTGTAGATCTCTTAGCAAAGGACTCGCATATTGCTCAAGTGCAGATGTTTTTCAATCGTTCCTGGAATAACCTGGGAGAACAGTGCCACCTGGTGGTTGAATTTGCACCTATCAGTACTACGAACACTGGTGCAAATTCCTTTCTCTGCATTCACCATTACATTTTTATTTTTTATTTGAGTCACGTTCTTGTATCTGATATTAATATGAAATACACCAAGGAGACATAAATTGAATGAATTTCACCATAGACTGCTCAGAAACTGTAGCACAATCAGCACCTCTCTGACAATGCTAAAAAAATAACACCTCTGAAAATGAAAGATTCATGCAGGGCTGCTGTCACTGTGTTCATTCACTGCAACAGAGATGCAAACAACTGATTCCAGCAACGAGCTAAATGTATGCCTCCTCTATCAGCCACATGTGAATGTAAGCTTTTACTCCAAAATCCAGTCCCTGCTTCTATGAGCTCATTGTGGACTACTAACCACTTAGAACTTTGTTTTTTGTAACAAGTATCCCATTTCACTGCTGACAATATCTACAATCTGGACCTCTTCTTTGTCTGCTAACACTAGATAACCTCACCAACACCTGTCTGATACAGTACGTCAGAACATACAGGTGAGTACAAAGAGAAGATTTGAGACAGTAGAAAGCTTCTAAAATCAGGCACAGAAAAAAGAGACAGAATACAAGAAGGTGGACATGCTGCTGCTAACGAGGTGGTTTTACAGGGGAGATTCTCCAGACAACACAAAGCACAGCCTCACACCAACATCACATTACAATAGAAACTTTGTGTGTTGTGCAATAATTCACACACATACTCATGAAAAAGAAGTCCGTCCAGTGTTCGGATTAGGATGGTATAGACAGAAAGAAAATATGCTCTTTCAGGTGGATACATGCATATATATCCATCTTCTATGAAACAACTAAGTCCCCTTTAGCCACCGTGTGGCTTAAACATCAGCTAGTGTCTGAGATCAGTCTGCTACAAGTTGTTTTAGAAATTCCGTCCACGTGCTACATCTCTCTCAAACCCTCCAACAGTGTGACGGGTTTCAAATCTGCATTGTGACTAAACCAGCCAATGACTCTGCCTTCTTTCTGAACCAGTGTTTTTGTCCCGTTGAACCGTCTACTTCTAGTCCATCTTGGATAGCTTTTACCAGCCTGTTTTTCAAAGGATGTAGGGTTCATAGATGAATAACCAACTGCTGAGTCTCCAAGGCAGCCAAGCAAACCCAAACAAGAACACGTCTATGCTTCAAAATTACTCTCCAGAATAGTTCCCCTTCATTTGAGCCAAACAAGACTGCTGTTATTGTGGTCAAACAAATTTCTCTTTCATGTCCAGACTGCATTACTTCAAAAGGCCAGGTCTTTACCTCCATGTTCACAAAGTGTTGTTCAGCTCCACTGTTCCTGTTGGACAGCAAAGACGTTTTCTGGGACACCACTCGTGCATATATGATCGCGGACACATGCATTCTGATACTAACAGTTACCTGATGGGGATCCTGGAGTCTTCTTTTCACATTAAACAGTAGACTAGTTAGGCTGAATTTCACACAAATTGGCAGTCATTTACAATCCACTTGTAGGTGATTGTCTTTACGGTGGAATTATTCATTTTAAATAATTTGCAGCTCTTTTTCGTATCCTTTGCCAGATGAACAGACAGGTTGAAGAGCTCTTCAGTCCTCGGCATGATGACACCAGACACTTCAAAATCAAAGAGGACATCACTGCCAGAGGTTTGAATATGTCACGTTTCTAACTCAAAGAAAGCTGTACACACTGGAAACTAATCTAAAAGTCACTATTTAAATAATATGGATGATTTAAAAAATCATGTAAAGTTGTTGAATACTGTGTGCCATGTGTTAGTGTACCATCTTCACTGATTTGTTTCAAAGAGGATCAAATGTTTATTTATTAAAATACAAAAAAAGTGAACAATCCATTCAAAATTTCATTTAGTGTTGTTAATTTTTTACATCATCTAGTGTTAATACGTATTTATTAGTAACAGTCAATGACATCTTAATCAATAATATTCAGTGACTGGCAAATAGTTGGCTTATAAAATAACTTTTCAGTAATTATCCAAATGATGTTCAGTATATGATACTTGGGACAGCTCGGTGACACAGTGCCATGCTGTCTTGAAGCAAGAACGCCCTGGGTTCATCATACAACATTCAGCATCATTTAAAAAGTCCTGGAAGTCTGTGGAGTTTGCATGTTCTCCCCCTTGCATGTGTGGGTTCTGTCCAGGTAGTCCGCCTACTCCAACTTCCTTTAGCTGAAAACATTGGAAGAGCCGTTTTGCCGACCATCCAAAGGTCCAGCACCCTCAGCAGCTACAGCCTCCACTTCACAATCACCGCAGCACATGTCCAGCTAAATCGCTGCACATGCTGGTAGGCAAGAAGTGAAGCAGCTCATGGTGGTGAGAAGTGACCGTCAAGGGAGAGCAGATGCAACCTGACCACCACCGGCACACTTTAGCGCCGGAGGTTTTCGTAAAGCTTTTATTTTGGTATTTCCGTTGACCCGTTCAATAAATTTGCACGTTAGCTAAATATTTAGTTTCCTGTAACATTTAACATTTAGATTTAAATATTATATTTAGATTTAAGATTTAACATTTAATATGGTGTTTTAAATATAAGAAGTTACAAACATTTTAGTAAATGTTAAGAAAAATGACTCGAAAAAAACATGTTTTTATAAGGTTTTGAGCTAAATGTGGAAAAATGTTGCCGTTGATTTCAGCGTGTTTCTGTTTACAAACGGTGCCCCATAGCTGTCTCACCCCTGTAGAGGCTGGGATAGGTGTGTGAATTTGATAAGTGGAAGAGAATGGATGGATAGCTAACACTAGCATTTGCCTGCATGCATGACATTCGAAAAGTTTCAACGATTCATTAGTCAAAAACTGACAAGATTCTTCAAGGCTAAATAGAGCTATTAAAAGCTGTTTCTTACTGTCATTGTATTGACACCATATAGAAAATGATTTATGAGGATTTTAAATATCAAATTACTTTGGACTTTTGACCTCTTTTTCAATTCAATTCAATTCAGTTTTATTTATATAGTGCTAAATCACAACAACAGTCGCCTCAAGGTGCTTTATATTGCACAGTGGATCATACAATAATAGATACAGAGAAAAACCCAACAATCATATGACCCCCTATGAGCAAGCACTTTGGTGACCGTGGGAAGGAAAAACTCCCTTTTAACAGGAAGAAACCTCCGGCAGAACCAGGCTCAGGGAGGGGCGGGGCCATCTGCTGCGACTGGTTGGGGAGAGAGAAGGAAGACAGGATAAAAGACATGCTGTGGAAGAGAGACAGAGGTTAATAACAGATATGATTCAATGCAGAGAGGTCTATTACAGTTTTTCTCAAATGCTAAAACACATTTCACAAACGTTACCACCAGGTCCCCCAATGTCCAAACACAACACCCTTCTCTAAAGCTACATAAACACAACCACACCTTCCCACTGCAAAACTCAAACTCCCACACCAAGAGAGCAGCTCGAAGCTGTCAAAACTGTAAACACTATACACAGCATTACACACTACAGCAAAACAATTGAAAACACAATGCTCAATTTGTGAGAAGGTTCTTTGTTTCATAACTGCCAATGCATATTTTAGAAGCTATACAGTAACGGATCGTCGTAGATCTCTGCAGAGGATTAGGCATTTAGATTTGTGAGTTTCATATGAGTAGTATAAATCTATAGAAAATCCTGCATGTACGTACACTACTGTAACACAACTCAATGCAAAAACAGAATCTATTGCACACAACAGTAATCTTGAAAACATGAACAGGGTGTGAAGTATTTTTATTTACGTTATTCACACACACACACACACCACAATCACTGTGCGGCATCATGTCGCTGAGCTGTTGCTCGCATCTCGTCCGTAATGATGGTGCGAGGTTGTCTTGCTCTCCCTCCTGGACCTTCTCCTCTCCCATGTTGGCCTTCTCCTCTTCCTCGTTGGTCGCTCCTCTTCCTCCTCTCATTTGAACTCCTCTTCCTCATTGGCCTGCTCCTCTTCTTCCAGGGCCAGCTCTTCTCCCTCCTCTGCATCAAATTCCTCTTCCCCTGACTCTGCCTTCATCCATTGTGTTTGTTTGGAACCTTCAGCATACTGTGCACTCTGAACTTGCTTTTACATGTGGGTACAGCATTAGCAACAAGTGTCTTCAATTTTGAGTCACTGTGTGTAGTGAATGACGCCAGGTGTGTTCCCTGTGTTCAAAGATTGGTGACTGTGGCAAGCATTTTGCATCACATGGGCTTTCATTTGAGGATATGAGCAGAGTTGTTTTGCAACATGTGTTTTAGCAAGGAAAAATGTGTTTAGATTTATGAGTACAGAGGGTTGTGTTTTGTGAATTGTGTCTTCATGTGACATGTGTTTATGGTACTGGAATATGGTGGCTACATTTAGTAAATGTGTTTAGACTACTGGTCATTTGGGTTACAGGATTGGCTTTTGTGTTTTAACATTTGAGAAAAACTGTAACACATAGTGAGTGAGAAAGGTGACTGGAAAGGAAAAACTCAATGCATCATGGGAATCCCCGACAGCCTACGTCTATTGCAGCATAACTAAGGGAGGATTCAGGATCACCTGGTCCAGCCCTAACTATATGCTTTAGCAAAAAGAAAGGTTTTAAGCCTAATCTTAAAAGTAGAGATAGTGTCTGTCTCCTGAATCCAAAGAAGGAAGAAGGAAGCTTTCAAAATCAAACTCAGGTCATATTTTGTCATATTATAATTTGCATCCAAATATCATGCCACATTTGACCTCTGACCTCACTTTAACATTTTACATCGCATTTCTTTCAAGATGACCCCAAAACATGTCCTATCTTTAAAGAAAGGGTTGTCAAGAAAAAGAGAATGAACTGCCAAGTTAGTCATGCTACGCTTTTTATTGCCCCACAAACTTCCGACATTACATCTAAAAAGAACAGATGAAACAAAAATGAAACAAAATTAATATATAAAAAAATTAAATAATTGCCCCTTAAAAGTAAACACTACCCAGCGAGTGAGCTGCTGTGGCGGAGGTTTGAGCTCTCTGAGTGCTTCTTGTTTCTGAAGTACACGGTCATATTTCGAATCCTGAAATCCCACCATGTTGTTTCCTACCTTGGTGTTAGCATCACTGCTTATCCACTATTTTTTGCCGAAATAATATTTGTGAAGTTATTTGATAAATATTTGAGATCCAGTTGCACGCAGACGTTAAATAAAGACTGTTTCTGGTGGGGAACCAAATCAGCTGCTAAAGCTGAAGTAGTTCACCGGTGGTGAGTTGACAAGCCTCATCATGTTGATTGTCTGTAACAGTTGTGTTACTCCCAGAGGACTGAATGAGTTTGAAAGTTAGCTCAATTAGCGAAGCAATGCCATAAGGCCTCACAGTCAGCTGTCTGTCATAAACACTGCATGGACTGACAGCTAGACTGGGTTATATTAAGACATGCAGCAACATCTGCTTAAACAGTATGAGATGTCAGAAGTAGTTCCTTTATTGGCTTTTTCTCCTACTGATTTGCAGACATAAAAATCATTAAAAGTGCAAAAAAAAAGAAGATTTTTTTCACTGAAAGCAGAAAATTCCCCAGGAAGAAGAAACTGAAGATGCAGCCAGACTGCAGATGCTGTTGCACTCAGTCCGGTCACACAGACACGACCAGGCTTGTTACTTGACCAGCACAGACAGTGGGACGAGACAGTCCTGACAGCTCATGAGGGATCTCAAAGGACATGCAATGTCACTGTCAGTAAGGCTTCAGTGTAGTCACAAAGTACGGCGAGGAAAGAAGAGTTTCTGTGACAATAAAAAGAGTTAATGCATAAAACCCCAAATACTGAAGCCACAAAAGCCTTGTAGTCAACACGGGAAGCAGTGCCCTTTCTACTTCTACATGTGGCACAGCATTCAGCAATAGTAACTATTATATCCTTAAATATATTATACTTTCAAATGACACTTTACACACATATTTTCAACTCTATATTTTGTACAAGAAGCTGATCCTGATATCAGTTAAAGCTCATATGTAGGTGTGCTGTGGTATCTGCACCAAGATGTTAGAAACAGATCCTTTAAGTCCTTTAAGTTGCAAGGCGGGGTCTCCATGGACCAAACTTGTTTGTCCAGCACATCACACAGATGCTCAATTGGACTGAGATCTTTGGAATTTGGAGGCCAAGTCAACACCTCAAACTCACTGTTACCAAACCATTCCTGAGCCATTTTTGCTTTGTAGGGGAGAAAATTATCTTGCTGAAAGAGGCCACAGTTATCAGGGAGGTGACTGATGGTCTGATTAAAGTGGTCTTCCACTTGGATCAGTTTTCAGTTAAATTTGGAAACTACATCACATCATGGTTATTTAACAGGATGACGACGTGTGTTTAGGATCTATGGCTACGTTCACTCTGCAGGCAAAAGCACATCAAATCTGACTTTTTTTGACCCTATGCGACCCATATCCGATCATGGTATGACAGTATGAACGGCACAAATCCGATATTTTCAAATCCGATCTGGGTCACTTTCATGTGTGGTGCTGAATCCGAAACATATCCGATGTTTTAGAACGCGACTGCTGTTTGAACGGTCATGTCGCATTAAATCCGTCTTTTACGTCACTGACACGACAGACGCCAATTATCAGCGCCGGAAAAGCGCCCGATAAGACATCACGAACGCTTCTTGGCCATCCAGTGTAGATGTTAGTGAAACTGTTGGGAAGACAATGTTGGAGAAACGTGAACATTTTATTCGTACTGTATAATCTGCAGCTATCCTTTGAAGCACCGCTCCTCTAAAACAGCAATAAGGATAATTATTAATTCAATTCAATTCAATTCAATTTTATTTATATAGCGCCAAATCACAACAAAAGTCGCCTCAAGGCACTTCATAGATACAGAGAAAAACCCAACAATCATATGACCCCCTATGAGCAAGCACTTTGGCGACAGTGGGAAGGAAAAACTCCCTTTTAACAGGAAGAAACCTCCGGCAGAACCAGGCTCAGGGAGGGGCGGGGCCATCTGCTACGACCGGTTGGGGTGAGAGAAGGAAGACAGGATAAAGACATGCTGTGGAAGAGAGACAGAGGTTAATAACAGATATGATTCAATGCAGAGAGGTCTGTTAACACATGAGTGAGTGAGAAAGGTGACTGGAAAGGAAAAACTCAATGCATCATGGGAATCCCCCGGCAGTTTGAAGCCTAATCTTAAAAGTAGAGATAGTGTCTGTCTCCTGAATCCAAACTGGAAGCTGGTTCCACAGAAGAGGGGCCTGAAAACTGAAGGCTCTGCCTCCCATTCTACTTTTAAATACTCTAGGAACAACAAGTAGGCCTGCAGAGCGAGAGCGAAGTGCTCTAATAGGGTGATATGGTACTACAAGGTCATTAAGATAAGATGGGGCCTGATTATTTAAGACCTTGTATGTGAGGAGCAGGATTTTGAATTCAATTCTGGATTTAACAGGAAGCCAATGAAGGGAAGCCAAAACAGGAGAAATCTGCTCTCTCTTTCTAGTCCCTGTCAGTACTCTTGCTGCAGCATTTTGGATTAGCTGAAGGCTTTTCAGTGAGTTTTTTGGACATCCTGATAATAATGAATTACAGTCGTCCAGCCTGGAAGTAATAAATGCATGAACTAGTTTTTCAGCGTCACTCTGAGACAGGATATTTCTAACTTTAGAGATGTTGCACAAATGGAAGAACGCAGTCTTACATATTTGTTTAATATGTGCGTTGAAGGACATATCCTGGTCAAAAATGATTCCAAGGTTCCTCACAGCATTACTGGAGGCCAAGGTAATGCCATCCAGAGTAAGAATCTGGTTAGATACCATATTTCTAAGATTTTCAGGGCCGAGTACAATAACCTCAGTTTTATCTGAATTAAGAAGCAGAAAGTTAGCGGCCATCCAGGTCTTTATGTCTTTAAGACATTCCTGCAGTTTAACTCATTGGTGTGTGTTATCTGGCTTCATGGACAGATAGAGCTGGGTGTCATCTGCATAGCAGTGTAAATGTATGCTATGTCTTCTAATGATGCTGCCTAAGGGAAGCATGTATAATGTAAACAGAATTGGTCCTAGCACTGAACCCTGTGGAACTCCATAATTGACCTTATTGTGTGAAGAGGACTCTCCATTTACAAACTGGAGTCTATTAGATAAATATGATACAAACCACTGCAGCACAGTACCTGTAATACCTACAGCATGTTCTAATCGCTCTAATAGGATATTATGGTCGACAGTATCGAACGCTGCACTGAGGTCTAGCAGGACAAGCACAGAGATGAGTCCACTGTCAGAGGCCATAAGAAGATCATTTGTAACCTTCACTAAAGCTGTTTCTGTGCTGTGATGAGCTCTGAAACCTGACTGAAACTCTTCAAATAAACCATTCCTCTGCAGATGATCTGTTAGCTGTTTGACAACTACTCTTTCAAGGATTTTTGATATGAAAGGAAGGTTGGAGATTGGCATGTAATTAGCTAACACTGCTGGGTCTAGAGATGGCTTTTTGAGTAAAGGTTTAACTACAGCTAGCTTGAAGGCCTGTGGTACATAGCCGATTATTAGAGATAGGTTGATCATATTTAAGATCGAAGAATTAATTAATGGCAGGACTTCTTTGAGCAGTTTTGTAGGAATGGGGTCTAAAAGACACGTTGATGGTTTGGAGGAAGTAATTATTGAAGTTAACTCAGAAAGATCAATTGGAGAAAAAGAGTCTAACTTAACATCAATGGTACTAAGAGTAGCTGTAGATAATATTACATCTGTGGGATGATTATGGGTAATTTTTTCTCTAATGATAAAAATTTTATTCGTGAAGAAGTTCATGAAGTCATTACTAGTTAACGTTAAAGGGATTGTTGGCTCAAAAGAGCTCTGACTCTTTGTCAGCCTGGCTACAGTGCTGAAGAGAAACCTGGGGTTGTTCTTATTTTCTTCAATCAGTGACGAATAGTAAGATGTTCTGGCTTTGCGGAGGGCTTTCTTATAAAGCAGCAAACTATTTCTCCAGGCTAAATGATGATCCTCTAAATTTGTGACACGCCATTTCCTCTCCAGATTACGAGTCATCTGCTTTAGGCTACGTGTTTGAGAATTATACCACGGAGTCAGGTACTTCTGATTAGAGACCTTAGTTTTCACAGGAGCTACAGTATCCAGAGTCGTACGTAGTGAGGAGGTGAAATTATTAACAAGATAATCGACCTCTGTTGGAGTAGCATTCAGATAGCTGCTCTGCTCTATGTTGGTACAGGGCATTGAAGATGATAACAGTGGGTGGATTATATTCTTAAACTTAGTTACAGCGCTTTCAGAAAGACATCTACTGCGATAAAGTCTACTCCCCACTGCCGTGTAATCAATTATTGTAAATGTAAATGTTATCAGGAAATGATCAGACAGGAGAGGGTTTTCAGGAAACACTGTTAAATGTTCAGTTTCTATGCCATATGTTAAAACAAGATCTAGAGTGTGATTAAAGTGGTGGGTGGGTTCTTAGGCCATATGTAAATAACAAAATAACTTTATAACTTAAAGCAAAATTGTGAAACGTAAAGTCCGAAGTCTTTATATTAAGGGCCACCAGTCAAACAATACTGTTCGGTCTGGGTCTAAATAGAGCTCGTTGCGTGTGACGTCTTCTTTTGCGCATGCGGGCTTTGAGGGTTCACACTAGAGCGCGTTTGCTGTCACATTTTATTTGTAGTGTGAACAACCAGACAAAAAAATCGGATTTGATCAAAAAATCAGAATTGAGCATTAAGACCTGCAGTGTGAACGTAGCCTAAGAGAGTGTGATGGCAGATGTTGCTGAGGTGTGTCTGCTGTGTTGAAAATACAACGCCAAACACTTTGAACCATTTATTTTTACCTGGCTGCTTTAAACAGACATACTAAAGGAGATAATAAAGAACATACTAAGTGCTTAATGATTTGTTTTTCTCTCTGCCACCCAGACACTTCATTCAGTTAGCTAGTTGACTGCAACCTATGTCTCTGTGTGTTCAGTAATTAATAATTGTTATGAGTAATTAACAATGCGATCACTCTGTCGTGTACATCTCTCACCTTGGAGGCACAAATACATAGTGTATGAAGCTGCAGGTCTTCAATAAGCTGGAAGCACAAATACATCTTCAGATCCATGAATGTTTTCTCAAAGAAGGATTAGGCTCACTGGTGCGTGTCATTAATAATGAAATGTGAAAAAAGCTGATGTCAAGATTAAAAGTGTGTGTCATGTTTTTGTCACATAAGACTGGATTTGAGGCTGCTTTTTATTTCACATGAGATCCATTCGGGTAGATTGTTGGAGGGTGTGACTGAAATCAAAGGCCTGCTCCTCATGCTGGAAGCGCGACAGCTGGCAAATCTGGATACACATATCAATCACTCCAGGAGGCAGACTGTCATAACTAGCACAGCACAGCACGTTTAGGTCCATAAAGCTCATTAAAAAATCTCCATAATTTTTCCAAATACTGTTTATTTTGCTGCTTCATTAAATCAACAGTATTACTGGATTACAGTTGTGATTTCCACTTTGTCATTTGTTTTCTTGCCTGTGTTTGTCTCGAAACCCTAAAGAAAAACTTAGATCAGCCAACTGATCTGGCAGCACAGGCCAAAAGGCTCCCTGACACCCATTAGCTCAGCCTCAGTTGTTCCAGAGGACAGTTTGAAATGTGTCTGCTCGTACACAGCAAATCCATCATGTCCAAATTAACACTGTCGGATTTGATTTCAACACTATTAAAGTGTCTATATGGGTCCACACCAGAGAGTGTTAATTTAACTCTTTTTGGAGAGTTGGTACGTTAACTCTGATTTAGTGTTAAACACCAAATCTGTCTGGAGTTGATAATTTAACACTTGGTGTTAAGAGTTTATATATTAACTCTCAAAGAGTATTTTAGTTTAACTACGTAAGAGTTATCTTCTAATTCATTCTAAAAAGCGGGAATTTTACTGTTCTGAACTTCTAGAAATTTCTTTTGGAAATAAACATTTACTAAAAAGATGCAATGGTTTTTGAAAAACATTTATTCTGAACTGTGCACCACAATTTCAAAACATTTTCTGAAAGATGTAACAGTGTACATGTTCTCACTTTCATTAGAATTTTGTTTATCAAAAGGTCTGACATGGTAAATGCAAATAACAGCATCTCATCACTTATTTCTTCAATACAATATGCATGTCCTTCATTCATCCCTTTGTGGAACTTCAACGCACTTCTGCTCTCCCCCATATTCCATCTTCACAAGCATATCCTGTGCGGAGATCGAATAAAAATTAGTTGACACTAATTAATGGCACAAATAATCCAGTAAACAATTGCAGCACAGTAAAAAAAAAAAAAAAAAAAAAAAAAGAATCCTTTTTGAGCCATTACTTGTGTAAAGTATTTCCCCAAAAGACAAGGACGCAGGCAACAGGTAATACTGAACTAAATGTAAAACCTCAACCTTTTTCATTTTTACCTAAACCGTGTGCACAAAACTCTGGAGGGATCTATGCTAACGTAGAATCCAGTCAGGACGTCAGCTACTGCTGTTTGCGCGTGTTTTTATTTTTATGGGCGATCGTTTTCAGGCTTCAAGTAGCACCATTATACCAACATTTCACATTCTAGACATTGTTTTAGGTGTATTTGACCAAAAGTTTGACTGAAAATTCACATGCAAGCGTTTTTTCAAGGCTGTGGTATTTGCCCGCAAACAATACCTTTCAGCTAGCTAAAACAGAATATTATGCTATCACCGAGCAACATGGCTAATGCCTTCCACACAGCTTTGTCTCAACTCCAAAGAGCCACAGAAGTAAAAGCTCATAATAACAATTGAAACAATCTTTGAAAAAATGACTTACCAAGCACAGCAAACAACTCAAATATGTAGAGCAAAATGTTCTGAAACGGCTTCACTTCAGCTTCGATTGGAGCCGTGCTGGGGGCGGAGTCTGTGAATTTATTCTGTTGGTGTCATAGCCCCTGTAGGAGTTCAGAGTTAAGAGGTCAAGAGTTAATGTTTCCATTGTAACACCTCCAGATTTGACAGAGAAACACTCATTTTTAACACTCGATTTTAACTACTATCATTTTACACCTCAGAGTTACATTAAAAGAATGTGACTCTGCTTAGAGTAAAATTAACTCTACTTTTGCAAGAAGACTATCCGGTTGTTCAGTGATGACGCGACGAATCCTACTTCCGGGTCTAAAGTAGTCTGCGTTTAATATGGCTTTTGTGTTGTTAACATGTTTAATGTTATGTATTTTCTTCTATTTGAACTCAAAAAGCTCCTAAAACAGTCAGTGATCCCTGTTGACCTCCCTCGGCTTTTATTACCGCTAATCATTTATTTAAGCTCAGTTTTTAAAACCTTAGGATGTAACTACAGCCCAGCCCATGCAGCAGTATATGAATGACTAACCTCGTATTGTGGATGGATTATCTCAGTTGTTCTCCTGGCTGAAGTTTGGTCCTTTTACAGCATCCTGCCATGCGATTACATTTGTTCCTGACCACCGACAACACTCACGGTAACTTTTATCGAGTGGAAAAAAGGTTAGCTTGTTTATATTATGCTAACATAGCTGTGTCGCTAGCGGTCACGTAGCACATCATTATATACCAGCTAGCCCAAGTTCAGTAACCCTACAAACGTCACTGCTGTTTAGTTTTCTGTCTTCATTTATGTTGGAAGTGATAAGAAAGCTGTACGTTTTAATTTGTTTCCAAAACCCCGCAGTCAGGGACATGCTATATTGTATTTAGATAGAAGCTAGCGAGCTAACATCCTGCTAACTTCTAACTCCGTTAAATGTCATAAATTCCGTTTTCTTGGATGCCTGGATGTTAAACTCAGTTGTTACACCTGGTAGAGCAGAACACTAATCATTTTATTAAAGATGAAAGACTTTAGACAGTTTTTCAACTCTCAGTAATGCCACAGTGATCGTTTGATATATGGACCCGCAGCGGAGTTTAGACCCAGACACTGCTAGTGACGTCAGACTGAACAACCGGATTAACACCAAAACATTTAACACTTTTGAATTTGCTGTGTACTGATGTTCAAAACATAATATTGTCTGTAAGTCATCCTGCCCCCTAATGTCTAATTGGATGGACCCGCATTGAATACACTCTTTTATTTTGCTGACTTGTTAATTCACTCCGTTCAGCTCACTCTACAGTGACAAAAAAAAATTGACTTAATAAGAAACAGAGAATCAGTAAAAGCACGAGTGTGAACAGCTGCTCTGAGAAGTTTGTTTGGACTGTTATCAGTTGGAGATGAGAATTCCAGTTGAAGTTAATAAAGGAAAACTAAATTAGATAAATCAGAGGAACTGGTTTAATAATCAAAACAAATAATTGACAAGAAAATAACAAGAAAATAAAACTAGATTTTAAATAGCAGCTTATTTCTAGGCTAGCGTTGGATTGGATGATCGTAAAAGGGGTTCCCAACCAAAAAGTGACAGTGCTTGTTGACCTAAACACATATAACATTTCACTCGCTGGGCCCACGTCCTCATTTTAGGTTTGACAGTGTTTTAGTAGGTAAAGGTGAACGCTTGGATGTGAATTGAGCTGCGCTTTGGAGAAGGCCTCGAAGGGGACTGGCGACGGCTCCCGGGCCTGGCAGATCCCCGTGTACTAAATAGAACTGAAGAAGTTAAGGAATTGAAAAAAGGAGGGAGGGAGGGGCACGTAAAGGAGAATGAACAGCTTGCAGAACTGGGGGAACCTAGATAGATGACAACCAGAAGGAGCGTGTTCGGTGGTCCTGCTCCTGAAATTCTGAAACATATTCTCCTATAAAAAACGTTGTTACAACGGCACCTGTCAAGTGAACACCCACTTCTTGAAGGTGATTTGCTGGAAGAGGAAAAAGACAGCGACAGAACGACCCTGGCTCAGAGCATCATCAAAACAACAGGTGTTCTGGACCGGCCCCTTTATATGGTGGTTTGCATCTAAACCATACTAAGGAAGAAGCACCGAGATGGTGACAGCATCGTGTGCATCCACACGACTGAGGTTTGTTGATCTGATGCATCATTAACCTTCACATGAGTATAAGATTTGAAAAAGGAATATCTCATAGTGATGAACCCACAGAGAACCTGCAGCTGATGATCAGAGATTTCTGGAACTGGTAAGCAGATTGATAGGCTCCGGCCCATCTGGTCGACCCCAAAGATCGACCTGGCAACGAAGATTCGTCTGCTCAACTCCATCGTTATACCCATGCTGGTAAGACATAGAAAACATCAGTGAAAATCGGCAAAAGACTCAACATGACTCAACAGCGACGGCTAAGCAGGATCCTGCGGGTCTCTTACCGGGACCATGTCACTGCCACACGTCCCCTCCATGACACTGTGCCTGAGTGGCGTACGTGCTTTGGAGGTCACATTCTGCACCAACTCCCGCATCGACTGCCCAAGATTGCCATCATGTGGAACCCACCCCACGGAAAAATGCAAACCTGAACAACATGATGAGGACTTTCATCGATGATGAATGCACTTTTGGTCAGCTGCAGCTGCTTCAGCGCCGAACGGTGCAGGAGGACCTAAGTCTAAGTCTAAGTAAGCAGATTGATAACAACAGCTCAGTATTTTTTGCTGTGTTGGTTATTGCACTGCTTTCAGACAAACATGCTGCTATTTTGCTAGATTCCAGCTAAGTTGGTGGCACCTATATTTAAAGTCACTGACTGATTTGTTAACCCTAATTACATAAACATTAAAAGAGGAAAAATGGATGCATCTGTATTATTGCATCACATCAACATGACTCATTACTAATTAAGTACTATACATGTTTGTTGTCCTGTTACAGGTCTCACCACTTCAGTGTAACTCCTGATGTTTTCATGATTCATCTTTCCAGCATTTGCATTTGAGTGTTTGTAATTGGTGATGTGGACAGCTGGGTAATTGCATGTCATTCACCTGAGGAAGAGATGACAGCCGGATGCCCTATGTGCAGAAGGCAAGTGAACTGGGGCAGTGTGATGCCGTGGACATGCGGCTGGGTTCTGGCACTGAAGTAAAAGTTATTTTCACACAGGCTACTTTCTCTGTTGCAGACCATGTACACCACTTCATGGCAGCAGTATTCCCTGCAGGAAGCGGCCTCTTTTAGCAGAATATTGCACCATGTCACACTGCAAAGTGTGCAGCTTACACAACCTGAACTCCCCAAAACTCTAGATGCCTTATCTCACAGACACTTTGAGAGATTTTGTGGAGTTCATGTCTCGAAGAGTATCCAAAATAAATAAACTCTGTGCAATTTTGCATTATTACATTACTTCTAATTAGAAGGTAATGACTCCAAAACTGTGAATGTTACACTGCATAAACGCCTTTTTTAGGGAAACCACATTTTGTGCATAGTCCAGCAGCGTGACTCTGCAATAGTGTAGTACACTTTTTGTAACATAACGTGCAATTTAGCTCAGTGGGTGAGGAGGTGACTATTACTGCATGGCCAAAATGTAGCACCACAGGTTCAAGTCTGATACACAGCCTTTTTCTGTGTATCTTTCCTCTTTCTCCCTACTGTTGAGTTTGTCTTGTCGGGTCAACTATCCAATAAAAACAAAAACAAAAACACCCAAATAATAATAATAAAAAAACTAATTTGGAGATGTCAGGCAGAGGAAGAATAGCATACAGAGGATTTGTGTGATAGAAGAGGGTGAGATGGTGGTAGGTGATCTGCTGTGGCGACCCCCAATGGGAGCATCCTGAAGCTGCAGTAAAACTACAGCAGTTCCCCAGGCATAGACAAGACCTGCTAACTTGTCTACCTCATTCAAGTGGTCACAAAATTATTATTATTGAAAGTCATGAATATGACTTTATTTATAAGCTTTTCACAGACCTCACCCATTATTTTTTGACTTGACATTTGAAGTCTTAGTCAGTTTTTGTCATATATATATATATATATATATATATATATATATATATATATATATATATATATATATATATATATATATATATGTGTGTGTGTGTGTGTGTGTGTGTGTATATATATATTGAACTGTTGCACCTTTACCACACTGTAAATAAATCCACTGTCTTCTCCAAAAGGAGTCCTGCATACGAGTCCTGTTTCTGCTGCTATCTTGGAAATTTGGAGCCAGAATAAGATGATCAGGTAACACCGACACACCTATTTAGCATCCATCAACTATAAGGATGCAATGACATTTTAGAGACTTTAATATAGTGTACAAAGACTACTGTGATGCACAAAGGCCATTGATTTTTGGTGTTGGGTTCTGTAAATGAGTCTGGTCATGCATAATCAGAGTCATGGAGAGTATTTGTGATTTATTATTGTTGACAGCATGTTGAGAATACCAATATCTTTGTGTATAAACCACATTTTTACAGACAAATCTAGAGGTCTGCTTTGAAAACACTGATGCGCCTTGTTCAGTCTGATCTCTCTATCCTCCTTTCAGAAACGAGCTACACCAGCTCCGTGGAGGAATGCACTTTTCAGAGAATCAGTATTAATGGACTGCATTGCATTGTCTCTCTTGACTGCCTGATGCTCAGAAAAACTTGAAACCTGATGTAGAATATTTGAAGGCCAAGAGCAGTGCCAAGTTTTAGGACAAACATCCAGAGGCTGCTGAGAGATAATGGCCTGTTGTTTGTTGCCTTGTTTGCTGCCATATTCCCCAGCATCCGACCTCCCTCTTTATTGTTTTTTTTTTATGCGGGGGATAAAGCAGCAGGAGCTACGGGATGCAAAAACCACAAAAGTAAATAAATAATAAGATCTTCAGATTCTCTCGGTGTAAGTTCAAGTATAATCTTCCGGCTAGACTTGTAACACAACGCTTTATGATAATGTCTGAATCATCACTCTGATGTCCCAGTTTACTCTGGTAAAAAAAAAAAGGAAAAAAAGCCAGAGAAGACACAAGCCCTTCTGCCTGAGTGCCCTTTTACTCTTAATTCCCGTCAGCACTCCACCAGCATGAGTAAAAGGTTAGGATGACCTGCATTAGAGAAGAGGTACGCCTGCATTACCAACAAAAAACCTTACATACAGACAAAAACAAGGTCAGTAGAAATTTAAGAGGTGCCACTTTAACTAAGTTTCAGGCATAAATCATGGTTAATGTGTTAATTGCAGCATAGCATTATTCATCCTCACATTCCAACTTCCTGACTTCAAAGTGACCTCTCTCCTGCAGCACTTTCTGAAAGGTTCTAAACAAATTTCTGCTCCATGCAGACACCACAGATGGTGCTAGGAACATTTGGCTTCTTACCTCAGAAGGTAAATGATTAATTCTTCATCTTAACAATGATGGCAGTGATGTAGTGTTCAAAGTTCAACAACCTGGCACTTACTCTAGTTGCTGCCCCAGTGCTGTAACTATCTGGGAGAAGTAATGGGTTCTTTGTTGAGTTTTGAATTTAAAAAGTAGTCATTCCACGTTGTTGTAATGTGTAGTCCTACTTCACACGTAACGAAAACAAATACTGTATATACAAAGTAGGGCTGGGTATCGTCACCGATTTCTAGAATCGATTCGATTCCGATTCACGAGGTCCCGAATCGATTCGATCCAGGATTCGATTCAAGTCGATTTGATTCAATTCGATTTGAATCTGGGAAATTTTGCGTCAGACACTCAGAAATATTATAATTCAGATCAGTACATTTACATATTTTTGTATCTATAAAAAGGAAGCTGACACTTTCCAGACTTTATTAAAGGTGTGAGCATCACAGCAGATGCCTTTGTGTCAAAGCAGCTGAAGATAAAACACAGAAAAACATGAAGGTGATTTTCCTGGCCTGGATTTTATAAAAATATTCTGCAGTACATCAAAAACGAAAGAAAACCATTAATCAACTTATGAACATTACCTCTGACGTTACAGCGGTTTTATTAGAGACACGGTTAAGCGTTTTGCATTTTGCATAATGTTAAAAAGTTTACATTTGTTCAGAAGCCTATTGAACGGCAGAAATTAGGTTTTCTTTTCAGAAGTAAGTAAAAGAAAAAAAAACAGCGGCCGACAGCGCTGTAAACAACGGTAGACTTGTGCGTAACAAGCAAGCGAATAATGCAGAAAACAGATTTTTAGACGGGAAACTGTTGTTGAAGTACAGAGAGAGAGAGAGAGAGAGCTCTGCATGAAGTGTGATTTTATCATGGTGGAAGCAAAACAGCAAAAGTCAGAGGGAATTCATGACGATGTTTTTGTGAAGCGTAGGTTGGATCTTCTTTTGCTGCTGGTTCGGTCAATATTGTTTGGAGAGAGATCAAACTAACAGCTTTAGAATCAGTGCAAAAAGGGCGTAAACACAAAGCGCGGACCCGCCGAAACTTCAGAATCAGCGAGCTGTCAGCTTTCAGCCCCGACCGTGTCTGTGCCGTCGGGTGAGTGACATCTCACTGATTCTGATCCGTCGGCGGGTCCGCGCTTTGTGTTTACGTCTTTGTGCAGAATCCGTGTACCTGCTCTCATTTACTGTTTTAAATGTTTGGTGGTTGTTGAAATTTGGTGAGGTTTAACCTGAGATTCTGGCGTAAATAAATTTATATTAAACAATCAATTCAGGATTTTAATGAATCGATATCACGTTATCCAAGCCAGAATCGATTTTAATCGATTTTAATCGATTATCAAAACCCACCCCTAATACAAAGGTATCCTCTTAAAAATTAGCTTGTTTTAGCTAAGCTAAGTTTTAGCTTACCTTAGCAATGCAGCTGCACTTTAGGGAAATGCCCCCAAAAAAGAATGCTAAGATGGTGCTCTTCACATATCATCACAATAGCTTAGTGTGTTAGCATGCTATCCATCCATCCATCCGCTTATCCTTTTCAGGGTCGCGGGGGGCGCTGGCGCCTATCCCAGCTGTCATAGGGCGAGAGGCAGGGTACACCATGGACAGGTCGCCAGTATGTCGCAGGGCCAACACACAGGGACAGACAGACACTCACACCTAGTGACAATTTGGATTATCCAATTAACCTATCCCCACAAGCTGCATGACTTTGGGAGGAAGCCGGAGTACCCGGAGGGAACCCACGCAAACACGGGGAGAACATGCAAACTCCACACAGAAAGACCCCGGCCTGATGTTGGAATTGAACTCAGGACCTTCTTGCTGTGCGGCAACAGTGCTAACCACGGTGCCACCGCGCTGCCTATGTTGGCGTGCTAAATATTCCTAAATGAAGGTGTTAGCATGCTAACTATCTGAGTGGAAAAGACAGGCCCACATATCTGTTTATTAATGTAGCTGTCTAACAAAATACTACACTAAAACACTTACCAAAAATTTTAAATGCAAACTTGTATGGTCTGTACTTCACAGAAAGCAACATTATTCATGACACAGTTCCATTAATAATTCAATTCAGTTTTATTTACAAAGTGTTGAATCACAACAACAGTTGTCTCAATGCGCTTTGTGTTGTAAGGTAAAGATAGAAAAACAAAGCTTACAAAGACAATAAATAATAAAATAATAATCCAGTAATTACATAAAGTAGCTATAAAAATTAACAAAAGTTGCTCATTTAAAAAATAAATCTGTGGATGGATAGATGGTAAAATCATTCACCGTCATTTCCAGAGCTAATGTTACACAAAATGCTTAACAGTTACCAGGTGACGTTGATGACATGCATGCACAGTGTGAAACATGGACGTAGCATCCAGACTGGAAAAATCGAAACTAATGTCGAGGCACCTAAAAAGCTGCAATCTGTGAGAAGCCCTCTACAAAAAGACACAGAGTCCTGGGTTTAAAGCTGATACTTGACTGCTAACTCATGATGTTAAGTTGTCCACCATTTTGTAAGTGTTAAAATGTAAGATCAGGTAAAGTGTTCAAAATTGTGCCTTTTGAAAGATGTTGGGTGCAGCACTGAGACACAACTTTTACTTCTCTCTTTGCATGGCACAGCTCAGCGAGCAGTGAGGGAGTGTTTACAGACAAACACGAGTTGGTCTACAGGCAACTGGTGCAAACTGCTCGTAACCAAAGCAAACGCTGGGAGGTTTTTGTGCAGCAGCAGTCAGGGAACACATATATTTCCCTAGCAACCGGTGGTTGTGTCTCATCCAATAAGGTGTACAACTCTAAAGCAGTGTGTGGATGATGTCACATGAACAGAAGTCAATAGAGAAACAGCTGTCTGACCTGATCGCTCTAAACACGTTCATGGACTCACTCACTCTAGAAAATAGACAAAATGAGTTCATAAATCTAAGTCGTGTTTAAAAATGGAGGATTATCTGTGCTATGAAACTGTATGCTTATTGGCTAATGAGTTATCAATGACGAGTAGGTGATTTCACACTCACACCCAGCTTTTTTTACAACCAAACAAACAGTGATGCTGCAGTAGATCCATTCATCTTTTATACTATTTATGACATCGGCCCCAAACCTTTTTAGTGCCACGGACTGGTTTATGTCTGACAATATATTCACAGACCTGCCTTTAAGGTGTCACTGATAAATACAACAAAATAAAACCAGTACCGGTACCAAGAAAAAGAAGATTTATTCATAACACGCAGGAAAAGACCCGGGGAAATCGAGTTAACGATATTTTCCTCTATAAACTTTAGCTGACTTTTACAGTGGCCTATTTTGTTAATGGCATGAGTTCTATCAAAAAAATTTCTCCCCTTTAGCATTTGGCATTTCCCCAACAATATAATGTACTGCCATAATCTACACCCAGTCAATAAAACAAAATTTTCTTAAAGCAAACATCAGCAACCCAAAATCAGCAGCCAAAGGATTAAGTCTGCAAAGCATCCCCTTTCTCTCCCCAACAGAGTCAATTGTTTGCCCCCCTTTATTCGTGCTAACCCTCATTCACTCATTCACACGCATTCACTCAAAAGAAAAACAATTGTCTATTATTTTTGGTCTGGATTGACACGCGGCAATCCTTCTAGACCGGAACTCCAGGTTCCCACAGGTGGCCTTCTCCTCAGCCAGTTGTAATCTGGAAAAGGTCACCTTATATTTGCTCTCCCGAAAATTTTTTTAGCGCTGTTAATTCAATCTTGCAGTCCTGCCTACAAAAAAATGAGAAAAAAGAGAGCTGATTATTAGCTCATCAAAACAGGTTTTCTCTAAGTGCACTGTTACAATTTTAAAGGGCCCAATTCTAGACATGTCCATGTTTACTTAAACTCCCTCTTTTTAAAATAAGAAAACAACCCAAACCTCACTGACACAATCAACCCATCACTCAAACAACAACCCCAAAGATCTACCTTAGGAGGTAGAGCCATCAGAAGGTTGGTTATCAAAAGTATCCTCGAGTAAGATAGAGTTGCTCAGAGTTGTTCCCAATGTGCTCATCTGTGTGTGAATGTCATATAGAGAGCACTCTGAGTGCTCGCAGAGTGGAAAGGCGGTCAAGTAAGAACCAGTCCATTTACCATGCTAAAATGTGTTTATGTGAGAAACTCATAGATGGCTTCTTTTCTTTTTTGGCTAATCCTACTACTATTACAGTCAAACAATGCATTTCTTTGACAAGGGACTCCAAGAGCTGTCTGACTCACTTTACAGTTGAGTCCTTAGTGAGAAATGAGAGAGGTGACAGGAACACCAAAGAAGCATTACCTAAACTCTTAAATGACGGGTTTACTGCATCATGTTGGGGACAGAGGGAAAATCAGCAGGACACCATGACAGGAAATGTTGGGCTTATTGTTGAATTCACTGGGATTCATCTTCTGAAATATTTCAGTTTCCATTATCTGTCAACACATTATTCTCATTCAGGCTTGCTGCAGATATCAGATGCACAGTATAACTTTCAGTGTGTCTTCTGTGGAGTGATTCGGGGTGTGATCCAACTTTGAACAACTGTTCACTTTACTTCTTTGAGTAAATACTCAGTAATCTGCAAAGTGACGGCTCACTTCATTTTCTCCTGCTGTGCTGATTGAGCGCTGATTCCCAGACAGTCCCAGCACTCCCTGCTCTCGCAAACACATCAGTGATGAGACGCAAAGTTAATGATATACATCTTTATAAGAGTATACACACAACATCAGACTGAAGAAGAGGGCGAGCTCGTTGGGAGGGTGTTTGCATAAAGAGGCATACTGAACCCAGCTGCAGTGACAAACAAACCCATTGCAGTCGGTCACGATTTAAAAAGGTGCATTACCGTCACCTGCTGGCAGATCACTGTGAGGAAGAGCAATGACAGGCTAACAGCGTGGCAGCAAGAAGAGCTTGTTCTTCTTCTGAACTTGTAAACACAGCGGTTCTGCACATTAACTTAATTTACATCTTTAAGCTTTTTGTGGTCGCTCAATTCTTCCCACAGCTGGGAACAATCCCAGCATGCTTGTTTACTCTCTGACACATTTAAAGCTAAAATGTGTTGCATGTCTTTTGTATGAACATCATAAAAGGAGCTGCAACAGCACCGCGAGTTGAATTAAGGAGGAGCACAGCGGGTTGACAAAACGTCTTTTGTCAACTTCTAAGTTAGAAAAGTCATCTTAGAGCCGAGTCTGCCTGGGCTGACAAGCTACAATGACAAGCTGAAGCCCAGTGATGACTTTCCCCCATACCTTACCTTCTTCAAAGAACCAAAGAGAACCAAAAATTCCTTCCGAACATCCAATAAAAGAAAATTAAGAAAAGTCCAACCAAAACACAGCGGGGGCCTGTGCTATTCAAGATATCCTCATATTTATCTGGGTTAGCTTACCTTTATGCTTCATCCATCAGTGGTGAACCAGGGAAGGTTCGCCACAGCTCTAAGTTTCCTTGTGGCTCCCAGTGTAGTTTACTGGAGTCTCAACGTCTTAGAAATGGTTTGTAACCCTTGATCAATGCAAGAGAGATACATGCATAGTCATAGCTTGCTGTCTTCCCCATGAATGAGGTTAGTTCGGGAAACAATGGCACCTGGACTGATGTACGATATGGTCTGTCTTATTTTGGAAAAACCTCCAAATTGAATGAAAGCATGACTGAGGACCTGTCATTTTAGGAGCTTGGAAGAGCATTCTGTGCTCCCATTTGTCAGTTGTCATATGAGGCCAGTCTCCAATATCTGGCATGTCCTCTATCGGCCGTTTTTTCAGAACATACTCTGGCTACTGGTGTGGGATGAACTCATGGCAGACCTCTCATTTGCATAGCACGAACAAAATGCAGAAATAAACTGGACCGAGGACATAAACAGAGAGAAAAAGGAAAAAATAAATAAAACAATAACTAAGACAGAAAACTGAGATATTAGAGGGATTATATCATCAGTTCTTGTCCTGTCTTTGTGAGTGAATGTGGCGTTTTTAAGGTTACAGTAGTGTTGCTGGGTTTGATAAGATAAGATAAGATAAGATAAGATAAGATAAGATAAGATAAGATAAGATAAGATAAGATAAGATAAGATAAGATAAGATAAGACTTTATTGATCCCACAACGGGGAAATTTTTGCTCAGGTACAGATATCGGAAGGAAATACAAAAATACAAATAAGTACAATCAGTGAAAAAAGTAAGATAATACACTATATATAATGGTAGCACACACAGTATGTGAGTATGGTTGGAAATATGGAAGAAATAAACTATATAGCTTGACATAACTATTGTACCACTACTATTCCTATTTATAGACATGTACACACACACATGTACACACTAAATATACATATACATACATATATACCTGCGCATGTCCGTACACATGGAAGGTCCATTATGCATGAAGTGGTGACCGTGGATGTTCACAGTGTCCAGTGACTTATGACATCGTGAATGAGGAGTTATAGAGTCTAACTGCTGTTGGGATGAATGATCTGTGAAAGCGCTCCTTCCTGCAGCGAGGGTGTTTCAGTCTCTGACTAAAGGAGCTGCTCAGCCCACTCACATACTCATGCAGTGGGTGATGTGGGTTGTTCATGATGGATGTCAGCTTTACTAACACCCTCCTCTCGCCAACCACCTCCACAGACTCCAGGGGACGTCCCAGCACAGAGCTAGACCTCCGCACCAGTTTGTCATTATATTGAGCCTGTCATTATCACTCCTTATTACATAAATGAATCTTCTTCCTTTAAACTAGAGCATCTCTAGTTTGGTCATGTTAAATACTACTACAACTGTAATACTGTTATTATTACAGTTTCTGCCTTGAAAAGTGTGCCACAAGATGGTGCCAGAGCTCTCTGCAGACAGCAATGCAGGTCTATCACTCAATCAGCTGGCAGTGCAATGTTCACAACACTCAGGCCTGAGCGATAACACCACTGACTCTGTGTTATGATACCGATGACCGCTATTTGAAGCTGAGGAACATCCGATATGGAAATTTAGCATGCCTGACAACTGAAATGCCTTCTGCGAGGTTTGCAGACTATACATGTGTTCAGTGAGTACAGAGGTCTGCAGTGTGAGGAGCTGTCAGTCACATTCTCTGCCAGAGAAGACGTGATCATCTTCACACTGAATCTCGATGATAAAGCGCCTCCTTAACACACCGAGAACACAGCAGCTCTGTGTTATCTGTTCCAGCCGCTAATTCTGACACAAGTCTGTCCTCTCATTCAGTCGTTCACATCAGACGGAGCCGCAGTGCTGTACCCTCCGTCTCTGCACTGATGGATGAGCG
The DNA here is from genome assembly GCF_965226115.1 of Aulonocara stuartgranti. NCBI lineage: Eukaryota > Metazoa > Chordata > Actinopteri > Cichliformes > Cichlidae > Aulonocara > Aulonocara stuartgranti. The sequence continues at coordinate 31,914,387 of NC_138946.1, forward strand.
TCTGACAGGCTGTAGTCTGAGAAGCAGCAGCAGTAACGCTGCGTGCAGGCACCAGTGAGCCTGTGAGGGACAGAAACATCTGTATATTCGAGCTTTCTACTCCTGCGGCGTGCTGCTCGGTGCGCGTGGCAGGACAGGAGGAGGTACACGCTCGCCTGGCTGCGTGGCGAGCCGTGGCCACCATCATTGTTGTGTGAGACTGTGAAATAAAGATGAATCAATACACTGCAGAGATACACTGTCTATAGAACATGCACATATAGGGATGTGACACACATGTGGACATATACATGTGTATGTGTGTCTTTAGTGCAGGAGTCTGTAGGAGTTTGCTGGCCTAAAACAAATGTTGTGATTTTATTCTCTTCTTGGTTGTTGCGGTCGTGGTTTTCACATCATTTTCAATCACAGGTCATTTTCCATCTTAGTAAAGCTGCCTTTTAGAGAGTGAAGCAGGAAAGAAAAGAATGGAAAAAATGAATGGATCAAATGGATTAAAATCAATTTTGTCGATTTATTTAAAAAAACAAAAATGGCCTCTATGAGGTGTCCCGTTCCTCCCTGGAGCTGCCTCAGTACCAGGCTGTATACATACATGAATAAAAGATTGCTTACTGCAGCACAGGAGAGGCAGGCCAGTGTTACGAACATCAAAGTGGAACAGTTGTTGCGCTTCGTGACATTTTGTAGAGTTTACCGTTTGAAGGATGCTATTTATTCTGAATGCTATATGCTCTGATTTCAATATGCAGAAGTGAAAATCTCACTTTGCCAGACTTTTTCAGGTCTGGCTCTGACCTGGTGATGGGACGCAGAAAGCCTTCATTTCCACACGTGTCTGCTCCACAGAGCCCAGGGTGGCTCATTTCGGTTTCTGAACTCAGGAGTGCCACTCAAGCAGAAACTGCCTAAGGCTTTAGGAATGAAATGAAATACAAAATGAGATGCTATAATGTTGTTTTATTGTGTTCTTTATATCACAGTGTGAAAAAAGGCTTGTTCAGTAGAACCAAATTAAAAAATAAATAATAATAATAATAAAAGTCATTTATTTTTATTTATGTATTTGTATTATACCTGCTAGCAGCTTTGTAAGGCTGTGTACTGACAGTGTTCAGCAGGTATAATAATGTTGGCAGACATTTGTTTGCGTCTGATGTGTGTCATTAGACTTCTTTTCTCCATTTTTGCTTTATTCTTCTAATGCACTGTATTTTAGGTGAGACAATATTTCTTACTCTTTAATATCTATTTGATACGGAAAGATATATCTACTGTATATATAGCATTTATGTTCAGTGTTGTTTAGCCTGTGGAATAAACAACACTAGATAACAAAAGCAGTGCTGTTTAAGAGCTGTTAGCTGCTCCGCCAGAGATACAATATCACTCAGTGCCTTCATTTTAAATAAAACTGTTTGAGGCCCAAAGAGGTCAGTGTAGCTGATATTTCATATGAAAGCAGGAAGCTCCATGTCTGAAAAAATAAATAGAAATCTGAGAAGTAGAACTTTGTTTTTCTCCCTGCCTCATTAATCATCCTAATCACCACACAACCCCTCTGATTTACCCCGTGATCCGGAAATGGCACTAAACTACCTGTAAACATGGCTGCAGCGGCGATGTGCCCCTCACACACTGACACAACAGTACTAACAGTCTACTATGTGTCTCATGTGAAAGTCTCAGGTTTTCATGATGCTGGTGCTCTGTTGAAAGTTCATGAACATGGATAACTTCAAAATCTTAGCAGCTGTGTGTTTTTTAAGCTAATTCACTGAGTATAATAAATGTCAACCATTTGCTTGCACCACAGGAAAACTCAGGGATCACTAAAGTTAGTATGAGTTATACTCCGGGGAAGCTGTGGGGAGGCACGCTGAAAGCACTGCTGCAAAAGTGGCACAAAGAAAGATTTGAAACTGTGTCTTCCAGTGATTGTGGCAATAATTATATTATTTACAGGAGTTTTGTAATCCCGCTCCTTAAGGGGGAAATAACTGTGTAAATGAAAATAATAATAAAAATAAATAAAAAGAGTCTGAGCAGTCACTTTGGAAACAATACACAAAAACTGAAAACCATCAGAAAACTCCAAAACAAACTTTTTCAGAAGAAAATGTTGTGTTGTTTACTCTGCTGCATTTATTTGATCGCCTGACTTCTTTTTTAAAAAATCATAATTTTTGCTTGTTAGAAACTGTGCCTCATTTTAATTTATCCATCAGTGTGTTTTACACGAGTAAAGCTGAAAGATGGTAATTTAGGTTCGTTTTCATGCAAAGGAAATTCCACCTTGTCAATTGTGATCATTGGATGTCCTTTCAATCATAATATTAGATTTTTAAAAAATATCGTAAATTATAGTTTGTTTGTTTGTGCACTGTGTATCTTCTGTGGAAATGAGCCGCCTGAATTGCTGCATCATCGCTTGATATTACTCAGTCCTCCTACCACTATAAAGTGGGTGGATTCATCATCTGAGCATAGATGCTCATGAATATAGTTTTGCAAACGAAGAGTTTGTGTGTTTTCGACCTCATTAGCAACATCTGAGAATTTTTTAACCCCTCAGTCTGAGTGTGAGAATCCCCGAGGCCACTTCCACAGACACAGTCAGAGGATTGTGATCGCATGCACAAGCATGTTTGTGTGACTCATCATCACAAATCAAAGTTGCGTTTGCGCTGAGCGGGCCTCGGATTCCCAGGCTCAGCTTTTCCGACCCGTGACCCGATCAGCATCGTGCACATGCAGAGGAGTGCTGCGCACGAAGCGACGTCAACTTCACCCGTGACTGAGGAGATGGCCGGTCGGAATAAAGGCTGCTGTGAGGCTGCAGTGACGCGGCGATTGCAGCTGTGTGTAAAGTAAGCTCCTTCACATGTGCGCTTGATTAGGGAGTTCATGTTTTACAGCGAGCCAAACATAGAAATGTAAACCACAAATGACAAATCCAGAAAGCTCAATGCGCTCGTGTTTTTGTCTCTTTTCATGTCAGGAAAAAAAGCAGAGAGAGAGAGACAGAGGTCATGCAGTTCTTTGGGTTTATTTTAGGTGGATGTATCACTTCGCTCCCCCCACTTACCATATTTCATAGTTGCTGACACTCGGGAGGCGCAATCGACATGTATGACTGAAACTCATTTCCCATGAAGCATTTATGACCCCAAAGCACGAAGCTCTGATTTACTACTTAACCCTTAAGACCTGAATGCAGCATCTCTGCCGAGAAGGGAATCTTTTTACCTGTGCTGGTTTTCATGGTTTATTAATAAAGAACCAGAGATTTATTTTACCCTAAAATTCGACTTAATAAGTGAATCATTAACAAAATAATATTGTTTTTCCAAGATGATGTTATGGCTTTTTTGTTAAGTGCATTTATGTGTGTGCTGTTTCACACACTCAAAAGATGTTAAAATGATAAAAAAAAAAAAAACATCATCAGCAAATGAATCTAAAATGATCAATAAATGTGTTTCAAACCTTGGAGGGCCACTTACCGTGCCAGATCTCTTCCTGAGCTTCCAGCTGCAGCTGCTGGCTTTCATCAGCCAGTAGAGTTTGTCCAGAGTATAAATGAGCACTTCATTACTACATGAAGTACAAACTGGTAAATGTCACTGAACACATATATTAGTGTTTTTCTTTAACATCACTCACTATCTGTATGAGTTACATCTGCCTTCAAACGCACTGAGCAAGTTCTGAAACATAAGAATGCAGGAGAGGGCGGCTCCTCTGTGTACCCTGCAGTACCTGCCTAACACGCTCTGCCTCCCACCCAACATGTGCGGTCTTTGTTCGGTACCGAACACGTTTGATCCCGACGCTGCGTTCCACTTATTTGTTAACAATGATCAAAGATCTAAAGCAGGCCTCGTCCTCGCGTCTTTGATCATAAATTCATCAATTCAAGCTCTTTACAGCACGTTCCCATATCAGCCCTGATGTGGGACAAGATTAAACTCTCTGTTACACTGCTTACTACCATCTTCTGTCTTCATGGAAAATATTACATTTATTTGGCACCATCGACTCTTCACTCAGCTTTATTTCTTTTAATGAAAATTTTAAAAAGACTTCTTTTTAGTTCCTACTGAAATTCTGAATTCCTACTGCGAAATCCTGCAGTGCAATTTCAGAGAGTAAGCAACAATAGTGTTGCTTACAAAGAAAACAATTTCATTGGAAATTCTAGGAGCTGGGATGTGATTATGTCTGCAGAAAAATAACTAAATAAGCTCTGTGTGTAATTTTAGCATTAAGTTCTAGTGAAACTCGTGAAATTAATACATGAACTCTTAAAATAGACATTTGACACACTGGATACTAAACGATGCACTTATGTAACAAAAAAAAGGCTTTACTAACTAACATTCTTTCACGTTTCTATTGTGTGTTTAACTCAAAGCACGTTTGATCAATCATCATATGTTCATCAGACCTGGAATCTATTAAACATTTGCGCGTCTTAACTCGGCTCTGAATGCTTGGTTTTCCTTAAAGTGCTGAAACTTTAAAACCAAAGTCGGCACGAGTGGAAAAAAGACTAACGTTCACACACTTCCTTCATGTTAATGAGTCCTGATTTAATCTTGGTGCCAGTGTTTAACTCCCAGGATCAGGGAGGAGATGCAGAAACACTTAGAGAGTGCTGGCGTGTGTAACAAAAGCCATAGAATATCTGACAACAGCTTTATAACAAAATTAGTCATGGCTAAGCAGAAAGCATGTAATCCAGTTAGAACAGCTTTTGCCACGAGCTCTTTTATTTTGAAAATGCACTTCACAAATTAAATCACTGCGCTGTCATCAAGTATCTGTCAGTAATGCGAGCTCCTCATCAGATACACCTTTAGAGCTGGTCCGTGCTCCTCGCCGCGTTCAGCCGTACCTCTGCAGGCCCGGAGCGCTTCGGAAAGACGAGTTCAGGCGGAACGTTTCTGCTCGGAGTTACGGCTGCAGGATGATGGGAGCCGATGTGACTCGCAGCCAACGGTGGCCCGGGCCGAGCTCCGTGCTTTGTTCCCAGATCGAGGGGTTAATGGCTTTCCGTACTGGGCGGTGAGGGAGGAGAGGCGCAGCTTTTTTCAGGCATTCTCTGTCGGAAAATTAGGATGCAGCCTCTGTTGTCATAGCCAGGGAGCTGTCTGCCACTTTCCCAGCAGCCCTTGGGCCTGTGACAGGGAGATGGATGATATCTGCAGCCTGGCCGCACTGCTCCCCAAACACACACACACAGTTTGTCTCTGTTTCACACACACACAAACACCTATGCATGCACACACACACACTCTCTTTCTTGCACTTTTTTCCTTCCTTATTCTCATATTGTTGGCTTCTCTGACACACACGTACAGAGTGCGACTGTTTGTGTAGTACGCCCCTCTATTTGCTGCCTTTGGCAACAAAACCAATATCCTACATATCACGGGGAATCAAAATCGCACAAGTGAAAACAATGAAACTGTTTTGAGGGAAACTGCAGGATTCCTCCGCTGTTTGCTTACATGGAGTAAAAATATTATATTTCGAAATAACCGAACACACGCAGCATAATCAACAGAGGTGTTTATTAAAATCAGCAGAAAGAGCAGACGCTCCAACATCTACATTTAATGCTCGTGAATTCATGAATTGTTCAAACTGTGTACAGAGAAGTGCGGGATATTTCATTAACGAGGAAAATTGCGTGGATGTGCTTTGCAAACGATGACTTAACTTGCACGGCTCAGCTCACAGCAGTAGACGCTTTAATTAAAGAAGCTGGATTTGGATTGCAGCAGTGTATACAAGTCCATGCCCCATCCCACCACCTTCGTCTTCTCCTTTCCTCCACGCCGTTCCGTTCTCATTGTCCTTACCTGCTATCCCACTCTCCACCGTGCTGCTGATGTTCCTGCAGTTGGGATGGAATCCAGTGGCCATGTCACCTGAGCGACAGCCGGTGCATACTAATGAGGAGCCGAGGGGGCGCGGGGCTCGAGTCTGCTCTTCTCAAACTGGCAGGATTTAAAAAAAAAAGACAGGGGGAAAAAAAAGTCTCCTTCACCACTTCACTTTAAATCCCCCCCTTCCCCCTTTTCTCCACACCTTTCTTCCTCCTCTTCCCTCTCATCACTTTGGAATAACAGAGAGAATGGGAGCTGTAAGAGGCAGACGAGGGTAGAAAAACAAGGAGAGGAGAAGGGACAAACAAGGCGCTGCAAGCAGAGGACAGAAGTGAGGGAAATGGTGACATGGGAGAGGGACGGGTGGAGAGGAAAGGAGAATGAGAGCCGGTAGGGAGCAGGGAGTAAAGGGAAACATCCATCACTGTTTTAAGTGACTGCAGTGGGACGGAGCTGAGTAAAAGGTCGCCTGGTCTCTTCCTGAGCAGAGTGGGCACCTGGGCAGAGCTGAGCGCCTTCCAAATGACTCCGGGCTAATTATCTCGCGCAGGCCGTCTGTTACGGCGGTCTGACACTTTTACTGACTCACTCGTCTACTGCAAGCAAAACAAGGCAGTCACACAACTAAACTCTCATCTGCTGCTGTCTGCTGGCATAATGGATCAGACTGAATAAGACTAGAAAAGTAAGGATTTTGTTGATGGTGTTGCAGATGCAAGTGGTATCTGTCTTACCTTAAAGCATGGAGAATGGCAGACAATTGCCGGGGCTCCTAGACGAGGAGAGATAATGATAGCAATTTAGCATAAATGTAGGAACACAGAAACTCCACCAACCTTCTTTTACACAAGAGAATCTGTGAAACGTTAAGCCTTTTGTACTGAAAGATACAAATCCATCCATGCAAACTCTGAAGAAACACAGTTTTATTATCTAAGGATCCACCTGCTCAGGGGATCAGTGGATACACTTGAGGACACACGAGGAATTCCGAGTCATGGCCTGTTTCAGCATGAACAGAAAGCACGCTGAACATGTGTCTGCTGGAGCTACAGGCGTAGGCTTAACTGAATCTTTAGCTACAAAAGCAACGACGTGGCTACAGAAGCAGGAGTTCCAGTAAGTGTAAACTCAAACTGGACATCAGTGCCAAAGTTACCACAGCCCAAATGTCTGGCAGCCAAGGGGTTAAAAACATTTAGCCTGCGGTGACAATGCCGGCTAGCTATAGGTCACATTCAAGTCCCAGCCACTGGACAGCCAGCCGGCAAGACAGAGCGTAATTATCCCAGCCAGTTACAGTTCAATAACTCCATCAAGCCGCTAGCCAGATACCAGGTTTCCCTGGCAACGCCTCCGAAGTGAATCGCAGATCAGAGAGAGAGAGAGAGAATGGCGAGAAAACACGGGACCCGAGCAGGGAGCAGGGCCAGGAGACACCCTCGAATACTGTGGACCTGCGCACAGCACAAACACTCGCAACCAACCAGGTCTGCGAGCATTCCAGTTGGCTAAGCCGAGACCTCTGCTCTGCCAGGCCGTCAGTCTGCTCCCTCGGAGCTTTGTTGTTTGCTTTTTAATCATCGGCCCCACTTTTCCACAATCCTGCTCCGTGCCCACGGGCCCGCCGCGAAAATCCTCGAGTCTCAGCACAGATCGCTTGTCCTTTCAACAGACAGCCGCACCTCCCACAGCACTTACTATAATCTGTAATAGTTAATGGAGTTTATCTCCCGTCGCCCTGAGAATAATAAAGAAACTTTTGTGCTTTCCATGCATGAGGATAATTACATTACAAGTGGCACTATGATTTATACTCCTTGATTGAATTAAAAACAAAATTGAATAGGCTGTGTACAAAAATGTGTGTATTTCTCCATTATTTGTGTGTGTCGCTTTGTCGCTAATGCACTTCTACGTGTGTGCGTTTAGGTGACTGTCTGGCCTCCTGCCGCAGTGTCTGGAAACTCAGACACTCCCCCCCTCCATTCTGTACTGCCCCACTATCGGGCATACCTGATACCCCCCACCCCCAAACACACACACCTACACACTGACCACCACCACCTGCGCCTCCTCCCCACCCTGCTGCGATAAGAGATCCTCCAACAGGAAAGCCTGACAATCGAAAACAACCAAAAATCAAAAACAAGCCATCTAATTCACAAAATCCACCTGATTTCCATGTCGCTCCAGCCCAAATCCTAACGTGCCGAATAAATGTTAATCTGGCCTTATTGCTTTTAAAGCTGAGCGACGCGGCGGCGGAGTGTGTTACATGACCACCTCTGAACAATGGAGCGTAATCTCTCACACACACTCGGGCCATCAGCTGGAGTCTTTAGTTTATCTCCACCTATTCAAGGTCTGGATCAATGTTTCCTGCAGGAGCTTGAAGACTTGGCGAGAACAGAAACCTCATACCGACAGCTGTTTGTTTAACACGAGTGCAGATAAAAGCACATCGCAACATATTAATATACGAGATCTGCTGATCCGTGCAGCAATTTCAATTATTTCGCTTTAATCAGTCCAAACATAATATTTAACATCCTGTGTCTAAACCGGCACCAGGAAAAGTCTTTTGATTGGCTCGGCATAAACACGGTGCATAAACGTTTTGTTTTTTTTAAAACAGAAACAGAAAAGAAAAGCTAATATTGCCCCTCGCTGTTAGATAGTGCAACCTTGACAGACACTTTCAGATCTACTATAACTGCAACCTGATTAAGAGTTCATTAAAAAAAGTTTTAACAATTTGAATCAGCTCTTATTTTAAATTAACCCATTTTTTAAAGTCACACTTTATACACTTCAATAATAAGTAATAACAAAACTGACACTGACAAAATAAAAGACTTTTAATGAGGAACATATTAATCCCAAAGTGTCAATGTTTTCCCTCAGCACAATGCCTACAGGCTTGGATCTGTTCACTTTCAATAAAATCACGACTTTTACAGCGTTAAAGCTTTAGCAGCATTTTCCTGAACGACACTTCCTGCCTTCGCTGCTACGTCCGATGCAGTGTGTGATGTGTGATGGCAGAATCGAGATCAATTTAGCGGTAGCTCATTGAGAACTAGTTTGACTTTGAACAAAGTTTGTATTCCCCATTGAGCGCAGTTACAAACCAGCTGGGAGCTGATTTTTACGGGGTGATATTTATTGGATCCTTGGTGGATTGCTCTGAGCGTGCTGCTTTGTTACTGTTGGAGGGGGGTGGGGGGGGGGGGTTGTTTCATCAGTGGGCTCGGGTGCTGCCAGACTTTGCTGCGTGTCAGACAGACCCTAATAAAACTGTCTGGCTGTTTTGTGGGCACCAGCTCCGCTCTGCCTGTGCTGCGTCTGACTGCTCAGCACTTGTCGCACTGTGCCTGCCTGTTTGGTATTCATGGGGCATGGCGCTCCTTCAGCTGTTGCTGGGGGCTCTGTGGCATAGGCACAGACTATTAGTTGGCATCGGCATTGTTCGCTATGAAACCAAATAGGGAGACGAGAAAAAAAAAACATAATTAGGGAGAGAGAAAGACTGGAGACTGGGAGAGAGTTGGAGAGGAGGGCATTAGAGAGAAAATCAATTGTTTTGAACTGTATTCCTAATACGAGTAATTTAGCAGAAATTAGGTTTTCAGAAAAGCATGCCGTCTTGGGAAAAACTGAAAGTTTAAAAACCAGGTCAAGCTGTAATTGTAAATGAATTCACACCTTTCTCTGGCACAAAAGGAAAAGAACCGATTTTTTTTTTTTTATGCAGACCTAATTTATTGTAATTGCACTTCTATAGTCATGTTTATAAGAGACGGGTCCAGTGTTTTCATTTTCTATTCAGCATTCAATCTTGTCCTTTTCTCTTTAAGAGCCTGTCTTAATGAATTACGATGTCTGTCTGCGCTGAGCTACGCCTCCCGTTTAAATATTGATTGAGATCATTAACCAATTTGGTCGTTTCATCTCACCACAATCGCAGATTTCAACAGAAATATTCAGATGAAGAGAGCAACTCGGTTTCTGTTGACCCGATTCCACATTTTCAAAGCGTGGCCATAGGTTTTTATTTCACATACTGCATGGTATCTTTCTTTATTTCCCCTGATTTGAACAATCGGGACCTTTCAAAATCAATTAAATATAGAAAGATATAAAGTCATTAGAGTATTTTTTGTTTATGTATCTGGTTTATGTGCATACTTCTAACTAAAAAAAAAAAAAAAGTAGAAGTGAATTATAATTAGAAGAATTATTTTGAGGCTAATGTAGAAAATTTATATTCTAACAGTAAAATATTTGAAGACTTTCTGACATCTGGCTGAGAAATGTATCAATTGATGAAGCAGATAAGTGAAATTATCAACTATGAAAAATGTAAAGAAAAAAATGTTTTTGAACTTGTGTGTTTTAGCTCTCCAGTGCTCACAGCAGCAGCAGATGTGGCATTAGTCCTTTTGCTCCTATAGCGTCTAGACTTATCAATTTCAGAGTGACTGCTCTGGTAATGGAGGATCAGATATATTGGCTGTGTGGAGGTGGTGACAGGGGTTAATCAACATGAGCCTGGGGTGTGGTGGTTTGGACTGGTTGGTGTCCTGTCATTTCTAATCAGATCATGTGTTACTAGAATTGTATTCAAACACAGATGTTGACACAAAGAGAGATTACGGTGCCGGTTGACAGCCCAGTGCAGAATCGATGGGTATTTTTCGCTTTAATGGCGGCGGTACTGGCGCCATTACGAAAGGCGTCCTTCATGATTTTGGGGGGAAAAACAAACAAAAAAATTTCAAACAAGCGCAGCCCTGCAGATGCAGTCGCATCAGTGCTGCAGTTTTCCTTAACGGGTTCATATACGATGTCACGGAGGAGCCAACAGAACATAAACCCTTCACATATGTGCTTTTTTTTTTACTGTGCTAAGCTATTTCCTTTCTGTGTGTTAGCCATTCTCTGCACCGTCCCATCCATACATGCATTTTTAAAAGAAAATCAGCCGCTGATTCTTTCCGATTCCATGTGAAACATTCGGCAGAAAGTCGATTGTGCCGTCCGCCCGCGTCCCAAGAGCCTAACCCGTGATTTTTCATCAAGAGAGCTCACAAGTTAGGGTCTCAGGGAGCAGGTGAAGTACGACAGAGTCTACAGAGGAGCCGCAGTCAGCTGCAGGGCACTGACACCTTTCTTTCTCTCTTACTCACTCACACACAAATGCACACACACACTCACACACACACACTGTCTCTTCGTCAACCAGTGCCACTTAAACGTACCAAATTTCTATCAAAAGGCACCAAAAGCTACAAAGTGTCTATAGTTTAAATATAGTTGAAACTATAGGCACAGGCTGCAATTAAAAAACAAAGTAGCTCTGCACAGATATATGCTCCAGCGTTCCTCCGTTCTTCCACTGCGGACAACTTTTTTTTTCTCGACGGCTTGGTTTGATTCCTGTGCACACAAAGACCTGCAAAGGTAGACAGATTTTCAGGCATATGTTTAAATACACTAAAAAACAACAAAGCAGCAGACAGCAGCAGTGGCAGCAGTAGGCTGCAGAGATGACAAAGAAAGACAAAGCAGGGATTTCGCCGGAGACAGCCAGACCTAAATGATCTTCGTGGCAGTGCCCAGACAGAAGCAGAAGCAGAGGCTCAGACAAACAGACAAGCCTGCACTGCCTGCTCTGTGCTAACTAGCCTTTGTGCTGAGGAAGGAAAAGCCCCCTAGCCAAGCAGCTGGGCTCGCCTTTGTCCTAAAGAGCATCAGCTGATCATCAGTCTAAATTTCTCGCTTCCAGGGTGGCGGGACCAGGACCTGGCTGGCAGACTCTGCTCGACTGATGGATGCAGAGAGCCACCAGCAGCAGCCTCACCCTCTGGCTTTCCATCACAGCAGCCCCTACGGATAGGTACGGTTAGACACTGAATCCAAAAAAATAAAAAACGCACGGCACTTTGAGCTGCTCAGCATTACACAGAATGCGGGTAAATTTCCAGAAAAATCATCTTTTCACAAAAGCAGTACGAACGAGAGAAGGGCGGGTTCGTCTTCAGCACAGGTACCGAAACTTGCCTCCCTTCCCATATTTCACTTTCCACTGCTGACTGCAATACCCTCGACACCAGACTCTACCACCTACCAGCCCAACTCTGCCGCCACAGCAGCAAGCTTGGCGATAAGTTATCAGCGTCAGAAGGCACGGCGCTTCAGCGAGACAATTAACTGGAAAGCAGCTCCAGCCCGGCCGGAGCCAAACAGTCACAATCCAGACCTTAGCTGCACTTAAAAATGCCAAACTGCAGTAAATGCTAAAGCAATACTGAAAACATTCCCATATCGTTTTCACCGGTCGTGTACCCAAACACACCAGTGAATGCCCCCCCCCCCCACTCCCCCCGCCCCCCCCCCCTCCTCCCAATCATCCCACAACTCCTCCTCCTCAGACCAGGAGAAGAAAAAAAAGCAGCCGGATAGATGTCTCTGACTGTCTCCTTCTCTCTGGGGAACGCCAGGCAAAGTGGAGGCTTCCGGAAATGAATGCGCCGCGCCACCCGACGCGTTGCCTCGCATGCTCACTCTTCTGTCTGCCACCGACTACGCCTTTTGTTATCCGCCTCTGAGCTGAGGATGATGAAGAACAGAACGAGGGGGGGGGAAAAAGGGCAGTGGCAGAAGAAAGGAGGGGGAGACGGTGGGGGGCGGCGCGGGTGCCGGTAAAGGCTGAGGTGTCCGCGGGAAGCTGCAGCCAGACGCAGGTCAGTGAGGTGGGACGTCTCCGCCACCCCACCCCTCACCCCCACCCACTACTCCCCAGCACACAGCATCCCTCCTTTCCAATTGCATTGTCAGCTCCATCTCAGCATCTCAACCCCCACCCCTCCACAGCACCAATACCACCACCAGAACTACTCATTCTCCTCCTACCTGCTCATGACGATGGGACATCAGCCATGTCGTGACACTGTTATCTACACCCTCTACTTTTATTTTTCTTCCCTGTCTTCTTCTCTCTCGTACCCATCGCAGGTCCGACGCGTCACGCTGCCGTTGCCAAACAAACAACGGGATATAAAAAAATTAAAATGAGAAACCCCAAAACATTTGCTCCCTCTAGCTGCCGCTGCCGCCGGAACCCGCTACTTTGCTTTCACTCATCCCCCTCCCCCATCTGACCCTTGCACCCCAAGCCCTACCTTCTATTACTATCTCCACCCCACCCCCTCCCACCACCCATCCCCTCCCATCACTCCAGGTCTGTACCTGTCTGCTTGTCTGTTTCTCCCTGTCTGCAGCTGCTTGCCCAAAGTGAGATACTGCAGCAGGAGTCTGCAGCGACAGCCCTCGCTCTTTCTCTCCCCCCTCTCTCTCTCTCTCTCTCTCTCTCTCTCACACACACACACACCCTCCATCCAGCCTTTGCTGGTGAACACGTTCCTCCCTGTGCTGATCAATTTCTTCTCTTTTTCAGCAGCACACACACACACACACACGCGTGCACACTGCAGTGGACTGGTTGGCCGTGGTGGAGGATGCACTGTAGCTATCCCACTGTCTTGTAGCATCGGTGCAGCTGGTACAGTCACATCCAAACACATGCACAGCAGAGGTAGCCACTGACACAAAATTACCATCTCAGACAGAGAGCACACAAATGGCATTGCACACACACAACATAGGCAGCAACAAACTAACAAGACCCCCACACCCCAAAAACCAGACAGAGAACAGTGAGACAGAGTGACACTCCAGCTGCTTTGCTTAGCTCTCTCTCACACACACACACACACACACACACACACACACACACACACAGCAATGTGGTCAGCACAAGCACGAACACAAACTGTCACTGTCACAATATTGTGACCGAGGCTTGACAGCAGCGAGCGGCAGCATAAGGCACACGGCTGTTTGAGTCAGACACAAAAGCAAATATCTGGTCCAAGAATTTCCTCATCGTTCTTGTCAAGTGTTACATTTTCAGATCATGCTTTTTGGATCCTGCACGATCACACGCAAAATACAGAAACGTGTCACTGTGCCGCCCAGCACTACATCTATGTCTATGTGGAAATATACATAATGGAGCTCAGCAAGCATAATTTCGAGTCAGACTGATTAACTCGAAGGGTCACAAAAACATCAAACCTACTTTCAGCGTTTGCCAGAATTCTTCACTGTTCGTAGCCAAAGCAGCATTTGGTCATTTTAATGTTTAAAAACCTCAACAATAGAAAGAAATGTGACATACATTTGTCTTTATGTAATTAAGATATTTTGTTTGAGATACCGAGGGACAAACCCGTAGAGAGTACATTTTAAAAATATGACATTTTACTCATTCTCATTCAGCCTGAACCAGATCTGCCCTCGACAGCTTGCGCTAATCTCAAACCTTAATCACCTTCAACACCGTGGATAGATTAGGGTTACGACCCTGTGCCACAAAGAGGGGCCAGAGAAAGAGAGAGAGAGGTCTGCAAATGTTATCATTGATTGATTATGCCCTTTAATTCAAATGGAAAGCATCAGCTTCCCAACTCTGCTGCAGTGCAGGAAAAAGGCTCTCACAGCAAATGTCACTTCATCAAAGATGTCAAATTCGTCTGTACCTTTCCGTCCTGCAGAAACACACAGAAACATGGCGAGCTAAGCGCCGAAGAGGTGCACAAGTAAATCCTGCTGCCAATGTCAAAATCGTGGCCAGGATGAAGTCTATGGGGGATGGTTGGTCCTTGTGGATCGGCTCGGCGATGGTGGCGGTGACGCAGAGACGGGGCGGGGGGGATTTTGTTGTATGCTACAGCCAGTGGGGCCAGCAGGCGGCCATATAGGTGATCAATCAGCTCCATTACAGCAGTGTCACTGCCGAGTCTGGAGTTATCCTGCCCATCACCCCTCCACAATACACGCAAACATCGCCTGTTTCTAGTCTAGACTGGAAAATAGAATCCCGCAGCGTGATGAAACTGGTCCATGAGAGTAAACACAGTGAAAAAACAGATGAGTTTCTGCTGTGTATCAGTGACATATTCTCAGATTCAGAATCAGGGCATGCGCATGTATAATACTAGGATGGGATTCACCTCCAATCAGAGGATGCATAAAGTTGTTTTGACAGAGATGAAGCAGATTCTGATACACTTGCTTTGAATTGCATCAAGACACAGCTTTTCAAAGCAACCAAAAATAGGATCGGCTCCATTGTGATTGGTAAGTAGCTCGCACAATGAGCCCAAAGACATTATGCAGCAGACACTCGCAATGACACTGTTCATGTTTCTACACTCAGCTCAGAATATCTCCATGCAGCCTGGAGATGCATATCTGTGCTGGCAGATGCCAGGCGAGCATTAGACAGGTATCCCACTGATGGAGTTATCTCAGTCAGCTGAAGCAGCACAGACTGGGACCATGGAGCAGCACAAGTAGGAGGAGGGAAAGAGAAGAGTGAAGGAGAAAGATGGAGGCTGGAAGGGGAGGAGAGCGGGCGGCGGGGAATATGTGATGCACAGCACCTCGCAGCCAGCCAGCCAGCCAGCCAGCGGGACATTAATGACGATCATGTCTTGTCACACTGCTGTCGGCCAGTCAGCAGATCTTGCCCTTGTCCCTGCCCTTCTCCAATCAATTGCATCGATCTGTCCCAGGGGTCAAGGGGCAAGAGCGTATCAATAGGGGGAGAGCGGCTGATGCAGCAGGCAGAGAGGGGCGCACTCCAGACAGATCGATGACACCCCACCCCCATGTGTCTGTGTGTGTGTCTGTGTGTGTTTGGGGGGCGGGTGAAAGTAGTTATGATTATTCATTTGCCATTAACCCGAATGCATTAAGGGAATATGTTTCCTTGGGAAGAAATGGTGCTCGAGGCTGCTCATTTTTATAGGGAAGTGAGATTTTATGAGTTGGGGAGCTAGAGTAGCGTTCTGGCCAGAACCGACAGCGTTCTGGTCTCAGACGATTTGTTACCAAGGTTTCCACCCATTGGTGACGTCAAAAGCAAGAAGCCAATCTCTGCTCTCAGAGAGATTACAGATGTAAGCAGCAGTTGGCTGATTTTCCAATGTTTTGTGCCTGAGTGTCACTGTCTGCAATACAACTAAACGGCTCACAGAACTTTGAGTATCACAAAGTGTATTAGTCTCGTGTGATGGGTCTCTTGCTTTGAATATACAGTTTCTCTGACATCGAAACAAAAATGCAGGACAATCTGCAATCTGATCACAATGTAAACATTGCATCCACTCCACAGGCGGTAACATAAATTCACTTTAGGGACTGTTTATTTTTGTTTTGAGCTCAGTGAGATTTATCTTCATATGGAGCTTTAAAGAGCAGCAGCATTTGCTAGCGTTTAGCTGAACACATGCAACAGGAAACAACTATAAACTGGCCAAAAAAGAAGAAAAATCATCCAAAATGAATTATTATTCTAGGTTTCAGCAACTTTCCTTATTGCTGGTCTAATACACGCACTCTTTAGGTTTCTGGCTGCCTTCACTGATTAAATGTAGAGCAAATGTGATGCTCCATGATTGGCTGTCTGCGCAGTGCTGCCAGCTCTTCCTGCTGTACATCATTTGGACTGCAGCACACCAAATTCAATCAAGGCAATCTTTATTTTATTAATTCTTAAAGTCATCTGAAGAACCTTGAAGTTCCTTGCCAGCGTACTTCTCAAAGGGGCTGTTATAGCAGTGGGGGCAGAAAAAAATTAATAAATCAGCGACCTAAACCGGCCCTATCTAATCCCATAATTTATTTGTTTAACCATCCCATAAATGAAGGCCCAGCTGGAACCAATGACCAGCTGGACAGAAGAGTGCTGAGGCAGCATGATTCTCAGCAGCAACGCTTTCCTCGACACATCTGGAGGAACGACTGAAGTTCAGAGGTGAGGAAAGATGAGAAAATCGCAGCTCTTGAAATAAACACTAGTGAGGCACATCTTGATTCTGCATACTCTGTTAAATTTGTAAGAGCTAAAGACGAAGGAAACAAAGTTTGCATTTGTGATTAAATAAAGAAGCTACATTTGGTGCTGCCTGAACTAACTCTTCATTCCAAGCTGACTGGCATGAGATCCCCTCTGTGTTCCTCAGCACACTGTCCACTTTTCAACACTTCTTCTGACTCTTCTTCCTGTGAGTGGGTCAGAACAGCAGCAGCAGCAATGTGAAACCCGGTGGTGTGTAGCTGAATAAGGAGGCGTGATCTTCCTGACAGTGGGATTACAAAATGGAAGATAAAAGGCCTTCTTTGGTTTCCAGGGATTTACCAGGATCATATTCCCACACAGAAACCTGTTTGATGACAGTGACTCTACCGGCCATGCGATGCTGACAAGGATCGCTGGATTTCAACGGTGTTAGTTTCCCTCCAGATTTAATTACTGATGATCTAAAAATAGCCAATTAATTCCATTCAATAGCTGCACTGATAGGAAACAGGTAAGGGGTTTTCCACAACTGTTCACACTGGAAGAGCAGGCTAACTTTGCAGACAACCCTTCAGCCAAAGAAATTCTTCAACATCTTAACATCAAATATTTCAGAGTGGAACAGCATATCTGGCTAAGCATGAGCGCAATTCAATGGAAACTCTGAGCATCAAACAATGAAAAAGATACAAGCTCGTTGGATAAATGACAAAGGTTGCAGAAGGGCAGCCTGCTCAGCTTCAGCTCCAAACATTGTAACATCTGTGTCATCAATAAAAAAAAACCCTATCACAATGATGAAGAACTACAGCAGAATTTACAACAAAGCTCCAGCTCGAGCAGGCAGCTTGCTTACATCAAACCGTCCTGAAGAGTAACAATCTCAAGCTGATCTGCCAGGCCGTTTTTCTCTTGTGTGGTGCTTTGGAGTCATTTTACAAGCTGTGGCTGAATGCCAGACACAGATGTAGTCTGACGCAGTCAGTCAGTGGACAAGTCCACAGTAAACAGAGACTCTAGTGTCGCTGAGGCAAGCTTCAACCTGAAACTGGACCTCATATCACAAATGCACATAGTATGGAACTGTGGACAATGTATCACAAGACTTGGCAACAACCTATAAACATCCAACTGCAATAATAGAGTGGGGCTGCGTTGGGTAGACAGTTTTAGGAAGTGTTAGGTGTGTCAATTAGACCTAACCTGAGTCAGCTGTTCAAAATATGTGTGCAAATGGCAATCACAGAGCATCTGCTAAATATAACAAGTCTGATTATTATATTTTATACTTTCTGTTTACAGCGAACCCTCTGTGTATCATAATATTTGGCACGCAGCACACATTAGAAAGACGCCACAGCCGTGTTGAATAAAAAGGCCGACGTGTAATACTAGGCCGCAAAGATGAAGCGGCGGTTTGAAACACGAGGCCATCACGGCGTGAAATAGGTTCCACCACGCAATTACACCTCAGCGAGTAGAAAGCACTTCAAAATAAGACAATATGGCATATTTTTATATTTTAGCACCCTGTTTAACTCATACTGAATTTCACAACTGTTTATAACTGGAGCAACTCCTAACATCTTTTATCAGGATTGAATATGTTAGCACTTAAAAGGCAGATGAAGACAAGCAGTAAGCCTGAGTACAATGTGTTCTAACTAGAACTCTAGCAGGGCCATAGTGAGCTGGCAGGCCCGCCATGAAACAAAAACCACATGTGAGCCAGAGTTACATTATTCTAAAGATCAGCATCACTTTAGAGGTGCTGCATGTTCAAACTGCAAACTGATGTCATACGTGTACTCCAAGGAAAGCTAGAAGGTTGTACAGTTAACTCCCAGGGTGTAATTCTAAACCATACAACCTACTACCTCAACCCGGATGCACACATTTTCAACTAGGGTTCCTCTCGTCTATGTACTGAATAAAGTCATCCTCAAGCCAAACTGTGTCTCATCACTATCACCACATTTCAGGTTTACGCTTGGAGAAAGATTGAATATTAATATATGGAGCAGTTTAAAACCTAAATTATTAAAGAAAAAAAAAGGTTCAAGCACGACGATCGCACCACAATGACAAAGACCCACAGAGGCGAGCTTGTGCTGTCAGATTCGCCACAAGATCGGATCTACGGGTTTGTGCCAAATGGTTATGGCCAAAGTAGCAAAATAATTCAATAAAGGACTAATACTGCCTCGCAGCTATAGCAACACAAGTGTAAAAAAGCAGGACGCGTGTGCTGAACACTGGCGTTCATGCAGATCACGGCAGTGCCAGTGAATACACCGCAGCTAGCAGCAAGACATTCGCCCCACACGATCAAAGTTCATCAAACAGATGGTGACAGCATTGTGGTAACTTACCCATCGTGGCTGCATCTTGCTCTGAGGATGGGTCGCTGGGCCAGTGGGTTCTCTAGGGTGGCCATTTATTTATCTAAAAACAGGAAAAGAGAATTGCTTTTAAATACCACACAATGCTTTGCATCTGCCAGGACCTGCAGCTTAATGCTACGATTCACTTTTAACAATGACTCTTATCGTTGTGAGAAAAGAAAAAAAAAGGTTCACAGTTACATGTCAGTAACTGTTCTGACAACATCACATCCACACGGGAAAGAAGAAAAACACAAACACAAATGTGTGTATATCGGTAAGTTTCTGTGCCTCAGTTTGGGAGTGTCATATGTCTCTGCAGTTCCCAGCTACAAAATTAAATCCATAATAATAACAATCTGCTGTGGACTTGTATCCCAAACTAGCCCACAGAATTGCCAGAGCGGTCCTCCTCCTGGCCAACAGCAATGTGGCTGTGGTGAGAGCTTAGCTCAACTTAGTCAAGACCGCAGATAGCAGAGAGCAGAGAGCAGAGCCTGAGAGGGATGCCAGTGTAATCAAGCATGCCACGGTCAGCTACCATTAACTGTGCCAGTGCCACAGAGCCACAAACAACAGAATATTCCTACGGCCGCAGTGCGACAAAGGAAAACCTGGAATAAGAGAACAGAAAATGCCACTTACCTACGTCTCTACTATTCTGTCAGACTTTATGTTTCTATCTTTCTGTATCCACACTTTCTACTTGGGTGTGAGCTATGCGCAGTGGGTGCTAGGACCATTGGTTTATTACTTTGCTAAATGGAGGAATGATGAAAAGACCGAGGCACACTTCTAAACTGAGCTCACTGAAATCACGGCTTCAGTTCAGCGATGTGCTGTCCGCCATTTTCTCCGAAACAAAGTAGAAGAGAAAAAAATTGTATAAAAATGATTTGCTGGCATCATTATTCAAAGTTTTCCCCTTTTCTCCCTCCGTGTGTGAGTCTCTCTCTCCCTCTGCCTCGCCTGGCACCATCACAAAACCTTGGCTGGAAAGATCACATGATTTCCTACCAGAAAGCCACAGCATTCCCAGTTAGTATTCTGCTGACACTGTAAAGACATCTTTTGTCTAAATCAAAGCGTGGCCTGCCCCCTCCCAAAATCTCGCACCTTCTGGGAGGGGGTGGGGGGGTTAGGCAGTGTAAAGGGCGGTGTTAGAAGCCATAGCAACCTCTACCTGGCAGGCTGCCCAACACACGAGCACTGCGGGCTAATATGGAGTGGAGCAGGAATGCTTATCGCCTTCCAAAGTCAACTCCATGGGCGTGCTGGTTGCTTAAGATTTCAGTGCTGATGCCAGATTTTTTCTTTTTCTTGACAAAGTAAATAAAATCGTCTAGATACATGACAAACTGACGACACGCTCACACTGCACCTCCTGATTGAAATAAAGTTCACATGCTTCTGTTTTAAAATGCTATTCATCAAAATCATGTGAGCTCTTTCAGTAAACACAAACACTGGATCAAATTCGTCACACATCAAATAAAACACTTTATGTGGCTTTGCTGGAAAGTATTAAAAAACATAAAAAAGGACACTCGGTAGTATAAGGAATCTTCTGCAAACTTCTGCAATGATTCTTTCAAGCAGACGAGACGAGCTCTGTCTTACACGCTGGGATATAGTGTATCAATCGCTCATGCATCATCAGCAGCGTGTTTTCCTGTGCCGCACACTTCTGCAGTTTAGCCAGAAAAGTAGCCAAGCACAGTCAGGTGGTTTGTTACCGTAACACAAGCATATGTCATAGACCTGTGACTCACTAAAGAGAAAGGTATCCGCCAGAGACCACACTACAGTTCTGTGCTGAGAGCATCTCACACGCCGGCCTCCTCACTCAGCTTAACGCCAGACTGTTGAGCATCTGCCTTACTTGCTCAGCTCTGACTTCAAGGAAACGATCAGTGTAGCAATGACTCCCGACCTCTGTATTTTCAATCACCGCGTTACTTTAATTTAACACAAAATGTGGAGAAATACTTCACATTTTGCACATAATCTAAAACCTTCGTTTCCACAGTGTAGCAGTCATTCAAAGAAAAGTTCACCAGTATGGATGGATAAGACAGTAAGATGCAGCGGCAACATATAAAATATTTCTGTGCATATCTTAGCCTTTATTTAAATTATATGATGCTCATTTTCATAGTGGATTAGGACATCGTTTGAAGTTATAACTGTAGACCTGCTGCAAGAAAGGACAATTTCAAACTGGCATTAAAATAAAGAAGAAAAACAGAATCAAATTTAGAGAAGACAGCGTGATAAGAACACAGGTGGAGGAGAGGCACAAAACATTTGCAGATGCATGCAAATAAAAACACAAAACAAGAAATGATCTGTTTTTTTAATGTTACCCATTTCATATTCTCGTGACAAATGAGACCAAGTCAGAAACACCGCACTGACACGACGGTACAGAATAAACGTTGAGCAAACACTTCGATCAGGCTCCAACCGATAGATCAACATCAAAGATGCCGGCGTAATGGGATTGTAATGCCAGTAAGCAGTCTGTTCTGAGCTGAAGATTAATGTGTGTTTCCCCCCATTATTTGTCATCAAGAGCAGCCTGTAGCAAACAACTCACCTTCACTTGATTAAATCCCTGGAAACAGAAAGAAGAAGGACAGCAGCGTGCTACACCTGTTGTCTAACTTGTGCAACGCTATCATCAGAATCTAATGTGGTTACATTTATTAAATCGTGTGCAGTCAACACCTCGCTGGTGCAAAACAAGCACACAAACGTCGACACTTCTCTGTCGACAATTCAGACTGTTCACTTAGATCTGACGGTGCTATTTACTGATAGGAAAAGGCGGCATCCTAATGTTCTTCTTGGAGAAACTGCTGTGTGCCGTTTTCATCTTTCCCCATAATTAGGTCATCTTTATTAACCACCACACAATATCCATTTCACAACTCTCTCACACATACTATGTTGTGGAAAGGGAAAAATAAGTGCACAGGTCTGCATAGCTACGAGACAGCTAGCTCTGCGATGTAGAAGAAAATGGCCATGCGGCCACCTGAGCGCCTCATCTGATACGTCAGCCACGCTCAGCCAAAACATTCCCCCAATGAGGGGGTCAGTTCATGTCCTGAAAGGCAGAAGGCCAGGGTCAAAGTTCAAATGAGAACCAGAGGGGTGGGGGTTTGAAGGACTTCCCTTGGGTATGGAACGTACCATTATGAACCAGACAGGGGTGGAAAAAATCAACACTGTCATCGACAATGCAATAAAGTCAGCGGGGGAGGAAACGACATGATTTACATGTGCGAGGATATAAGAAAGGCTGAGAAAAGCTAGTGTTTGTTTTTATCGAATGGCCTGTTATACACTGATGGGAACCCTGTTATACTGTGAAGGCAACATACATCTGTGTAGGTACACAAACACTATATCAGTGGTTATGACGACCAAACCAGACTCCACCTGAGACATCCTTTTGTGAAGGAAAAAATAAGCATTACATCTTTATAAGCCTGAAAATGTAAAAGCTGTGTTAAGCAGCTATTCATTTAGAAACGTGGCATTTTCAAAGTGTATAAAACACTATACGTTTTGTTATCTTTACCAAAACTTTGCATACTGGCAGCCAAAACTAAGCAGGAAGATAATTTGTGCTACTTTATTCTCTGCAGGCACACCAGAGACAGGGGGTTATTTTTGGCTCAAAGCTCTTATCTCCATTAATTTAATGTTGCCTCAAGCCGTGACAGAAAAACAGTCAACAGGTTAATCCAGACAGAGTTTGTGCAGTTCGCATTAATGAAACGTACCCATCCAGCCACTTCATTGTGTCTGAGTATGAGACTTGATCTTGCCAAGGACAAGAACCCAATACAAAGCCCAAATATTGAAATCTAACATCGTGCATGGAATATTTTTGGATAGCTCTGTTTGCTGAGTGTTTTAGTATACTGGGAAAACACCCTGCACACTATTACTGGCAAAGAAAGCGAACAGAGTTGAGGCAGTACACAGGATTTACTTTTTCTCTGTTTCCCCTGTAGAGAGGCCTCATCTTACTGTGCCCTGCTCTGGCGCCTCTTTCTCAGCGTTCAGCTACAAGGACTGACAAAGGAATAAGATGACTTAAAAAAAAGCCAATTAGCTGATATGAACAAGTGAATTAAAAGCAACACGGTCAGGCGTGTGAAACCTGCTACTGCTGCTACGACACAGGCAAACACATGTATGTGTAAAGAGCAATAAGAAATTCAGCTTAATTAGACAGAAAAGCCAAAAGAAAGAGTCGAGCACATGCTTCTGAGCATTGGGGCTTAACATAGCAGTTGCTCACAAACATGGGCTAACCTGTTTGGGATTACAGAAATACTGCCGTGTTACTATTAACTTAGGGTAATGTTGCTTTAAAAGCTAACGCAGCTTTTCTGTGCA
Organism: Aulonocara stuartgranti; assembly: GCF_965226115.1. Lineage (NCBI taxonomy): Eukaryota > Metazoa > Chordata > Actinopteri > Cichliformes > Cichlidae > Aulonocara > Aulonocara stuartgranti. The sequence goes on from NC_138946.1 coordinate 31,938,017, forward strand.
GCCAGCCACGGCAATGACTTTGCCCGACCCACCTGTCTGTTGATCCTACTGCCTAGCACCAGACTAAACACTGAGATTTTCAAAATGGCTTATTGGCTGCAACTGACTAACAGGCAGCCAATCAGTGCGCAAGGAGGCATGGATGGAGGACAAGAATCAGTCAGTGAGAGCAGAGGAGAGAGGAAGAGGCTGTGCAGAGACAACCGAACCTCGTACAAACTCAAGAGGGGAAAAGAACGCAAAGGCAGAAGAAAAGCTCGACAAATAAACAGTAAATTCAAAGTTACTCTGTGACAGAGATATGAGTGGGGGTTTTTTGGGGGTTTTTTTTGCTGCAGTATCAAATGTTGATGCAGAACAATAATAAAGTAAAAGGGCATTTGTTTTCTGAATGGCACTGAATTGATTACCTGGCTTCAGACAAGGCTGCTATCAGACCCTGCGTTTACCATCGCTAACAGGGATCAATAGCTAATGAATTCCAAACGGCCAAGTTTCAGAAGCATAAACGTATCCTACACGACTGCATAAAGTAACCTCTACGGATCAATGAATATGACATCACGCGCAGCCGGAGGAATGCATCTTTTTAATCGACCTGAGCGTTCTCAAATTAATTCAAACGACAATTAAAATGGATCGGACTGCGTGGCACCTTCGTCCTGGAATCTCACAGAAGGTTTTTATTGTGCGTTTGGCTCCCCTCACGGCCCGCCCCCGTGCTTTAATTACCGCTGTCTCCTATCAGGCTGCTCAGATGGTAAAAACAATAGAGACACGAAAGGCTCGGGTTACCATTTACATACTGATGGAAAGAGCACTAAGCAAACGTGTTGTCATTCAAAGAAATACACTAATGTTTGAACCCTAATGGTCTAATCACTGATGAGCTGGTGAACATTTATGTGATTTGTCACAGATGTTGATGTCTATTAAAAATCCGGTTCAAAAAATCCAATCAGTTTTTAAAATACAGCCACCTTTTAAAATATGATTCACACAGTGTGAACAGCTTTAAAATGATTAACTTGTACTTCAGTACATTCTCTGATCATTACAGGCTTTTCAGAACATTTTAACATCGCGTCATTCATGTTGTTGTTCACTAGAAAGACGCTGTGTGCTATGATCTATGTGCTCAACATTAAAAAGCAAAGGAACATTTATATGTAGGTGCATTACTGCTACTAAGGGAAATTATCAGGCACAACATCGGTGCAGGTGAGCTATAACTGAAAGGACTCGTAAACAAAATATCCAAAACACTTCACCCTGAAGGAGACACAAAGGGCGACGCTGCTATTGTTTATTAGTTTAAGTTTGAGGTTGGTACATCTCTTACAGAGACCGTTCAGTCCTGTGTTGTAGTTATAGATGCTTCTTTGTGCCACATAATATCATAGAGACAGGTGTGCAAATTTCACAGAACCTCAGAACATTATATGGCACAAATAATTTTGCGCAGGCTTTCTCTAGAGGTGCAGACCGTAATCGACTACTTTAAGGATGACTTCTCATTTAGGAGGCAGAGAAAGCAGTTATCATAATGATACCTTTTCTCTGTGTGTCCTCACCAAATGCTTTCTCCAAGATAATCCCCCTGCACAGCCGCTCATTATCAAAGCAATCGTCTGACAATGGGAAGGAGAACACTGGAAATTACGGGAATTAGTATAGGACTATGGAAAAATGATTGGTGATTCAAGACCTTAATTAGGCCCTTGCAAAACAATCAGACACAATTAGGAGGTACCAGTCAATAAGCCGAAAACTCAAAAGCAAGAGGAGAGGAATTAATATCTGATGTTTTTTAAATGGCTATTGGAGCTCAGATGACTTTCACTCACAGTCGGGTACCAGACAGTTGGAAGCCTTCACGGCTCTTATTGTGGCAAATAAAGCCGGGGACTAGCAGGTAAATCAGCAGGTGAATCAGCCCTGCCTTCCAAAGAAAATGACCATTAAGGGGTAATCGAGCAACATCTGAGTGGGTCCGGAAACATGTCGGGAATCTAAAGATGCTCACGGTGCACCTTAAGAGCAGCAAGGTCAAACAGTAGCTTGAAACCGTTATGCTCCAGAAATCCTACGAGAAACAGCCGCGTCCGTTTCTCTGGGTGAATAATTTCAAATGAGCAAACATTACAAGTTTCGGATTGTCATTTCCCCTCTCATAATTAACAACGCTCAAGCAGTTAATTACTTCTTGCCAAATAGAAAATAATGCCCAAAATATTATTATATCACCATATTTCTCATGACAATCCACCACAACAGCAAACGCTTGAGCCTTTGGTTTAAACCAAATTGAGTTTTCAAGATATGTGTGCATAGCGATGCTTGTGCAGTGCAGAACGTGAATACTAAAGTTAGTTAAAATACCTTGAGCCGACAAACAGAACCTCTCCAGATAGTTTGCTCACAATGAAATGTGGCTTACTGACCTAAACTGCTTCATAATCTCACAAAGAAAGTGAAAATCGATGTTTTGAACGAGTGAAACATGGCCGTGCATTTGAAAGACGAGAATTAAATACACATTTTAGCCTGAATCACTGCCTGAAAACAAAAAGATCTTTTACCAGTGAAAAACCACATCTGTGCAGGCTCTAATCAAAGAAAATAAAGCTGCCACAATTTATCTTTTTTAACAGAATGCAGTTGCTCATTCAGACAGAAAAGGCTATGCTATTAGAAAAAAGTCAGACTGTAACTGGCCAAGTATAACACGCAAAAGATATACTGCAAACATCAGTGGAACTGACATCTGTAACGCTGTATTATGAACTGGATTTATTCTGCTTGGCCTCTATGATCTCCAGCACGCAACCAGATCCTTACAGCACATGTTGCCCTACAATAGACTGCATGATGCTTCCATATATGTGTGCTAGATCAGGGCTTACAGCATGAAATCACATGCAGCTGGTCAAGACAATAAAGACAGGCATCTGTCCAAAGTTCATGTCCATCCACTGGGAATCAAAGCATTTGTCTTTAATTATCATTTTTCATTGACAACTTGGACAAAAGCGTGAGGTGTGCTGACACAGCCTGGAGGTGTGTGTGTGTGTGTGTGTGTGTGTGTGTGTGTGTGTGTGTGTGTGTGTGTGTGTGTGTGTGTGTGTGTGAGAGTTGGTGGAGGAAATTCTGCCGAGACCAGCTGAAAACACGTGGCTCCTCTCACCCCAGAGCCATGTCGACTTACAGGGTGCATGTCAGTCATCTGTGATTGCAGAGCAGAGCAAACGGGATGGGACAGCATGAGGATTATAAGGCAGCCTGGTGTTTCCACTGGGGTCTCCCCTGCTGGGTTACATGGTCCCAGCTCCCTTTGTCTGCTGTTAACCCGTTAAATCCCGCGGAAGAGCCCATTCACAAATGTGTCACACACCCCGGGGGTGCATTTTGTGCGGAATAATGATCTTAAAGGGGTTATACGGCATTGTCACTGATTCCAACTTACCCGTTAACCCCCCCACAGCACACATGCATACTTCCATTTGTTTCCTGGCGTGTTTGTGGTTTTAATTATTGTCAACTCTTAAGCTCTTAACACCACCTTCAAACAACATTCCTTAAGAGGATGTTCCACTGTAGTCAATCATCAGCAACAGTTACTGGTGAAACACAGCCGCTCTCTACAAACGCACCTAAAAGGGATTTTGACCACTGCATTTTCTGAGCACCCTATTCTATTCGAAACTAGAGTGCAATATTTTAACAATACAGACACAGCAGCCCTCCCCTGCCGTTGTGCCGAGCATACTTTGCAGCTAACTGTGTTTGCGTTATATGTTGTGGGTTCACTGAGAGAAAGTGTAATTACACTGCAGTAATGCCCTCCATGATTAATGATGTGGGCCTCTGAAACCAAACCATCAGGCCAATGGCAAATTACCACTATAAAAATAAACCATGATGTGAACAGGTCAGCCAGGCCGGAGCACAAAATGTCTTAGTGTGTATTTATATATAGGGTATGAGCGAATAGGGAACGAGCTCTAGTAACCCAATTAGTGTTGGTCCAGTGTCAGAGCCCAGCTCTAGCAATGCTCCGCGGCTCTGCAGTCACACAGAAAAATGTATTTTCTTGAACTTTTTGAATTTAGATGAGACATTTTTGAGAGGCAGAGATGAGCTCGCACGTATGCAATTAGAGGGAGAAAAAAACAGCTGGAACATCACTTCTTGTTGGATGAAGTGCTTAGCTGGACCGATCGGGTCGAGAGCTTGAAAAAGAAAAAAAGGGAGAGAAAGAAACAACCATTTCTTTTTAGTTGCTGTCGACGCTGTCACATCATCGCTGCTCCGCTAGGGCACGTCTTCCAAATGAATATGGAATATACAACCGGATGACCTAATCCTTATGGCGCAAACCCCTTTCCAAAAATAACCCAACTTTGGCTAAATCTCAAGAGCACATGCACCTATACTCCCAAAGGCTCTCTGTAGTCAAGTTCACATTTCTTGTCTAACACTGACTACGCTGCTCAGCACATAAACACATCTGATTAGTCCTCCACAGCCTCCTCCACTACCCAACAACTCCTCCCTTCCCACTTCTCAGATGGAGAGCACTTGACTCTTGCCTAAATTGAACTCTTATGCACTCTACTTTTTTGTAGTTTAACTGAAATGGAGTATTTCATTGAGAGCAAAGCACTTGGACTAACACCAACCAAGGATTCTTGTGGTTATCAGTTGACATTTGGAAATGACTGAACTGGTGTCATAAATACAACAATATGGCAAATATTTACCCATGTGCAAAGACACTTGTCAAATTAATTTTCTATATCTATTGAAGTCCCTGCCACAAGTAAAACCACTACCAATAAAAACTGTGGGAGAAAGAAAAAAATCATCCTGCTGGTAATCACAAAGCCTAAGGACACCATCTTTTTGCTCCTTTGCCGAAAGCTGCAATCGGATCACGGAAGTGAATCCTTGAGCGGTGAATAAAGAGCTACCTGTCCGGACATCACGCTACACCCATCATTATCTCAGCTGTGGCAGTGATTTTTGTTTTCGATGATTCATTCGTGAGGTCTGAAATGGAGTTTCACACCTGTCAGCACATCCTTAAGTGGCTTCTGTATAAATTCCAGCATCCACACATTAAATGAAATGAACAAAACACAACCTTTCAGTGCAGATAATCCATCTAAGTTTATTGCACATTCAAACACATAATTAATGAGCCATTAAGTGCACAGACGTGGGCCTTTTTTTTCTTTTTAAGAGTATTAAATTGAAGTGTGCATGCATCTTAGCATCAATCAGATGGAAGGCTGACAAACAGCCCCATTCTTTTTTAATAACAATAAATCAAAGCCTGCACATGGCTGTCTCTCTGAGACAGAGATGATCAAAAGCAGAGGGTGAGATGGCCAAACATCATGTCTAATGTCTCAACAAACTGAGGATCAACTGTTTCCAATTAGGATTACAAAGACATATGAAAAAAAAAAAAACTGAACCCATCCACCCTGCTCTCCTTTGCACACATACAAAGAAAAATAACAATATACAAAGCATGTTTGTTGTGTTTAAAAGCTCTAAATTTAAACACTGAATCAGTTTCTGCGGGTCTCAGTTTGTCCCTTTTTTCCACTGCTAAACAAGATGTGAGTCAAATGCTCGCAATCGTACAAAGCTCCGTGCACCGTGCTCTGTGTTAGTTTTAATTTCTCATTTCTTTCACTGCCGTTTAATCCAGTCACATCAGCTCCCCGAGCAGGTGAAGTCAGCCAAAGACTTTCCCACGGTCTGAGAGCAAATCCAACGCCCCGAGCCCTTCCTGAGGGCCGGCCATCTGTTCATTCTGTTTGGAGTGTTTTAAGGGGTAAAGCGTCAGCTGCATGACCAAATTCAACGTTCCAACACAGCCCGCCTTCGTGAAGAAAAGCCCAAAGCATCCATTCATCTCGGCACACACGCACGCGTGCACACGAGCACACAGACACGCACACACAGCTTGTGCCCAAACACAAACAAATCAACAAATAAACAGACAGATGTGACTCCTCACATTTGACTGGTTTGCAATCCAAAACCGTCACACACACGTTGTGCTAAAGTAACAAATATGCACATTTCACTAGAGCTGATTTGAATTTGAAATCACTGGCAAAAAAAAAAAAAAGAAAGGAAAAAAAAAAGAAAGAAATGAAAACGTCTTTCCTGCGGAAGAAATTTAAAAAAGGTTATTTTGTTTCCATTTTTCTGCTGCTTTGGGAGAATCCTCATTAAGATATCGGACCATATAAACCTTGACCTTTGCTCCCTCTGAGGATAAATCATTTGTGCCACGAACTTGTACAAAACCACATCATTTCACCACCAAAGCCGCTAAAAACACACATCGGGCGCATTTGTGAAAATCACTGCAGCTCGCGGGAAAAAAACAAACACCTTACTTTGAATTAGGATTTCAATCATGTGACGCATTTCTTTCTTTTCCAAGCACATGCTGCCACCCCCATCCCAAAGGCCCCCCCCACACACTCTTTTTGCACCCCTCAAACAGACGTGCTATCATTTTATTTCCACACTGAAAGAGCGACTCTGCCGCTGGTGGATGTGGTCCTCGCCCCGGCCTGACGCATTTTTAAAATGCGTGACATTGCCTCTGTGGGAGCATGAGAACGGAGCTTCCTCAATTGTAGGGTCCCCATACCCGGCCTGTAACCATGGAAGCAGATGCCTGCCCTCCCGGCCCTCCTTACCTCCTGTCGATCGCGAGCTGTGAGCTGCTTCGGCAGTGAAAAGAGGCTGTGCCTGCCTTTCTCCTCGCTCTGACCGAACTTGCCCCACTCCTCAAAAGGAGCCATTGAACAGGTCACTGGTCTAGACTTGTTTGCACGGTCCAGAGAGCAGCCTTGATGTAACCCTTGCTCTCCCCTCTCTCTCTTTCTCTCTCTGTTTGCCACACCAGCCGCCCAGCGACTGCAGACTGTGGAGGGGCAGCAGGGAGAGGTGGGTGGGTGGGGGGGGACACTGGAGACGTGGATTTGAAAAGGAGCCTGTCCGATTTTGCCATTGTGCCTTTTCATTCATCGATCGAATGAATATCGAACCTTCTGTCCCCGCGTGTGTGAAACGGATAGCTTAGCCAGCATTTTTTTCCCCTCTCTTCTCAGGTTTGTGTTGTGGGCCCAGAGCTGTGATTCCTTTTCTTAATACTTGTAAGAATATCTATCTATCTATCCTTATAATTATATATATATATATATATATATTTTTTTTTTTTTTTTTGCAAAGAAAATGTCATCTTTAACAGTTGTTGCCAAGTTTATTCCTGATGTGGTCTGGTATTTTGCTAAAGTGATGAATGCAGAAAAGAGCTGAGTTGCTTTCTTCACCCCTCACTGATCACTGGATGATCCAACATGCTTGATTTCTATAGTATTCTCTAGTATTATATTTATATTAGCGTGCTATGATTACAAATGAATTTTTAGTTATTAATTAATTAAACTTCTGCAAAAAAAACCTGTCTAAAAATAAAAAAAAAACAAAAAGGAAAATTGGTTGAATCGAAAAAATCTGCAACTAAAATTTATAAATAGACATAAAGCACTTAAATATTAATTGTTTAATGCAATTGCAACATTTGTAAAACAAATGTAAACTATTTACATGAATGACTCCAGTCATATGTAAAGGAACAAAACAACTATACAAAATAGAAAATTGAAAAAATATGAACTGCTCAGTTATATTCTGAGGAATTAGCTGTACGTACAAAATAAATAAATTAAGTAACACATACATTACTGCATTACTTGGCTCATTATTAGACCCAATGACAATATGATTTCAAGTCAAAACCACTCGACCTGTCAAGTCCTGGTAATTAATTAAATACAATCATTATGTGAAGGCAGCTAAAACGATGTGCTTTTATTAACGTCAAGTGTGTGTGTGTGTGTGTGTGTGTGTGTGTGTGTGTGTGTGTGTGTGTGTGTGTGTGTTTACATATTGAACTGCTGCAGTAAATGGTTATGGATGAGCATATGTGCACTTGACTGGGCCAAAGAGAGAAGGCAGTGAGAGGCTTGATGACAGTAAAAGGTGGCACGATCAATGTCAACATATCAGCATTGTACAGTCATATAAGGTGATTGTTGTGATTCATAAAGAAAAACTCATTTTGTTATTTCACATATGGATTTATGGTTTTATTTGATTATTTTTTATTTTGAAAGTAGAAAAGTAATTGTTAGATTTTTTTTTATCTCATGTACTTATTTTACAATAATTTATTTTTGATTTAACATTATTAATAAGTGGTTTGAATTTATTTAATTGTGTTAACATCTTTTTTTTAAATATTTTAAATGTTTAAAAACAATACTTAAAAACAGTTAATGCTAAAAGAATTTTTCTAACTGCATTTAATTGGATAAAACATGTTACAAAAATTAAGTGCAGAAATGTACCACTTCGCATTGAATTTAAAAAGCAAAAGGTTCAGAGAGGAGCAGTTATAGACTACACGCTCCATGTGACAAGTTGCTATGTAGGGGCCAATCAAAGGGGGCGATGGGGGGAACAAAACAGGGCAGAAAATGAGCAAATTCAAAGGCAGGGGAAGCAAAGCAAAAGAAGCAGTGAAGTAAGGACGCAAAGGCATTGTGTTCGCACAACAATTGAGGCTGATCCCACAGCGACTACCGGGCCTTCCTCCGAAAATACCGCTGCTGCCAGAGCCCACATCCTAACAGCACAGAACCAGAGCAGCTGGAGGTCTCGCCCTGCTTGAAGAAAAATCTGCTTTCATGTGAAATTAAATGTTATAATTAAACAGACAAAAAAAAAAGCAGTTTGCCAGCTGATTGCAAACAGTGCATCTCCTCTGTAGTCTGGGTTTCTATGATTAAAACTCAGTTCCAGTTTATGTTGTGACAAAAAATTAAACTAACAAGAATAACTCTTAAAATGTTGATTAAAACAAATAATAGCTGCTAACTGCGTGATAAACATCTCACTACAGATACAATGTTATAATTTCAAAATTATTAAATTGCTTTAAAAAAATTATAATTTATTTTCAATCTTATTTAGGAAACATTTTAAAAAATTACAAAAGAGTAAAATATGCAACATAAATTCATTTTCATTTAATTGTTTTTTACATTAAACATAATCTGAAAGGGAAGATAAACTAGATAAATAACATGAGACAAGGCCTGAAAATAAAAAGGACATTATTCATCCTGGATATGAAACAAAAAAAAAGGCTGCATGTAAAAAACAGAGCTGACTGATGTTAGCAGGAACAATGGCAGAGATGGGACCATGGGGTGGAGGGGAGGGGATTCTTCACTGAACCTTTATACGACACAGTGACGGGGACAAGTCGGCCAAATCTGCCACAAAGACAAGCTCAACATTCCCGTCTCATGTTACGCACTCACACGATCCAATCTTTAAAAAGACACAACAGAATTATGAAACAATGTGAAAATAAATACGTCAGGGAAGCCTTTTATATATTTTTCCTTCAAGTTAAAATATTTTTTGAATTCTTTAATTCAATTATTTCTGGAATGTGTGTCAAAATACCCCATGATGAAATAAAAACAGAAAAACATCTTTTATTCCTTTTGATCAAGTGTGTGTGTGTGTGTGTGTGTGTGTGTGTGTGTGTGTGTGTGTGTTTCTTCTCTATCATCTGAAACTATCCTCTCCTCTCTAATGGATCCAAAAGCAAATAATTTTTCCACTGTTCATACTAGAACAACTGGCAGTAAATGAGACAATAAATAAATGCGTTTGATTTCTCTGCACCACACATTTACCAGCACACACTCAACCAAACAGCAGCTTTGGCAGATGTTTCCTGGAACACACAGGTAAACCAGCAACCCACCATCACCATCGTCCTGCCTGGAATCGGTGGCAGCTGAATGCCAGAGTGCTGCTCCACCACGTCTGCTCTCACAGCTCATGATGAGGCAGCAGAGCTAACCAAACAACCAAAAACCCCTCGATCGCTGAGTGACCCTGTCAGATATTCCTGTAAGAGATTGTGACTGCAGCTTACATATCTAAAAAAAACTACCATTCACTTTAATGTCAGCTGTGCACAGGAGAACAGAAGCAATGAGGATTACCACTGTCATAAATTAAAGGTGGACTGAGGGAAATATCATATTATCTTGTGTGCTAGCTAATGCTATTCTTTTAGGGTTGTCAAGGGGAGAAACGTGACCAATTCCTAGGCACTAAAATATCAGGTGATGGCAAAAACTTTAATAATTAACTTACAGAGAAACAAACAATAACACAAAGATTACACTGGATTCTATATAAACTGTAATAATATAACTTTAGAGAACAGTTACCACCTCAAATCTAGATTCTATCCAAAAGAAAGTGCAAACTCTGAACCGACTTCAGATGTGTTGTCCCTTCTCAGGGCCACAAAGTCTCCCTCCCTCAGGTCAAGCCCATAGGCTGTTACACAAAGCAGAGGGCATCATAATCTCCTCACCCCCCAGCAGTCAGTCCTGCTCAAAACCTACAACACTAAGCAGATCCACAACATTTTCACTCTGTCATCTATCTCACATTGTTTCACTACATTTTCACTGTGGGAGGGAAAAACAAACAAACTCACATTTCTTTTGTTTTTTAATGAATCAATCACTTTATTAATTGGGTGATTAAGTTAAAAATGTGCAGCAATTCGCTGGGCATGTCTGTAGGTCCCAGCTATGATCATCGTATATGAAAGGCAGCTGCTGCATTTGTCACAGAGAGGCTGGGTCTAACCTCCACTGTCACCAAAGTCAAACACTAAGCTTTCCAAGGTGCTTTAGAAGGTGGACTGGAACAAAGGGCCCCTCACCACAACCACTACCCAAAGCACTATTTAATTAGGTGTGCAGCAACAAATCCTCCCTATTCAGTGGCTGGACACTTGTGGTATTGGAGTGTAGTGTATCGGTGGTGAAAGCCCCATAACACTAGAGGAGTGTCCCCTCCCTCACAAAGACACACACTAATTCACTAATGCCTGTGTGTTAACAAGCCCATCGTCTGCTCCTCTAACTCTTTGTCTCTGAATGGGTGCTAATGGAGAGACAAAACAGCACACACACTGAGGCCCTCCTTCAACACATTGCTCTTTTAACAGACAGAGGCTGGACCTTGGTGTTAAAGCGGACATGCCATGCTTCAGCAGGCAAAATATTTAACTCTGCCTAAATTTAACCATAAACTCGGAAAACAGAACAAAACGGCCACCAGGGAGAAAGCGAAGATAATCTAGCAGATGAAATGCACAGCAGCAGAACAAATACTTTCATGAAGGAAATTTAATAGCAAAAAAAGTTTAATTTCAGGTTAAATATTAAGCACAAAAATTTTTTTAATAAATGTTATTAATTTATCTTAAAATAGGTGCTGAATACTTGTGAAAAAATCGTTTAATATCCTAATAAAACCGAGTAAGAACAATGAATCGGTTCTTTCTACTTTATCTACTTGATTTTATTTTTTTAAATGTCTATGTTATTGAAATAAGCCTAATTGCAGTTATCATATTTTAAAAACATTATTTTAAAAAAGAGAGAGACGATGCATTACTAAATGAATTAAAACTCTACAGCCACGCTTTCAGGGACTGTCTAGTTTGATAAAAGACAAAGTAACTCAGACCAGGGTTGAATATGGGTGGTGGGCTCTAATTCTTGAGCACAAAACCAGCATATCCACCGAGACAAATCTTGTTTGATGGATTCCTGCTGCTAGATCCAACTGCAATAGTTCGGTCTGGGAGGCCCATTGTACCAGACGTGCCCGGGAAGGAAACACACTCAAAATTTATTAGAAACGGGACTCCTCACATACAATATTAATTCACAGACAGCGTAGAAAAAGCATATTACCTTAATCCAACCGATGCCTGTGCATTTTCTCAGGGTTACAGTATTACATAACACAAAACCACAAAAACCTTAAAGCTAAAATTTTCTTTTCTTTTTTTAATGTGAAATATTTTATATTTCACATGGAAAATTATATTTGTGTTTTAACTGCAGCAACTCTAACTCTGCATTTATGTAAACAGACATCTATTTGTCCTGTTTAATTGTAAGATGTAGGGAAATATTGTAATAAAATATTTTAAGCATCTTTCATTGGCCCAAAACTAAATGGAAGCATAAAGTCAAACTTCCTTAATAATGCTAAAGGAGGCCCATCATCATGACATCCGTTTTGCTGGGAAAAAGAGGGTGAGTGAGGATTTAATAAAAAAGAAAAAAAAAGGATTTGCGAGAAAGGAAGAAAAAAAAAGACGAGCGTATTGCGACACTAACGTCTCCCTGGGATCTGGCGTGGCTGTCTGTATATGTGCAACACAGAGACAGTGACAGAGAATGAGACAGCGTTCTGTCTTCCTAAGTGCTCGAGTGTAACTAATTGTATGAGTACAATTATGAGCATCTGCTTTTTCATCTTTGGTGGAAGCGCGCGTGTGTGGACGAACACGTGTGCGTCGCAGCTGAAAATGTGCTCGGCTCTGCGGTCTTAGAGCAGAGGCTGGGCAGTGCCTTTAAGGCAGCGCTGGGTCAGTCCAAACACACTGGCAGCTATTCATGGCCCAATCAAATTGATGTGAGATTCTGTCCCTCATCTGCCCCTTATTTCCATATGAATGCAGAATATGCTAAAGCAAAAAAAAAGAAAAGAAAAGAGAAATCTACAAGATCCTTGTCCCATGGAGCCACTGCAGGGAAAACAGATTTGCAGGGAGAACTCTACATGCTCCTTTACTGCAGATAACAGGAATCGTGGCATCATAAGCACTTTTAGACAGAACAATAAAAAAGAAAAAACTCCTTTCACACACGCATAAATGCTCTCCTCACACACATTTCAACAAAGCCAAGGTCAATGCTGCAGTCTGTCCTAGCAGCTTATGAATCGAAAACACACACATATTCAGAGATGGTCTATCGTGAATGGACACAAACACGTACACAGGCATAAGAACAGATCCACGGAGGCTCCATCCCAGCCCCTCTGTGTTAAAGGCTTCAGCCAGACAAAGGGTTTGTCGTCAAAGACAAACAGCGGGAAGCATGGAAACGGCAATGAACGTGATGTGGAGACGGATGCCTCGGCGCAAAGCCACGTTTGACAAACGGCAGTGGCTTAAAAAGAAAAAGAGGAAAAAATGTGCAGATGTGCATACCCTGGATGTCCCGTGTTCCCTCTCTGCTACCTGGCAGGCACAGGTAAAGGCAGCTGTGTGAAGAGAACGCCATCACGTGTTTGTACGTATGTTTCAGACAGACGTCGGTCTCCTAACACACACCAGACAATGTCACACACTCCTATTGTTCCACTCCACCGCTTGGCCCGAGACAAACCCCAGTCCTGTCTAGCTGTTTAAAGGTGGGCTCAAGCTCAAAGCGAGGAGGCCATCTATTACCAGGAGGGATGAGGGGAGGGGAGTCAGAGACCCCCAAATAGAAGGTGGGGTGGGGTGTGTGTGTGTGTGGGAGTGGGGGTGTCTCAGTTGGCAAGGTTCTTAACTGCAGATGAGCACAGGAGCTCAAAACCTGCCACCTCATTCTGACGAGCAGACGATGGAGTGCCGCATGCAGCAGTCGGTCTGAAAAAGCTGTTTTTGCCTGAAAAAATCCAAAAATATAGAAAATCTGAACTTTCTCTGGGAGTTGGCTGCTGAGTCAGGGAATGAAGATGAAGCGAACAGTCTAAACCAGAAATTTAACATCATCAGAATAAATGTCACAAAGCCTTTCAGACACATTTCTTGAGGTAAAATGCCTAATAGTGCAGAAAATTAAAGTAATCCTCACAACATTTAGGGCAATTTAGAAGATATTACAGGGTTTGTCCAGGCTCAGAAATGGGCCTTTGGGGCGCGAGTACAAATATACTAACAAACATATATGACTGGGGCAATGAGCTGTGTTGGCTCACTTATTTATAAGGCAATGCATTTCCTGTTATTTCTGGATATATAAAACAAAAATATATTTGTTAAGTAAATAAAAATACGCACACAAAAAAATACTAGTACTTTAACTCTGGTTTTCCTTTGCAGGAAGGCCGTGGTTTTTCTTTTTTGTTTTTCTAAAACAAAAATACAACCATTTATATGACAGAATAATAAACACCTAACATGTGCAGTATATTTGGCTTTATTCTTTAATTTAACTACAATTCCAATTGAAAAGATTTGATTTTATCTTTATGTTGTCATTTTTTATTTCAAGCATTAATGCAGCAAAAGTGCTATTTTTAAAGAAGATGTTTCTGTCTAATCATATTTTTGTAAATTTAGGGAAAATATTTACGTAAATGTGAAAGAAAAGAAGGTTTGCCCATGCTGCTGTTTTGGAGTTGGCTCATTGTTCTGGCAATGTGAAAACGCTCAGCTGTATGATGTTTCAAGCGAACATGGCAAGGTTTAGAAAATAGGCTTTGTTTATGCGTGACATTACAGCAGTGATTTCTTTTCCATGCACACATCAGTCCGGTCTGGTTACCATCAGCCCAGCATCAGCCACCTGTGCTCAGGCTCTCCTGTATTTACGTTGTGATAATCACAAAGCGGGATCTCGACCAGATTGTGTGTTTTATCTACAAAGAGTGCCTCCTCGCTCTGGGTCGCAAAGCGTCACAGGACACTCGAACAGATTAAAAACACGGACTGTTGGTACAAGATTTCGAATCATCGTGTCAAAGCAGAATCAGAGGAAAAAGCAGAAACCAGAGTTTTTGGAGCAGGCAGGAACTTTCTGGCAGCGTCCCACAGGGCTGTTCTGCTCTCGACTAAGTCATAGTGTGCGACTCTCTCCAGCAGCTCTGCCAGCTACACAAACAGTGAGAGAGAGCATGACATCACCCCTCTATCATCCACAAGACACACTCAAGGCTCACAGTTCAGCAGGTTCAAATGCTCGATGCAGATGGAAGCAAAGAGGTCCTTCATATTATAGCCTGCCTTTTTAAAAGTCACCCTCTGCCTCCCCACTGTAAGGTCTGGCCTGCTTGATGGGTCCATTATACTTGCCAGTAACAGTAACATTGCTGCTGCAGCGCCGTACCATTTATACCAGCTCTGAGGGCACGAGTACTCACTGCAGTGTTCACCTGAACGATAAGCGTTTCCACTCAGACAAAGCTCCACATTATAGGAAGAGAAGAAGTCAAAGCCTCATCGTTTCAAACTGTGGCATCATCATCTGCCTCTGTATGGTCTGTGAATCTCTGAGCTTCATTAAACCAGCAGCAAAAACTGACACAACCGTACACTCGTGTGTTCACTCTGGTGGTGTTGGCAGGTTAAGAGGTTCACGGCTGAAACGACAACAAAGTGTGGCTTGCGACGGCAAGGGTGATGTCACTTTTGGCATGCTGCACCATTCCCAAGGGTGAGAACGGCAGGTACAGCGGACCCTAACACACAATGGAAGTCATTAGAAAGGGGCTACGTTACACTTTAGTTTGAAGCGATTCCTGTGCCCGTCTCTGCTTTCCCCTGCTAAAAGTCACTAAACTGTTGACGCACACCAGTTTGATCGTTTTAAATCAACGCTGGCAGTGCATCTAAAGGGAATCTCTCTGGGCCATAAGATTCAGCAAGTACTTGGAAGGTGTTACCTACTCTGTGGGCCCACTGCAGCAAGCACGAGCAACCTCAGCACCAATAAACACAGACACAAATCTTCCTTCCCCCCTGGGCAGCTCAGGCTAGAGCCATCAATTCCCACACGTGGTCACCACGTCTCCATTCAAACACATTTCATTAGACTCGCATCGCACTCTGCAGCAGGTAGCATGTGGCAATGATTTCAGACTTTGTCTGCTTTTAATAAACTGACCCCGAATGATGACTCGAACCAGTGTAGTGTTTGTTTTTGTAATGGTTGACTCTTAAAACGGGCTGCCATTATCACAATGTAAAACTGTCATGACCCTACAGTACATTTTTGTAATTTACCTGTAACATGTAAAACATCAGCTTCTCACAAGGAAAGTACGAGCTCGTCTAAGAAGATGGAAGAAGATTAAAAAAAAGAAAAACAAAGTAGTCCACCGTGTGGCCCACAATCTATTCATTGCTCCTGTTTAATGTCTTTTGGATGCATAATCCTTTCAGTTTCAATTGCAAATTTAACAGTCCCCAAGGCCCAAGCACCAGACTGGTCAATACAAAACCAGACAACTAATTACCGAGCACACCGTGCTCTCCTATATCCCCTCCTCCTTTCTTCCTCCATTTTTCTCTCCCCAGTTTCTCTCCCTCTCTGTCCAGCAGCTGTGGGGTTCATGTACACAAGAGCAGCAGTCAGGCAGTATTAGGTTTCCACTTCCCAGATCTCCCTTAAAAGCCTGTCCCATAATGGTCCTTCAGCCACACAAACACGCATAAGGTTTCAAAAAACAAAAAAAAGGAGAAGAAGCGCAATAAGTGAATATGGAGACATTTAGTTGAGCTTTTTGGCAAAAAGATTTCTGCTTTTCTTTTCTAGCTTTTCCCTCCATCAATTTTCTTCAGTGATTTTTCAGTGAAATCTTTTAAAATTTGTTAACGACAGGTTAATTGCTTTGATCGCACTGTTTCCTTATGGTTGAACACCCCAATAGTAAATTAAATGTTTAGTGAGAAACAAAGACATAAATGTTCATAATGTCCAGCAGTTAAGCAGTAGCTTTAACAGCGTGTAATTACCACGTAATTGACACTCTGTTTTCAAGCAATAAATTAGAGTGGAACGTGACAAGCTGCTTAGCTCATAAAAAATACTAAAAGCTGACCTACGTCTCAGCTCTAAAGTGGTTAGCAAATATGGGAGTGTCTAAATAAATTAGTGATGTTAAAAAATCCTTTGGTGGTTATTTTAATGATAAATTATTTAAGTAAATTATTAATTCAAGCTAAATATACTGTATAGCCCAAATCTCTGAACAGCAGATTAGACAACAACTATACAAAGTCATACTAGAAAGGTAAAACCTAATGTTGTATTATATCCAAAGAAAACACAATTACAAAAACCTAGATGATAATTTGACACAATGAAACTGAAACACAATTTTGTTATTCTATATAAAAAAAGATAACTGATGCCAATTTTTATTAGAGGTGTAGCATGATTATAGATTGGCTCGCCTTAGAACACACGTGTATGGTGCAGAAACACTCAGCTGACCATATGACATACGGTGCTTGTGCTGTTTTTAGTGCAGATGAGAAAGAAGTTATCCTCTGCTTCCCATGAGTAAATATCCCGACTGTGACAATGATAACACGGTCATGATAGCACTCTCAGCGCTAACCCAGCCTCATGTTGTGCTGTGTTGTGACTGCTGTCCTTTGCTTTACGGCCTTCCTCTTTAAACAGACCCACTCTTGAGGCTTTGATCATGACCCGAACGCACACCAGCAGCTCAGCGCTGCCCCTAATTTGCTGATGGGTTTAAAAAGTCCCTCAGTTAAGATCACTTCCCTTAGATAATGGGAAGAGCTGCCCCCCCTGTGACCTAAGCGGAGTGTCCTTTGTCTCACTCCTAATGTTTGCCTTAGCCCATTGTGTCTGCATTATCCAACACCTCCACCCCTCCTTGTACCACAGCTTTGACGCGACAACCCTGCTGCACCACAAAGAGGAAACGCTAAATGTATGGAAACCATTTCCCAGGGAGCCCCCTGAGCTCTATATGGACTCCCCTCCCCCAACAACCCCCCCACAGCACTTATATGCGTGCCCGCCATAGAGAGCGCGGTGGTTAAAGAAGCCAAGCTGTTTAAAATAGTGCAGAGTCGAGGGGCTGGAAACACTAGACCTGACATATGCGCACACGCACATAAACACACGCAGACACACGTACGATGCCACAAAGAAGTCCCGCGACCCTTTGTCTGCACAGAAGAACGAACTCCTGTTGGCTCAAAGACAAGCAGACAAATTGCCAATGATCCTTTGACCCAGGAAATGGGCAACTGTCCAGAATAAAATTGCTGAAACACTAAATAAGATAATAAATATGTAAATTGGATTAGTGAAAGTACAAAGATGAGCACTTTTTCAAATAAGGTGTTCAAATAGCAAAACTGCAGAAGCAGTCTGGTGTGAGCACCTCACAGTAAGCACTGGGATGCTGTTTAATCAGCGTCCTAGACGCGGTCACTCCAACAACCACCTTCTGGTATACAGTAGAAACACAATGTTTGACTTGTGCTCTTTTATTTCCCTCCTTACATTTGTGCAGCAAAGGACAGAAAATATCAAATGGGCAAAAACAAATGAAGAAAAAAAAAACATCGTATCAATAACTAAAACCTTTTAATGGCAGGTATAAAGTGAGCTGGAGGTGAAAGGAATGTAAAATAATCTTGC
This sequence comes from Aulonocara stuartgranti, assembly GCF_965226115.1. Lineage (NCBI taxonomy): Eukaryota > Metazoa > Chordata > Actinopteri > Cichliformes > Cichlidae > Aulonocara > Aulonocara stuartgranti. The sequence continues at coordinate 31,956,412 of NC_138946.1, forward strand.
ATCTTTATATCCGTCTTTCTTTTGTTCTTCCTTTCTGCTAAGTAGCACAAAGGACAGCTGGGTAAGAAATGGATCACTGGTAAAGAGACACAGCCTCCATCACAGACATGACATCACCCCCTTTATAAACAACCCTTTGGGGGCCATTTGTGCCAGAATCCAATGCTGCATGTGTGCTCATGTGTATGTGTGTATCTACTCTTGCTTTGCTTTTTAGATAATATTTTTTTCACATCACTTTAAGTTCAAAGACCGACATGTTGTTCTACTTTTCTTCTTCGTGTGGTAATAATAGGTTGAACTGAAAACTGTAGCCATGGGGATTAATTTATCACAGCGAACAATCCCAAACACTAAACATCTGTGTTATTTTCCATTGGCAATGCTCAAGACTTCGCTCAGGTCATTAATAATTCAATAATGAGTGACTTATGACGCATATCATCTGTCATCATTATTGTAGTGTTGAATGACACTTAGCATCCTCCTGCACTTCGTGCTATTTGTCAAAGTAAGTTATGCTAATCGCCCATAAAGTCATGACTTTCTTTTACCATATAAGTAAAGAGTAAACAACCCCTATGACTTTCCTCAAATACTAAAAAAATATCCAATGACAAATTATTGCACTTAAAAATGAAATCTCTGTCCTAAGAATACGTCCTAACATGTGAACTAACAGTTTAATGGTGCATCATCCTCGTGGAGGGCTACATGTGCATTGTGTACTAAAGGAGAGGGAGTGTCAACTCTGTAAAACAAACAGACTTGTCAAACTGGCATGCATAAATAAGTAAACCTGCATCTCAGAGTTTGGGCACATGCTAAAGGACGGGAGAGTTTTACTACATCCAGCAGGTGACCTTTTTAAGAAACATAATGTGATGTTTGTAACATTAGCCAATCAGAGAAGCAGATTCCCACCTTGGACAGAAACTATGGTGCTAATAGAATAGAACAGAATGCAATAGAATCCGTTCATTTATCATTGAATGGGTGTACTAACAGTTGCACGCTCAAAAGCTTCTGCTGGTGCATGAAAGAGTTTGCCAGTCATTTCAAAAGTTTGGCTTTAACGGTGGTTCCACCCCAGTTTGCAATTGTGCTCATATGGATGATCGTGTTTTTTGGACAGTGTTATTGAGATGAGGCACGAGCCACAAGCTCGATTAAGAAACTGAAGATGTCTTTCTGTGGAAGTCACGATTGCACCAATCATATCAGTAAACACTGAGACGATTTGCTGGTAGTGTTTTGCCATCTTTACAGTCTGGCCAGTAGACCACATGGTCCTCTCTGCTGGGACTCACAGATGGAATATTTGGATCCCCGACCCAAAAAACTGGCTCATGTATCAATAAAGGCATCCTAACCTGTTCTTTGCTTATTACGTGAGTAACAGTTAGATGGAAAGCTAAAGTAGAATGGTAAAATCTAGAGCAGGGCGATATGACCAAAAATATTTATCATGGTATACATTTGAAAATTTGCGATAACGATATAACTGACGATATAATTGACACTAGACAAAATACTTTACAACTCCACAACTTTATTAGTGCAAAAAAAAAAAACCATCAATGTATTTTCACTTAAACAAGCAGCTGTTTTTTCTGTGCATTAAAGTTATATAAAAATTTAACAGTGCAAATGCAAATTCCTCGCTGATAGTTTAACCAAAAGGCATTTCCAGTGGAAACTGGCCGACATATCCTCAGCATAACCATGTATAATATCCACACAACTTAAAAAGAGGTTATACACACACAATACGGTAACATTATGTTGAAGCGCAGTACGTATCACTCCGCGAGGCTCCGCCTACGACAGCCGTAATGCTCCGACAATCCATCAAGCGGTGCGGCTTCGTAGCTTAGCAAAGTCGCACTGAAACATTTGACAGATTTTCGAGCGCCGTGTACATAAAATCGTTTCGAGGTCAGTAAACACGACCAGAGTTCATACATAAGGCACAAGGGATTATAAGGGACACTGTCGATTTTCAGAGAAATCAAAGGATTGATTTTAAGTGTGCCGTATTTTCCAAAAAACACGGTAATAACGACGGCCCGCTAGCATGCGCTACCAAAAAATAGTGCTTTGTTGTGTATCTGATGGACGAAAGCTAAACCAGTTCCACCAGTGAAGCTGCAGCATTTTTACAAACCAGTTCTGGTTCATCCGTTTCATTCAACGATCCACTTTCGCTCTTATATTCTCCGTCGCCGCCATGCTTTTTCCGCCATGTGCGTATGAAAACAAAAGCACTGCGCATGTGCGTTTTACCCATATTCTATCGTGATATTTCATTTTCTTATCATTGCCCAACATTATACCGGTATTACCGTGAACGGTATGATATGGCCCAGCCCTAGTAAAATCTCTTTGAAACGCTGCAGTAGTTTGGAGCCATTTCATGCTCCTTTTTTTCTATGTTTGAAAAAGTTTTTTATTTAACTGCAAACTTTGGTCAAGACAGTTGACACAACCGAACAGGCTTCTCTCTCTCTCATTAACTTTCAGGGAGAGACAGCAATTACGAACAGAAGCTAGAAGGTCTTTGGTTCATTTTAACACTTGCAGGGAAGATTTTATTCCACTTAAAATAACAGAAAGTGTTGTTGTCAACTCAGTTAATATTAGTTCACTTCACCATGGAATGGATGGCAACCTGTCAAGGGTGTACCCCGCCACTCAGCCAGTGACAGCTGGAATAGGCCCCAACCCTGGTTAAGAAAATAAATGAATGGATGGATGTCAGCTCCACGCCCGATGTGTGTGTGTGTGTGTGTGTGTGTGTGTGTGTGTGTGTGTGTGTGTGTGTGTGTGTGTGAGAGAGAGAGAGAGAGAGAGTGTGAGAGACAAAAAAGGAAAATAGTATAACTACAAGAGACTCTCACTTTGAGCTGAAATGTGATAAATGCAATGATTTTTATGTTGTAATTACTTTTTAATTATTCCTGTTTTCACTTACTAATTTACTAGCAAATACAAATCCAGTAAGTTTTTATTCTTGGATATAAATTGTGACATATCAGATGATAAAGTTATAAAAGCAATAATTTTGAATTATTCAGAGTCTCAAAATGAAGAAAACTACTATTAAATGCTTGCATCAGGAAATTGCCTAAGCCCAGATATCAGTATCATAACAGAAACGCTGGATTGGGCCTATTTTTGCAGTCGAATCGAGGCCAGTGTCACTAAGGTCTGCATTCAATTTGTATCTTGCTTTTATTTTGAAAGTTCTGATCAGAAGTGCTGTTTTTGGGACTCCTTTGTTGCTCGCTGCTATTCTTCATCTGCCATACTGTCTCTGGTTTACAATAAACTCTAATTAATGATCCAAGGAGTCATAACCAATCATGCTTTTGTCTACATCACACAGAGAAGGGAATGTTATTTAATGACGCAAACTTTATGACTTTAAAGCAGATATGCCAAGTTAAGATTGTTCACAATACATGATCGTCACATTGCTCAGGCCTAAGAAGCACCTGTAAAGCTCCTCTCTTCTCGGCCTTCGGGGATACGAACTCCTGCTCTATGAACAGCTGCATTGTTGGAGGAGTTATTTTGATCATATTTCTTCCTGGAACAGCATGAATTAACTGTACGCCACACTGTGTGCCTACATTAGTCAGCAAAATTCAACTAGAAACTGTCTCCTAGTTAGCCATTCTCAAAAACAAACAAACAAAGCAATGACGACTAAAAACTTCTTACTGTCCACACTTGCAACAGCACGAGCCTCCCTGAATTCAGCCTGGTGATATCCAGGCTTTGTTACAACAATTCATGTGTCAGAGGTAAAAACTGGAGCAGCCTGCTTGGTAAACAGAGACAAACAGGGCTTCCACTCACTGGTTTTACATGCACTCTAGTAATTTGATCATAACCCGAGTAAGACAATACTCACATTATTGGGACTGTCATACAAACATCTTAACAAAATTATCTTACTTGCATTAAGGCCGTAATCGGAGTAAGCAAAACTCGATTTACAGAAGTAATCGATTTTTAGATGAGCCTGACCACGTATAGAGCATATAGCACAGTATGTATACAGCTGCCACACGAGTCATAGAGTGAAGCACATGCAAGGTGGTGTGTTTGGAAAGAGAAGGAGCCAGGTGAGCAGCAGTGAGCAATAAAACACGGTTTTCAGGCAACATCACATAGATGATTACCAGCACACAGGTTCGCACAGGTTGCATTATGATGAGGTACAAACATATTTATCTGAAACATAAGGGAGACGTGGCATAGCTGAGATGAAGTCAGTGGGAAAATGCACAACAGCAAACAGGGTGGAAGACGTGGGTGGAAGGGCTTGTTTAAAGCTTTTAAACCCTTATAAGTAAGTGTTTGATCTAAGGATTCAACGAATGCAGTTCTTAATGAAAGTTCATTTAGCTAAATGCCCTCTGACAATTCAAGGTGGATGCTGAGTGGAAAGACTTAAGTTTTAGAAAGATTTTAGTATTTCATTTTTATTTCCTGTTTGTCTCTCATCTTATGGATTTTAACAAACAAACAACTTAGGAACGTCGCAGACAATCACCTTAAAACCCTTGAAAATCATAGTAAATAGTACAGTGTGGCACTAACAGGCTCTGAGGAATGACTCAAACACTACTTGGCAGGAATACTCAAATGTAAATCATGCAACTTCTCTCCTGGTTGAGTGGCAGAAAAGGAAACCACCTCCTATTTCCTGAACCAGTCGGATCCCGCCTGCGTTCTGGGTTTCTGTTTTCATCCTGAATGACACCTCTGTCAGTCACATGACAGTGGAAGCCTAACAGCTAATAAATCACTGCTCCTAACTGAGCTTTTCCTTTTCACTGCCTGCGCACAAGAACCAGGCTAATTTATAACTAGAACAGGCTTGCAGGAGAGGCTAAAATTGGCCCGGGGAGGTCAGGGAGGTTATCTGACGACATGTCGTTACTTGGCTTAAAAAACAGCAGTGGAGATTGCCAGCAGACATACTACTGGAAAACATACACAAATGCATCCCAGAGAGGAGTAGAGAGGGTTTCCGATTAGACGATGAACTGCACCGTACCAACTGATTAATAGTCATAGAAGACAACTGCAGTCTTCTTCACTAGCACTGAATTCTGGGAGCTGAGAAACTCAAGTAAAGTTTTTTGTCATTTTTACAAATCAGATTTTTACTTTATTATTTAATAAGTGCATTTTATAATTTGTAAAAAAAGAAAAAAAAGTAATTTTAATCCAAAAATTCTGCCATTACCTCCTAAAAAGGGTCAAAAAATATTTCTGAGCACAGCTGGAATTTTTACATTATTTTAATATTTGTTCAAGCTAACACTGGGAGAGAAAAGCAAAAGCTGCAAGTGTGTAAAGAGCCATTCACCAAGAAGAAACCGATCGACAGCATCATCCTCAGTGCTGAGCAGTCACTTTAAGTTTCTATTTACTCTCATATTACGCTGCTGAAGCTGGAAATCCAACTTTCTGACAGACTTTTTTTCCAAGAAGATGTGCAGTTCTGTGCTCCTTCACAACACTATGACCCACATAATCAAAATAAAGAACCAGACCCTGCAGCACAGCTCGTGTGCATGCATAAAGGAGCTATGGTAGCAGCTAGGCTTCATCCTGCATACTATAAATTCAACTGTGTTCAGAGAACGCCATAAATAAATTAAAAGAGGCACATCTGAGGCTTTTAAAATGTGGCTCTAAAAACTACCTTTCACAGGAGAAATAAGCCCATTACAGCCAGTCGAGACACTCAATTCCCATGTTACTGAGATGTCTAATGAACAAAGGGAACGAGGGAGGCACAGAGTGAGGCGGTCAGAGAAACGGGTTCTGATTTCCTCAAAGAGTGAGGTCAAAAACCCCAAACTGCCAGTGAACCATCAAGGTGAGACACATAAATCACGGCTCTAAAGTTCAGTAGCTTCCTAAAATGAGTTTCTTGCTCAACTCAGCTAATTTCTCAAGACTCTCACAAACCACAGCTTTCTCTGTGCAAATGAGTGAAAAGGCTTACTTTGTTAAACTGACACTTTACATAGTTTGTCAGACCCTTAAAGAATATTTGCACATCAAAAAAAATTAAAGTAAAATAAAATGTGAATTTTAAATGATGCTAGTGATATATTTCATGTAACTGATGATTTACATTCAGGAAACAAGAAGCTTTTTTTTAACTGCACCAACATTTGTGAGTTTAAATGAGCTACAACATTACTTAAAATAAATAGGTAACAATATTCTTTCTAAATTACAATTCAGAGGATTTTTTAATTCAAACTAAATCTTAAGTCCTATCATATATTATTATCAACTAATTATTGAGCAATAACATATCTCAAATATATAAATAATGTTAATTATTATAAATGTTGGTCCAGTGCTTCTCACATATGTGAAATGTGAGGTCCCCCTAACATTTCACACAATGGAGTTATTCGGGGGGCTCGCAGTAAAGTATTACTTTCCCTGTAACCTGCATTATTTATTCCTTCAACAGCACTACAACAAAAAATCTGAATTCCTCAAGCGCTTCATCAAAGGCCGATGAAATGTGGATCGAAGCTTAGCCCACCGTATCCACTGCAAACTTAGGAACTTCTCTTTCTCTCTCTCTATGATTTTGTATCAAAACATTTGCTCATTGTCTCATTTCTTTTCTCTTGTTCATCACTTCGTTCCTGTAAAAGCAGTGACGGTGTAAAATACACGAGACATGAACAGTTTTGTCGGTTGGTGAGGCTGACGGTGTCTCAAATACTGTGCGGTGTCTCACAACTGCACTCCACCCCATTTAAAAAACAAATTAAAAAATTCCAAACTCATAAAAAAGTGAAGCTACTGAGCAGCTGATAAATTGAATTAGCTAAAATAAATGGCCTCCACAGCAAGCCTCCTTGGAGTCGAGCACGGGTCCCTGGCTACAAACGGACACATGTTTCACAGAGGCGTAACTAAATGACTAGTAAAGTTTTCACAACCATTGTTCTGTCCGAGCCGTTCTCTTTGACCTCTTCAAAATCCCTTCCCCCAGTCAACTGCCCCCACCCCATCTCTCCACCTCGCCCCCCCTCCCACCAAATAAAATAAAAAAATGTTTTAAAAATCATTAAAAATCATTGGGACACAAATTCAAAGATCTAGCCTCTCCTGTCACCAAATTAATTTAAGACTGACAAGAAATATAAGGAAAATCAGGCTTATTTTGTTAATACTTGGGAACGGAGTTTAAAGTCCAACTAAAGAAGTTAAAGCAGGCAACAAATGAATCAATAGAGCCATGAAGAGTGCTCCTGAGATTTCAGGCAGATGGATTCTTCTTAGGGACAGAACTTGTCAAAAGTGCTAAGAGGAAAGCACTTACCACACAGATCCTGACGTCCGAGCCCAAGAACGAAAGCTTCCTATCTTGTCTGTCTCCAATCCACTTCCATTTTTCTGAGTTACTATATTGCAACTCCCACCCCACGGAGAGCCGGATAGCAGAGAGTGCGACAGAGAGAGGGAGAGAGTCAAACACACACACACACACACTGGGGTGGGTCGGTGGGGGGGCTTAGTCCTGGTGTGGAGATGGAGGGGACCATTGCAGCTGTGCACTTCGTCAGTATCTCCTCAAATCCAATCCTCTGCTCCATGTGTGTCTGCAGCACCGCGGAAAAAGGCAACGGAAACAAAGTGATCCTCTTACACACAGCCCAGAGAGAGAGAGAGAGAGGGAGAGAGACGAACAAGGCGAGGAGCAAGAAAGAGTGCGAGAAACATACGCGGGAAGGGTAGGGAAAGAAAACAAGTGAGCTCGTTTGAAGGCCGAGGAAGCTCGAGTATAAGCAGGTTCAAGTTTTCAGCGTTTTCTTTTACTTTGCCACAGAATGCCGGCCGAGTGGGAGGGAACAAGTGAGAGCTTCTAGGAAGGCAAGGAAATAGTGCATAATACCTTCCAGCTTCCTTCAACCCCCCCTTCTCCCTCCCTCCCTCTCTCCCTCCCTCTGTCTGCTTTTCTCTCCCTCTCTATCAGTCTTTCTTTCAGTCTCTCAGTCCAGTAATAACCCTGTCTGTGGCAACCCCCCTCCACTGGGTGCAGGAATGCAAAGCAAGAGTTTCAAGAGGCCCAGTTAGACAACCTCAGAGTCACTGCACCTTGACCCGCAGGTCAGACGCAGGGCGTGTGTATATATATATATATATACACATACGTGTGTGTGTGTGTGTGTGTGTGTGTGTGTGTGTGTGTGCACACGTTAAGGGGTGTGGAGCTTTTAGTTGTGTCTGTGTGTACCTAAATCTGTGGGGCAGCTTTACCTCACAAGATCATATAACTATACCTGGACAGCCACTTGACAGAGATAATACTGGTGGACACTTACACCACTGCCAATCAGGGTAACACTTACTGCTGCTACATGGCAACAATGACTGCCTTCACTCAGCAAGATTAATTGTATTAATTGTTTTGGACCTTTCCAAATGACCAAATAACTCAAATTAAAACATCCACTCGTGGTGCTCTTCTGAATTAATCTGAAGAAGCTGCTGTTTCTGGACAGCCCACAGTGTTGGAGTGAAGCACATTCAATCACACAGGTTTACAAAGGAGTGTCAATTTGGGAATTTATTTACACGTGTATGTCATAATTTCATCATTTGCTGTTTAAAGTTCACTCCAAATAGCAAATATCACAAACAACACACACATGCAAAATGAAAAAAAAACATTAATGGGATCCCTCTTCTTTTTTTTAGCAATTCAAAGATGACATGAGACACGGCTGGAGCTGAAGTTAGCTTTTGTTTTTTTACTTTCAGATTACTGGCAGTTAAACAGACACACACACTCTGGAGTGGACTTGGTTTTGCTTGGACAGTGTGCTGAAACAAGCGTTTAAATCCCGCCAATCAGGCAGGTTTGCATCATTTGAATGAGACAAGCTGGTACAGTCCTCCAGTCGGTGCCCAGTATTGTCGCTGTCCTGCATGTTTAAAACCTATTCTTCTAATTCATTCAAGTGTTCCTATTAATATGGGTCCATCCTGCCCCTCCCAGTCTATTTGCCAATCCCTCAAACGAACACAGTTCCCATAGCTTATGAACAAAAAACACTGCATACAGAAAGTTTACCATTGTTTGTTTAAATCATTAATGCAAATATTATAGATTTACTTTTGTTTTGAAGACTTCCATCTCCGTATGGACACCTTTTATCAATAAAAAGTACTAAAAGTCTCCATGAGCTGTTTGCAATACAGCTGTTATAATGGATAGTTAACAAGGAAAGTTGTGAAAAGCCTCTCACATACACTCAAACACATCAGTTATGGAACAACAAACGCTAAAAAAAAGGATCGTATCACTTACCAGTTGACATTTCATATTTGTGCATCAGTCTCCATCAGCAGAATAGCACTGACTGGGTGATGAAAGGCATACTTTACTTTATGCATCCACTTATAAGACCCATCTGTGCTCATATCACAAAGTAAGGTTTAATGAGGTTACAGGACCCCACATAAAAGGAGACGGCTTGCTCAATTGGACACTTGAATGCTTACATAAAACCCAGGTTCCATATATTTGCATTTCTGAAGAAGCTTGCATAACCATGATTTTGTTTTCAGATGCAAATGATTTGGTACAATATATATATATATTTGTCAAGGTGCAGTGACTCTTTATATATATATGTATATACAGATAGATAGATAGATAGATAGATAGATAGATAGATAGATAGATAGATAGATAGATAGATAGATAGATAGATAGATAGACACATATATAACCCTAAAAAGATTTTAGCTTTGCTGCTAACAGAAAAATCACCAGGTAGAACAGGAAGACACATGTCACCCTGTCACCCTGTAAAACACTCACTGCCTTCACTAAGTGCAGGCCAGTTGTGCTAATGTGCAGTCGCTTCACAAAGAGGCAGAAAAAATCCTGTTAGCGTGTGTGATGATAAATATTTAGAGATCGTGAAAATAAACAGATATTATCGCACTATATTTGAGTCCATTTTAGTCCTCTCGGGGCGACAATGAAAGCAGAAGAAGGATTTTAAAAGATTTCTGTTAAAGCAAAGAAAGCTGCTTATTAGTAAATGGTTCACAACGGAGACTTTGTGAGAGGGAGACGCAGCCCCTAAAAAAAACATTTTTAAATTCTAAATTTTTCTTATTTGGAGAAAAAAAAGTTTTCATAAACTGTCTCTATGTGCATTAGGGCTGCCACGATTAGTCGACTATTAAAATAATTGTTTGTGGCAGCCCTGATGTGCATGCAGTTTTAATGTCTTGGTTACCACTGAAATCAAAGTACATTTAGTCAATATTCCAAATACACACTGGCTGGAAGCCTTCCAATATGGCTGACAAGTGAGCTAACTATTAAGGACCTAATACAGGTTTAGTAAACCAAGAATATTTTCTTGTGAAATTTTAAATTTATTTTTAATCATCATAATAAATATTGACCACTTTATTCATGATAATTATTTCTGGATCTTTACCCTACAATATGAAGCACCTTGAGGGTGATGTTGTTGTGATTTGGCACTATATGATGACCGAGCTAATTAACTCCTATCATCAGTGCTAGACCACAGTCATTTTTAAAACTGTGAGCACAAGGCAGAAGAATAAAAAAAATGTGTTATTTATCACCATCTTCTGAGTAAAATGTAAAATACATTGTTACAAGTTACTGAATTTCTATGAAAAATGATATAAAATAATTTCTGTTTAACGCCTTTTCATGTGTTTTTGACCAGTGATGACTGTCTGGAAGATTCTGGTCTTTTGTCCAATTTGGTGGAACCACTTTGGGTTGTCTCTTGGACCTCATCCTGCCTTGACTTTCACTGCTTTCTCTGCATAATTTCATTCACAAACATCAGTAGTATTGTTCTGCTGACAGAATCATCATTCACCTAGAAACCAAACTGACAGCCGTGAGTCACGAACACTGAATGAATATCAAACAGAGCAAAGCTAGCCATCCTTTACACAGTAAACGGCTTTGGATTGTGCCATGTTACCTACAGATGTAAACTTCTTTGAAAATTATTTGTTGCCCCACAATTTTTCTTAATGGAAATTTAGAGCTGGAAACAGCTCTAAATGCTAACCACAATAAAGAAAGAATTAGGATAATTTGAACACAAACTTAAGGTAAGTCGTGTTTGACATAAGTACTAAAATTCCTATATGTGCCAAATAAAAGGATATTTAATATACTTGCCAGCAAATAATATGATTGGACGTTGGTTTAAATAGGTGACCATGGCTCAGGAGGTAGAGTAGATCATCTACTAATTGGAAGGTTGATGGTTTGATCCCTAGCTGCTCCAATCTGCATGCCAAAGTATCCTTATGCAAGATACTGAACGTGTGAAAGCACTTGTGTGATGCTACCAATGTTACCAATGTCCAGTTTCTTCATCCATCCATTTTCTTCTGCTTATCCAATTCACAGTTGCACGGGGATCAGAGCCTATTCCAGCAGTCACTGGGGTCAGTTTCTTCATATTGGAGTTAAAAATGAAAATAAAACAATTTTCTGCTGCTTTTGAATTTTCAGCCTCTTACTAAGTGCTGGTCGCTCTTCTCTCTGCTAGTCCTTTTCAACAGCATGTAGAGCAGGACATTAATACATAGCCTACAGTTAAACCTTATTGTCCTATGGCGAGTCTGCCCAAACTGGATTAGCTTCAGCTCTAAATAAATAATAATAATATAGTAGCATTTTAGAATAATAGTAAAAACGCTGGGCCAAGTTTGAAGTTGTATAGAGCTGCATTGGGATTTTTGTTCTCCTTCTCCGTTCTTATTCTTCTTTTCACTCTGGAGGTAGCTCAGATATATCTCTAGCCTGCTGCTGCCCTCCACAGGTAACGAACAGCCACACAATTCAGTCAGTGTTTCAACTGCATGAGAAAAAGCAATAAATAGTCCCAATACTGTTCACATGCATGTGCTTCTGGAGGAATTGAAATTCATACAGCTCATAAAGCACGTGGGCTGGATAGATATTTACAAAAATATAAGATATGCTATTATAATTCAGATCCAACCTTACTGGGACTTAGTGAAGCTAAACTGTGTGCTTAACATTTTTATTCTCTCATTATCATTTTATGTAGAGCATGCTGAATTTCCTGCGCTAACATGGGCAGGAAACATCTGACAGCATCTGTTTGTTTGATCCTTAACGTGTGACGCAATCACTGTTAAGATTTCACGGCAGCTTGGAGGTGTTCGAACCTCTCACAGCCCTCCTCTGCTGTATGGGAAAACTGAGTGTTTAAATACTACACGCAGAGCGAGTCCTGATCCATAAACAGTCAAAGGAATGTGTGGAGCAGTCTACACAGTCTGTCCCTTTGTTTCTCACAAACACACATTAGCAATATCTTAAAGTTTCTCTGTCCTTTTACTGAGCCAATCCAGGGTTGAAAGGGGGAAATATCCAAATGCCAATAAAAATGAAAAACTTACTTGTTTACATGAACGATGAGCTCAGCACCATGATACAGCAGAGATGCATCACTGTGCTCTCCATGCTGTGAAAACAACGACATTTAGTGAGGGCAGATTAGAGGATGTCATGTGTGGTATCTTAGTACAGTGCCTCAATTCACTTTATTCAGTATTCAGCTTTTAAAGTATCTCACACACTCAAACAGTGTGCGGAAAGCCGTGGGCTACAATCATTTATATATTATTCTTTCTATTTTTGTGGCTCTTGAAAATGACCGAGGACACCTGAGTTATACACAATAATGTTTGGTGTTCCGGCCTAAAAGAAAGTATGGTGTCAGGGAATTCATATTTTAAATCATTCACTAAAATCCCAAACATTTAAGGGAATGTGTGCCTGAATAAGTAAAAACACTGGAAGAAAAGATATCAAAAAACTCAAATGAAAAATATTTTGCATTTTTCCGGAACTTCTCAACCCTGTCTCCCAGTAAATTAAAGAAGCCAAAATCTTCAACATCTTCAACAAAGATGATTAGAACAAAACAGAAAGTCAAGACAAATTTCCTTTGTTTGATTAGACCAGAATGTATCTTTGACAAATTCAAGTCAAAAATAGCAGCAAATAGAAGGAAAGAAAAGTTATCTGATGAAAATGTATTTATTTAAAAAGATATTTTACTGCTAACAGCAGCTGGTTGAACTCACCCTGTAGTTTCCTCTGTTGTTTTCCTCCAAATGAGGGAGAGGAAGGATCCAAGGCTTTCTTGGCTGATGCAGCATTTTTCCTGGCAGCTTTGATGCTGCTTTTCATTGTAGAAATGTATGGCCTTTGCTCTACACACCAATATCAACCTTTCAAATTAATTCTACTTATAAAATAAAACTTTATCGTTAAGCAAACCATAGCTAATGCATCCGGTAAACTAGCTAAGTTTTAAGCTAAGCTAATTAACGCAACAATTAATAAAATTGTAATTTTGATGTAAATTTACACTTTAATTAGCATCCAAAGAACAAATAAGATACATAATAAGATGTTAAGAGTCTTTCAGAGATGCAGGGAAACACTGAAAAAAGACGTGAAAAGTGCAGATGGTTAGCTGCAGCTAACAGGTACATACATCAACCTGACAGTCACAGAAGCCAGAGCAGAGGGCCTGGTGCAAAGGTGCTGTATGTAACTGTGAGAGAGCCCAGGTAATGGGATAGACAGTTTGATGGATAACTGTACTATCTATGATAACTACTAAGAATGAAAATAAATATGTATCCTGTAAACCTGGAGGTTCTTATTCTGCAGTTTTGTCATTCTGAGTCATCCCTCCTGTCTACCAAGTTATTTTTTCACAAATAAATGTGCTATATTTTCTCTCTCTCTCTTGTTCTTTTCTGTGGTTCAGACATGTGTGAGTCACTTCATTTGTGCTTGGCTATAATTTTCCATTAGTGCAAGAAATCCCATGTACACTGTCCATGTGAAAATATTTGCCAGTCTTTTTAAATTCAAACTACAGATGTAACACAAAGGGTTTAAGTCGGACTCAGAGTCCTTGACTAAGTCAAATTCCATTCAGTGGCTCTGGCTGGACTTATGCCCGTGAGGCGTGGGACCCCTGGAGGTGTTCTGTGGGGTCTGACTGAGGGAGATTGGTAGAGGATGCTTTGGGGCGTTTGCAGAAGTAGAGTTTTAAGTGCTGAGGATAAATTTGGCAGCGCGTTTATAGGTTCTTGAAAATTTAGGCTATTTTTTGTTACATTATCTACAATTACACGGGCTATGCAGTAATTTTTTTTTTTACTTTAGTGACCTCTGTGGTTTTACATCAACCTCAAAAAATAACCACTTGCTAGTACCTGATTTTAAAAAAAGGATAATAATATTAGACACTATAAAAATGTTCAAATCAATAAAAAATACAATTTTTACAATCTTCATATATAACCTATGATACAGTAGTGTGCGCAGTACACATTTAAATGTGCTATGACAGTAACTGTTAGCAGTTCCGATAATGTGTGGAATACTATTAATGATGTGTTAGAAATATTTACAACAGGAATGCATTTAAAGCTCACAGGTACGTACATGGGCTCCACTCCAGCAGTCACATTGCGGCCTGTGAAAGACGTGTGAATAAAACATAACTACGCCTACTAATAACCTTTTTGTCAGACCTTAGTGAAGCAAACGGAAACTTTTTTTCATTTAAACACATATGCACGTAATGTCAGATTAGTGGTGGGGATAATTTGTCGTGCTGAGAGTTGCAGGCTCTTCCCAGGATTGGACATGTTTGGCGAGGTGTGAGTGTGTCTTGGAGGCCAGGTCAACGCCTTGAGCTCATTGTCATCTGTCTGTAGACATGTTTTGATCAGAAACCATAGCAGCCACACAGAGATGGTCGAAAAAATCCTCCCCCTCACCCCAACAGTTGACAGCAGATGGCTGCCCCTCCCTGAAACTGGTTCTGCTGTTAAAAGGGAGTTTTTTCTTCCCACTGTTGCCTAAGTGCTTGCTCAAAAAGGGTCATATGATTATTGGGGTTTCGCTGTATTATTGTAGGGTCTTTACATTACAATATAGAGTGCCTTGAGGCAAGTGTTGCTATGATTTGGCACTATATAAATAAAACTAAAAAACCAAATAAGGTTTTTGCATGTCCTGATACACAATGCCAAAGGTAGTCTGATTACAAATGTTAGTCAGTTAGTAATGTTATTGAAACTGCACTTGTGTCAGGCCACAGTAGCTGTGCAGCCATGGGTCCTGCTGAAATGGGGGTATAGCCTGTTACTGGATCTGCTTTTGGATCACCAAATTCGAAGTGAAGTTGGAGAGTCCCGGTTATTCTTTTCTCACTAGCTGAATTCTTTTTCATAACTTCAGGTTTTCTTCAGCTTGGCCTGATGCATGTTGCAATAATTCACCGGTGTGAAGAAAAAGAGGAATAAAAAAGAACAGACTGTTGAGCTGTTTAAAAGCCTTTTATTTCTGCCTCCACCCTTCATTTATTCTTCATACCTACAGAGTGCCCTGGGTAGTATATCCAGACTCCTTCAGAGCAGGATTAGGTATTTGTATATATCCAGAATAGCCTAAAAACCTTCCATAAAAAAGTGCCTGCACTCAAACACTCAAACTCCCTTCGCTTTGCAGAATGGTCCAACAATCTGTTTTCTGCTTATACACATAAGCCATCATAAAAAAATATCGATTTTGTCTTAATTATAAGCTTCTTGCAGACTTGTAATTATAAATTGCCCGGTTATTTAGGTAGTTCCCAAACGTAGTGAAAATCAGTGTGTTTAAAAGCTACTATAATTAATACATGTTGGCTTGGCAGCTATCGTACCCACCATCAGTCATGCAGACAAGTTTTTCATAGCTGCTGCCAATATCAAGTTCCCTGTCATATGCATTAGTCAAACTGTTGATATAAAGAAAGGTTCTTTAAGGACAGCCTCATAAATACCTTTAACATTGCTTATTCTCTCCTCCTGCCAAACAGCCAGAGGGTTCAAAATAAAACTAGATATGCTAAGTGAGCTGGCAGGAAGACAATGGTCTTAGTGAGCTCCTCGGTGATCTGGGCCATGAGCTGGTGGGGGGAGGGGGACAAATTAAAGAAGAACACCGTGGACCGAAAGGGCTTAAGGTAATGATTTATGGTCCCGGGATCCAGCAAATGTTTCGTCATGTATTAATAGCATCTTCATTTTTTCCCCTTTTAATCGACTGGAAGCCAAGACGCTCTTTTTGCTGATTGTGACTTTGCCTAAATGGGAAGCTGAATGTTAAACATCTGGAGTACTCACTGCGGCCTCTTCACTGTGCATTTGTGACTTCATTTCTTAGCAGCTGCTTCTAAAAAGGAAA
This sequence comes from Aulonocara stuartgranti, assembly GCF_965226115.1. Classification (NCBI taxonomy): domain Eukaryota; kingdom Metazoa; phylum Chordata; class Actinopteri; order Cichliformes; family Cichlidae; genus Aulonocara; species Aulonocara stuartgranti. Next base: position 31,972,781 of record NC_138946.1, read on the forward strand.
AGGATTCACTGCCACTTTAGCCTTACCTCATAGACACCAATTAAAAACTTAGTGCAGGAGATTAACCGGAAAAACTAATGTGCTTTACTGCAGTGACTAACAAGTGGCAAATTACAGTCATGAAAAAACATGTAACAGCTGCCACTATTGAACGCTGATGTGCATTTATTTAAGTAACTACAGTCATAGTTTGTACACATTATTCTTGAACACATTTTATTCATACCAGGCCTGTTTTACCTTACTGTTGGTTAGCAATGTGTCAAAACTACGGTGTCATTTTAAGTACAACGACACAAAATTAAGCAACGACAAAAAGAAAAACACAAAAACATCTCAGGAAATACAACATTAAATAAAACACACACGCAACATTTAACAAAAGAACAACGCTACCAAAAAGACGATATATATTAGCAAGATATTATATCCTCACTACATACGACTCTGGATACTGTAGCTCCTGTGAAAACTAAGGCCTCAAATCAGAAGTACCTGACTCCGTGGTATAATTCTCAAACACGTAGCCTAAAGCAGATGACTCGTAATCTGGAGAGGAAATGGATGTCACAAATTTAGAGGATCATCATTTAGCCTGGAGAAATAGTTTCTCTTCAGCACTGTAGCCAGGCTGACAAACAGTCAGAGCTCTGTTGAGCCAACCATCCCTTTAACGTTGACTTCATGAACTTCTTCACAAATAAAATTTTAATCATTAAAGAAAAAATTACCAATAATATTATAATATTATTATAATAATATTATCTACAGCTGCTTTCAGTACCACTGATATTCATTTAGACTCTTTTTCTCCAGTTGATCTTTCTGAGTTAACTTCAATAATTACTTCCTCCAAACCATCAACGTGTCTTTTAGACCCCATTCCTACAAAACTGCTCAAAGAAGTCCTGCCATTAATTAATTCTTCAATCTTAAATATGATCAACCTATCTCTAATAATCGGCTATGTACCACAGGCCTTCAAGCTGGCTGTAGTTAAACCTGTACTTAAAATCTCTAGACCCAGCTGTCTTAGCTAATTATAGGCCAATCTCCAACCTTCCTTTCATATCAAAAATCCTTGAAAGAGTAGTTGTCAAACAGCTAACAGACTCCAATTTGTGCATGTAAATGGAGAGTCCTCTTCACACACTAAGGTCAATTATGGAGTTCCACAGGGTTCAGTGCTAGGACCAATTCTGTTTACATTATACATGCTTCCCTTAGGCAGCATCATTAGAAGACATAGCATACATTTTCACTGCTATGCAGATGACACCCATCCAAAATGCTGCAGCAAGAGTCCTGACAGGGACTAGAAAGAGAGAGCAGATTTCTCCTGTATTGGCTTCCCTTCATTGGCTTCCTGTTAAATCCAGAATTGAATTCAAAATCCTGCTCCTCACATACAAGGTCTTAAATAATCAGGCCCCATCTTATCTTAATGACCTTGTAGTACCATATCACCCTATTAGAGCACTTCGCTCTCACACTGCAGGCCTACTTGTTGTTCCTAGAGTATTTAAAGTAGAATGGGAGGCAGAGCCTTCAGTTTTCAGGCCCCTCTTCTGTGGAACCAGCTTCCAGTTTGTATTCGGGAGATAGACACTATCTCTATGTGGCGGGAGGTGTGGTCCCGGGTGCGGCTGCAGGGGAGGAGTGGTGCAGTGAGCTCAACGGGGCGGTGCTGGAGATGCCGGTGAGAACAGCTGATGGCGATTTGGACTGATGGTGGTTTCCTTCCCTTTTTATAGTGAGACGGAGAGGAGCGGAGGGAGAGGGAAATCAGCTGGGACCGACAGCTGTCAGACTGTGTTCAGTCATAACCTGGGAAAACTATAAATAAATGTGGAATCTGGTGATAAAGACCTGTGTGTGTGTGTACCTGTGTGTAGTGCATTTCACACTCTACTTTTAAGATTAGGCTTCAAACTTTCCTTTTTGCTAAAGCATATAGTTAGGGCTGGACCAGGTGACCCTGAATCCTCCCTTAGTTATGCTGCAATAGACGTAGGCTGCCGGGGGATTCCCATGATGCATTGAGTTTTTCCTTTCCAGTCACCTTTCTCACTCCCTATGTGTTAACAGACCTCTCTGCATTGAATCATATCTGTTATTAACCTCTGTCTCTCTTCCACAGCATGTCTTTATCCTGTCTTCCTTCTCTCACCCCAACCAATCACAGCAGATGGCCCCGCCCCTCCCTGAGCCTGGTTCTGCTGGAGGTTTCTTCCTGTTAAAAGGGAGTTTTTCCTTCCCACTGTCGCCAAAGTGCTTGGTCATAGGGGGTCATATGATTGTTGGGTTTTTCTTTGTATGTATTATTGTACAATCTACTGTGCAATATAAAGCACCTTGAGGCGACTGCTGTTGTGATTTGGCGCTGTGTAAATAAAACTGAATTGAATTGAACTGAATAAAAAAAAAAACTATTGCAATTTTTGTATTTATTTGCAGGGTGTTTTTACAAGTTTGAAAAGTAAAGTTTTGTTGTTGTTTTTCAGAGTATTCACGATTGTTGTTTTTGTAATGTTGTGTTTGCGCTCGTTGTCATTAGCATAAAGATTTGCAGCTTTGCAGCAGCCCGTACAAATGTCTGTGACACAGCTGTTGGTCAAGTTCCCAGAGGTAGTCGTTTCTGGAGATCTATTGTCTCATTACCCTCTCTGTCTTCTGTTGGTTTTCTGGTTCCTTTGCATTTTCAGTTACTTCTTGTCTTATTTTGAAAAGCTGTGCATCTCCAGTGGAGCTTTGTTGTGTTTGTTTTCACCTATGTGTCACCTGTTTGCTCTCTCGTTGTCTGTGTTTCATGAGCCTCTTCTTGGACTCCTGTTTCCTTGTAACTGCAGGTTGGACTTTGTGTTTAACTGGTTATTGGATCAGCCATTAAAGGCTCACTTTTTGTTTATTTAACCTGCCTCTGTTATCCTACACTTGGGTCCTCTCTCCTGTGAACCCTGACCCTGATTTTAAATACATCTTTTCTTCAGCGCTAAACCAGCATGAACACAAGTAGCCTTCAATTCTTCGTGCCAATGTGTAGTTAGAGAACACGTGAAGAGTCAGGAGAGGTGAGATGGCTCCCTTCTTTCTGAGTGGACACGTGAAAGTCAAGGTAGAATATTAAACAAAACAGAGGTGAAAAATGATGGAGAGCGTGTTCACTTTTGAGGTGAAAGTTCAATCCAATCGAATAAAAAATGTGAGGAAAAGGGCAAACAGACCACAGACTGCCACCTTTACAGTGAGATGCTTATTTCCTAGGCAACAGAGCCGAGAGCAACAACATAACCAGTCCCACAAGAAAAGATTTACGCTCAACATCACTCATTACCACGAGATGTTGATAAGCGTTGCCCACACTGACGGCCCAAAGAAGCACATCTCAGCAGACTGACAGAGGCTGCTGGGCTCTCAGTAATGAGGGAGCCAGACAGCCGCCTCACCTCCTATTTGTCGACTGATGGAAGTCTTGTTTGGCCCAGCTGCGTCTCCATGGAAGTGGCACCTTGAGGGGCTGCTCCCCGCCCCACCTCATCCCTCACCCTCCCACCAAGTTTCTCATCACATCCTGGTGAGAGGCTGGAGCTGCTGTGAAACACCAGCCCCTTGGCACAGAGCCCAGATGGAATTATTTCCCCTGCACGACTTTTATCTGACCATAAAGCACAACCCAACAAGGGCAGAACCCTCAGAAAAGCACCATTAAATGCTGAGTGAACAGAGAGCAATTTAAAATCCCCCCTCTTCTTCTTCTTCTCCCTTTTTTTCAGCCTCCCTTTCTTTACCATAAGCTATTCTCAAACCTGACTATAAAGAAGGCGGCTGTTAATTGATATTCAGCTTGGGGGATTAAAGACCTACGTGGACAAAGCTGTTAAATATGTGCTCAGAATGGCGATGTGAAGAATGCTCTCTGATGCTTTCTATTCATGTGACGGCTGCAAATTGCCTGCAGTGTGATCTTGGAACAGCTTTTCCTGAATCAGCCCTACAGCAGCAGAAGGCTGAGCCCCTGCGCTCCACATTTATTTATTTATTTATTTATTTTTTCACATTTCTACAGTTAAAACTCTTTGACAATGCCGACTCAGCTGGAAGACGAGTCTCACAGTTGGTGAGGGAAGCTTGCGTAACATATACGAGCTGTTTAAACCCTAAACTGTCTATCAGCTTCCAGGGGTTCACTCACTGTCACTGCAGTAGCACGACGGAGTGGGAGTGTGTGAGTTCCTGCATGTTTAGCGTGGGAAGCAAAAAACTGTTGATTGCAGCTCATTTAGTCTAACCTGCATACATTTAACAACACGCTGAACAACGACAAAAGTAGGTAACATCAAAGGTGAGGATAAACCGACGCTGAAACTCTAATGGGCAAATGAGGCTTGTACGAAATGACTAAATGAAGATATACGCTCTGCGTGCACACAAAGGCTCTCGAGACATGCACCTGCTGCTTCCCACGCAAAAAAAAGTTGGCAAAAAAAGTTGAGAGCAGATGTAGGGATGCTCTGACCCATACTGGAGAAATTGGTGATGGTGGTGTTGAAGAAGTGAACTTCATACTTCATAGCTCAGGTGGTAGAGCAGGACAGCTACTGATTGGAAGGTTGGTGGTTCGATCCATGGCTCCCCTATTCTGCATGCCAAATATCCTTGGGTAAGATACTAACCCCCAGTTGCTCTCTGATGTAGCCATCTGAGTGTGAATGTTTGCTAAACAGCACTAAAGAAAAAGAAGGAAATGGGTGTGATTGGGTGAGTGAGGCATGTTGTATAGAGCACTTTGGGAGAGTAGAAAAGCACTAAATAAGAATCAGTCCATTTTACCATCTCGCAGCTTCTTTTCAACCATTTATTCAGTAATTCTCCTAAAGTGAGGCCCTCATTTTTACTACCACCAGATAGGCTTTGTGGCTCCGTGATGTAGTGGTAAACATTTGCCTTATATGTGAAAAATAGCGGTTTGATTCAAGGAGACACAAACTTAGCCTCAGGAGGTCATAAGCTAGTCTACTCCTAGTGCTGATCCCAAGCCTGGATAAACAGCAGGGCTGTGTCAGGAAGGACAGGAAGGTCATGTCTCTGCCAAGTCAAATATGCACTTTGGCAACCCCCTGGAAAATGAGGGAGCAGCCCAAGTCACCTTTTCCTAATAATACTCAAACATCTAGAAAGCAGAACGAGAGATAAAAGGATTCTTTTCATATCTTTAGTAGAACTACAAGTATTATTAGGGGTTTGGGTTCTGTTATCAGTTATCCTATTCCTACACTCTTACAAACTGCCAGTTGTTACTCCCATGTCCTACTGTATGTACACCATATTGACAAATTACTCACCCATCCATCATCATTGAATTTCAATCACTTGCACGGCCACAGGAGTATGAAATCAAACACCTCGGCATCTACAAACATTTGGGAAAGAATGGCTCGCCCTCAGAAGTACTGCGATAGGATGTCACCTGCAGTTCAGCTGTGAAATTTCTTCACTACTAAATATTCTACAGTAGGCTGTTGGTGGTATTATAACAAAGTGATTGAGAATGACAGCAACTCAGCCACGAAGTGGTAAAATCACAGCGTGAGGTCAGCAGATGCTGAGGTCTGCAGAGTCGATCGCTACAGAGATCCAAACTTCATGTGGCCTTCAGATTAGCTCAACAACAGTGTGTAGAGCAGTTGCACCCAAGCCTTCCATCACCAGGAACAATGCAAATGCCACAACTGGACTCTAGAGAAGTGGAGATGAATTCTCCAAAGTGGCAAATCACGCTTCTTTCTGATGGAAGAGTTCGGCTTTGTTGTTAAACCCTCTGGATTAAGAATCAGAGTCACTAAAGTTCATGTGCACATGAAAGTAGATGAACAAATACTTTTGACAATGTAGTGTACATTTGAAGTATCATTAAGAACCAGCAAGTATTTTAAAGTACTGAAGATTACACACTAAATTCAGAAGAATTACATAGAATTCTATATTAAATATCTACCCGGTTCCCACCCAGTCTCATATGTTGTGATTTTGTTTGTAAGACACTGACAGTTTACAGTACATGGACAAAAATGTGAAGAGCATAATGTCTAACCTGGTAATTACGTGACATGTTGATAAAGAAGGCAGATCCATAGATAGATGAACGATAGATGTTAGTTACATTTGTTACAACCACTGGCTTTATTTTTATTCTTAGACTTGAGTGCCTTTGTGTAATAGATTACTATCGTTTACAATCAAAATCACTTTATTTTCTTTCCTCTTCCTTTGTATCAGCTTTGTTTTGAACCGTGTGTTTCATTTCAGATGCATCAGAGTGCCCAGCCTTCTTTGACTCACTGGGTGGGGCGCTGGAGAGTGCTTCATCTGGAGACTCCAATGCAACACTGGAGGGGTGTGATTGGGAGGAACAGCCTGATCTAAACCCAAATGGTGTTTTATTGTTGGTCTTCATCATGCACCGGGCGTGGGATGCTTCTGGGATGGTGCTGAACTCAACTGAGGATATGGTCAGGCAGTGGAAAGAAGACTTTGAGGATCTCCTCAATCCCACTGACACACCTGTAGTGGGAGCAGAGTCAGTGGACGATGAGGAAGACTCACACATTGTGGCTGAGTAATGCTTCCTAAAGCCCTGTAGGGCTGTCCTGGCTAACATGTCTGCAACATTGTGTGGAGGTCTGCGGCGGCGCCTCTAAATGGGTAACTAGAAGGGGATCACACTCCGCAGCCTCCCCAGGAAGATCCGTGCCAGGGTGCTGGACAGGAGAATCCGTCCATCAGTAAAACACGGCATTTGGTTATTTCCACGCTTCAGGCAGTCACTGCAATCACAAAGGTTTTGTTTGCAAGTATGAAGAATATTATTTAGATTCATAATTGATTTTGTTTGTTGAATTATTGAGTCTTTACAACAAATGACATTATTATTTTTGTCAAACCACTAGAACTAAAAGATCTCGATGGCCTCCTTTCACTCCATTGTGAGGCAAAATCACAAAAATCGTGTCCTTGTCCAAATACTTATGGTCCTGACTGCATAATTAGACAGACTTGGCAGAGGTGCATGCATATTGTTTCAGCTGTTTTCCCTATTAACAACTGCAGGTCATGAATTGGGTCTGTGGGGGCTTAAATTTGGATGCAGTTGGAAAACCAGTTGAAACCACTAATTAAGCCTGTCCATCAGTATCATGGGCCACATAAACTGCCACTGTTTCTACTCTATAATCAAAGCTTGGCTTCATGCCCCACTTTAAGTCAATAGAAATAATGAGCAAAATTAGGGGATGCCTCTGCCAATAATGATAATTAATGCCCCATAAACATTTGCAAGCCAACAAGGTCTACTTAGACAGGTCAATCAAAAGGCCAACTCAAAGGTGGTTACACACAAACCGCACATGCACTGTGATGCAGATGAGAGCCCCTGCCTGCTGTTTCTGCAAGGGTGAAATAAGGATAACACACGCAGCAGAGAGAGAGAGAGAGACTCATATTGCTTCTCAGGTCCTATGACAGAGGTTAAAGTATTCAAAAACAGGGGTGGATTATTGATTTTTACATAGAAATGAAACACTGTGGGATGAGATGAAGATCAGATGTGATGAAGAGCACAGACAAGGTGGCCTTGTCTGAAAATTTCAGAGCAGAGGAATTAAAAGATGGTAGTTTATTTGACAGACTGGTTTGAGCATGTTAATGTATTTCCACGCTGTCTAATATTGATTCCTTATTTGGGTTTGTGTGACAAACGAGCCTCAGTCTGAGCAGCAACGTTACGGAAACCTGGTCTTACTATAATATATTAAAGTGCATAAGGGGAAAAAACCCTGATCAGATTATTCACTTTAAACTAAAGAACAATCAAACTCATGTAAATAGTGTGAGCTTCTATTTATTGCCTAAGAGGGCTCATTTTTATTTGGGAATCTTTCACTTTTTCTCTAAGTAGTGCACTGTGTGTGATACAGTGGAAACAAGTCATCTCAAGTTATTTTGGAGAATTACTTTTCTTGCCCAGCAGTTTCCCTGTCCACGTGTGGCTTAATCTTTCCTTACACTCAAAGTGTGCATACCTCATTCCCTTTTGGTTACAAAAACCATCTTCTTTACAGTTTTCTCTTCTACTAATATTAACAGTTTCGATGCTATAAGAGAAACGCCACTGGCTAGCACATCGGTGCCAGAATGATTCTGGCTGCATGATGCATTGAGTTTTTCCTTTCCAGTCACTTTTCTCACTCACTATGTGTTAATAGACCTCTCTGCATTGAATCACACTTGTTATTAATCTCTGTCTCTCTTCCACAGCATGTCTTTATCCTGTCTTCCTTCTCTCACCCCAACCAATCACAGCAGATGGCCCTGCCCCTCCCTGAGCCTGGTTCTGCAGGAGGTTTCTTCCTGTTAAAAGGGAGTTTTTCCTTCCCACTGTCGCCAAAGAGCTTGCGCATAGGGGATCATATGATTGTTGGGTTTTTCTCTGTATGTATTATTGTAGGGTCTACCTTACAATATAAAGCGCCTTGATGCAGCTGTTGTGATTTGATGCTGTATAAATAAAATTGAATTTTGAACTCATACCGGTGAGCAGACATTAAAGCTGAGTGTTGAAAAGCATCATTGATCATCAGCAGGACTTGGAAATAGAACCGTGAGGGCAAAGACAACAAACTGTTCAGACTCTCATATTTATGTTGTGGTCCTCTGGAATGACCCAAACCCCAGACTGGACACTCAATTAGTGAAATAGGTATTGATCCCCTACATTCTGGCACACACAGATAGGCTGTGTGCGTATGTGGTACACAGATTGCAATCAATCCATCAGTTACTCAAGATGCTTATGATCTCGTTTTGTGTATAAAGCACACCTGACAATAGAATTTCTTCCATTCTGACTCCTCCACCACCATGTGCAAAACCAAAGAGGTGTTAAAGGAAAGATTTTAGACCTGCACAACACCATCAGCAATTGTGATTGTATATATCAGTCGCCTTCAGTCTGGAGCTCCATCAAAGATCTTGCCTGAAGGTTAAGGATGATCATGGAGGACAAAACTACACAGGAGGAGCCTGTGATTCCCCTGCTCAGGAAGGCACATGTACAGGCCTGTCTTAAGTTTGCCTGTGAATATGTAAGTGATTGAGAAGGCTTGAATCACATGCACACACAGAGGTTGAAAGATTATGGTTTGGGGCTGTTTCTCTGCTAAGTGTACAGGAGGACTTCACCGCATTGAGAAGCCAGTGGGCATTGCTGTGCACCATCAAATCTTTGATAAGAAACTTTTCCCCTGAACATAGAAGATGAATCATGGGTGGGTTTTCCAGCATGACAGTAACCCAAAACATACCACCAAGGCAACAGTGGTCAACTGGAAGATGTGAATTTCCCCAGTGAGGGACAATAAAGGATATTTCTATTAAAAAAGATGCACATTTAGGTCATGGAGTAGTTGAGCCAGTATGCAGACCTCAAACCTACAGAAAATCTGTAGAGGGAGCTGAAACTTCAAATTGCCAAGCAGCAGCCATGAAACCTAAAGGATTTAGAGAGTTCCTGTATAGACGAGTGGACAAAATCCCCCCTGAGATGTGTGCAAACCTGGTGATGAACTACAAGAAACATCTTACTGCTGTGCTTGCCACCAAGGGTTTCACCGCCAAGTATTAAGTTTGTATGTTTTGCTTGGGGATAAAATACTTTTTTAACTTAATGGCATCCAGTAAATGTTTATCTTTTATGCTTTGTGTTTTGCTTCTTTCCTTTAAAATAAAACTACCATAAAAATGATAGACTGTTCATTTCCTTGGGAGTGAGCACGGGTACTTAAAAGGTTCTAAACACTTCAAAGACTGTCATTCATAAGCAGTGAATGTTCTTATTTAACTTTTGACAAAGACTAAGTCAGCGTGCCTGTCAATAATGTGCCATGTGCCAAAAGATCAGGCTACAAACTGCCCTAAATGCTCATCATTTTCTACCCTCGAGTTGAGCCAATACCAGCTTGGCACTGGTTTCCTGATATGGTCATTTCCAACACGAGAAGGTGGAGCTTTAAAATACTGCCCCCAGTCTGTGGAAGCTAGAAAAGGGGCAGTCAAACCGAATCAGGTGGGCTTCTGTGACGGAGGAGGTTAAATTTCCAGTTCACCCTCTGAAACAAGCGGTTTTAGCTCTGTGGAGGCTGCATAAAGGTCAGTGTTTTATATACGTGCGTGTGTGTGTAATAAACTCGAGCAAAACTACTCCACAGCAACAAAAACAGTGCTGGAAAAAAGCACAATAGGCCGCTTTAATATGGATCCGTTTGACTCGAAACAGCTTGAGCTCTTGTGCAGGATCAAACATGTCAATATGGCTGACAGTCAAACTGTTTCCACTTGTAGGTTCTCCGTGCAAACGGCTTATGTACAGCAGCACTGGCTCAGCCATCAAAGGGCCAATGATGTGACAGGCCTGTGGCTGAAAATGTGGCTCATTGATTAAAAAGAAAGAAAGAAAAAGAGTTCAGAGGAGGCAGACACAACTGTAGCAGACTGTCAGCTAACAGCCGAGCACTGGTTCAGACAGACGTGCAGGAATGCACGAGCAATTGGAACTTGTGCTTCACACTGGGCCAATGACAGACACAGCACAAATGCAAACCACTGGAGTGTGCTCGCCAAGCTGCTTTTCAGCCTTCACCAAAGTTATTTGCCTTTATGCAAAAGTTTGGCTTATTTTATGATCCTGCACAGCTGTTAATATCAATACTTAGGAACCGGTATATTGTAGAAACCTAATTCTCTACAAATCATTCCCAGTGTAATGAAATGAATCTGTTTTTTTCCCATGCCTTATAGACTGCATCATCTTGTTGCCTTACTACGGCAGAGTCCACGTTGTGATCTGGATGGCGTTAAATCTTTAAAAGGATATTGAGCTGATAAATAAAACGTGTCACTTAAATTGAGTTTCGGACAAAGCTGCGCTCCTTCACCGATGAGGTCAGGAGCGGGAAGCTCGAAATAAAATCCGAAGCATGGTGCGGCATCTCTCAGGATGACGTGCATCTTGAGATATGCGCAATGCTGGGAGCGATGTTTGGGAAAGACTTCTGAGAATGCTTCCTGGCGTCATCACATGGGCTGTTTGCAGTAATCTGTGTTCCTGGAAATTAGTATTACTCCAGGAAATTAGACCTAAGTCACATCATTAAAAAGCTCCACTTTCAAGCTGCTAAAACAGAGTCCCCGTTTCGTATTCTTATTATTGCGACCACATGCTGCACGCTTTGGAGTTTGCATCCGCACATTAATGAAAGCCTGCTTCTAATAAGCTGCAGAATAGCAGCTGAAGCAGCACAGCAGGACAGCACGGAGGGGCGAGACGAAGTGAAGTGCACTGGGATTTTTGTGCAAACAAATGAAAAGTCAACATCAGGCAAAAACATGTTTATGTGGCCTAAAAGGGCCATAAATAAAATTTTATTCTCTCAATTTATTAACAAGCCACAGGAAGTCCATGACCGTCTACCACAGCACTTAAAACATCTCATTCTGGCGCAGTCCACAAAGACATGAGACCCATTTGAGATCCTCTTGAGCCGCTGATAAATCTGGAGGCTCTCTTCCTCGCTCTGACTTCCTTAGAAAAATAAAACAAAACGTGGAAATACTGTACCAAACTGGAGGCGGAGCGGCAGGGTGATCCTTTTCACACTGAGAAGGGTGCGTTAGAAAGGGCTATGAGTGCGTTCGGGGAAGCTTGAATCAAACGGCAACAACAACAATAATAAACTAGGAAAAACCCTCAAACTTTTTTTTGTGTGTATGTTTCGTTTCGTTTTTGCTAAGCTGAAGCAGAACATGTTTCGCTTTCAACCACTTCAGGATCGCCACCGTTTATCCATCAACTTCTTCTCTCACGTTACGTTTCCCCCTCCCAGCAGTCTGCCCTCTCCTCCAGAGCCCTCTATCGTGTTTTGCTTAAAATAAAAGTGAAATAATATTTATAATGATAAAACCTATAGCAGCAAAAGAGTAACAGAGGAATAACAGCTAGAAGCGAGTGACCCCTGGATTGATAAGGAAGGCATGGGTTAAAGAGAGGTCCATGAATTTCTGCCCGGCGTGTCGGGCCTGCGATGAGGGAGAGGCACCTCGGCGACCCTCTGAGCTCATCTTCCCTCGGTGGGCACCCTGCCGAGGGCGGCCATGATGCGGCTGAACCGTTCGCACAGCTCCAGGGTGGAGTAGGTGGGCAGCTTGGGAGGGTCGTGGAAGCTTTTGATCTCCGTTGAGCAGTCCAGCAACTTTGGGAGGAAGTCTGTCAGCTTCTCCTGGAGGTTAGCTGCAGTCAAGAAGTGAACAGACAGAAAATAAGGAACTGTCACCATGCAGTGAAAATCAGATTTTCAGGGCCATTTCATTAGTTAGAAAGGATGTCACGGTCACTGAGATTTTTAGTAGATCGATTTAAAAGTCATATATTTAAGGACGTTTTTCCTTCCCACTGTCTCCAAGTGCTTGCTGTTGGAGGTTTCTCTCTACTATTTTACCCCACAATATACAGTGATTTAGAGCAGCGGTCCCCAACCCCCAGGCTTCGGACCGGTACCTATCTGTGAGTCGGTACCAGGCCGCGAGAGTTGAGGCTCGTGTGTGAAATTTATGGTTTTCAACGTTTTTATCGTTAACTCTGTTTCCCTGGGTTTTTTCCCGTGTTGTAGTTGTGTGTCTTATTTTGAAAGAAATATTTACACGTTACCATAGCGACCAGAAAGCATTAAGGGGAAGAGAGGAGGATGTTACTCTCGATGTTGTTGGTGCATCTTAGGAGGACGCTGCTAATAAAGTTACACGATTACACAGTGAATTCGCGTTTATTATTATATTTATAAAATACCACCGTTTTTGTCTTGGTTGTATCATTTTGTTTTGTTGTATTTATCCGCGACACCTTAAAGGCCGGCCCGTGAAACTATTGTCTGACATTAAACCGGTCCGTGGCACAAAAAGGTTGGGGACCGCTGGTTTAGAGTGACTGTTGTTGTGATTTAGCATTTATCTTACAGCTACAGTGGCTACAGGTAGGTCCAAGTGTTTATTAGTGCAGAGTTCTGTGTTGTATTGTCATGACATTGAAATGCCATCATAGGAGAAATCATAATACAATACACTAGTATTTCTATCTACTTACAAACATTAGTATTGTATAAAATGTTATCTTTAGGTGATCTTTTTCTGTCAGACTTGTGCCTTCTGATACGTGACCTGAGCCGCGGCCTGATTATGGCGATCTTCGGCAGGGGTACGAGGGAATGCACTAGTAACCTAAGCCTTCAACTCTCCGGAAATATCTAATAGGCTAAGTGTGTTTCTTCTCCCTTAAGGACTCACATTCCATCTCTTGGCCCAGGTAGGAGCACCAGCGGTTCCTCATGTCCTCCACCGCCAACAGGTCTCTCACTGCGTCGTGGACCAGCAGCAGAGGGATGCAGGGCACCACCAGCTCATTCATGATGCCCAGGCCTGTGGTCACCTCAGGCTCTTCTCCCGACTCAAACATGGCGGCCGCTTGCTCATTTAGTTTCTGTGGGGCGGGGGGGAGGGACACTGATGAGTCTTTTATATCAAAGCTTTTATTAGTTACTCACACATTCATTTTGGACTAATATCATAGCTTGCTGTGTGGTACAGACCACCCAAGAAGTTTCTTTTGGAGAGTAAAATTCTCTTCTTTTATTAGTCTGTTACTTAGGACTAATGAGCAGCTGTGTGCGTGTGTGTGCGCGCGTGTGTGTGTGCACACTGCACTTTGAGTTTTTAGCTGATAAGTCAAAATGCCAGCGTTCAAAATGCAAAACCACAGGGTGACATCACTGTGGCTACATCCAGTTTTTCTATATCATCTATCAGCAGAGGGGGTTTAAGAATACTGAAACAAAAGGGCACATTTAATGTTTTTAAATAGATTTACAAAAGCCTGAGGAATCTGTGAGGTCCACTAAATGGGATGAATGGCCTGTTTTCAGCGTCTTTTTTCTGCAGGATGATTGCATTTGTCTCTGCCTATCAGGGACCCTCACACTGACATATGCCAGCTCGCCCAACGTCAATAACCCCACAAACATCGCTGCTGTTTAGATTTCTATCTTCATTCATTTCCAAAGTAATAGGAAAACTGCATATTTTAGTTTTATAGAAATCCCTCAGTCAGAACATGGTATATCAACCTCAGATGGAAACTAGCGAGCTAATTTCCAAGTCCTTTAAACCTCGGAGAAGAGTTTGGCCCTGGAAATGCCTAATGACGTCAGGCTTAAGAGGAGGATTGACGAGCAGGCTGCTAGAACAAACCTCTTGTTGCTGTCGCAGCACTGGTGTGCTCCCGTCCCTCTGACTTACACAGAATCAGTGCCTCACACCTGTCCCTTCACACCCTGCTCCCTCACAAATCAACTCCCCCGTAGTCTGAAAACCTCAGCAAAACTTTCTTTACTCTAAATTGTGTCGTTTCCTTTTCTTCTGTTAGACGAGTACTCAACAGTAATCCCAGGTATCATTAATATCACAGAATATCTTTAAGTCGCTGGAACTAAAGGATCCTGACATTTAACAGGTAAGCTTTTCTCTCTGGTCGAGGCCTCAAACACCTTGCTGTCACACACAAACTCCCTGACCTTGTCTCTGAAGAAACGAGCTGTCTGGAATCAGAGACTGCAGGGTGGAATTGCAAAACATCCAAATACATTGACTGTGTCAATGTTAGCAGTGTTTTCAATTAAAACAAGAGCTGAAGGTAAACAGCTGAGTGCACACAGCTAGACGTTCTGGCCAGAGAACTAAGATGGGCAATCGCCCTGCACAGTCCTGAGGTTTGAGGTTAGCTGAGGACACGCTCGTGTCTCATGGTAATGTGTTTACACTCACTGGCCCTCCTGCTTCCTATTCCCACTCCAGTGATTACATTACAAGCACAATGCCAGTGTAAGGTTACTGAGTGCAGCAGCGAGAGGGCTGCTAAAGACCAGTATGAGGCTGATCGGACCAAACTACCCCCAGCCCTAACCAATAATACCCGAGCATAGCCTGGAGCTTGGTGGGAGTGAAATGAAAAGGGGCTCACTTCACAACGCTGAGAGGATTTTCATCTGTCAGTATCAGATGAAAAATCTTCAGTGGAATCTTTTGTGGGCTGCGAGCAAGCCAAAGCAATATCTCAGCAAAAGCAATTTGATTATGGCGCTCTGCTCGGTGTCGGAGGGGAACGTCTAGCCGTGAGAGTTTTGCTGAGTCACTTTAGCAGAGGATGTTTGACACAGAGGAAAGGGAGTGACACAGAAGAGACGGAGATCACAGAGAAGAGCTGCTTGATGCAAAGGCTTCCGTTCCAAGCAGCTTCTTTGAAGTCGCTTTGTTTAAGTCGGAAAACACGGCACACAGGGCTCACCAGCAAACACTCTCGACGGTAATGGCCGAGCAGCTCCTCGTCGTGCCCTCTGTACAGGCCTTTTAACAAAAGCTCCTTGTTGTACTGGTAGGCGTAAATCAGATACATGAGAGCCTCCACATAACTGGAAAGAAAGATATTACATTCAGATAAAACTGTAGCAAAGACACACTGGCGGCTCACAGAGTAACACAAAAATGAACTCGGTGAACCCACTGCACAACTTTAAAGCTGGGGAGCTGCACGATTGTAAGCTGCTGCCCCCTGCAGGTAAACACCAAGATGGGAAATTACATGAAAATAAAGGAAAATGCGAAATCAGTTAAATCTCTACGGAGACGCTGGGTTTGTTTGTTTGAGGTTTTTTATACATTTGCTAAAGAGGCGTCAACATACTTTGTCTTCTGGAAGAGCTCCAAACCGGTCACCATGAGGATGGTGGTTTCACGAAAGTTCCTGTAGTCCTGATGCCATATCTGATGGAGACAAGCCAAAGTCAGATTGTCCAGCCAGTATGAATCTGCTCAAATGTACAGTTTTAGACGAACAAAAGACAGACGGCACAACTTCTGACCTCATATTCATCCATGTTGACCTCCTCGGGTTTAATCAGGTCCAGTTTGGCACGTGCCACATTCATAATGCTCTTACATCTGTGAGAGGAAGAGGGACGGGGGGTTACTGAAACGGAGCTGGTGAGTCATCGTGAGGTACTCCAGGAGATAAAACGCTCCACCCTGCCCCTAGGCCTTAACGTGGCTTAATGAATCACTCTTTAGTGCTGAGAGGACTAGTGAAGCACTCCTCCAGAGGCTCCTATTGAGGCCACATTCACACATAAATCTAATTATCTCGCTCAAAATAGAGGAGAAGGGAGAAATCAATTTTTCTCTCATGAATATGGATCGAGGCCAACAAGCATAGCTGAAAAGTTTTAAGAAATAGTAAGGGACATTACACACCCTAATGACACCAAAATGTCAGAGTTAAAAGAGGGGGGATCTTGATATACAGCAGTGGTAATTTGAAAAGAAAAAGTCAGTATTGGACATGTGCCTTGTATGATTTGTGTTCGAACAAAAGGCAGAAGGCGTGCAGATCAGAGAGGATTAGCAGCATGAAAGTGTTGCTCTGATGAGACACAGCCAGTCTGTGCTGAGAGTAAAACGGGAGCTCTTACAGTCTCTGCTACCCTCTGCTGGTCACTACGAAGAACCGATTTCAGGTAACCAACTCGATTCTGACACAGCCAGGGGAAAAAAAATGCAACATGATCATTTTTTAAATTACAAGCTTGTGGCAGAGTGAGGACTACACCTCTCATCGAAGGCGAGGTTCCTGTCAGCAAACTGTGTGAGCAGAGTCCTCTCCAGAATCTTCTTGGGTGCCTGGTTTTGGATGAAGTAAACGATGATGTGCTGTAGTCGGTAGTCATTCTCAACCGGCGTGTCTTCTTGGGCAAATCTCAAGAGACGTCCATACTCCATCTTGATGGCCTGAACAAAGAGACAAAGGAAAAATAAGCTACTTGTCACTGTGTGAGAGAGAAGTTACTTAAGTAAATGACAGCTTAATTTAAGCAGCACACCTGAGTGCCGCATGTGTACATGTAAGCCCCTAAAACTATTCCACTATCACAAACAGAATCCAAATCTGTGGGAAACACTGCAGTGGTCTGAGGAACAATGTTACACTGGAACACAATAACAGAAGAGGAGGTGAAGGAAGTGAGTGAGAGCGGAAAGGAGAGAGAGGTTGTACCTTAAAAAAGGCCGCCTCGGGCCCATTCTTTTCATACACGCTGCTGGATTTGCCAATGGCCATAATTACACCCTGCATGTCGGGGGTCATCATCGCCTGCCCAGGAAGCAGGAACCATGTTAAACAAGGCCCTGGTGATGAACTGAGCAAGGTCAGGCACTGTGTTATCTGCTCTAACTTTCTACAGCAAGGCGTACCATAGTCAGGACATGCCAAACATCACTCAGCAGTCCATGCACCGGTTGGTTAGACGGGCAAAAGTCGGCGGGGATGCGACCAGTCAGTTTAAGAGGCGGAACGCGCAGTGCTCACAAGGATAATGTGTAAAAACCAAGACAGCCTTATGAAAAATGTGTGACAGACAACCCAGAGTGCAGGAAGACAGGCTGGAGCAGCAGCCCTACAGAGGATATTCAGCACTCAGTACACACTGACCAGCAAACTACCACCAACATTTACAGAAACATTGATTCCATGATAGCTGCATGAAAGCTATCTGTTCATTTTTACCTCTGCCAAGGAGGGTTGATGTTTTTGGTAGCACTTGTGTGCGTGCGTGTCATTCTGTAAACACGGCAGCTCGAGAAGATTTGAATAAATGCTGATAAAACTTTCTTGGGGTGTAGGTGGGGTGGAGTTAACAATCCACGTTGAAAGAAAGGAGGAATATCGTTCTCGTTAGAGATACTTTAGCATCACATTATATAATAAACTCAAGTTAATCGGTCCGGTTATTTATCCATCACCTATTCCGACATAATGTTGGTGTAATCAAAGTCATGTCTGTCATGCTACATACAACTTCTTACACTGTTGTTTAAAAAGAACAAAACACAACACTGCCTCCTTAAAAGTACATAAGATTTAGCTGCCTTGGCGGAGGTTTGCGCTCTTGTGCAAGTAGCATCATACATATAAGAGCACATGTGCATCACAGTATGAAGCAGCAGTCTCGCCTGTCTCCACCTGACTTTGTGCCGCGATGTCGATGGCTCAACGAAAGACTTTTCACAAGAGTAACGCAGAGCAGCCAACAAAGGGGCCAACCTTACTGCACTGCATTGTGAAAAACCTTATGCTCTATGGAGCCAATACAATTGGGCAATGAACCTCTCATTCTATAGATCAAACAGGCTCAGACAACACTTGATGGAGCCAGAGCTACCTCATCATCATACCCCCCCTCCTCTGACTCAATGACAAATGTCCCCACATTAGGAATGGCCACCTCGACTGTGCGCTGGCCAGGGGACTCATCCTCTGTGACCAGGTCAGGAGGGGGGGTTACGGGAGTGTTCATCTGGACCTCAGGCTCAGGGGAGATGGGAGGGGGAAGAGACTGGAGAGAAAATGGGACAGATGAAACAGGAACGATGGAGGACTGATGGAAACAGAAGGAACATTATATAGGGCAAAGGTGAAACAGGAAGAGGAAAAAAGTTTTAATAAAACGAGCTCATTTTATATCTCCGCATAAGACTTTTCTAAACTATGCAAGTAACTCTGAATCCTTGTTAAAACTCAGTGGGCACAGTTGTGGAAAAGTGGGGCAGAAAGTTGAATAGACATGACACAGCAGTGTTTCCCCTAGGTGGGAAATAATCTTTTTGAGTTGCTGTAATTGTTCCTCCTCTCAGTACTGGCTGTGGAAAATTTCTAAATGGCTTATTTTATGTAAAAATTCACACTACAGACTTCAGTGGGCCAAGATGTCAAGCAGGTATCATCCATGGTGCACTTTAGGGCTGCCACAAACGATTATTCTGATAGTCGACTAGTCACCGATTATTTTTGCGATTAGTCGACTAATCAGATCATCATCCATTGGACGTAAAACTTACAGCTTATTGCACCAGCAGCATCTGCTCTTATATAACTATCATTATCTTACAGCTTTAAGTGTTTAAGGTATGTGCTAACTAAAAATAAAGAAAAGATGATAGTTTATTAAATTTTAATGAAATTTGCAGATTGTTTCGATGAAGTTTAATAAACTCCTTGCTATCTAAAATATAACAGGACACCGGAGTATATTCTCGAGCATCTCACACTTCTGATAATCAGCTGTCTGCTTGACGTTTATTCAGCTGTGTAAAAACTATAACTTTAATCTCAGCCAAACCGATTCACTCAGGAACAAATAAAATACTGAAAAAGAACAAACAATAAATTTTTTAAGTTATTTAAGTGACTTATATATCATGTTTAACCTGAGTAGCGAAAGACGGCGGTGGGTTTGAAAACGATTTGCCGGGAGTCCGGTGTTCTCACGGCTCTAGGGCTCTAGTGAGCCTTGCCCCCGGCTAGCTATCGAGCTAGTGACTAACAGACGTCTCCGAAAACGTCGGAGCGCTTTTGAAAATATGTGGTGTCCTGATAAACTGAGCAGATATTTGAGGTTTACACAGCTACATTCTCGCCTAAAAATATGTTAAACGTTTATTTTGTGACCCAGAAAGAATAATAAGAGTAACATTAAAACTAACTAGCTGCCGCCATTGTTGGAAACTGAGCAGGGCCGCGCTATGAATTCTGGGACACAGCTTCTTCTTCTTCGGGGTTTAACGGCAACTGGCATCCTTGTACATGCAGTGCTGCCATCTTCTGTTTCAGTCCGTTATTACACTCTTAAATCCTGCTACTTATTCCTGCGTCTTTTGTGATCTTACAAAGCTTCAAATGATGTGTCAACTATTAAATCAGTCGTCGACGATTTTGATAGTCGACGTAATCGTGGCAGCCCTAGTGCACTTTACTTTAAGAAACTTAGTGAGCCTGTGAAAAATGCTTAACCTACCCATGTGATGCAGGGGCAGTAGAGTCCCACTGTACAAAAGCCATCCGACATTTATAAGCTAAATGCTCCTTTATGTTCACCAGCTGGTTTTTCTTCGTATCTGTGCAGCTTGGTGCTTGTATGTTTGGTACAGGGGAGGTTACAGTCTATTTTTTTTAAACCAACTGCCTGAGTGAACCAGGAGAACTAAACAGACCAGCGATGGCTCTTTGACTTCATCAAAATAAGCAACATATCTAACACAGAGGCATTCATGTGATCCACCGTTAATATGAAAGTACCGATTAAAGCAGTGTTTAAGTAACAGCTCTCGACTGACATAGCTTTTTGTTGAATACACATATGAATGTGACTTGTTTAGAATCAGAAAGCGCATGCATGACTTGTTGTGAGTCTTCTGTAATGTGTGTCTTTGCATGTTTTACATACAGCATTTAGTAACGCTTCAGGGCTCCTCTCCTCCTGTTCAGCAGCAGCCCTGGAGATGGCCCTCTCTGTGTCCTCCTGCAGGTGCTTGGAGTCATTCGTGGGTGATGGCTGCTCCATGTATTCAGGATCCTGCTGGGGAACTACAGAAGGAGCACACCACCATCATACAGAAGCAGCAACACTTCAGCACAGTCTAAGCGACAAAATCTGCAGTTCTTTTAATGGCCACTTCAGGCTGGCCTCAAAGCACATCAGTCTCCAATTAACAGCATTAAAAACACACTGACAGTGCAACAATACTTTCATGCTGCAACAAGCAAATAACAATGCAAGCATGTTGACTGAGAGCGCTTGGGTGTCTGTGTGTGATATACACTTGCACAACCAATAGAAACACAGAACGAGGTATATGTAGTATCTATCTGTAGGTATATGTATAAGATCGTGACACAGCAGAAGCAGAACACAAAGACCACCTCAACACAAATACTGGGTCACTCACTCAACCTAGTGGTTAGAGCAGGGCAAGCCAATCATGTGTGAAAGGACTTTAAAGCAGTGACACCTCTGCATCATTTCCTTATGTATATGACTCCATGCTTTTATTTTGGTGAGGTAACCAGAATGTGATTAAAAAGTGCTTTTACCTGAATAACAACAAATAACTATGCGTCACTGCCTAAGGGTGTATCCCATAATTCAGTACAACTGAAATACATGTACAGTTTTTTGTAATAACTCTATTCTGTTTTGCTATAAATATTGTATAATTTCACAGCGCACATTGCCAGCTCTTTTCCAGACTGTTTTACAACTCTTCAGGGAACAAAAGATTTTATATGTACTGCTGTTTCTTAATAAAGCATTCTACTCTCTATTGTGAGCGTTATGGCTCTGACCTGCATTGTCTGGAGGGCTGGACTCAATACTCATGGGCTGAGGGGAAGAGGAGGAAGTGGAAGTGCTGGATGCCGTGGAAGCAGCGGCGGCTGCTGCTGTGGCCAGTGCCAGCTTCTCCTGTTGGGCCTTGCGAGCCTGCATGATGTCCCACTCTTCAATCTCCTTATCAAACTGTTCATTATCCTCCTTCACATACTGCTTCAGGTCTGGCGGCAGTTTGTCCATGCCGCTGAGGATCTGCCCCGTTTCTTTGTCAAACTCCTCTGCAATGGAGAGTTAGGAAAAAGAAATATGAAGGTTTCCTAAATGTCTATTTGGGAATCAGTTCAGTTCAGAAGTATCAGGTGTAGCTTGGTCAAATCAGTATTTTGTGGCATAAAAGAATGTTTATTGTTTTATGAGCAAAGACAAACACATTTAGGTATCGATACAGAGAGAGGCTGATGACACAAAGTAATGTGATATAGAGCTCAAAACCCCCAAAGACAATCCAGCCAACATTCTGATACGAGTCACTTTTCTAATATGACAACCAAAAGAGAGATGCAAGCACCGGAGAAGAGTTCATTCTTACCTTCTGTGAGAAATGGCTTCTTGTCATTGATGTACATGAGACAGTAGGCACTAGCATTGCGGTAGCCTCCAAAAGAGTCCCTGACAAGCTCCTCCCAGGATGACTTTGTCACTGAAATATCATTGTACTTCATCCAGCAACGCTGATGTGGGTCATAGATGTAAGCCCAGTAGTGGCCTGCATTGGCCTGGCCTTCATGGACCAACACTGCGTGAAGCCGATATGGAACCTGCAGAAACGCAAACAAGGAAATGTGAGGGTTGGGTTTATTTTTACAAGTCAAGGTGAAAGGACTGGGTTGCTCACCTGCATCATAGATTTGTCCGAGTACATCAGCTCAATGGTTCTGTGAATTCTGGTAATACTCCCTTGCAGATCTGGAAGTAGAGGATCATATACGACCTATTAGCATGTGCCAAAATAATGGCCAGCATAGCGGTAGACAGATCAATCACGCTGAAATATACTCGTGCTATCACAACTGAGTGCAAATGACTGGATACAGAAGGAGCATAGCCCTACCACGAGTGTCATTTTCCACTTCACTCCTCCAACGGTGCAAGCAGCCCTCAAGCACTCTTAACTCTTCTTCGGTGATGTGGCGTGGGGCAGGGTGCATGGGGAGGTCGGGGGGTAGACGGGACTGCGTGAAGGGCTTATGAATGGGTACTCTCTGCTGCTGGGCTGCAGAGGGAGCAGTGGCAGGACCTGACGCAAGGCCCGAGCTCTCCAGAGGAGGTAAGGAGTCTTGCTCAGCTGAGCTGCAGGGTTAGAAATGTAAACTTTATGACATCTCTAAATAAAAAAAAAAAAGTTCACACTGCAGATATTTTATAGTTTGAAATGACAGCTACTGCAACAAAAAACAAAACCATAAGAATCAAATCAAAAATTCTAAATGGATAGTTTATTCCGTGTCCCTACAGCCACATTTGTCAACAGGAGAGCCAGGCCCTCTGCCTCTAACCGTCTGGGCTCTCTCTTACAGTGAGAAACTCTCTTACACTGCCATTTTGCTCGACTTTGACGTCACATCATGTGTTGCGTGACACAGCCCTCTCTTGTATGTCCCACTTTCCATATATTTTCAAAAACTGTGGAAGGACTGGACAAGTTTGTTCTGGTAACTGTGACTGACTTAATGTGATAATATTAACCTTTTATCATGTTTTGTCCCATTTGTTTTTTGCACCATCTAATCTTCAACTCGTTCATCTTCACCTTCTTTGTAGAAATCTGACACACACTTCAGGCTTTTTTTTTTGTAAAACTCGCCTTGGTGGTGGCAGTTGTTGTCCTGTTGTTCCACCAGGGGGTGCTGATGTGTCAATATCTTCCACTGGGGAGGTACACACTGGTTTGCTGGAAGCAAACTCCATGGCATACTGGAGGACATCTGCCAGAGGAAACCTCTTGGGACCTGAGCCGTAACTCAGATACCTGAGAGAAAAACAGAGACGTAGCAGAGATGGAGGGAGGCAGACGGAGCAATAAAGTGGAAAGGGCAGAAGATGAAAGGGTGCAGTTTGAGTGAAAAATGACTGTGGCTGTCTGGCAAGTTCTGCTGACCTTGGCTGAATAATGGGGTATCAGTGGACAAGCCATACCTCTCCAGTCGCTGTTGGAGGAGCGTCAGATGCTCTTTCAGCCGTCTGATCTCCTCCCTCTTGATCCTGGTTATTTCCCTGTTCCTGTCCATGTACCTGACAACGCACACATATCACACCAGGAGCTTCAGGATTGCATATATATACACTAGAGGCTAACGGAGGTGGTAAAAAAGAAAGCCTGATTACGTTACCTATCCATGTAGAGCATAGAGGGGAACTCAAGCTTGTTGTGAATCTTCTCAGGACGTCCAAGTGCTTGGTTGAACTCAAATCTTGACAGTTCAAAGGTCAACACAGGAGGGAGTTCTGTGAACCAGTGCTGTAAGAAAATTGGATGTTAATGGATTTTGGTATTCAAAAACGATCGAATACAGACCCTCAGATACTCAGCAGCATCTGATGAACTGGAAATTTAAAGATCACATGTCATGTTCTCATTTTTAAAATCAGACATTGGATCTGTATCAGAATGTGAAATGTCCTGGAAAACAAACTGATCTATACTAACTTTGTGTTTCAAATATTTGAATGTATTTGTTCCCACATTAGAAATGGGGTACAATGTCATGCAAGATAAACAGGTTAGCTTGCCGTACTGTGATGCAAAGTAAAGCACTGTGTTGGAGGAAAATCTTTTTTGCCACGGTCTGCGGAGGCAGACCGTGCGGAAATGTGTGTGGTGGACCCAGGAGCGAACACAAGCGAGGATGCAGGAGTGGAGTTAAACAAAAGCGAGCCTTTTATTCTGGCTGATGAAAGGAACAAAACAGAGTGAGGGCAGCATAAGAGTAATAGTTCAAACAGAAACCTAAACTGGACATAAACTAAGGAAAAGCTATGGCTGGAGATACGGAACACAGGGGGTGGTAACACAGACGACGCGACACAGACTACATGAAACACAGAGACTAAATACACAAGAGGGATGATCAGGGGAAGTGGCCACACATGGGAACACAGCTGACACAGATAAACATAACAAGACATGGCAGGAGTAAACAACACTGACGGGAGACTGTCAAAGTAAAACAGGAAGTACACAGAGGTGCAAACAGGAGGAGAGAGAGAGCACGGGCATAGTGGGCTGGGGAAACATGGAATGAAACACAAGGAGGGGAGATGAGGGCTCACAGATACATAGAGGGGCACACAGGGGATAAGAGTCACAAGGGGAAGTCAAATAAGGAACAACACAACAGGACAACTCAGGAAACATGACCTAAATAAGGAACGAAATACAAAAATACAAGAAACTAAGAATACTGGGCCCACATGGCCCAGGACCATGACATTTTTTCCCATGCTGAGCCATTGCAACCAATCTTAAGGGTTGTTAAATATATCTGAGTTTAATACAAATCCTTGGTTTTGAGGTTTTCTCTTGTCTAAGTTTATTATTTCCCTTCCCCGTGCCTTAAAGCCAGCTTTTGTCTGATTGGCTATTTCTACAAATAAAACAGCTTGTTGTGGCTTGAGATGACCAAGTTAGTTGGCTGAGACTACGTCCACACTAATGCGTTTTTGTTTGGCCTCCCGTCCACACTGAGACGGCGTTTTTGCTCATGGAAAACACAGCGTTTTTAAAATGCTCTCAAAAACGCATACATTTGAAAACGGTGCTTTCACATCACAGTGTGGACAGAGAGACCGTAGAAAACCATGACACATTTTAGTCGAGTGATGCAGTCAAGTGACCAATTAAACTAAGATAGCGGAGGGCGTTACACAGCAGTTGTTTTGTTTGCTCTCAGTGTTGACAGCCCTATTAAAGATTAATATCAGTCTGTATGTGCTCCAGAGAGCTTTTCTTCAAATTCTTCAATTCTCACTCGCTTTTGCAACTTTGTACTTTTGTGTTACTCGCAGCAACAACTCCACCTCATTGTTAGTCTATTTTAAAAAAACAACTTCGCGCTTTCCTCAACATTTTGCCGCGACGTTTCAAAGAGCTGGAAAGTAAATAAACAGCAGAAGGAAATGGCACAGGTCGAATCGTCTCACGTTTCACGCGTGCGCAGTACTGGAAGGTAAGTGTTTTTGGCCGTTTCAATGTGGACGCACAACTCTGTGAAAACGACTGAAAACGACAGTGTGGATGCGGAGCATTTTCGGACGAAGTAGCCGTTTTCAAATCTATCTGGGCTAACGTGGACATAGCCTCAGTCACCAACTAACACATTGTGTGACTTTGCACTTCTCATCTCTCTTAAGTTAAGTAATCTGCAAACCCTGCTACTGTGTATGATGTGAATGGCATTCTCTCCTTTCATTTCCAATGCTGATGGCTGGTGTTTTTTCCAGAGGGCTGGGTGCCATACTCATCTGCAAACCTGCTGGCCTGATAATTAGCTGCTCCAGGCAGCTCTGGGACAGCGCAGTCAAGGCTACAGCTAAGCTGAGGTCAAACCCAAAATAGTACAGGTGTCACATAAGGGCAAATCAGAATCAGAAACTTTATTGTCATTGTCATGAAAGGTTAGCCCTTTGGAGAGGAGCCAGCACATAATCTCTTACTTTTAACCTGATTGCTTTCTCTGTGCCACTGAGAGGTGAAGATGGCAAATAGAATTGTGGAATATATATATTGATGCAAACATGTAAAGCAAATGTTTCATATGCAGGTGTTTTTATTTAATGTGGCTTTCCAAGATGGAAAGATCAGACGGATATTAGAGATTTTTTTGTGACGTATAAAACACTTTCTGATGGAAAACCAATCTAAATCTAAAGTTCTTCTGCGGGAGCTTAACTGTTAGCGAGCTCTGGCACTTACTTCTTGTCCAGACCTGGCAGAATTCTCTGCTGAGTGCAGGGACTCGATCTCACCCTCGATCATTGCTGCCTCAAGACACTCGTGTAGGTCCTTGAACCCGTTGACCTGCAAGGGGTACTGTCCAAACATCTCTGTGTTTTCAAATTTTTTACCTGTGGGATTGCACACATACAACAGACATGGACAGATGAGTGCACTTGAAAGAGCGTCTGAGAAAAACCAGAGTGCACACTAAGTGCCTATTGTGTGGCCTATGCCCCCAAAACGCAACAGTAGAGGTATGAACATCACTTTGCAATATCACTAACATGATTCAAAGTTATATCAAATTCCAATAATTACATCACTTCAGGGATTAACTGTGTTATTCTGTAATTACAGAAAGCAACAGTTTTTTATATTAAATACTGGCCCCGTACTGGGAACAGCAGGAAGTATGTAAATCTTTTATTTTCTTAATGCTTTGTATTTTCACCTTTGTTCTGGATCACAGACTGAATCCTCTTCAGTAAGCAGAATGTCAGTGCTGCACAAATTTCTGAAGGGATACTCGGCCATTGTTCAGACTGGTTTTGTTTTTTAAAATCTGACTCACTTTTTTTTGTCTTTTTGTCGCTATATGCTTCTCTTTAAATTGTATTAGAGTTCACTGGGGTGTTTATTAACTAGTAGCTCTGAATAGTGTGGCTGGTTTCAGTTATGGAATTTTGGGAAAATAGTTTCAAACTGGAAATAACATAAACGTCAGAGAAAAAAAAAGTTATACTAAAATGTGAAAAAGCTAGACCACAAAGTGTACATAAAAGATGGATACTGTATTACCATAGAAGTAATCTCAACCAAAGAGCCACATCTTATTCCAAAGCATGGGCCATAATTTAATGACATACTCAATTAATGGAGCGCTATCATTTAAATTATAATACATAAATGTTTTAGCTATTGCTTAAGTCAGGTTGGTCACTTGCTTTAATAGTCTTCTGGTGCCAGATGTCATTTTATTAGGGAAGTGTCCATGATGAGTATATTATATTATCTCCCAACATTCTGCATTAAAGGTGTTGGAAATTTTAAAAGAAAGACAAAGGTGCATGGTACCTTTTATACTTCTTTACATCCGAGGTGATTTTTACTTGTTCAGCACCCACATCCTCACAGTGACTAGGGTGAGGAAGTGACTTTAAAAAAAAAAAGGTGCAGGACTGGAGTTGCTAGGGGACATGCAGATGAGGCATTAAGGTCGTTTTGTGAACAGCAGAGTCCATGGGCCCAGCTTTTGGTGGCTCTGGGCCAGTACTGTCATGCGTAATAAGCACAATGTCAATCAGCCGTTGAGGTCTTCCACAATCAATGCAAACACTCTCCTCTTTTGCATGGATCACATCTCATTAAGACAAGGTCACCTTTCATTACTAGGGGCAAGGACTTGCTTTGCTTTGCAGCTGCTGCAATCAGACTATGCTAACACTGTATTTCTCTGTGATACGACCAAGTATGCCTCTTTTTTTCTCTTTATTGGTTTCAATTAAACACCCCGTCTCACCTTCATGGACCCCCACAGCAAGGAAACGACCATAGAAAAGTTCCACCATTGGGTTCTTTGGCTTCTCACCCTCCCTGGAGAAAAATCAGGATAATGTTACAGGCCTCACTTCTTCACATTTCATGTAAACAAGGAAATTTTTTTATTGTGCCCTTTAAAATATGTCACATTCTAATGTCGGAATCAGATTACACAATAATCAGCCTGATTATGACACAACCCACATGAAGAAAGCCGCTGATTTGGTTTGGGAACAAAAGTGGCTGCTTTGTGCAACTGTTTACCTCAGCTGTTTGAGGAAAAAAGGGAACCCTTGTGACAGTGTTTTTGCTCATTCCCTACCGTTCAGCTCTCTAAACCTGACTCTAATAGTCTAATCTGTCATATCACTTGAAAACACTGTGTAGTCTGAGACCGGCACAACATCAGCAAGTCAGACAACCTGCCTGACTATGGGGTCACTGTTTCCACAGCAACCTCTGGATCCAGGTACAGCTGAGCTTACCTGTCTTCTTCTGCCTTCATCTGGAAGGCATCCTCCAACCAGTCCAGCAGCTTGTGGGTGAACTCACTAACATCCTGCTGTTGAGCGAAGCACAGATAAAGAGTAAACAAATAAAAGTACAGAAAACCAATAATATGGAGGTCATTCAAATCAATGTCATCTATCATCTGCGTGCACTTTGGATGTAAGAGCAGCAGTCTTATTGGAGAATCTCGCAACCTGGTGAACTTCAAAGGTAACCCGTATGCCTCGAGGGCACTCTCTGGTAGATATCAATGTCATCTAGTAATTCAGGTTAATGTCTATCCAGCCTGAGTAATACGAAGGAGAGACATGACTGATGAGCACACGGGCCATGAGGCTGACCTCAGTTAACCCCTGGCCTAGCAAGGATGTCTGCGTAAGAAGAACAAATGCACCGTTTCGTACATTTTATGCATGTCTATCACATTTCGTGGATGAACACACAAATCAGATAATTAATGGCCAACGTAACTTTTGTGGCAGACTTCAGAGGGGACGAAGAAGGTTAATAGTCACTAAATAAAGGCGGATAAGTGTTTGGGGTTTTCTTTCCCAATATTCCCGACTGATGCAGTTAATACTATAATACTATTGCCGCCAGCGTTAATCTCGTTAAACTGACGTTAACGCCATAACCGCATTAACGCGGCAAATTTCCATTAGCGAGTTATTGCGGATCGCTGACAGCACTATATAATAAATTAATACTTTTATTAATATTCATCAGGAAAAGGGTGGCGTGCCCACTCCGGGTCAGGGACAAGACCCTGCCCCAAGTGGAGGAGTTTAAGTATCTCGGGGTCTTGTTCACCAGTGATGGGAGATCGGCAGATGGATTGGTGCAGCGGCTGCAGTGATGTGGACACTGTACCAGTCTGCTGTGGTGAAGAGGGAGCTGAGTGTAAAAGCGAAGCTCTCAATTTACCGGTCAATCTATGCACCTACCCTCACCTATAGTCACGAGCTGTGGGTAGTGACCGAAAGAACGAGATTGCGAATACAAACGGCGGAAATGAGCTTCCTCCGAAAGGTGGCTGGCCTCTCCCTTAGAGATAGGTTGAGAAGTTCGGCCATTCGGGAGGGGCTCAGAGTAGAGCCGCTGCTCCTCCACAGCCAGTTGAGGTGGTTCGGGCATCTGACAAGGATACCTCCTGGGCGCGGTTTTCCGGGCATGTCCCACCGGGAGGAGGCCCCGGGGCAGACCCAGGACATGCTGGAGAGATTAGATCTCTCGGCTGGCCTGGGAACGCCTTGGTGTTCCCCCGGACAAGCTTTGGAGAGGGAGGTCTGGGCTTCTCTGCTTGGGCTGCTGCCCCCGCGACCCGGCCACGGATAAGCGGAAGAAAATGGATGGATGGATGGATACTTTCATTATTCACAAAAACATTATCTGCCAAGCCATAGTTTTATGTCAGAGCTTCACATGTAACTGACACTTGGAGCTCAGATGTATTTGTGCAAGCTCAGCAGTTCATTCCTAGACTAATTCATCATAATCATCATCAAATAAGAGACAAAAAGAGGGGGATATTTCTGCTACTACTGTATGGAGGATATTAGTGCTAATGTAATGGCAGGATCCTCTGCTGCCTGGTGGTATTGGCATCGATCAGATGCCAATAATAAGATGAATGGACTATGGAAGCAATCGCCCAACTCTAATGCCTGACATCTAGGGTGACTGCTAACACCGCCCAAACTTTTGGGACTCCAAACGTTAGTCAACAGTAGCCTAAGTAATTTACTCTAAGTAATTTGTATTTGCATATTTATCACAATTACACATTTGAGATGCTTAAACTAATTTTAATATTAGTAGACGTTAACCTGATGAAGCACAAAATGTAGTTTTTAAATGATGATTTCATTTATTAAGGGAAAGAAAGCTATGTTAGCCTACCTGATCCTGCATGGACAAAGTTGTTGCCCATAAACCTAAATGTGCCACCCTTACCCCAAGAACTGCAAGAAAATGTTTGTGATAACTGACAATGAATCGGTCACATCGCTGTGGAGGAATTTTGGTCCACTATCTCAGACTGAAGTCTGGACTTTGACTAGGCCACTCCAAAAACTTAATTTCATGTGTTTTTTTAAGGTGGACTTGCAGGTGTGTTATGGATCATTGTCCTGCTGTACAACCCAAGAACACTCAGGGTACAAACTGATAACTGGACATTTCCTTTCAGACTTTTCTGGTAAAGAGCAGAATTCATGGTTCCGTCAATAACAGCAAGTCGTCCAGGTCCTGAACATCCTGGTCCAGGTAAAGCAGCCCCACACCATCACACTACTCCAACCATGTTTTCTGCTGGTAAGAGGTTTTTGGGGTTTTTTCCAGATGAAATACTGTATCAATTTTCTGCCAGGTGTAACAGAGCTCAGACCTTCCAAAAAGTGCAATATTCATCTCGTCAGTCGACAGAATTTAATTTTGTTACGCGGGTCATTCCTGAGAAGGTTCACCACTGTTCGACATTTTCTCCATTTATGGATAACGGCACTGGCAAAGCCTTAAACTCAGCTGTCCAAAAATGTGGTTAATTACAGTTCTTTCATGATTTAACAAAGGGGGCAATTACCTTTTCACTTGCCAGGTAGACTTAGCTAGCTTTTCCCTTAATACATGAAATCATTATTTAAAGGTTTTTGCATTTACTCTGGTTATCTTAATCTTTAATGCTCTGAAACGTGTAAATTTGACAATTTTGCAAGAAAACATGCAAATAGTTTTTCACAGCACCGTAAAATTTGAAAAATGCTTTCAGTCGCTTTGATTCGATGGACTAAGAACATAATCTCTGACCTCCTTGCAAAAAAGGTCTTTTCATTGGAGTGCTATTCTGCAAAGCAGGTTGTAACAGAAAGAGGCTTACCTGCTGTGACTCACTCGACTTAAAGGCATCTTTGAGGATTTCCACAGCTCGTGATGGATCTACATATTTCCTCTTAGAGCCCACCATGAGAGAGAAAAGGTTCCTCAGCTCCTGCATGAAGGGCAGGTTCCTGTGCTCCTGGACAAAGAATACAATCCGTGTCAACAATTGAGTGGATCAAACTTACTGAAGACAAGCAATCTAGGTCATAAACAAAAGGCATCTTCTCAATTATTATTAAAAAATGAAGGCAAAGCTAAAGTATCAAAAGTATGTTTCCATTAATATCCAAAAACGAATGCTAGGTGTCATTTTAAATGAATGGAGAGACTAAACTGGCTTTGATATCCATGTTTTTAAGATAAGATAAGATAAGATAAGATAAGATAGAACTTTATTAATCCCTCGGGTGGGTTCCTCTGGGAAATTCGACTTCCAAAAAAAGCACAGCAACGACCGAAGTTACAGTTACAGAATTGTTATATATATATATATATATATATATATATATATATATATATATATATATATATATATATATATATATATATATATATATATATATATATATATATATATATATATATATACACACACACACACACACACACACATATATAAATACAGAGACAAATATAAATAAAATATACAAAGGGGATAAATAGAATAAATAGGAATAAAAAATAAAAATACAAGTGAATTGCACATTTCAAGTATTGAGTCTATTGCACTGTTGACTATTTACAAAAAGTATTGCACAAGGGGCAGCACGGTGGCACGGTGGTTAGCACTGTTGCCGCACAGCAAGAAGGTCCTGAGTTCAATTCCACCATCAGGCCGGGGTCTTTCTGTGTGGAGTTTGCATGTTCTCCCCGTGTTTGCGTGGGTTCTCTCCGGGTACTCCGGCTTCCTCCCACCGTCCAAAGACATGCAGCTTGTGGGGATAGGTTAATTGGATAATCCAAATTGTCACTAGGTGTGAATGTGCGAATGAATGTGAGTGTGAATGATTGTCTGTCCCTGTGTGTTGGCCCTGCGACAGACTGGCGACCTGTCCAGGATGTACCCTGCCTCTCGCCCTATGTTCCTTTTGTTCCTTTTCAAGCGTTGTTTATTTCTGTCAGGCACTTGACATAATGCGGCATAACTGAGCTGCAGTTTGAATAAAACTGTAATATTTTAGTAATATTTTAGTAATCTGTCAATTACCTCTAATTAGCTGCTATGCCAAGCTATGCTAAGCTAGTTAGTGTTCCACCCTCTGACACGCTGCTGACATGTGGTCAACATCAAAACAACACAGCAGTGGCCAAAACAAAACTCTGAGGTTTCAAATATTGAGAAGGCTTCATTGGAGCCATCTTCTACCGTTCTTTTAAAATTTACATTTTAATATTACTCAACATAGGTTTGTGTTCATGCATATTATTTTAAATATATATATTTTTTGACTTTGTAATAGTTTCAACTGTGTTTTTCATAACATGTCAAAACACAGAGAAAATACATACAATCTTTAAGTAAAGAAATTATACATACAGACTTTGAGTTCCTTATCTTTAACATCAGCAATGACAGCGCAGTGACATAATGCCAACAAGATGCAGGGTTTGAAAGCAGACTACAAAAAGCTCACTTGTTTTTTTGTTCAGGGATGTTTATGTAAAGATTAGATTCCAGCCTGTAGCAATGTAGCACTAAAGCAAAAGGTCAGTGATTAAAACAGAGGGAAGTGAGATGAAGGGATGACCACCCCAAACTATGCTTCTAGAGCAGAGGCTTAGACCAGATTAGCAACAGCCGACTAAACCTACGGTGAGGGCTCTGTAAGAAAAAGGTGTGAAGACATCCTGGGAACTACACTGCTAGTACATCGGTGTGTGTGTGACAAGATGAATTTGAAACAATTAATAATTTTTTTTAAAAAAGCTCCTGGATCAATCATAACACATCTGCTCTGCATGCTGATCTCTATCCTGGCAGATAAATACCAAGACTTCAAACATTTCACGCCAGTCGGCACTTCTTACAGCTTGCTAGCAGTCAGTTAAGTTAACTGTCAGGGGGCAAAATGATAAGCTGGAGTGACCTTAGGGCACGATCGCCAGCTGTTGAATGATGGCAAATGTTTCTAAGAAGGTCAAACCCTCAGAGCTAAAGCACTGCTAGCTGTGACAGGCTGTAGTGGCACTGCTATTATATAAATGGGATATGAAGCAGGGCAGTCAACTGAACTTGAAAGCCTTGGACGACATCATGCACAGACTTAATAATCGGTGCTTCGCTTTACCCTGTCGGATCTGAAGAGGTAGGGCTCTCACCTTTTGATTACGAGGCAGGTCGTGGACTCTGGCTGGCGGTGAGTAATTGAGCACCAGCCTCTGGAACTCGAGCAAGTTGAACAGAGACTTGAGGTTGAAGAAGGATGAAGAAAAATGAGTGAAATCTTGCATACAGGAAGGTATGTATTACTGATGACAAATCTGCAATATCTGTGTGATGCTGTCGTATCAATATGCACCAAAATCTCTGAGGACTGTTTCCAGCATATAGTTGAATTTATACCACAAAGAATTAAAGAAGCTATGAAGCCAAACGGGCTTCTAACTCAATATTAACAAGGTACACCTAATAAAGTGGCCAGTCAGTGTACACTTCTATGATAAGCTGATTTATCCATGAATGTCTTTTGCATTTGTCACACAGAAAAAGTTTTACAACAAGAATTTGACTAAATCTAGTAAACATTTAAGAATATTATGTGATTAATATTAATAAGACACAGCCTGTAAGTACTTAAATATGTAAAACAAACATTTACCATGGAAGGGAATGGGATATACTCATACCCTTTATTCCTTTTTTCATATATGTTATTACTATAGAGACAAGAACATGGTCTATCAGAGATATCATATTTCATCTATAATTATTTTCCCCTTTCATCCTCATCCTCTTCTACCTCTGAGACCGTTTCCCTCCACTGCTGGAATCACTTTCAGCTCACCATTAAATTATATTAGTGAGCTGAATTATATTAGCAACAAGACAGAAAAAATGACTTTGGTTAAAATTATGGATCACAAGTATGTTGCTTTGCCTAGTGAGATTTACAAATTTCACCTGCAAATTGTGCTTAACTAGGTGAAAACGATTTAACGTTTCACCAGAATGGCGATTCCCTCTAAAAGAAACCACATTTGGTTCACATAATAGAATTTAATGTTTTATTAATTCAGAAAACCTGTAAATAAACTGACAACTGATCTGTATTTGCCTGACGTGGCTTCAAATCTTTGTCATTACACAGAAGCTTTAGCAGTGAGCCGACTCCTTGGGTCACGTTGGGTTTATTTTCTACAACTTCCTAAATAAACAAATACTTTCATTGAAAGCTCAAGTTGTTTACAGTTACATTCTGACTTCCCTTCCAGCTATCATGGCCCACCCCATTAAATACTGTGATAAAAGACACTAAAGAGGAAACGGTCACTACATCAGATTCTGGTGCGACTTGTTACAAATATGAAAACTATAAATATTGCAGAGCACGCAGCAAATTTATTGATGCTTTGTAAATGCATTTTTTTAATTAAAAGCCATTATAAATGTTTCTTTTTTTTTTTTTTTTTAAGTCCACTGGAGCTCTTTGAACATAAAACATTATCATAATTTGAATTTAGAAAAGAGAAACTTGTTTACTCCTGTTCTTCTAACTGCAGTGGTGTCAGGTTTAAGGAGTACCTTCTACTCCACAGTAGGGGTAAGATTAAACACTGGTGCCAAGCACCATGTGATAGTGTATCCAATGTTGATCTACCATATTTCACCTTAGGTCACATTTTACCACTCAGTTCCCAGCATACAAGAAGCTGGGTCTTGTTGACATATTCTTGCACCCAGCATTAAGGATTTAGACTCTTTAACAGTCTATTCACTCCTACTTAAGCTGACTGCTGCAGATTACAGCAGTGATATTTGCTTCATAAGCAGGGATGCATTAAGGAATCTCAAGGCCAAGAACTCAAAAGCCTTCATAAATCTCCTTTAGCAAAAACAATTTTAAAAACAGTTAATAAATAGCAGTAAAAGAAACAGCAAAGAGTCCAGCTGACAAACAAAAAGGGCTTTCAATTTGAAACAATCCTGTTCACTTGCTTTTGAGCCCTCAGGAAGTACATGTGTCCACTTGTGTGTGCCTACCTGAATGACCGCGCTGAACCAGCAGGTATTGCCGACATTTTTCAGACCCACAGGGCAGTTGTCTATCCTCTTCCTGTCGTGTGGGTTGGGTGAGTCGCTCCATACCTCTGTGTGAGTGCGCTTCAGACTCGCTTTGTTTTCTGCTATACTGGCCTCCAAAACTCTGGAAAAGCAGGAAGGAAATAAAAACAAGATAGAGGGAATGAACTTGTGTGTGGGTCACTACATCACCTGCTGCTGGTTATTTACTCTGCATCTCCCAAAAGGTCAAATTTCTTTCGCTCTACTCATCTGCTAAAAAACTGTCGGACAACAGAAAGGCTCATCCTGATGGCCACTGTGCTTCAGTTGAACTGGGGTTTAAAATGCAAAATAACCTCCACATACTTATTACATAGTAGCGGACCATCAAGTACCATTCTGGATGGTGGCCAAAAATATATAAATAATAAAACAAAATTATTGGTCAAATAGTCACTGCAGTATTACTCCTGAGAAATAGACGGGTTGTGTAACGCATGAATTTTCTCTCTGATATAAATTATTTACTATTAAACAGATAACATATGCTGCAAAGACACAGCAACTATTTGACCTGACCTAGTTCTATTTATTACAACAGGGATCATGTGTTTCACAATACAAGAGTAAGTATAGTACTTTCATACTTCTTCTCTTGGCTCTTGACGGAGGCGGTCGCACTTTCTTTCCTGCTTGGCTTCTCATGTCTATTGTATAGTCTCGCTTATTCTCTAACCCTAAGAGAGTCTCCCAGACTTGTTCTCTAAAAACCTAAAGAAGAATTATGGATTTGATCAACTGGTCCCTTAATGAAATTGACAACTCCTGGGAGAGCCCGATTGTCCTGCGGAGACGTTTGCTGCCGGATACTCGATGGTCGGTTGCGTCAGGTGTCTGGAGACACTCTTGATGGAGGACATTAAACGACATCTACCAATTCGGAACCATGATAACAGAGTTCTGGCTGACTGGAGCTGGCTCGGACCGGGCTTATCGAAGAACAAGAAGCAGCTACAGCTGTTCAAAATTCCACAAGGCTGGCCGACATGATAGACGATGGGCAGGGCTGTGAGTACTCAGACTGTGTTTTTGAACGCAATATGGATAAGATCTTGGAGAAGCTCATGGCTCTGCTATATGGATAACATCTTTAGGAAGAACAACAGGAATTGAGAGACCTGTGACCAGTGACGGACATTAGACCAATTGTAAAATTGGATGCAGTTTGTTCACACTAACCAAAACAACTACCATCTTCATCTCATGCGGCCCCCCTGGCACCAGCTGGATGCTCAAGGCAAAAGCTGACAGGAATAAAAATTCTCCTTTAGATAATAAGACTGTGGTGTGACTTTCTCCCTCCTCATTCAAGGCCCCTTGCGTCGACCGAAGATTGTTTACTTTTGCCTAACCGGGCGAAGGGACACTTTCTCTTGCCTGAACACGGAACACACACACACACACACACACACACACACACTCCTACGCACACATATGCATGTACACTGACACAGACCTACACTCACCCCCCACCCCCTTCAAATGCCTTCGAAGCTTATGTCTTCTATGTAGTGAGTTTCCCACGCGTGGGACTAATAAAGGTTATCTTATCTTCATCACACTCAGGGAAAAGATAGAGACCGTGTGGGTGAAGTAAAGTGTGGATTTCTTAAAATATCGTTTCCTGTCAAAGTTGTTGTCAGTCGCTGATACCTGCTGATGGCCTGCTCTTCATCAGTGATGCCCGTCTCCCTGAATGCCCGGTTGGATTCCTCCAAGCTGAGGGCAATGGCCCTCTGCAAGTCATCTTTATCATCTCCAGTCAGGTCAATCACGTCTGCATCAACAAAGCACACACGACAGCAATTTGGTTTGGATCAACACTAACATGCAACCATCATTTACACTCTGGATACTTAGTGTCCTGGACTAAAACTTTGTGTTGGTCAAGTGTGGTGTGTTGAATAACACAATAATGATGTGAAACATGCCATTTTAATACAGATATCCAAGTTTCTCACACATTTAAATTCTAATTATGACAGGGTCCGGATACATGTGCACGTGTAACAGGAGGCAAATGTATGCTCTATTATATTAGTTATATGTTAACAACATTCATGAAATGCTCATTTTGCCAACTGAATCAGCCAGCTACCCATCCAGTGACAACCCTTGACCCGCAGACATAGTCCAACCACACTGGTAGCTGGTGCAGGGTCTGGGTATAGAGCATCTCCAGGGCTATTCAAGACTACTGTAGCAAGTATAGTCGTGGAATATGGACTTGGAGACAGTCCAGACATGCTATGAGAGACTGGAAAAAATCCAAGTTGAATGATATGAAGGACTGCAACAGCAGTAACTTGTTCAGCAAATCATGTGATGAAGCAACCAAAGATGAGAAAGGGATGCTTGTTAGCAGTGACTGAAATTTGAAAATAAGAACAGGATTGTTTACAAGTGCATCAAAATGCTAAAATCCCCTTAAGTTAAATATACTTGATTAGCTTAGTCAGCTCTTAATTTATGTGAGTGTTGAAGTGAGCATGTCTACTTGTGGGACCACTGGATGTTGACGTGCTGTTCTGAAACTATAACAGCACCAAAACTTGAACCAAGCTACTCACTCGTGTCTGCCTGGCTGCCCACGCTGATGTATCTGTCGCTGGCCACCTGGGATGTCTGGTAGTAAGTGGTCTCATCTTGTTGAGGAACCTTGGCATTCTTCTCTGTCAGAAAGGCCACGGCTTCACCCAGGTCTCCATTACTCACCTGCAGCAACAGCATGTTTAGGTTAATGTCTCCATGTAATTTAAAGAAAATTATTAGCTGCAGGGAAAGACTAGAGAACCTCAAAAATGCCTGCATTTAATACTCAGTAAAACTTTGCTCTGGGAGAAATGACTGCACAGTGTAACTTGTGTCAACAGTCCCATTAGAATAAACTGACTGAGTTTAAGACAGAAAACTCTCACATTTCCCACTGAAAAAATATCTACTGTAAACACACAATATCCCTGACTTTTCCAGTTTTTAGCCTGTGTTTCAAAATGTACCTGCAGGGCCTGCTGAAGCAACTGTACATCTGTGGTGCCTGTGACCTCCCTCAACTGGTTCAGTAGTGTCTGCTGGTGCTGTTGAAGAAGAAAAATCATCAAGAGGGTGTTGATAACAGAGCCTGAAAATGATGGAAACTATATTTTACAGGTCCAACTTCTTCTTCTTCAAAACACAAAAACCCCGTCACTGGCTTTCCCCCCTTAACTGGGATGAAAAGCCAGCAACTCAGTTAAATCAATAAATAACTTACTCTTAACTCATAAGAATGTACAGAAGTGTATTGGCAGCTAGATGATTTACAAAAAGCACAGCATGTTAATCAATCCCATCTAAGGGTATATGGGAAGGCTCGATATTTAGTGGGAGTTGTTTAATCATTTAATGATTTTATCATAATGGTCTCCGGGAAATTGTAGTTGGCATCTTTCAGTGTCCCTGCCACTTCATGGATAAAATGATTAAGAAAAAAAAATAGGCAGATTAACAATAACAAAATTATTCATTAGCTGGATTCCTCGGGGGAGGGCACAGACAAACATTGCACTAGCTGTCCACACCGTTCCTCAGAGACTGATTCAAATTATCAGGAGTGTTTAACTACCTTGAGCGCTCCTATCGCTCACCTGGTTGAGCAGGTAACACATATGCAGGAAGCCTGCAGGAGCATGGTTTTGACTCTGTCCCTTACCATTCACTGTTTCACAGTCCCATGTACTCTCGACTACGCTGTCCAATAAAAGGTAAAAAAAAAAAAAAAAAAAGGCCAGCCCAATTAAAGAAAAAAGTGTTTAACTGAGCATTGATTAATCAATAACAACCACAGCCACACCAAAGTCACTTTTGCCTCACATTAAATGATCTTGAACAGTTCTCTTACATGATATTAGGCTAACAGCTGCAGTCAGGACACTATTTATGTAGACTGTATTATAGTAGTAATAATAATTACAAAATTAATAATACGCTGTCTGTCTATCTATAGATGGATAGTCTATTACAGACAGACAGATGCAATTCTTTAACTCAAATATAGTAACTTTTTAAAACTCAAAGTTCAAAAACGATTTTTAGTTATTTTCTGCTGGACCTTGCTGCAGCCCCCTAAACAAAAAAAACAACAACTTCCCACTATAAGTCTGCTTTCATTTGATTGGCTGCCTCTTGAAAACAACAACAGCAGGTGGTTGGAGCTTTGGCGTGTGCCTAAGACCACATCAGGCAAGGTTTCTGGATTGTGTTTGTTGCAGTAACGACACAGTGTGAAAGGCAGTGCACCTGTGGTAAATGAAATTATTAATATCATGTAAATTTTGTAACGATAAACAACTTGAACATCCGATACAGACGTCATAAGTCTTGACTGAGAGGTCTACAGACTGTAGCTTTCACAGGTGGAACAGGCGACTGACAAGAATATTCGTTTAAAGGGCTCTTTCATGATTTAGGACTCATTATTGTATGTTATTTACACACTATAAGCTAATTGCACAACAAACACCCATGGCAACGTTGTGCACCACCTATGCGAAAAACATTTCTAAACACTTTCAATGGTGTTGCTCCAGCTACGACACAAAAAGCAGTGAAAAAGAGTGATGTCTGGGAGCACGGCATATCACAAAGCAGCAGGTGTTCTGAGCTATGCTGTTGCACAGTAAACAAACCAGGACAACAACTCCAATTACCAAAAATACTGAATTCTTAATCTTAGATATCAGAGCTGGAAAGCTTGTTGATGCATCGTATACTAATACCATGTAGTTGTGTTTTTGTAACTGCAATACACTACAGGAAGCTATGGGGGCAGTATCACCTCTATCGTCTGCCAAGACTGCACTCAGTACTAACGAAGAAGGACATAGCCTGAGCAGCAAGACAGGAGGAGAGAGAATTTAAAAAATGTGAAAGCATTTAACAGAAAACTAAGAGCTAAATGCAGACTGTGCAAAGTGGAACTTTCCTAACATGACAGCACTACTGCAGTGCACGAGTGTATCAAACACCAGCACCATGGAGCTGTGACCTCGAATGTGAATGGGTCCATTTTAGTGTGTCGCGTTGATACTTTGTTTATGTTAATATTGTACAGTTGGAAACTTCCCCGGATGATGGTTGCTAAACGAACCCCATTTCAGTTTAGTTAGCTAATGAGTGAAATGCGATAGTAAACCATTAAACAGGAGTAGTTACGCTGTCTCTTTGTTTTTGTTTTTTCTCATATTAATGTTAGCGTTTATTCTGAATAATAAACCTCTTCCACCTAATGTTAGGTAGTTAATCTGAGGGTTGGACAACACCACCTAATTATATACATATAATCAAATACACTGTTTAACTGGCATTAAACACTACACCATCTGAAAAACACACTGGTCATGGTCTTTTCTGATTCTGTTTGGTTGTTTTACTAGTATTAAGCAAAAGCGTATAGATGAATTTACCCTGTAAAGAGGCTCATGCACCTCTCAAATGGAAGTCATGACAGAAAGCATCTTTAGCAGGTTTTCAGCAGCTGGGAACATCATCTCAAAGATAAGAGCAAGCCTCACTCCAGAGCATGTCCACTGCAATCGTGAATTCATGCACTGACTCATCTGTAAGTTATGGAAACGTGTTATTTTAGACTGAGTAAAAATCTTTTTGATTTAATTTGAAGCTTTATTTGACCTTATGGACAGAAACCATTTTATTTTCCTATTTGCACTTTAAATACTTTTTGTTTAAATACCACTAACACTTTAATTTGCATTATCCTTACTAATTTCATTTGTATTCTGACACTTCTATTGAGTAATGTTAAAGATACATTCAAATTCATATGTTTCCTGAATGATTATTTTCATTTGCTGTGGGACGAGACAACAGGGTGATACTGACAGGTGGGCAGACCTGAGCAGGTGAGGTACTGGAGTCTAGAACAGGAGGTTTTTTGCCCACAGGAAGCAGAGATAAGAGTTCTTGAAATAATTGCTGACTAATTAACAAATTGAATCATCATCAGAATGCATGATGATCAAAAGTAGGGCTGTGCCATATCATGACATCCAAAATAACCCAAAAGTTTCAAAGTGTTAATCAGGTATTATATACTTCTACGTAAACATTTCCAAACACTACAAAGTCTACTTGTGTGCCTACATTTGCTCTGTCACTACTATTGTCTATAATGCTGCTGGTAACTTGTAGCAACAGATTCACACTTCAGATTAGGTAGTGTGTCATCAATGACTGCAGCTCCTTAGAAAAGGAGGATGGAAAACTCCCCTCACTTGGTTTCTAGTAATAAATGCTACTGCCTGAAGGCTGCAAACACCAATAAACTTAGGTTTGTTTTTTCCTGTGTCGTCATATAATTACCACAAATTTCACTGAAATGTCATGATAGAATTTTGAGACCAAGACAGCTCTAAGACTAAGGCTGTTCAGTAAAAAACCTCAGATTTGCACCAGCCATATCTTATTATCCTCAAGTAAGATACTCACTTCCTCCAGCTCTAAGGAGGTTTTTCTCTACAAGGCTGGAGGCTTAACTTCTGTTTCTGATGGATGTTATGTGATTTTCCCTGTGCTTCTGTCAACCCTCAAGAGTAAATGTTTTTGCAGAGTCAGTCAATGTAGAGAATGAAGGAAAGTTAACACCTTGCAGCAACAGAATATACAACAAGTCCAATTTGCCTGCAATAACCTTTCAAGTTTATAAAACGAGAATACGCAGCTGACAGGAATACACGCTTCCTATCAACCTTCTAGAGGAAGTGATACTCTGACTTTTGGCCTGTCACTACAGAGAACAACTAATCTTACTTAAGCTTAACAAGTACTAACATGCGAGGACCAATGTCTAAAATAAAACATGAGTCAGAAACTGCTCATATGCTTCCTCACACCCGCTTCAGTTGTCATAACATTTAAACAATATTTGTAAGTCCACAGTGAAGACAGCTTTTCTCTAAGGCTTCTGTTACAGCAGGCCTGTTGTGAATGGTAAGGCATGGTGAGTGGTAAAGAAAGCACTGATACAAAGGTAGTCGTAGTGCGGTGGCTCATGCACCTATCCTAATCTAATGAAAACAGAGCTTCTGAAAAGGTTGTCCCAGAGTGAAAACCTTAGGAAGCTCTCATTTCTGTGTTTACATATGGATAAGGAAAATGAAGCTCTTGTCTTGCATTCCTTAAAAACCTATGCACCTGTCTTTTTTTGACGTAAGAACTCTGTACCTTGTTTTTGTTGTTCCCGTTAGGCTTTTGACTGGCTGACATTTCACCACCTGTTGCTATGGCATAACCATGACATCCGGTTGTTCAGTCTGACGTCACTAGCCGTGTCTGGGTCTAAACTCCGCTGCAGGTCCATATATCAAACGATCACTATGGCATTACTGAGAGTTGAAAAACTGTCTAAAGTCTTTCATCTTTAATAAAATGATCAGCGTTCTGCTCTACCAGGTGTAACAATTGAGTTTAACATCCAGGCATCCATGAAAACGGAATTTATGACATTTAACGGAGTTAGAAGTTAGCAGGGAGTTAGCTCGCTAGCTTCTATCTAAATATAATATAGCATGTCCTGACTGCGGGGTTTTGGAAACAAATTAAAACGTACAGCTCTGTTATCACTTCCAACATAAATGAAGACAGAAAACTAAACAGCAGTGACGTTTGTAGGGTTACTGAAGTTTGGCTAGCTGGTATATAATGATGTGCTACGTGACCGCTAGCGACACAGCTATGTTAGCATAATATAAACAAGCTAACTTTTTTTCCACTCGATAAAAGTTAACGTGAGTGTTCTCGGTGGTCAGGAACAAATGTAATCGCATGGCAGGATGCTGTAAAAGGACC
This sequence comes from Aulonocara stuartgranti, assembly GCF_965226115.1. Classification (NCBI taxonomy): domain Eukaryota; kingdom Metazoa; phylum Chordata; class Actinopteri; order Cichliformes; family Cichlidae; genus Aulonocara; species Aulonocara stuartgranti. The sequence goes on from NC_138946.1 coordinate 32,016,144, forward strand.
AAACTTCAGCCAGGAGAACAACTGAGATAATCCATCCACAATACGAGGTTAGTCATTCATATACTGCTGCATGGGCTGGGCTGTAGTTACATCGTAAGGTTTTAAAAACTGAGCTTAAATAAATGATTAGCGGTAATAAAAGCCGAGGGAGGTCAACAGTGATCACTGACTGTTTTAGGAGCTTTTTGAGATCAAATAGAAGAAAATACATAACATTAAACATGTTAACAACACAAAAGCCATATTAAACGCAGACTACTTTAGACCCGGAAGTAGGATTCATCGCGTCATCACTGAACAACCGGATTGTTCCTTTGCATTTTCACATGGATGTAGATTCTTTTGAAAATGAAAGCAGAAAATCCTTGTTTAAAAACAAAAAGATACCTATGTACATGTGGAAGCAGCCCAGGACAAGAAATGTGAAGGAAGTTGCACCTGTGACAGATATGGGCCAAGACTACCACAAGAACAGTTGCTCAGACACGCACACACGTTTTAAAGCAGATTTTTTTTTGTTTTTTTTAGGGGGGGGGGACACAACCAAAAATGAAGAAAAGAAATTGTACAGACAGGATCAGAAGTCTTTTCAAATTTTCTCATCTTGCTATCTACAGGTCTCTGCATGAAAACCAGCACCACACCCTGAGTGTTGATGGAGCACAACTGACTACAGCGATATCCCAAAACACACTACTCTGCTTTCAAAACAAATCAGACCCAAACTACTTTATACATATACTCCAATCAGAATCAGCAGAAACCCTACATATTTATTAACACAAGACAAACAATCTATTACAGTTAGGGCTGCCACGATTAGTCGACTAGTCACGATTACGTCGACTATCAAAATCGTCGACGACTAATTTAATAGTCGACGCCTCGTTTGAAGCTTTGTAAGATCACAAAAGACGCAGGAATAAGTAGTAGGATTTAAGAGTGTAATAACGGACTGAAACAGAAGATGGTAGCACTGCACGTACAAGGATGCCAGCTGCCGTTAAACCCCGAAGAAGTAGCTCTGTCCCAGAATTCATAGCGCAGCCCAGCTCAGTTTCCAACTGTCACTGTCGCTACCCGAGCCGTAGCGGAAACCCGATCGGTACCCCGCATGCGCAAATCTTACGTCACTTCCTCTCTTTGCCAACATTGCGACATTCAATATATTTGAATGACACGGTTAGCGCCCAGTTAGCTCCTAGCATTTCTCAACAGCTCTGCCTCCTTTTCAACTACGGGGACATTTAAACAATGGATACCTCCGTATACAAACAAATTCACACTTTTCTCCTCAACAGAGAGCGTCCCCCGATTGAACAACAGCGCCGTAAAATAAGAAGAATGGCACCTAATTACAGAGTTAATAATACAGACTTTGTAATATGTCACGTGAAGATTCATCAGCCAGATGAAGTGTTTACTGACAATTGACAGTGATAGCGGACATCATCATCACTATTCCAATCAATCCTCTCCACACAGACAAGCATAAACACACTCAACTATCACTAAATCAAATTTAGCACACGTTTGTAATGACGCTAATTCAGTTTACAATAGGGTTCATTCACTCAGTCAGCAGGTGGCGGTATCCTCTTACACTGGGGAGTAAACTGCCATTAAACGGACAGAAGAAGAAAACCCCTGCACATGCGTGGTACGGATCGGGTAGACCCGATTTGTACGGTCCGACTTTGCACATGCGCAGTAAGGATCGGGGAGTCCTGATCCGTAACTATCTTTTTGTTTTTTGTTTTTGTCTACATTATATTGAAATGTTTCATTATTGGAAACATTTTAAGAGATACTTATTATCCTTAACATCTTAACAGATACTCTGACCCGTAACTATCGTAAAACGCTTCGACCGGAAGTAGACACCTTTCGCGCATGCGGGGTGCCGATCGGGTTTCCGGTACGGATCGGGTAGTGACACCAACAATGGCAGCAGCTAGTTAGTTTTAATATTACTCTTATTATTCTTTCTGGGTCACAAAATAAACGTTTAACATATTTTTAGGCGAGAATATAACTGTGTAAACCTCAAATATCTGCTCAGTTTATCAGGACACCACATATTTTCAAAAGCGCTCCGACGTTTTCGGAGACGTCTGTTACCCACCAGCTCGATAGCTAGCCGGGGGCAAGGCTCACTAGAGCCCGTGAGAACGGCAAATCGTCTTCTTCTTTTTTTCTTTTTTTTTTAGTAAGATACTCTACTCAGGTTAAACATAAATAAGTCACTTAGATAACTTAAAAATGTTATTGTTTGGCTTTTTTTTGTATTTTATTTGTTCCTGAGTAAATCGGTTTGGCTGAGATTAAAGTTCTAGTTTTTACACAGCTGAATAAACGTCAAGCAGACAGCTGATTATCAGAAGTGTGAGATGCTCGAGAATATACTCCGGTGTCCTGTTATATTTTAGATAGCAATGAGTTTATTAAACTTCATCGAAACAATCTGCAAATTTCATTAAAATTTAATAAAGTATCATCTTGTCTTTATTTTTAGTTAGCACATACCTTAAACACTTAAAGCTGTAAGCTAATGCTAGTTATATAAGAGCAGATGGATGCTGGTGCAATAAGCTATACGTTTTACGTCCAATGGATGCATGATCTGATTAGTTGACCAATCGCAAAAATAATCGGTGACTAGTCGACTATCAAAAATCATTTGTGGCAGCCCTAATTACAGTACACATTCAACAGCTGTTGTTGTAGTATGATGTCAGCCACTAATAAGGTCAGGCTGCTCAATAACAGAAAAAAATTCAAGTGTGAGCCATTACAGAGGCTCAAGTATTTAGTTTGCCTAAGACCGTAACTTGTGTAATGAGCCCACCATATGCCTGATGGTGCTTACTCATGTTTTAAAGGCTGGGGAGCTGATTTATTTGAACACAGCAGGCCTGCGCTGCAGAGCTCCTGGACTGTATGAAGTGTAGTAAAGCATCGCTGCAATTACATAAGACTTTTGCAAAAATATGATTTCTTTTACTCTGGACCCGCGGAGCAAACATCTAACCTATGATTAAGCAACATCACTCAAGTGGTTACATAAGTAACCAGAGCTATGCCGTACTGGGCATGGTGGCCACGGACTAAATCGCATAACTAGGCGTCTAAGCAGCGGATCTTAATGCACTTTGGTAAAATGAGAGCGGTGTGATCAAATGTAACATAATAATCTGCCTTCCCGGTTATGAACTGTCACACGCCTGGCTTGCAATCCGAACACTCAATCCCTGCCAAGCATCGTTGCTCGGGTGGGTTTCCACCTTCGCCGTTGGACATGCTTTGTAAACAAAGGTATCAGATATGTGATAAGTAACATAGGAAACATTTGCTCACACAAACAAAGAGTAAGCACTTGATCAAACTAAACATTAATTTATTTGGTGGTGATGGGGGGTAGTTTATCAGAAGACTTCAGCTAAAACCGTCAGAGAAATCAAAGATTTACTTACTATGAAGACGTCGACAAGCCTTGTTTATTTTAAGTGACGAATAGCCCATATTGCTGACGTTACCATGCAGAGCATCATGTTATAATATAGGAATAGCTAGCTTCTGTTAAACGTAACCCAGCGTAAAGGACGATGTTGGGGTTTCAGGTAACTTTACGTGGTACCGTTAGCTATCGCTAACGGCTACATTAGCACGTACACTGGCTAGCAAAATATTGAATAAAGCACTGACCCAGGGTAACGTAAGGCCCAGCTTACATGCAGTTATGTGGGATTTACAAACGGTTCTTCACAAAAGGGTGACGCACGACGTCTTTAAACAACAATTCAAGGTACACCCTACCAACCAAGGAACTAATTCACCCACCCTCTGCGTTCTTTGAGCTCCTAAACTATGTAGGAATACAGTTAAGCTAAAGTTAGCTAGCCACCAAGTTATCATATGGCAGCTTACCTTCTGAGAATGCTGCTGGAGGACATTCTGCTCCACGGTCATGGCCGGTTCAGTGGGAAATTTTGTTAAATTCAAACCAGGAGTAGCAAAATGCACGATATACCGTTCACCAAAGCGATATAAAAAGGAGATGCTACGATGTCCCCTCCTTAATCAGCGACATTACGGACGCCATGGCAGAGTGACTAGCGCAAGTCGTCAGTAGGCATGAAAACATTGCTCTTCGCTGCCTGTGAGCTGGGATCGATTACTCAGGTCTGCTGAACTGCGTTACCATCATGAACGGGACTTTTGGGGGAAATTAATGCAAACTACAATTATAGCCAGAAATTTTGCGATTCATTTGAACCACATTGTTATTGCTTAGCTTCAGCACATTTCTTAATGCACCAAATCGCCAAGGAATTCTTGATATTTTGTTTGTGTTTTAGTGTACTTGAAAACAGAATTTTTCAAGGAATATTATTATATATATATATATATATATATATATATATATATATATATATATATATATATATAAATATATATATAAATATATATATATAGAAATTAAAATGATTTTAAAACAATCGCTTTTGTCGCTTTGTAAGGTAAGGTTACAACTGGTCTTCTAATCGGAGGGTCGGGTGTTCGATCCCTGCTTCTTTGGCCAAGATACTGAACCCCAAGTTGCCCCGATGCATCATTATGTCTACGAATCTTAGACAAAGTGCCCAGGTAGAGTAGAAAAGTGCTAGATAAGCATCAGTCCTTACACGAAAATGTGACATTATAATGATAGACAAGTTCCAAAACTATGCCTTTAAGTAAGGCATACCTCCTTCAACTTACATTCACAGTTTGTACAGTGACCCATCCAATTTCCCATTATAAAGTCAGGTAGCAGAAAAACATACAGTCACTGTTATAATCCTTGGGTGTGAAATACACACACCAGACTGTTAAAGTGTTTGTGTTGGACATGCTCTGACTTCATAGTTTTCATGTGATCCACAAGACTTTTTCTCTTAACCATTGTGTGTGCCACATTCTGGGCAGCTGCCTTTTTCTTTTTCCTCCAAGGAGTTTATGTTTTTGGTACTGTTTGCATGCGTGTCATTCTGTCTGTAAACTCGAAAAGTTTTGAATGAATTCTGATAACTCTTTGGAGGGGTGTAGAGTGGGGTCGTGTTAACAATCTATTAAAATTTGGCTGACATCCACTGAGGTCTTCAAGGTCAACTTAATGATTTATCAGTCACAAACAGACAAAAAGCCTTATAATTTGGAACCTTTTTTCTTATAAGCTTGGTGTATTGTCAACCTATAAGTACAAAGACTTAAAATCTGACCTCTGACATTTTCTTCAAGGTCAATAGATTGACCCGAAGCTCAGAGTGCTAATAATCCTATACACAGCTATTTAAAAACTATGTTTCTTCCTGTCATTGTTTGCATTGAAAACATATAGGCATATAGGGAACTATATATGAAAATTCTAAATATCACGTTACTTTGAACCTCTGGCCTCTTCTTTGTGGTTAAATAGGGTCAAATTTGGATAAAATGTCTGTTATCTCTCAAACTTTGCTTAAAATTCTGCTGCCTATTGGCAACATTTAGGAAATGATACTGGTATACAGTGAGTTTAAATATCACATTATAGTTTGAATCTGAACATTTGACCTCTGATCACACTTTTATGTTTCACATCTGCCGGTTGTGTTAAAGTATATTAAAATGGATCTTTAGTAGGTGACAAATGACAAAGGCATGCAATTTGTTTTTACTGCACTAAAAACTTCTTAAACTGCATTTTAAAAACATAGAAAATAAACTCAATATATAGAAAATTTATAATATTATTTCATTAAAAGTAAATATTGCCTAGCAGTGGTTTGCTCTATCTGAGTCGTGTTTTTGTTGTTTTTTGTGATGTATTAGTATCAGATTCACTTTAATTCTCATATATTGAGAACTGCCTTTCCCTTTAGTATGCCTCCATGCTCGGTGCCCAGTGTTCACCTTCTACTCCTGATCCTTACCTCCTGTAAGATGAGAGGAATCATTTGGCCTCAAGGAGGTGCTACTTTACAATTATATAACAGTCAAATTTCCACACCCGGGGTTTTCACTCGGGGTTCTGGAGCAAAAAATGCCATCCCCTTCCATGAAAGGATGATAAGGATAGAAAAGGCTGCTTGTCAGGCTAAAGATGACTGACAACATTCCTGGTTTGTTCATTTATTAGGGGCAGTTATGATCATTTTCTCCTATCACAGCAACATTTCAAAGCTCATGACATCTGTTACCTTTATGGTATTTCATAGTTTGTGAACGCCAGCGTGGGGGTCTTGCAAGTGTAAGGCACTGAATTCAGCTGTCCACATTCTGTCCTAATTATTCAGACCGAGATAATAACACCAACATCCAAACACTGGGCTTTCAGGTCTGTCAGCTGTTATTAATTCAGTGCAAGATGGAAGAGAACAGTCCTCTCACACAGAACTGGGTCATCCTTTAGATGTTCAGGAATAGCATTGTTGTAATAGTTATAACTGTAGCTGTCAGCATGCTTTGTTAACATGAACTGTGTCATCTAACTAGTACATATAAATATTAATGGGAAACATCAGAACTTTATGATGGCACTGGAAGAAGGATCTGGCAACAGAACTGAGGATGTAAACAGGATTTGATCAGTGTACATTTTGTAGTTTCATTATAACAATAACTGCGATTTAGCTCAAACTGAGTTTGAATTTAATTCATATCCATAAACATATAGTAATATAAATATATAACAGTATTAATACATTATTTTGTCATAGCAACAAATCAAGGTTGTGCTGTTACCCCATGCTATTCAGCTTTTCTCCCAGCAGATGGCAACATCCTCCTTTGGAGCACCAGCTTGCATAATCACAGCCCCACACAGCAGCAGCAGAAATGTGGAAAAAGGAATGAAACATGAAAATGATTCCACTTGCCAAATCAAGTAGCATTATAAATCACAGAGTCTGTTTTCATTTTTCAGCACGGTGCCTTAATCAATATTTTATACTTCTATGTGCAGTGTGCTGAAATATTCACTGACCACCACAGAGTGTGTGAAGGTTACCTTAAACACCCAGGGCAGCCTCTTAAAACAGCCTTCTTGTCTGAGCAGACACATCACACAGTTTGACCTCAAGGCAAAAAGTAGAGCTATCAGTCAGAGAATCGGGGAAGCTGTCAGGAAACCAATCAGAAAATAAGTTGATGAATCAATTGGCAAAGTCAAACAGAAGCCGCTGCAGATCCTTGGCTGACAAGCTGATGTCTGCTTGTTTGTTGAAGATCAAAACAGATCCCGAAAGTGAGCCCGAGGGCTGTATGATAATAGCTCCACTCGCACCAGGACATTGAAAATCCTCCTTCACGCTCTGCCCGATACAGTAATCCAACAACAACGCATGTACATTACAACTGTCCTTTAACACAAGGATGTAGCATTCATGTTAGTTCATGGGGCCCATATGGTCTAATCTGAACTTCAACAAACATTTTATAATAACGTATTTAAAGTTTGATCCAAACTACATGCAATATTTTCACTCCTGTGTAGTGATGCCAGTGCTACCAGCCTAAGAACAGCCGAGCATTTAATTGACAATTTGGCTCTATAAATGACTCCACTGTAACTGCCACACTTTGCAGACACGTCCATCGCATTAATGACTTCATAAAGGAGTAAAATGTTGATACTTTCTTGCATCTTGTCACAGAGATACAACTGGATTTACTTATTGAAGCCATTTAAATATATTTAAATTTCTAATATATGTGAAAATGCAACAACATGATGAGCCCGTGCTCCAGGACATAGACCTGCCTTTTAGACCTGCCACACCAATATGTGGGATAAAGGTTTACCCCGCATACTGAATAAAACAGTTACACGTTATTGTATTGTAGAATTCAGTTAATCCACGAACGCACCGATGAGATTTCACAGTCAGTTTTGCTTCTTTATTTTAGCAAATTTTCTGGCTATACCAGCTCCGTGGAACCTGAAAGATAATAAAAAATAAGCAGAACTAGAAAATTAATGCTTAAAAATGTTTTGAGATGTGCCCATTTCCCCCCAGGATCTCCCTCTTTAAGCAAACGAACCAACTATGGTGCTTCATGTGTGGCTAAAATAAGACCCTTTGCAAACAGACCAGGTTGGGTTGGCTTCAAGCAGACTTTCTGTATACACATTATATTGCAACAATGTTTTGGAAACAAAATGTTGAAATACCTGTATGGTTATGGGCCATGTGCTGCTCTTGAGTCTGCTTTTGTACCTGCCAGGTTTTCTTCAGTTTTTTTTCCTCAGGGGTTTTAGACACGAGCCAGTGTCCAAGAATGATTTGGTTTAAAGTCTATCTATCTATCTGAATTTTTTTTATGAGTCCATGACGTCTTTAAGAAAAAGAGTCAGCATAAAATTACATATAACTGCGAGGAGTGCAGGTTTTCCGATCGCACTGAAACACATCATTTGTTTTAAAGGCTTATTTGTTAATACAAGCCATTCAGTTAAACCTCATTTCAATCTTAAATTCACTAATGTGAGGGTAACTTATAAACAGGAAAAGAAAATACAATGCATCTACGGAAGCTGCAAAGGAAAGCAGACGGCCAATCAGTAAATCAATCAAATCCAGTCTTTGTTTTTTCATGCAGCAAACCTCAGTGGTTGTTTTCAACACTACTCACTTATTGTTCCCCAACAGCAAATTTATATGTCATAAAACATGAAGCTGTAAAAACTGATGGGTCATCTGAAAGCATTTTTCTTCACACTAAAGCAGGACCAAGGTTCTGCTTTAGTGTGGAATATATGTATATATATATATATATATATTATTATTATTTTATTTTTTTTTCCTGGAAACAAGCAAGATCCGTGGACATCTCAGGATTTGATTTTCTTATTAAGTAAATTAGAATACAGACTCAATGGGACTACCATAGATGTTCCTATGTGATATGGAAATGATCAGGTGCCTTAAACCGTCGCAGCACAGCAGTGTCTACAGGCAGTGAAGACATATCACTGCATTTTTTCGGGAGCTGTCGTGCCAACAATAATACAAAGCTTGTTTCATTTTAAAATAACACTGATTGTGTTTTTCCCCTTTGCTTTTTTGAAGCTTAGAGTGCAGCAGGAGCATTGATTTTATGACAGCGTAAAGAATGAAGTAGTTAAACTCTGTCGTGGCTCGATGTCGGGTATCCTGACAAGATCATTATTTTTGAGGATTTCAGCCATTTTCAAGGTGTCTTTCCCAGATAATGGGCAGGACTTTCACCACTTCCCAAATAAACTATGTTTCAAATTCAGTACATTTTTTTATAAAGCTTAACAAAAGCAGCATTAGTCTGTGTTTTACTGCTCATCTCGACCTTGTTGACAGAAATTACATGAGGATTGTTTAGTATCATCTTCTTTGTGTACACAATTAACTGTCACTCCCTGCACGAAAAAATTATTTGGATTCACGTAAAAAATGGAAAGCATTTCCACGGGACTGATTCTGTTGTTTCAACTTAATTTACTTGAGTTAAGCCAACTTAATTAATTAATGATGAATTGACTTATTTACTGTAGTTGAGTCCAACTTCATTGAGCTGATCCAACCCATTACATTACATTAGCCCAACAAAAATACTTAATGCTAATAGAAAGTCATTTATTAATGTAGAAATCTTTTCTGTGATTATTTTAAGTTCATTTAAGGAGGTATTTTGTGGTGTGTTAACATAAAATTTATCATGCACACCTTTTTTTCCCTCCAATTTATAACAAATTCACATAGTTGTCCTTATCAGGGTTGCCGGGGGGTACTGGAGCCTATCCCAGCTCTCACAGGGCGAGAGGCGGCGTACATCCTGGACAGGTCGCCAGTCTAATGAAGACAAACACAGACAACCGTTTTGATTCACACTCACGGGTAATTTAGAATCACCAGTTAACCTAATCCCACTAACTGCATGTCTTTCGACTGTCGCAGGAAGCCAGAGAACCCATGCACACTCCACACAGAAAGGCCTCGGCCAGATGGTGGATTCAAACTCAGGATCTTCTTCCTGTGAGGCAACATTTCTAACCACTGCGCCACAGAGCTGTCACTCAAAGCTTGAAAAAAAAGTAGGGAAGCTATGATTACAAGGCTTGATACAGAATTTTCTTCACGTTTTTGTCCTTGACAGGTTAAACTACAATAAATAGCAATAGCATACACATGGTGTGTGTATGCGTTTCTGCCTCTTATAACCTCAGTGAATAAATTTTGTGTGATCTTATGATATTGTGAGTCCAGGCAACTAACCACTGTTGCTAGATTGCATCACGTCATCTCAAAAAAACAAGTTTGTTCACCATAGAAATCATAGAAACATGAAATTATCAGCATCATTTATTGACCACGACGTACCTGAGTGTTGTTGCTGACCATGCTTCGAGCAGGTTACAAAATTTAAATAATCACAAACTGGTTTCTTGAGCTGCGTTGATACTAGCATGTTAAAAGGACCAATATCTGTAAGTGATGCTTCCTGCATCTTGTTGAATCTATGACATCCAGAATGAAGGCAGTTCATAATGCAGACAATCATACAACAGTTCTGAACAATACAATTAATCACACTCTTTATGATGACCCCATTTTCTTTCCATCTAAAGCAGCGGTATCCAACCCCTGGGCCCCGGACCATTACCGGTCCGTGAGTTGTTTGGTACCGGGCTGCGAGAGTTGAGGCTCAGGTGTGAAATTGATGGTTCTCAGGGTTTTTATCGGTTTTTAACGTTATTATTTTTATAATATATAATCCACGACACCTTAAAGGTTGTGAAAATATTGTCAGTCATAAACCGGTCCGTGGCATAAGGTTGGGGACTGCTGACCTAAAGCACATAAATGCAGCTTCAGAAATTCAGAACTCCAGATTGAACAAACGTGGCAACATAGTGTCTGCGTGCTGATAGGTGTGGTTAGTTTTAGAGGTGATTCACTTAAGTTGTGCTATTTTCTGAAGCACAGTCATTTCATTTCTATTTCATACAAAGAAAAAGTCCAGCTGGCTGTAAATTGCATCTTGCAAACATTAGAAAACATTAGAAAATCAGTTTATGCACTTTAAATATTCTGGGGTTTTTTTTTCTTTTGGTTTTTTTTTTTTTTACACCAAAACCCAGTGTGTGCTGGCGTAATGTGTTCGTAAATCTGTCCCCCAAATTTCATCAGTCACATCTGATCTGTTAAAAAGATGAATACCTGCTGCCAGTGAGGCACTGCCTTGAACTTGACTTCTAATGACCAGAAAGGGATGACCTTTGTGAATGAGAGTCTGTTGGAACATGACCCTTGGGCTCCCTCTTCAGTAAATGCTTTCCTAATTGGTTTATAGTTTCATTTACTAGCTTCAAGTTTTATTTAAAACATGATCTTAATATTGTAAATTAAGATAAATTAAGGACATGTATGCCTTACCTTGTAACTGCAAGTTTCTAGACTGTGTCCCCCAGTTCCTTTGTTAGCTCTACGCCTCACTCATCCAGCCTTTAAACAGTAACATGGCAAAAACACCCAGCTTGAAGCTACACAGCAAGATTTTCCTAAATAAAGTAAGTTATTGACAATAAAGAAAAATCAAGATTCATTTGTCCTACAAAAATGGGCATCTATGCTCCATCTGCAGTTGCTGTGGGGCCCAGTTTGAGAACCACAGTGATGAATGAAGAGTCGTGGGATTGTCAAGATCATATATAACCTGGTTACCATGACGTAAAATGTCATATTTAAATGCAAAAGAGAAAAAATTCAGTTTCTGTTAGTGGCCCTATAGTTAAAGTTCCTCACAGTCGATAAGATTAATCTCCTGTGAAACATAGACATCTGTGCAAAATTTCATAGCAACATCAAGACTTTGTCGTCCATAAACTCCTGCTGCTGGCAGGCTGAAAAAACTCAACACTAAACAAACAAGCTAATGATTAAAATATGAGGCATGCCACACGAGTACAGGGGCAGCATTTATAATCTGGAGCTATTATATTCCCATATAAAGGTAAACTGGTGTTCCTCCCCGTGTCTTATGGATCGTCTTCCCTTCTAAATATTGTATCATGCTGTCAAACTAATAAGTGCTCTTAACATAACATCTTCACTTTCTGAAATGCAACCAAATCCCCTCTGACTGCCAGATACAGCTTCATTCTGTTTTTTTCCCTTTATGACTTCACACTGAGTTGAATATTAGAAAGCTAATTCAACAGAGTTAAGTTTGGCAGGCTTCATCCTAAGTCTGCACAAAGTTCACATCCCAAGCTGGTCTTAGCCAGACTGGTTGACACTAAACTGCCCTTTCTCACTGTACCGGGGATTTTGAGAGATGTTTACTTGAAAAGTTCATGACCCTGCAGATCAACCACAGTGTCACGATTCATACAGGAAATTAGCGGTAAAAACGTTTCTCGAAGATGACATCGTTCACATGAGAGAGGTGGAAAATAAAGAGATGGCAGTTCATTGTTTGCTGTCACTCGATTTCAAACGGAGAAAATTAAGATTCAGATCAAGCGTGAGCTTAATCGCCTATGAAAACAGGAATGCTCGCTCCCGTCATTACTAATCGAATACCTCAGGATGTGTAAGCGAGAACTTCTTTGAAAGGAGAAACTTTCTGAGATGATCAGAAGCAATACAAGACGCCGGCAGACAGGAGACTGACACTGCTAGCTCTCCCTGGCCAGTTTGTAAAACATTTACCCTTGTGCTTATCTGACATGGCAAATACCATCCATGTTCTTTTAGTGTCAGCCAAGATCCCTCAAGCTGACAGCCTGCTCTGTGGACTACAGGGACTCTCACTCATCATGAATATTACATCGGGCCTGTTTACAGGCCTGCACATGGACATAAGTAAGGAAGCTTTATAAAACTGCCATCTCTGATCAGAGCTGCTGTATTTTCACTTGCAGTGTTCACCCTCTCTGCAGCCTCTCTGCACATTTGGGCTATTAGTCATTCGTGAATAATTACCACATCATGTATGAGGACTGGGAGGCCATGGGAAACAGTGAGGGTCAAGAGGCTATCGAGCTCAAAAGAAAAGAAAGGGCTTGAGCCATGCCGCCACTTGTCATATTTACATGAGAGATTGCGAGAGTGGCCTGAGTGTATTGCTGGGGAGCGGAAGCAGGGAGATGTGGTTTGTGGTTTGAGTGCATATGTGTGCAGAGGAGGTGTCGGGGGGGGGGGGTAGGAAGAGAGGGGAGGGGGAGCTACAGCTGCGGGGCCAACAGTTGATCCTGTCCCGGGAAACAGGATCAGCCAGGTCAGGTCGAGGGAGGTGAGGCAAGAGGTCATGACCCTGGAGGGGGGTTAAGGGAAAGACTTCACAAAGAGGTACATCTTCAAAAGCCTCGGGGAGGGAGGGCTAGTATAAGGTTGTGAAATCAAACGTTGGGACCTTTTTTCCCTTAGTGCATGAGTTTCCCCAGGTGTTTCGCTTCAATCCTTTTGAATACTGACTTGTGGCTCTGCTCATCCAGCCGCTGGAGAAGCATCACCTCAAGGCAAAGTACAGAAACAGTTGGACTGGTATCTGTGAGGCATATCAGCCTTTTATTTATATATTCTACTTTAATGACACTCCAAATGGGACATGAGACCCATAAAATGCTAATTAGATCGTATGTGTGACAGAGTGTGTGTGTGTGTGTGTGTGCGCACGCGTATGTTTACATAACATTTGAGGTCAAATCACATGCTCAAAGTTCAAAGGCTTCGCTAAGAAAAGGGCGATGAAACATCTGGGAGCGGATTTATCACACCCATCACTAAGACGACTGGTGACAAGTGTTAGCTCTGTATGGCCTCCATGTGAATAAACAAAGCACATAAAGAGGAAAGCATCTCATTTACACTAAAGTCGTCAGGCTTGCTGTTTCGAACAAGTTCCCATGCAGATAAACCCTTGGCCCAGCACGTTAAGTGCAGTCATTAAGTTGTTTGTCAGAGACTAAGCATCTGCAATGCCAGGAAATCATTTCTGGACATCTCGTAACTATGAAAACGTCTGTCGTGGGACTTCCGAGTGCTCGGTCTGCAGTTGAGTTGCTGGCGGCCTTATGTGCAGCGTTTACATCTTTTTGGCCTCATGCTGAGGTCAGGAAATCAAAGAGCGAAGCCACAGACAAACAGTCGATTGTCAAGTTTTACACCTTGACCTCAGCTTAAACTCGCAGCCGCCTACTTTAAGCTTGCCGCTGCTCCGGCAATCAGAGGAAATCGAGAGGTTACTGGTAGTTCAGCCTTGATAAGAATCTTGAAATGGAGAAGTTCACTGAGGGGAAAGGTTACTGGGAGTTTAAAGAGAGTGCAGTCAGTCATGGGGAGGATTAAATAAAAGGGAAGTCAGGGCTGAGGAACTGTGCTGCAATTTCAAAAGTGCACTGCAGACAAAAAGCTGTCTGTTCACTCGCTGGACTTCATATTCAGACGGTGCAGGGGAAGTTTAGCTTGAACTTGTCCTCACCTTTAGGAAATCTCACGCTACAGGCTGTTTTTTCTCAAGTCGAGAAAACTATCGCTAAATGGATAATTTTTCAGATGGGACACAAGAATTAAGGTTTTGTAACGACCGCACAAAGAAATCTATTGTAGGCTCTAAATCAAAGATATACGTTCCATTTGTGTAGGGCACATCCTTGGGCACTCGGTGTGCATCTGGTGACCTTCACGTGTCCTCCCTTCTTTCAGTGTCTTTCCTGCCTTTGTTAAAGACTCGGCAACACAGTGAACAGCAGCCAACTCAGAAGCAGGGGTTTAGGGGCAAATACAGGACATCCTCTCACTCTTTTAATAGACCGGACTCTTTGATTGCACGCAGCGCTGTTTGGCTTTGATGTCATTTTCTTTAAATAATAATGTGCTTTAATGTTAAACCTTACTCTGATATTGGGGTGCAGTAGTTGTTCAGTTTCACTGCTGGTTGCTTTGGTTGTGTTAAAGTGACTGCTCACAACAACTAAGCTGATCATGTCAATGAAGCAACATCTGGGCTAAATCTAATCGGCCTGTTGCAGCCTTAAAAAGATGTGGTTGTGTCTAATTTTGGCTAAAAATGTCATTTTTTATGATCCTGGAATGCCTTATTAAATACATGGCCTGGTCTGACCCTGTCTGTACAGTTTACATGTTCTCCCTGTGCAAAAACATGCATGTTGGGGTAATTCTCAACTGACTGTGGCTGTGAGGGAGACTAAAGTGTTTGCAGTGCATTCGTAGCATCAGTCTGTGTATGCTAATGTAGCATGTAGTTTCAAAATGCTTTTCAGCAGAACCCACTAGAAGAGTGCTATTTGAAGCTGCTAATGTTAAATGTCATTTACATACATTCTTTTTTTCCATTGTAGTGTTATTATTAGTAGCTGTAGTAGTAGTATTCAAATTTAAAGGCAACCAGGCTATCATTTGTTTGTATACATGGTCAGAGAGACTTTTAAAGTTGTTTCTAAAGTACGAAAAATCCAGGTATGAAAATATTAATAAATCACAATGTAAGCTTAGTAAATGAGGCTCAATGAAAAGGCCTTGCATTTTTCAGATACACAATTCCACCAGCAACATAGTAGAAGATTACAGGTGAACTGGCCTGCCCTGAAACTAAAAACATTTTGTGCATCATGGAAAAAAAGACACAGCACTGTTGATGGTCTGGAACAGTATAGGACAGCACACCTCCATCTAAAGTTCAGCTTCTACACATTCACTATTTGACTTTGTTAAAAGAAGAGGGGCGCTACAAATGAGCAAACACTGTCCCGACATTTGTCCCAGCACACTGCTGGCTGCTAAACTGGAAAGAGAGGAACACAGTCATACTAGGTCATGCATTTTAGTCCTTTATTTTTCAGATATCAGTGCAAATGAACACCAAAAATGAAAACATAAAAAAATGAAATAATGTTTCAGGTCTTCACATGAAAAAAATGAAACATCCTTTTTTTAATATATATATTTATATATATATTTGCTGCTACAAATGTATTTCTTAGATGCACAATGCAGATCTATGATTGTACGTCAATCCCCCACCTACATCCCCCCAAACTCTTCCACAGAGCTTTGTTAACCAGTAACAGAAAAGAATAATCACAAAAATATTCAATGCACATTTATTTTTCCACACATTTTTTTTTTTTAAATCAACTTGCTCAACAGTCTGTGGTTATTTAGGGACTGTTCATATTCTAAACCAGCCTCTCTCTCTCTGTGATATAAAAGACCTATTTTAAGACTTGACATTTTCCCCCATCACCAGTAGGGATACACAGGTAGTTCCCATGCGTCTGCATGCAACAGGCAGCAGTGAGGAAAGTCAGACATTATTACACAACACAGCGCAGGATAGATTATCATTTACCACATAGAGACACATGCAGAGAACAAACCAACCAAAAGAAAAAAAGAAAAAAGGAAAACGATGGGCATAGCATCCTCGGCCTTTGTATGTACACTTGTACGCATATAATTCATATTTACATATCAGGGCATTAAAAACTAGGGTAATATCTTTTCTTAAACATTACAAAATAGTCATCTTTCATACTGAAAGTACTATTTACACAAATATATTTAACCATTGTGAAAATGTATTAATAATTGAAGAGACATACTTCATATGTAGTAAAAAGATCACGAGACTAAAATCGATAAAGCAGTATGTGAGATCAACTGAAAAGAGTACAGTACGATCCAAAAATAAGGAGCTAGATCAACCAGATATCCCTCAAGACACCAAAAGGTCTTGGTGATTGCTGGGGGCAGGTACACACATCCAGCTGCTTTCAAAACAAAGATGTACCTGTGGTCTTCTCTTTATTATCATGCAATTCTTTTGACATTTTATGAGATAAGAGACTGCCACAAACAAATAATAATAACAATAAAAAAATCTATAAACCACAATAGTGAAGAAATAAAGGGAAAAAAAAAATCACAAACTGTCAAATTCTCAACAGATAACAATACTGACTGTTTTTTCTTTTTTATTATCACATGCCATTAAATGATTCTGAAAAGGACTCCAAGGACTCGATAGTGCAAAGTCTGGGTACTCCTTTTAAGTGAAATGAAAAGGAAAAAGCCATGTGCGTCACACTCAAAAGTTTCTGTGTGCATGAAGAAAAGTGCCTTGGGTTTAACCAGGGTCGCAAGATAAGTTTCTCACACACTGCCTTTTTAACTGTTGCTCTAGAAACCTGCTTACACGCAGTTGCTCAACTGTAAGAGCCGCGCTCGCTCTGTTGACCCATCTGCTCCAAACGGCTCAATCTGCAAACATAGTGCCCTGAATTTGCACTGTCGAATATTGGCCTCGAAACACGCACTTCAAATAAAAGCGAAAACAATGAGTTGTGACCGTTTAAAGCGCCAACGATATATTCCTTCTCCACTGGTAATTGTGCCACACCGTGAATCCCGAGGAACAAAGCATTCGTCGCGGCGGGATCTTCGCCGAATGCCGTTTTTAAGGTCCTCTGAATGACTTTAGCACGGACACTGTTGTAATAGAATCTTATCTAAAATTGATGGGTCTCTGTCTATCTGGAAATGTTCTGATGGAGAAAATAAATAAATGTCCACTGAACTGAGCACTAACATTTTTAGAGTCATCAATAATGGATGTTGCTTGAAATGTTCTTTCTAAATGTTTTATAGCAGGCAACAGGAGGACTTGGAGTAGTGATATGTGTACAGTTCAATTAGTAAGAAAGTGTAAAAAAAAAAATAACAATAATAAAGGAGGGCTCCGTAATTAACATTGTAGTACAAAATGTAGAGCATGACAATCAGTGATGGGAAGGTTTGATCTGTGACTGATGCACAGTTTTGGCTTTTGTGGCATTCTGCTAAGATACAGCTGTTTTGTACCGTTCCATGACCTCACTATTTAAAAATCGATGCAGAAGTGCATCTGAATTTGCTCTATGCCACCTGAAAAAAAAAAAAATCATTCAATTTGCATTCTTTGTCATTTGTCTCATCAGACCAATTTGGCAAGTCATTCAAAAAATGAAAAACAAACAGAGTCAGTGAATTTCTTTCCATTTCTATTTTTCTGCAGTTGATACAAATTCTACTCAGACGACTGGCTCAGCCCCTGGCTCTCATGGCTGTGCTTGTCGTTGTGGGCGGGTGATTGAGGGGTAGAGCTCAGGCTGCGTTCATAGGCATGCATGTCACTGATAGGCTCTTCTTTAACTCTGACCACAGAATGGGCTCCCTCTGCCTGATCTCTCCCCTCCTTCCTTAGCTGGATGCTGCCCTTCTGCAGCATGTAATATAGGATGGGGTTGGACCGCGAGAGCCGTGGAGAGTCTGGGTTTGAGTCACAACCCTCGTCCTCCTCTTCGTTCTCTTGACTACTCCACCGCACAGGGCTCTCAGGCTCCTGTTTGACTAAAGTAGGCGTCTCCCGTTTTTGAGTGATGGGCCACAGGGACGGGTGGCGACTCCAAGGGGAGCGCAGAGAACTGTCACCTGGAGGAGGGGTGGGTAGTGGTCTGAGATTACTTGGAAACCCTGAGTTGAGGGAACCGTGGGGATGCCAGCTGGGCAGTTGGAGGAAGCTGTGATTTTGGGCAGGCTGAGTGAGAATGCTACCGTTGGCCTTGCCGTTGGTCTGGAGGACGGAAGGACTGGGCGCCCCCCGGGGCTGCTGGGACAGCTCCTTTAGGCAGTTGTCGGAGAGCAGCAGCTGTTTGAGCACATTGAAGCCCCGGCTCTCTCGTGTAAGGGTTTCACTCGGTGGGCTCTTTGGAGGAACCTCTTCTTCCTTTAGAGTCCTCTGCTGCTCAGGCTCTACCGGAACAACAGAGGAGGCAAAAATATTTGTGTCACCACTGTCCACTGCTCTTGGAGAGCTGATGTTACTCAAATTATCAGTCCGATCTGAACAGAGCCGCCTCTTCTTAGGGCTTGGGCTCGGATACTCCCTCTGTTCCTCTTTAACCTGTCTGAGCTGTGTGTCAGCCTGCATAGCAGCACTGGTATAGTAGGTAGCAGTCTGTTGTTTAAGCAACTGGCTGAGGAGGCCATATTTTGCTATAACCTCTGCAGGCCGGGGTTCAGCCTTTAAGTCCTGCTGGGAATCTGAGACGAGGCTATTCTTCTCATAGCAACTCAGCCTCTTTCTGCCAATCACGTCCTCAGACATGGCAGAGGATGGTCCCACGTCCTCCATGAGCTCCGATTTGACCTTTACATCCAGAGGGGGGCCATTGGAGCTGTCGCAGGTGACGTGAGCACCAGGGTTCTTCTCACTGCATCCCCCCGCTGCCTCCACACTCCTCCTGCCACTGCCACTAGGCCTGTCTTTGCGGCTCACAGTCGCTGTAGCTGAGCTTGTTCCTAGAAGGAGCTGCAGCACGGTGCGCCTTTCCAGAAGGTTCTCAATCTGTGATGAAGGAGGAGAAGCTTCCTTCCTACTGAAGGGTGTGCCACTACCTGAAGCTCCATCAGAGAGTGGAGTGGTGGTGGTGGTCCTGCCGATTGGAGCATTGAGTCTTTCCAAAAGGGCAAGGGGCCTGCTGGCATCGTGCTCCTGGCCCAGCCCTTTACCAGAGGGGGTGGGTGGGGAGGAAGCTGTCCCACACTGAGCCAGATTCTGTAACAGTTTACTAGCACTGAAGGCGGGCTCTGAGGCCTTCTCAGCAGGGAAGGTTTTAGATTTACACAAATCCAGTGGGCTGGATTGGACGTTGGGGGAAGGGTAGGAATATGGGGACAGAGCACCGCTTGGGTCACGGCCAAGTGAGTAGAGGGGCTGAGCTGGAGCTACAGACCTATCTATGGGGCTTTTTGTCCTCGCCTCTTCCCAAGATACCAGTCCTTTTGGCTGGTTTCGAGACATGGTGGCTACAGTTACATCAAGAGGTGAATCTTGGTTACCAACATTTTTCTTAACCATCTCATTATTTCTGCGCTCAAGAAGAAGCTGCATGAGTGTGACTTTAGGGTGGGACTTTCGGTCTGGGCTCATTTCAGGGTCCTTGCCCTTGGACACCTTTGATCCTGATGGCTCTGGCTTCCACTTGTTTATTAAAGATTCTGTTAGTTTGTCCAGGGAAGAGGTAGAGATACAGGAAGAGGAAGAAATAGAGGTGGAAACAGAGGAGACAACAGTAGAAGATGGAGATAAAGTTGTGGTGGGGGGCTGAGCAGAAGCTTGAGGAGAGAATGCACCTGGGGCGGAAGTAGAGAGGGTAGAGGTGAAAGAGGCGGAGGAAGAGGGAACTGTAGTTTTGAGCCCTCCATCTTGCATATTGACACGGCTTCTCATGGAGAGGTCAATGGGAGAGCAACTCGAGTAGGAGCTCTCGGCATCGCTGCTGTCCTTGGTCAGGCTCCGCTCCTGGGTGGAGCATTCGCTGTCTGAGGTGACTGAAGAGGAGCCACTTGGTGGCAGAATGCCACAGCTGTCCTCCAAATGCCCATTCTTGGTCAGCTGCTTCTGGTTGTTGTGATTGTTCAGCAGCAGCAGCAGCAAGCTACTGCATGTCTGGGGTGGGCGGGTTGGACGCGAGTCAAAGCCTCGTTTCTCCCGAGATGGCTGGCTGTGAGTGTGGCTTGGAGCACGTGGGGGAGTGGGTGGGGAGCTTTGGCTGTGGCCACGCAGCAAAGAGGGGCTCTGTGGATTTGACAGGGCCATTCGAGGGAGTGTTGTCGTTACTGTGGTGGTTGTTGTCATTCCATTTTGGGTTGTTAAGGAGCTTAGCGTGTCTGGAGCTCCGGGCAGACTGGGTGGCCTTTTGTCCTGGTTGTGCTGCTGGTTTGCCATGGCAGCTAGTCTTTCGCTGGCTGATCTTCCAGAGAGCTGTGCTTTGAGTGCATGCTCCCTGGAATACTGCTGGAGATGGGCTTCGCTGGACAGCAGCAGGGCCAGCTGACTGCAGGCGACACTGGGCTTAGGTGAAGGCGCCGGACTAGAGCGGATTTTCACTATGTTAGCCACGGCCTTCAGTCGCTCTGCACAGGAAACTGAATCTGCAGCTGTAGGAGCAGCAGGAGGCGTGGCACTGTGTGCTGAGCGAGGTGATTCTGGGGGTCTGTCCTGGCTGTGTCCACGACGACTGTAAGGTGTGTTGCTATGATTCTGAAGTTTGCTCTTTCTCATCAGGCCCTTTAAGCGGCTTGAGGCTGTCCCGTACACAGGTAGTGGCTCTTTGTCTGCAGGTGGCGCCTTGGATGGAGACGAACACTCACTCGGGGGTTTATTAGAGTGCTGAGACATCGCCACACTCTGAAGTCGTGAGCTAAATGACTGAAGCAGTGACGCAAGCAGGGTGCTCTCTCCAGCATGAGGAGATCCCTCTAGTGCTCCATTCTGCATCCCTCCCACTTGGCCATTCAGCTCCGCTGGGGGTGAGCTCATTCGCTGGTTCCCTGGATCATTCCAAGCTCCCGAGCGCAGTAAGCGGGCTTTCTTGAGGTGCTGAGAAGAACCCAGAGTGGGCCCATTGGTTCCACCCTTGGGAGCTGTGGGTCCATGGTTGGGCAGTTGGAAGGGCCCACCCACCTTATCACCCTGCTCCTGATTGCTGTGGGCAGCCTCAGACCTCCCACTTGCCGTGGCCCCAGGCCCGGCCACCACTGGATGCATCAGTAAACCTTCCAGATAAGTTAGAACAGCTGAATCCTTGTGTGTCTCAGGGCCAGGCTCCTCCCCATGAGTCATGTTCAATACTAGGATCCCCTCGTATGGCTCAGCACTTCTTACTGGGAAATATGTCCACTAGGTCATCTGGTTGACAGTGGCATGTACTTCCTAAATACCAAAAAGCGGGCAGGCTATTTCACCGAGTCAGTGTACAGCAGAGGGGAGGGGTGGATGCACTAGATGGATGTGATCCTCTCTGTAGTGGGCACAGTCACCACTGTGTTAAAACAGCAATCATGGCTGGAGACAATCCGGGGCAGGTAGGCCTCCCAGGCATTGTTGTATGCCTTTAAATGCCGCAGGATCCCAGAAGGCCCAGCTCGAGGCTTATGTGAAAAGCAACTGAGGAGTCAGCGGGATTTCACCACAAAGATGTTGACACATTCCGTGGCTGTGGATGTTTGGGATGTCTGTCCTATGGCCTGGCTGTGGTTCTGTCAGCGGCGCCTTTCAGCTTTGCAGATCTCACATGGGGGGGACCTATGGCAGTGAGCGAGAGACAGAAAAGAGGGAGGACGAGAAGGTTGGGTGGAGTGGGGGGGAGAAAAAGAGAAAAGGGGAGAAACTGTGTGAGAAGCAGGGATTTACACAGCACTATATCACATTCATTTCACCACCTTGTGTGCCGTCTCTGTTACTTAGCAACATTTCAGATTGACTGCACACGGCTCCTTCTCCTCTCTGCACTCTCCCCTCACAGCCACCGAACAGACGACAAATGTAGATTAGGCCTGATTGGATCCAAATTGAAAATTCAGGCCCACTACCTTGAAAACATTCAGGTCTCGAGCAGTAAGCCCCTCGCAGCAATGTCTTTCAAAAGCAAAGGGCCTTGTGAGAGCTGTGAATAATTCCTTATGCAGCTTGTCATTTCAGTGGATTATCCCCACCACCACCACCCCCACCGCCCCCTGCTCCTTATGCACTTGAGCAGCATCGCACACGACACAAACCTTGGACTACATAAAGCATGAGCCACCCACCCGCTCCCCGTGTCACATGCACACTAGTAAGCCTTTAAGCGTTCATGCCTAGACACAGGAACGAATGTGTGCACGGAGGCACATATAGACGCATGTATAATCTTACTGCTGCGTTATCTTTATTAACACCTGGCCAGCTGGGCTTCGCGTTTTTGACCCCGATTCTTTTTCCTTTAATCAGAAGTGCAAAACCAGAAGTAACTTGATTTATGGGAGGAGTGCTTTGAGCTACAAATAATCCATCTATTTACTTCTCCAAATCAGGGTCCCTGCTGTCAGGGGGCAAGAGGCAGGGTACAGACAGGTCTGCCACAGGGCTAGCAGAAAGACAGACAACCATTCACACTCACATTCACACCTAGGGGCAATTTAGAATCACCAGTTGATCTAACCCCACTAACTGCATGTCTTTGGACAGTGGGAGGAAGCCTGAGTACCCGAAGAGAACCTGCGCAAACACGGGGAGAACATGCACAGCTCCACACAGAAAGGCAGGAAACCTTGGAACCGTTTTGCTGGGAGGCAACAGTGCTAACCACCACGCCACAGTGTTACCCAAATAAACTCAAAGGTTCACACACTAAGCACTGTGAACTTGTTTTTTCCTGAAAATTCTCCTTCCTTAGGTATTGTGAGTTTGTGCGACATTTTCTCCCTATAGCACATTTTATAGTTGTACGTCTTTATTAATTTTGTGCATTTAGCCATGGTTTTTTCTTTTAAATCTACTGTAAACTGCTCAGGTTGTGTTTTAGCTGTGGAGCCACGAGTGAAGCAGTTTGCAGCGTCACTTCCCATCATTGCTAACAATTGTTCACTCTTTTCAGTGTGAAAAAAAAATATTTGTAGTGAATTTCAGTATCTTTTACATGCAGAACAAGAGCGGAGAATCATTCTTGTTCTGCAAAGTAATTGTCATTTAATTCCCTTTGATTGTAGCATGTAATGAGTTACATTGCTCATGCATACCTAAAGTAACAGAATTACAGTGCTACACTACTTTTTAACAATTAAACGAATAAAAAAGAGAGACCAAATAAGACATATGAACTATGAGACAACATTTACATTCCGAAAACATTTCCACTTATCCACTTATAAAATTCAGCTTTATAATAGTACGCTCAACTCTTACTATTCTAAATATTCTGCACATTTTGGGAGGTTTACAGTGCACCGCACATAAACAGAGCAGAGCTGCATCAAGGATATAACAGACAAGGTGCACTTAACTGTCGAGCACGTCTATATTATTGGGAGGGGTTGCTTAAGGTTCAGGTGCACCTATCACACCACACCACTGTCAGGAGGGCAGAGCCAGTGACACTGGGGTGAACATTGTGCCAGTTGCCATGACACTGTCAGCAGTGCTGCTCTGGGAGACCTCTGCTCTGAACCCTGTCAGCGTGGTTTCCGTGGATACAGGGCACCGCCGACAGTCCTGGCCGCATCCCGTAAAGGTTAATTAATACAGAGTTTCCACCTCGCCTCAGCTGCTGTCCGTGTCCTTTCCCGATGCCGTCCTCACCTTTGGTGTCCGCTGAGCGGACCGACATAGCGGGTCACACGACAGGACAGCAGCCAGTGATTATGACGAAAGGCCATGGCAACCCACCACACAGTCACCGGGCTGAATATTTCACATAGAGGGCAACAGCGAGGGCCAGAAACAACAAGGTGGCAGGCTTCTAATCAGCCTGAAATCCATCCTTGGGGCCAAGGTCCACAGGTTGTCATGACAGTAAGGGCAACAAGGTGGCACTTTTAATGCCACCTTGGAAGTGAGCTGGGATTAGACGCTGGATTTAAGATGATCAGTCTGAGCAGCAGTAGGAAAACAATCAGCTTGGCAATTTAAAAAGACCTTTTCATACCAAAGGTCTAGAATAGGTTGATTAGACTCTTTGTGGTGCACTCCCTCGAAGTGAATAAGTTAACTGAGACTGGCCCATCAGCGTCAGTTACAGTTCAAGGCCATCTTTAAGCTGGTGACCTAAATCTGACAACAACAAAAGCCAACCTGGTCACACTGGGCCATCTGACGTCTGTTGTCATGCTAATCTTAGATGCTCAGGATTAGACTATTTTCCTGCCAGCCTGCTTAGCACAATCATAATAGAACGGCCTGTAAAGACACGTTTGATGGGCACAGTAAACATGTACGCATGTTTACCTTCCACACAGCCTGGCAGCATTACTAATATGCTGGGAGTCAGCCCCACAGTTAGTGAGAGAAAGGGAAACAAAAAAAAGAGCACTGACAGTTTTAACACAGGGAATTCTGTTAATCTCTGCTACTGGCAATGAACCTTTGGAATTACAGTTGACCTTGTCTATGTTTTTGCCCAAAGACACTTCTATACAGAGCAGACAAGGTAGCATGGGGACACACTGACACTGCACTATATCAGTATATATACAAGAGGTCCAAAGCTGCTGCATTCACTGCATCACATAAAGCACAAATTACTTGAAACAAAAGCGAGGCCCTTCAGGCTCTCGAGATGCATTTAATGACAGAGCCGGTGTCAAAAAGCCCTGCCACGGCAAGGGCACGGGAAAATGCGTTCTGCTCAGTGGCACAGCTCAAATAAATGACCTTAATATAGGGAAAGCTGTCCTCCATCCTGAGCCCCTAAAGCACACGACCCTCTTCCTCTCCACTTTCACAATGCGTGCATTACTTTTACATGCTCTCCCCTGGTGTATACATTGAAAATGACCTTACACATCTGTTAACATGTCATCTCATTGGTGGTGGCACCCAAAATGCCTGACCTCCACCCCCTCCTCCCACAACACCAATGAGCTGCTGTATGGTTTCTGTGGTGATTATCCATTATCCTTGACAATGTCAGCCAATGACAGAGCAGGCACCGGTCTAAAATGATTTTTACCCCTACAGTCAGCCACGTACATGCGCGGGGGAGGGCAAATGATGGGGATGGGGGTGAGGCTTCATCATCCCTTGGCTGGTTGACTCTTCATCTATTTCTTTCCGTTTCACTCCTCTGGTACTTAAAAGACACTCTGAACAGGAAAGGTCACTGCACTCTCGGTCGCACCACAAGGTCGACTGAACGTGTCGATGCAGATGTCTCGGATTAAGTTTTAAAACGTGAGCTTCGCTCTCCTCCCCTAACCCCCAGATTACACTTCCTCCACCACCGCCACCAGGAACAAACAAACACACTTCTTGGTAATCCAGTGTTTTTCCCCTTTCCCAATCTTTAAAAAAAGCGAGTTTCTAAACGACCTTCATCGTCAGCAATGGTAATCCACTTAAGCCATTTAAAATGTATGAGACCAAACAAAATAATTAAAACGGGGGTAAGAGCCAAAGGAGCGGCAGTTAAAGTCAAGGTCATCCATGCCGCCAAGGCTTTTCCACTTGATGCAACAGCTGGTGTCCATGCAAAGCTCTGGGCGTTAATAAAAAGTGACAATGCTGCCTGAGCGGTGTGTATTACTAATGTCTGACACCAGCCTGGCAGATGTGTTCTCCCTGCATTAAAGGGGAGTCAAGGTTAAAGGAATTTAAAAGGAGAGGCAATGCCTAAACACTATTATATCATGTAATCTGCAGCCCAGCCCTGCTGCACATACTCAACAGGGTAGCTCACTTACACATGCAGCGTGACCGCTATTTGTAAATTCAATATGGCCTGACATGATTAAATAAGACAAAACATAAGCTACCTGACCAAATGCAGTTGCTCCGAACCTTCCGCAAGCGAACGAGTCCACGAGAGGAAAGTTGAATTAAAAAGCTCGTGTTCACCTTGAGAAAGGTAAAGAAGAGGATAAACATGCTACTGAACAGCGGGAGAGCCTGAGCAAGAAAATGCTTTTGCAGATAAGTCAATCGGGACAAAATAACACTGAAACGCAATACACAGAAACACGCACGCCCACACAGTGAGAACTAGGGCATACTGACCCACTTCTTAGGATGCATTGACCAAACAAGTCATGCATAGCCCGCACACACCCCCCATGTGAGCGCGCTCAAACCCATGGATGCACCCCGCATAGAGGAAATGCGATACGTGAGTGCAGGAAAGTCAGATTTCTTGACTTAAGCAGCACAGGTTGCCTGCTGGAACATCCTACTCAGAGTGTGCTGGGGACATTTCAGAAAATGGGACCAGAGTGCTAAACTTCTCAGGCTGCATCTGGCCTTGGATGAGGAGCGGGGGCGGAATTTAACTTCATCAGTACAAAGAGTTCTTAGGGTTGAGAGAGAGACAGGATAGAGGAATTCATGCATGCTGATGAGTCATCCAAGCACTTCATAGCCCAGCTGAGCAGCTAGCCAAACTAGCCTGTGTATCCCTGCACTGTATCACAGCATCGGACACTCTTTACCTTACATGCCCAGGCTCGCGTGGATGTGCTTACCAAAGTGTTTGCGTCCATAGTAAATATTTGTGTGCCATTTGGAAGACCCACCCAAGGGCCATTTCCTGAGTGGCTGAGAATTAGCGCATCAATTAAACACACACACACACATTCCTTGTTAATGAGCCGTGGCTGCCATCAATCTATACCTGATTCGTTTCTATTGGGCTCCGAGGTAATCTTCTGCTTACATCGCCTGTCTGAAATGGCGCTCATTTCCCTCCCGAAACAACACACATTTTCCATTTGTAAACACTGTCGCTGGAAATAGGAACAGCTGATTGCCCAACGGCCAGCTCACCAAAAGGCAGACTAGGCCCTTGAAACAGACTGCAGTCACTTTGCAATTGAGATCAAATGTCCCACTGTCAGACTGCCCTGAAAGCTGGATAAAACCAGCTAAAAAACCTTGGCCTTTAATGGATCATTTCCATAATATCCTTGGCATCATCCCTAAGAAGGCTGGTGCTATGAGTCAGCAAGATGTCTGGTTTTATTGGGTTAAAAAGAGCCCTGCTTCTTTTTTTCTTTTACTGTAAGTGATATAGGATGGTTTGGAGTATTATAGTGTGTGACAGAGGTCTAAGTGACAGAAAAAGAAGAGGACACATCTCTACTATCATTCCGCCTTTCATAATGCTCCCATTGACCTACTTTTTAGTTTTTAAATCATCCTAATGCTTGCTCCGAGTGAAGCCGGAGAATGGTATCGCAGGGCATAATGGCCTGTGAGGGGACATTCCATTAGAATCATCAAAAACACAACTTCTTTTTTTGTTTTTCCTCTAGATCAGCAAGAATGCAGGGCTATTCAAAGTTCCACAATTAGGGTATCTTTTAAATCAATTAGACACATTTAACCCAATAAAGTATAAAACAATTATGTGCAACCTTTTTTCTGAGAAAAACCTCTCAAGCAGCACCAATCCACTTGGCAGGGCAGAGCTGAGCGCAAGACATTTCAATAAGATTAGTCCTACACCTGGCCTTAAAGCCTGACCGGTGCTCACACGGCCAGAGCTGAGGCAACCACAAAAACAGATCCACTCCACGGCACGGACCGCACAGAAGCAAACTGTTTTCGCAAATATAAAAAGTTGCATTCCTGCTGGCCACTAGAGAAAAGTGTAGGCTTCAGACGCTGACAAGGGTTTCATTTTTCACACTCGGAGCAACATCCAACTTTAACATAAACAAATTAACCACGTTTATGTGCAACTTTGTAACGTGATAATCAGTTTGTATATATGTCGTTGTTGCTGAAATTACAAAGGGACAGTAAGGCGTCGAAGACAGTTAATAACTTAAAAGGTTAACTATACTTTAAATATACCAGGCAAGAGCTTTAGATAACACTGATGCAAACAAGCTGCTGTATGCTTGCCATCCTGCAACCTCAAAGGACCTTGTGCCACTGTGCAATCTTTTGTTACACAACCTGGAGAAACCTCATTATAAGCTGCGGACACACAACCTCGGCTATTTAAACTTGTGTTACAGTCCTTGTGTGACTTTCTTTTCAAGCAAAACACAGAGAGAACGGATTTTAACCAATTCCTAAGCCGAGATAACCCCGATCAATTACACTGGAGATTATAAAGGCATACTTGCCAACACTGCCCTATGGGCAAAGGCTGCTGCAGTTTCATTCGGAAATTCTAAAAAGCCGTTTAAAAAAATAATAAAAAAAATCAGGTGTCCTAGATAACGTTAAATGTTCCACTGAGCCTAAATAAAGCACATTTCATACTGAATAATTTATATACTGGTAAAATGTGTTGATATCACCATAATTTGATAGGACATATTTTTTGCTGGAAAAAGAAAACACTGAGCGCTAAATGACACGGTCACTACCTGTTTGTAGGCACAGGCAACAACAGGGCTGAAAGATGATGACAATAACGTAGTGGCGGAGCGCTACTTTGCAGTTGTGAGATGAACTAATATTGAAGAAAAGATGACAAAGATGGTTTGAAAACTAAATATCACAGAGGAGAGGAGTGACTGCTGCAAGCTGACAGCCCATACATGCCCATCTGCTCTGACTTTTAGGACACACATACAGCTTTACAGCTAACACACAAAGAGAATCAGATTGCCTCATTTGAAAGGTTTACATCCCTGAAATAAATAATTTATATAAAATGAGCAAAATATCATTGGGAACTTGTTGCATCTGTTGCATTAACCTCCTAAGACCTGCACTCAGGGCATGCATTTTTAACTTCTCTTTGCTATTTGGGCTGATTGGGACCTGACGAATGTAAAAACAACCAGATTTCTTTTTTTAAACCTCAATTTTGTTTCAGGGGTAAATCAGATCCACATGAGGACATTTGTTTTAAATTTCGATAGAACAGTGGCAGTATAATGTCCTCGTAAGTGGACATCAGGCCCCTGTAGAGAAAAATTAAGTATTTTGGTCTAGACAACCCAAAATGTGATGTCCACATATGTGGATGCCAGGTCCTAGGAGGTTAAAGCTTTTCTTTAAAATGCTTAGACATGAACTCAGCTGGGATATAGAGCAGGGCGATATGACCAAAAATATTTATCACGATACACATTTGAAAATTTGCGATAACGATATAACTGACGATATAATTGACACTAGACAAAATACTTTACAACTCCAAAAAAACATCAATGTATTTTCACTTAAACAAGCAGCTGTTTTTTATGTGCATTAAAGTTATATAAAAATGTAACAGTGCAAATGCAAATTCCTTGCTGACAGTTTAACCAAAGGGCAGACGACATATCCTCAGCATAACCATGTATAATATCCACAAAACTTAAAAAGAGGTTATACACACACAATACGGTAACATTATGTTGAAGCGCAGTACGTATCACTCCGCGAGGCTCCGCCTACGATAGCCGTAACGCTCCGACAATCCATCAAGCGGTGCGGCTTCGTAGCTTAGCAAAGTCGTACTGAAACATTTGACAGATTTTCGAGCGCCGTGCACATAAAATCGTTTCGAGGTCAGTAAACACGACCAGAGTTCATACATAAGGCACACGGGATTATAAGGGACACTGTTTGCAAGTATGTTTATATTTTCCAAACAACACGGTAATAACGACGGCCCGCTAGCATGCTCTACCAAAAATAGTGCTTTGTTGTGTATCTGACGGACGAAAGCCAAACCAGTTCCACCACTGAAGCTGCAGCATTTTTACAAACCAGTTCTGGTTCATCTGTTTCATTCAACGATCCGCTTTCGCCCTTCTCATTCTGCGTCGCCGCCATGTATGTATGAAAACAAAGGCACTGCGCATGCGCGTTTTATCCATATTCTATCGCCATATTTCATTTTCTTATCGTTGCCCAACATTATACTGGTATTACTGTGAACGGTATGATATGGCCCAGCCCTACTGGGATATTTTTCATATTTAACACACAGCAGGAAAAATGTGTTTGCACTACTGGAGATGAATGGTGTGCAGCACACCTGCGACTCACTCTCACTTTTAAAACCTTTAAACAGGAGACTTAACTATGCACAGTCACTTGAACTTTGTCTGGTTCAAATCAGATAAATGATCAATCCAACTTCATACATGCACCATCAGGTTAACTAAGTGAGAAATTATTTTAAAGATTTTTTTCTTAACTAACAATTTGGAAAGAAATTAGATTTTTTTTATTTGGGTTTTGGGTTGACAGACAAAAAAAGGAGCAAAGGAAATTTCTTATTTTTAACAATCTTTCCCACTTAGCGTTTCATCAATAATGAAAAGGCCCATATGGTTTTACTACAAAATATCATACATATGACAAAAACACATTAGATAAAATGCAGTCTTTTACAGGGATTAAATGTAGCAGCAAGCTAGTGTTAAACTGCAACAAACTGCCTGCTATAAGACCTTTTTCTAGATGTGTGCCAAGATCTTCATGATCTCTGCTGAGCTGTAGATAAATCCATATCCTATAGACACAAGGGCAAAACAAACTTTATTTAGCTTGACCTTCTCCTTATATTTAAGCCTTCCCCTCACCGGTGAGTCTAAGCAGTGGGCTGCACTACTTACTAACTACAGCAGGGTCACTTGAGTGCTAGAATAAAGAAGCAGCGAGGCCCTGCCCGAGCTGCCCTCTGCCTGTCCAGGACTTGTGAGCTGTCCTAGTTAGGAACTAATTTCCAATGTTGGAGTAAAAAATATTTGCCAGACTTATATTTACATAAATATCCCACAATAGAGTTAACAAAAGCCATGTTTATTGACTAGAGTGTTTGGAAAATAAACTATCCATAGTGAAATAACCAACTTTATTAATAGAATTGCCTAAATCAATTAAATTTTATTTATATGGTGCCAATGCACAACAACATGTGCCCCAAAGTGCTTTATATTGTAAGCTAACGACTCTCAGTCACATGACTACCTATGAGCAAGCACCTTGCAACAGTGGGAAGGAAAAACTCCCTTTTAACAGGAAGAAGCTTCAAGCAGAACCAGGCTCAGGGAGGGGCGGGGCCATCTGCCATGAAGCTTGAGGGTAAAGGGAGGGAGACAGAAGAAAAAAAAAAACATACTATGGGAGAAAGAACCAGATTTTAATATTTGCTAATGACTACATACAGTACTGTTGAAAAACTAACAGGGAGTGAAAGGAGATGAGTGAAGATAAAACCCTCAGTGCATCATGGGAAGCCCCCAGCAGCCCAGACCTATTGCAGCATAACTAATGGCCCAGGATCACCCGATCCAGCAGCGACTATAAGCTTCATCAAAAAAAAGTGGAGAGAGCGTCTGTCTCTCAAAACCAAACTCAGACTTCGTTCCACAGTAGAGGTGTCTGAAAGAGTCTGCATCACATTCTACTTTTGAAAATGCTAGAAACCAAAAGTAAGCATGCAATTTGAAAGCAAAGTGCTCTGTTAGGATAATACGGTACTATGAGGTCTGCACGATATGTCAGGGCCCGATTATTCAAGATTTTGTATGCGAGAAGATTTTTGAATTCAATTCTGAATTCAACAGGGAACCAGTGAAATGAAGCTAATAAGGGAGAAATACAGCAATTCTTTGTAGTCCCAGAACTCTCGCTGCAGAATTCAGGTTCAACTGAAGGCTTTTCAGAGCAACCTCATAATAATGAATTAAAATAGAAGTAATAAATGCAACAACAATTTTAGACAGGACATTTCTAATTTTAGCGATATTGCCCAAATGAATGAAGGCAGTGCTTTCCTGCTTTTATACTGGGTCCTCTTAAATACATGCACCAGGTCAATTTGACTTAATCAACTTTTATTGGTCACAGTGATTGGAGAGTTCATGATTTGGGCCCTGCCTATTACACATGGAGAATATAAACATACTTGCAATGCCTGCTCAGTATTGACAGCACAGTGAATGCCACTGACAGGCTGAACAGATTGGTGTCATTGGCTTGGAATTTAAATTTCATAGTGGAATGCGTGCACTGGGCTAAGGGGGGGCAAATTATACATATCTAACACTGAATATCTATATATCCTTTTGCATATCTGCTTTAATTAGACAAACTATTCAGCTTTAATCGGGCCGCCAACACAAATATGTTTCAAAGTTTGGTTTGAAATGCAACTCCAGTTGCATTTCTACAGCTGTGGATCAAGAATATTACAGTTAACCACAACTAGATGTGAAAAGAAACATTTTAGAAATAAAAATGGAAAACTGGACTAAAGGGAGGCAAACTAACTGAAAAGACATTGTGCACTTCAACTATACATTTAAAAAAAAAAAAAAAAAAAAATATACACAACAAATCTTGTTCCTTTTAGACGCTGCTGGGTCAAGCCACAAATTTGTACTAAATACTTTTCTCATTTGCAACACACATCATACCAGGAGTGACAGACGCAGAGCTCAGGCTGCTGTTAGAGCACCAGGGGTATATCTGCTGGGGTTTGTGTACAGCCGACCTTTGCTTCGTAGTTACTGACCCCTCGGCTGTTACCGCAGCAACCTATCCCAATGGGCTAGTGATGACCACACACAAATCTGATCTGATCACTTGCAAATAGCAGTCTGCACGATCTGTCTCTACAGATGTGATTGGAGAAACAAATTTGATTTCCCCGCAGCCTGAACAAAGCCTCCAAGCTTTCTTTCTGGTCGTCATTCCTCAAACTGCTGCTGCTTTTCCGTCTAAGCAGAGGTTAATTGCAATTAATTGCCTTCACCTGGCAGCCCAGGTGTAATCAGCGCTCCATTGAGTAGCCAGAATGAAACCCAGCAGGGCTCTAAAGCAGAACCATACCCATCATTAACACTGTGTTGATGGAAATTGTGCAGTAGAAAGAAAAATAATCTCTTTTTTTTGTAATTGCCTTTACTGTAACTAAGAGAAACCTGCTAATTATCAGCCTAAAAGGGCCAAGACCTGCAGGAAACAGGAAACAAGCATGCCCTTCCCTCAGTCAATCACTGACTGTTAAATCAGACCGAGAGACTGGCGAGGCTCGCACCCAACCGCAGCGGGTATATCGCTTCCTGTATTGAATGTGACTGAGAAAAGACGATCCAGTGGTGGTAAAAAGTAAAAAAGAGGGTAGCAAAAAAGCATTTTGCCTAGTGTGGGTTTAACACCGCTATTGTGCCGTGGCTGTGGGGCGAATGCAGACACACATCATGCTCCCGTACCTTGTCATCCTTAGCTGTGGAGGCTGATACAGGTAAAGTGCAGTAATCAATTTGCTCCACTGGCAGGAGTGCTCCTTTAGAATACTAATCAGGTTTCTTCCCTCCCCTCTTCCCTCATTCAAGCCATTCCTCCACTGCTGCCCCCTCTGCCTTTCTCCTTTCTCGTTCACCTTTCTCATGACTTGACACCCCCAACCCCCCTGGTGCCCCAGACCTGACTAAATGCTAAAGGAGGGCGGGCTGTCTTCTGCACAGATAACTGCTGCCACTAATCAAGACTACGTGCACCGGGGCATGGGATTAAAAGAGCTTGCACAGCTTGACTCAGGCACTGAATGGTGCTAGTGCGTGCACGTACACTTGCACAAGATCAAAAATTTAAAGAAAAAAAAAGAAGCCAGCAGTGCAGCAGTGTCTTGTCCTAGAAACACACATGCACACAGGAGCCTCAGACGAGCAAACAACAAGGTCAACTTAAAAGCTGATGTTAGGTGAACATTCTCGGGCTATAAAAGAACACACACAAGAAGATTAGATCTAATTTGCTCCGCCAGTCAAAACGGGACTCAGTGGCGAGCCACCCATCTCTATCTCTCAGAACACATGTCACGCAGGGAGCCGCAGTGTTGTGCGCATCTAAAGCGAAAGAGGAACAAACTCGACTGCGAATTGACAGGGCCTTAATTCCAGTTCGTTTTTCATTTGGGGAGATGGCTTACAACAAGAGGGGAGGGGAGGGGTCTCTACACCATATCAAACACATGCTGGAGTTGCCTGGAGGCTGTAACAAAGCATCCTCAGTGTTGTGCTACACACACACACACACACACACAGAAGTATATTATGTATATATATATATGTAGGTTTGTGGGTGGGTGGGTGGGTGTGTGTTTCAGAAAAAGAGGAGACAACGCCACCCTATGCATCAGCAGGGAGATTTCATTATGTACATAACGAGTGCCATTAATCGCTCTTAACAAGAGGACACAACCTCACCTTGGCAGTCTCACACGCACAGCAGGAAGGTGGGGGTGGGGGAGATGAAAATATCTATAGCACGCACCGAAATTAAAATTCACCACACTCAAGGACCCGCCGCCTCCTTTTGACCGACCACATCGCGGCCCGAGGGTGCGTGGAGGCAAGCCAGCAGTCATATAGGAGCTGCTCGCCTGATAGACGCATAAAAACACATAAAAAAAAGAACTTAAAAAGAAGAGAAGAAGTGTTAGGAAAATGTCGCAGTGGCGGTTGCCAGCAGGGGCTCGTGCCCTTGACATACTGACACGGGTGGAGGAGGGAGGGTGTCATGTGACACTCCTGTCATTCACCTGATCTCCCGCCTGCCCTCCTGGCCACCTGGCAAATGCACCCACCCCCGCCCCTTTGTGCCGATATATCACCCACCTTCGTGCGACCTCATCCTCCCTGACCTGGCACGGGTACGCCCCACCCTCCCCCTCCCCCACTACAGCACCCATGCCCATTGCCACCACCTCTGCCTCTCTGCAGTACCCTGTCAGCCCCATCGCCAGCTCTCAGTGCTCCCCCCCTCTTCCCTTCCCTCCCTTCCCCATCACCACCACTACCCCACCCCCGCGGCTGTGCAGCAAGGTCAGGTGGGTCACCGTGTCCTCATCTGTAATCCGCTGCCATTCGTCAGCAGCCCCGGCCCAAGCTGGAGGAGAGAGAGAGAGAGAGAGAGAGAGGAGGCTCTCCGACGAGGGGAGAATGCCCAATTAAGCAGCTGTCACACACACACACACAGCTCAACACAGCAGAGCAGGAGAGAGAGCCCGAGAGGGAGGGAGGGAGGCTGCAGAATCAGCCTACTGTCCACAGACACAGGGGTGTGGTGGGGGAGTGTACATGAATCCTTTCAGCTGTGAGTGTCTGTGTATTGTTTGGGTGTGCATGTGTGTGTGTGTGTGTGTGTGTGTGTAGCAGTTGGACGAGGTCAACTTCAGTTTAGACATATCGGACTGCTGTCTGAAGTATATCAGTGGCGATGGGGGGAATGCAGACTTTAGAAGAGATGCTAGAAAATTTTAGGGCAAGTAGTCTTAAAATGACAAAAGTGCTGAAAACGCTCTTGAGTACTGCTTTTATGTGTAACCACAAAATTAATGAGATGATCGGGGAGAAGTGGTTAGATGCTCCTTGGGAAATTAAAAAAAATAACCCCCCAAGAGATAATCATTGCCTAATGGCTGTAAAAAAAATATATCCAAAGGCCGGTCGACACTAACCCCACAGTGGACTGCAGGTTTGAGCAGGTAGAGTTACACTGAAATTCTTTACAGTCACAGACTAGCAGCAGATATCAAATGGGTGACAAATATCCCATAATTGGATCATTCATCACCAGCAAACGCGTCTGTTTTGAGTAATGGGAAAACTAATCAGCAAAAATGATACAGAGACGACTCCACGCCAGGCAGCAGGAAGATTTATGCCAGAGCGATTCCAGACTCAAGCCTGTACCTATTGATTGTTTAGTCTAAATGCTTTTTCGTTTAATCAAAAGAAAGAGTC
Source organism: Aulonocara stuartgranti (assembly GCF_965226115.1). Lineage (NCBI taxonomy): Eukaryota > Metazoa > Chordata > Actinopteri > Cichliformes > Cichlidae > Aulonocara > Aulonocara stuartgranti. Next base: position 32,052,383 of record NC_138946.1, read on the forward strand.
AAAATGGTACTATGCCAGCTGGGTGATGAACAGGTGTGATCGAGCCTCGGGTCTAGGGCACAGAGGGATTCTTAGTTGGTGAGAGGAGGCTCTTTCCGTACTTGTGTCTTCCTTAGTAATACCTTAAAATGTCAAAGTTCAGCAGGGTTCAGTAGAGCTTCAAATCCAGCTTTGAGTGGTTAGAAAGGATTGCGTCACAAGTGTGAGGGACACTTATCCAGTAAATCCTGTCTGAGTAGAGAGTACAGGTCACGGGGACTTAAGCTAGATGTCATACAATGCTGTGAAGTATTCCTGATTTCTTATTTTCTTGCATATTTCTCACACTTAAATGATTCAGATCATCAAGCTAACCTTAATATTAAACAAAGATAAGCCGAGTTGGTAAAAACAGAAAAAAACCAACGACTTTCTAGTTTTTAATTGATACATTTTATTTATTAAGGGAAAAGGCCTATCCAAACTGACTTGAACCAAACTGGGGGATATGGACTTTTTTTTACCAGAGGCCACTTGATTACGATTAGAGTCCATGAGTTATAAGTTCAGCCTGAAGCGCTTCAAACATCAAGGCTAGCATGCTTTAACATTAATAGCCCTACATGGATATCACAGTGCGGGAAAACAGTATTGCTACAACTACAACATCACTGAGTTTTGCATCGTAGTTTCAGAGCTATTCCAACCCTGCTAAGTACAACTGGACACTGTGTAGCTGCGGGAGAAGCTACATTAGCTGCAGACTACTCGTAAATTAGGATAGTTGTATGTTTTTCATGACTTTTGCTTCTAAATAATCAGAAGCAATTAAGTAACCAATCTTCTATGTGGTATTAAAAGTTACTTTCCGCTGCTCCCTTGTGACAAAGGATCTACATGTTTGATGTGAGTTTTACGCTGGATGCCTTTCCCGACGCAACCCCAAAAGATATTTGTGTGACAGAAATAGTTTTACAACGTAACACACACCGACTCCAGATCTCCTTACATTCTGCATTTTGTAATAATGAAAAAGATTTGTTTGCCTGAATCATTCCAAAAACAACACAGTGGTACCAAATGAGACTAAAAAGTCTACTATTAATGTCACTGCAAAATCTCTATGAAGCTCAGCAGACTCACTACAAGTCCTCGTAGGTATACTTTAGTCATTTCTGTCAGGCCGTATCACTGCACAGCTCCACCCATCTCTGTGATTGTTATTATAATGACTCAGTGTTTTGTCGGCCAGTTCTTCCTGCGTTCTTCCAGCACTGAAAGTACCTAAAGTGCTCCCAAAGTCTAAAGATTGTAATCTGTGATGTCATATTGATGCATAGCCTGAAGCAGCTCCATTAGCGGCCCGGGAGACTGACTTTGTGGACTCATACAATGTCTGCCTGTACTTTTACATCTACAAGGAAATTTAGATGATAGTGGGGCTATTAGTTCTGTTCCAGAAAACATAGCCTTATCTCCGTCCAAAAACCATTCTCCATTACATTCATCTTGTACTTCTTTTCCAATAGTTGTATATTGGTGTAAAATGATACATGAGGAGGCGATAGATGGGCTAGCTCAGGAGCAAAATATACTCTCTCGAAGCTAAATTGCATAGAATAATACGCTAAATGGATTCTGTTCATCATGTGAGTCTTTAACGAGCGAAATCCTCCCCACATTTTCCTGTCACTTGGAGGTCAGAGGTCAGCTACGTAATAGGGCCCCAGGACAAATCAGCGTAGCATCGTGCCAAAAACAAGGACTTGAACCCAGATCCTCAGGCTTAAGTCAACCACGAGCCTGCCGCCCTAAGTGCAATCCTGAAATGTACAGCTGTGTGCTGTTGTAGGACAAGGCCATATTCTCACGCAGCGTAATTGGCGCCGCAAACTGATACCTGATTGACCAGCGAACACATGATGACAGTGTAAACAAGCAGCACACGAGATGGTGAGCCTGTAGATACTACAATACCCCCCCCCCCCCCCCCCCCCCCCCACACACACACACACACACACACACACACACTATTAATGACCGAGTTTAATATTGCAAACAGAAACCTAGGATCTGCCCAGGACAGAGCTGTCAGGATAACTGTAACTGTGTCATTTTAAAATCAAAGACTGATATTGTGGCAGTACTGCAGATATGATAATGTAGCTGCTCTTTTTGTATGTTTTTACAGTGAAGATCCCCTCCACCTGCATGTACATGGATTTTGACTTTAATTAACACAGGCAACACAGAACACAGAGTTATAGAGGAATGACAGCATTATTGCTAATTTTCGATATCATGCAATAATATCAAGAGATATTGAGACGATATTGTGCATTTTTCGACTATGGTAATGTGGACGTGAAGCAAAAAACAAACAGATAATAAATAAATGCCATAAGGTAGATTACGTTAAATCACGAGAGGCCCAAAAATGTTACTTCTGATGGTATTTTTTAAGAGCAAATGTTGGCTGGAAGCATCAGTTAGCATGAATTAGCTAAGAACTGTTGCACCACAGTATGTGAAGAAGTCATCTCTAAATTTAATAAAATTTCATATCCAAGTGCATAATGGACACTGGACACGTAGATGATTACATGTCTTCAGCAGACCACTATTTACTGGTAATATTTAAGGAGTAATATAGCTTCCAGGCTCAACTACATTAAACATAAACAAGAGAGAGCTACACTTTTCCTGTATCACGTTATACAGTCACACACACACACACACACGCTAACAGTTTCATGTCATTTATGTTATGATAACATTCCCATTGAAAGAAGCCGAATCAGCCACCATTAATTTTTCTGACACCTCTGTCTCTGACACCATAGAGCCAAACCGTCACGGCCTGTTGTCACATTTTCCCTTCACCCGACTGCACCTATATTTCAAACTCGTGACACTCAAAACTCCAAACACTGATGCTGAAAGGTGCACTTTAGGAACCTGCCGGATTCTGAAGGATGGCGTCGTTTTTTGACATTAAACTGCTGAGTAATTATTGCAGATGCTTAGCTGCAGCTGGAAAACAGTTTAATACGGAATAAGAGCAACAGTTAAAAGCATGACACTCCTGGATGTGCCACCGCAACTCTACTTCCCATCTGAAACCACCTGCCGGTGCACTGTACTTAGCCCAAACGGCAGCGTGCGCTCTTTGCAGGTTAGATTCACAAATGCTAGGACTACCTTTCAGCTCAAACTCAGAACTGAAGGGCACTTGCCATTGGTTCCCTGTCCCTTTAAATAACTTTGAGACCCCTTTTCTCTTCTCTACCTCCCTCCCCTGAGGTTTATCACAGTGACTCTTCTCTCTTCCATCTTCTCCTCTCTCTCCCCCTCCTCTCTTTCACACACACACACACACAAACCCTGCCTGTATGTGTGGCTGGCAACTACAAAGCAGTTAGCCAAGCATCTCTTGGCTCTGTGCAGAGAGAATAAGACACTCTCATTACTGCCCTTAAAAAGCTCTTGCCCTCACAAAATCCACTGTAGACCCAGACACCAGCACAGAAAGTCACAGGAAAGACTGAAAAGAGTTAATAAAGGCTACTTTTTCACCCCTCTTACAACTCAAGTCACATGCGACTGTGTGTGCTTGTCTGTGGAGGATGGTTTTTGCACCCGCCCCCCGCTCCTTCCAGCCCCCTTTCCTGTTCCTCTTTAATGTCACAGGGCTGGCTCATATGACCTTGAGCAGCAGCGTTGGCACGGCAAGAGCGGGAGCTGCCTCGCCTGCGGGCGCCCTTGAACTGGATCTGCAAGACAAAAAAAAAAAAAAAACGGGGGGAGAAAAAAACCCTTCATGCGGCCTGATAGACATCTCAGCCCTCCTCCTCCTCCTGCCCCCCAACCCCCTCCCCTGCACCTATCCTCCCCCTTTCTCCTCAGCTCTTTTATTCAATCTACGCCACTCCTTATCTGTTCCCCCTGGTGGGAAGAGATTTATCAGGATGCTGTATCTTTAACCTCTCTATCAGACGGAGATAGAAACAGAATTTCAAAATGTCTGACCGGCCCTGCGCAGATTTATTTTTAAACCTCCTCCTCCTCCTCCATGCACAAGCCCCAGGCCATTTCAGGAAAGGGGTTTGGAGAAGGGTGTGTGTGTGTCTGTGTGGGTGAAGGGTTGCTTTATGGAATACACCTGTGTGATGAGACTGCCATCCACTCCAGAGGTGTTGTTTACGCATATGGAAATCCCAGACCGTTTCCCTCCTGGCTCTGCTCTGAGCCTTTAGCACACACGGTGACCCATAGCTTCAAAACAAATATCCCAGCCTCTGTTTCGGGAACAAGTGCCAGCTTAATGACCAATCAAGGATCTCGGCCTCGAGAAAGGGGGCGGTGAATCAGAACCAGTGTTTTGACAGGTTGATGATGATCTGCTGTGTCCCAGTGAGGACCTCTGATTCTCTAAAGTAAACACCACAGTCCACAGTCCAAAGTCTGACTCTGCGCTGTCCAAATCTTGCTATTGCCCGAGAGCACAAAGGAGATTTATTTATTTTTTTGTAAATCAGCAGTAAACACTGGGACACCCTCCCTGCGACTGACACGCGGGCCACCAAGGTTCAAGTGATCCTATAAATATTTGCATCGCCCCGTTACTGGCAGTATGTTCAATACTGAGCTGGAAATTCATAAAAGGACATTTCTCTTGAATGTAACACTAATACGCTGCAGAACAGTGTGTGCACAGAGGACAGGCCCTCCTTCTAGCCCTCCTACTGGTTCTCTTCATGCCTGACCTTTCAAAACTGTAATATTATCACATGTCATATGCAGGCCTGCTGGAAACCATCTGCTAAAGGCAATGCGGTGGCTCCCTATCACCAAAAAGAAAAAGAAAAAAAGGAAACACCGGCTAGATTGGCCGAGCACTGGTTCCGACTGGTTTACTGCTCAGCGTGTCTCACCTTCACACACACAAACACACACATAGAAAAACAGACAGGGCCACGCACACACGCCCTCAGAGGCTGTCGTTGAGCGACATGAGCCACGAGCGCTCTCCTCGATTACTGTTAGGGGCTTTCGCGCAGAGACACGAAGTTCTGGGGCTAAGAATAACATTAGGCAGGTCTGCTTCCCGGCAGCGGCAGAAAGAGCTCGGGAGCCACAGAGGGGAGCTGCATGTGCGGACTAACACGGAGTCTTTCCTGCTAATCCAATCCCCCGCCATGTTTAGCCCCACCTCGGGATATTATGTTATGTTTGTTAGTGGGACACCTCTGCTAATAAGGCTGTTTTTACAGAGAGCGAAACCAATAAGATTAACATGAGCCAGGACTGATACAGGCAAAGAAAACAGATTTTTTTTCATATCAGGGAGATGGATGTGCTGAAATATTAAAAGGCCCACTATAGATTCCCCCTGCACCCCTCCCTCCCCCCTAACTCCAGAAGAGCCAAAAAAACAGACTCGTTTGTGGAGGCACCACAGTGTCCTGAGAGATTCATTACAGGCAGATTTGTTCCACATAGTGAAATATGAGTGAGCTCTACTGCCTGAAAATTGCATTGCTCCATAAGCAGGCCCCGACGCCAAAATGAAACCCCGATTTTCAGTCCTAAAGGTCTTAGCTCAGTATGACAACCGCGGCAATTATTTGCGAGGAGGAGATCAAGCCCAGTGTTTATCCCGCTTTGTCTTTCTGAGGCACAGCGGGAAGACACAAAGGCTATGAAATAACAAGCAACGCGTAGGATCGATATCAAAAACACATGGTTACTGCGGCTAGTCCCTTTCTCTGCCACACTGGGTCCTTTTGCCAAGAATCAGCACGAGCAAAATTGATCGAACCCTAATTCAAGCGTCTTAAAAATTAACCTGTAGTTGGGAGAAATTGCAGCCATGGTTTACAACCATGTCAGTCCGGCTGAACAAGCATGTGCGCTGCTCCTCTAAACCACAGTTGAACTTGGTACAGTAAATAACCTGACCCAAATAAAGTCAAGAAAATCCTGGAGAAGGCAGGCTATATTTAGCAAACAGCAGCCCGTATGTCAGAGAAACAGAACCAGAAAAGAGCCTTTGCTTAAAAGCATGTGTGGCTCGGGCTTTGAGCCTGACAGGTCTGACTGCAGAAATCAAACGCTATTACTGGAGACTGAGAGGGGAAGAGAGGAACTTATAGGAGGTGGCAGTACTTTAGAGACTCGTGCACTACTGTAAGACTTATACTATATGCGCGAGTGCGTGTGTGTGCTTTTTGAAGTGTGGGTCTGGGGAGTGAGGAGAGACCTCAGCGCTCAGCTTGGGGCGTATAATCTATGGTTCATTTGCAGCTTTTCTCCCCGGTATGACAAGCCGTTTACAAGACATAGCCTCTGCTGCTGACCCAGTTCTGAGTGGCTGCGTCTCGCGACAAGGCCCTGCCTCCCCATCAGGCCCTGCTCCTCGTCTAACTGACGATAACACCACCACCCTCTGCCTTCGTGAACTGTGGGAAAAAAAATAGGTCGCCCTGACCCACTTTTCTTCTTTCTTTTTTTCTTCTCCTTTCTCTCCCCTCCCCTAACGTCGTGCGAGGAGTTCTGCAGAGCATGATCGAGGGAGACAGTGAAAGGGTGAGGGCGAGAGATAGAGAGAGAGAGAGGGAAACAAAGGAATAAAAGAAGTTAAAAAGACAGGCTCAGACTTCTCTCTGATCTTTCCCCACATTCTGGCGGCCTTTGGATTACAGCCGACCCTTATCAGCTGGCCTGCTGCATGTTTGGCAAAAAACCCTCCCACGCCTTGAAACAACAACTGCTCCTGAGGTTAAATACATCTACAGGCCTCTACCATTCCCCCTTCCCACTTCTACCTCTCCTCTTCCAGGTGGCCATTATCTCCCCTCTTACTCAGAATACTAAATAGGAACCCTTTGCCTTATTTAAACGCAGACGCACACGAGCTACTTTGCAGTCATTTGACACCCATGAAAGGATGACCTGTCATACAGCCTAAAAAAAATTTTTCCCGGAGTGGTGGGTGGCTTTACTAGAAGGCTAGCTGAAGCCAGGAGCTGCCTTAATGCCTGGTAGCATGACACTAGTGCTCTCTGAATGTCTTCGCCACGGTTAGCCCAGCTCATGACATGTCTGAGATCACATGCATGGTCCTCTCATGCAATCCTCAGTAAGCTGCACCCGCAGTATATGATCATCACTCTCTCTCTCTCTCTGAGGTTAGTCAAGAACAGCTGAGAGTTTCATTCATTTAGAAACGTTTGTTGTGGGACTCGCTGCGTTTTCAGTGTTGGATTCCTGCTTGAAGCCACAGTGAAATATCTCGCCAAAGCACACGGTTTTTTGCTGCTGATTTAAGTATGAATGTATCTGTCAAAAAATAAATAAATAAATCACCAATCATTAGTCACTACTTGCTGTAGCTTAGCAACCTTTTAGCTTAGCTTCTCCTCGAGACCTATACTTGTAGGAGGCAACCTGACAATTACCTTTAAAAACCTTTAAAGCGACTTACTGAACAGTTCAGCTTGAATGATAGTGTTCCACTTCGTTTTTATTGCTGCAGCAAGCCACTTGTTACCTTGCATAATACACATTAGGCCTTTTAAAACCACAGGATGACTTGCAGAGCATTTGGTTACACAAATCTCTTACAAGTAGACTGTCGAATAGCTCTCCTGACATTAGCGTGCCTTATGCTGGCACCCCGGCGTCACAGTGTGCCCAAGCTAGAATATTAGTCCCGCCAGATGCTAGTGACGACATGTGTTTTGCGTGTACTCATTTGCATCAGCCACAGTTTGACACTTTTAAAAACCAGAGGAGGGTTGACCTGCCACTAAACTCTCACCAGCTTGGTGCTAAGCCCCTGCGTGCTAATGGTGACCTAGTGCACACAGACATGTTGGTGCCTCAGAGACAAGCCATGAAGAACGCTGCTCCACTTTCCCATGCTGCCAGACATGCTGCAAAAGCAGCAGAGCTGTGCTGTATCCCTCTAAGTGCACCAAATACGACCAGAGAGCAAATGGCTGTTGGAAAAAAAAAAGGAGAAAAAAAGCAGAATAGGGTGTCAGGTCTCTTTATTCAACGGGGGTTGGTGGAGGTTCTAGCTAAGTGGGTGGATGTAGGTCAAGCCCTGCCTCTTCGTGAGGTCAACGCTGAATGGAAGGGGAAGGTGGCTTAGACAGAAAGAGGCCCTGGATAAACCACATTCGTCTGGCTCTTGTGCCAGCGCTGGCCCTAGACGTGTAAACAAAGTTACACAAGCACACAGCTCCTCAGTGATAACGCTAGGTGTGTGTGTGTGTGTGAGTGAGTGTGGAAAAAAAACATCACACACGTTACAAAAGCTCGACTGTTGCTTTAACAGTCCAAACGCTCCCTGTTTAATGGCACATAAGTTGGTGACACTTGTTTTATTCTACATAACACAGTTATAGGTGAAGAACACCTCCAACTGGCTGACGCTGTAAACAATCAACCAAATTATACAAGCTACAGGTTCATCTTGTGTGTACACGAGCTAAAAGCGTGTCAGGCGGGTGGCGGCTGATGTCTGATTTTAAAATGTCACATCCTGGCAGGTGATCACCTTAATTTAAGTTGCTCCTAACAAGCGAACTCCCTGCACTTAATCAAGAAAGCTTCTGAGCAGTTGGGACTGCAGGGGAGGCCCACTGGGTGGTGGGGGCTGGGGGTTATCTGTGATTAAAAAATACAAACAAGTGCTGATTTTCACTTTTTATCCAAATTTTTAAAAAGTATTATTCATACGCTAAAGTTAACTTTAAAAGAAGAAATGATGCATCTCAAAATACAGAGGACACGCAGATGGTGACTGACGTTTACAATCACAATTTGGCCAATAGCCAACATCAATACCAAAATATACGCCATTTTTTTCTATTAATTTTGATGTTTTCATTTTATCTACTCTTCCTTCATTTCAAAATCTTGATTTCAAAATTACTGGCCAAAACTGCCAACAGATAAATATCAGCATTATCTCATTTGCTTATGTGCAGATATTAGTCGACATATTGGCTGTTGCTGCAGCAGACTGTTTGGCCCTTATAAAGGTGGAAGACCCTGATGCAGGTACAAAGAAAAATGGTTCTGACAACAAATATTTACTTGTAGTAGAGATTACAACACCATGTATGAAAATTAAACCTATTCATAGTTTTTGGTTGTTTTGGATAAACATTCTCACTTTTCTTCCAGTGGCATAAACTATTTTCCGATGGATATTATCTGGTCCACTTAAAGGGGACTAACTTGGCTAATTTCCAAATTCAAAGTTTTATTTGTGGACTTCACTTGAGTAGATTTGCATGATTTACAGTTTAAAAGAATCCTTATTTCTTGGCCTCGGTGCAGCCACTCAGTTCATCTCTTTCATCTGCTGTCTCAGCAAGCCGCTTCAGCTCTTTTTACGATCAGGCACACTTTAGGTGAACTTTCTTCTGATTGGCTGCCCCTCGTAAACCATATTGTGACATCAAACAGAGCCAAGAGTAGAAAAAAAAGGTTTGAAACAGAACAATTGGAGCAGTGTGAATCCCAAACCTTTGGCTCACAGGGATCACATATGCCATGAAACCATGTTTAATATGAACACCCACCACTGTGACAGTAAAAAAACAGAACTATATGCAGCCATAAAGGAGCTAATGAACACAGTCTTGTATAACTCCCAACTCCGGTATGCCACAGTCTGCTTTCTAATAATGAGTGAGATGAGAGGCACAAACACATGAGAATGAGCTCCACAGAGAAGAAGGAGGAAGAGTACGTTCCTGTCATGAAAACAAGACAGGAAAATTAGTCGTTGGCTCTTCGTAAAGCTGCCACAGATCCCAGGTGCCACTGAAGCCGCATTCACGCTCCTATCGTGGATAGACAGGTAAACAAATAATCATATAAAGGTAGATTTATTATTTTTGCATTTTGATGCTAAATGTAGGACTCATTTAACTGATGCGACACGATATTTCATTTTCTCTGAAAGAACCAAGTTGCTCCTGATATCAAAGCATCCTGGAATTTAAGGAATAAATAAAAGAGTCCCATTGTCTTTCACCACACACACAACACTGAAGCATCGTAACAGGTCCCAATTAGCCTCAAACGAGCTGAGAAACAGTGGCCCTCGTTGACTGTCCAGTTCTCCCAGCGTAATATCAAGACAAGTTTCTGGGGGGGGGGACTCCATGTCATTTGCCTAAGGTTTATTAAAGCAGCTTTAACAAAGTGGGCTGGGATCCCTATTTACACAGCCATATGGTAAATGTATCCAGGGGCCAGATATGTTAACATTTGAGCATAAAAATACTCTGAAGCAGAGACAGGAGCTTGCTCTAAAGTGAGACAGTGAGCCAGCGTGGTTTAAAACAGCGGGGCAGCTGTGGGGAGTGAGGGAAGGCAACTGCAATAACACACATCCTAGCAGCCAGCTCGCTCTGGACATGAAACGACCTTTCCCTGACATATGCTGGTATCAGTGATTGAGAATCGAGTAGATGACTAAACCTGCTCCTTTCGTCAGCACAGTCAGAGTGGAAACTTGTAGCAGCCATTCTCAAATTCAGATAAAGGCTCGCTGCAGCCGCACTACTGGGTCTGACACAACCTCGACCCTGTTTGACCTTGGGAGCGATTACCAAACTGAACGACGGCCCCCGCGGCGACACACATGCCTGTAGCGAGCGTCTCCGCCCCCTCATCCTGGTAGACATACAAGGTTGGGAGAGAGGACAGGGGGTGAGGCTGGGTGAAGGGTGTCACATGATTGGATCTCCTTCTGGAGAGTTACTTAAAGAGCCTCCTCAGCAATCAGGTCAAGGTCACGTTCTAGCCCTAATGCCAAAGGAAAAGAGAGAAGTCTGTGAATGTGCGTACGTGTGTGTGCGCGCGAGTGTGTGTGTGTTATGGAAGAGTGCATAAATAGAGAGGGGAGGAGGAATGACTACATGTTCAGCAGTCCTGGGTCCTTGACAACTCGAAAACACAAGTTATAATTCTATTAGCTGTATTAATCTTCCTGCTTAGTGGACACTTTTATTCAAAGTCACTTACACGATTATCACTCTTGCACATCTCTTCCCATTTCTACTGCTGGATATTTACTGGAGGAATCCAGGTTAATTACCTTTGCTCAAGGGCAGAGGGTGAGCAGTGTATGAGCCAGCAATCTTCTGGTCACCAGTCCATTTTCCCTAAGTAATAGGTCATATGGCAGCCTCAAGTCATCAGCCCAGTGCTTTCCATCTCCTCTCAAATGGCCTCTCTACCACTGGAAGCCTTCTAACACAGTTATGAGAAAGCTGTACTGCTGAATCCCAGTCTTTCGGTCTGTTTACCCGGCTATAGTGAGGACTACAGTGAATAACGTCACCTCGCTAATGGATTTACAAGTGGGCTGAAGGTTCACAAAAGGACGGCATGTTTCAGAAATTCGAGAGACAACTGTGAGTGAAGGAGGGATGCTGGGGTTATGCCAAATGTCCCCAGTCCTTCCTTTGCAGCACGGGCATGCATTCGTTTCTCATTTAGCTGTGTACCTCCTATTTAGCCACGTTCTGTTAAAAAGATATTTATTGAAAGTGCAATGAATCATTTCTCTTTGCTGACAATTTTTAAATGGACCGAAGGGAATCTGTAATGTCCAAGCCATTAGAAGGCTGCTCTCCACGAAGCTCTAATGGAATATTATCTTGGATGAATGACAAATATCTACCTTGGAATTGCATGCAAGACACTGAGTGTTTCAAGGGAAATTTTTTGACATTCCTCTATTTAAAAAAGAAAAAAAAGGATAATGTGCTGCAGATCTATCTGAACTCGCACAGCTCGACTCTCCACGGCCACCCGCACAGGTCTCTTGTTGCTCAGCAACAATTCAGCTCATCACTAGCAGCCAAAAAGTTACACAATTACAGTTCAAGCCAAACGAGGGTTAGAGGTGTGCAGTGCGTAACATTATTAAGCGAGATATAGCCATCTTTCACAAGGTGTGGGTCTGAGTGAATGAGGAAGCGGGGAAACCCCAGGTGATGCATTTTCCTCCTGCAGGAACCAAGCAACGTGGAAGTGTGTGAATGCTCGCTGGGTGACAACGCCGCCCTGCAGGACGAGGTGTCGTTGGGCTGACGGCATCCAGCCGTTGCACCCGGGTACAACAAAAGTTTAACAAAGTCTCAAACTGGTCTTGAAACAGAAGCTCATAGCTTATAGTATATATATGTATGCCCTGCTCCCTCTCCTCCACCACTCACCCCCCGCCCCACCCCTCCACTGTGCTGCGCTATATATCCATCATTCATTCATAAATTCTAAAAACTCCTCTTTAGTTAATTGCCTGGGAAAATTTAATTTCAAACGAAAGCTTTTAAAAGAGAAAGATATAATTAAGTTGCAGGGATCTCTCTGCCTGCCCCCCCACCCCCTGTCCAGGGGTGCCAAGGGGACGTGTGCTGTGAGCTGTGGAGCTCTGCACCGCACTGCTCCGTGTCAGGGAAGTCATGCACCCATGTTTAAAGCAGAACGTTACGTAAAGCCTCCCCCTCTGCACAGGCTTACTGCACCAGACGCTGTGTCCTTGCCTGGGCTGCTCAAGGTTCCCAAAAGGACAGGCTGCTAAGAAGTTAGGAAGGACAGGGCCCTGTGATAGCCTGCAAAAAAAAGAGAGGGTAGGCGGGAGGGTGGGTTGCTGCTTGTGACAGCCTTGGACTTTGAATTCAGCGCCAGACAGGCTCATGCATCAATCCCTCAACTTACAAAGACAAGGCACTAACCTTGACGAGGCCAGGGACTCTTCAGGAATGAGTGGCATTTTCACTTAGCCCCAGCTTCTCCCCTGTAGTCCTGCCACATAACCTGCTTAAAATAAGACACAGTTGAAGAACAGTTGACCTCAGTCACTGGACTCTGTGACCCATCGTTCTACTCCTCAACCCTCAGGTTTCTTCCACCGCCCCGGGCGGGGGGGTGGGGGGGCTTCGCTACAACACATGGAGAGGTCGCATAAATAGCATTTAGTGCAGAAGGTGCAGCAGCCTATCCTGATGCCTGTCAGAAAGTGTTTTGTTTGAGTCACGGCACACTCGAGTGAATCCACGTTTGCTGTGATGCTCGGGATTATCACAGACTTAATTACAACCATTCCTCCAACTGTTGCAGCTAAACAATTCTAACAAAACTACAAACATGCAGACAAGCATCTACTAGCATTATGCTGTTTATGCCACTGCAGGACAACACGACAGACATCCTCCATCACGTGCACGCAAACAGGCTGGGCATGCCTGCCGTCTATGAGCATCTGTCCTCATTCCCTTTTGCAGCCTGCCCACTCTGACACGCCTGTGACACTGGCCTGCCTGTGGCGAAGCACTTTCCCCCCCTCGTCTGACTGCAGCAGCATCCTGGCTGCACACTCACCACAAGAGTAGAAAAAACCTCCCTACTGCACCTCCACAGCCCCCGGGGTGGCAGCTCTGCTATAGGTGCAAGAGAGGCAAAGAGAGCCAGAGATGGAGGGAGAGAGCAGAGGGAGGGGGAAGTCAGTTCCACTCCGCTCCGCCGCTGTGACCGCACCAGCCTGGCCAGGAAAAGAGTCAGCTTCTCTCACATCACCCAGGAGGTCTGCTGCTCCACGCTACATCTTCTCGGTCTTTACTTAACGTACCAGAGGAGCGGTACAGTGGAGACTTGATGTTACCACACTACAGGCTAGCTTGATGCCGTTTCCCTCCTCCGCTTCATTGATCTGCACACTGGGCCTTGGCGGCGGTTGTTTTCGAAAGGGGCCGATGCTTCATGTGGGTAATTTATTTGACCCGTGGTATCTCGCTCTTTCAGCCTTCCGTCCCCGTTTAGCGAGTAATTTCAGCAAAGTCTAAATAATTCACGGCAACTGCAATCAGCAGCGATCAATTGGGGGAGATAATTGAAGGGCCTGTGAGGTGTGAAGGCAGAGGGGCGGAGAGTTGGAGGTGAAGGCGAAAGTCAAAAGGGAGGAGGAGAAGGTGGTGGGTGCAGGGGGGGCGCGAATCATTCAACAGCTGAGTTCTGGCTAGTATAGCTTTCAGGGATTGCAGAGAAGGAGTCCATCTTTCTTCCTCACATTTCGTCATTCCAGCCTGCATCCAGGAGCGTTTAGCAGTTACTGCTTTGTCATCAAAATAAGTCTCATTGACTTTGGCTGCCTTCTGCTCGCGACAGAAGCACCGGCAGAAGCGCTGTCTCTGAATGAGACACAGCGGCTCGCTATGACTGAGAGCAGAAATCTTTTAAGTGGGAAGACACCACAACTGTCCCCACGGTGATGTCATTTCCAAAAGCAACAGCAAACTTCTGTACTTCCACATCACTTTCTGACTGTGTAAGCATTCTAGGGGGAGAAAATTCAGAGAAAACACACTGAAAATACACCCCGATCAGTAAACGGTACACATGCATCTTTATGTGTGCTTATCTGCGTGCCCCATTTCTGCTTGGTTTAGAATAGCGGTGTTCCAGTAGTAATTTGAATGTCTATTTTAATTCAGCACTGTTGGCTTCCATCAGTCTGCATTTTTGCTTTAGTCACTCAAGCCCTGATATTTTAGCCTAATGCTCACCATCATTTTCAAGAAATTTGCTTATGTAAAAGCCACTGACAGACGATCGGTACTAGGGAGGCACTACTAACAGATCAGCTGAATATCGGCCGATAAGATATCAGCAGATAAGTCTGCATTTACTGATATCAGTTTGAGCATTTAATTTTGGGGGGTTTTCAGGCTGTAGTTACTCAGATTTTGAATTTAGTATGAAAAATAATCACATTATAAGACAGGAAGAAAAAGGGGAGAAGGAGAAATGTCATTACAGATTACAGGTTGGAGGGGGTTTGGCGTGTGGGTAAGGTTGGTGCATTTCTCTAAAAAATGGTAAACATAACAAAATAGGACTGAAACAGTATAAATATGGAGTATCAGGCAAACCTTTATTTGTGACACAGGCACTGGGCAAGAATTTGTATGGAAGAGAGGACAGAAGATTACCAGTACTTAATAGTAAATCAGAGAGAAGTGATCATTTCAGTTTGTTGATTGAACACAACACTGACTTCTGTCTTGTTAATTAGAGATAAATGTTTCATTCTGACTGTGAAATTTACAGCACAACTGTCACGGTGTAAATCTTTTTCCTGTTACAGCAGCACTTCTGACCATTGTTATTAGAAGAGTGTCTGCTGAACAAACAAAGATAAATGGAACAATAAAATGATTTGGTTTAATGCACGCCCCGCACTGGCATTATGGAGCCCAAACAATTAGAGAAATGAGTTTGTGGCCCAAAGGTGTCTGGTTTCGAATCCTCAGTGGGCTGACAAGAGCGCGGGCCTGTAAGTAGATGAGAAATGCACTTCTGCTCCTCACATCTACTGTCAAAGTGCCCTTGAACAATGTTCGGTGGCCAACAACACAAGTGCTGGGCATCTCCCAGGTCTATAATAAATCAAAAACTCTGCAGTAAATGCATGACACTTGTTCTGGTAGATTGCACATTAGTTTTTCTTTTTTTTTCTTGCTGCCGAGTATCTCAGCAATCAAAAAGCGGGACGCCACTCTCAATTTCTGTCCGCCCTGTGCTCGTGCTGTGGTCTATGACAGATTTACAAACACTAAGGGTTTGAGCTGGCACAGTGGCAGTAGTTAGAGAAGCTGTTAGTAGAGGTAAGTGGCTGGGCAAGTACTCTGTGGAGTCATTGTGTGAAAAAAAAATACATTTTTTACAGCGATTTCTCCTTTACATAATTCAAAGTCACAAAGTAGCAACAAGCAGGTGGATTCTGAAATTACTCTGTGTTTTCCACAATGTGCAAAAGAGATGTGCAGAACACACCTGCAAGAGCACACACACACACACACACACACACACACACACATAAACACTCATGTCAAAACTTGCCACGTTCATACAGCAGCGGCGGCGGCGGCAGCAGTGTTTTGATGGCAGATAAGATTCTGCAGTAATGAAAGGCAGCCAGTGGACAAGAGAGGAGAGAGTTCAGAGTCCAGTCTTGTGACTGTTGAGCAGCCTCGGCATCATTTGCATTTGGCCATTTGAATGTCCTCTGGTTCTGTTGCAGGCTACTGCACATCACTCAACAGCAGCTCCCGGGACAATAGCAGATGGCAGAGTCAAATCAAGCCCCGTCCAACACAGAGGATCCTATGAATTGCAGCACTCAAACACTCATAAAGCACAACTTAAAAAGTTGGGCTACAAACGTGGAGGTTTTACGTTATCTGTGGCAACAGAGGACAAGCCGAACTACCTTGAACATCTTGTGTAAGTTCAGGTCAAATAATTAAGCAGCTTAAATGTTCAACAAAAGAGAGGCTAAGAGGCAGACCCCCAGACACAGGCAGTATTTAGAAGGCTTTAAAAAAGTTTGACTCTTCTCTGCGTTACTTTAGATTGGTAGCCTAAGTAGTTATGTGGAAGGCAGGAAATTAACTGAACCCTTTTTAAAAAGCCTCATATTCCAACATCCAAACAGGTTATTTCAGAAGCTGAACTGCAGCTTGTACTCTGCCCTCTTTCCGGTAAGTCTCAGAAAACTTCAGCCCCTGACCTTTTGCCTCCACACGGATCCAAAGTCCAATGAAGCAATAAGATATTTGTGAAAAAAAGGAACACCTACGTAAAGGCCACTCAGAAACTCTCGCCGAGAAAACATCCAAGCCTTTGAGATCTATCAAAACACATCTGACATGACAGTCGGGTGATGTGACAGGCTGCAACAGACCAACTTGAAATGATGGGTGTTTTAGTCTGCAGACTAGACTAATCTCTATCAGAGGACCCTGGGGAGGGTAGAGACATTCAGACATTTTCAGAGGTGGGGTAGGTAACAAGCAAAAAAAAAAAAAAAGAGTATTAATGGGAATCACCAACTAAGCCACACATCAAGTGCACACCTTTTTGAGTGCATTAAAAAAGCATTACCTTGATCCTGACTGTGTAATAAAGTTGTTGTAGCAACACTGCTTTGCAACATTTTTAACAACCTTCGCCTACACTGTGTTTACTGTACATGCTCAGGGGTTAGTGTCACTGTCCCTGCTTTCCCCTGAGTGCTACTGCAGTGACACATGCAAAGTCTTGCTCAATGAATATTCAACCCAAACTCATTTTTACACCCAGTGGGCCCAGGTGGCTTTTAGCACCTTGAAACAATCACATATGAGTCAACGTATAAGACCCTTTACGCTCGGAGGGCCATTAAAAACCCCTTAAGACTTGCCAACTGTAATCTACACACCGGTGCAACTGTGAAGCGTTTCCCTTTGGTGGTGCTAAAACTACAAGATGGGGGGCTGTGCAGTGTTTTGACCCGACGTGATGAACTACATTAACTGTACTAACGTTACATTACAGCTGCCGCGCTCCAAGCAGAAGACGGTGCGCACTGTTATTAAATTAAGCCAACGGGTGACATTAGTCATTCGGTGTTCGTACTGCCAAGCAGCCTGACAGCCCAGAATACACTGTGAAAATTAGCTGGAGGGTTTCAAGAGATTCAGAGGCGGTGTGTGCGTGTATGGGGAGAACATTTATAGAGAAATGCCTCTATCGTGGGCCTAATTTGAGTCACTGATCCGAAGGATACGGGCACTGGCTGCCGTCACTGAGCGGCTGTGCGGCTAAATGGAAAGCCACACGGGCAGGTTTATTCCCCGCTTCTTTATGCAGCGATTTCAGCGACACATCCATAAGCGCCCCTGGTCGCCGTGCGACACACAAACAGCGTTACCGATCCCCGACACAAACGCACACATACACACACAGAAAAAAAGCGCACGATCTAACCACTGCCCGACATACGCGCACCCGTGTACGTTTCCACCCGCAGCAGTATAAGAATAATATTGTCCAGACGTAACAGTGCGCTCGCTTACAGATCCCCTTACCTGCGTTCGTCCACCCCACAGAGGCGCATCGTTATCATTCGACAGGAGGAGGCAAATCCAATGAAAACGGTCGCGACACTTTTGGCAGGAAGCAGAAATGGCGAGGCAGGCTTCGAGGGAGGAAAAAATCAAGTCCGAAATAATTTCTAAAAAGCCTCCTTTTGATTTGATTTTTTAATTCTACAAATGAATGCTGCGCCTGTGAGCGAGCCGAGGTGTGGAGTGCGTAGTCTGTGGAAATTGTTTATTCTCGGAGTCCCCTCGCTGTGGAGAAGTGAGCGCAGACAGCTACACTCCTCCTCCTCCGCCTGCCGCTGACACCACCCTTAAAGGAACAAGCCTTCACCGCTGCCCACATACTCCCTCTGCCAACAAGGAAGCACTTTTTAACATTAGATGTACAGCAAATGGTCTTAACGCTGTTTTTTCCCCCATTTTAAACTAAGTAATATACACCGCCTACGGTTTGTCTCACACCAAGGGACATACAATGGAAATGCTTAATTAGCAGATTATTATTTAATCATTTCAATTATTAAGAATAAGCTGGGCTAAAATAACCTACCAAGGAGGGGATCTTTTTGGTTACGTCTCATTCTGTCTCACTTTAAAAAGGAATGTTCAAAAAGTTATGAATAAATGCTGATAAAACTTTGTAGGTGTGTGGAGTGGGGTCATGGTAATAATCCAAAATTTCCACCAACATCCACAAAGGTCTTCGAGGTCAAGTTAACGATTTGTTGGTTGAAAACTGGAAAAAAAAAAGTCTTATAACTTAGAAACTATGATTCTTACAAGTGTGGTGTGTATTAACATGTAAAGATTTAAAATATCTTATATGTCATATCATATCTCATTTGACCTCTGACCTCTCTGGGTCAATAGATTGATCTGAAAAGTACTAATAATCGTATTCACACCTATTAAAAACTACATTTCTTACTGTCAGCGTTTGTATTGACCACACATAGGCAAAAAGGCAATGATATAAGGAGATTCTACATATCACGTTACGTTGGACCTCTGACCTCTTCTTCAATGTCAAACAAGGTCAGACTTTCATAAAATATCTGTTTTCTTTAAAACCTACTGCCCGTGTTTGTCTGTCAACAACTAAGAAATTATACCGGTATATGGAGATTCTCAATATCACATTATAGCTTGCATCCAAAGTGTGTTCTATCTTTAAAGAAAGAACTGTCAAGAGAAGGAGAATGAGCTGCCTGGTGAGTTAGATACATACTGTACTATAATGTTATATAATAATCAATACCTG
Source organism: Aulonocara stuartgranti (assembly GCF_965226115.1). Taxonomy (NCBI): domain Eukaryota; kingdom Metazoa; phylum Chordata; class Actinopteri; order Cichliformes; family Cichlidae; genus Aulonocara; species Aulonocara stuartgranti. The sequence continues at coordinate 32,071,580 of NC_138946.1, forward strand.
TTATCCATTACCTACTGCTACATAATGCTTACATACAAAATACAGCACTTTTCTCTTAAAAGTAAATACTGCCCACAGAGTGAGTGATCATTCTCAGATTCATTCTTTTTATTATTATTTTTGCTTCTTCTTCTTCTTCTTTTAAATAAAAGCATGTCTATGTAAATAGAGAGTGTAATTCCTCAAATGGCCACTTGAGGCTGCCTCAGAAGACGGTCAAGTCCCAGTTTAACATCCTTAATAAAAATGGCTGACTTTACAACAAAAATCACCATTTTTACAGCCTGCGGATAGCTTTCACCATCGTAACTATTATGCTGGGTGATTTTTTTCATGACCTTTTTTTCTGTAGCTTAACATAAGGGTGCTTTCTTTAACAGGTGTGGCCTTTCTGCAAGGCACACAACATCTCAAGTCCATTGGTGCTTTTTATTAGCCTGTGACTTAGGACTAATAAGCACATATCTGTATGTGTTCTTGCACCCATACAAATTATGAATGCTGCTTGCTAGCCTTACTCTAGTCCAAGTATATTAACTGGATTCTACATATTGAACCCTCAGTGTTAGCATTTCAGCCATGACCATTTTGAAGTGACCCTTCTTGGACAAAGCAGTGGAGTGATATGTTATTAGCTAGCTCGCAAACTTGAGTTTTAAATTGGTGGTTGATGGTTTCAGACTACTATACTAGAATTTCAATAACAATAACTTTGTGGACGGCCAGTACCACGCATCATGACATATTATTTGCCTGGTAGTTCAATTAAAAAAGTTCCATAAGGCACCAACATGGTGCAAATATGGCTGAGAGGTCGAGTTGAATGTTTCACATAAGTGACGGTAACAGCTGCTTATCGTGGCACATCCCAGGGCCTAAACCTGCCATTTTAAACACATTATAATGTTAAAAAAATGCTTTCTTAATGATACAGAAGTGGACATTTTAACATGGGAGTTGACCAATTCACCATCGGATCCAGCCCCATGTGGTCACTAGAAGAACTGCAGTTTTTGGCACTGGCTTCACTTTGGTAAATGGACTGGTTCTTATATAGCGCTTTTCTACTCTTCTGAGCACTCAAAACTTGTACATTCACACAAGCACATTGGATGGATGCATCGGAGAGCAAACTGGGGTTAATATCTTGCCCAAGGATATTTGGCACGCAGACTAGGGGAAGCCAGGAATCGAACCACCAACCTTCCGACCAGTAGATGACCTGCTCTACCACCTGAGCTACAGCCACCCCACTTTGCAGCCCTCAGGGTTGCCACTTGTTCAGTATTTGGCCTGTGTTACCTTCTTAAAGTCTTTGTTTTATTTAACTGTATTTGGATGTATAATTTGTAATCTAATTATTTAATACTATCAATATAATTTGTTCCAAAGGGTTAACAGAATCATGCTTGTAGTAACAAATGCTACATTAACATCAACCATAGTGGTAACAGTTGCAGTTTTAAATGTAACAGCAGCTGGATATGTAATAATCTCCAAAAGGTCCTTTAAAATGATAATAATAATAATAATTTTTTTAAAACAACAGCAATTCTTAAAGAGGGACTTTACTGTACAAAAACTGGTTTATTTGTCACCATGAGTGCCACATTTTATTTTATTTTCTTATTTATTATTTTCTATTGTTATTCACAGAAGTGCATGTGTAATATGGCAATGCCAGAATTGACATGCAGGGAAAAAAGAGCTAAAAAAAGAAAAAGGGGAAAAATTAGAAAGACTAGAACATAAAGCCTGGATGCTCATGCCTGGAGCACTTAGGTGGCCAGAGAAGTCTGGTTAAAATGTATTGAGAGAAATTAGCATTACAGGAAATGTATGAGCCTGAAAGCAAGAACTTCAAGTCTCCTTACTTTGTCAAATTGCAATACTAAATTGGTGAATTTCCCCTTTAAGGAAGTGCTTTTAAATTCTCCTTAAAAATAGCATTGTAGTAAAAGATAATCCACGATTCACATTTTGCTTTGGAATAAAAATTGCTTTCCCCTTTAGATGAGTTAACAGAAACAGTCACAGGCAGACTACAGTAAATCTAAAAGACTAACATTTCTTAATCTAGCCATCTAAAGCAGGTTCAATTATAGCTCTTCAGTTGGATGGAGGATTAAGTAAGAAGTACCCTAAATAACCTTGTTGTGAGCATTCCTAAACAAATCATTAGGTTGCTCCATATGAGACTGCCATAGTGCTGGAGCTCTACTGTCTGCCTCACAGTGACCAAGTGGGGGAAAAGAACAACATAAATGGCATCAAAGCACCTTTGGATATATGAGACGTCTCCCAGGTGTGTCACTTGACTGTGAAGCAGGGAGCCATTCACCGAGCAGAAGATGCGCTCATGGAAACTTTTAAAATGTTTCTCGCTCGCCATTATTGTAAACATTGTAAATCTAAACCAATGATTACGCACCTTATGCTTCCAAATACCCCCCCCTTTTCTTTGTGTCATCTTGTGCTAATCTGTGCTATCTGGTCCACTGGCCTGCAGTCTGTCAACTCAACATGGCCTTGAACAAAATGTCTCTAAGGACCTGGGGAACATCAGTGTTCTGGTGAATGAGAACACAACAACATAACCTACTTCCAGCCATTCCTGTCTCTATTTCCCCTTTTCAAATCCAGGATCGGGGGGGGGGGGGGGGGGGGCAGTGTGTGTTTGTGTGGGTGAGAATGTGAGCGAGACAGAAGGGTGTGTGTGTGTGTGTGTGTGTGTGTGTGTGGGGGGGGAGAGGGGGGTTGCTCCTCCTCCTCCTCCCACTGCTGTGTTATCACATCATGCTGTGTTATTGGCCACTTGTATTCAGCCAGCTGGATACTGTGCCTTCTAACCTGCGGTAACCCCACTGTGGTGTTTAAACAGTAATTCAGTTCATTGCCAGTAGTATAAACAGAGGCGGCACTCAACATGTCAGTCAGGTAAATTGGATAGTTTTCTTTTACAAGGCTGATGTGCACAATAGGTGTTACCTGCAATTTGCATTTTGAGTGTAGCAGCAGTTAAAAGTCTGAGCAAAGTCCTCGCCAAAGTGCTATTCATAAAAAGTTGATGTTGCTGCTGTTTTTATTGTTGCCGTCTGATTGCACCACGAGTGCCGCTCAGGATCGCGATTTTGTCGAGACGTCAAAAGTTGGACGAGCAGGCTCCGCTCGGCAATCTGGACGGTATCTTGTACCTTGTAACCTCTGAACTGGAGTGACCTTTCATCTTTGAACTCTGACCCCGAATGCCACATAAATGGAGATACAATATTCTCCCTTTCATTCCCTCCCCCTCCCCCTCCACGAACTTTGCCCCTGAAGCTTTTCACAGAAATGGGTTTCAGGAAACTCTGTCCTTTGACCCTGAATTACAGGGACAGATTGTGACTGACGAAGAAGAAAAAAAAGAAAAAAGTCTGAGGTCCTCATGTGAAAACAGTTTGTCTTGATGTTATTTATGTATGGGATTTAACACATTGTGTGGTGAAGGTTGGTTACAGATGCTCACGGGCTGGTTGCAGCTGTGTGAGGGAAATAGAAGTGCAGAAAATGGCAAAAGCTTTAAAAAAAGAGGAAGCTCACCAAGTGTTTGAAAGACATTAGGAAATGGAAGTTGCTGTTTTACAAGACTAACTTTATTGTCTCGTTAACGTGGTGTCTTCTTTAGTGTGTTCAAAAGTGCTGAGCTGTCATTTTGAAATACGATATTATCTAGATATTAAATTAAATATTAAATATTCAACAACTGTAGGAAGCAATAAAAGTTTTTCCGATAACTTCGGCCTCTTCTAGAAGGTTGTTTCTCTAATTAAACAAGCAAATACTTGGCAGTAATTAGTGAAAAAGAAGATCTCATTGGCAAACATATATTCCAAAGTTTGCACTATGTTCTTAGTGTAAAATCTGGTAGTGTAGACGGTTCATCTGTGACTCATCTTTTGTCGGTCTGCATGAGTTCACTGAGTGGTCACTGGGGCAGATTATCATTCAAATCTTTGGATGGGATATGCAGATTTGATTTGTTCATCTCTTCAGAAATGAAGTAATCTGACCCCGCAGGACCCTTTGGAATTGGTTTCCCATACATTTAAACTGTATCCCAGTGCATATTTCAAGGTAAAGGAAAAACATAGATGGAAAACATATGAATCCGCGGCCAAGGGTCAGCTCTGCACCGGCGTCCTCCCGGCCCTGCAGTACAATCAGAGGAGAGTTTAGAATCAGACGCCCGATTATCTCAGAAGGAGGGAGGTGGAGAGTCAGCAGACATTAACCCTCCACCTTTGACCTCTACTCCCCAATTTCAGCTGCAGTATCTCCTAAGGTTTGGAGTGAGCTAAAGCCCTCTCGGGGAGGAGGCAGGTGCGAGCTGCGGTGGGAGGGCCTGCTGGAAGTCACACCATACTGTAACCTTTGAACTGGAATGCGTACGAAATGGTTGTGACATTCCCCACGTATACAGCTGCAGGGGAGGTTTTACTAAAACCATATGAGACAGCAAAACCTGCCTGCACACAGACACATGAGGCGTATTTGGATTGCTTAACTGTTCTGCTTGAATGATTGAGGTCAACAAAACAAACAAAGAAAATATTAAAGCTTTATGTGCCACAGCCTGCAATTTACAAGGGAATGCTGTGTTATGAATGTGGAATAATACAACACTAGCTGGTTTCAACTAATAGATATAGAATTAAACAACAACAACAACAACATCACAAATTATGGAGGACAAAAAAGCACATAACCTTTCATTACTGTATATGTGAAATGCACTTTTCACTTATTAAACAATAAAGTATAACAGAGCGGTGATCAGATACAGTCATGCTCCAAACCTCTATCACTGATATCACTGTAGGTTTGGAACAAGCAGGAACCTGAGGGTTCAGGTGTGATACCAAAACTGCAGTTCCTGAAATGGCCACTAGAGGCAAAAAGCCAATTCCCCATAAAATCCTGCGTTAATTTCATTTAATGATATTTTTTTGTACTGTTTATTCTCTAAGAAGATGACTACATAAAAACGAATACACAAGGACAAAAACGATGATAAAATGTATCGAAACGTAGATAAATGCACGCATCCGTTCACTGGGAAACGGTACAGTGTAAAAAATAAAAATAGAATAAAAATTGGGAAAAGATACAACTAACTCATTTTCTCATGAAAATGCAACAACATGCCAACGCTTGGAAGGAAGACAAGAAAAGGCAAGTGGAGACATTTTGCAATAAAATGTCAATAAAAATAAGACGCTGCAAACCACGTGGAGGAAAAACAACAAACTTTTACACTTGTGGTCAACTGAACCAACTTTAGATTTAATTTTATCATCTTAAGTCGACTAAAATTAGATTAAAAGTAAAATTATTTAGATGCCCAAATTATGACTAAAAATAAATAGTAAATAAATCCAAGTTTTCTGTTAACATTAACACTGATGTGCATTTTATAACAGCGTTTACATTCCGACACATTACAGCGGAAACACCTTTTAAAATTAGAAGTCTGAAACTCATTACAGTTGTGGATTCTTTGACTGACAGGTTTCTGCCTTCACTTCAGCTAATTTGACACACTGAACTGAATCCCTCTAGTTTTACTAACAGATTATTTAAGAAGCCAACTTTGCAGATTTGTTATTACAACAGTTAGCCGTCTACATATCAGTGCTGCTGGAAAAACCAACCAACACAGCTGTGCAATGAGGAAGAAACTATTATTCTCCCCCATGTTTCTATTTCTATTCTATTTTAATAATTAAATGTTATATGTTATTTTGCTCCTTCCATTTCCACTTGTTTGCTTCCTTCCATGTATCTATATGTATGAACCCAATTCATACAGCTATAAACCAATGAACCAAATCTGCATTCACAAGTAATAATGACAAGGTCAGCGTCGTAACTACGCTGTGAAACTGCCATCCTCTTTTACAGACTCAACTCGAGCCTTGAGATGCGTGGATTATTCATTAACAAGTGAAACTGTCTTTATTGGCCCAACAAACTACGGATGCAGAAGAAATGCATGACCTCTGCTCAAAATAAACAGACAAGAGTGATTATGAGTGGATTATGGCAGACATGCTAAACAGCCATCTCAGTAAATATTCCACTTTTGTCCTTGAAGTGTGTCAGGGAGATGAAACTGTGCCTGATAGACAAGACAGATAATTCCAGTTCAACGTAGCACCGCGCTAACAGAGGAGAGACATGAAAGTCACAGCTGCCACATTCAGAAAAGGTGCACCAAGCTACTGATTCAGTGTGATGACCTCCATCTCTCCTGCTTCACATTATTTTCCTCATCAGACTCACAATGAGTGAGTAATTTGAATTTGAGCTGCCGGTCCTTGAATAAAGCAACATTACATTTGACTAAGGTCACTATAGGATGTTAAGAAATGTCTCCTGGGGTACTGAGGCTCAGACGGTTGAGACTATGTTCCCTGTCCAGCTATGTCAGTGTTATTTATTGCAACAGCTCTGTGCTGAGTTTCTCTAGGGGGCCAGAGATCTAACTAAAAGGATCCGCATAGAGTGCTGCGCCCTACCGAAGGGATATCATTATGTTGGCCTCACAATGGGGATGGTGTCTGCTTTCCCATTCAACAGTTTCTTCAGTCTACTAGTGGCACAGAGCAGAACAGGCTTCATAAACAACTATGGTTGTTTCAACAAAAAAAAATCTCCAAGGCCAATCTGCCTGGAGCTGTTTTGTTAAGGTGTGACTGTGAAACTACAGAGATGCTATTTAACAGTCTACATGACCCGAAGACACAGAGCATGTACAGTTTAGAGTTGAAGCAACTAATCTGCTCCGATAAAGGACATTCTCACTCTTTAAACCAGTTTCATCATATTATCATTTTGCTTTTTACCAAGCAAAGCAAATGTTCTGCCAGGGAATCAATTGTAGGGCTGCTGACAGCAGTGGGAATGTTTACATCTCCCTACGCCTGGCCTCATATCTGATGCTTAACCCATACCCACTTGCTGTGAAACACAAAAATCAAGAGGAATTTTGGAGTTGTTTTTGGATAACTGTCAAAGTATGGGAAAACAGGTCACTGCGTAAGCGTGGCTGCCTCTGCGTGTTTGTGTGTACATGTGTGTGTTTGAGAGCGAGAGAGACGGGAGCACAGGCAAGACTAGGCTGACTCTACTGTGTGTGTGCGTGGATTGCATCGCGTCCCCCTGAACATGCACCGGCCCTGCATCTTGTTGACCTAGTTGGTGCTCTTTGACTAATCCCTGATGATACTGTGGGTGGTCTGGGAGGAGCTCTCCTCCAGTTTCCTCTGCATTTGAATATCAGATGGCAAAGGCGGGGCCTGGAAAAAAAAATCTAAACTGCCAAGGGATTTGACTGGAGCGCCTGCCAACACAACATGGAATGTTTTTTTAGTGCTCCCTGCACCTTCTCCTCCTCCTGCTCTCTCTTGTGTGCTATCACAGGTCTCCTTCTTTCATCCACTTGTCTGACATAAAAGGCAGTCCTATTTTCTGCCCATAGTGACCCACTGATTCAAAGCGACACCGATATGCTCATTGTGTTTGTGTGTGTGTGTTTTCGGAACAATTAAAGGCCCTGGTTGTAGTCCTAATCACGTAGCCATCCATGTGCCATGTGCGACAGGAGTTATGCTGCAGCTGACATGCTGTCTTTTTCTATATGTGGGTGATCCAATTACTCATTGGCTCTTCTCACACACTCATTCACTCAGTATGGGCCATTTGCAACAGTAATGAGTCACAGATATGCTATCAGTCCACACACTTTCAGAATGATCTCAAGCCAGGAGTGAAAGTGCAAAAAAAGGCCTAATTTTAATGCCAGGACAAAGTTCCTGCCACTGTTTTATGATATGTATGTATGTGTATGTTTGCTAACATTTGTGTGACAAATGTAGCAGCAGAGCTGCCACTAATCCTTAGTCAAAGCTGCTGCGATGATGTTAGTTTTGGGCTGGACAAGCTGCTTTGTTTGAATGAGGCTTTGCTGGGAAGGCACAGTGGGGGCAGAGCTAAAGAGTCAGATATCAGGGACAGAGGCACCTTACTGTCCCCGCCGCACTCGCGCACACAGATGGTGGCGAGTGAGGACAGTGAAAACAGCTCTGTGTCCCTGGGCCCTCGTCCTTGCTCCACCCATCCACCACCAGCTAGTTGTTCCCACGGGGCTGTTAACATCCTATTGACCCTGCTCACTCATTATCAGATCAGCACAGAACACACTGGGGCGCTTTAGCCGCCCCATACGCGCACACACAAACACCCTCAAACTCCACGCTGGTCTCACGACGTTATTTGGGCCCGCTGCTTCGCAGCAACCCTATCGTCAAGCCCGCAGCAGGACCCTGAGCTGGTTTCAGTGATCGTTCCTTCTTGTTGTTGTGTTTCTACAGAGCGATCCACCAGGAGCTCAACACCCACCGGTAAGTCTCCTCCACAGATGCTGGCAGGCCCCGTGGGATGGCCACTGTTTCCCTCCATACCACGCTGATTGTCAGTTAATGTGTCGACATAAATGTAGTGTGGCTACTAATGAGCTGGCAACCAGCAGCCACTGTCAGCTTCTTAAGACCTGTCAATACAAAACGGAGGCTGATTTTAGCTCATTACACAAGGATGTCTAACAATAGATTAAAGCTCACAGTATTGTATTCATCTGAAGGCCACATCATTAGCTAGGAAACCATCTTAAAGGCATTAGAATGCAGTGTGGTCGTGTGGAGTCTGTGACGGCCCCCTTCCAGCAATTGAAATTCATGACAGGTCCGAGGTAGTGTGATACTCATGTAGGCACAAAGCCTGCACATGTTTATTGATAGCAAAGCCTACATAGGCTGTTATTATTTCAAGGCAAGTATGGGAAGGCTTAGTGTCAGTGTCTGCATGCATGCATGTGTGTGTGCGTGTGTCTATGTACGTGTACACGGGCTCAGTGTTTGTTTGTGTCACACAAAAAACAGATTAGTGAAAACACTGAGGTAAAATAAGCAGCCTGACCTTGCTCTGAAACTGAAAGGCAATCCTCTGAATGATCCGCGGGTCAGTAGCTTTGTCCTTCAGACAGTTAAAGTCTATCCTTCTCATCCCCTCCCTCCCTCCCTCACTCCCACCTGCCTGCCTCACTCTTTCCTTCCTCTCTCCCTCTCTTTCTTTCCCTTTCTTCTACAACACTTGTATTCACATTAAATCCCTTATTTTCTGCACCTTATGCAGAACTTATTCTCTATATTGTCTGTGCCTGCACATCTGCTCGTCTTAAAGTGACACACACACACACACACACACACACACACACACACACACACACACACAGGCATTCAGAACTCTTGATATGCATGTCATCTTTTCATGTCTGCTCTTTGAACATGGCTGTTTGTGTTTTTTCAAGACGTGATTGTTCCTCATGACAAGCAACGATGGCACTGATGTGTCTGATCCGCCGCTACGCCTCAAAGGCAGACGAGCAAGACGCAAAGGCGGCAGCAGCAGATACTACCAGCCATATTAAAGACTTCCCCCGCAAACTCTTTGAGCTGTGAAATGTTTGACGCTTTAAGAGAGCAGCCAAAGCAGGTTGCCAGGTGAGAGCTGGCAACCCCCTCTCATCCCTATCTGCGCCCCCTCCTGTTTCTTATATAGGATGCTTCGCTCGTTGCTGCAGTCACTGGAAATTGCAACTGTGTCAGCAAGTTCCAGATGTCAGTTATGCAATGATGTTTAATTACAGCAAGCGTTACCTAGATGATGCGTGTGCTCCCGTGTGCACATGTGCTCCTTTAAATGGCGGGTCACTGAAGTTTGCATTTCAAATAGACAGGGTGCCTTTTGAATTCTGTTGGTCTCTTTTGCATTTTAAATCTGCTACAAGTACACATTGAATTCACGAGAATTTTGGAAGTCATTGTCTCAGCCCACAGCTTCGTTCACTCTAAAAGTAAAGCGCGCATTTTACCGATTATGTTCTGGAACTGCAAAAACCCAACGAGGGATTCATGATGGTGAATTTGCACTGATATTTTCACACTTTTAACATTTGTCAGGGCCATAAAACTGAATGGAAAGATTTGCAAGCCAACCAGCAGCTGTGCAACAGTTATTTTTCTCTGAGCTGCTGAATAAATAACAGGATATACGGTGCAAGATTTATCACAGCATCTGAGGTTAACTGGGGTGAATAAAGCAGTGAGAGGTTAATCCCCAGATCTCTAAGGCCTATTAGCATACCTTACTTATAGCTTATCGGTATCTTGTTATAAAGCCTATTAGATAAAAAGATACAGTACTGTACACTTTTTCAAAGGTAGATAATCTCTATTTACCGTTTTCCTTAGGAAGATGACAGTCGGTTGTATTTGTATTAACAGTTACTCCTAACAGCACAGAGCATGTCACATTGTAGATCTCTTTAAAACTGAACGGGCGAGTAATATTTAGAAAGTATATGACAACAATGGCAAGGGGTATTTGAAGTTTAATAGCATTGCCATTAGGACTAAAACAAAAAGTACGCCTCCTGTCATAAAAGGCACTTCCTGATTTAAAGAACTGCAGTTGTTGAGACATTAAAATATTCCTGTGATGCATTTTTACTTTGATCTTCTGATTTCTTTATCTGTCAAAATGTGCAATCAGCCTAAAAATGTCTCAGCAACCACTGCGTGAACTGAGCTATAATTTTAAGCAGACATGTTTCATATAATTAGTCAAATAAATATATGTATTTTTGCATTTACATAGAAGCAAAGCACACTGAATAAAGATGCTAAGCATTAGCATGCTAGCGGTATTGTAAGCACTTTGCTTGACATCTAGCTTTAAAAATGTCTGAGTACACAGCTGTAGACTCTTGGTCTTGATCCACATTAAGAATAAGAATTAATTGTATTTTAAGCTTACTAGTGTATCACAAGCACTCTGAGGGAGTACTGATACAAATGTAACTTATTTTGTAAAATTGTTTTTACCTTCTCATGAAAGGACCAATGAGCTCACGCTGTTGTGAGGTGTTGGTTCGTCCAGCTGTGGTTCACCAGAATCATTACTCAGAATTTAACCAGTCTTAAAAACACTGATCACCTAATGAGCCTTCATCCAAAATCTGCTTAAGACCAAGGTCAAAGTCACTTTTATGAATTTAGTGGCTAACCTAACATGCTTCGTAGTGATACATTTTGTATACACAAAATGACACAAAAGAAAAATCTTCATTAAATGTGGAAAAATTTAAAAGCTTGGGCTATCGCTCTGACAAACATGTTGCATGCCACTTATATCCTGTTACATGGTGATAAATGATTAAATGGTCATGATCATGGAAGCAGAGATTGTGCTGTCTGCCTCCCACATTACAAAGGTGTAATTAGGGCCTCCTATCACCATTATTTTAATATCAGTAATACGCTGTGACACCCTGACATGTTCAAATATTTTCATGCCATTTTTATTCATGGGTACTACTGAACTGTGAGCCTTCTTGACTCCTCGTTGGGATTTGGTTCTCATTAGTTCGTGGAATACAGCCAACCGCTGAGTCACTTTCCTTCTGTACTTTACACACTACACTAACCTGCGGAGTGTGATTAATGGTGAACCGGATGAGTTACTATGCCACTGTCGTTCTGGTTTCTGTGAACCACATCGCTTCACTTTAAATAGTTGAATCAACACAAGCACAAAGCAGAAAGTGAAATTGTTGATGAAAAACAAATTTGAATCCAATTTTTTTTTAAAAGGAACCCCGACTATTATGACAAATTACTCTAAATATGTAACAAATGATCTCCACTACATAAAAACATACTTGAGAATAACTACAATTTTTTGGAGCCGTGGGAGTGGCCATGTTTTTTTGCACACAATGCATTCTGGGACGATGACATGTATTTGTTGTCAGCAGTATAGGTGCTTTCGTTCAGCTAACCTGTTTTGTTTTTTATAGTGTAGCAACGATATTAATTAATTTGCCTATTAGTGACCTGGTTACGACTTGGTAGACCAGCACTATACCGGTCATGGAGGCTAACAAGGGCTGCCCGAAGAACATCTGGATTAAGACATACGGCTTCAAAGTTTGGTGCACTGTGTTGCATGGAGAATCTGTAAAAATGACGATATCGTAATTTCACTGTATAATAAAAATCAGAATTCTATTAATGTTGTTATCATGCGGTTATGTGATACCATGGATAGCTGCTGCCATAAAATTGAGCTCTTTACAACAGATGCTCTCAGTAGCCGCATAGACACCAGTAGTTTTCCCTCACTCTCGCGTCCTCGTGTGACGGATTGTTTTCATCTTTATCTAAACTAAGTACTGGTTGACTATTTTCATCCTTTCCCTCAGATTGCTCTGGTTCAAACTGGAACGGTTCAACAGAAGCCAACTGTGAACTCGATGCGGTGCAACCGTATGACGTCACTACCCAGAGTGCATTGAGAAGTAAAAACAAAAAAGTGCTTAAAAGGAAAACATTTGGCGTATTTTAATACCACATATATATTACTGAAAGCACAGTGCATATTTTAGCGCAAACATGTCTTAATAGGCGGGGTTCCTTTTAAATTCTTGGCAAAAAATGAAAAGTTAAACAAAATCACAAGACCTTTACTGATATAGCTGATAACAAAGTTTGATTAGGTCATCACTTCAGACACGTGGTGTCACAAAGTTCATTCAAGCTGAAAAGCAGTGTGGTCCGTTCTAATTTTATTTGGTGTGTGTGTGTACATGTTTAGACATCTTTGTGAGGACAGAAAATTGGCATGCTACTATACTTGTGGGGACCAACAGTCACTTATGCCGTCCCCACGGCTTTGAAGGCTCAATATGTGGTTTTAGTGTCAGGGTTACTTTTAGGTTATGGTTAGGGTTAGGCATTTATTTTTGATGGTTAGGGTAAGCGGCTAGGGAAAGATGTGAAAACGTGTGTGTGTGTGTGTGTGTGTGTGTGTGTGTGTGTGTGTGTGAGCGTGCACTTGCACATTTATTTTAAAGAGTTGACCTTTTTGACCTCGATTGGCTCAAATATGCCATCACAGGTTTGCACTCGGTGTCACTGAGCCACTCACTGGCTGTAGACCTGTTTTACTAGCTAAAGCTGACTTGGTTGCAGTAGTCTGTGTACTACTACTTCTGTTAGATCTAAGCATCGAATTTATTTCCAGTGCATATGCACATGTCCACTACTGCCAGGGGGGTATCACAGGATCATTTCCATGTAAATATAAAATCTAGAAGATATTCCTGATATTTACAGAGAACGGGGCTTTTTTAAAAACAGATTTGCAGTATTTTTGAATTCTATGATGTCACCGATTAAACATCAGCACACTCTTTTTGTAGCCTTGCAATCGAGGCATTTATTTTTCAAGCTGTGACCTTTACATGTGTCATATTGGCACATATACCACAAAAAGAAGACTCCTGTCACTCTGAAATGCATAAAACAAACTAGAATTATCACATTGCAGTTGCATGTGTGTGCCATGTGTATGTGTATGACTTGAATTGTGCTGTGTGCCCATTGTACTAGCGTTTAGGATCACTAAGACTTGAAGAGCAAAACAAGCTAAATTGCTTGGATGTGCTCACATACTTAGCCAGTAAAGCTGGTTCTAACGAATACAAGGTTGTAGTTATGGCAGTACAGGAAACACTGTAAAACATGACTGCTTCACACAAACCTTGAGTGGCAGAGAAGATCTACACAATCAGCACATTTTCAAGGTGGGTGCACAAGATTAGCGATTCAGTATCGAGCCTTACATGAAATATGGCCACAGTCTCTGTTTCGGAGTTATATCATCGTAGGACGGCCAGATTTGTTTTGTTTGGGAACACGATGATGTCACAGTGTGTCACAAGATGACCTTTACCTTTTGAATATGAAACGTCCTCATTTTTTATTTATTATTGTGAAATGTCATTATAATTAACAAAAATGTACTTTGTGAATCCCAACAATCAACGACCTTTGACCAACAAATTTAAGCAACATATGCTCAGCTGGAGGATCCAGATGAGCATTCTACTGGTAGCTATGTCCATCTTTTCTAACCGCTGTGGTTCCACCGTGACTTCAACAGGGCATATGTGCCAGACATAATTACATTCCTTCCATGTGTGCTTGATAAATATTTTAACCACAACAAAAGAGAGATGAAATTTGTAACATTTAACTTAAAGTTGCTCCATGACAGCAGCAACCACTAAAACGTGATCAGTTCATCCTTGAGTCAAATGAATATTTATGCTAAATTTAAAGAAATTCCTACTAGGCATTCTTGACATCTTGCAGTCATGAGCTGCGATCAACAGTCTGTAAATATAATGCCTGTGGCCACAGATATAGACGGTGCAGACACATAAAAAACGAAGCAACACCTCAGCAGAGATGAGATACTTTTTCTTTCTTATTTTCTGGAGGGCTCTTCTGACTAAACTAAAGTAAGCAAAGGGCCACAGGCTGGACTGATTTAATCACTAATAAAACACACTCTATGTTTTGAAATAGACAAATAGCCAAAATGTCTACTGTTTTATAGTAAAACATAATAATAATGTTACATTCATGAATATATTCTATTATTGCTTCAGAGACTATGTTTACTTGTATAGCTAAATCAAACTGTCAGGGCCACTATTATTGTTATTGTTATTATTATTATTATTATTATTATTATTATTATTATTATTATTGTTATTATTATTATTATTATTATTATTGTTGTTGTTGTTATTATTATTATTATTATTATTATTATTATTATTATTGTTATTATTATTATTATTATTATTATTATTATTATTATTATTATTATTATTATTATTGTTGTTGTTATTATTATTATTATTATTATTATTATTATTATCATTATTATTATTATCATTATTATTATTATCATTATTCCATTGCTATAATGGTCCTGCGATACCAGCAATTTTTGAAGAAACCCTGGAAAGGTACACATAATACAACAGAAGTTGAATAAAACATAAGAAATGTCACTAAAACACACAATAAATAGTTTTTTTAAAATCAACTTTGTGCTGTGGCCATTGGCTGAATAGCAAAGGTGGACCCAAAAGCAGAACCAGTGGAGACAAAAAAGGTGGAGGTGAGTACAGGGAGGTTGCTTGGGTTTTTTTTTTCCAAGTAAGATATCTACTGAAAGGAGACAAGTGTTAAATCCAGATCTATAGTAATCACAGAGGTTGGTTAGTGAGGAACAGAATTACTTTACTTTGAGAAGGGGAAGGCTTTCCAGAGAGGGAAACGTGTTACTTTAAGAGGGTAAGCAGGCAGGTGGAGAAGTTGTGGAGGATGATCCAGGTTGGTTTGATGGGTGAAGCAGCTTGCTTGCTCGCAATGGCAAAGACTGAAGACAGGAGGCATTTGAGCCGGGAGGAGGAACACTAAGAACAGGGAGAGGCACATAAGAGCAAAAACACAAGGTAGCCAGAACAAGCTTTTGGCTGTTTACCACTCACTGGAAGCAGACTATCTGGCAGAGACTGGCTGATAAAGCTGATACTTTCATATTGACATTGATGAAGTGGAGGACAATGAGATGTGTGCTGCTGAAGAGCTCGACTGAAAGGAGAGGAAGGAGCAGAGAGAGAGTAGGATGGTCAAGTTGGAGGAGAGAGGAACTCAAAACAAACCAATGCCCACTATGATACTTCCACTCTGGTTTGTGTGCTTTTGCAGCAGATTTCTTTTTGCCAGTGGGTTTTTAAGAAAAAGTTGTAATGCATTTGAGCTCTCGGAGCCACCGTGCATTACAGTGCAGACCTACATCACAATTAAATAAAGTTCTTAAGTATTTACTGTGTTGAATGTCTTAATGAGACTATAAATGACTGTTTGCAAGAGCTTCAAAGTCTAGTGTAAAGTCTGATGTTAAGATCTTAAATTAAGCAGCACAGTACAGAGGATACACTTCTATCCATCAGGTTTTGTAGGAGCTCCGTCTTTTGGAATCAACCCATGTAGCCATACAGACTAATTACAGTCCTTCTCCTTGAGAGTCACTAACATAATGCTGCCTTTTATTGATTTTTCAGGGCTTGTCTCAGTACTTTGTAGGTGGACTGAGGTGTTCATCCCAGTTTTGGCCTCAGGTCACATTATGCTCGAGTGTGATCATGCTACACTGATGGCCAGATTTTGTAGTCAGAAATATTCAGCCTCATCTCTTGGCCACATACAGGTTTTTCAATTATTGAAATAAAATTTGTGGAAAATAAAGGTTTTGGATATTTTGAATTGCCAAAACTAAAACACTGATGTCAGGATGTCATAGTTATACAGCTTCAGTGGAACCACCTCTAAGCTCCTGTGTTGATCGTTACATGTTCTTCATAACATCTTTTAGCCACTTGTTAGCAAATGTCTTTGTTGGACTCTAAAAAACAGTCCGGATTCCCAAGGGAGCTATTTACTTAGGTTTTTTGACAAACAACTTTGTGTATACATGAAGCCAGATAACACACACCTATTAGTTAAACTGCAGACAAAGACATAAAGACCTGGATGACCTCCTAAATTCCTGCTTCTAAATTCAGATACAATGAGGTTATTGTACTCGGCCCTGAAAATCTTAGAAATATGCTATCTAAGCAGATTCTTACTCTTACCTTGGCCTCCAATAACACTGTGAGGAACCTTGGAGTCCTTTCTGACAGACATCATCGCTACTTTTAAGATCAGGCTTCAAACTTTCCTCTTTGCTTATGCATATAGTTCAGGCTGGATCAGGTGACCCTGAATCCTCCCTTAGTTAAGCAGCAATAGGTGTGGGCTGCTGGGGGATTCCCATGATGCATTGAGTGTTTCTTCTTCAGTCACCTTTCTCACTCACTATGTGTTAACAGACCTCTCTGCACTGAATCATATCTGTTATTAATCTCTGTCTCTCTTCCACAGCATGTCTTTATCCTGTCTTCCTTCTCTCACCCCAACCGGTCGCAGCAGATGGCCCCGCCCCTCCCTGAGCCTGGTTCTGCTGGAAGTTTCTTCCTGTCAAAAGGGAGTTTTTCCTTCCCACTGTCGCCAAAGTGCTTGCTCATAGGAGGTCATATAATTGTTGGTTTTTGTCTGTATGTATTATTGTAGATACAGGAGCCAGAAGTGCAAAAATACTAACTCATTTCCAGGTTTTACCTCATGCACCACTGTGAAAAGCTGCATGAGGTGTATGTTGAGCAGGAAATAGCATTGAATAGCCAAACAGCTTTTCCCTATAGATTTCTGCAGACATGGTTAAAGCAAAGATCAATTAGCTACAGATTTTCAGTGTGGTTATAAATAGAGCGCTGTGTGTTATGTTAAAAAAGCCCATCATATTATTAGACATCACTGACCCCCCACTAACTCCTGGCCAACCCCCACCAGCTCTCCCACTGCCACAGAATGACGGATCGATTGAAGAGTGACAGCAGTGAGGAAATAGAGAGAGATTCGGGATTTACATTGTCCTCTGACACGCTCATATAAACGCCCCCCATGATAAAGAGACTAGACTCTGACAAGGACAGCGGTCCTCGTTTAGCTGCTCACAAGTTAAAAGATTTGCCATCTCCCCTCCCTCTTCCCCTCTTTCTCTCTGTCTCTCTCTTTTAGCAGATTTCAGTGCAAAGCATATAACCTTTGTGAATTATTTAGTTTATTGACCTCTGTGGGGATTTAATATGAAGGTCGTTTCCTGCTGGCAGAGCAAGTGCCGGCGGGGTCCTCAGGTGACACGGCCAAGGTCACTCGTCTCCCTCCAGTTAATAATATATTTGTCACACGCAGTGGGTTAGCCCCCGACACAGCACTACTGCCTTCCACTTGATTAGTGCAACCAATAAGGACTGCCAAAGATAATAAAGTAGACATTGGCTTAAGGAGATGTGTCAAATGTCCACAGCATCTCTCCCTATCTCCTCCCACACATTCTCTGAGCACGAACACACACACACACAAATTCACACCCTCTCTTTCCCTCCTCCTCTTCCTCCTCCACTCTGTTCTTGTTTTATTGTTTCCTAGATGAAGGTTAAAGGGAGATGCTGAACAGACAGAACAGCCTCAGGGCCTTGGAGGGCCTGGCTGTAGCAGGCAGTGCATTGGGCACCAGTAGCAGCCAACCTCTGCACCTCTTCTGCCCCTACACAAGCCTATGTGGTGCACTGGTGTGTCAGGCAAGAGGCAAGAGGGTGAGTAGGCCAGAGCCAAAGGGGCAAGTGGCCTACAGCGTCTGATGTAGATTGGGGGCAGTAGAGAGCTGCTGTAGCCTGGCCGTGCCTGTCACTGATAATAATCACAGAGAGCTATGGAGCCTTATTAGCGCTGCCGTTTGGCTGAGACAAAATGGCGCCCCATAGGTGAAACCCAGGTGAATTACGGCAGGAGGACAGAAAGCATTACAGCAGTGGTCGCAGATATATTCTGGCATGGTGCTGTAATGAAGCTGCCAGAGTCTGTTAGAATAAAAAGCACAGAATTTAAATCTTCAAGGGCTGAAGAAGCCTTAAGTGCAGAATTATTGATTGGATTGTATGTGTGCTGGTGATAATGGAGAATCCAGGAGGCAAAGCAATGACAGGCAGATGAGGGTGGCAGAAAAGGTGCCGTAGTCAAGGGTGAGCTGCAGTCTGTTTCACGCTTATCCTTTTCCTGGAATAGTTTGCATGAGGAGGGTCACTACAAGGTGAGTCTGAAAACCACACAGGGCCTACGCTTGTCAGACGCTGGAGACAGCTAATGACAGGGTTATCAGTCATGTATTACAGGTCCGATATCCATGTAGATATTCAGTGGTTGCAAAATATATCATCCTTCTACAAAATAATGCAAAAATGGCATTATTAACAAACAAACACCAAGTGTTCAATAGATAACACACTAGCCTTTATTAAAGAAATAACTACTAGAAAACTAAGAAATAGATATCAATGTCACATGTGTTCATTTTAAACTAAAATGTGAGTTATCCACATGCTGTGTGACCAGTTATATTACCAGCTGTCATCTTCAGAATCTGTTAAAAATATCAAACACCTGAAAAACTTCTAATATGCTGCATTTTAGCATTTAGGCCCCAAAATGACAAAAATGTTTGAATGTGCATTTTTACGTTTGTACAGTGTTTTCAATCATCAATTAACAATCAAACTTAGATGGGACAGTGTTAGACTTCAGCATGTGGCGCAGCCTCTCCTCCACACAGTCCTCATTTATAAAGTACTCTGCAAACTCAAGCATTATGGTGAACAAGTGTATCTTCCCTTTCAGTTTCCTTGTTTTCCACTGGGTTATTGGCTCTATCACTAGCTAACCAACCAGTAAACACAGTGACATCACATTCTGCACTGAAACGTACAGGGTTGGTGCTACACATGCTCTAATCAGGTTAACTTTAAACACTTATTTCTTAAATCCAGTTTTAGAGTAGGGTTCCATGGTTAAACTTAGCTTTAATACAAGCAGACTGGTACATTGGCCGTGATGGAAAAATTCCCCATAACAAAACTTTTGGTGGTTGGCAGGCGCTCTAATGCAGACAGCTGTAACTAATATTTTTTCTGCTAGGCCTCCCCTCCACTAGGAGGTGCTAAACAGGAGTTCTCCACCGTGAATACTACTGGTGCCTTTAAGAAGAGTATTTCTAATGGAATTACCTTAGACATGGGCTGGTGTGTGGTGTGGTCCAAACACGTTTTTACTTTATTTTTTGTTAGTGAAATTCTAGTATTATTAGCCTGTTATGTAGCACTAAATAGCAGCTATGTTTGTCTATGCATTGCACCCACAAAGTTTACTGATGGCTCTTGTTAGTCAAGCTAACGTTGGCTGATAACTTGGCACTTCCCGCTTTGGTCTTATTGTGGCTCCAAAACAATATAAGGGCAGCAGTCAAAGCACAAACACTTCGAAATTTAGAGCCAAACGACGTGTTGACATAATCATGGCTGCATCTGTGCTTTGTACACAGGTTATGTGTCATACAACCATCAACCTACTTAGCCATTAAGCTAGGGTTCGGATTAAGCTATAGTTCTAAGATTACAGCAACGTGCGCTCAGCCTTGATGGCGAAGAAGACCATTATCTCACATTATTTTATTAAAGTAAGTTTTACTATTGTTTCGATTCAGAGACCCCTAGTGGATTAAATATTGCAGTTTAAAAAAAATAATTCTGCATTTCCACCAAGTCCAAACAAACAAACCAGGAAAAAAACACTTTTAAATCAGATTCTTAGGTTAGCACACAATGATAATAACATACGCACTGACACAGTTTTTGTGATATTGCTCAGGCACTGCCCATGAAAGAAGCTTCCGCCACCATTTAATTGTAGCTGAATGAGAAAAAACCCACAGAAACAATGTTGCTTTGAAATCAGCACATGTAAGAGTGCGTCAGGGGGAGCTGATGAAGCTGATATCATCCAAAATTAAACAGCAGAGAGCAAATCATGAAAGGAGGTGAAATCTGCCAGGGCATTAGCATGATCTATGATTGGACTGGTGGAAGGACACGGCACTTTTTCTCTGAATGAACAGATTTGTTGAGTCTGTTAATGACCTTCTATTCTAGACCTCTTTCCCTATTATCTGAACTGTCCAGAGCCATCCATAACCTGGCTGATTCCTATCTTATAAATCATTGTTCCTCTCTTTCATCTTTGCACTATCGTGACAATTAGGTTCAATGCTAGGATCCGTGTTTGCTTAATCCAGATTAACTCACATATAGCACATATGAGGAGGATTAATGGTTACAATACCATCCATTACTTGAGACTGTGTTGTGGTGCTTTTTCATCCCTGACATTACACAAATGGGACTTCCTGCTCCTCTATATGTGTTGCACAGATGCCATAAAATGCAAAAAGTGACTATGTGCAAGGATACAATGCTTTGCAAGTCTCATAAACCCATAGTAGTTATTATACAATATAGTACAAAACATAGCAACTAGCTCTAATAAAACAAATGGCACTAATATATAAATATACCATTATTTTATACAAAACTGAAATATGAAATAAAGCTGATAGAGGTTCCCCTCTTGTCACACTGACACCAGATGTTTATTAATTCAAAAATTATTTTGAATTTGATGGCAGCAACGATGGAAAAAGATGGCTTGTGGCCAACTAAAGGCTGGAAAAATAAGAGGTACCAAAAAGGAACAAGTGGAGAAACAAGGTTCTAGACAACAGGTCAGTAACATGATTGGGTATGAAAAGAGCATCTTAGAGAGGCAGAGTTAGGAGTAAAGACGAGGAGGGTTTTACGAATCTGCAAAAAACTGTGAGGACCATTGAGCTTGTTATCAGCACCTGCTTAAAAAGCCTGCATTTACAGTGGGATGAGGCCTATGGGACTCCCAGGAAATGCTTTCTGTGTTTTGTTTGTAATAAAATATGCGTTTATGAGCAAATCATTGCATTTAGTTTTTTATTTATTTATTTTTACCGTTTTTGAGCTGAGGTTTGTGTGTGTACAGATGATGACATCCTCCTTGGTGGATTTCTCCTTTAGGACTTCACCCATGCATATGACCGAAGAGGTCACCAGTGCAGCCTTTTATTGGCCTATTCATTAAGGAGCACTGGGCCAGAAGTCTAGGGTAAGGTCTCCATTTCCAAAGTAACTCTGCGGCTCAGAGCTCATTTGCAACCAGACAAGCCCATTGTAACAGCAAATAAAACAATATTGATTTTGCAAGTGGCAACGGGGCTGTGCATCTTATTGATCAGGATCAAGCACTTATCACTCTCCAGACCCAGAGTGTGGCAGTGTTAAGCGCAGGTCTCAGGTCTTAATTACGATAGTGGCCTTTACATGGTTCCTTGTCTAATGATGCTCCAATAACATTGCTACGTTTGACCTTCCCTGTGAGCTGGCGTGGAAAAGGTGCCGTTCTTGCAACAAAATTAAATTTTCTGTTCAGCGATTCCAGTCTTTGCTATACTTTTCATATTTGTGCCCTCTCTACTTCTGCTGTGTACACCCAGATCCAAAACACCTGAGAACACGGAGCGTTTACACACATGATCTGCTGTTATAAATGATCATTTGTCACCAATAGACTACATTGTCCACTGCTTAATAACGTCACTACAATAAACTCCAAAATAATTGTAATAAGTGTTAATGTACTGCTAACAATATTCAAATAAAGTGACATGTACTACAGTTAAAAAGGCAGTTCCATATAAACCAAACTTTAGATATTTCAGGCATATTTTAACGATAAAAGCTTTGCACATGTATTTATCAAGCTATTTTTAATCTATTTTAATTGTAACTTTTATTTTATTAATCTTTACATTGCATATGGGAAAATAAGGAACATATTAGAGGTAAGAGTGAAGGCAGACTGTTTGTGATTAAGCCTCGATCCACCATAGTATACATTATATTCATTATTGCAAAATTCCACAAACTAAAGAAACTAAAAAGTTGATCAAATCCTGAAGTGACACCTTTATATTAATAAGTAATATATTTCAGTGCAAGTGTTTAATAAAACTAATATGCATCTTCAAACACTCAATGATGTATATACAGTAGAAGCAGTTCAATCATTTCTTAATCATTGTCGTCTTTTGTGTTGGTTGACTAGGAGAATATTACAGAATGTTACCGGACAAGCAGACTTGCAGATTTTAGAAACAGTAAGATGTAATTAAAGTGGCTCATAGCCTCACACTGCACATTGCACTCCCTAGAAAAGTGTTTTTGACTCTGTCTGCTTTGTCTGCTGTGTCAACCTGTGTCAACATTACAGACTCTTCAACTTCACCTCTGCTCAGACTGATACCTTGGCAGAAGATGCCCCTCCCCCTAGACTCAATTAAACACAATTATCAAATTAAATGCATCCATCTTTTAATGCACACAAAGTTTATTTATTGCACTTTTATCTTTATTTCTTTTCTGACTGTCAAAAGAACTTCGCTGCACTAATTTTCCTACTTTTTTATAACCTTGCCTGTGTAATTGCCAATTAACAAACTAACAGTTAACGCTTTGTCTTCTTCGATATGAGCACGACTTCCAAACCAGCTAAACGGGGCACAGGTTTATTACCACAAACCTGCCTGGAAAGTGAGTAAGACACAGCCCAAAGTTTATGTTTCACATAAAATGTATTTATTTATGTTAATCCCTCAAGCTTCTTCATGTTTCATGCATCTTTAGTTGTATTCAGAGGGGCTTGTAGAACTTTGGTCCTGTTACTTGGTACTGGACTCATCACATGATTGCTGTCACATCACTTAGTGCACTAAATTAGAACAAATGTACATATTGTCACTCCTTAAACGTTGGCGATTATTCTCCAGCATGAACTGAGATCTCAGGATGTTTGTGCATGAAACGAGCCATTTTTAAATGCATTCCAAGAGCATTTAAAAGAAGGTATTTACATTTTTTAAAGAAAAGTAGCCCCTGACAAATATTAAAAGCATTGGGAAGTGACCGCATGGAAACCAATACATAATGAACCAGATATAAGCATAAATGTGGCTCTGCAGATGTTCCACACTGAAGTCTAACTGCATTCGTTTCTTCTTCACTCATCTCTTTTTACTCTCAGCATGTTTACACACCACTGCTGTATTTAATCATTAGTGATGATTAAGACGCTTGCCACTCCCTGAGCCTCGTTCTGCTGGCGATTCCTTCTTCCTGTTAAAAGGGAGTTTTTCCTTCCCACTGTTGCCAAGTGCTTACTCATAGCTGGTCATGCGATTGTTGGGGCTTCTTTCTATTATTGCAGGGGTTTTACCTTACAAAGTGCCTTGAGGCAACTGTTGCTGTGATTTGGTGTTATATAAAGAAAAGTAAATTGAATTGAATTAAATTGAAAGACTGCATGTAGTCTAAGCCATGTGACTTTAATTGAATTTAGTAAAATATGTTTTATTAACGCATATGTGATTACAGTGACGCAGTTATGTAATGTTTATACCCATCACTGGCCATCACATGGCCTGACATGCTCATTTTGCATATTTGTTCATGCTATCTGTCTTATGTGAAAATGAAGAATGGTTTAGATACCTGGAGATGACGTGCTGTCTCAGAGATGCACTGCAAGATGAAAATAAAATAAACATTTCAAAAACTCATGAATATATTTCCTCAGTGCTGTCAGGTCAACACAGATAAGACTGTGAAAGAAAGAAACTATAATGTGCAGTAAATGCAACCTTCTCCCAAGACCATGTGATGGAGATGCGTTTATCAAATACAGCTTCATTTTTCTGCACCTCAACATGTTTGGATATGAAAGGTTTGGCCTCCATCTGTAAGGATTTCCAAACACGACTTGTGAGTGCAGCAGGGATCTCAGGTTCTGCTCTCAGTCGTTGAATTTTGCTACTAGGTCACTCAGTGCCCCCCCCCCCCCCCCCCCCCCCATCCCGTCTCTCTGCCTAACTCTCTTTCCAGTGATCTTCTCAGATCAGTGGAGGAGGAAGAAAAATCAATGGAGTAAAGTAATCACTTGGCGGAAGATACAGCGAAGGCCCGAGGCCCGCCCAGCTACCTGAGTTCCATTTCACGCATCAGCAGCTGCAACACAAACACACAGTACTAGCCTGTACTCCCATCTTAAACAACATGAGCAGCCTGAAGCTCTGTACCCCATGTGACCTATTCCTCCCCAGAGGAAACTCCCAGATTGCACCACAGTGCACTGCCACTGTCTACCCAATAGCTGTGCTATTGATCCGCAGTCCCACGCACTCGGGCCGTGACAGCATTAGCCGTACGGCGTTTCCAAAATGCCAAGTGGCAAAAACACGTTTCCCTGTCCGTGACATCATCGCCCAATGTGTCATGTCAAACCCACACGGCCCCTGCTCGATACTGCAATAGTTTAACAGGTCCATGTCTGCAGTGCTGCAGTGAGCTCTTTAATAAATGAAACAACATGACTCCATGTCATTTGAGTCATTTGCTGTCAAGTTGAGGACTCTGGCAAGTTGGTGATGCTGGATAGCTTCTTCAACTCTTCCCTTATGTTGAGTATTTCTTTCTTTTACCGGTACTCATACAAATTATTCAGCCGCTGACTCCACTCCCTCTGACTAACATTTGGAGCAGCCCTCCCTCATCTCACAGCACCATATGACTGCATTACCTTTGGCCGGCTTGAGAAGAGTGTGGGTGGAGGGTCACAGTGGGTGACAGGGAGAAGGAGCCATGGGTGGGTATTTGTTTAACAACTCTAAAATGCAAATGACTGTATACACTCAAGAGCTGCTGTACTAACAAAGGACCTAAGGGAGAGGTCAGCAGTGTTTCAGAGAGGTCAGGCAAAGGAGGGATGGCCGCCGCATTAAATCCTAACTAGACAGATTTCAGCATGTCCCCAGGTCTCAGCACCCATGTTGTTTATGTATCAGGTCAGTATGGGCCAGTCATTTCTGCTGGGGTTATCCGTTTTAAGCCGCCCTTGTTTGGCTTTAGCAGCTTTATTAGTTTGCATAGGAGCAGAGGGAGGGTACTGCAGAGGTGAACTATGAAGTATATGAGATTATGTTTTGGAAGACAGTCAGCTTTTAATCCATTTATCAGACATTGTGTAAAAAAAACTTTAAAGAGCAGCATAAATATGCAACAGTTCGAAGAAGTGGGCTAAAAGAGCATTTCAAATAATCAGATGCAACTTCAAATACTGAATTTAAATTAAAAGAGATCTGACAGGGAGAGGTAAGGACTATGGGATGTTCACAATGCAGTGGAAAGGATAGACAGCTGGATGCTTTATAGCTTAAAACAGCATGCCAAGATTCCAGTTTCAATCTTAGATATGCTTCTATTTATAGAAAACAAAATGTCCAATCCAACATCGACTGTATATATAACAGACTTGTGTAGTGACGGAGGGCATGGAACCTAATTAGGATTACGTCATCAAATTAGAAAAATACAAGTAACTATAATCATCATTTACAATCAGGTTAGAGCTGAAAAGACTGTATTTAATAACACCCAGTGGTATTAACTCATGAAAATCACTTATTGGAATGATTTTTTAAAATGTGTGATTTATAGAAGTCTTTTTTTAGTATAATCTTCAATCATTTCAGCTCTTTAAAAACACAGTGGAGGAAATCCAAATGTATCAGGATGAAAGTACATATTTAAAAAATGTTGTCAGTAACTATAGGTGACTGAATGATCGACTGATTTGATTACTGTGCCATGCATAAAACATCACCTTACAAAACATCATTAAAAAGAAACAAGTTTTAAATTATAATACTGAAGAATCCAACCTGAAGTCCTTTAAGCTTTGAAAAACAAAGGCAGCTCATCAAAATCACTAAAACGGTTTGGAATTTTTAAAAGACATTTTAGAAAATATTCTTATTTCATCACAATAAGGAAAATAAAAGAAAATCTGACTATTTTTCTCCTTTTTTTGTTCACATAATTCACACAACCTGATGTCCTTGATGTTTGCAAGTCTGCCTGTTTCCAGGGCATCAGGAAGGGTTTCACATTTATTCAACTCCTCGATACAATTTGGCTCTAACAAGGTTCAAGATTAAAGACTCGATTTGATTATGTGTTCATAATATTGGTTTTATTAAAACATGTTTCAAACACTTTTCTTTGTAATCTTCTTGTAATTCTGTCCATCTTGCATAATGTCGTAGTTCAGCTTCCTCCAGAGCAGCATGAAGGTCTGCACCCCTGAAGAATTTTAGATTTTGCTTTACAGACAAATCATCATATTTAACCTGTTTTCTTACATTAAGCAAATGATTCCAGTCTTGTCATGTCAAATTTTCACCTTCGTCTTTAGGCCATGAATCCATCCCATAACAGCCAAAGTATGTCTTTTTTCTCTGTGTTATAGAGATCCGTCGTGGTCCAAACACAATTCCAGACTTTTTAAATTTTATTTTAATATAGCCATACAGTCTCTCCTTATGTGGTTAATCGTGAAACTAAAGGTAGCACCTATAAAAATGATACAAAATCAAACAAACCACAGCGTTTGCAAAATGGGAAAGGATGAACCCATCATCTGAAACATGTAAACATCACTCAAAGTGAACTCTGAATGTTACTTTAGGCTGAATTTCTTCATAATTTGTTAACACTGCTATTGTGACCATATACAGCTCCCTCCCTGTAGATCTTGGTGAGGTATATTCAACCTGGCAGATAGACTTTATTAAACCTGACACACCTATATACAAGCAAACATTGTTTGCAGTGATGTTGTGTAGGCTTCTTAATCTCCCTGTGCTCTGACACCACCATAGAAATATTAGTTTTGAGATATCGTCAGCCTGTGGTGACTTTAATAACACCCTTATGTATGTGTGTCTAGTCTCTCCTGTCAGGTCACAGAGACGTGACTAAACATTTCTGCCAAAACATGCTTCACTCATGGCAGGAAGAGTTTTGAGAGGAGTGTGGCCCTGTGCTGCTGGGACGCTGTCAAGGCCGAATCTCCGGGACACTGACAGTGGAGAGATTACTCGGTGGCAAACTTCGGGCCTCTCCCTTAGCTTATAGGCAGAACATGTTCCTGAGTGGCGCAGGGTCACCCTGATCTCTGATGACTCTCCTCCTCCTCCTGCTCTTGCCTGCGTTCTCCCTCTTCTTGTCTGTATTTTTTTTTTTTTTGTGATGTTATCTTGTCACTCTCCTCCCTCTCACTGCTGTTCCCTGAAGCTGTCTCGGGGATGAACGCCTCATTGTTTTTGTCCTTGCACCGCTTTCCAAAAGTGCGTTCCTGGATGTGAACTTTGAGCAGCTTTGCACTCTGTTTGACCTTTTTGTTTTCAAGGGAGGGGAGGTCGTGTCTAGGCCAATTACACTTTATGCAATTATATATTTGCCTGTAAACATGGATAAATTCACTTACAGTCATGAGGCTTATTACTGGAGACTGGTTGTCCCATGTTCCCAGTTGTTTTTCCTTCTTTTTTTAACCAGCTGTCCAAATGTAATTATACAGAATTTTAAATGGTGTCAAAAACTCACTTTTTTTACTTAAAGTTTAGCTTTACGCAGTGCAGCTGGGGACTGGCTTATCTGTGTTTCCCCCTCAGGGCTTCCTGTAGCTGTACGAGCTGCCTGCTTGTACTGCAAACCCTTACAAACAAGTGTACTTGACTTGACACAGCTGATGCTGATACAAGCTCGTACTACACCAAAACCCACTGCAAATATTAAAAGTAATTTAATTAGTTTTGACTCAGTCATTATATATAACACCCTGGCAGTGCTCAACAAACCTTTTTGCTGTTTTGCCGTCTTTTTGTCTTGATGACATAAAGACTTAAACACGCTTTTGTTCTGATAACTGAACTATCGCTCAGTGGGAGTATCTGGCAGAGAAAAGTTCAACTGTTCAGCTACATCCCTTGCTGACTTTTAAACACACGTATATGCAGCTGTCTCCACACGTATTATATTTTGCAAGTACGATATTGCTTTTGACAACTGCCAAGTTGCTAATCAGCCACCATCCAGTTGTTGCAAGCCGTGTAGCACCGGATGTTGGGGTGTATCCATCTGTTTACCTCGGTTGTGCCTGTTTATTCTTCATTCTGATCATGCACGCTTCTGGGATCCACACAAATCAAGTGCACCTTCAGATGTCGTTTCTCCACGGGGGGCTGAGTGATCGAGGAGGAGACGCGGTGCCTCCTCGTGAGGGCTCTAAAATTGATGTGCCCTTTTGGCTTTAGTGAGGGTGACCTTAAAAAATCTGAGACACTCAGCGAGCGGCACAACCACTGTCTCAATGCTGATCAATCTCAGTCCTCCATTCAGCTCTCCTCCAGCCTATTCAGACTCCAGAGCAGTCAAATACCAAGCGCTCATATGCTTAAATTCTTATTATGTTCTGGGGCGGGCAGGTTGAGAGAATGCCACACAGTGTTTTGTTGAATATTGAGTGGGCGTCTTCTGTAAAACTACACTGTGTCAGATAGTGAGACAGCCCTGATGGAAAAGGGAAAGCTATTAGTGGGGATGTATGAATTAGCAGATGGTCTCAGAATTCCAATGTGGCGAGCCATAACAAGCTGCGAGTGTGTGACATCCACGCAGACTTGGTTGAGAAAGAATTTGGGGGGGAAAGTGGGGATACAATAGATCTTTTTCAAGGGTAAACTCGGGAATAATTATCACAATTTGACTGGCTTAGCACTTCGTTATTTGATAATTACAGGCGTCCTTAGAGATTTCTCATTAGGGTGGTGACCTTGGGGAGGTGCACGCACCACTGACATCTTAACTAAAGAGCGGAACATGCTTACACAATGCACACGCAGGGACACTCTGATCGCATTGTCCGCTGAGAGCCAACTGGAGCGGAAAAAGGCAGTGGAAGTTCAGAAAGCGTGGCTAAAAAACTGAATGTGATGAAGTGCTGCAAGGGCAAGACGTCTTCTACGACCCCCTCCACCACCGTCACCACCCATCCGCGCCTAACCTCCGAGTAGAGCTCACGCGCACAGTGGAATTTCAAAACATCAGGACACACATACACACTTCTTATAGCCCATTACCTCAGCCTGCCTCCCTACCTCCTCCTGACCCTGTCATCCCCCCCCCACCCCGACTCATTACTCCCTCACCACCTATCTGCTGCCGCGCTCCGGCCCTCCACCTGTTCTCTCCTCCTCTCATTCTCACTCGCTCCCTGCAGGTCAGCTCTCTGTCGATGTCAAGGTAGGCAGCGTGGTGAGTAATTCTCCCAGTGATACCGGGCTTCTGACCTTTTGTTGCACCTTAAGGAAAGAGGGATTTTTCTCCCTCCTCACGGACATCACTCCTCATCGGTCATGACGGCTCACGGTGCATTCTGGGGCTGCGGCCTTGCCCTGGACTGCGAGAAGACGGGTGGGGGAGGGATGACGCTTGTGCTGTCATGGTGCAGAGTGTCAGGACTGACCTCCTAGGTGGCCTACAGGCTGACAGCAGACAGACCTGCTATTTGTTGCCTGAAACACCTCTGAGGAAGATGTCAGGTGGCATCACAGTGGCACATCACCTGCCCCTGAGGCCTCTCTATGTAGTTGCTTTTTTATGAACAACCTCTATCCAAAGACTTCCCAAGTGACATACATCACATGCATTGTGTCCATACTGTCTCCACCAGGCTTTGAGCGATGGCCTTATTTGGAGTGTGATCGAACACCTTTTCTAAACCCTGACTGCAGCATCATCACTTTAAAGAAATCAGTTTGTAACTCCTGTACAGAAAGCCAAATCGTGACGCGATCAGAAACCTGTGCATTGCTCTTCAGCAGTTAGCAGTGGGGGAGGTGGGGCTCCAGTTTTCTGTGGTTTGCCAGGAGAGAAAGGTGTTTGATTTCCCCCTTGCCAGCAGCATAACCGCCTAAAAAAAAGAAAAAGAAAAAACACAAAGCCAGCAAACACATTTGATAACAAGCAATCACATGGAACTAGGCGATGACTCGAGACCCGAAACCTGGCGGTGTTTAGGGAGCACAGGACGCTGCAGCACAGCTCACACAGGAGT
The DNA here is from genome assembly GCF_965226115.1 of Aulonocara stuartgranti. Taxonomy (NCBI): domain Eukaryota; kingdom Metazoa; phylum Chordata; class Actinopteri; order Cichliformes; family Cichlidae; genus Aulonocara; species Aulonocara stuartgranti. The sequence goes on from NC_138946.1 coordinate 32,102,131, forward strand.
TAGGGGGACTCGATGGAGCTCGAGTGTAAGCCACAGTAATAATAAAATGAACCAGGATTTAATTTGAGATCCTGTCTATGTCTTCCCCTCCTTCTTCTAGCCTTCAAAGCCTCTTTTCTGGAGCTTTTCCTAATTTACACTGAGCTAGAAGAATGGCTAATTGCTGACCAGAAAACAGGTTTATTTTGCTATCCTATTAAAAACACACATGGTGACAATGTCCTTCCTGTGCCAGTGCACAATCAGAGAAGCAGCACTAATGCTCTCGGCTTCACACTCTTGGATGCACACGTAGGGGTGGGAATCTCAAAATTAGAAGTGGGATCACACTGGTGGTATAATAAGTGACAGTTCTTCTCTTTTATCTTTTTTTATGAGGGGTGTTGGTTGCTGAACAAGCCTCTCGCGCAGGAGTCCTCATTTCCACACAGTCCCACAGTGGCAAACTCTTTGTCTGCTCTGAGGGCTTTGTACATATTTAGGTGCCTGGGGAAGGAAATTTTTTAATTTTTAATTTTTATGATTCCAAACAATGGCGCTCACACAGGGACAGAAATAGGTCACAAATGGATTATCTATTTTGTGTTTGTTTGTTTTTTGACACCACTTTCATTGCGTTCTATATTTAGATGTAAGGATGCATTTCATTATTGCGCCTTTGATAAAGCGCTAGCTGAGCTGAGCGGCCCAGTTGCTTTAAGTGGTGAAATAAAAACACAGACACTCTTATGACATGAATTTTACAGTAAAACGTAAACACCCTTAAGTCACATCGCTCTGCTTGGGGAAAAGTATTGATTGATTATTTTGTGCTACGAAAAGTTATCTGCTCCAGCCGATGCCTTCAATTATGCATTAGTTCTGAAAATTGCATGCATGCATTATTCATCATACATGATACATGAGCCGTTGGCTTTGTTAGGTTAAACTGTCTGTATTTTGGGCTTTAAATCATATTTATACATTTGGTACAGATATCTGCTTACTTAAACTTGCAGCAGGTAACTTTGTTATGAAGCAAAATTAGCATTCTCCAATCGTATTTGTGGTCACATGATCAAGAAAAATCACTCTTTAGAATTGTACTCTTACACTATTTTTTGGTTGAGGGGTCTAAACAACCGCTTGAGGTTGTAGCCAAATAGTTGCATATAATGGTTACCTGCTAATTGCTAACTTTATGCCTTCGTGCTCCTTTGTTCTGATCAGAGCATTGCTAGCTAGCTGCCTGCTAGCAATACAAAGTGTTCTTACCAGCTCTGACAGCCATCACTCTCTCGCACTCTCCCTGGGAGAAAATGAAGACCACCTTGTTATGTTGTGCTAATCGTTGTTGTTTTGTATAGCTTTTGAAATATTTTGTACTGATCCTCATCTTCTTAATCTTTGTATTTTCAGTCTTAAAATGCATTTTCATTTTCTATTTGAAAATTAATTTGACTACGAGAAGTGTGTGATGTCCCACCCAGATTTATTGTGTCAGTCTGCCCTGGTTACTTATTACACAAATTTAACTGCTGACTTCATTAGGGTTACAAGAGTCTTTTAGGATGAGTGAACCACATTTTTAATATTTATATTTATATGACTTAAAGCCTTAATACAGTTTATGTCTATCTATACTATCTATCTATCTAGTTTGTAGTTTTGCGTAGAGTGTGTTTGTGAGCAGACAGCTCTTACTGTTTTAAACATAACAATTTTTCCAGCTTTGATTCAGGCTGTACTGTCACACACTACACAGTGGAAAGAGTGTGGAGCCTGATGATGGCTCTTGTGTTCAAAATCTAAAGAAAACACATTTCCTGTGTGCAAACCTTTACCATACTTCTCCTTCTTAACCATACCCCATATCTTAACCATATCTTTACCTAACCCCAACCCTAATCCAAACCTTTAACACGTTCTCAACATAAAATTTCTCATGTCATGGGGATTTTTTGTTTTTGGTCTCATAGGGTGGACATGCCACATTCATGAGGCTACACCTTCATGTGCAGTCTGCTCATTTGTAATATTACAGTTCCTCACACTGTGATCATTCTTATAGGTCCTACATATAGCACATCAATGTGTTCAGGAGTTGCACACTATAAATTCAGTCAAACGTCCTTTCTTTACTAAAAAAAAAGAAAGAAAAAAAGCCAAGGACAGTGCATATCAAGATCATCATCAAGCATCATTTCTGCAGACAATGAAAATAGGTCCATCAGAGCCCAACAGCCAGCCTGCAGGGTTAAACAATGATACAAGTCACCAAATTCTGTTTTCACGACAGTCGACCTGAACCACATTTACAAAGACAGTTGTACAGAGAGCCTCGTGCTTCTGCATATTGAAAACCATATCTGTTATGAATAACACACACAAATAGCTAGGAAATATCCATCCAATCACAGCCAACTTACAACAGGAGGGAATATTGATAAATTGATCACTGGTGTTATTCAGGAATTGATGCAATGTGAATGTAGGAGCAGCCCTTTGTAGAGGACAAATAAAAGTGTGAATGTGGAACGGACTGCTTAACTAACGTGAAAGCTCATAGTTCTGAATGTTTAGGGATTTACATAATGTTTTACATCTTCTTTTTTAGATTGCCATAACAAGCTGTAAAATAATTATAATTTGATGTATTATCGTGAGCTAGCAAACAGCTGTGTTAAGTTTGATACAGATCAATGTGATGCTCATATAAAACTACATTCTCAAAAATAAGGGGACAGTAAAATTCACTTTCCATGCACACAGCTTCAATCTATATGAATGCACCTCAAAGGGCACATTATTGGACCTAGAGGTAACTTTTCAAGTGTCTATCTAAAAGTATAAAAGGTACTTATACTATATGCTCACACTTAGCGTGCTTTCATGTTTATTATCTTCACATTGGAGTCTTATTTTGGCGAGCTTGTGTAAAGTGTAGGTTTAGTTTAAATCACGTTACCTCCTCATTCTTGACCACGTCTACATGTCTAAATCCATCGAGTTAGAATGTGTAAAACATTGAACAGCACCACATCCCAAGCCTGGATACATCGCATTGCGTCATCCGGAGTAATCTGTGTGAAATCATAAATGCAAATCCATCTGCTGTGGTGACATCCTGACAAGTTTCACTGTATTTCTGCCCCGTGTGCTGACGGGTGCTGCAAAGTTCTGCACTTTTGTCTGCAAGCAGGAAGGTTCTGGGTTCAAGGTCCTTTGTTCTCTCTGGTGGGTTTTCTCTGCGTGTTCCAGTTCTAAGAGGTGCATGTAAGGATTTTGGGCAGAAAGTGACCATCTGTTACCAAGTACGCCATTACATTAAAGTGAAAAATTGTCACACGAGATTCCACACATATAACCAGAAACATGTAATCATGGACCTTAGAAACATGTAATCAGCTGTTCTTTGCAGTATCACCCATATTAGAAGCTGTCTATTGTTATGGCTACAAGTTTGTGTTATATAACAGTCAACTCTACATGCCAGGAATGTGAGCATATATGAAGAATTTTATTTCTCAATGAATTTAGACGCCTCAAAGTCCTCATGAGATACAGCACATTTAATGAGATGTGCGTAGATTTAAACTACAACTTGGTTTCTTCATAAAAGCATAAACATGTAAAAGGTTCCTGTTTGTCTTCTACTGGTTCTTTAGCTAGGCAGCATGGTGGTTAGCACTGTTGCCGCACAGCAAGAAGGTCCTGAGTTCAATTCCACCATCAGGCCGGGGTCTTTCTGTGTGGAGTTTGCATGTTCTCCCCGTGTTTGCGTGGGTTCCCTCCCACGCAAACACCTTTGTCATCTTACAGCCATAACTGCTTTTATGGCTCTCACAGACGCACAGTGTAGGTAATTAGCCCTGCTGTCACCATATAAAGGCCCTGCATGACCCCTGGGTCACTCTGGATCAAGGGTCACTTTAGGGCTAACAGTATGAGTGGTGAGCAAACATCAAGTGTCCACCTAATTTCACACTGTATGGATGTCTTAGGTCTGCTGTACCTCATTATATTTTTCTCAGTGTATCTCTCAGTTTACTGTCCTACAGTGACACGATGAATTATGTAAAAGAGCAGTAAACAGCGATCTTAAGAGAGCCGGAGAGGAGTTCTGGCTGCCCTCTCCTCTGCTCGAATACTGTAAGGTTGATGGGTGAACGTGGCCCCAGGGACGCGAGCCAATAGATGGTGATGGGCTTACTGAGAGTGACATTTAAGATAGAAATGACATCAAGTACGGTACTGCTGTGCCCTGCGGCAAGCCACCACATGGAGACAATGTCAGCGTGATCTGACTTAGCCCCAAAATGCTATGGACTCCCACCCCCTGTGATGCCGTGAACACACCCACACACACACACACACATGCACATTTCTCTTACACATGTCAGCTGCTTCTCATGTCAAGTGACACTTAACAAGATGTGCCACCTTCCAGATGTGTATGTGCCGCTCTCCCCTTGAGGCGGATTTAGCTGCATGATATTTACATGAAGTATGCTTTTTGGGCTTTTTTCTTATATTTGTTATTTTTTAAATATTTGGAGCATTAAAGTAAAGCTCAGACTGTTGTGTTTAACAGCACATACGCGACCGCTGTATTCAGCTAAACTTAAGCTAAATAGGCTGAGTATGAGCAGAGGTGTTACTGTAACAGCCGTGCTCAGGAAAACAGATTTTATATCATGTGAGATCAAAACGGCAGGAAATGAGTTACAGTTGTCGGGGTGAATAGCTGCATCACCGGGTAAGCTTGGAGTATCAGCAAACCACAAAATCCAATTATCTTATTCATACGTGACACAACGACCTTTGACCTAACATTCAAATGGTCCATTTCTGCAGAACTCGCAGCGCCACGGGAGGCGGGAGAAATTGTTTTGCCTTGTGCCGAAAGCTTATCTTGAACAGGGGTTACATTTTGTAAGAGATCTGTTTTGTGTCCTATATAAGTCATCAGAACTACAACTCCCAAGGAGAATAGAGATCAGATAGGGAGGTCCGGCATCAAGGACAGGGAAGCCATTTAAAGGTGACATTTCAGTCAACCCAGCAGATGCTGCCAATCTGTCATAGCTGGGCTCTATCTCCTGCTCTCATTTTGCATCCCTATCTCGTCCTCTCTGCCTCTCGCTGTCTCTGCATTACTTTTTCTTTTTTTTGCCACTGTTCTTCTGCTTTCCTCCTCTTTCTCATTTTGCTCCCCCTCCACCTCTCCCTCCTTCCGCCATCCCCCGCTCTGCTGATGAGGCAGCAGGGAGGAAGCGGCGTAATAAAAGGAAGCGCTAATGAAAGGTTGAGCGAGGTCAGCAAACTCGCATACCTTTGCCAGGCAAAGGGATGAGAGGTCATTTATTCCAAGGGGAACAGAGTGTTTCGCTTTTTGGCTGTGGGGTGTTGAAAGTTCAAAAGGTCACAATAAAGAGCACAAGGTCGTAGCCTCTGGGCTGCGATTCTATGCGTCCTGGGGTCAGAGGTCGGCGCAGGAATGCCGGGAAAACCAGAAGCTGTGAGCCGGGTCAGAGCTGTGGTCTCCATTCCCCGTTTGGATGAACATGTCTGAGTGAGTGAGAACTGAACTCGGTGTTATTCTTGCAAGTGGAGATCAAACTTTACCTACAGCAGCAGCAGGTTTAGGCTGAAGGTGTAACTGGGATTTAATCTTTAATAATTACACACAGTAGAAGGTATATTATGGGAATTGATGGATCACATTATATTTAATCTGTCAAAAGAAGAATTACAGTGTTTAATTAAACCTTTCAGGATTAACTGTTGCTGCATTGGATAAAATTTATGCAGTTAATATAAGATCCCTCGACAGCCATTCTTACAAGATTCTAGTGGGTTGCATAACTTATTGCAAGACCAAGGCTATTCAATAATTCAGAAAACATGTAAAAGGTTTAAGATAGTGGACAATAAAGTAGATAGATACACTCCTCAGATGTTCTCTGAACATCACTTATAACAGCAGAAGGCTGTGAGATCCATCTCGCTGAGACGGGCTCAAAGCTGCAGTGGAATGAGTAGGTGTGATACTGCCACCTGCAGGAGCAACATGAAACAGCCAGGGTGGTGCCAGCTTTGTTACACACTGTACCAGTGAGCTCTACAGAACATTACTTTTCTAGGAGAGTTTAATGTGGTGACACAAAACAAGAAGGCTGCAGCAGAGTGACTGAAAATGTGAATCGCGGTGATTTAACGTGTTAATTAGACCCTGCTTTCAGATGTAGATCTCTCTGTTCTCGCTATAAGAAAACCCAGACACCAAACTGCTCCTTATTCACTCAGCTACAGTCAATAATGGCTAAAATGTTACATTTAACACTTATAACTGCTGATAGATTGTGCTCTAAAACCCAGAGGCTGATCTCAAATCTGTGCTCGAGCCTCATCCGGACAGAAAAAAACAACAAAGGCTATTTTTGTCATTGCTGATTATTAGGTTGGAAGATTCAAGGATTAAAGCTACTGAGGTTGGGAATTTTTGAAGTTGCATTCCCAACTTGTTCCACTAGAGGGCAATACACAAATATTCAACATGAGATGAAAATGGCTAAAAGCTGCATTTTGATGTGTTTAGGCTTTAATATTCATATAAGAGTCCATATAAAACAACATCAAAGCATTACAAATCATAGCTCACACCATTGTGCAAAAATAGTAACACTATACAAGAACAGCTTAAAAAAAGTTGTTGTTTCTCACTCTCTGGGCAGTATTTCTGTTTATGGGAAGAATATTGTATTCAGTAAACTTGATTTTGTTTTCTTTGTTCTTTATAAATGTACTTTAATAAGTTTATAGTGCCGTACAAATCAGATAAGTGTAGCATGACAGATGTTTGCTTTGAATACACAAACTTTATGCAGGAGTAGGTAATGGATAATAGCTTTGTAAATACCTGAACATGAATAACTTCAAGCTCATTATATAATATTATACTACAGTATCTTTCTAACTAACCAGGCAGCTCATTCTCTTTTTCTTGACAATACTTTTTTAAAGACAGAACACATTTTGTGTCAGCTTGAAAAGAAAGGCAGATGAGATCAGAGGTCAAATGTGATATTTAAAATTCCCACATATACCAGCATCATTTTCTAAATGTTGCCAATACAAACAAAAGCAGTAGAATTTTAAACATAGTTTTAAAGATAAAAGACATTTTATGAAAGTTTGACCTTTTTCAACCTCAAAGAAGAGGTCAGAGGTCCAAAGTAAGGCGATATTTAGAATCCCCATATATCATCCCTTATATGTTGTCAATACAAACAATGGCTATAAGAGACATAGTTTTAACATAGCTGTATATAGGATTATTAAATCAGATCAATCTATTGGCCCTGAAGGAGAGGTCAGAGGTCAAATGTTACATGATATTTTAAATCTTTATAAGCTACTATACGCCAGATTTTAATTGATTGTTAACATGATCCCACTCTACACCCTTACGAGGTTTTCTCGGAATTTATTCTAAACTTTTTACGTTATCATTTTTACAGACAGAAAGAATAACATGTGTACAAACATAACCTCCTTTCTGGAGGTAATAAATCTAATATAAAGGTCAAATGAAAAAGTCATGAAGATTAAAAAAATGTTTGTTTGTAAATACAGATTTTTAGCAATCAGATAGAAAATCTCTATTATGCAGTAATATTTGGTTTTGATACGATACAATTTAATTTCAGTTACACCAACAATTCATCAGACATTTGGAGAGGTGCTCATTTACGTCGCTGTACTCAGTAAACTTTGTGATTCTATTTTGTTTACTGACTCAATTCCAAAACTTTGGGACACTGAAAAAACAAACAAACAAAAAGAAAAAAAACAGAATGTAATGATTTGCAAATCTTATAACTTTTTTTTTTTTGTAATAGAACACAGAAAACACATCCGATGTCAAAACTAGCAAGTTTTAAAACTTTGAATTTGATGGCAGCAGCTCACCTCAGAAAACTGTGTTTACCACTGTGGCCATAAACATCTGGGAACTGGTTAGTTGCTGGAGTTTGGGGACAGTCTTCTCTGATAGAGGATTCTTGCAGTCCTGCGACTTTTATGTCATCTATTTTATTTCATGACACAGCAAATGTTTCACCTGGTCACAGGTCAGAGAGGTAAAGTACAAAGTTCAACACGGCTTATCTGATCTGATCTCAGAGTGCTGAGACTCTGCAACATCACCAAGAGAACTTCAACATTAGATGAGCCCCTTTGAACAAACACTTGGTGACAATGGAGAGGAAGAAATTCCAGACTTCTTTTTAACAGGAGCTCTAGCAGAATCTGAGAGGGGCAGTCATCTGCCTCAGCTGGCTGGTAAGTCAGGAGAAAGAGAAGAGAATAAAAAAGCAAGGCAAGGCAAGTTTATTTGTATAGCACAATTCAACAACAAGGTGATTCAAAGTGCTTTACAGAGACATTAGAAACAAGAACAAATAAAAGGCATGATTTAAAATTGATTAAAACAAGCAAACAAACAAACAAACAAACAAACAAACAAACATACAAAACAGTTTATAAAATCAAAAATCAAAACAGATAAAATCAGAACAGTAGATAAAATCAGTAGTTAAATGTAAGTTTTGAAATTTAAGCTTAAAGTGTGGATTTGGTGCTTTATTCAAATGCAGCTGAGAACAGGTGAGTCTTCAACCTGGATTTAAATAAACTGAGTGTTTCAGCTGATCTGAGGCTTTCTGGGAGTTTGTTCCAGATATAAGGAGCATAAAAGCTGAATGCAGCAAAATAGATCAGTGACACAGTTTAAATTCAAGACTCTAAACCACGATTTCTACACCAAATGTCCTTCTGCCTGTGGCAGGTGTTCTGTAGCAAGCATCCAAATCCAGGTGCAAGGCACATGTTGTAATCTGCGCATGCTACAGAAACCAGATTGTTGCTGAATGGGTGCTCCCAGGTGTGAGTGTGTTCAACTGGGTGAGTGTGAAGTAGGATGGAAAACAGCTTTCATGCTCACTGAGCTGACCCTTACAACAGCAAGGAAAAAGTGAGGAATATATCTGTGTGTGTGTGTGTGTGTGTGTGTGTGTGTGTGTGTGTGTGTGTGTGTACATGTTTAGACATCTTTGTGAGGACAGAAAATTGGCATGGTATTATACTTATGGGGACAAAATGCCGTCCCCATAAGTTTGAAGGCTTTTTTGAGGCTCAAAATGTGATTTTAGTTTTAGGGGTATAACTAGGTTATGGTTAGGTTATGGTAGATAATATGGTTAGGATTAGGCATTCATTTTTGATGGTTTCTAACCAGGCTTTCATTAACGTGATCCAGCGAGGAGTACCGTGCTTCTTCCCTTTAAATAGTGGCAGGCAAATGAGGTACAGGTGAACATCATCCTTCTCAGGTGTGTAGGCCAAAGGCAGGAACCCGTAACGAGTTCCGCCCAGGCGACAGGGGGAGAGAGAAAAACACAAACAAACCCTGCTGCCAGTGTGGGCCAGCCAGAGAGACACGGGACCGTGATATTATAAACAGTTTGCGAGAGCCTGAGTGGCAGAATGAGGAAAGAGCACTGAGATTTAAACCATGCAGAATGGATGCTGATTGGCTTGGAGAAGGTGGGCAAGGCAATTATTGCACTAGAGCAATGAGTGTGGGAAAGTTGAAGTAATGTGAAGAATACACTAACAGAAAAAAATCCAGGAACACCCAGCTTACACATAAGCTTCATTAAAAGCAGGACACAATACAGGTGTGTAAATAAGAGGGAAACAGTTATACAGTTAAACAGCAGTAACAATAAAGATGTAGTGAGGGCAGACGATTTTAACCCTGGTGAAGGAGAAGGTTTGGAGACGGTGGTGCTGACAAAAAAGACAGGACGCTGACCTGAACATGTTCTGCTCTTCATTGAGAGTGACAGAGATGGGCAAGATTAGAAACTAGTACTTCAGAGGGACAGCTCAGGTTGAGCAGTTTGGAGAAAGAGTTAGAGAGGCGAGGCTGAGGTGGTTTGGACATGTGCAGAGAAGAGAAAGTCAATATATTGGAAAAAAGATGCTGAGTATGGAGACACGAGACAGGAGGAAGACAGGAAGACTACAGAGAAGATTCATGGATGTAGTGAAGGAGGACATGCAGAAGCTTGGTGTGAAAGAAGATGATGCTGGGCATCAGGAAAAGCCATTATTATCTGTATAAAATAAATGGTTTTAAAATGTAAATGTTCTACAAGATTCTTCAGTATTCTTTCTGAAAAGAGAACAAACTGTGAGTAGCATCGTTGTTTCTTATTAGCAGAGAAATATTGTCCTCATTTTCTGACCTAATTTTCAGCCCAGCCCCGATCACAGCAACATGAAAGCTCTTCTTTATCTCTGGATGAGAGACAAAAAGACAGCAGGGTAGGAGAAGTCGCAGACAACTGTACCGTGGAGCAACGGGGGACGGGGCTTTAAATCCAGACATCAGTAGTAATTGTAACAACGTCATTGTTAGAAGCTGATTCACCTGCAGAGAATGAGACCAACCTCAAGATCTGAAACGATGTTTATCCTCAGAATAGATGAGAAGGAGTGACAGGAATAAGAGGTTTATATTTAAGGATTTATGGGATTTGTCAGAGTGAAGCATAGTTATTTTGCAAGTGGCACAGTTATGAAAATAGGTTCATGCCAGTGAAGCTCCCCCGTCTCATACAGTATGATAAACTACTGAAATTATGCTTTTTTCCTCCTGATTTTCTTTCTCTTCGACATTTCTAATTCATTCGTTTTCACCTTTTTTGTATTTCTGTTCTGTTAAATGGAGCCCTGTTCCATTCAAAATCACAGAAATATTTTTAGAAAAGTAAAAGTAGTAGTGTTGTAGAAAAAAAATACATATTCCTGGCTGGTTGATACAGTCCTGTGAAAAACAAAGTGTATACCCAATGATTCAGTAACACGTAAAACCACCTTTACCAGCAACTTGGAGTAATCCCTTTCTGTATGACTTTATCTATTCATATTAATTTTTTTCTATGTTATTTTCAGGCATTCGTTTATTTACAGCTCTCTTAAGATCCTGCCACAGCATTTTAATTGGATTGAGGTCTGCACTGGGCCAGTGCGACACCTTCTTTCTTTTCTTTTTTTATAGATTCGGTCCTCTGCTTGGGATAATTGTCCCAAACATGAGCCAGTTTGGCTTTAGCTGTCAGACAGATGGCCTTACATTTGACTCTAAAATATTTTGGTATGAAGAGGAATTCATGGTGACTGCAAGATGCCCAGGTCCTGTGTGTCATGTGAGGGCTGTGTGCAGGCAGGAGTGGTAGAAAGGAGGACCCAATGTGCAGACTAGGGATGGGTATCGTTTAGGTTTTATCCGATACCAGTACCAAACCGGTACTTTTGAAACGGTGCCGGTGCTCAAACGGTGCTCAAACCGGTGCTTAAAGAATGGAGAACACAAAATTGGTCCAAAAACCTCTCATGTTCAGCTGGTTTTTTGTAAAAAGATAACAATGTTAGCCTTTTCTGCAGCTATGGGGCATATATGGTATCACTCTTGGCTGGAAGCAGTGCTTAAACAATGGAAAAAACACAAACTTTGTCCTAAACCTCTCATGTTTAACTGTTTTCCACTTTTTCTTTGGTCATTTTAGCCTTTTTAGCCAGGGTGAAGGGAGTATCTGCCATCAAACAAGAAGACAGCCGCATGTAGCTATGATGATGTTTGCTAGTTCACCTTACATGCATTAATGTAATAACGTGGTTAGCCTACTCAACGTAAATTAGCTACTCACGCAGAGAAGAACGGCTGCTGCTGCATCATCATCCTCATCATTTCTGCTACACTGGCAGGGCTAGGGGCCAGGACTCTCCTCTTCGTGTTTTTGGGGGATGTTGCATAACAGCCAACCCACCCGCAGTAGATGTGCTCGGTGTGAGGTCTCACAGCAAGCTGTCAAATACGGCGCATTTCTGGGCTTTTAAAAAAACGCTATGCGTCGCCAGGTGTTTCATCGGATTCGAGGTGTTACCTCCTTTGACAGTATCACAGTATCAGCTTAAAGCACTTGCAGGCTGCTGAGTTTGCATCTTTTGCTGTGAAGTACAGCCAGACTTTTGACCGCTTCGCCTTGGACATTTTTAATCTGTAGCTCTGCTCTAACAGAACGTACGTACCTGGCCCCGCCTACTATCCTCGGAAACGTAAAATGATTGGCTAGAATCTAAAGTGTATCACAGCTCAGGAAAAAAAAGCACCGAAATGTGCGCTGCTTTTCGGTCTGGTTACTACCGTTTATGTCAGAACCGGTGCCATCATGGCACCGGACACCGGTACCCATCCCTAGTGCAGACACTTGGAGGCAAAAACATGAACTGAAAACAACTTTAATGCTGAACTCAAATATAACCAAACTGAGAATACAAATAAACTTACACAGGCAGACAGAACATACAGCATAGGATGAGGGTAGATCGCAACACGGACAGAGGAAAACACAGGGCTTCAATACACAGAGGGAGCAGTCAGGGAATGAGAGACAGGAGGGAAACAAATGGGACAAATCAGGCCTAACAAGACAAGGGAGGCAAAACCAGATACTTTAACATAGGACACAGACTTTCAAAGTAAAACAGGAAACAGAACACAGAGACGCGGACTTGACAAGGGGATACAGCAGACAGGGGAGACAGAGCAACTAAGGAACACAGACAGAAACCAGAAGGCAGAAAAGAAACCAAAAGACTAGAAATGATAAATAATGGCCAAATCAAAGTTCAACAATAATGACAACTCGAAACTCTGGGGCGACGACCCAGGTTTCCTAACTCTGTGGCTACAAGAACACATTATTATTCCTTTACCGTTATGTTTAATACTGTATATGAGGTGTTTTTTGTTGTTGTTGTTGTTGTTGTTGATTTTTTTTGCCAAATATCCCTCTGTACTTTATGGCCAAACATCTCCACTTTGGTCTGTCCAAAGAACACTGTTCAGAAGACAAATCAAACTTTGCACACCTTAGATATGTAATTAGTTTTACATAGGCCTGTATAGAGTCCTGTGAAAAGTGTCTTTTTCACTTGCCTGTATATGACTGTAAATATGCATCAGCACTGTTGTTTAAGGTGGCACTGTTTTGCGTGAGGCCATTCCTACAGATTTATATCTCCAAGGTCCAGGCAGTAAACACACTCTATACTGGAACAACTCTGTATTCAAACATGCTGCCAGACTGTAGTCTCTCCATCAGTCTCCATTTCTGATTGCTGCCAGCTTGCCCTGCTCCACTCTGTTATGCTGCACTTCTTCAGCATCAGCATCTCTCTCAAACTTCTGCCTTCACATTCTATCTCTGCACACACTTGCCTTTCCCAGTTCTCAGTCATCAGCCAAGTCATCACGTGTGGTTTCCTCTTGTCTGCTGGCAATCCACAGCCCTTTCAGTAGAAATCAATAATAAATCAGTTAGGTCTTTCTCCTCTGTGACGGTATTTTCATGCACCTGGGTTCACCTGTTTGTGTGTGTAGGTGTAATCCAGGCCTGATGTGTCTGTCTATTCCATTTCTTCCAAATGTATTAAGAAAGTGAAAAAAAAAATCTTTAATGAACCCTCACTTATATTCCGTATCATAGCTCAATTATCTGGAAAATGACTTAGTCTAGTGTCTAATTTGTGAAGACAGCAGTACCTTTGATTTATCACATACTTGTGTAATATGCTTTGCAGCTATTTAATTTGCAGTGAACAGCATTAGGCCTGTTTGGGTTTTATTGAAGTCCAAGCTGTTTTATTATAGACCGATTTCATTCAGTGACACTGTGAGAAAGAAGAAGAGCTGCAGTGATATTTGTCAGTTTTGGGGGTCTTTGAAAAAAAAGAACTGTTAGCTGAGAGCAGTGAGCGAGTGCCCACCAGATGATAGATTAGCAAAAGAAGACTGAGTGTTTTTTGATATTCAGAGGGGAAGTAGTGCATTTTCCACCAGCCTGGTAAGAAACACCACTTTCACTAATATTTCTTTTCACCACGTCACCAGGTGATGGCACAGACAGAAAGACAAACTGCAAAAGTTATACTAATACTGTTAGTTAAGGACATACAATGAAACAACAAAGTACAAAAGTAACCCGGGAAAAGAAATAAAATAATTTTAAAAAACAATCAAAATTTAAAAATCACTTTAGTGACAGGAAGCAAATGCAAGAGGAAAGAAAAGTGTCAAAGTCTGTGACCCCGTGATTTCAGTTGGTTTTGATCTCTTATGTTATATTTTGAAGATAATGTGGAGTTTGGGATTATTAGTCATTGAATTTAAATTTAGTCTGTTTCACCCAGGCCTTCTGTGCTAGTTGTTATGTATTTCTCATCCGCTCGTTTTATGTTGTCAAGCCTGTGTTGTCATGTCTACGTCTCTCCATGTTTCCTGTTTTATTTTGAAAGTCTTGTGCTTCTTTGTTCAAGTTTTACTCCCATCATTTGTTTCATTTGTTTCAGCTGTTTCCCAACGTGTTTCCACTTCCCCTGTGTGTATTGAGTCTGTGTGTTTCATTCAGTCTTTGGCTACGTTCACTCTGCAGGTCTTAATGCTCAACTCCGATTTTTTGATCAAATCCGATTTTTTTGTCTGCTCGTTCACACTACAAATAAAATGCGACAGCAAACGCGCTCTAGTGTGAACGCTCAAAGCGGCCGCATGCGCAAAAGAAGACGTCACACACAACGCGCTCTGTTTAGACCCAGAGCAAACAGTATTGTTTGACCGATGGCCCTTAATATAAAGACTTCGGACTTTACGTTTCCCAATTTTTGCTTTAAGTTATTTTGTTATTTACATAATAATGTAAATAACCTAATAATGATCCTTATTGCTGTTTTAGAGGAGCGCTGCTTCAAAGGATAGCTGCAGATTTCTGTCAGAATCTGCAGATTATACAGTACAAATAAAATGTTCACATTCTCCAACGTTGTCTTCCCAACAGTTTCACTGACATCTACACTGGATGGCCAGGAAGCGTTCACGATGTCTTCTCCGGCGCTGATAATTGGCGTCTGTCTTGTGTCAGTGACGTAAAAGACGGATTTAATGCGACTTGACCATCAAACAGCAGTCGCTTTCTAAAACATCGGATATGTATCGGATTCAGGACCACATACGAAAGTGACCCAGATCGGATTTGAAAATATTGGATTTGTGCCGTTCACACTGTCACACCATGATCGGATAGATGGGTCGCAAAGGGTCAAAAAAATCGGATTTGATGCGCTTTCACCTGCAGTGTGAACGTAGCCATTGTCAGGCTGTCTGTGTTCTTCCCTTCATATCATGTCAAGTTTCAGGTAATTCATGATTCTGTTCAGGTCATGTTCATGTTTATTCTCATAGTTTCCCGCATGCACCTGTTATGAATCATGTTCATGTTTTTGTCACAGTTATCATAGTTGAGTTTTTCCAGTTTAGGTTCTAGTTTAGTTGTCGCCCCGCTCGCCTTTGCTTTGTTTATGTACTCTTGTTATCAGCCACAACAAACGGCTCACTTTTTGTTCTAGTCACGTTTCACGCCCTGTTTTTGGTCTGCATTTGAGTCTAGTATTCTCTCCACAAAGAATCAGCTCCTGCTGATTGTGACAAAAAGCAAAGCTGTTGTTTGGTTTTACCAAAATCTGCTGTATTTATTTGCTTATTTATGTATTGTTACATAAGTAGCATATTAAAAATCTCTGATGGGCAAATGACAACAAACTGGACTGAAATTTCACAGACACACACAGCTCCCAGTATTGCACATGTGCGCTTCCATAAAAAATGCCATATTTCTGATGTCTATGAGAGTAAGTAGTTTCTCATTGTCTAATAAACAGAGTACAATAAAATCAAAATAAAATTGTAGCTGCGTACTTGAGTAACACAAGGTTAAAGTATTACCTAAGTGATTATCATCTGTGTAAAGCATGCTTGACTTCAGCATGTGTGCAGACATAAAGACACATTTGATAATGCGATAAATCCTGATATTCTCCCTGAATTACATCCAAAACACTTTTTAACTGAGTAAAAAAGGTCACTGGAAGTTTAACCTCACTCAGCGATTACATAATCTCCATGAAGTCATTATCATAATCATTTTAGACACGAGCAAAACAAAGGCAGCCTGTGTGGTTTATTGTCTTCTTGCTATAGGTGTCCTGATGCTTTCTGAGGCCAGCGTTGGACAGCAACGGCTCACTGCATCTATTGGATTAGGTGAGGGATTTGACTCTAGGAATAGGCCACAGGCTGGAGACAGCACAGGGGCTGCGTGAGCCTTTGCATCACGGGGGTGTGGTAGGGTGCTTGTGTGGGTTTGAGATGGAGGATGGCGCGTGAAAGTGCGCTTACGTGACCCGGAGGCTAAGCCTGTCTCCACTTGGTTTCGTTGTCTTCGACCCAGACCATCAGCCATGAACCTGTTCTGCTTCACACTGGTAAGATTCATCTTTTGAACTGCTCTAAACTTGAGGTTAGCCTGTGAGGAGACACTTAAAGGAACTGGTGAACAGAGGAAAGTCATGGTACTCTTATGGGAGACACTGCTGATGTTATTATTGTTGACAGGTCTCTCTGCGGGATGAGACAATACAGCAAACAACTTTCCTCCAAGATTCGTTCCGATTTCTTTGATGCAGTCTTTTTCTTCTTTACTATCCTTCTATTTCCTGCATTTTGTGCATTTTGTTGGATAAATGATTCCATTATTACAACAGCGTTAGAGAATTGATTATCATATCAACAGATGAGCTTATAGTTGGTCTTGATGTTTCATATAAAATAAATATTAATATTAAGGAGCAGGGAAATCATCATGTGTCAAATTTTATTTGTTGTTGGAAGTGAGACCTTCATGAGTGGGAACATTATATGGTGTAGCTGATCTCACACACCGAGGGGGCAGTAACTCTATCTGTAGATGACTTTTTTCAAATGTTGTATTATCTTATTATAATGAATGATTAGTGCGTATATGTCTGCATATATCCTATTGTTGCCTTAACAGGTGGGTCAGTCTGAACTAAACAGACATCAGCACACAGGGAGCAGCTGTTTGATTTTCCAATATAATATTTTCATTTCATCATCTCTCTGGGAATGTAATGTCGTGTTCCCCATTTATTTATTTTTATTTTTTAAGTGAGCCCGTACATAACTTAACGGCCACCAACATTTGTATCCACGACTGAATTTTGTTTGAATTAATACGAGTGGTTTTTGCATAGCCTGTAGCAAAAATGCTACTGATTATGAACTTGTCCTGATTATTATTAAAGTTCTTAGGTGGGTCAAATACTACAGTACTTAACAACATGCGTGCTGGCTTTCTGTTTAGGAGGGCTCCACAGAAAGCATGTATGAACCAGCAAACAACCAAAAGCTCAAGGAAGTCCTGCCCAAGTACCACTGCAGTCCTGTTCTTCTGAGGCGCAATGCTGACTGGGGCGGCTCAGATCCTTCAATTACTTCCGTAAGTCTGCTGCCTCTGAGCTTTTATAGACGTAATCAAATACTCAAACGTTCACTGTTACATTTAACTTATAAACACACAATGCAAAACACATGGAATAAGTGTGTTCACAATTTTTGTGCACATTTGCTTACTAAAAGTTGTGTTCTTTGTTTTACCAAGAACCGACCCCTGGGAAAGATGAAGTTTAAAAGAGAGAGCAAAAGGTGAGTTTTACATATATTTTTATTATCATCTTGAGTTTATCTCAATTTTCAATTTCATTCAGGCAATAATTATTTACTTGTGATTTTAGATCATGCGTGCCAAAATCAGCCTTGGACAATGAAATGTTAGGTTGGTGCAAAAGGATCACGTCTCAGATGTTCACATTTCTATTTCTAATCGTAGCTGTACCTTTCTATACGGCTACAATGTGACAGCTTCTTCCCTCTCCACCCCGTGTGTTGCAGAAACAGACATTCATCATACCTGCTGGTTGTCATGTGGTGACAAGAAGGACTTGTTTCATCAAATGAAAGTCCAAGAAAAAGGTACAAAAAAAGAAAAAAAAATATGTATATATGTGTGTGTGTGTGTGTGTGTGTGTGTGTGTGTGTGTGTGTGTGTGTGTGTGTGTGTGTGCACATCGCCTAAAACATAGCACTTAGCAGAAACCAGAAGTCCAGTGAGGTTTACCAAACAGCTGATGCATTACAGGAGAATTTACCACTGGCAGCAATGGCTGGGGTAAAATAGCAAAGTAAGGAGAATCAGCTCCTCTTCGATATGTATGATGAAAAGCAATTTGTTAAACTGCATTACTCACTTGATTGTTGGACTTCATACAAATTAAGGTGAATAAATTATTATGCAATATGTGGATTGATCCTGCAGAGATGTGTGACAGCAGCAAACTGACAACAGAAGACAAAGTGAAGGATGTGAGGTCTGACAGGACACAGACTACTCAGGTACAACCACATCACTTTACAGCACATTTATGATGAGTATAAGACAAAAGCCATGAAAACACAACTCTGTAGTCTCTCTATAATGATTACATTTTGAAATGGAGCCAGAGCACACAGGGCAGTACGTTGTATAATAGGGACTCTCACACTCGTCTTCTGATAAGGAGGCAATCACTTTAGCACCACAAATGATAGTTATTTGCAAAGCCGTGCAGATGGCAGAGTTAAAGGTCTCGTAATCCTGTACCCACATGGATGCGAGTGCCAGACAGGCTTACAAATACCTGGCATTCCTGGATGTTTGTGCACTTGCCATGTGTGCATGTGAGCAAAACGACTGTGCATGTTTATCCTTGCTCACGATCCACGCTCTGCTTATGTAACCAAGGAAAAAGGGGGATTCGATAAAAACAGTGTCAAGTACCAATAAAGATATAAGAATATAATACATCTGTCAGATAATAATTAAATTATAACAAAAGATACGCTTCGTAGGTTCGGATGGAGGTAAGAACTCAACATCTCAAAAAAATCTCTGAGAGGTCAAATGTATGTCAACCAAATCAGATACAGAGTCCACTGTAATCTGCTCTGTAATCTTTAATCTCCTTTATAAGGACCTTTTATATCTTCCCCGAGGTCTTTAGAACACCTGAATTTGATACCGTTTACCGCATTTCATGCCAGCTGCTGATAAAGTAGTGGAGCATGGAACATTGCTAACATCACAGAAAAAACAAATACACAATGAGGCAGCATATGCATCAAAAGAGACCTGTGTACACCACGGCTACACTTTTTGAATGATATAACTGGAACGTAGGCAGGAAATGCTCGGATCTTTTACTTTAGCAGTTGTTCCAGTGGTTACCAACCTATGGAGTTTTTGTCCCTTCAGTGCTTTAAGTGACTGTAACTGCAACATGACAAAGTAGTCTTTAGATTTAATTAATCCAGAAGATTGTAACACCTTATAATAAAGATCCCCACCTATGAGCACGTACCTGGTGACAGAAGGAAGGAAACACTCCCTTTGAACAGGAAGAAACCTCCGGCAGAACCAGGCTCAGGCAGATGACCCCCAACCAGTCATCTTTATAAACCAGTTGTAAATTTACAATATCATCCAAATAATACCTTACATTTTGTGTAATTAGTACCAGTAAAAAATATACACATATTTATAACGGTTATTAAAGAGTGTCACCCCGAGGTTTAATGGGACAAAGTCTAATCGATCGTGGCTCAAGAGTTGGGAGTTCGCCTTGTAATCGGAAGGTTGCCGGTTCGAGCCCCGGCTTGGACAGTCTCGGTCGTTGTGTCCTTGGGCAAGACACTTCACCCGTTGCCTACTGGTGGTGGTCAGAGGGCCCGGTGGCGCCAGTGTCCGGCAGCCTCGCCTCTGTCAGTGCGCCCCAGGGTGGCTGTGGCTACAACGTAGCTGCCATCACCAGTGTGTGAATGTGTGTGTGAATGGGTGGATGACTGGATATGTAAAGCGCTTTGGGGTCCTTAGGGACTAGTAAAGCGCTATATAAATACAGGCCATTTACCATTTAATGAATGAGCCTCAGTTAGATCTCACTTTCACATAAGCAGTAGCGAGTCAAAATATCACATTTTGCAAAAATTGAAAACCTGGAAACGGGACATGCAGTTGGTGCAGTCACACCTGCACACTAGTCTGACCAGCTCTGACTGTTTTTTCCTTGTTTTGGGCAGATGTGAGGAAGCAGCAGTTTGGCTGCGGTATAAAATGAGCATACCAAGATCACTGGAATGATCTCAAGCCCTGTAGTTGTTTGTGGGAATGAGATGTAGCCTCAAACTGAATGTCAGGTGTACCAGCAATTCAATGCAAAAAAGGTGCTTTATGATGTCGCTTTCATTTGGAGGAACAGTAGTGGTTTATGGTACAGTAGGTTTCTAGACATATTCCACGATGCAGCTGGTAGTGTTTCTACAAACTAGAAACACTACCAGCCACGCTGTCATGTCTTATAATCATAGTGCTGGGGAACAGCTGAGAAAATCCTGAGGCTGTCAGGAAAGCCAGGCAGGTGGGACCCATTGATCCAGTGTAGAGATATGATATATATTACCTATATGTGCTATAAATATAGTTGACTAAACTGTATATAGTGGATTCAAATCAAAGCTGTACTGAAACAAATTACAATGTGGGCCACAGATTTTAATCTTCTTAGTATGATTCGAAAATTAACATGAATAGGTTCGGCAGCAGTCGTTTAGCATGAAGTAAATCATTGTTAAACATCCATCCATCCATCCATCCAGCCATCTTCATCCGCTTTATCCGGGGCCGGGTCGCGGGGGCAGCAGCCTAAGCAAAGAGGCCCAGACCTCCCTCTCCCCAGCCACCTCCTCCAGCTTATCCGGGGGAATACCAAGGCGTTCCCAGGCCAGCCGAGAGATATAATCTCTCCAGCGTGTCCTGGGTCTGCCCCGGGGCCTCCTCCCGGTGGGACATGCCTGGAACACCTCACCCAGGAGGCGCCCAGGGGGCATCCTTGTCAGATGCCCGAACCACCTCAGCTGGCTCCTTTCGATGTGGAGCAGCAGCTGCTCTACTCTGAGCCCCTCCCGGATGGCCGAACTTCTCACCCTATCTCTAAGGGAGAGGCCAGCCACCCTTCGGAGGAAGCTCATTTCTGCCGCTTGTATCCGCGATCTCGTTCTTTCGGTCACTACCCACAGCTCGTGGCCATAGGTGAGGGTAGGGACGTAGATCGACCGGTAAATTGAGAGCTTCGCTTTTACACTCAGCTCCCTCTTCACCACGACGGACCGGTGCAGCGTCCGCATTACTGCAGCTGCAGCCCCAATCCGTCTGTCGATCTCCGGCTCCCTTCTCCCATCACTCGAGAACAAGACCCCGAGATACTTGAACTCCTCCACTTGGGGCAGGAACTCATCCCCGACCCGGAGTGGGCACTCCACCCTTTTCCGGCTGAGAACCATGGCCTCAGATTTGGAGGTGCTGATCCTCATTCCCGCTGCTTCACACTCGGCTGCGAACCGCTCCAGTGCGAGCTGGAGGCCCTCACCCGATGAAGCCAACAGAACCACATCGTCTGCAAAAATCAGAGATGAGATTCTGAGGCCACCAAAGCGAAAGCCCTCCGCCACTTGGCTGCACCTAGAAATCCTGTCCATAAAAATTATGAACAGAACCGGAGACAAAGGGCAGCCCTGGCGGAGCCCATCACCCACCGGGAACGAGTCCGACTTATTGCCGGCAATGCGAACCAAGCTCTTGCAACGGTTATATAGGGATCGAATGGCCCGTAGCAATGGGCCAGACACCCCATATTCCCGCAACACCTCCCACAGGACACCCCGAGGGACACGGTCGAATGCCTTCTCCAAGTCCACAAAACACATGTAGACTGGTTGGGCAAACTCCCATGCACCCTCAAGTATCCTGGAGAGGATAAAGAGCTGGTCCAGTGTTCCGCGACCAGGACGAAAACCGCATTGTTCCTCCTGTATCCGAGGTTCGACCAACGGACGAACTCTCCTTTCCAGCACCCTGGCATAGACTTTATGTTAAACATAGAAAGTATTATACTTTACTGGCAGTAAGGTGGAAGACCTCATAAAACTAAAAACCCTATTACTCTAGTATTTAGTGTTGTTCTATCTGTTCTGGAGACATGGTTGGTGTTGAATATTTGTACACTGCACTGAATGTATGCATTTGTTTTTATTTGCTTTAATCTAGGAGAGTAAGACATCAGCTGATGCATCGGAATCAATAAAAACTACAGCAAGACTAAGGAAATTACAAAATTTTGTGCAAGCAAGAAGTGGAAAGGGAAAGAGCACATCTAAGAGTAACGGTGAGCTACTCGTGAGGATGCTTTCCAGTTTTTCAATGAATCTGTTTATAATACATGCAATATCTGGTGATCTCATGTAGCAGATGCAGAAATTGTGAGCAACAACAACTCAGTCCTAACCTGCATCGGCCGGAGGAGGAAGACTGAGAGGAGGCTCTCCAAAACTGCTCCGCTGCCACAGCAGCTGTTACAGCAACACGCCAGGAATCTCCATAAAGATCCAGAGGAGGATGAAGCTTGGAGCACAAGGGTTGGAAATTACCTGTGGAGCCCTTTTGACTATCCACAGACTTTCTTCTCTCAGACTTGCTACCAACCTCGACATGGACTTTGTGAGCTGCCACAGACCACAGAATGGGATCGTTTTGAGACCCTCGTACACTGGACAGAGCTGGATAGAAAACAGTCGGGTCTGTCTCCTCCCCAAATGATCCGCTCCATCACAGATTTGCATCTCTACCAAAACACTGTAAGTTATAACCTTGTCATTATTACCATCCATCAGTGAAGCTTCTAAGCAAATGAGAGAAAACAAAGCTGTAAATCAGGAACTAACAACATTTGATTGGGAGTATCTGTGATATGGGCCAGGATATTACGGCTCGTAGTCAAATGCCATGTCCTAAATTATATACTATCATATCCAGACCATAATTTACACAATGAACATCAACTTGCATTTAATAAGACTTGAAACTTGACCAAAAGCTCTTTAGGAAAGTCTAGAGTAATTTATCCAATTCAATGCAACACTTTAGAAGGTCGGCTTATTTACCTCCTGGCAACTCGTTAGCTGAGAACATTGGTGCATCATTAACTTTATTAATAATTTGTAATAATTGTTAACTTAAAGCATAATGGTTTTTTTTTTAAATTAAATCCATAAAAATAACAACAAGTTGTGTTTTAAAGTCCTTATACCAGATTATTTGGGAGCATATGGTATAATAAAGCAGTTTCCCTGTTCCATTACTTTATGCTAAACTAACTAGTAGCTTACAGTGGTACAAGTATTTACCAGACTGGCAGAATTTTTTTTATCAAATGTAATTTTCCCCAAATGATTATGAATTTAAATCTCTTTTTCTTTTTTATATTTTTGGAAACCCCCCAAATCCCCATAATTGTGATGTCCTTACCTGGATGATTGAGCATGCATCAAGATACACTGATGGAGTTATGTCTTCCTGTCAGCCAATGAAGCTTTCTGTTTGAATGAGCAAACCAATCCAAGATACCTACTTCCTCCTCCCAGCTCTCCTAAGTATCATTATTCTGTGCTTTGCAGGGCTCGCCATCAGTGTTGCCAACTTAGCGACTTTGTCGCTATATTTAGCGAGTTTTCAGACCCCTTAGCGACTTTTTTTCTAAAGAAAGTCGCTAAAAAAGACATGAAAGCTCGTAACGCAGTCAGTTCTTCTTTTACTCTTATGCTGTTTTGTGGATCACAAGGTTTAAAACTACTTATAAACACACACACAAAGTAACTCCACCAGAGTGCCTATTTCGGGTCACTTGCTGGTCCAAGCCCAGGTAAAGGAGCAGGGTTGGAATTGTGACATTAAAAAAAACAATAATTGCTAAAAGAAATTTAATTTGTAGTTCTAAATAAACTCTAAATGCATTTAGGACGTTTTTTACTCACTTTATGTCTCTTCCACGATGTTATTTCTCTCTCCAACAACATAGGTTACAATTAGATTAGCATTATCAATTATGCAAATTAGGCGATGACATCATTTGGCAACTTCTAGCGACTTTTAGGACAACCAATAGCGATTTTCCTTACTGAGGAGTTGGCAACACTGCTCACCGTTCTAAATGTGCTTCAGGGCTCTTTTGGGAACATTTAAGCTAACTGAACTGTAACTGAAATTAGCGCTTAGCACTTGTGTTTCATCATTGTTTTAATGAAATCAGGAGGTTTTTAAGTACTGGTTTTAATTTCCAGCCTCAGTTATCATTAATGTTTCGTTAGCTCTTCAAAACATCATAATCATAATTTTTAAAATAAATCAATAATGGACTGTTTCTATGAAGGGATTCCACACAGTGTTGAAAGTGGCTGGTTCAGAATGTAATGTTTACACATTTAGGCTACATCCACACGTACCCGGGTATTTTTGAAAACGCAGATTTTTCTATGCGTTTGCACCTTTCGTCCACTTAAACGGCGTTTTTGGTCACTGAAAACTGAGATTTTTAAAAACTCCAGCCAGGGTGGATATTTTTGAAAACTCCGTTTTTGCATTTACGTGTGGATGAGAAAAACGCAGAAAACGCAGCGTCAAAGGTGTGCGCATTTTTTGACGTCACACAGTGCGCCACGTTATTGTTTCGGTGAAATGAATTTCTACAATACTGTTACTGTTAATTCTACTCTCTGCAGTGTTTAAATGCTTACATATACACACACAGTTACTGTCCCTCCACACATACGACTCGGTTCTGCTTCTATGCCCCAGCTTTGTTTACTTTTTCCCACCGAGGCTTCTAAACTTCTTATTGGCCAACATTTCTGCACGGTTAGGAATATATCGCCACCTGCTGCTTTGGCATGTTCATAGCAGTGTTTTCCTTCATTTCTGCCTTTATGTGTGGACGGGATTATTTTTTAAAACGAAAACAGAAAATCTCTGTTTTCAAAAATACCCGTGTACGTGTGGACATAGCCTAAGTTTGTAATCAGGAAAAAGCTGCACTGCATTGTGGGTAGGGTAGATTTGCCATTTGACTCCCACTGAAGCCTAAACCTGCAAATCTTGCTGCTATTTTGATTTCCACAATTCATTTTTGTTGTTGTTAATGTGCATGTTGTGATTGATGTGATAGTAGCATTACATACAATTTTATCAGTAGTGTACACTGAAACGCTTAATTTCACAATATCAAAGTAATATTATCACTCTGCAGTTTATACAGTCTGTTGTCATTTAAGTAAACCTAATCTATTCTAATACTGCAAGATATTAGCCTGTGCTCGTTTTAGACATCGACTGTGTAGACTTAATTTGTCCGTATAATTTGGCAACTTAGTGGAGTTTTTTGAACAGCTTCAACTTGCATCCAGACTTACAAACACTCTCAGATATCTTTCAGTTCCCTCTGTGCCAACACCAAAAATCTATAATGGTAAATGACACATTCATTGAAGACTCGAGATCGTGATGCAATCAAGTAACTAGTAATGAATTATTTTTAAAGTCTACCACACAGCACCTCAGGCTGTGACAGTAACCACAAATCTTGTTCAGTGGCTTCAGCCTACATTTAAATTATCAAGTGGTTCTTTAGAATTGAGTTAGAGTGACTCTCGAGACTACAGCAATATAATTTTGCCAATGTGGCCAAATTACTGACTGAAATCAGACTCAACATCATACATCAGAGCACATAGTTCAGAGAGCAGTACTGATGAAGCAGCAGGACGGTCAGGAGAGGCAGATATTTACTTTTCAGAAACATCTGCCTTATTATACTTGTTTCCTGTATGTGGTATTAAGAGGTGCTTATCCAACCACTCAGTGCATGACAGCGAGGGCTCAGTTTACGTCCTTGTTGGGAAATTAGCCAACACACACTGTAACAGATTTCTGAGAGCAGCACCGAATTACTGCTAAGCTGATGCTAATGGGCAACCTGTATAAGAAAGGATGCTTTGCTTCATGCTTCACCAGCTTCAGTGACACTTTAGAAAATATATGCAGCTGATCAAAAATAAGCACATGTAATTAATAACTTGTAAAATGTATATTTAAGAAACTCCAACCACAACAAAAATAGCATTTCTGCAAGCTGTGTAGCTTCCAGGGTTTAGCCTAATTCAGAACACAGGTTTTATATTGTTGGTGTTCATGTTGCCCACCAGAAAACACACATTTTAATCTGTCTTTTATTCAAACAGTTGACCAGATTTGAGAGATTTGAAGCCTTAAGACAGCACTCGCCTTTAATGAAACCACAGGATAATGAAAGTTGTCTGGTAAGAGAGCCCAGCCTCCTCGTCCTGCCAGCTCGTTCGTCTACGGATTCAAACTTTCTTTCTTAAATGTTTATTTTCAGGAGCTGTGTTGGATCCTTCTGTTTACAGTGTGCTTTGTTATTCAAGCGAACGCGGGAGCAGAACGGTGAGCTGACCACATCGAGAGTGCGGAGGACAGAGCTGGAACATCTATCTCAGAGTGACAGGAAACACATCGAGGACTCACCAGAGGGAACACAAACTATCATCTCTGTAAGTCATGCATCTGCAAATGTTGTGTTAATGCAGAAATTTGTTCATGGCTTCATGTAATGAAATAACAAACAATAGTAGGAGAGGGACCAAAATGATCTAGTTATCCAGGCTCAGCTGTGAAACACATCTTCACACTCCAATATGAAAATAATTTTTCTGTTTAAATGCATTAAATGACATCCTATCATCAGCTAGCATTACTAACATTTTCAGCTCAGTATGATTGGACAATGCTGGGCCAGGTTAGCCTTCTGAGGGAACTTAAATTCTTGTTAGCGCCCCAGAATTTTTCTTTGCATTGATCATAGACACACGATGAATGCATAGTGATCAGTACTTATAGGTAGTTTCTTTAGGATTACCTTCACAGCACTTATTTAACTGACCAAAACTCAGGACAGTGTGAAAGAGAATTGTAGATTTGCACATGTTGGGAGCCAGATACTTATAAGACGTATATTTGGAGGTGTAAAGATGAGGCTTTGTCCCCACTGTCAAGCATTATGCTGTGTTTGGCTGCCAGTAGTACAGGTATAATGCACAAAGTAAATGAAATAATAAAGGACAAGGAGTACCTCAAAATTTTTCAACTTCACCACAAATTGCAGCTACATGGTTGAAACTTGACACAACTGGGTTTTCTAACAGACAGTGATCCCAAACTCACATCAGAACTGGTTAAAGGCTAAAGTTAAGCTTCTGCAATGACTTTCCCCAAGCCCCGACCACAACCTCAAATATCCAGCCAAATTATTTCAGACGCTTGTTGATGGCTACCAAAAGCATCTGGTGGAACTTGCTAAAGGTTACTAACTGACTATTAGTGGGGTTGTATGGATATGTATTTTTGACCATGTGTATTAAGATAAAATCCCCCAAAATGTACACTTGTGTACCCAATTCTTGTTGTTTTTTTAATCATTTTGACATGTATGCAGTACAACCATTGCACCCTGTAAAAAGTGCAGTTTAAAGAAATCACTTAAAGATGATGTGCAGTATACAGTTTAGCCAAACTCATTTAGATTTCAGACTAAGAGAAGCAGGATGTTAAAAGCTGAGCACAGGAAGTTGGGGATTAAGCTCACCGCACAGCTCCTGGACTTCTGCTATAAAAAGCAAAGCAGTGTTTGCAGGATTAGGTATTTTGCTTGCCAGAGGAGCTGACGTGTCTGGGATACTGAGCTGTTCAGTCACATGAGGAATCAAACACAGCAGCCTAGGGCCCTGACTCAGCTTTCTGCTTGGTTAGCTTTGTCTTTTATTTATCCTAAAATTCCTGTGGCACAAAATCGACAGAGAACATGACAGAGAACCAAAAGCATATACTGCATTGGAGATAACAACACGAATGAATGTTTTTACTGTGCAGAGCAGAGACATGCAGAAAGGTGAAGCAGAGAAGACGGATGCTGACCATGGGAGACCAATTACTAAAGCGCACCATAGGTCCAGTGTCTCTCTGGAAAGCCTCTACAGCCTCAACAGCAGACAAAGCTCCTCAAGTAAGCACCTCTGGGCACAGACCCAAGCACATCCTTCACACCACAACCCAATGAATTATGCAATCCTTGTGTTCTGAGTATCCTATTACCCCTCTTCTGATGCACTAATTTGTCCAGCTACACTGACCGCTGACATATCAAAAACAGAATCCCCATCTCACACTTGTGCTGCTGTGTTACTGAAATGTGGATGAGCATTTTAATTCTGCTGCCCTTTGCTGAAGCCTCTTGTGTTCTGTTTCCCAGGTGGAGTCACCAGTGGGTCAGACTATTCCAGTAACAGAAACAGTCTGAAGCTAGAGGACGATCTGCTATGCACAAGACAGTTTTGTGGCAGAGCCAGAGTCCATACAGAGTATGTGCCAAGTCCATACGACACCGAGTCCCTCAAACTCAAGGTAAACAAGTACGGCAAGCAAATGGAAAATTATTATATTACTATATTATCTTTGATATTTGTGGATTTAAGTTATGACTGATATTCAGATGCTAATTTTAGGGCAATCTCTGCTGGATTTTGAGCCATGCTGGCTACAGTTTTATCACCTTGGTCCTTTCTGAAATATCTCAACAATGATTGGCCCAAAACGTGTACTTGCTCCCTTATCTTTGAGATTAAAGTTTGAATCTTTATCAATGTTCTATACGTACTATTATCTATTAAGAAATGTAATAAAATGGAATGATTTTACTCAGGTGGGAGATGTCATTGACATCATAACCAAGCCTTCCATGGGAATATGGACAGGCATGCTGAATGGGAGAATAGGAAATTTCAAGTTCATCTACGTGGACATACTGAGGAAGGAGAACTTGGAAACACAAATCCACAGAGTGAGACACAAATCAACTGTCCAGGAAGTGCTGAAGCGTCTCAGTCTTGAGGTATTTTGCTCTTATTTGAACTGATTTCAGTGGTAACCCAACCATCCTTCCAACAGGAAGCTGTTCCTTCAGCTTTCTTCTGAACGGTACCATTTTTTCTTTTTCAGGAATATTACACATGTTTGCAGCTGGGTGGTTACCAAACTGTAGACGACTTGATGAGGCTGAGGGAGAATCATCTGATGGAGCTGAATGTGACTGATCCAGAGCACAGGCAGCGTCTGCTCGCTGCTGTCAACTCCCTGCAGCAACTGCGCTGTGAGTAATGAACCCCAGACAAGGTCATTGAAGGACAGATGTGCTATAATAGAACCACAAAGAAATATGCTGGGATGTTTGGATCCAGAAAGGAAAAAGAACAAGACACATTAATCCTTTCCTAGACGAGACTGGAAAGGTACCAAAGTTAAAGAGATTAAAGACAACAGGTCTTTGAGTAGTAGCTCTAAGAATAAAGGAGACAGATAACCTGTTCGATCCTAATTCACAGAAATAAAAGTGACTGAATGATTACCGACTGCTCGTCAATTGAGCTCTGCAGCAGTACGTGCGACCAAGCAGTCTTCTCTACTTTGCAGCTGATTGTCAGTTGGAGAATGAAGCTGATCAAAAGGCCGAGAGCTCCACTGAGAACATGAAGGCAGATGTGAGTAACTGCCCCAGAGACTCTGGCTGCCCCATGCCATCTGACAGCCCTGACAGCATCACAGAGGAAGCAGACCTTCATTTTCTCTCTGACCATGCTTTACCAGCCAACGTGACGGCTTAATAAGAGAAAACTATTCCTTGACATGCTTGTTTTATTTCTTCTGTTGCTGTTGACTTGTTTTTCCCACAGCTGTGAAACATGGAAACATACAATAAAAGGCACACTCTGACCCAATACCTCCGCTATGTGTTGGCTTGATTTCTAAAGTAAGACATTTTATAAACCATTTAATTTTTTTCACCATAGTTACCATTTTTATGGAAATGACTCAGAATCAGAGAGAAACACTCCATGAAATGTGCAAATGGCAAAAACGAACAAACTGAGCGGCTATTGGTCTGTGAATCAAGGTAAACAACTATGTGAAATTTAGCCTGGTAAGTGTATATATGCATGTAAAATGTGCCTTCCTCCTATACTGGTAACTCTAACCAGTAGGCAGCAGAAAACAAATCCAGAATTATCACACGATATTAACGTAATGACTATCATATAAAAATAAAAGTTGCAGTCAAGCACCCAAAACACACGAATGGAAGTTTGTTGTCTCACTCAAGAAGAATCCACAAAACAGATCATTTTTCAAGAATTTCTCACTTTTATTGAACAGTCAACTCACCTGTAGCTAAATCTGTAGTTGTCACTTCAACATTTTGCCCTATTATAAAACTAAGATGAAAATATTCTAACAAAAAGGCAGCCATGTGAAAGTTATAATACTTGATACGTCTAGAAAAAAAACCAATCATGGCGTAACAGAAGAGGCAGAGGCAGATTGGATTAGCAAGGAAACAGGTTTCCACATGTGCCTTATTCTGTCTGTCACACAAGGATAAAATATACAATTTCAAATAAGTCCGAGTCCTCTCAGAGGGGGAATTACAATAGAAACATGTAAAGACCACTCTCCAGTCTGTGTCCTCTTATAAAACCAGAGTAAGGTAAGTGTCGTGGAACAATCCAGCTGTACAGCTTTATAAGTATGAGTGAGACTAATCAGGGATTTTTTTTTCAAATCTTTTCTTTTTTTTAAAAACCAATTTTGACATAACTGGCTAAAATTAAACAAATAAATAAAATAAGAATTCCTTTCTAACTCTGGTACCATAATGTTTTGAGAGCTTTTGCCCATTAATTAACCCCACAGGCACATATCAGCCAATGATAAACTCGTGTTCTATTTTAACTTTTGTAAACAGATTTTAAATACCGTATTTTCTGCACAATAAGGCGCACTTAAAATCCTTTAATTTTCACAAAAATCCACAGTGATCTGGTGCACCTTATGTATGAATTCTGGTTGTGCTTACTAACCCTCGAACTGATTTTATGTGCTGCACAGCGCTCAAAAATCTGTCAAAAAATGTTTTAGTACGACTTTGCTAAGCTACGAAGCCGCACCGCTTGATGGATTGTTGGAACATTACGGCTACCGTAGTCAGGAGCCTCGCGGAGTAATCTGGGTCCTAAACTCCGTCCATTTCAGGTCTCAAAGTCAAATGATCACTGAGAGTTAAAAACTGTCTAAATTCTTTCATCTTTAATAAAATGATCAGCGTTGCTGCTTTACCAGGTGTAACAATTAAGTTTAACATCCAGGCAGTTAGCTTGCTAGCTTCCACCTAAACATGATACAGCATGTTCTGACTGAGAGATTTCTGAAAATTAAACGTACAGCTCTGCTATCACTTCCAACATAAATGAAGACAGAAAACTAAACAGCAGTGACGTTTGTAGGGTTACTGAAGTTGGGCTAGCTTGTTTAACGAATCAATGGTACGGAAGTGGAGGAAGCAAGAAGAATGAGTAAAGTTTGACTTATCTGACTTTTGTTTCGCTTAATGCGCCTTATAATCCGGTGCGCCGTATGGTCCGAAAAATACGGTAATTTAAGCCAAACAAATATCTTCTTAGAACATAAATGTTAATG
This sequence comes from Aulonocara stuartgranti, assembly GCF_965226115.1. Classification (NCBI taxonomy): domain Eukaryota; kingdom Metazoa; phylum Chordata; class Actinopteri; order Cichliformes; family Cichlidae; genus Aulonocara; species Aulonocara stuartgranti. The sequence goes on from NC_138946.1 coordinate 32,133,678, forward strand.
GCTAACCATATCAGAAGAATTTGGCTGAAACTGGTAATAGTACATAGAACAACTGAGAAAACCCCCAAATACATGATATTAAAACACTCCCAAGTTTGTCATCATGGAGAAATCACTACCCAGTGGACAATTATGATGGAAGATTAAGAAAAGTAAGCAACAGGCCATAAATGGAAAACTTTTAATTGTCAGGACTTAAACGTGATATGTGCTCAGCAGATCAGTACCCTGATGAAAGAAGACGTGTCAGATCTCTGACGTCAAACTCAAGTTTGCAGCTGTGGCTGTTCTGGTCAGCGACTGAGGCCTCCATGAGAATATCTGACGTAGCCATTCTCGGGATACAGAGAAAGTTCCTCTGTACTGCTGAGCCCATTGTTAAGCTCTGGAAATAACAACAACAAACAGGATTCATACACACTGCAAAGTCACCTTCAGTCAGGCCACAGCATGAACACGCATTGGCAAAGCGTGTTAGCTGGATTTGTACTTAATAGGTGTACTAGGGGTGGCAAACTCCAGGCCTCAAAGGCCACTGTCCTGCAGGTTTTAGATCTCACCCTGGGTCAACACACCTGAATCAAATGAGTAGTTCATTACCAGGCCTCTGGAGAACTTCAAGACTTGTTGAGGAGGTCATTTAGCCATTTAAATCAGCTGTGTTGGATCAAAGACACATCTAAAACCTGCAGGACACCGGCTCTTGAGGCCTGGAGTTCCTCACCCCTGGTCTAGAATTAAGTTTAGGTCATCACATATCCAAAGACTTTTGGTCAATATGGGCCAAATTAATACCAACAACAGTATCCACAAACAAAAAGTGTTTTTTTTTTAATCCACCAGGTTCAAAGGCTACGATACAAAAACTCTGAAGTTCATTCTTGGGCTTCTATGAAAATTAAACGAACAGCTTACAAAAACATAGCCCACTTAAACCCAGACAAACAGAGTTACAGCTCATTCTTTTGCTGTTGCTCTTGCCTTGCTATTGAAGGTGTGTTTTCGCATTATAAACAAATCTCTACAGGCTATAATAAAAACAGTGTGTGCCTCCCACAGGAGCTGACTCGATAAGTTGTGATGATGTGCGACTGCTATCTAAGCTTCACCTGAGAATATGAGCTTCTCCTTCATGATGTTGACGTCACGACTGGACCTTCGTGCTACAGCGCTCAGCATGATGTGTTCTGGGTTATAGTTTTGCATCCCGCTCATCCTCCACCTGTTACAGCACACACACAGATAGATTCTTACATCGCATGAAAGGCAGCAACTGCAGCTGTTATCAAGACCAGAGATGGGCAGTAACGCGTTACTGTAATCCGATTACTTTTTTCAAGTAACGAGTAAAGTACGGGATTACTATTGTAGAAACGGTAATTAGATTACCGAAAGAGTGAGTGTAAACACAAAAAAAATATTTTATTTTATGTGCTGGAATGTGCAGAAAATAAGTTAAAAGGTTAAAACTAATAAAACAAGTTTTAAAAAGAGACTTTTCCATTTGATTACATTTTCTATGATGGATTACGCAGAAAAAGTAGAATTGGGCTGAAAGATCTATCGCTTTATTACCTATTCAGGTTGTAAATCGTGTTAGTAACTAAGTAATTAATTACTTTTGAAAATAAGGAATCAGTAAAGTAACGGGATTACTTTTTTGGGGAAGTAATCAGTAATTAGTTACTGATTACTTTTTTCAAGTAACTTGACCAACACTGATCAAGACATCCTTTAATTCAGTAATATTTTTACACATAATATATACACTTAGAATAATTACTGAAGCCCTGCTGAATTTGTAAGTTCGCTCAGTTACAAAGAAATGCACTTGTGTTGGTCTGTGCTCGATCATCCAGGTAAAGAAATCCCACTCTCATCCGAATGTCTTCTTCAGTCAGTCACTCGCACGAGTGATAAGCGTTTCTCTCACTGAAAGCTCCACATCCAGATGAACAGAATCAACTTTTAAAGAAATGAACAGTTTCTAATTTTTATGGCAGTTTTTTTTTTAATTGAGAGAGACAGAATATCAAACAACAATCAAGAAAAAAAAAACACATAAAAGTCATAAATTGACCTGCATGTCACTTAAGTATTTTATCCCCAAGCAAAACAACACTTAGTATTTGGCTGAGAAACCCTTGTTGGCAAGCAAAAGCAGTAAGTTTATTGTAGTTGGAGACTGAAGCCACCCCATGACCGTAATGCGCTTCTTCTTTAGTCACTTGCCTTGGACTTGTTTTTGATGCTGGAAAGACTCATCATCATGACCCATCTTAGTGTTGTGGCTGAGGGAAGGACGTGTGCACACATGTGCACACAGCCAGTCAGTGCGAGCCAAAGCTCCAGATGCGTTGTAGGATGTTTCACTCAGTGATATGTAAATCCATTTATAACTTTCTGTTTTTGATTGCTATTCTCTCTCTCTCCGTTAAAATGAAACTACTACAAAATTAAAGACTGTATTTCTTTGCAAGTGAGCAAATGTACAAATCTAGCAGGGGATCAGTGTAAAAGGCAAGGCAGTGCAGTGAAAGATAGGAAGGGGACCAGCTTTGGGGTGTTGGGCGCAAAAAGCACAAGGAGGACAGACAAGGAGGCAGAAACAAAGGCCAAGGCAGACATAGCAGTTACCTGATCATATGATAGCTGACAGATGCCAGAAGGCAGCAGAGGAAGGTTGCATGCAGATCAGGTAGAGCACAGGACAAAGAAAGAATGTCAGAGGAGAAAGAGAGGACAGTAAGACAGGGAGAGGTTGTAGAAAGGAGAAGAAACATGGAAATACCCAGAGGACAAGGAGAAAAAAGAAAGAAAAGAAAGAGTAGAATGAACAGTCAGTGTCGAAGCAGCAGACCAGACAAAGCCACAGCTCAACTCAAACTCAACCCGGCTGATGTTAACACGGTGAATGCATTCACAACACCGACAAACATTTAGACGCACCGAATCGTTCAGAGGTTTGAATTTTACATTTCAAAACTGCAAAGTAAATGAAGTGATTATTATGAACAACTATACTCCCACACACAACACTGATCTAATGATGTCACATATCCAGTTTACCCAAATGTATGTTTTCTCAGGGCCCTCTACTAATGCCTCTTTAGTTTCATTTCAAACTCTGCACTGCAAATAAAATTGTATTAATCTCCATTTTGGGGGCAGAAAAACCAAAAAAAGCTGTATAATTTTTAACAACCATGAGTCATTTTAGATAGTGACCTTAAAATAAAATAATACTATTATTAAAATAATTCAGTACAGCGGTCCCTCATTTATCGCGGGAGTTACATCCTAAAAATAACCTGCTATAGGTGAAATCCGCGAAGTAGTCAACTTTATTTTTTACAATTATTATAGATGCTTTAAGGCTGGAAAACCTCTCACTACACACTTTATACACTTTTCTCTTTTGTTTAAACTCTCAAAGTTCAAACCTTGTAGAAACATAAGTCCAGTATTATAGAATGAAACCAAAGGCAGGAGCCTCTGACGGTGCAAAACGTTTCATCGGCGTCGTTGTGTTTGATGGGAGAAAACGTACAACATACAGTACAGCACAGAGTCACACTGCTAGCGATTGCAGATGTATGTAAATTTGACAAGCTGACATTCTGTACTGTACAGGAGACACGGCACGAGATTGATTGACAATGGTCTACAGCCAATCAGGATGCAGAACACAATGCGCTGTAAGAAAAAAAAAAAACATGGAAAATTGCACAAAAAAAATATCCGTGAAACAGCAAGGCCACGAAAGGTGAACCGTGTTATAGCGAGGGACCGCTGTATTGGGAATTCTGTACTCCTTTCCCACCCAGTTGTTTCAATCATTCATTTATAGGACTGACAGAATAGCAGTAATATTTCTTGTCCCGTAAATCATCTGCTGTCATCACCCAGACATCTATGTCTTTGTAAAGAACCATTCTTAGGCTGGTATCTCATGTATTATGGAGCATGCATGAGTCACTTGGATGGTATTCATTAAATTATTATTGCGTTATACTGTGTTTAAAGTCCCTGTTCATTACATGTATGTGTTGTACTTACTTCTGAAAAAAGAAAACCCCTATGACTATGGCGACGGACACTAGATCTGAAGTCATCCAGATGAAGTTGTAAGCGCTCTGGCTCTGCAAGACAGGAGAAGAAGAGTAGTTTCTGCTCATTGCCATCAGAGGTCCCCATAAACACTGATGTCTTCTAGAGCAGTGAGTAAGGCTGCAGTTTTCTTCAGATCTGTGCCCTTGTCTTAGATTTTCTCAGACTTTTTTGCCAGGGTCCTTTTGTTCTATAATGTCACAGTGCACCTAAAGCCCACTGCTGGGCTCATATTTCTCTGCGCCTTAGCCCTCAAGTCTTGCTGGGCCATCGTCAGTCTCTGTCCGCTCTCCTGCTGTCCTTTCATCTCGATGTGTGACCTTGTTTGCTTGTGCACTGTGCGTGTGTGTGTTGCATCTATTGAAAGAACGGAGAGCTGTTTACCATGAGCCAGATGGGATAAGGCACCTTTCGGAGGACATGGGGGGCATCAGAAGACACAGAAGGCACCCCACTACACCACAGAATAGAGTAGAGCCAGGGCTCATTCACCGGGTAGACAGTCACACTCACATTATTGGCCAGGTACTCCCTGGGGGAAAGAAAAATACAAGTCAGCACTGAAAAGAGAGAAAGAGAGGTCCACTTCATTTCACCTCTTTACTCCCTTGTCAACATTCACCTCTTATCATTCTGCAGCCACTGGAAAATATTGTGTGCATCGTGAAGCTGACTTTGTTTCATCTAAAGCTGCAACAGAGGTCCCAGAGGAGGGTAGAGCTTGTGTTCAAGGACCATAACAGTGTAATTCTGCAATTAGAAGTGTGCTGGGCTTACTTGGGTATTGTAGCTCATTGACCAGACTTTCCTGTTTTTATAAAACAAGTTTTTGCTAATTCAAAGAAAACTGTCTTTTTTTTCTTAGGTGCTGTGTAGAATCCATCCTCCAAGTTTAACATTGTAGAGCAAATGTAATGCGAAGTAACCAGTGTCTTGGTAGTTGGCAGTTTAACTCTCCTGTTTAATGTGTAGAAGACACAGCACCCAGTAGACTGCAACACTGCTACAGCTGTCAATGAACGGGGCACTAACTCTACCACTTTTTAATGATGACATGAGAGTCTCTGAGGACTGACTCACCTTTGGAGCCAGCTTAACGTTAACCACTAGAGGAAGTTCAGATTTTAGCACTTTTAGGTCATTCTTGGTGTAATTCTTCAGCCCTGGAGCCCTGAGCTTGGTACTGATAAATGTCACTTGAAGCAGCTAACCTGGAGCAGAAATAGTGAGCTTTTTAAATCCAAAACCAGTCAGAAGATATTCCCTTTAGTGTTAACTATATTTAACTGTTTCAGGGATTAGTTCCCCTTTTAAATACACTTTTATCAAGCTACAGAACAAGTTAAGCAAACAATTAGGTTTGTAAATTGTTGTTGTGTTTTTTATTTTGCTTAAAATAACACAAAACGCCTCCTTTGACATGTCTTTAGAGTTCTTCTGAGCCTTTTTTCCTTTGCTTAGTAGCAGCTGCTTGCTCTTACTGTAGCTCTTTGTGGCTAGCCTTGCTGTAGTGGAGGGTCAGACTTGTAATTCCTCTCTGCCTTATCGCTTCCACTGACAGCTTCTCACTTGTGGTCTGGTGAAGCCCTCGCACCCTCCCCCTGTCTGTGTCGGGGGTCCACGTCACCTGGGACAAACACATATCACATGGAAAGACTCAGATCAGATAAAATGTAGTTTTAATTGCTTTGCGAGAAGGTGCTTATTATAATATCATAAGCTGTCATACACTGGTATACAGTATTTAAGGAAAACAATTAAAATATTTGTCACACTTGCTAAGGACGAAAGATTTGTCACAACAATTCACAGAATCAATTCCTCATTGGAATATTTATAATATTTAATATTTAGTGTGTTTAAAGGGGGAACACTACTACAGGCAACAGCTAAATTCATTTAAGGATTATTGTGGAGGGACCTACAGTCCTCACCCTCTTCAGGGGAATCCCCGCTTTCTGCACAGCCCGCAGCGTGTCCATGAACCAGCTGCGGTAGCGTGGGTGCTCTGGTGGAGGTTTGTGAATGTTGAGCAGCGCGGAGCTGTTGGCCTTGGCTGCCAGACGAAGCATTTCCACCAGACTGCAAACCGTCTGGTTGCCTATTCTGCTCCGCTCCTTCGCTGTCAGTGATGCTGCTGTCCAGTAGGGGTCACTCTACAAGCAGAGGAAAGAAACAAGAGCGAGGTAGACACTGAGGTGGAGCATATTTGTTTATCTTTCCACATTATATGCAGCTTATTGTAGCAGTTTGAAATTGGCATTAAATTATGTTTGATAAAATGTTCTAGAAAATTTTTAAAGCGTCTGCAGATTTTAGATCTTAATCCTTTAAATTCTAAAAGGAAAATGAGACACACAGTTTTGCTATTTGAGGGCAAAATTTATTTTAGAGCTGATGGACTTGAGGTGGCTTTAGATGAAGTGGATTTTAGTACCTCCAAAAACCACTGGCCTGCATTGAGAGAGCGTATCTCTGTCCAGTTGAAAAAGGAGGCATCTTCATACTGTCTGGCTGGAAACACCTTAGTGACATCTGTGGTCCGCCTCAGAGTGTGGTCTCGCATGAGGAAGGGAACCCCATCGACACTGGAAGAAGTAAAGCACTTTAAAATTTATAGGAAAACTAAACATAACATAGTTTAAATGAAAAAGCAGCAGCGAAATGTGTTAATAATCACCAAACACTGAAGGGCAACAGATCTGAATCACACATTTCTCTCGTAATTTCCCATTAACTGTAATTATTTCTACCACACAACCTGCGCTTCAGCTACATGCATTAAATGCAAACAAAAGTGAATGTGTGATTTATAACCTTATGGTGACATCAGCCTCCAAGGAGCTGGCACCATGCTGCAGGGCTCTGTTAAAGGACACCACGGTGTTCTCTGGAGCCAGCTAGAGCAAAGAGATCACAGAAAGACTACTGTCAGTCACTTGATGTCAGTCACTGTCAGTCACAAAACACACACCAAGAGGAAATAATAGAATTATAAGAACATTATGTTCGACTTGTGCAAAAGGCTTCCTTCCCTTCAAATTAAAAAAAAACAAACAAAAAAAACAAATTTCCCACGTGTGGGACTAATAAAGGTTATCTTATCTTATCTTAAATCTAGTCATCAAACATTCTTTATGAGCCAAGCAGCTCATTATTTTCACAATCCTATGTTTAAATGTTAATATCACAACTTTCTCACATTCTTCTCATATGTAGAGATAATACTTTTTCTTCACAGGATAAAAACCACAAAGTGCTTCACAATAATATAAAACATAAACATAAAACAGCACAAATCTAATTAAAAGCTAGTCTAAATAAATAAGTCTTAAGATGATGCTTAAAAGAATAAATACAATCCAGGCAACGTAAAGATGGAGGGAGAGAATTCCACAACCTGGGGGCCACTGCTCTAAAAGATCTGTTACCTCTGGTTTTAAAACATGTTCGGGGGACGACCAACAGCCTTTGATTAGATGATCTTAGGCTGCGAGAGGGAGCGTGAGGTTCTAAAACATCAGAAATATAGACAGGAGCGTCACGATTCAAAGCTTTAAAGGTCTGTGTTAAGTGAAAATGAATTCTAAAATGTACTGGAAGCCAGTGTAATGAGCGTAACACTGGTGTAATGTGCTCTCTTTTTCGTGTCTTTATTAAAAGCCTTGCAGGAGCATTCTGGACTGACTGGCAAAGAAAAAGACTGTTACAATAATCTAAACGAGAAGAAATAAAAGCATGAATAATCATTTCTAACTCAGATTTAGACAAAAAAGTTTCCAGTTTGGAGATATTTCTAAGCTGAAAAAGGCAGTTCCTAATTAACTGTTGAGAGTATTGCTCTAGAGACATGGCAGAATCAAAAACAACACCGAGATACCTGAGGCTCATGTGAACAGATGATCCAAGAGAACCAAGATGCTGTTTGATTATAGATATCTGGCTGTCAGGGGCAATAATTAATGTTTCTGACTTCTCAGAGTTCAACTGCAAGTAGTTGTCTCCAAGCCACTGTTTAATGGAAGCTAAACATTTTATTCAAGAAGACAGTTTATGGACTTCCATCGGCTTAAAAGAGCAGTAAAGCTGAATATCAACAGCATAGAAGTGATAAGACACATTAGGGCAGGGGTGGGCAACTCCAGGCCTCGAGGGCTGGTGTCCCTGCAGGTTTTAGATGTGTCCTTGAACCAACACAGCTGATTTAAATGGCTAAATTAGCTCCTGCAGTTCTCCAGAGGCCTGGTAACGAACTAATCATGTGATTCAGGTGTGTTGACCCAAGGTGAGATCTAAAACCTGCAGGACACCGGCCCTCGGGGCCTGGAGTTGCCCACCCCTGCATTAGGGAATTGCCTAATGGTAAGTCCTAGGGGTAACATGTACAGGAGAAAAAGGTCCCAGAACTGAACTGCTGGGTCTGCGCTTCCACAGGCTCCGCTAGTTTAGAGACTTATTCTCGTGAAGGACAAAAACAAGACAGAACATCTTCAACCGGTCTTTTACTTGCTAGTGATGGAAGACTGGTCGGAACCAGGCTCTTGGGGCTCAACGCTCCTCACCTGTCTTTAAACCAGCTTCTTCAAAGAGCAGCCCTCCTCGTAGCCTTTTATTCCCATGACAGTTACAGTTTGCACAACACAAGCACCTCCCCTCATAAAACCCCCCTATGGTTCTAAAAGATAAGGCAGTATGTGTGTGTATGTGTAAGCACCTGTATGCATGTGCAAGAACGTGTGTGTGTATGTGAGAATGTGTGTGTCATAGGTGTGACCTCCTGCTCACCAAAAGGATCATAACAACAGGAAGCTTACAACACAAGAAACAGATCTTTCATATAGGATGTGCCTAAAATGAAGCCTCTTCAGCCTCCCCCAGCTCCAGAGTAGCTGGAGAGGTGGTCAGAGACAAAGGAATGTCTTTGATCCTGCTGCTCGCACTAAGACTTTACAAATTTAAGAAACACAATGACAACATTCAACAAATTGACTCCAACATGAACCCTGTGGGACCCCCCTCAGGTCCTTAGAGTGCGACATAAACTCATTTGCAAAAACACTAAAAGATTTAAGTATGAAATACAAATAACATAACAAATTATAGCGCTCCATGAGCACAAACCGAATCATAGTTTAATAATAGTTCAAAGGCTTTTTGTAAATTTTTGACCAATAAATCATCAAGTAGACATTGAAGACCTTGGAGGATCTAAGCCAAGTTTGAATGGATTGTTACCATGACCCAACTCAAAGTTTTACCAGTATTCATTCAAAGCTTTTCAAGCTATCATGTTTACAGACAGAATGACACGCACACACACAAACGTGATGGAGATAATAACACTGAGATGTACAGTACAGTATGTGGTGTAGTTGAGCTAAACCTGAATCACACACTAATGTTTTTACTGTATTTTGTTTCTATATAAATGATGACAGGCTCAGACATACACCTTGCAAAACTGATACATTATTTAGTCTGTAAACAGTCCTGTGAATTATGAATTGTTAAGGCTGTTTCAAACAGATGTGTGCAAATGGTATGTCAGCAACATTGCCTTGGTTTTACTATGACACCTACACAACACATCATAGTTTAGTTCCATAAATTACATTACAATTGGAGTAAGGGACAGGCAGAAGAAATATAAGAGTTCTTCATTATCATATCAACGCATGCTGTTCGTTACATACGAGGGTTATGTGCAGCAGCACGATCAATGTGAGCGTCCACTTACAGAGAGAGAGATGCATTTTATATTAGTCTGTGTTGATTTATCTAAAACCTACGTGCAGTTTTGGTACACTGCACTGAGGTGAAAGCAAGGCATATCTGTGAATATCACTGTTTGTAGAGCGCGTGTGCCTCGAGAAGGAAAGCAAACACAGCTCTGAACGTCTCTGTGCATCTCTTATCTACCTGCCCAGCTGTGAAATGACAGTATGTTGCTGACGCACTCTCACACTGAGCCTGACACTATCACTTGTGTTCTGTAGCTATACACCGCATTTGTTGTACAGAGTGTACAGAAAAATTCTTGCATCTTCTTCTTTCTGTTTTTTCCTTTCTTTGTTATTACCCAAACAGCTTTGTGGAACCCAGCAAAAACCGAACACTTGGTACTCCTGGCAGCCACGCCTCTCCACAAAGAGCCGATTTGAACAATTAAGTGGATCAGGTAGTAAAGTCTGGCAAAGCCCCAACTTACCATAGGAGCTCCTCTTCGGCCAATGACGCTTGGTCGCGGTTTGAGGCTATGACGGTCCATGATGCAGGGGCAGGTGAATGTGAGCGGTGCCAAACAGAGAGCAAGGAGGACTATAATGTAGATAAACAACACCATCACCTGGATATCTAAGAGAGTGCAAAAAGGGTTGTTAGTGTCATAATGCAACTTTAGCTCATTCCATCTACTCCTAATAACAAACAGTAGTTAGCTTTGTGTGCTTTGATGGGTGGTAAGAGTGCAGGCAGCTGCTTGAATAAGGAAAAACAATCCACTAAAGCAGGGTAAATTAGACAATGACATACGTGTACAGACAAATAATACTGAATGCAACTTTACGTTTCAAATAGGAACATCAAAAGCAATCCCCAACATGATATTTACTTGAAACACAAGGCAGCACTTACTGGATTTCTCTCTGCGGACAACATATCCAGCTACCAGCCAGCTGATAGCTGTCACTGTTACCAGGGCGCCAAGATGCAGGAAAGGTGCTGTGTACTGATAACAAAGCGTAAATGTGAAATGCTGGCCTTAAAAGATGGTTAGTCATTACACAGCATCAGAGCAAAGCTTTGCCACATTGTTATGATAAATACACACACAGTATAATGATTGAACAGGAGAATATATCAAATGTTACGTTCCATAGAACAAATAACTTTGCATTGTAAGGTGAAGGCCCTACAATAACAGAGAGAAAACACCAACAATCAAATGAACACTTACGAGCAAACACTTGGCAACAGTGGGAAGGAAAAACTCCCTTTTAACAGGAAAGAAACCTCCGACAGAACCAGGCTCAGGGGGACTAACTAAATAACAAATAGTAGGGGAGGAGTTGATATGGATTCTAAACACTTGGACAGGACATCTGTAACACACTTGACATCATATCAATGCCTCAAAGTCACCGATCAGAGAACAATTGAGAAGATGTTTATGAAACCTACATGTTTATATTTTTGTAATGAAAGTTATCTGATCCAGAAAACTGCATAGAATTAATTGAGCATATTTGCATATTTGGCCATATTTGACCCACCTCACCCTAACACCACTTGCCTGTAGACCTGGCAGAGCTTGAAACATGAATCCAGTGCAGAGATTTTTTATTTGGAAATTCTTTTTTTTGCAATAATGTTTTTGAAAATGCAGACCTCACCATCCCAGTATAAATTCCAAATAATATATGCTGAAGCAGTTCAACTCAGTTTATTCTTTATTTACAATTGAATTATTTTCATGGAGCATTAAATATATAATTTTAGCCAATTGGATCGGAAAAGTAGAGAATATAATCAACTTTTAGTACAGTGTTGTTAACTGTAGACGAACCTGCAGTGACGCAAGCAGAATGTCCCACTCGTCTCCCCATAAGTCATCGACAAAAATGACACCAGAGATAGTGGTGAGCAGTGTAGCCAGCACCCCCATCTGTGGAGAACAGACACCTCGATGAACCTGACTTTGCTTTGAAAGCATCAGAGGAGCAAATCAATGGCAGGATTGTTTTTTCACACCGTACCTTGTGAACCCAATAGAGATTCAGCTGCTGGCCCAAAGATATGTGGAAAAGTGCTAAGATCTGCAAAAAGAGTAAGATTCGTTAAGTTGTATGTCTTAACTGATCAATGAACAAGTCTGCTAACATTTGCGAGTTTTACCAATAAGAATGTGACGTAGCTGAATCCCACGGTGGTGGAAGCGAGGATGGGCATTGTCTCATCTCTCCATTCTCCAGAACGGTTGTACACCAGCCTGGAATGAGCAGAACGAATGTTGGTGGTATGACTAATTCAGTTTTGTCAAATAGAGTAATTTGCCTTAATTGCACATGACATCGTGACACTCATGATGCTCCCTGTCCAGGATGTGTACATCCTCATCCTTGAAAGTGTCCACGTGGACACTCCTCATCACTGAAAGACTGTGGGATTTACTTACCTGCATGCATCAACCTATTTGTCCGTGGTATTTATTTAAAATACACATGCTGAAGGGGCTTGCTGCCACCCCACTGTGGTAAGGTCACCACTCTGCTGTCCTTGATCAACCATTACCAAACATGCAAGTCTTAAACAGCTTTTCAGCGAAAGTAATATAATGAAAAATACGACTCACCAATTGAAGTCATTAAAATCATTTCGAGCCATCAACCAGAAGTAACCCCAAAAGAGAAGCAGAAGAAAGGAGCTGCACAGGATGACGAACCACGTACACTCCCACTGGAAGAGGACACAAACAGCTGATTGTGGACTATGTGGACATAATTTCTCTTCAATTTGTTCTTTTATTCATTGTTTCTGGGAAACATTTGTAACATTGGTTTTGAAAAGTGCTACACAAATAAATCTGAAGAGTTAAAATTGACAGATGTTTTTCTTTCTAACTATCAAAGTCTTGCTTAGACGAAATCATGTTCATCCAGTCGCCATATATGCAACTCCAAAAGATACTTCTTTTTTATTATTATTAATTTTCAATCTTTTGCATTTTTTGCACACCTTTTTGTGAACCTGAATAGATCTTAAACTAACTAATGGCCCATTTGGAAACTGCAGTGGTTAAAGACATAAGTAGACCCAAATATTTCAGGGTTTCCACAGTAGTAGGAAAAACCCCCCTTTAACAGGAAGAACATCTGGCAGAACCAAGCTCAGCATGGGGCAGCCATCTGCTGTGACCGATTGAGGGTGAGGGGAGGGAGACAGGACAAAGACACACCGTGGACGAGAGCCAGAGATTAAATGCAAATGGTTTATGAGCACATAAAGAGTAAAAAGAGGTGAATGAAGAAGACACACTCATCATGGGAAGCCCCCAGCAGACAAGGCATATTGCAGTGTAACTAAGTGAGGGTTCAGGGTCACCTGATCCAGCACTAACTGTAAGCTTTATCAGAAAGGAACGTTTTAAGCCTAATCTTAATCTACATGCTTGCTGGGGCATGTGGGGCAAAAACAGAGAGGAGAGCCTGAGCAGCCAGTCAAGGACTCTTCCCTTCACTAGTTAACAGGCTAAGGAGCTAATTCCATATAAGGGGAGGTGTAGAGTATGATAGGCCAGTCAACAGATCCTATTGAGCACTGATCAGCTTTGCATCACACCGTGCCTGGACTCACCATTTCCAGTGGCTTATGTAAGAGGTTCAGAGATTATTACATGGGCGTGCAGGTAGAGACCAAATGGCCGCACTAATGAATGTGTTGAGCCATCAGTGAAAAGCCTGTGAAAGGTTTTAGCCAGGGGAAGAGAGGCCATCCATCAGTGAAAATCTTCTTGGCCACAAAAACATGACAGCAAGGCGGAAATATCACAACAGCCAGAGGATCTTTTTAGTTTGTGTAGCAGCTACCGGGATCTTAAAGTAGTGAGCATATAATAAAGAACTATGTGACACTGAGCCAACGTCACATTTACCTCGTGCTCCCGTGGAAACGCAGTCCAAGCTATGAGTCATTGTTATGGAGTCAAAATGATCTCTTTACAAAAATACAGCATCCAAAGCAATATCCAGTCCTCACCTCTATAAAAAACAACCATATATTTGCTGGACAAGGGTTCTAGTTCCTTAATCTACCACCCGCTGTTGGTAGGATTAAGGGGTCACTCATGGGGTCAGAAAAGGGTTGTGACCAGCAGCTGAAGTAATCTCCGGCTGAGAAAAGTCCTTGGTAATGAAAATGGTAATAGAGACAAGCGTGGCAAAATTGCCCTAGGTAAGGGCCTAAGCCAAGTGTACCATCAGTGTACAACAGACAACATATAACAGTATTTTATGTAAAGTTAATGGACAAAGTAATGAAGATGATGGAATTTGTTTTATTTATATGTAAACAAAACTGAACTGAACTGAATAAATAAAATAGAGAGACCTTCTTTGTTATATAGCTTCTATTAAACATATTTCTTTTCATCCACTCTTCCAAAGCCTGGTTGTTGTTTTCACTTTGTAACCTTTAACAAGTCATTCTCATTGTGCAGTTTCAATTTACTTTGAAGTCTAGCTGTCCAGCACATGGTGCTTTCTCCTGAGTGATATATGGCTTTCAAAGATCCCTCCAAGTCTCCATTTAGCACTGCTGGTACCCATCCACTGACAGTGCTTATAGGTCCTGATCTTCTTACTCCACTTGACTTCACAACACCACAAACCTCTGTTTTTAAGGTAATTCATATTGGGAAACCTAAATGTACAACAACATACAAACTAGGTGGAGTGAGAGCTATCGCTTATCGATTGAATGGAATCAAAGTATTGATCTGAGTGGGTCAGATCAGCTCCAAACGAAAGGGTTAAGGAAGGAAATCGAGAAGCAGTTCTTGTGGAAGTGGCAGTGCGGTCATGGGAGTGTTACCTAAACGTTGCAACGCAGCCAGTTAAAGAATGTTAGCTACCGCTCACCGCTCGTCTGCAGGCTTTATTTAAATGGAAAACTTCCACAAAAAAAAAAGCTTTTTGCTAAAAAAAAAGATTTAGAGCAGAAGTTTTTTTGCACTGAATTTTAAAATGAAAACATATTGCATTTATTTACAATTAAAGACACAGAGCAGAAAGTGTGTTACTGTTTTACATCCACAGACACACAAGAAAAGAAGCAGGCAACATGAGGTCAAGTTATGGCAATTTTATTTTTGTATTTCAGTACATGTAGATTAGAGTTTTTAAAAAACAAACAAATGTCACAAGAAGAAGGATGGGGAGAAAGAAAAGTGGAGAGAGGAGGAAGAAACTATTGATCTCCTCAAACTTGATGCTGCTGGGTCAGTTCTTTCTCAGCAGTCTGCTCCAGAATCCCCTCCTGTCCTCGGCTTTCTTTTCTTTTTCTTTTGCCTTCAGTTCATTTAAGGTTTTGTTGAGCTGCTCCTCGGCATCTTTAAATTTTTCTTTCAGCTGCTGTTTGGCCAGTTTCACTTTGTGTTTGAGGAGCTCTTTAGCTTCCTTTTTGTGCTTTCGCATTTCTTTCAGTGCGTCTTTGCAGTCTTTCTTGGTCACCGTCATTTCTTTCTTGAATACCTTCACCTCAATTTTCTCTTCTGCAAGTTCTTCTTGCACTTTCATCAGTTCCTTCTTCATGTTTTCAGTGTGACTCTTTGTATCTTCCATTTCTTTCTTTGCTTCCTGTATTTTAATTTTCTCTTCCTCCAACACTTTTTGAGCTTCCAACAATTCCTTCTTCAAATTTTCAATCTCATTTTCTGCCTCGTGTTTACGTTTTTTCTCCTCTTCAAGTTGTTGCTTCACATGCAGTAATTCCTTCCTTAGTGTTTCAGCTTCAGCCGTTACATTTACAGCTTCTTGTGTTGCCAACTGCATTTTCTTTTTTCCCTCTTCAAAAGCTTCCTGCACCTCCTGTAATTCCTGAATCACATTTCCTGCCTCCTTCTTTGCAGTTTGATATTTATTTTTGGCTTCTTGTGCTGTGCTTTTCTCTTCCTCCAATGCTTTTTGAGCTTCCAACAGTTCTTTCTTCATCTTTTCATTCTCATTTTCTGCCTGTTGTTTTCCCATTTTCTCTCCTTTAAGTTTGAGACCCACATGCAGTAATTCCTGCAATACTACATCAGTTTCAAACTTTGAATCTTTAGCTTCTCCTCTTGATTTTTCTGCCTCTTCTTTTAATTTGACATTTTCAGCCTGTATCATTTGAAGTTCTTCTTGCAGGTTAATCAGCTGTACTGAATTGTGAGGTGAAGCACTCGCCGATCCTCTTCTTGTTCTCCCTCGATTCATTTTGGCCTTTTAAACAAAGGAGCCAACGTTTTGTAGAGGAGTGAAGTGAAGTTTTCGATGTTTTCTTCGTCAACTGTCGTTTGTCCTGCACAGAGATGCTGCTGTAGATGTGTCTCTAGCTGTGTCTGGATACAATGAAACATGCTGGAACTAAGTGCTTGTGTTGCACAGTTCTACTGAACATTCCATTTCATGCATGCTCCGCCCACATGGTCAGGAATGTCAGGTGCTGCATCACCAAATGCTGCTCCCGTTGCCTAGCAATAACAGCTGTTTACTTTTGGGGTCTGGTTCATTATTTAATAAAGAAAACATGTCCAAGTACTGGGTGCTGAGGCTCAGCGCATATTCTAGCCTGCTGTGTGGGTGGGCAGCTAGAAATCACTGGTGGGCAACATGAGTGAGGAGAAAACTGGAGCAGCCAAGCAGGGAGCTGCAGGTTGCTGGTTTGAGTCTCTGTTCAGATGCTGGTGTCTCCTCTCTCTGAGATGTCTGCAAACAGTCCCAGATAAAACAATAAAGATAATAAACAAACACGTGACTAAAATAACAATTATGACTCTGATGTGTTTGATATGTAGCAGGATGGCCTCTATACAGCAGTCGCTGCAAGCATCCACATCGCCACACTCACTTTTCTTTAAGCAGGCGTGCTGGGCTCCTCCTAAGGAAAGTTTGAAACTTCATTTCCTTCATGCTGGTGAACTTTTTACCAAATATTTTCATCAAAGCTTCTCCATCACTGACAGGGATTGTTTGGATCTTCACACTCATCTCCACCAACCCTAAAAAATGAGTCTCACTTTGCTCATATAATGCCAGGAGTGTCTCCATATTCCACAAAAGTCTGTGCAAACATGTAACAGTATCCCATATTCATATGAATATTATTGATATTATAACAAAAGCTGTCACCAACACAATTGTCCCAAGTGCTTTTTTTATTAGTTATTGCAAATGCTTGATTGCAGTTCTTGCTAGATGACAAAACCACTTATTAGGTTTAGAAGGAAATGACTTTTTCTACATGAGGTAAAGTTGGAGCTGTTTCCCCAAACTAAATGAAATCATCATTTAAAAAACTACAATCTGTATTTACTCTGAACATCTGTGTTAACATTTGAAATTGGAAACATGTAAGTGTAACAAACATGTTAAAACATAAGAAATCAGGAAGGGGCATGTATAGGAATTTCTTTTACTTATGTATTAATCACATTATTTTATTGTATGATGCCTTGGTGCCACTGGATTTTAACATGTCTCGCACTCATACAGTAAGACAAATGGTGGGGGTCTAGTAGGGAACTTTAAGATCCCGGTAGCTGCTACACAAACTAAAAAGATCCTCTGGCTGTTGTGATATTTCCGCCTTGCTGTCATGTTTTTGTGGCCAAGAAGATTTTCACTGATGGATGGCCTCTCTTCTCCTGGCTAAAACCTTTCACAGGCTTTTCACTGATGGCTCAACACATTCATTAGTGCGGCCATTTGGTCTTTACCTGCACGCCCATGTAATAATCTCTGAACCTCTTACAGTTGGAAGTTGGAGAAGGTATTTATATACACTACAGACTGGTCTATATCAGACCAGTATGAGCTGAACATAGTCACTGACAATGCAAGGACACATATACCCTCAAAAAAAATTAAAAAAAAAGGAAAACTGAACAATTTGTATACAAATAAAGAACAGGTTTTATTTTTTTCCCCTCAATTTAAAGCAGTTGTTTCATTCTGAGGAGTCAACGATTTTTGGTAAAATGTGAAAAAGTGAGCAAACAAAAAGAAACAGTAAGCAAATTATATAAACTATTATAATTTATTATTCTGATCAAAAGTCAAGAACTCTTTTGGCCAAAGACAGTATAGCAAACTGTAAACATACCACTGACCTTGCTCAATTAAAAGCTACCATTCAATATCAGCTTTTCAGCCAAGTCCAGACACCATCCGGTGTGCATGATTTTGGTAGATTGTTCCAGCTCTGATCACTTACTCTGCGTGCTCTGTAATTTCACCATGAACCTTAAATTTGTACAATTCTTCTCTTACAAACTGACACAAATTTCACGTGGACATCCATTCAGCTACCAAACAGTCTTTAGCCTAAACGTCCCGTTTCCGACATCAAAGGCAACATTAAATCAAACTGAAGGATAAACCGTGGAGGAGTTTCAGCGTCCGCTATAGAGGCAGAAGTGCAAGAGGACATAATGAGACTTCCACAGATGGAGCTTAAAATAGCTAACAGGCTGAAAAATGATCCTTAATGGGATGTCAGCCAGATTAACTCAGATAAGGTTTTTGATTTTTATCATCCAGCACCATCATTTTCAGCTACCAGATACATAGCTATGTTTATTTGTATGTGGCTGTCTGGGCAGGGTAGACCTAATATTTATTCTCATATTAGATGTGGTTTGGTCTCAGGTTCATTAGCTAAATGTTCGGGCGATCGTGGCTCAAGAGTTGGGTGTTCGTCTTGTAATCAGAAGGTTGCCAGTTCGAGCCCCGGCTCAGACAGTCTCGGTCGTTGTGTCCTTGGGCAACACACTTCACCTACCGCCTACTGATGATGGCCAGAGGGGCCGATGGTGCGATATGGCAGCCTCGCCTCTGTCAGTCTGCCCCAGGGCAGCTGTGGCTACAACTGTAGCTGCCTCCACCAGTGTGTGAATTAATAGTGGTATTGTAAAGCGCTTTGAGGGGTCCCAAAAAGCGCTATATAAATGCAATCCACTATTATTAATATGTTAACTGTTCTACTTTTTAACAAACCTTGCTGTATGTTAATGGGCAGGTATGAGAGCTTTTACACTGAAACACAGGCCTTCTGAGGCTAATGAGAACAGAAAGACTCCACCAATATGATTTAATACCTACTATTACATTTTTGCTTCACACACCTTTAACCATGTCAAATTGTAAAACTCAGAGAGCCCATAGTAAAAAAACTAAACAAAACAGAAGTTCATGAATCGAAAGACTGTCTACCAACAAAATACAATCAAAGCGTGTGTAGCAGACTAAGCAGACAGCCTTAAACTTAATAAATTCAAACTTCTCTAGTTATATTCAAGCACAGTGTGTGTCACTACATGAAGCTTTGTAAATGAGACAGAGCGGGGAGAGAGGCAGCTGTGGGCTTGTTTTTTATCCTCTTGCTCAGCACATCATCAGTGCCCGGCTCACACATTCAGTAAATAGACTAATTTATGGGTGAGCCACTGGCTCTTTGTGATAAAGACGACATCCAGCAGCAGGAGCTGTGGCTGCCCAGTGGGTATCCAATACAGCTGGGTGTCTGACTCTGCTCTTCACATTCCAACACTGCACTGATTCTATCACTTGCTTTGCAGTGAAGATTGTTTTCCCCAGTTACTAGGGCTTGGTCTAGAAGTCTCTTAGGAATTCAACTGAAAAGAGTGGAATGACTAATAGATTTATCTTCAACCTTTAGGAATAAAAAACTGTAATTGTAATTGAATTGTAAAGCTGTTACAATATTAGATGGAAATTCCAACAATCACACAACTCCCTGTGAGCAAGCACTTGGTCACAGCTGGGAGAAAAAACTGCTTTCTAACAGAAAGAAACCTCTGGCAAAATCAGGCTCAGAGAGGTGCACCCATCTGAAATGACCTTTTCGAGGTGAGGGGACCAAGATGAGAGCAAATGAAAGGCAAACTATGGGAGAGACAGCCACAGTTTAATCATTGCTAATGATTCAACACAGTCCTGTTGAATAAATATAGAAAGTTAAAAGAGATGAGTGAATGAGAAATACTCAGTGGATCATGGAAAACCCCACAAAAGCCTGTTGCAGTTTAACAAGTAAGCCTGTCATGCCGCTGGATCTTAGTTTAGGGGCGATCGTGGCTCAAGAGTTGGGAGTTCGCTTTGTAATCGGAAGGTTGCCGGTTTGAGCCCCGGCTTGGACAGTCTCAGTCGTTGTGTCCTTGGGCAAGACACTTCACCCGTTGCCTACTGGTGGAGGTCAGGGGCCGATGGTGCCAGTGTCCGGCAGCCTCGCCTCTGTCAGTGCGCCCCAGGGTGGCTGTGGCTACAACGTAGCTGCCATCACCAGTGTGTGAATGTGTGTGTGAATGGGTGGATGACTTGATGTGTAAAGTGCTTTGGGGTCCTTAGGGACTAGTAAAGCGCTATACAAATACAGGCCATTTACCATTTATCTGTGACCCCATGTTTTCTAGTTTTTGGACATTTTAGGTTCTCTTAGGTTCTTGTTTCTGTTCCCTGGATTCAGTCAATGTCTCATGAATGTGTGTCTCATGTTTCCTGTTTAATTTTGATAGTTTCTTGTCCTGTGTTCAGCGTATCCAGTGTTGCTTCCTCACTGTCTCGTTACATCGGATTCGTTTCAGCTGTGTTTCCCTCCTGTTTCCCATCCCCTCGTTATGTGTATTTAGTCCACTGTCTTGTCTTGCTTGTTCTCAAGTCCTCGACATTAGCTGTGTGTTAAAGGGAGTGGTTCATGGTCTCTCGTTTACATCAAGTCATAAGCTCCTTTGTTGGAAGAGTCTTTGTTTCTATTTTATCTTTTGTTTGCTTCTTTTAGTGTTTCTTTGTACTTTGTAGTTCGTTTACACCAGCGGTCCCCAACCCCCGGGCCTCGGACCAGTACCGGTCCGTGAGTCGTTTGGTACCGGGCCGCGAGAGTTGAGGCTCAGGTGTTAAATGTCTGGTTTTCAGGGGTTTTATCGGTTTTCAGCGTTATTTTGTTATCGTTTTTATCGTTAACTTGGTTTTCCTGGGTCTTTTCACGTGTGTTATGAATAAATCTTCTTTTTTTCGGTACCGGTACTAGTTTTATTTTGTTGTATTTATCCGCGACACCTTAAAGGCCGGTCCGTGAAAATATTGTCGGGCATAAACCGGTCCGTGGCACAAAAAAGGTTGGGGACCGCTGGTTTACACAACAAATAAAGCTGCTGCTTTGGGTTCATTTCTTCCCTTTATGAGTTCTGCATTTGGGTCCTACTCTTGCCTGCCACACAGCCAAACCTGACAAAACTGAGTGGAAATGTAAACGATTCCATGAAATACGCCTCCTCACTCTGGACGACACGCTGAGGGACAGCTAACGGGTACAAAGCTACTGGTTTTGGCTACAATGGCTACTGGGGTCAGGCTAGTTACAGGATTATTTGCAGCGGTGTAGACCTGGGTCTCTAATTCACTGAGCCTGGTGTCCAAAGGTACAAACAAACTCCCGTTTGACACACTGAGCAGGAAGATGCCAGTGAGACAAATAAGAATACATGCTAGTTTAAGATTGTGTTAGTTTTTAGTAATATATAACAATGAATAATTATTATCATTTTAAGTGGCAACTAATTCGACATACACCATACTTTGGATGAGAGTGTATGGATTGTACAGTATAATGCACTTGATAATTCATCCATACAAGATATAAGAGTCACTGAGCCTGAAAGATCTTCAGCAGATGCTATTCAGTCTGCATAAAAACTCTATACTGCTTCCATCAGTGTGCTTTTGCACATTTATAGAAAATACACATTATGTATTTGTACGCATGTGGTTTGTATGTACAAACCATGATTTGAACTTCATATTCAAAGAACTTCCTGGAATTTCAAAAAAGAATTACATTGCCTGTAAAGTTGTCAAAAATTATATTGTTTTTTAACAATGACTAATGCCTAAAGATAAAGGGTGATAAGGGTATAAATACAACAGGACCCTAGATGAACATTACATATTAGGCTCCCGTTGTGTAGTCACCTTTTTGACAGCCTGATCTACTTATCTGGCCTTAGAAACCACAACATTGAAAATAGTTCATTTATGCCTGAGGTGTGCTCAGTGTCAGTGCAGCCTAGGCAGGACTGTGTTATGTGATTACCAGTCTGTTATGTGATAATTGGCATATTAGAATAAGGTTACATAAAGGTTTGCACACAGTGTTGCCAACTCCTCAGTAAGGAAAATCGCTATCGGCTGTCCTAAAAGTCGCTAGAAGTCGCCAAATGACGTCATCGCCTAATTTGCATAATTGGTCATGCTAATGGAATTGTAACCTACGCTGTTGGAGAGAGAAATAACATCGTGGAAGAGACATAAAGTGAGTAAAAAACGTCCTAAATGCAGTTTGAATTTATTTAGAACTACAAATTAAATTTCTTTTAGCAATTATTGTTTTTTAATGTCACAATTCCAACCCTGCTCCTTTATCCAGGCCTGGACCGGCAAAAGTGACCCGAAATTGGCACTCTGGTGGAGTTACTTTGTGTGTGTGTGTTTATAAGTAGTTTTAAACCTTGTGATCCACAAAACAGCATAACAGTAAAGGAAGAACTGACTGCGTTATAGTCAGTGCGGAGCAGCGGCTTCGCTCATGCACGATTCATTTGCCGTTTGGATGCACAGGTGTGAACGTCTCCTGCTCTGATAGCAGCTGGGGGAGGACTGTCCTCCGCCTGTGAGCGCTTTGGCACGGGTGAGGTGCCCAAGGCACCACCGCTGCTTGTTGAGAGTAAGAGCGATACGTTTTCACGTCAAAAAGTCGTCATAAATAAGTCTCCAATAATACCAGAAAAAGTCGCCAGATTTTTCGCTAGTCGCTTTTTAGAAAAAAAGTCGCTAAGGGGGTCTGAAAACTCGCTAAATATTGCGACAAAGTCGCTAAGTTGGCAACACTGTTTGCACAAAGGTCATGTTGTTGATAGCACACTTCGAAGACAGCATTTGCAATGTTCTAACTATTATTATAGCATCCATACTTTATGGTTAGAGCTATATTCTTACCCTGGAGCTTTCATCCTGGGAACGCTGGTATCGCTTCCAGCGGCAACCATAGATCCCAGTGACAAAGGAGACAAAGACTTGCTTCTCATAGACCTGTAAGGGTTGGTGCTTCACCATGCTCCTTCAGCCTTAACGTGACACCAGTCTGTTAACATCCCACACAGGACTGGGAACCTGAAGAAGAATAAGAACTGTTACTAAACAAAACAAGCCTTCGAACATTAGCTCAGACTTCACATATGTAATTACCCTTTTCAGCAACATGCCGTGTCATGTCATGTCGCTGAGGTATATTTTCACAAAACAACAAGAAGATGTTGACAGCCCTGCACCCTGTTTGGAGTCACAACACCTGTGAGAGACCGTCAATACACCAGTCAATAGTAAGCCTTGTCTCAAACAGCCATAATAATATGGTGCATGAATTACAGTTGCTGAGTCAGTCTTTACACATGTGAGGATTTATGGTTGTTTAAGAGTGGCAAATAGAACTGAGAAGGCTGGTACCACATGTCTGTGTGGTATAGTCTGAGCCCTTGAACATCTGTAAAAAAAAGAGTCAGAAGGAGACAGCGTGTTGCACTCAACTCACGTCTGGTTCAGAGAACATCTTTCTGCTTTGGTGCTAGCTAAAAATGCTGCCATAGAAAGCACTGTTTTTTAAGGCTCTCGAGGAGTTGGTCTCTTTGTCGCATTTTTCCGGGATTTTTTAATTAGAATTTTCAGATGGTTTCTCCATGGAATAACCTCCATTTACTATAATGAATCAGGTAACCTAAGGTGTGTCAATTCTATCTATAATTAAACCTGGATCCTGGGAATAGGTTTATGTTCTAAGCATGTGATCTTAGGCCCTTTAGGTTTATAAAACACCTAACATTGGTGCTCTAGAGAATGAAATGTCTTCAGATGGTTTGTCACAGCAGAGAGAAAGAAAAATATAAATTTTCCCAGGAGAGCAATAAGTGGTTGTGAAGTAGTACCGGTAAGTCTTTTTTGTAACGATAAAGAGGTAAGTGCTTAAATCTAATAACAAAGTCTCCAAGTGAGCAACTATAAAGTGAATATCTGACGCCCAAACCTTCAAACCAAATACTCAATAAATATCCAAATAATACAGGATTTGGGTCCTAAATGACCCCATTCTTCAAAAGGTGTACAGCCCAATGGATAGGGTCATTCTCCTGCTTTATAAAACAACGAATTCAGTCATTTCAGTGTTAGAAAAGATTCCTAGAAAGTGCGACTGTAGAGCAGAGCCCTCTGCATTCATCAGCTTTATCAGTGGCCTCGCAAAAGACTTACAAGATTCTCACACTGCCTATAAATCTCAAGCCAGATGTCCCACTGATAACTGCTTAACGATAACAAGGGGCTAATGTGGCTAACTGGTAATTGCTAATAGTGGAACAGCTAATGGTGACATGTGCGCTGGTCAGGTCAAAATATATAATTTAACTCCTTAATACTTCGATGTATCTGAATATGGAGCTTCACAGACCTTTTTGTAGTCCTCCTAAGTGTTGCTCAGTGTTATGAATGCAGTTTTATGCTGTTTTTGTCACGGTCCGGGGCAGCGGCCGTGTGGAGAGTGGAAGGAGGACTCAAAACGCAGCACTTATTCAGGTGTGAGGGTGATTTATTGATAATATCAAATATAAAGTGGGGATGGTAAAACAGAACTAAGGATGAACTAACTGGGAGAAACTACACAAAGAAATAGCAAACCTGAGCATGAAGGGAGAACAGCAGGGAGAGCACGCAGGGGATTACACCAGGTATGAACACAGACGACGCGACGAGGAACAGAGGCAAACACACACTATAAGTACACAGAGAGACACTGGGAAATCACACACAGGTGGGAGACACAGCTGGACCTGATTAACCTGACGAGACAGGGGAACACTAACACCAGGGACCAATAGAGGGAGCACAAACCCAAAACCCAGTATCTAAAATCCCAAAACACAAACCATCCCAAAACAGCCCATGAATAATAAAGAGAATAATAACAATAAGGGACACAAACACAAAGTCACTCAGTCATGGGAAGGCAACGGCGGCCGCTCAGGCGAAGGCGGTCCGGGGGCCGGCCGTGCGGAAGGCAACGGCGGCCGCTCAGGCGATGGCGGTCCGGGGGCCGGCCGTGCGGAAGGCAACGGCGGCCGCTCAGGCGATGGCGGTCCGGGGGCCGGCCGTGCGGAAGGCAACGGCGGCCAGTCAGGCGATGATGCAGACACGAAGGCTGGACCAGACGAGGATGCAGACACGAAGGCTGGACCAGACGAGGGTGAAGCCGGGCCGGGCGAGGCTGAAGCAGAAGCTGAAGCTGGGCCAGGCGAGGATGAAGCTGAAGCTGGACCAGGCGAGGATGAAGTTGGACCAGGCGAGGCTGAAGCCGGACCGGGCGAGGCTGAAGCAGAAGCTGAAGCTGGGCCAGGCGAGGATGAAGCTGAAGCTTGACCAGGCGAAGCTGAAGAGGACGCTGAAGCGGACGCTGAAGCGGAGGCTGGACCAGGCGCTGCGGGTGAAGATGAGGATGCTGTGGCCGAGGATGCGGGCACGAAGGCTGGACCAGACGAGGATGAAGCCGGACCAGGCAGGGACGAAGCCGGACCAGGACCGGGCGAGACTGAAGCTGGACCAGACGAGGATGCAGACACGAAGGCTGGACCAGACGAGGCTGAAGCCGGACCGGGCGAGGATGAAGCTGTAGCTGAAGCTGGGCCGGGCGAAGCTGTAGCTGAAGCTGGGCCAGAATCAGGCGAGGATGAAGCTGAGGATGAAACCGGGCCAGGCGTGGATGAGGCCGGGCCAGGCGTGGATGAGGCCGGGCCAGGCGAGGATGAAGCCGGGCCAGGCGAGGATGAAGCCGGGCCAGGCGAGGATGAAGCTGCAGCTGGACCAGGCGAGGATGAAGCCGGGCCAGGCGAGGATGAAACTGAAGCTGGACCAGGCGAGGATGAAGCCGGGCCAGGTGAGGATGCGTCCTCAGGCTGAGGTGTGGCCGTAGCAGGCGGTAGCACTGCCGGTGGTGGTACTGCAGGAGGCGGCGCTGCAGTCACAGGTGGAGAAGCAGCCACAGGTGGAGAAGCAGCCACAGGTGGAGAAGCAGGAGGCTGGACGGGCTCCTCGGGCCCCCCAGCAGGCGAAACAGGAGGCTGGACAGGCTCCTCGGGCCCCCCAGCAGGCGAAACAGGAGGCTGGACAGGCTCCTCGGGCCCCCCAGCAGGCAAAGCAGGAGGCTGGACGGGCTCCTCGGGCCCCCCAGCAGGCGAAACAGGAGGCTGGACAGGCTCCTCGGGCCCCCCAGCAGGCAAAGCAGGAGGCTGGACAGGCTCCTCGGGCCCCCCAGCAGGCAAAGCAGGAGGCTGGACGGGCTCCTCGGGCCCCCCAGCAGGCGAAGCAGGAGGCCGGACCGGGTCCTTGGGCCCCCCAGCGAAAACAGCCGCAGAACCAGCGGGCACGTGGGCCTCCGGCACACACGAAACAAAACCAGTAGGCACGTGGGCCTCCGGCACACACGAAACAAAACCAGTAGGCACATGGGCCTCTGGCACACATGAAACAAAACCAGTAGGCACGTGGGCCTCTGGCGCACGTACGGAGGGCTGCAGCTGCGCAGAGCACTGACCCTGCTCAGGCAGTGACAGCCCGGTGCAGTTCACAGCCGGCATCTTGGCCTCCAGGGGTCCAGAGTAAGCTGAGGGCAGTAACCCAGCCTCTGGGGAAGCCCCGGAGTGAGTAACAGTCACTAATGTTGCCAGCTGTTGAGGAACAGGTCCGTAGCGAAACAGTTTGTCTCCCTGCCCAGAAACAGCGGTGGAAAAACAGTGCGAAAATTGTGGCTCAGCCATTACCGGAACTGTGGGCTGTAGCGATGCTAGCGGTGGTGGTGGCTGAGTGGCTAACCGGAGCGGCGGCAGAACGGGTAATTGAGCCCTTAGGGAGGCTAATGGTTGAGCCACAGACCTGAGAGCTTGTGGCCGGACACAGAACTGAGCCGGAGAATGGTGAGTCCTGGCTCAGAAGGAGCGGCAGAGAAAAAGTCTCTCGGTTTTACAGAGGGTTTGTAGACGGCCACTTGCGAAGGATCCGTTACCACGAAGGTAGGTAAGCTATCTACACTGTCTCTCATCCCGCTCTGAATAGCCCCAGAAAACAGAGTCCCGGAATCTGGGGAAGCCAGAACATGTCGCTTGCTCACCGCCTCAGGCTGCTCGAAAGTAAAAGCAGACGGGGGGTGAAGTCCGAGGTCCAAAAGGAGGAACTCCCGCTCCCACGAACAAAGCGAGCCCAGAAGCCATGGGAGACCGGTCACCAGACGCTGTAGCCGCCTCTCTATAGCGCGCTGGGACGTGCCACCCGGGTTTTCCAGCCACCGGTCGATGAGCTCCTGTGTGGCATCGATGAGATTTTCCCGTAGCTCCCTGGACAGGTTAAGCGCTGCTGGGTCCATGTTGTGGTCGCGTCGTACTGTCACGGTCCGGGGCAGCGGCCGTGTGGAGAGTGGAAGGAGGACTCAAAACGCAGCACTTATTCAGGTGTGAGGGTGATTTATTGATAATATCAAATATAAAGTGGGGATGGTAAAACAGAACTAAGGATGAACTAACTGGGAGAAACTACACAAAGAAATAGCAAACCTGAGCATGAAGGGAGAACAGCAGGGAGAGCACGCAGGGGATTACACCAGGTATGAACACAGACGACGCGACGAGGAACAGAGGCAAACACACACTATAAGTACACAGAGAGACACTGGGAAATCACACACAGGTGGGAGACACAGCTGGACCTGATTAACCTGACGAGACAGGGGAACACTAACACCAGGGACCAATAGAGGGAGCACAAACCCAAAACCCAGTATCTAAAATCCCAAAACACAAACCATCCCAAAACAGCCCATGAATAATAAAGAGAATAATAACAATAAGGGACACAAACACAAAGTCACTCAGTCATGGCCGCAGGACCATGACAGTTTTAGTAATCAGTTGATTTCAACATAGATTTTTTTAGAAGACTACTTTCAAACAAGTCATACTTTTTTATTGTACTTTTGACAGCCACCAAAAAGCTTTGGGCATAATTCTGCCAGGTTAATTAACCAGTCTTCTTGGCAGAATTGGTAGAGTTCATTTAACTGGGGTTCCTGGGATGGAACTAAGTTTTAAACACAGTCCTCTTTTTAACAGAGTTTAAGTGGCTTTAGGAAGAATCCAGAATCTTAATGTTAGCCTTCTTTATCTATTTCAAAACTAGTTTTGAAGTGTGTTTGGGATCATTGTCCCAAACGCAGTTGTGTCTAAGTGTGTGCATTTTGTCTGTCTCCTCTGTAGAAAGCACCAGTACCACTAGCAAGAAAACAGTCCCAGATTATACTGATGCTTCTTTCGTGGTTGGCACACATAGCAACGTAAAACTCAGAGTTCACAGTGGACAGTTACACTGGTGTTCAGACAGTTTCCGGTCCATTGCATGCATAAACTAATTGCTTCTCATCTGAGGAGATGGTTTGGGTCTTTTTCCAGGCCTTAGCAAAGCTATGGCACATCTGAATGTCTTGCACTTATGTATAATTGTCTGTCTGATGGAGCCATTATTTAGAAATGGCTCCGTCAGACCTTCTAAACTTGTGTAGATCTTCACTGAGTTTCTTGGACTTTCCCTTTGCTCTGAGTATTGGTCAGTTCAATAAGTTCAAAAGACCAAAACCAATTTTTTTTATGATGACAAAGAGCATTAACTACTATTAACCAGTAGGTTAATAGGCATTGTGGAGAAATTAAGAGATTAGATTAGAGATTATATTATAGATTCATGCTTTACAGTCATTCCAGGAAAGAGCTGTTCAACAAAGCCGCAAATTACCATGACATTCATGTCCATGATGAGTCTGTGTAAACTTCTCAGCAACTGTATGTGGAGCTGGAGCCAGCATAATACCCCCCCCATTAAACTATACTTGTTGAGTAATGAAAGTGTCTTACGCTAAGGACTGTGAGCTGTGTATTCAGGGCTTCTCAGTGTTTAAGTGTGAATATTTGTCTACCATTTACTGCTAATTTAAAACTATAAACAGTATTTAAAGAGGAAATTGTTCACATATCTCTGTCCTTTTATTGCTGCCTGGCTATTACATGGAAACTCCCAGGCCTGAAGAAGGCTTGCGCTGGCAGATTTCCAGCATTCATAATCTCACCCTGTCCTCAGACAAGGGCCAACTGGAGCTGAAATCACAGTGGGCTTATTCCAGCCAGGTTAGCCTATTGTCTGTCTGCGTCACCATGGTGCTATCATCACAGAGCTGTGGTCATTATGAAGTAAACTAAGGACGGCCTACATCGGTCAGATTCTGGGTGCAGTTTCTCAGTGAGTTCACCCTCCTTTAGAGAGAAAATATTTCCTCATAGTTTTGGACACCATTCAGACACCTCTCACAGTTATCAGGAATATGGGGGAAAATTATATAATAATTTGTAACTGACGTTCAAAAATTTTCCATAACTCCTTGCATTTTATTTATGGTTTAGGGTTTCCACCCATGATGGCTTGGACCTCTGAGGGTTGAAGGACAGAATTACTATACTTTCTCTTCTCATATTCACCCACATACTGTATGTGACATAGGCATAAACGGGGCATAAGGAAATAAAACTTTGCTGGCAAGAAGTGGTGCCTCAGTACGTGCGCTAAAAGGGAAAACTGTTTCTGACACAAGCAGCAGTGATGTGGGAACAGAAAACTAAGCCACGGTGAAAGCAACAAAAACTGCACATCTTCTAATGTCCACTTACAGCTCAGTTATTCAATTCTGCTTTTTTTTTTCTTTTTTTTTTTACAGCTGTCTTCACTAATTCAAGTCACCGCGCTGGGCCTCTCTACTTAGTTTGTGGTGTTGGTGCCATTTGGAACATTTTTAATGTAATTATATAACAAATAATATATCAAAGGGGTTCACTTTGGAAAAGTTAAGTAACCAAAAGTAGTGATTAGTCTGTTACTTAGCACTAATTAGCAGGTACCTTCATCTTATGAATTCAGGTCACGAGCCGTTTGTGATAACTCAGCCCTCCAACATCTTTTTTTTTAAAATTATCAAATAAAAAGAAAAAGAAAAGCTGATAACACCGAGGCTTCAAAACCTGTAATAAAAAAACGTCCCATGTCACAGTCCAACGTTTATAAAGAGTCTATGGGCTGATGTCTGGCTTAAAGCACTGTGGTCTGATATTTCTGACCAAGCTAATCATTGCAAAGAACAAATGCCATGCTCAGCAGAACAAAAGATATCCTAACAGAGCTCCAACAAAAGGTAGAGTCGGTGCAACCAAAGTAAAGTAGCCTGATGACAGACAGAATTGTGAGCATATCACATGCAGTTCACTCTGACACTGCATACGTGGAAACACATTTTCACTCGATTTAAAACAGAGACCAACACTGATGAGCAGCCTCACCTGAATTCTGCTATTACTCTGTTTTCAGGGGTGTTTCACCGTTTGCTTTGACACTTATTGGACAGACTTTTTATTTTATATTTTATGTATTTATCTATTCATCTATTTTTTTTAAACCTAAAAATTGCTGTTTTGTGACACGACACAAGATAAAAGCAGTAATCTCAATAGATATGAAACGTTCAAAGGTCTGGAGCCAGGCAACAGGTAACGTAGTCCCGCAATAATGACTTTAACCATCGTTCAAGGGGAAACAAAAGACAGCTTTGAATACTCCTTCAGTTAAATGTTTGCAGTGAAAGTTTGACTAAAGTTTGAGTAAAAACAGTGTGAACAAGCACACAACAACAGTCCTGACTAGTAAATGTAAATTCTGATGAAACTGCATTGACTCACTACTAGTTATTTTCACTAGTTAAATGATAATTAGGAGTGCAGTGTGGTTTATGACATTGTCTATAGAAAATGGGCTGTAATGAGTCATCAGTATTAGCTCATTACAGCAGCTGCATCCTGCTGATACTTACAGCAGCAGGTGCTGTGCTGCTGGACTCGCTGGTCTAATATGTTATTAAATATTAATGAAACTTCTCTTGTTTCTTTTAACTTCTGTTACATATTACTGTGTGTCACAGTGTGTCCATTGTTTCAGGACAGCACAAGCCTGGAAACGTCTCATTTTAAATCTGTAATGCACCCGGGTCCTTCTATCATCAGCTCTCCTTCTCGCCAGCCTTTCAGATGGCTTTGGGCGAATTTTCTCCCATGCACATTCCCTTCACCTGAGAGGACTTTACTCCTCTCTTTGCTTTGTTGCCAGCTTCTAGAAGTAGCTTGGTTACTTTCTGGAAGCCTGTGAGGCCACAGGTTGTCTGTTGAGTTGGACACATGCGCTCATTGAATAACAATACAATAATCCACTAAATCTCAATCCACCAACTGCCACAGAGCCACTACCATATCTGCCTATTATTAGCCCTTTATCTCGGTCACTGTTTCCTTTTTTTAAGCTTCCATTCTTCACTCCTTCATGAAATTTATATATGCATTCATTAATAATACTCTAATCTTTCAGTGGGTTTTGCCCAAAATAGAATTTCCATTAGTGTCACATACATGTTATGCACTCAAAAGGAGGAGGAGTGGGGCAAGGGCTAGAAACAAAGCCTCTCTGGTAACCAGTGAGCTCTGATCATCAGGTGATCAGAAAAAACATCTTTTAGAGTGAGATCTAGTTCTCCTATCCAAGCAGCACCTGCTAGTCTCACGAGGCAGTCTTTAATTTGTTAAATGTGATTTAAATGTGACAAATAACGGAGGTAATGCTGCAGGATGGCCAGGATACACCGACAGATAAAAACTGATGGTCAGATATGTCTTCCACTCACATTTGGAAGCACAAAGAGAAAGAAACAGGTGCAATTAAAGTTTATGAAGTTCGATAGATGATGATGTTGTAACTTTAAAGCTTCACTTGGGAAGAATTAGCTTAACAGTTTTGTAATTTACAGTCTCACAACATTTACTAAACCTGGTCCAATGGCTTTCAAGAATTCAATTCAATTCAGTATGTAGCCCCAAATCACAACAACAGTCGCCTCACATTCTAAAGTCGCCTTATATTCGAAGGTAAAGACAGCACAACAACACAATTCAATGTTTCATACCTAATTCAATGTCAGTTAGACATGAATCTATTATTTTCACTGTTTATTAATCTGACATTCAGATCATTTAATCATTTTGTCCATGAAAGTCTTTAAAAGGCTATAATACTTCCAGTTCTATTAAAGTAATGCGCCATAACTGGGATGCTGGGCTCAGCATTCAAAGAAAGAAAGTAATTATTCAGTTATCCAAATAGTTTGAAAGTATTCACCTGTGGACTTCTGGCTCTAGCCTGTCAATTCATTACAGTTTACTCGATTAATATCACGCACAGACTGTATGTTCATCTTTAGCTGCCTCATCTGCCATTTATCTGTGCCTATGTCGAAATTACACGAAATTAACATAAGCATGTATTGGAAAAATAGATTATTTGTGGGGGACAAACGGGACAGATCACTCAATTTAGTGTCACCAACTGATCGCACAACAGAAACAAAGCGATGCAAGTGACAGTTCTGAGGAGCAGTCACTTGGCTTACACGACAATAATCCCATAAAGCGCACAAACACTCACCTCGTCTTCACTACAGGCTGTTTTTCACTGGCACTGCTGGAAAAGTCTCAGTCCCTCTGTTAGTTAGTCAGTATTTCCATGGATGCTGACATAACGCCGTCTCTTCGCAGTTTATGGATCCACACAAGACTTTCAGGTTACTTTGAGTGGCAGTGTGAGAGACGCAGCGGCATCAGTGTGTTTTATATCCGGACAAGAGAGCTAATGGAGAAAGGAGAGGGGAAAAAACAACCCTTGTAATAAATGGAAGGCTTGCCTCTGCTTGGATACAGATGCACCTACATTAGCGTTCATAGCAGAGTGAATACTAACTGTAATCCCTGTGACACTCCGTGGGCGGAACTGTGGCCCACACTGCAAGAAACATCCTGTCTCCGCAGTTTTTACACCTGACCAATGCACGGCAGCACCTGTTGAAATGTGGGTTATTTCTTGCAGTGGGGTAACTTCTCTCTCTCTGTCGGGTAAGTGGACCTGAGCAGCACTTTCACTCTGAGTGGGTCTGGAGATCCCGGTCAGTGGATCCCAGTGAGAAATTTGCTGCACATTTTTGGGCAACTGATAGCCCAAAATGCTAATGCTAAAAGCCAAATGTGCTGGATATAAAAATCCTCTTATCTGAACAACAATTAGGTCCATAATCTGTTGGACAAAGTTTTACAGTGTCTGTAGTTTTCCCTCTGTGCATCACTGCTGTGGATTTTAAATGAAACAATCAAGATGCGAATAAAGTTCAGGTTTTCGGTTTTAATTCAAGGGGGTTTACTGAAATAATACCTTATATGTAATATAAATATATAGTGTATGTCTTATATATAAAACACCTTTGGAATTTACATTTTACAAATGAAATAAATCTGAGATTTTTAAATCCACAGTAATGAATTTCATTTTTTATTTCTCTCAAAATTTAAACTGAAAACTATCCAAATAGTCCTTCGTTCCAAGCTGAGAAGGCTTCAGATTGAGTTTTCTTTTAGTGCAGACTTTCCATAAATATGACAAGAAATACTTTGTAATGATGCAAAAATCAAACTATGTAAAAATATTCTCTTCAATAATTTCAGAGGACTTTAAGACTACAAGCTTTAGGATTATTGTTCACAATGTGTGGCTACAAATGTGCATCTTTACTTCTTCTCTGCACACAAAAACAAAGCAAAATGTAACACATTAGAATTTGCTGAGGGCAGAGGGAGATGCAGAAGGGGACGACAAGGTATCTTGAATCAACCAAGATGCACACATTTGGTTACTGGGAGAGATCATCGGACAAAGAGGAAAAATGTGACAGGAATTATCTCACATTTCTCAGGGAGTTGAGGGACATTTGCACATTTAAAGTGTGGGTGGAGATCTCAGGAAAGGAGGCTCAAGATAAGAGCTCATAGTGAGAGAAATGACTTAATTAAACCTCTGCAGGGGAGGGTGCTGAGGTTGCCAAGGAGGGAAGCGTGACATCAGGCTCATGGAAATGTCCACGTTTCCTGGAATTTACCAGACAACAGGGTCAGGGTCGGGCGGCTGCCAGATCTCAGGCTCAAAGGATGACATGCAGGTGCAGAAGTAGGGAGTCATAATCATTCTTGTAATTGTACCATTTTTCCCCATCCCTGCTATTTTACCATTTGTAAAATTCCTGCTAAGACTGACTGTAAAACACACTGATAAAATGAGTTATCAGCAAAAACTAGAAAGTAACACGACATTTGCATCTGCATTACATTTCTCACATCATTCAGTTCCTTTTAAAGCCTTTTGTAAGTTTAAGTGTTCAGAAAAAGCTCTCAGCATAAAGAGACGCATGGAATGAAACACACCAGTACTCCTCTCTCCATTCTCCTTTCAGACTGTTCAAGCAATTGAAACGATTGTTGTAATATGAACATAATTATGTACACTGCCACAGAGGACTATGGCAGCAGTGCCTTACCTCAACACCTGGCAAAGCGGGAGAGGAGATGAGTAAAGTCTTGTAAGAGATCTGGCTATTCCAGGCCCAGCAGTCAGAGATTAACACTTGGCTTTGGATAATTACATAAGATCCCTTTAATCCTTGGCAATTTAGCAGTGGCAATGAAGGTACCTCAGCTAGAACTTCTTTGCACATGAAATGCACGCTCAGGTGCAGCGTTTTTAACCAAATGTTGAGGACGACAAGAACTTTATTGGAATGTGAACAAATGCCATGAGAGGGATTTTGTAAAGCCTGATATTTGTGATGCTTAAAACACACACATGAACACACACAAAAGAAAACCTACTACACGTTTTTGTGAATAGAAATGAATTAACAAAACTGTGCTGAGTAAGTGGTTGTAGTGGCAGTGACAGCAGGAACGCTTAATAAGAGGATTTATTTTCATCTCCTATCTATAACTAGCTCTTTGTTGGCCTCTAGTGGCCATGGAAAGTACAAGGACTGTCAATTTGAAATCTTTCTGCCGCCATTAGTCGTAACACATTCAATCCACAAGCGGAAGGTCACTGGTTTGATTCAAGCCAGAGACACAAATCCCCTTTAGGTTTGCATCAGTAACAGCATCTGGTGTACAACTCTGCCAACTCAGAGTTTTGTCGTTATTATTATTATTATTATTACATTATTATTTCAACAGCTGTAACAAGAGAGTCTCTCAAACACGAGAAAGATACAGTTACTGTTATCCTGTCTTATTTGAATGGTAATAAAAATGATAGTTGCAAGGACTTTCTCAGCTTATGTATTTAAAATAGCAATGTTTTAATGAGAGTGATCTACCTATTGATATGACCGCGTCTCTCTGCAAACCATTCATATCGAAAAACGCTGCCAAGAAAGAACAGCGTGCTGTAAAAGCACAAGGAGAGTGTTATACCGGACGTGCTTCCACTGCTTCTGTAACTTCCTGCTGTCTGATCCACTTCTAAACACAGAAGTGGGAGTGTGAGAGTGCACATGACACGAGGAAGAAGGAAGGATTCATGGGGGAAAAAGCTACTCAGACAGTATGGGGCCTAAATACTGTTTTGACTACTGACACAGCTATCAGAAAGAATCAGATATGGTATTTAGTGAAGCTTGTTGTGAAAATCAGACCATCTCTGCAGATTTAATCTGACGGTATTGTGTACAGAGTTCACCACTTACAGCAATACTAAAGTGCAAACGCCTGCCAAACTACTTTCTGGACAGTCAGTCTTCTTATTGTGTAATATGTACCCGGCAGTTATATCTAGTTAATGTTGATTTTAGTTGCAGTTGTACTGCTTCACAGAACTTCCTGTTGTATTCAGTGGTGTTCTCCACATTCCGCTGCCCAGTGGTCTGTGCGGCTTTCAAATCATGCAACAGAGGAGGAAAGAACAAGATGAGGAAGAGAGAGAAAAAAAGTTGAGGGGGGGCAAATACTGAGATAATTATAAAGACAGTTAATTGCCACTATGGCAAAAACACCTGCGCTGGCAGGCATGTCGTTTTATCGTGAAGAAGAACAGTAATGAAGCTACCACATAAACAGGACTATATTTATGCATACTGGTTTCTTCAGCCAGACGCCTCTCTGTTACTGAAAGTACAACATACATTATGCAGATTTTGTTAATGATTGGGAGGTCTTATACAGTTAGTCACAGGGAGTAACTTTAGTAGAGGTCATGAGATGGTAAGTTGAGTATTTAAGTGTTAACTGTTTGATTACTCTCCGTGAAATAAAGTTTTAGGCTTTAGGACCTGGGAGGGTGAGGATTCTTCACCCACTCATCCACATGGGCGGGACTGGCCTGGAAATCTGATTCCAGGGCAGAGATTTTCATGCTCTGGGGCCTGGGAAATCGTCTCATACACTTCTGTCTTTGCCATCAGATACTTTCACTTAATACCGGTCAGGTCAGTGCTGGGGGGATCTTTTTGTAAGCAGCTTGACGATAAACCTGCCGAGTTATTCAAAGGACCCAATAAGGTAAGATGAATGTGCTCGGAGCACGGGAAGCATGGAGAGGGAGGGAGAGAGTAGAGGGCGTCCATCAACTGGTGGGAAATGTCCAGGCATGTGAAAAGAGGCCAAAAAGTCTGTCTATCTTTAACATGGTTAAAGATTCCTTTACAGCCATGTAGTTCCTCCAAGTAGTGCGAAAGCAAAGCAACTGCTGCACATAACTAGAACTGCATGACAGTCCAGACTTTCAGGGAGTTGGCTACACCTTTTGACCTGATTTAATCTGTAACAAGGGACACCTCTCCTTCTTTTATCTACATGTTTTAAATGCCAGTGTCATTCATACTAAGTCACATGTCCAGAAAAATGAACTGCTTGTGACCTGCTCAATTAGACTGATGTAAACATCTCTGAACTACATCTCTAAGTGGTGATATGCATAAAGCCTGTCCTCCCTAAAGTACACGTTCGCTCTATGTACATGAACTGCTCTAAAAAACGCGTCTTTTGCTGTAGGGGTGTGTCATGCGTCAGTGAGTGGCCACTTTTCCCTCACCACAAGTAACCAATGAGCATCAACCAGACTTAGTCCTCCATTAGAGAATGTTATGTATGTTAAGTTTTTTCCCACTCCCAAGTCATGAACAACTCAAATCTTGCTGACCAATGTTTTGGCTTAGACACAGTGCACCCTGAAGCTGCCTACGTGGCTGTTATACAAGTCATTGCTTGAGGTTTGCACAGAGAGCTGCTTTAAATGGCATGGGCTAAACCACACTTACTAGCCTACCACAGCTTGCATCTTCTAAATCTCAAGAGTAAACCCTAAGTATGTACTGTTTGTCTTCATGTCTTCTCTTAGGTTTTGTCTTTTAGTAACATTACACCATGTGGGCAACAAACCTCGTATCTCTCGTCCTTCTGACAACTGCAGCCTCGGCAGCAACCTCCACATCAAAAGACAAAGTGTTGAGTAACCATGCCACCATCCTGGCTGACAGCACTGCCAATTTGGCTTTCAGTGTCTACCAGAGCATGGTAAAAGACAAAAATGTAGAGAACATTATCATTTCCCCTGTCGTCGTGGCCTCCTCTCTGGGTCTTGTGGCTCTTGGGGGAAAGGCCTCCACTGCCTCTCAGGTAAAAACCATCCTGAATGTAGCTAAAGTTAAAGATGAGCATCTCCACCCCAGTTTGGCTGAGCTGCTCATAGAGTTGAGCGACCCAAAGACTCGCAACATCACCTGGAAGATTAGCAACCGCCTGTATGGACCCAGCTCTGTCACTTTTGTGGAAGACTTTGTCAAAAGCAGCAAAAAGCACTATAATTGTGAGCACTCAAAGATCAATTTCCGAGACAAGAAGAATGCTGTGAACTCCATCAACGAATGGGCAGCCAAGTCTACTGATGGCAAACTGCCTGAGGTGACCAAGAATGTAGAAAAGACTGATGGGGCGATGATCATCAGTGCCATGTTTTTCAAATGTGAGTGGATAAGGCTGTGTATACATGTAGTATTCTATACTGTTCCCTAAAAGACACCTAAAATTAACTGAATGTTTTTTCTCTCAGGTCACTGGGATGAGCAGTTCCATCATAAGATGGTGGATAACCGTGGATTCATGGTGTCACGTAGCTACACTGTTTCAGTACAGATGATGCATCGCACAGGTAGCTGGAGACATTCCTATCAGCTTGTTCAGAAACACAGTTTGAGACTAGGAATGGTAGAACATTTTGGGAAAATCGAAAAGTTACTGCTCCAGAGGATCACAGGGCTTGAAAAAGTAGCACCCGCAAACCCACAAACAATATAACTCCACTCTTTACATGTGCATGTTTCACTAGTGAATGAGGGAGTGACTAGGGACTCATTGCCTTGAATAGAGACATCAAGTCTCTGCCACAAAACTTCTGGTAGAAGGATTTTTAGCTAGCATAGCTAAGCTAGCTTTCTGTTTAGTCTTTATGCCAAATTCAGCTAAAACATAAGTGCAGTGACCTATAAAATCAGTCTTTTTCGAAAAATGTGAAAGTATTTATAGGTACTACCATTACTGATACTACTACAACTTTAAGATCACAACACATGTTAATTAAACATAGATATTGATGAGTAAATCTGATATTTCTCACTACTGTTTACTGGGGAGATGAGTCCAAATAACTGCAATAATGTCTGGGGAAATATTATTATCATACTGTATCTGTAGGTAGGAACTTGATTCACAAAAAAAAAAAAAGATCATAACTCGCTGAATTTTCAACTCACTAGTAAATGGTTTGAGTAGTTACAAATGCCGGGCACAGTAAGATTATTTCTTCCCATTTATACAGAAACAATTTCCAGTATATACTATCTAGGGAGTTTGTAAAAACTGTGGTTAACAGCTGTGCATTTACCGGTTCAATATCCAACATTATGCAAAACTAAATATGAGTAATAAATGTAACACTTTCTTTTTTTGAAAACTGTAACCAGCAGAAATTTTAAGAGACTCTCATGGACAGATTGATGATATTTGTAATTAATTTGTTTCATCAGGTCTCTTTGGCTTCTATGATGACAAAGACAATAAGTTATCTATCCTGAGCATGCCTCTATCTCATAAGAAGTCCACTGTGGTATTCATCATGCCCTACCATGCGGAACCTTTGGATAGACTGGAAAAGATGCTGACCAAGAAGCAGGTGGATAAATGGATTGGTTTGCTACAGGAGACAGCTATAGCTGTGTCTCTGCCCAAAGTCAGCATGGAAGTCAGTCATGATCTGCAGGTAAACAATTTAAGAGTTTGTGCCTTACCACAGAACACTCTTTTACATTGTCACTATAAACATTTCATGTTACTCCTCAGAAACACCTCCAGGAGCTGGGCCTGACCGAGGCTGTGGACAAATCTAAAGCTGACTTTTCCAACATCTCTGGGAAGAAGGACCTCTACTTGTCAAGTGTGTTCCACGCCTCTGCTTTGGAATGGGACACTGATGGAAATGAAATTGATACCAGTATCTTTGGCACAGACAAGCTGAAAAACCCTAAACTGTTCTACGCTGACCACCCCTTTATTTTCCTAGTAAAGGACCAGAAAACAAGCTCCATCTTGTTCATTGGCAGGATGGTCCGACCAAAGGGTGAAAAGATGAGAGATGAACTGTAACCATGTGTGTAAGTTAGATGTTTGGCTGTTATCATGAGTGTAGATTTTATACTGCAGCATGTTGAGAAATGAAGAGTACATCTGATACTATGTAAGAGCACTCTTTTATGTCACATGGCAACAACATTCCATAATACACAACTTAAACATTTGTCTTGTAATTACTGTATGAGGCGATGTGCACATCTTTGAATTTGGGACAGTTGTTAATATTTCAGTGTGTGTGTGTTTGTTTGTATGTTGGCATGTCACATTATGGACTGAATACTTACATTAAGTATGACATATTAAAGTTTTTGTTAAAGCACACTTTGTTTTAATAAAGTAGCAGTAACATCAGAATTTGTGCACGAAAAAGGTTTCTGGTGTCATTAAGTCTTAAAAAATTATGTAAAATGTGCACATCCTACAAGCTTCCTTACCTTTTTGTGTCCACTTGTCTTTGTTTGGAGTCACCCTGAATGCAGTTCGATTTGTGCGCACATGGTTTAGCAAAGCAAAATATGATTGAGCTGTTGTAAATGTCCGGTTTTTGCAATAAAAGTATAAAAAAAAGAACTAGCAGGTTTTATCCTTATTTTAGGATGCTGCCCTTTACTTTGTGACCTAAATAACATCTGGTTTGCTTGTCAAGAGTAGGAATTTGGCCTTAGGCGAGCAGAGTTTTAGTAGGATATAACAACTGGAAAAATCCATTGGAGGTGATCATATAGCGTTTTGGACAGCTCTACCTTCAAAGGGGACGAGACCTGGCTTCTGAATGCACAAACTTAGGATATTTAGACCTCAACTAAATATTTGACAAAATATTCTGGTATAAACACGTGGCTGCTGCTCCAGGACATGGTTATCGTCACATCAGCAATTTCCTAATAACAACTGCTCCAAAACATAAAATTAATGGATGATCCATCATTTGATTGGCTAGAAAACCGGTTAGGTAAGTAAGTAGGGCCTAAGAAAGCATGCAAGAATCAATACTAAAGATAAACACTGTCATTGTCCACAGCACAGCACAGCTCAACACACCACCTAAAGGCCATCTGTATTTATGACACATGCACAAAGAAAAATAACAATTAGACAAAAGACATGTGTTTCCTTTCTGTTGCAGTGTGTGCATGCCATTTTTAATATATTGAACACAGTTCTTTAACATGGATTGCACTGTAGCTTACTTAAAGTCAATGGTGAACGGGTGGTTAATTGCTCTGCCTTTCATATAGAAACACACAGCTATGTAGAGATTTATATAACAGTGGAAGTATCAGTCCCCGCCCCGCCTATTGTTTTATCGTCACTGTACACACTGTTTACATTGTGTTACTGATTTGTTCAGACTGTGTCGTTCAGTGGTTCCTCTTTGCTTGAGCTGTGTGACACATTTCTGTCTAATTGTTGCTGACGTAGTAATAACGTCTTGATACTGTTTATTGTTGCTATGACTTAACATAGTCCACACTTTAATGTGTACGGGAAGAGAACAGCCCACCATGCCAACCCTAACCTTGTTTTGGTAGTAGAATGGTGGGATTGTGTATATTTATGGAGTGAACCAGCAATAGCATTTTGCCATTGCAATCTTTTTTAGGTTACAAGTCTAAAAAGTACTATGATGTTTACATATTTACAAAGAAAATATATAAAATATACACGAAATGTGCACTTATACGTTACATGAAACCTTCGTTTTTAATACCTTCAGGGTGTGCTTTCACTTTTGTGTATTTGTAGTGTGTATTTTCGTGTGTGTTTTTTTTTTAGCAGCAGCTCAACTGGCTCTCGCTATCGCCCTCTCCATCGCGCGTGGAGGAGGGCTCGCGGAGCGCTCGTGCACTGTGATGGGACTACAAATCCGTTAGCGCCTACAGCCTCCTCCTCTTTCATCATGGCTCCCTCGATAGACAGGCAAGGATACTGGGGGCGGCCGACCTCAACACTGGACTGGTGTGAGGAAAATTATGTCGTGTCCTTTTACATCGCGGAATTCTGTAAGTAAAAATCTGCCCGCACCATCATTTACTCTAAAAACGGTGAATTTGGGGGTTAATGAGGCTTTAGACTGGGAGAGTCGTAGTACTTCGCCCCTCTAAGGTAAACATAGGAAGAACTGGTGTAACTGTAATGTAGTGCATATCTATTATTGTGTTATCTCGGCTAATAACATGATTTTCTCCGTGTAGTGTAAACGTTAATCTGTACGGCTACCGGAGCTGTAAGTAAATGAGGAAAAAGATACGCTGTTTACAGCGGATATATTGTCAACCTGTTCTGTGCATCGTAACGCTAGCCAGCACTCGCTACACGTATCGAACAACCTTTAAACCTGTATGCAAAGCAGCTCAGCACAAACGGCTCACTTCATATTATTTCACGTTGCCAGCCATTTGTGTTACAAGTCCGCTGTTGAACGTGTTCTTCCTGTAAGACAGTACGTTAGTCAGTCACGGGCACCACTGGAAACTTGATAAAACATTCCCTTCACATTATCAGGGCGCCTCTCTGCCTTGTCCACCGATAAAAAAAAAAACCTGTTCCTCTGGAACCGTAATCTTAGATTAAACCGCTGTTTCCATCAGTCTTATCAAAAAGCTGTTGTATCAGCAGAAATGACAGGACAAAGGCTTGAACATTAAGGAGACAGTAAAACTCTTCGAAATAATTTACTCTAGCCAAACAAGCGAACAGAAGAATGACCCATTCCTGTGCAGCAAACAAAAATGTTTACCCAGCCTATTAATAGTTCATGGCGACAGTTCGTAACATAAAGTGATACAAATGACTGTCGTCATGTGTGACACAGTGCAAAATCCATGTGTCCAGCAAGTTCATTGTAATACATTGTAACTGTTACAGTACTTCTCCTTTGAAGGGAAAAGGTTCACTTGCTGTTGTCAGCGGTGTTCAGAGTTACTGTATGGTGCAACAGTTGATCCAAAGTTGGCTCAAAGTGATCTTAAGCGTTGCAGTTTGGACTCCTTTGTCATCTGTCTTCCTCTGTCTGACACACATCTGCCTAGCTGCAGGTTTTCTGCTATAGTTTCGTGTGTCCTTTATAGTAGACTGCACT
Source organism: Aulonocara stuartgranti (assembly GCF_965226115.1). Classification (NCBI taxonomy): domain Eukaryota; kingdom Metazoa; phylum Chordata; class Actinopteri; order Cichliformes; family Cichlidae; genus Aulonocara; species Aulonocara stuartgranti. Next base: position 32,176,349 of record NC_138946.1, read on the forward strand.
TCTGGTATGGGTAATTTTTATCAGTAACCAAAATCTGCATATTTTGGTGGCTTTAATCAGGAATCTGCAGATAAAGGCATGCTGGTTTCTGGAGATTCTAGTAAGTTAGTTTTCAAACAATGCAATGTCCTGGTAAGTCTGATTGTTTTCCACGCCTCAGTGCATACATAGCCACACCCACAAAGTGCAAGGTTGTGTTCAGAGTTGAGCTCTGTTTTGTCAGGTTCCCTGTGGACTAGATGATGTGCAAGCAGTGCTCCATGCACACGTTAATGACCTATGGGGGGAGGGAGGTTCTCTGCCTGAACAGTGACACCGGTTCAGTCAGAGGACACATTTGTATATCAAGCGTAGTTTTGCTCGGCGTAATTGGTTGAATCATTTGAATCAGAACTGACCACTACAACCCTACTACAGGTCGCCCTCATCTGTCTGTGCCACACTGTAAAACATAGTGGGGAAAACACAGCCTATAAAATTAGGATCTAAAACACAAGATTGTAACATGCTGTGTGAAAAATGTGATTTCAGGTTTGAGTGTATAGGTGTCATATTAATTTGTCAGTAAAGGGGTCGGGTAGTTTTAGTTTTGACTAGCTAAGAAGCAAAAACCCAGATCAGTCTAAATTCAAACTATTTGCATATTTGAACAGTTTAAATAAACGAAACCTAGTGCTATTGCTTCTATATCGTATAATAGAGATTTTATAGCTGTGCACCCTTTGAATTTTATGCTGCAACCGTGGTAATGCGATACCATGCATAACACTCGTTGCGGCCATGTCACGTTTTCTCTGAGCTTTTCAGAGATGTGCAGTTATCTTAAAGGTCATGTCACCCGACTTTCATTTATCTATGCTGTCTTTGCTGACAGGGAACACTGTCAGCAACCTGATCATGATTCTCCCTCCCATTTACGGGGCCATCCAGACATTCCGTGACGGCCTCGAGTCCCGCTACATCTGCTCTTTTCTCGGACTGGCAGGTTGGTGCACTGGCTCTGCATTAATGCTGTGATTGTTGCGAGAACGTGCTTGTGACAGTTATTGAGAGTAGTGGCTCAGTATTTACAGCAAACGCCTCCGGCCGAATGTCCTAACTTTGAATTTTTGTGTCTTGTGTGTACTCTTCCCCCACACCCAAGCTGTTGGTGTTGGTTCCTGGTGCTTCCACATGACGCTGCTGTATGAGATGCAGGTGGGCTGCAAATCTGAACATGTCAGCAAAAGCGGGCATAAACTGAACTCATGAGCATTTGCTACTTGACCAAATGCTTGCTTGTACAGTGATGTAGTAATGCGTGTTTCTTTTCTTTTCTGTCTCGTCATTTGCAGTTACTGGATGAGTTGCCTATGATTTACAGTACCTGCGTTTTTGTCTACTGTATGTAAGTGCCTTCATCTTTTTGGATCAATTGTTGCAGCACTCACCTGAGAACAAATCCAGTATCACTGTAAAATGAACCAGTGAATCCTTTACTGATAACTTGATGCCTTAAAAAAAACCAGCCTGTTTTTGAAGATTTGTTTCTAGATTTCACTTTCATTTTAGCTCAGCTTATATTTGCCCTTTGCCCTTTGGTTCTCTTCTTATCAAGATCAATATAAAAGATAAATATTAATTTGTTTTTCAGATATGAGTGTTTCAAGCAGGAGAAAGGTGTCAGTTTATTTCCTATTGCAATATTATTTATCTTCAGTGTCTCAGTCACTGTGGTGAGTATACATGTTTTCATTACCAGTTTACTCTGAAACTGAACTCAGGAAGAAAGCATTAACGATCGTCCTGTCCCTGTTGACTGTTACTTGTGTAGGTATATTTGCAGTGGAAGGAGCCAGTGTTTCACCAGGTAAGGGAGTGTTTTGCATTATGTTCACCTGACTCATGTTGCTCATTGTTTGCAATTAGGGTGCCTTAGGTCTACTTTGGCTTGTGTAAACACTGAGCTTGCCAATGCGGCATGCAAACTCAGCTTGGTGCATTGTGGGTGTTAAATGTATGGCAGCATTTCACACCAAAGCAGAGGAATTTCAAGTGTACCATTAAGAAAAATGATCCAGAGCCCTGAAAAAGAAACAAACCTTTAACTGTGGCATTAAACACGTCAAACACTTGTTGCCAGGAAAGAGATAAATCTAATACGCCTAACCCTAAAAACCATTAAAGATAAGCATAGCCAAGTATGTAGGGCTGCTGTTAGTGTTTGTCTGTACCTGTTATAGTCTCAGGTAATGTGCTGTGTTACAGCAATAAAGACAATGTGACAAAGTGGCCTTTGTTTAGTCCTTGGAGCTGTATTTGTTTACTAATCACACTGGTCTGTAGTGGTTGTGATAACACTCCCTCTGTTCTAGCATGGTGAGCCAACACATCCATAAACATGCACAGAAACATGATGTCAGTTTAGTTAACAGTTGTGTGCTGCTTAGCTGAAGAATGTTTGCTTTATTTTTAAATCTTACTCAAAAATCTGACAGTGATATACTATTGCTACAACTACCGCTATTGCTAGTAATAGTAATAATAATAAATGGTAATTAACCCAGGCCTGCTACTGGCCCAGTTCCACTGGCAGCCATACACAGCCTCCACCAAATGTAACAGATGATGTAGTATGCTGTGGACTATGAGCTTTTCCTATCTGTCTGGTTTATTTAGTATTTCCAGCCTGATGCTGGCCTCTTTCACTTGCATCAGCATTTCTTTTGACCTCATATTAACCATTCCAGTGAAAACACTTGAACACTTTAAATCAACTTAATTCCTATATCTTTACCTGATACAGCTTGCTAGCCAGTTGTCAATATATTTTTGAGCCTTAGAGTTAAAGTTAAATTTTTGCATCTGAATCACATTAGGCTGTTTTGTTTTTAAATTCCACTGTGGAGGGTAAACAGAGCTCTGTATAACCTCCAACTAGAAAAAATAGAATTAGAATTGTCCAAATACTTATGGACCTAGCTGTATATACTGGTTCCTTTCTTTAGTTATATTCTAATTTGCTACCATATTGTTCCTTTTTATCTGTTGTTAAAAAAGAGCCAAGTCAATAATGCTACAGGTCAAACACAACACAGTCTAACAGGGATTAGTGAGTCCTGAATTATGGGCCTCAATTACCTGTTAGTTACAGTTCTGTCTAAAAGTCTTGAGCCACCCTTAATTTCTTTATATTTTGCTTTCAAGGAACCAGACGTATAACTTTTTGAACTGTTCTTCAGTAATTGTTCTCCAGGCTTTGTGAAGGTCTTTCAAATGTTTAACTTTGTCACCGACTTGTTGTCCCTGACCATTTTCAGGGAAATGTTTCTTTATCAGCTTAACAAAAAATGACCTATGATCATTCAAGTATAAAAAGACACCTGACACCTAAAGAACCTGTTTTAAATTGTATCTTTAGGCACTGTGTTACTAGCAGACTGTTGGAAAAACACAGAAGATGTTCCCATTTGTTTTTCAGTTAAATTAATGAAAAATGCTAAAATTACCTTTTTATGATTGGGTGTGTGACACATTTACAGACTTCTGTTTCCAACAGGCTTTTTCTGCCTTCTGGTGAGCAGCTGTTGCTCAGAGTTAGAGCGGAGGGTCGATCCCTGCACAAAGCTAGTGCAGTGTTAGACCTTTTAATAAATGTGTCCATGCTTTTCACAGCTCAGCTAAAGCCAACATGAAACAGAACTTGAATATGATTATTGGGCTTGGCTAGATTTAGTATTAGAAATCTTTCTGGCTGCATGTTCTTTTTCGATTATAAGGAACTTCTCAGATATGCCACTTCCTGAGCAGAAATAAAACTGCTGACAATTCTGATTAGAAAGCTCAAATGATTTATATCACAAAAGGTTAGCAGTTGGCTACAATGTGCATGAAACACCAGAAAACAAAAATGTTAGATGAAAGGAGATTTTACATGACCAACATCATATGCTAATAAGCTGTGTTATTATTTGTTGTGCACAAGCTCGGGCTGTTTCCATCGGAGGAATTTCCTGTCAGTTGAACTCTGCTGACTCAGTGGAAATGTATAATTACTGAAAGATTGTATCTGTATCCATATCATGCATGATCCAACTCTGTTTCAAATCCAAACACCTGCCCTTGTTTCCAGGTCATGTATGGTGCTCTAGTAGCTTGCCTAGTATTGCGTTCTATCTTCATTGTTACATGGTAAGTTTGCCACAAGGTCCATTAAATAAGAAACATTAACATATCAAAAGACGTGTTATTCATTAATATTCAGTAAGGCAACAACATGCTGAAGGGTGTTTTTTGTTGTTGTTGTTTGATTTTCTTTCAGGGTGTACCCATGGCACAAGCCACTGTTCTACACCTCTTTAGCTATCTTTTTGTTGGGTTTCCTTCTTTGGAACATCGACAATATCTTCTGTGACTCTTTAAGGTGAGTAGTGGAAGTTAAGGTTAATTGTGAAATTCTGAGAACCAAGTTAATTATTCTCCACCTAACAGTTGCAATGGTAAAAGTGTTCACTTCAAAGTCATAAACTGTAACTCCGATGTTACTGCAATCAAACCAACCGACACTGTTTCTCTAAAAAAAAAAATGCATGTTTAGGTTTAAATGTCCATGCAGCTGTTAAATCACGATCTTTGGGTCAATTTCTTATCATTTTTTGTTGTAGTTGATAAAAATGTTTCACTTTGTTAATGTCTCGAGTTGTTGGGTAAACACTTACTTTTGAATCCCAGAGCCAGTAGACAAACACTGCCCCCTGGTGTTGGAGTGGTAACACAGTTCCATGCGTGGTGGCACATATTTACAGGTCTGGGGTCTTACCTACACATACTTTTCAGGTAAGCTTCAGTCACAGGAGATTACAGCTGCAGTGCGGTTTATTGTCCACATGGATTCAAATCAATTGTTCTTGTTTTTTAGTTTGCAGATCAGATCAACCTACCTCAAGTACAGGCCAAAAGTAAAGGTACACCCAACTCTTTGTCTGCAGGATATTGTGTATGTTATGTAGTGTCACGTGTTTGTTTGAATATTTGTTATCTCACTGGTGACCTGTGGCTGTATCTTAACATTGTACAGTTTCTATGTGGAGTGTGGCCCACATTGCACATTGAACCACAGAGGACAAGCTGAATGAAGGAAAGGGGACCAACCGAAGGATTGTGACTGCCAAAGGCAGACATCCTCGGCACCGGGACCTGCCAATGTCACCCTGCAGCTGCTGGGGGGACCCAGCCAGGGGGAGGGTGGGCCCCAAGACACCACCCCAGGGACCCTTCAGCTCTGCACAGTGGGGATTAAGTACAGTATAGCACTGAGATCAGTTCTAAGAAATTATTATTTTTTAATCACCATAATTTATTAGACTAGTTTTTCTGTAATTTTATTGGAGTGTAGTATTTTATTTGGTTATTAATTTTGGATGCAATGAAGTGATCTGTTGAAGTGACTAATGCTTAAAGGGTTTTGGACTTTAGCTTGGGTAGGGTTTGGGAATGGGGTAATGAGTGTCATTAATGCAAAAGTCACATGACATTGCCTTTGTATGTTCAGTCCTGTGAATGTTTAAATCCCCTTCAAATGCATCCCTGTTAGTAGCAAGTATAGATCAGAGTACTTTGCTTATCGGTAGCTGAGAGAACACTACTTACAGCACATCCTGTCCCTAATGTAGTTTCGGGATATGCTTACTACAAATGGAGTAAATGCCAGCTAGAAATCTGATGCGGTGTAGCTCAGATGTCTCAACTCATCATAGTTGTTCACTCATTTGCTTGTTTGTTTTTTAATATTCTAACGTTTTAAGTTACACTGGGAATCAAAACACACGTGTGATGTGTGAGGTATTTTAATAGTTCAGTGCTCGTACAAAACAAAAAAATTATTGACGAAGTTAAGATTTTTCCTGGTGCAAGGCGCAAGACAAATCACTTTCTACATCTCCAGTTTCTCTGAACAGACAGAAAGCTTCCTCTTCCTGCTAAAGCGATACTCTGAACTAATTTGTGCTTTATGAAGAACTACAGCCACCACGGGGGTAGGTGTAGTGGAACCATAATGAGACTACCTCAGGGTTGTTATACAGTACAGGACAGTCATACTTGAAACGTTGATAGTGAAACTAGTTAAAAGTCTGTCAGTAGAACTTTAGTTGTTGAAAGTGAATCAAAGGACCAAGTGAATGACTGGAACATGTCTGAGTTGTTACATCTTTATGAGCTGCGGTGAATGAAGAACTGGACTTGTCCACTTCTGGCTTGCTAAATATCTCCTTCTGCATTAGCTATCCGGTCTTTAAGCTTGAGTCTGAGTCATTAGCCGTGCCTGGGCCCAAACTCCACTGCAGGTCTCAAAGTCACAAGATCACTGCGGCATCAGTGAGAGTTAAAACTGTCTAAATTCTTTCATCTTTAATAAAATAATCAGTGTTGCTGCTTTACCAGGTGTAACAAATAAGTTTAACATCCAGGCATCCATGAAAACAGAATTTATGAAATTTAACAGTTAGAAGTTAGCAGGAAGTTAGCTCGCTAGCTTCCATCTAAATATAATATAGCATGTTCTGAGTGAGGGATTTCAGAAACAAATTAAGACGTACAGCTCTGCTATCACTTTCAACATAAATGAAGACAAAACTAAACAGCAGTGACGTTTGTAGGGTTACTGAAGTTTGGCTAGCTGGTATATAATGATGTGCTACTTGATCGCTAGCGACACAGCTATGTTAGCATAACATAAACAGTAAAGCTAGAGGATAAATCAACTTTTTTCCACTCAATAAAAGTTAACGTGAGGGTTCCCGAAGGTTAGGGACAAATGCAATCTTTTGGCAGGATGCTGTAAACGGACTGAACTTCAGTCAGGAGAACAACTGAGATAAACTTGTTGAGATTAAATAGAACAAGATACAAAGCATTAAAACATGTAAAAAGCACAAAAGCCTTATTAAACGCAGAGTAGTTTGGGCCCAGAAGCAGGATTCATCAGGCCATCACTTAAAGACCGGATAATCCCCTCAATGTTCATTGATCATTATGTTAAAGAACAGTAATATGGCTAAGTGTCCATAGTAATTCTGAGAAAACTTTCAAAGTCCCATCTTTTAAATTATAGCCAAACAATACATTTTATTTAAAAAACAACAACATGACTTTATAATGACGAGGCAAAGTGTGCAAATGCACATCTACAGACGCCTTGTGATACAGTTTCTCATGCAACCACTAGGTGGCTGTAAATTTCCAGCATATTTCAGACATTGCCAAGCTTGTCATTAAGTGTATGAAGAACTACCTATCTGCTCTAGATCTGGCTGTTAGGATCCATGCTTACATTTGTGTGGTGAAATGAAGGGCTTTTTTCTTTCCAATGTTTTTGTTTGGTTACTGTGAAACCATGGAGATGTATGTAAAACTGGAAGATGCACAACACTACAGTAGTGAGAGATTCTTTGGCATTTGCTGTGGCCTCAACTGCTGTGCACTGGATCTTGAGACAACATGTAGTATTTTCATTTTTTTGGTGTTGTTGTCATAATTAAACGCTGTGTCACCAACTCATGCTTGGGTCTAATAAGTACACAGACCCAGTCTCGGAAAAACATTCGCAAGCACAATGTACAAAAGAAAAGTATTACCGTTGTCCACATGCGTGTTTGGAAACATCACTGTATGATATAGCTTGAAAACGTTGCTCATCAGTATGGGTGATCAGGTGTCAAAGAAGGTGCCTTATCGTTTTCCTAGCAGTGTAATCCGAGTTGCCTTGATGTTTGTGATAAACCATTCAGTTTGTGTTCTGCAGTGTGCCCTTCCCCTGATTATTTGCAGTGAAGAAGAGCAAATTCTGCCATGGTTTTTGTTGTACTTTGATCATGTGCCAGTCTTTTACGGTGTCATGTATTGTCAAATAAAAGAAATGTCAAACTTCCATCACCATATACCATGTGGATCGTGAGTATTGTGTGTTATTGGCATGTTGTTAGTCAGTCGGTTGGAGTCATTCAAACCTAGAGTAAAGCAGTAATTTACTGTGACGCATATACACTGGAAAATGTGGTAAATACATCCTCAGGTGAAGAATGCACAGCATATTAAACACTGTCATTAGGACAAAACACAATATGGAAGTACACCCCATTATTCAGTAGCTTGCACAACCACCTTTTGCAGCAATTTATTAACATATTTCAGTGAGGCTGAGTTTTGGACTTTGTCATTGCTACATTTAGGTTTTTTTGTGTTTTGGCTAAGCTTCGCTTGTCACTGTTTGACAACCTTTTTTGACTCTAGAATACTTTGTTATATAGCAGAGATCATGGTGGACTAAAAGACTGCAAGTTGCCCAAATCATGCCCACCCCATGTTTTTCTGTGCTATGTGGTCAGACATCTGATGTAACTTTGCAAACCTAGGCTGTGCCAAAAAGAGGCTTTCTGCTGGCAGCCTTTTCAAACAAGTTATTTTTGATCAGTCTTAGTGTGACATTCTAAACTTTAACATGTCGCTCATGTATTTTTTGACATTCAGTTTCACTTTGTCTGACTTTGGGATAATTTTTTTTCTGTAAAATGAAAGACTTAAAATGAAAACAATTTCCAAAAAAATGTTTGGAAATGACCCTTTCCAGATTAATGAGCACTGAGGGATTTGTTCTCTAAGATCATCACTGGTGTCTTTCCTGCTTGGCATTGTGGTAACACACAGCTGAATGCTTCAGACCAGCAAACTGCCAAAACGTTTGCTTTTGTAGTGCTTGTGATGAGAACCACCTGGCTGGAAGCAGTGCTTAAACAATGGAAAAAACACAAACTTTGTCCAAAAACCTCTCATGTTCAGCTGTTTTCCACTTTTTCTTTGGTCATTTTAGCCTTTTTGGCCAGGGTGAAGGGAGTATCTGCCATCAAACAAGAAGACAGCCGCATGTAGCTATGATGATGTTTGCTAGTTCACCTTACATGCATTAATGTAATAACGTGGTTAGCCTACTCAACGTAAATTACACACAAACAACATTAAGCTAACAACAACAACAACAATCTTTATTTATAGAGCACATTTAAAAGCCTTGGGCATACCAAAGTGCTTTACATAAAACAATAAAAGGTTCAAACATTGATAACGGATAAATAAAAATAACGAGTTATGTTCATAGATAAAAGCTACCAATAAGAATGACTACAGCACATTCCATAATAAAAGACACCAATAGAAAGATAGGAGGGAATTAATACAAGAGGTCAATAGGTCACAGCAACCAAACAAACAAACAAACCAGCAATTAAAAGGTGGAGAAGGCAAGTTTAAAAAGATATGTTTTAAGCTGTGATTTAAAAGAATGAATAGAATCAGATGCCCGGATGCCAATCGGGAGATTGTTCCACAGCACAGGTGCGACAAGAGCAAACGATCGATCACCTCTAGTCTTAAGTCGAGATCTGGGCTGAGCCAGCAGTAACTGTGACGATGACCTTAAAGCCCTAGCAGGAGCATAAGGGTTTAAAAGGTCCTTAAGGTAGCTGGGTGCAGTGTTGTTAGTAATTTTAAAAGTAAACAACAAAATTTTAAATTGAATACGATATTTGACAGGCAACCAGTGCAGATCGGCAAGGACAGAAGTAATGTGGGCAAACTTGCTGGTTTTAGTTAGAATGCGAGCTGCAGCATTCTGAACTGTCTGTAATCTCTGTAAAAGGGAAGAGTGGAGACCACAATGAAGTGAATTACAATAGTCTAGCCTCGACGTTACAAAGGCGTGGATGAGCTTTTCGAGGTCTTTATGCGGGATATAGCGCCTAGCCTTAGAGATAAGACGAAGCTGGTAAAAACTAGATCTGACAACAGCAGACACTTGTTTGTCAAGTGAAAAGGAGCTGTCAAATAAGACACCCAGATTCCTGACAGTATCAGAGAGAGAACAACTAAGAAAACCAAAGGCATCGCGGAGTTTGGCACGAAGGGCATTACTACCAAAAATCATAATCTCGGTTTTCTTCTCATTAAGGATAAGAGAATTCGACAACAACCTCTTCTTGGCCTCAGACATGCATTCTCGGAGGCTATTCAGAGACAGAGCAAGATCGTCGTTTAGCTCAAAATAGAGCTGGATATCATCTGCATAATAGTGATAAGCAATATGGTATTTCTCAAAGATGGCACTTAAAGGAAGCAAATATAATGAGAAAAGGGTAGGGCCCAGCACAGATCCCTGGGGGACACCACAGCAAACAGGTACAGCCGAGGAAGAGGATGTAGCCAGATGTACCGTAGAGAGCCGATTGGAGAGATAGGATTTAAACCAATCCAGGGCAGCGCCCTTGATGCCTACAGTGTGCTCAAGTCTCGCTAATAAGATATTATGGTCAACCATGTCAAATGCCGATGATAGATCCAAAAGCACTAAGACTGAGGGGCGTCCGTTGTCAGCCATTAGTAGGAGATCATTGAAAACACGAAGCAATGCTGATTCTGTGCTGTGATGTTGTTTGAAGGCCGATTGAAATTTATCATTTATATTATTCTCATCAAGGTAGGTCTGCAGTTGGAGTAGAACCACCTTCTCAAGTATTTTAGCCAGAAAGGGAAGCTTAGAAATTGGCCTAAAATTGGCAAAATCACTAAGCTCAAGGTTCCTTTTTTTTAGAACAGGTTGGATTATGGCATGCTTGAGAGCTGAAGGTACATAGCCAGAAAGCAAGGAGAAGTTCAATATGGACAATAAACAAGGTCCAATTACACTGAAACAATCCTTAACAATACGGGATGGGAGAGCATCATGTACACAGTTAGTATTGTTCAATTTATCAATTAGACGCTTCAGAGTGGAGAGAGAAACGGGTTCAAATTGATAAAAAGTGGCCGAACAATCAGGAGTAGACATACAATCAGTCACCAGAGGAAGAGTAGATCTAAGGGATAAAACTTTATCTAAAAAATAGTTTGAGAATTTTCCACAAAGACCCGGGGAAGACAGCAGTGGCATAGAGGGACGGGGGTTCACCACAGAGTTAAAAATTTTAAATAGAATTCGTGGATTATCACCATTAGTGGTAATAATTTTAGAGAGAAAAGCTACTCACACAGAGAAGAACGGCTGCTGCTGCTGCCATCATCATCCGTCATCATTTCTGCTACACTGGCAGGGCTAGGGGCCAGGACGTGTTTTTGGGGGATGTTGCTAACTCCGGGTCCGATAACAGGCAACCCACCCGCAGTAGATGTGCACGGTGTGAGGTCTTGCAGCAAACTATCAAATACGGCGCATTTCTCGGCTTTTAAAAAAACGCTATGTGTCGCCAGGTGTTTCATCAGATTTGAGGTGTTACCTCCTTTGACAGTATCTGGCTGCAAGTGAAGTTAGTTTTTTACACACTTCTTCTGCATTTTGGCTTATTTTTTGTTAAATAATAACTGCATAGTGTAATAGGTCATGTGTTGTTGTACATCTGGAGTTGCACTGAGCTAATGTTAATACTTGGAAAGGACCTGATTATTTTTTTCAAATCATTTTTTGATATGTAAAACATGGCATATAAAAAATGGAACCTCGTAAAATAAAAGACATGTAATAGCTGACACAGCATAACCAAATGTTGACAGTCCAAACTATGCAGAAGCTGAGAAACCTTTCAGTACATTGAGGAAGAATGTTTGCTATTGTACCTCTGTGTAAGGCATAATAGTAAAAGAAGGCTTGGTCTGGGTTAAAGAAGGTGACAAATCTCAAAACGCGTCACCACTTTTCTGCGCTGATTGAGGTCACTGATTTGCTCCATTAGTCACTTGAGCCTGTTTCAGTGAAGTGCCAACAGGTTCCAGAAATCTAATAAAGGTGTGTGTCTGTGTTTGTATGTGGCAGAGCATGCGCCAAAAAAAAGCAGTTCAGCCACATGTCATAAAAATTTGGCATAGTTATAGTAATATAAATGTAAAACTGCATCTCTGAATAAAGTGTCTGAACTTAGTGTAAAGCTGGTTTCACCTTTTCTTTACTGCTCTGTACGCGCTAAGTGCTTGATCAGTAACACACAGCCCAAATGTGTCCATAAAAAACAAACAGCAACAACAAAACAAAACAGATACTTGTCTTTCTTCTCAGCGTAGTTTACACGGAGGAATTTGACTCTCAGTATCAATCAATCAATCTTTGATTGCTATAGCACATTTAAAAAGGACAGTGTCCATCAAAGTGCTTCACACAAGGTAGCAAAGCAGATTACAACAAAGGCAACAAGAACAGTTAAAAACATTTAAAAACAGTTATAGTTACAGTTACATAGCACATCTGCAGACCAGGTGGATGTCCAAACTAATTTGCTTCAAAGTCTAGATTCCAATTGAATGGAATCTGACATGCGGACATCGATAGGAAGATTATTCCAGAGTTTGGGTGCAGCAATTGCAAAAGCTCGGTCCCCTCTAGTCTTTCGTCGGGGCCTTTGTTGCACTAAGAGCAGTTGGTTAGAGGATCTGAGCGCTCTCTTGGGGCTCTACACGTTGAGAAGGCCTGTTAGGTAACTGGGTGCCAGGTTATTTAAAATTTTAAAGTATACAAAAGGATTTTAATATGGTATTTAACAGGGAGCCAGTGTAGATTGGCTAGAAGTGGGGGGATGGGATCATGCCTTCTGGTGCCAGTTAAGAGGCGTGCTGCGGCATTTTGAACTAATTGCAAACGTTGGAGGGGAGAGAATTGGAGGCCCGTGTACAGAGAATTGCAATAGTCTAGTCTCAAAGTAATGAAGGCATGGATAAGCTTTTCAAGGTCTTTATGTGGAATACAGGGCTTTGCTTTGGAGATTTGACGTAGCTGGTAAAAACTCGTTTTCACAACTGAGGCAACTTGTTTGTCTAACTTGCGTGAGCTGCCCAGGACCACGCCAAGATTTCTAACAGTATAAGAGAGATGGCTGGCATAGGACCCCAGTGTATTAGTTAGCTGGTCCAGGGGAATGGGACTGTCAAAAACAATAATTATCATTTAGAGTTAGAGAGTTTTGTAATAGCCAAGCTTTAACTTCCCGCAGATAGTTGAACAAAGGCACTAATGAGGACTGGACATCCTGATTCTGGGGGGAGTCAATTTGGATGTAGCAGTGAAACGAGATATTATGCTTTCTGAAAATGAGTCTCAAGGGCAGCATGTACAAAGAACATAATGTAGGACTTAGCACCGAGCCCTGGGGGACACCGCAACGGAAAGGGGCAGAAGAGGAAGAGTATTTCCTCATTGTGACGGAGAAAGACCTCTCAGATAAGTATGATTTAAACCATGAAAGGACATTACCTTTAAGTCCAGCTACATGTTCTAGCCTTGCCAGGAGAATATTGTGATCAACCGTTTTGAAAGCCGACGTTAAGTCTAATAAAACTAGGACCACTGAGCGCCCTGAATCAGCAGTTAAAAGCAGTTCATTAAAAACTCTTAATAGCGCTGTATCGGTACTGTGGCGCGGTTTAAACCCAGAATTTCTCACTGATTCCATTAGTCTCTAAAAAGGTCAGCAATTAATGAAGGACTATTTAGGATAGTACAGGATGTGTGATGTGGTGTTGCCATATATAATCATGTCCAAGGTGACAGTGACACAATTATTATAATTTTGACTGTGTAGCACACCGCAATACATGGACTACTGCTCTATTGGCAGCTGTGTTGCAGATGAGTAATTGGAAAACTGACAGTTACGAAGTATGATTGTAGAATGGCCACTCGGTAGCTCTCCTTATAACGCTGCTTTATTGAACATGTGCTCGGCATCAAAAAAACTGCCACTAGGCCACCCTGCCGCAAAAGCATATCAGATGGCGTAAAGCCGCAATACACCACAGCTCAATGTAAACACTAACATAACCCAGTGTATGACAATGATAGTCAACTGTGACAAGTTTTCTTCTTAATTCATGATACATTAAGGTGATGAAAGGACCTGAGTTGATGCAAAGTGTGAAACACGAGTTTCCAAAATGTGTTAAGGCAAGAATTAAAGATCAATATCGGGCAAAACAAACAAACAAACAAACAAACAAACAAACAAACAAACAAACAAACAAACAAACAAACAAACAAACAAACAAACAAACAAACAAACAAACAAACAAACAAACAAACACAGCTGTCTGCAGCATAAACTTAACTCAAGGCCTAATCAGGAACACTAGGCCAGGAAGCCCATTGAAGGCAACTAAAGTCAGAAATTGAGAGATTTCCTTATAAATATAACTACAGTCACTTTACCTCAAAACACAAACAATACTCAAGAACAGAAAGGCAAGATTACATAAGCTTTCAGATTAGTCATGCAACAACAAGGAATCAAGATTAAATTCTATACTACCGAATACCAAGACGATCTAAAGTATATCACACCATCAAACTTGTATGGGCAGTGTGATGATGTGATATCCTTTCCAATGGAACTGGCTCACAGGAGTTTATTTATGCTGTGTCTGCCATAGGAAGTAACACACTCAGTTTGGAAGTTTATGTTTTGCTCAAATTCAGGTTCAGAAAACACTTTACACTACAGATGGACAATAACTTAGAAACATACCTCAAAAGCAACCTTCTAGTTTTTGTGTTTACAGGTTGCCTCAGTCAGTCATCTGCCTTTATTTCAACCAATCCCTAGCATCTTCTGCATATCCTCCTTCACTACATCCATGAACCTCCTGTGAGGTCTATTTTTCAGCTGCCTGGCAGCTCCATAATCACCATCCTTTGTTCAGTGTATCCACTATCCCTCCTTTGCACATGTCCAAGTCATCTCAGCCTTGTCTGCTCACTCCCAGTGAAAATCTTATCTTATGCTTTGTGTAGATCCAAAAAGACAGTGCAACTACTCCTGACTTTCTCTATAGTCCATCAATGCTCATAAGGCAAACATCACATCTGTAGTACTCTTTCTTGGCATTAGGCCATGCTGCTGCTTGCTGATTGTCACCTCTCTCCTTAACCTAGATTCAACAAGTCTTTCACATAGCTTCAGGATATGACTCATTAACTTTATATCTGTAGTTAATAAAGCTCCGCACATTCCCCTTGATCTTTGATATCGGGACACTTTTACAACCCATCCAGATATAAGCACAAACTGAGTGAGGATGTAGTTAAGGCCTGGCACAAAGTCTCCCTTTTTCTTTGATTTATAAACACACTAATGAGGAAACTCCAAAAATGTCCTCGTCCAAATACCGAGCCAGAAGAGTGTCTTCTTTGATGTTGTCTTTTGCCCAATATTTTAACTGTCTAAGACCTCTTACTGTTAAACTGGGTACATCTAATTCCATTTTCTTTAAATTACTTTTGCAAGGAAGATGAGTTAAATCCTGATATTTAACAGCACGTAAGTAGGTCAGTGTGCCCACATTTATTTGACTGCATTGTACTTGGAATGGACTGTTATATTCTATATTACAACATAACTATAACCTCAGCTTCATAATTACAACCTCAGCTTCACTGAATAAGTGTCAGGGTCCCTGTGCCTACCCGGTTGGCTCAGTATGGCTACATATGTTTTTATTTTCATTTTTGTTCCTGCTCTCTCCCTTCCTCTCTCTCCCTCCTCCCTCTGCCTGGGCGGAGCTCACCTGTGGGCTCCTGCCCTTGGCCCACGCACCTGGTCGCAATCACGCACCTGTGGCTCATCACCTGAGAGTGTTCCAGCTCCTTTTTAAGATGGCAGCTCTGTGTTTCTCGTCGCTGGACCGTTGCCGACCCTCGTCAGTGTAACCCCAGCTCAGTTCACTCTAGAGTGTTTCTCAGCGATCTTCCTTTGTAATCCCTTCATGTCTCTGTGTCCAGATTCCCTGGACCAACCCTTGTGTTTCCCGAGCGATCGAGTGTGCGTGGAGTGTGAAGAGGAGCGTGAAGCGTGGATGGAGTGTGTGTGGACTTTCAGCATCTTTCCCCATTTGTGTGTGGACCCCCGGAGCCTAGCTTTCCCCTCACCTTTGTAAATAGATCACCTGGTGTTGCTGTAATAAAGACTCTTGTGTTTTCAAAACTTAGAGCCTGCGCGTGAGTCCGTGCAGTCCCGTTGTGACAATAAGTGTTTGGGTATCATCCACAAACACTGTGGTATTGAGGTATCCTTCTAGAGTCAGCTCATTTTCAGTAGGGTTGTGGTATGTGGGATGTTACTGAAGAAACTGTCATATTATCCTCATCATAAGCTGTAAAAAGACCCATAGGGGAATTCCACTAAGTTTTATGGATACATCTGGCACCACTAGTGTGGTGACAGAGAGGCGAAAACACCACTCAACTGAAGTGAGCAGTCTGTAAAAATTCCCACTCTTATCCTGTTGGCTGGGATGTATAATTTCTCTGTTTCTTTCAAGTTTCAAAGACTCTTTTTGATATTAATAGCTGACGTTAAATAAATACAGATAATTCTAAATAGCTGGAGGAGGTGGCTGGGGAGAGGGAGGTCTGGGCCTCTTTGCTTAGGCTGCTGCCCCCGCGACCCAGCCTCGGATAAAGCGGATGAAGATGGATGGATGGATGGATAGTTCTAAATAGTCTCTGTTATACTGTCAGAAAGAAAGAACTATAAATTATTTCCATATGTTCATCTTTCTCAAAGTCATGCGCAACATAATGTGCACCATGCATTCGTAACACACGTTATATACTATCAGTTAGACAAAGGGCTAACTTTAAATCAGGATCAATCACCAGATATTTCCAAAGAACAACAAGAAGAGGTTTAAGCCTGTGCATGGGGACAGCAAGAAGATATCTGAGCCAGTATCATGATGTGTAATCGAGCCCTAATGAGCGTGATTTACAACTTTTCCCAAGTTTCCCATTCCCTCTGACTCAGTAATTGCTCCTCAAAAGCTGGCTGGCATGGTGGCTGTGGTGCCGGTTCAGGTGGGCGTCCCACAGATTACTTCTGGGTGAGGCATTGTCAAGCCAAGATGACTCATGTTGGGAATGCCTGAGTTGCTGTAAATGCCCAACAGCTAAAAAGAGCTGAGAGCACCTCCAGCATGTCTGCTGGCTTTGACGTCATCCAGGAACCTGACACACTTTTTATTACTGAATACATGTGCAGTTGTTCTTTGTCTGTTCATGAATAATATTTTAACTTTTCCTACTGGGCTTAAATAAAAAATAATGAGAAAAGAAGAAACACCGATAGTACTATTATTGTTATTTTTTTAGTTGTGGTTTCCAGTGTCCCTGCGTTAGGGTTTAACTGGTATTGTGCAAACATAGCCAAGATTACTGTAGTGATGAATCACATCCGGGCTGTGTTCACATTCAGCGTAGCTGTTAAAATGAATACAGCGGCAGTAGTATAATTATGGGATGCACATAGTGAAGCAGTTATGACAAAGCTGGTATGTTGTTACAGTTTAAAAAAACAAAGCAAGAACACTACAGTGACAACAATCAGCTGACAGTATCATACTGTGACACTTTACACTAGATACACTGTAAAATAACAACATTGTCAGTAATGTATTGTAAGTGCTGCTGCAGTCTTTCATTGTAATAACAGCACTATATCACTGCACATTAATTGCTTGCAAAATGTATTTAAATGATCAAAAGTAATAATCATAGCCCTACAATTATTGATTTTGTTGTTAGTATCGTATGGACTCTTTGAAGTACCTTGATGATTGTTGCTTTGTGTTTATACTGTGTTGCGTGGTTTCCAGTGTTTATGGGGCCAAGAACAATATTTAGCTGCTGTCAACAGTGGCAGTTTTAAAAATGAGTCGTGTGTGATGCAAGCAGTGACTGACTCATGCCAAACTCGCACACTCAAGAAAGCAAGAAACCTGAAATTGGGGATAAGACATGCAGTTATAATAAACTCTTGCTGGAGACTCCACTTTGAACACTGAAATAAAGTCAAATGAAAAGCAAATCGCTAAAAGCATTGTAACATAAAGTTACAATAAGGAACTATTGGATTGCAGTCACAGACACTGTGAAATAACACTTTAATGTGAGCAAATGGAGCTGCCAGGAAATTTTCGAATATTACAGGGGAACAGTTACGTATTTTTGTTGATGAAACTCAATTAAGTAAAAATTTGAGAAATGAACAAGTAAGTATAATAACTGAATTAGACGACTAATTTATTTCTGCTCTGTCTTGCCCTTTGAATGCTTACCTGAAGCAAAACATTTTTCATCCCTTCTCTCCTGTGAATCTCTGCCAGTTCAAGATTCAAGATTTTTATTTGCCATTGGCGCCTAGGACCAACAGTCCATGCACATTGGAATTCTTGTGCAACGCTCTCCAGGTCAAGTTACACTTGGCGCCCATTTCAGACTACACTACACTAATTTCTCAAGAAAGCAATTACTCTAAACGTATCCACATAGCCAGCGTTATCTTGTGGCAACACAATAACATCAGCAGATAACAGCAATCAAAATCAACCAAATACTGAGTCACTGTTGAAACATTTGTGCTGTCAGGGGCTGGGTCTGACCCAGCATTTTGAGTGTGTTTTGTAAATTGTGTTTTCTTATAAATATATGTGTAGTTCTGGTGTTGCATTATTAGTTAGGTTTTAGATGAGTCTATTCTAGTTTAGGTCCATCTATGTCCTCTACTGTAAGTCTGTTCTGGTCTTCTCTGGGTGGTCTGTCATGTATTTCGTGCCTGTGTGTTTAATGTTGTCTCGTTTGTGCTCCCATGCCTACGTCTCTGTGTTTTTTGTTTTATTTTGAAAGTCTAGCGTTCCCTTCTTGAATGTGCTTACTTTTACACTTCCCCTGTGGTGTCATTATGTTCATTTGTGTCAGCTGTTTCCTCTTGTGTTTCCACTTGCCCTGATCGCCCCTTGTGTGTATTTAGTCTGTGTTCTATTCTGTCTTTGTCACAACGTCTGTGTTACCACGTCGAGTCATTGTTATCACAGTTATGATGTTTAGTCACAGTTATCTTATTTATGTTTCCCAGTACTGGTTACAGGTTAGCTGTCGCTCCTGTGTTCACCTTTTATCATGTTTACCGGCCTAAATAAAACAGTTTGCTTTTGGTCCAAGTCTGCTCCGCCTCCTTCTGTGTCCACACCTCTGTTTCACGCTCTCGCACAGTCGGCGCCCGTTGACAGTGACATGTGCATTTAAATTTGACTTTATTTTGGAATTGTTAATCCTTTTAACATGTCAGCTTGATGTTCCAACAACATTAGCCAAAAATTTTAATATGACACATAATCTATACACGTCCTTACATTCACATCATTTTTTTTCCACTTCAGCTGATTTATTGTCTTATTTGTGACATCATTATCATTTTCTTTATTTAAAGGAGACATGCGCACAAAAATAAAAGCAATGCAGGATAACAGCATAGCTGTTTTTTTAACTGGCAGACATTTCAGTAAAGGTAAGTACTATCATTAATGCATGCCTCTGGGCTAGCTGTCGTAGTTGTTGACTCTCGGTTAACCGCGATGATTAAATGGATGTTCCATAGCGCTTCAAATATGCAAATTCATGGATAATGGATTAAGTAAACAAATAGAAAACACACAAATGATATTATAATATGTGTAAGGTTTTATGGACAAGAAAAACTGGATAATAATTTGCATTGTCCAATCATGATGCTTTGGTTCTCTGGCAAGTCAAGTAAAACCTATTCAGTGTGGTGATATCAGAATCAGAAAGACTTTATTTATCCCCAAGGGGCAGTTAACATACAACAGAGCAGCATGACGTTGAAGATAAGGACAGGGCATAAACAGGCAATAAGAGTGAGATAATAAATACACAGAATATACAGTATATACGCAAATTACACAGATATGAGATATGATATGAGAGTAGTAGCGTCTCAAATTTGAACAGCTTTAACTGGAACTTTATCCAACTCAGGAACTGAAAGGAGTTCTTCTTCGTAGCATGGACAGTGTTATTCAGATACCATAGCAAGATTATGCTTAATGGAGTCATTCTAAAGAACTTTGAATTTAATCTTTGTAGCATCCGTTGTGATTTTAATTTTGCAGGATGTGATAGGAGTAGCTACTATGGCAGGAATGTTGATAAAAAAGCAGAATGAATACATAAGAATTTTGGGCCAGTTAGGACTGTTTTCCTACACTTTCCTGAGAAGCTTTATAAATAAGGGCTTTGGTGTTTCTTTGAAGAAACTTTCTGGAATACCATGCTGTGTACTGAAACACCTTCCTGTTCTTGTTGGGACAAGAGCACATAATTAACATGTGACCCATGCCACAGCTTTGCATACAGCACTGTATATCAGCAGCTGTGCATCTCAAACACATACTGACTTGCTGGGATACTTGACAGTTAAAGAAGATGCTCTGGTTTTATTTCCTGCCTCTTGTGATGTCCAGCCAAACTCTAATGATGGCTTTGCCTCTCTGGATAGCAGATCTGCCAAAGAAACCTCCTCCTGGACCATCTGCAGCTGACCAAGAGTTTGCAGAGGTATTGTGCATTTTTGGAAGGATATGATCCCTGTAACAAAAAAGAAAAAACAAAAGAGAAAAGAAGGCATGCTGCTATATTTGTAGGTCTTTGCACTGTGATATTGTTGTTTTATTCATAGAGGGGTTTAATCTGGAACCCCACTTTATTGTCTACTTCAAGTGCAATATTGACTGCTGCTTGTAGGAATTTGCTGTATGTGGGGCCTGGTCACTGTGTATTTCAAGGAGTAAAACATTATCAAACTGACATTTTGTGAAGAAAGTCAATAACCTAATTTCAGTGTGTATGGGTAGGACATGCAGTTATACCTGACTGACAATTTGTGCAGATTACACTATCAACACTTTTTTCAAGTAATACTATACTGTACATCTGTGCTCTACTATATATTTTTTAATATATTTTTTTCGTTAAGAAACTGTCGTTTTAGGTTGGAATTACAGACACTGGAAAATAAGAGTTAATATTGATAAATGGTCCTGCCTGGACTTGAATTTAAGTTTTTTTTTTATAAACTGCATAGAGTCGGCTTCATAAATATAATTAGATTATACTTTTAGATTATTGCACACAGTTAATTATTTTAATGACTTAAACCAACCAACTCTTCTCTCTCTCTTTTAATAAATAATAAGTTGTTAGAAATCTCTTTGATATAGTGACTTGATTGGATAACTAATTCATTTTTGGTTTGTCTTCTTCACCTTTGATGCCTCGCCTGAGGAAAAATGTGGTGCACTGATAATGATTCTTTATGAGGGTGCCCTGTGAATGCCTGTGAACCACTTCTGAAGAAAACATTGACTGCAAGATAACACAGCAGTCAGGAGACAGCAGCAGTGAATAAATAACACTGTTAGAACTCTTGTCATGTTCATGCTGAAGCTGATTTCAATAACAGAATTTTTACTATTTGATGAAGTGCATTTGAAAGTTTTACGCTTTATTTCAAACAAGCTTTAAAAGACATCTTTATCAAATCCTTTATGAACCATTTACTTACTACCAATTTTAAAGATAAATTTGATGTGTGCTCCTGGTGTCCTTCTATGGAGTTTTAATAATATTAATAACAATGATTCTACTGAGGGAGAGTATGAAACACAGCTACTTGTACACAGGTAAGTCTGAGTGTGTCTGATGTTGACACCTGCAGTTACATGAGTGCTAAAGTGTTTCTGCACGGTGCTATCATTAAAGGTCTGAGGACATTTCTGGAATTCTTACTGTAAAGTTACTTCAGGCCTGGTTGCGCATTTGTGTTCCTCCACAGCAACAATGGCAATGTGTGAACATTTGTACTTTATACAGTGCTATGGAAAAAAAGCATTTTCCCAGCCATCATTCCTTATTTTTTGTGTATTTGTCATATTTACATGTTTCAGATCATCAAATGAATTTTGATGTTAGACAAAAAAAATAACTGAATACAAAATGTAGTTTTTTAATGATAAACTCAGTTGTTAAAAATACAATACAGGTTGTTATACTCATAAATATTCATTGACTAGTGTGTAACTACCAGCAATACATTCTGAATTAACTCCTCCAGGAGTGGGCACCAGTTTGTGGAAGCCACCATGTTGCCCCACCATCTTGAATACAGTGGCAATGATTGACATCGTCATTCTTCCTAATCACATCCTATATATCTGGTTAGAGACTAGCCACATACTCCACATACAGTAATACCCCAAAGGTGGAGGAGAACAGAACTTCAACATATGAAGTGTATGGTTTATCAACTGAGAAGGGTCTGCTTCACCAAGTGACGCCACATTCTCACATCATATGAGAGTATATTTGCAAAGTTTCAGAGCACCGCAGTGTCAGATCCACTTCATAGAAAGTTTTGCTAACACTGGCTAGCAGCAGCTAAGGCGTGATGGGCAGGTGTGTTATAACTTTAAGTGTGTCAAAAATGCAAAAAAGGTAATGATGAAGGGGGGAAACACTTTTTCACAGCAAAGTAAAGATGTTTATTTCAACTGATTTACTTTAGCAATACCGGTTATTTTTCTTCAGGAATATCTGCGGCATTTCTATGGCTACCAGCCCAAGGCAGAAAGACAGAAGAGGACCACCGACATAAGTAAAGATGATGATTTGACAACCGGATCCTGTGATAAGAAGACAAAGGTGCAGGAGATGCAACGGTATTTTGGTTTGCTTCCAAGTGGAGAGCTCACAGAAGAGACTCTAGCAGTGATGAAGAAGCCACGCTGTGGACTGTCAGATGTGGAGCAAGTTGGAGAAACAGTTCGCTGGACGAAGAAGAGGATCAGCTACAGGTTAGAAACAATAAAACTGATTTCTGTAGTCAATATGGTAAATGCTACTTCACAAGATTAGCGTTCACAGCGTTAACTAGCTTAGCTGTTAACAAAGTACAGCTGAGGCTGATCAGAATGTTAGCCTCAAACATGAGTCTGATGCTGTTTTGGTTATAAATCTCAGTACTGGTTAAAAAATAGAGCAGGGTAATAAATGATCTACCAGGTTTCAGCTATGTTATGGCAGGAGACAGCAGATTGAAGTAGGGCTGAATGAATACCATGAATGACTGTTCAGAATTTTAAGGGTGTCAGTCTCTCAAAATAACATAAAAAGCATTCAAATTCAATGTGTCACATCAGTAAAGGTGAATCCATTTAATGGTGATTTTTATCATTAGAACAGTTAGCAAGAAACTCCCCATCCCAGCACTGAAGGCTCAGAAAGTCTTTAGAAGAGCATGGAAGCTTTGGTCCAACGTCACACCTCTGAAATTTCGCAACCGGATCATGACCGTGGCTGACATTGACATCTTTTTCTATAGTGGAGGTAAGCTTTAAAGACTGTTCTCCTCATCCATGTATAATAATGAAGCAGATGGTAAAGCGAGGCGTAAAGGATTTACTAAATAATAAAATAATAGCACCCTGTGTTGTTGCAGATCATAATGATAGTTCACCTTTTGATGGCAGAGGAGGAGTCCTGGCTCACGCCTTTATGCCTGGGCTTCACATTGGTGGAGATGTCCACTTTGATTCTGATGAAGACTGGAGTTTTAATTCTACCGGTATTACCAGGGCAAACCCCCCCAAAAAGCAACAATTTAAAAACATGTGTCACAAATTTTTCTCTGAACATGAAGCTAGACAGAATCAACGTGGTACCTGCATTCTTATGAACTTTTTGTAAGAAAGCAGCAGCAGGTGTGTTTTGTGTGTCATAATTGTTTGCTTATTGTCAAGATGCTGTATGACTGAAATACAGTGCACTTTACAGAAGTTACAGATTTGGTGGACTGAATGAGAACATTAATTTGACCTAACCTGGAGTGATTTAGTGAAACATGGGTGGGACTTTTGTGTTACAGCCTTCCTGCATCACACGAGTACTAACATGATGTGCGCTCCTGCTCCAGGTATCAACCTGTTTGCTGTGGCAATCCATGAATTTGGCCATGCGCTTGGCTTGTCCCACTCATCTGATCCTGGAGCTATCATGTACCCAGCATATAACTTTGACCCCAACTATGAGCCCCAGCTCTCCTTTGATGATGTCAAAAACATCCAAAAACTGTATGGTGAGTTGCTGCTGGATACTTTCGATGCTTGAGCTCAGAAATGTTGCTTACCATTAGCCGCAGTTTCATTACAAGATATTAAGCAAAGCCCGCTAGCCTCAGAATAACTTTGAAGTTTTAAAATGGAAAGTTTGTACATAAAATAATAATAATACTGACAAAAGAACAGCCACAAGAATTTTGGCTGGTTTTGCATTAAACATCCAATCCAGCAATAATTCAATAACAAGAGGTCATTTAGAAGAATTGAACATAATTTATTGAAATAGAGAAATGAATATATTTGGCGATTAGACTAGATGTTAGGACAGGACCCCCCCGGCTTGAATGGAGGTCTGAGTAATGTGTCTGTGATGGAGATGGGGAGGAGGTGGGTTGTAAGAAAGAGGGTCTAAAAGCAGAGGTTGATTGGCTCGAAGGAGGCAGGCAAGAAGATGATTGGATTAGATTAAGAACATGAATATTGAGATTGACAGTGTGGGAAAGCTGTAGACATGTAAACAACAGAAAAGAAGCTCATCACCCAGTAAAGCAGCCAGATCAGTGATTACAGATCTTCCTTAGTGAAATCACACATAAGCTTAATTTTGTTATGTGTAACAAAAACTTGCAGTGATATTGATTTGCTCAAAACCATTATAAACTGGCCACCATCAGTTATTTAATATCCGTTCATATCTTATATTTCAGATTATTCTGTTTCTTTTCAATAGTTTAAGTATTTTTTAATCCTCATTATTATTATTATTGTTATTAGTTTTAGACATTATTAGACAATTACAACAATTGTTTTATTTTGTTTTCTTATAAGATTAAATACAATTTGGTTAAAGAACAACGGATTGAAATCATTATGGCAAAATGACGTCATGGTGTAAAACATATGACAGAAACAGTAAAACAAACATTTCAAGTAATTTTCTTTTTATTCTTGTTTCCTTTTTCTTTGTTTTCTTTCTTCCTTTAAAAAAAGATATTTACAATATTTTATTTTCAGGGGTAATCAAGTGTCCTTTTCTATTCCTCTCTGCTGTGTACAGGAGTCAATCCCAATTTTACTTCACTGACCTCAAAAAGGCCTCCTCCAAAAACACCTACAAAATGTGATCCGTATTTGTCCTTTGATGCAGTAACAGAACTACAACAGGAAGTTTTGTTTTTCAAAGACAGGTATGTAAATCTGTGCAGTCTTGGACATAATTCTCTCAGTGTGTCTCTTTGGTCCGAGGATTACAGGAAAACTGAACTGAAAAACTGAATATTCATTTGAGATAGCCTTCCTGCTTTTCAGGTTTATGTGGCGCAAACATCCTGAATTTGAGGAAACGCGTGTCTCCTTGATTAGCAGTCTTTGGCCAGACACTGTACCGGCCAACTTGGATGCCGTTTACGAGAATACGTGGGAAAATGTTGTTGTGTTTTTTAAAGGTAAAGACACAAAAAGGGGTAAAAAAAAATCTACAAACCCATCGGTTTAGTGTCTGGCAGTAGATTAAAATACATGTGTACATGTGTTATTATAGTGTTTTTGTTTCAGGTAATCAGTACTGGATGCTGAGGCAGTTAAAGCTTGAGGAAGGATTCCCTAGAAGCATCTCAACCTTGGGCTTCCCTTCCAGAATAAAATCTGTAGATGCTGCTCTTCACTTCAGAGATGAGGGCTATACTGTGTTCTTCACTGGTGATGAGTGTTGGAGGTATGTAAGATCATAAAGCTCTTTAGTCCGGTTTTCAGTCTTTATGCTGACCACCTACCTACTTCAAAACGTGAAAGATCACCATACCTAAAATAGTTAAAAACAATATACAGCCACGAACAAAAGTTTAAGACCACTTGTAAAATGGCAAAAAATCATATTTTGCACAGTTGGATCTTAATAAGGCTCCTAGTGGAGCTTCAGCATGCAGCAAGAAGAAATGGGAGTGAGACAAAACATTTTTTGAGCGTGTAATTTATTGAAAACAACGCTTAAACTGAAATATGCAAAGTATGATTTTTTTTGTCATTTCACAAGTGGTCTTAAACTTTTGATCGTGGCTGTAGCAAGACTTGTCTGATCTTTAACCATTTCATTTAATCTTTACTGACTGATGTAGATGGAGAGGTGTGAGACATGTTTATGTACTGGAATCACCTTTATGCAATGAGATGACAGGAAACTATTTCCACTGTTGGCATCTTACATAGATGGGTGTTCCTGATAGTAGATGAAAGAGCAATCAGATATATGAGATCCAGACTGTCCTCTTCTGTTGAAAACTTTAAAAAAAATAAGTAAAATTTACTTTAAAGAATTTTGTATGGCTATGTGTGAGTGCTGTTATTATTTCACACATAGAAACAGAACATCATTGCGTGAGAACCAGTCTAAACCAGACAGGCTTCCTGCTTACGCTTTGATGTAATACAAAATTACACATCTCTAGTACAAGTGGTTGCAGAATCAACTGTTGTCACCAACTTGACTATTTGTCATCAAAACGGTGCTTTAAGTAAAGTAGTCATGTAGTTTATCACACTTCCCATGGAAATGTTGTCATCCATAAACAAGAAAATACTGACATTAATCTCTGCTTTTCTAAAATAACTATTATATTTTATTATTATATGTGATAATGTAGATACAACGAGGAACAAAGGTTGATGGAGGGATCACCAATGTCTGTTGAGGAGCAGTGGCCAGAGATCCCAACGCCTATAGATGCTGCTGTCTTCTATGATGGTACTTACATCACTTTTCTTTTAGAGCCCTTTAAAATGTCAATTTCTCATAAAAAGAAATTCAATCCAACAAAATTTACAGTACATTTACACTAACACTTCATAGTTTTCTGCTCCTTTGCTGTTTGACTCTCAGATTAATAGAATATCTTCACTAACTGTGATTGGAAAATACTTGCATATAGACATAGAGTAAAATGTAAGGTATAAAGGTTTATAACCAAGGCAGTACTATCCAAGGTACTTAAACCTTTTCATTATGAATACTTTTGAATGCACTGTACACAGACAGTCCTTGCCCCATACAGCAAACACAGTTTGCCACAATACATTTTAAGTTTCAAATTCTAAATGAATATTGATTTCCCCACAGGATCTGTGCACTTCTTCAAAGGAAACTTGGACTACAAATACGACTCCAACTTCAAACGTGTGCACTCCATCAGTCGTGTTAATGAGCTGCTGGAATGTGAAGTGAAGGAAGGCAATGAAACAGTGACAGAGAGGAGATAAGTGAAGTAATGCTTTCCTTGGAGCTTGACGGTGCTGTGCATGCGTACACAAACTTTTACGTCCAGTAATAACCACAATGTATCGAACAGAAAATAGAGAAGTGGTTAGTGTGTGGTTAGTCTTACCTCAGTGTGTAATACAGTGATGTAACATTGGAATTTGTACAGTTTTCATGATTTGAAATGTGTGTTTTAATCTATTTTTGCTGCTAATTTTAATTTTTAAATCTCTCTATACAAACATCAACATGTGATATAGAGCTATTCAGCCAAACGTAACATTTATTTTAAGCTCGTGTCGTTCCATCAGAGGGATTTATTTTTTACTTAGCAAAGAAAATTTGATATTTTCCTGATTAAAAAACATCTTTGCTTTTATGTTGAAACATATTCACTGTGTGTGTGTGCGTGCGTGCGTGCGTGCGTGCGTGCGTGCGTGCGTGCGTGCGTGCGTGCGTGCGTGTGTGTGTGTGTGTGTCTTTTTACTGCTGTTGCCTAATTTACCTGAGGCTGAACATTACTTTATAAAGTCAAAACTCTTCATCCCTGTGTCCAGTATTGTGTAACACTGACAGAAATGTAGTTTTTCTATAACACTGACACAAAGTGTTTGGGGATAATTACAGGTAAGGTGGAAAACACCCACCTGCAGTCGACTCACAGAAAAAAAAAGTTTCAGTTTCCAAAACTTTGTGCGGTTGGGCACTATTGAATGTGTAGAATAAACTGACTTGAATTTTTTTATAATAGAAATGTTGACAATGTCATGACCAATTCCTGGCAAAATACTTCTTTTCATTTGGAATCATGTTGGATCGTGCAAAAACCAAAGTGTTCATAATAAAAAAAACACTTTCAATTCCTCTATTGAGTCTTTGACAGAATATTAAATTTATGTTAACACATCCATTACAAGAAAACACAGGTGAAAGTGTTTAATGTGACAAGAACATCTAACTGTGATAACTGTTCTGAGCTTATTAAGTCCAGATACCAAATACCATGTGTGAATGTGTGTGTGAATGTGTGTGTGAATATGTGTGTGAATGGGTGAATGACTGAATGTAGTGTAAAGGGCTTTGGGGTCCTTAGGGACTAAGTAAAGCGCTATACAAATACAGGCCATTTACCACTGAGAAAATAATTTTTAAATAATTACAGCTAAGAATTAAACTAGCTCTGGAAACTAAATTACAATAAAGTGATAAAAATAGTAATAATTCTGGAACAAATACACACAAAGAAAATCCTCAAATATGTTTAAATCTGCTTTAAATCAGCTATAAAGTCAATTCTGCACAAGAGCTTGAAAATAGGAATAGTTTTTACCCTCTACACCACAGACTTCAGCCACTGCACAGAGACCTGCCATCTTCAGAAGTTTTCTGATGACTCTGCGGTGGTTGGATGCATCAGCAGGGATGATGAGACAGAGTACCGGGCTGTGGTCGACTCCTTTGTCACGTGGTGTGAGCAGAATCATCTGCAGCTCAACGTGGCAAAGACCAAGGAACTGATCGTGGACTTCAGGAAGACCAGGAAACACTTGACCCCTGTTTCAATCCAGGGGGTCAGTGTTGACATTGTGGAGGACTATAAATACCTTGGAGTACACATTGACAATAAACTGGACTGGGCTAAAAACACCACAGCACTTTACAGGAAGGGCCAGAGTCGTCTCTATTTTTTGAGGCGACTGAGGTCCTTCAACATCTGCCAGAAAATGCTGAGGATTTTCTATGAGTCTGTTGTGGCCAGTGCGATCCTCTATGCTGTTGCATGCTGGGGGAGCAGGCTGAGGGTCGCAGATGCCAACAGACTTAATAAACTGATCCGTAAGGCCAGCAATGTTGTGGGGATGGAGCTGGACTCCCTCAAGGTGGTGTCGGAGAGGCGGATGCTGTCCAAGATAAAGACAATGTTGGATAACACCTCCCACCCACTCCATGACATGCTGGTCAGTCACAGGAGCTCGTTCAGTGAGAGACTGAGATTACCGAAAAGCACCACTGAACGACACAGGAAATCATTCCTGCCTGTGGCCATCTCCCTGTACAACGCATCCACTTAACACACTGTTTGCTGCTACAACTACACATGTTTCTTTTCCAACTATTTATTTATGAGTGACTTATGTATGTATGTATGTATATATATGTATATATTGTACTATTCTTAGTTAGCGTATTGTCTGTCTTGTCTTAATGTTGGTTTAAAATGGAGCACTGTAACAAAAAATTATTTCCCCCAGGGATCAATAAAGTATTCTGATTCTGATTCTGATTCTGATTTTAATTTTATTTCTAGAACTTTCATAAAGTTGAAAGCTGAGCTTCTGTGAGCTTCATAAAATCATTAAATCAATTTGATTTTCTTCACACTGTGGGATATGGAAGTCAGATCTGAATAAAAATCAAATGAACTAAAATCTGATAATTACATATTTGGGGCTGTTCTAATTATCTCATGAACAATTTCCTCTGCAAACTGCAACAATGATTCAACATCAGTGTTTTGGGGGTTTTTGTACATGTAACACCGTCATGAGCAATCAAAGCCAGAGTTCCCCTCTTCACCATAAAAGGAGCATTTCGTTAGTCACTGACGGCAGGTAGTTACTCAACACATCCAAACTCCAGCCTATATAACAGCTTCTCACAGCACTGAGACACAAGTTGCACACAACGAGGAAGCATGAAGACTTTGACTCTGAGCATTCTGCTTGGCCTGGCAGTGGCAGTTTACTGCATGCCAGTATCTCAGATTACTGGGCAAGATGAAAGTTTTGCAAAGGTATGTGTACTTGGCTGTTTTTTATTTTTTGGCATAGGCTAGAGTGGACAAACGTTGTGATTATTTTAATTGTCCATCCCATGTTGTTATTTGTCTTGTTTCTTGAGCTTAAACATGCTGACAGATATTTGAGTGTAAAGCTCTGAATATTTCTCTCTTCCAGAACTACCTGAAGAAATTCTTCAACCTCACAGAGGAGGAGGGTCCAGCTGTCAGAAGGGGCATCAGCCCGCTGAACAAGAAGCTGGCTGAGATGCAGAGATTCTTTGGTCTCCAGATCACCGGGTCTCTGGATGCTGACACTTTGGCCATGATGAAGAAGCCCCGCTGTGGGGTTCCCGATGAACAGGTCGCTCGTTTCTCCACTTTTGATAACAACGCTAAATGGCAGAAAAACAGCCTCACATACAGGTGAATGATCTAAAGACACAACATAACACACAACGTGAGAAAATGTGACCACACTAATGATTTTCTTGGATATTGTTGTGCTCTGCAGGATAGAGAACTACACACCTGACATGTCTGTGGCAGAGGTGGATGACTCCATAAACAAAGCTCTGCAGGTGTGGGCCAAAGTCACTCCACTGAGGTTCACAAGGATCTACAGCGGCATTGCTGATATTATGATCTCCTTTGGTCGCCGGGGTGAGTCTAAAAACACACTAAGTAATATAATCACTGAACGTTTTTATTGTATTATTGCACAAGACAGGATCATCCCACCTATCAGTCAGGAACACTAAGCTTTTTTAGTGTCTGTGTTTTGTTTGGCCAACCCTGAAACTACTATCTTCTAACAGCACATGGTGATTATTACCCCTTTGATGGCCCTGATGGCACTCTCGCCCACGCATTTGCTCCCGGTGATGGCATTGGAGGGGATGCCCATTTTGATGAAGATGAAACGTTCACGTTCCGCTCAAACACGGGTAAGTTTGTTTACTTTTATGAACTGTGGTGTCCAAATTATTACTCTGTAGTGTGCGACCTGAGTTATCCTTAGCTGTAACCAATTGTCATTCTGTGTTTTCTACTTCAGGCTACGTCCTCTTTATGGTTGCTGCCCATGAATTTGGTCACTCTCTGGGCTTGTCTCACTCCAATGACCCCGGTGCTCTCATGTACCCAGTGTACTCATACAGTAACCCTGACACCTATATTCTTCCCCGGGATGACGTTAATGGCATCCAGTCCCTCTATGGTGAGTGCTAAATTCTTTTTTTGGTTTTATTCAATTAAAAATATTTGAGTTGACCAAAATCTTAGAAGAGCCTGTGCATAAATAATTTTACAACTTACAACAGTGTGATATTTATTAAATTACCTCCAGGTCCAAATGAGGATATCATTGTACCTGGACCTACAGCCCCCACTACTCCTGATGCCTGTGATTCAACGATGGTTTTGGATGCTGTTGCCACACTGCGAGGAGAGATGCTCTTCTTCAAGGACAGGTATCACAAAATAAATGCATGAATACCTGAGCTACTGAGATTTGCTGACTGATCATTTACATTAATGTACATTTTCTGTGTGTCTTCACAGATTCTTCTGGCGCAACCACCCTCAGAGCAACACACCTCAGCAAACTCTCATCACAAATTTCTGGCCCGATGCCCCTGTTGACATTGATGCTGCTTATGAGAGCCAACAATCAGACCGTGTCTTACTTTTTAAAGGTATGCTTTCTCAGTGTCCACCTAATGCAGCACTCCTTTGAAGTCAGCATTTTTGTGCCTTTACATAGCTTTACTATAAAGTCTACTTCTTATTTGTTCACAGGTCAGCAGGTGTGGGCTTTCAGCGGCTATGATCTTGTAAGTGGCTATCCTAAATCAATATCCAGCTTTGGTCTGCCTAAAAAAGTGAAGAAAGTTGATGCGGCCCTCTATGACGAACAAAGTGGGAAGACTCTGTTCTTTGTAGGCAGTGAATACTACAGGTGTGTTCCACTAAGACCTGAGAAAATTAGGCAACTGATTTTCATACAGCAGCTTACAAGTTGTATTACAAATGTTAGATGAATCTAAATACATTTTTCTTTTCCCAGTTATAATGAGGCCACAAAGAAGATGGATAAGGGATTCCCCAAACAGGTGGATGAGACCTTCTTGGGAATGACCTCCAAAGTGACTGCAGCTCTGCAGCAAGGAGGTGAGCAGCAATTCAGGCTTGAAGACCACTGAAACGAGACAATGATTTCTGTTTTTGATATTTCTGTTTTTATCTTTTGAGTTTACATGTAATGAATGATTGCTATTTTAACATGTTTAAAAATCCCTCTGGTCTGTTATGCAGCACTAACATGTAGCATCTCTGTTCTGCAGGGTACACCTACCTCTACAGTGGACCACAAATGTTTGAGTACGCCATGTGGAGCGGGAGGCTGTACCGTGTGCTGAGGAACAGCTACTTCTTGCCCTGCACCAAATACTAGAAAAGATTTTGAATGCTAAGGCACAGTAAAAAAAAAGAAAAGAAAGAAGAGTAACTGTGTCAATATATTTTTGGATATTTAATTTTATTGTTAAAAAGTTAACAGCAGCGTATGTACTTAATACTGTTATTGTTATGTTAACTTTATTAAGCTTTACCATAACTTTTTATTTTGTTTTATTTATGTCACACTCATTATTTAATTTTTCCGTTCGCTAATTGTTGTTGTTGTGTTTTGACCTATTTATGTACACAAAAGGTCAAATGGAGTACAGTAAAAATAAATTGACATCATCAATAAGCACATTTTAAATGTGTTACTGTTGTGTTACAATGTTACAACCATAGGTGGATAAAGTACACACACTGGTAACTCAAGTATAAGTACAGATCTTCCTGCAAAAGTTGAAGAACTGCTTCTTTACTCAAGTAATAGTATCGTATTTTTCGGACCATAAAGCGCACCGGATTATAAGGTGCATTAAGCAAACAAAGCAGTCATATAAGTCAAACTTTACTCAACTCATTCTTCTTGCTTCCTCCACTTCCGTACCATTGAATCATTAATACTGAATTCTGTCGCAGCTGCTCTATTCCCGTGTTGTTGCAGTATATTAATGACTAACCTCGTATTGTGGATGGATTATCTCAGTTGTTCTCCTGACTGAAGTTTGGTCCGTTTACAGCATTCTGCCATGCCATTGCATTTGTCCCTAACCATCAGGAACCCTCACGTTAACTTTTATCGAGTGGAAAAAAGTTAGCGTTCATCCTCCAGCTTCACTGTGTTTATGTTATGCTAACATAGCTGTGTCGCTAGCGATCATGTTGCACATCATTATATACCAGCTAGCCCAACTTCAGTAACCCTACAAACGCCACTGCTGTTTAGTTTTCTGTCTTCATTTATGTTTGAAGTGATAGCAGAGCTGTACGTTTGAATTTTTTCAGAAATCTCTCATTCAGAACATGCTATATCATGTTTAGGTGGAAGCTAGCGAGCTAACTTCCTGCTAACTTCTAACTCCATTAAATTTACTAAATTCTGTTTTCATGGATGCCTGGATGTTAAACTTAATTGTTACACCTGGTAAAGCAGCAACACTGATCATTTTATTAAAGATGAAAGAATTTAGACAGTTTTTAACTCTCACTGATGCCGCAGTGTTTGTTTGACTTTGGGACCTGAAATGGACGGAGTTTAGGACCCAGATTACTCTGCGAGGCTCCTGACTACAGTAGTCATAATGCTCCGACAATCCATTAAGCCTGTGGCTTCGTAGTTTAGCAAAGTCGTACTAAAATGTTTTTTGACAGATTTTTGAGCGCTTTGTACCACATAAAATCAGTTTGAGGTCAGTAAGCACAACCAGAATTCATACATAAGGCGCACCGGATTATACGGAGCCCCGCAGGGGACATGGGAGAAAAAAAAAAATTAAGACGGACTTTTGCGAGATCTCGCAAAACAAACTCAGGATCTCGCAAAAGTTTTGCGAGATCTCGCCAAAGTTTTAGCCGCATTCTTCGGAGGCCGCCAGCTCGAAGCCAACCAACTACATTCACGCCTCAAAATATCTTAAAAGTGTATTTTGTGACCCAGAAAGAGTAATATTACAACTAAGTAGCTGCCGCCATTGTTGGAATTCAACTTTTGTGAGATCTCGCAAAAGTTTTGCGAGATCCCGAGTTTGTTTTGCGAGATCTCGCAAAAGTCCGTCTTAATCTTTTTTTTCTCCCATGTCCCCTGCGGGGCTCCGTAGGATTATATGGTGCACTGTCGATTTAAAAAAATAAAAAATAAAAAATTAAAGGACTTTAAATGGTAAATGGACTGGTTCTTATATAGCGCTTTTCTACTCTCACTGAGTACTCAAAGTGCTTTCTACATCTGGTGCATTCACCCGATCATACCCATTCACACAAGCACATTATCTAAGGTTTTTAGTGCTTCTATCTGACATTCACTCGAATTCACACTCCAATGGATGCATCAGGGGGCAACATGGGGTTAGTATCTTGCCCAAAGATATTTGGCATGTAGACTGGAGGAGCCTGGGATCAAACCACCAACCCTCTGGTGAGTAAATGACCCGTGATTTTTAGCTAACTGAAACACAGTTGGTCATATTATAATAAAATTCCACAACAGAAAAGAATACAATTTGTATTTTAACTTGGAATTAAATTCTTAGGAATGTAGGGTAGCAGAACAAGTAGAATAAAAGTAAAATACAAGAGATAAATGATTCTAAAAAAAGCCTGCACTAGAGTGCCTCTTTTGTTCAAGCAGCCTTTGAATAACACAACGTTAGCATACTTTGTTTTGTTTTAAATGTTGCTTCACAATATGCAAAAACAGAACTTCAGCAGTGACAGCACAGTGATATAGTGGTTAGAGCTATTGCCTCACAGCAAGAAGGTTATATTTTTAAATCCATCCTGGGATCTTTTCCCTTTGTAGGTACTTCAGATTTCTCCCAACAGCCCAAAGACATGCATGTAGTTGGGTTAATTGGTGATGCTAAATAGGTATGAATGACTCTGGTGAAGCCTGACACTGGACTAGATAAGTAGACAAAATACAGCAGCTGCACCTTCGACTTACAGATATATGTAGCAAACTACACTGAAAGAGTTGGTGTTTATAGATGCACAGTGACAGGAAACAACTCACCTCAAATATCTTAAACCTAAAGTAATGAGCTGTTTTGATAATGCAGTTATACAAATAGAGATATTTCTGTAAAAATGTAGGAAGTGATAGTCAGAAAATAAAGAAAAATGGTAATAGTAAAACTATCTGCGAGTTTTACACCTGAAACTATTACAGCTTTGTGCTAATGGATAATGGTGACTAGCATATTCTTATGCTTAATATTTAACGTATATAAAAAATAAAATAATTATCACATTTAACCCTATAGCTTTAGCTAGTACACAAGCATGCTAACGCTTGCTAATTTGCACAAAACACAAATGATATGTCAGCATTTTGATGTGATGAGGGAAGGTCACAGGATCACCAAAAATATTACAAGTCATTCTGAGTACTTTTATTCGAATTAAGTTCTAATTATTTCATAATGGAAGTGGCTGAACTACAGTAAAATCATATAAAAAATATCATATTAACTATTGAGAGAAAAATTCAGAAAATATCAGCTTTGATTTTGAATACCGTGATCATTAGTTCATTGGTCTCAGCTTACATAGTTCACAAGTAAAAACAAAGATTTATCAAAGATTTCTAGTTCTTAGGTTTTGTTCCTGTGCCCCTGATGTTAAGTGTAGGTTTAATTCTGTCATGTTTATTTTCTTGCTCCCTAGTTGTGTCTCATGTCGCAGTTTGTTACTCCTGTCCCTGTGCGCCGTGTTTGTCCTATTCAGTGTCAAGAGCGTGCCTCTGCGCCTGTCGTGTGTTTCCTCTTTTATTTTGATAGTCCCTGTCCTGTGTGCAGTGTGTCTGATTTTGCTTCCCTTGTCTCATTAGGTCTTATTTGTCCCAGCTGTGTTGCCACCTGTTCCCAATCGTCTCATTGTCCTGCTTGTGTATTTAAGTCCTTTGTTTCTCTGTTAGTTGTTCCATTGTACCCTTACTGTGCTGTGTTTTTTCCTCTGAGCTCCCTGTGATCCTCGTCCTTAGTCTCTAGTTTTCAGGTTTCTAGTTTTCTAGCTTCCTAGTGTTAGTGATGGCCAAATGAAGCTTTCTGAATCATTGAAGCTTGTGTTCATTACTCAAAGCTTTTCAACACAGTCGTCTTTGGTGACATCTGGTGGCCAAAAATATGAAGAGCAGCTTGAATCCACAAAATAAAATGAACTGCTTCATTATGACTGCCCATGCTACAGAGTGGAGTTCACAGTTGTTAGGTTTATGTTGGCACAAACCTGTTGCTGACTGAGACGAGCGCTGTTCCTGCCGCTCGAACCCCAGTCACTCTCAGTCAGCTCCCCTGTAGCACTGCCTTTTATTGTGGTTACATGAATATGCATAGGTTCCTTAACATATGACATCTTACACATTGTGAACAAAGAGTACCTCGTCTGTGTGTAGTGTAGGTATGTGTGTGTGTGTGTCAAGATGTGACCCTGTGAATGATCTGCTGGCGCCCGTGAGTCCAACAGTTCACCTAAACAGACACAGAGTAGGTGTCCTCCTATACTATAAATCAGAAAAAGAAGGTACGACCTCTCTCATGACCTTAGGATGTGTGTGTATGCCAGAGTGCTCTGGAACGCACACAGAGTCTTTGTAGACTACTAAGGATCAGACATCCTGTCATTATACAATCGATTAAATACCTCTAAGCATATATGATTATATGTTTCTAAGCAAAAATAACAATCCAACAATATAACTCTGACAGCAGATCTATCTGATGTTGGGCCACCGTTGTGTTGCTTTGAACATGTATTTTTGGGGGTGAAGAAATTGTTATGTTTATTTGTTTAATAAATAATTTTCATCAATAAACTTTCCTTGTGCCACGGTGTGGTCTTCCTTTGCTTGTGACTTCTTGATGTTGGTAAATACAATAGATTAAAATTGCATATAATATACATATAAAAATGCACAACTCATTATGGAGTATGCTTCTGTTGTGACCAAAATCAACTCAAAATACTCCCACATGACAGAACCTCCTTCCACCCTGGCTGGCTGCATATCTCTCAACAGAATAATCACTGGTTTGCTGTCTCTCACCATCAAAAAACTCCACAAATCCCGCAAATGATTCACTTCCTTATAAACCACCGAATCAAGAACCAAAGCATTTAATGAAGCTTTTTAATGACGTCACTGATCACGTGACTCTGGCCAAATGAATCAACTGCATGGTCCTCGTCCAAGTCTCCGGTGATCAGAATGGGAGGCTCCCTGTCAACATTCACTACTCCTCCAATCTCCAGCTCACCACCTTCTCTGCTGTTTGAATCCCAGGCCTGCAGCGGCGGCTCGCGACGAACGAAGAAGGATGGTGAAGTGAACAATACAATACAACTTCATTTCTATAACACATTAGAAATCTTGCCTTTCCCTCTAGTTAATATTTCTTTTATGACTTTATATCATGCACTTTTATGCTCATTTAAATTCTTGTTTGCTCTGTACCTGTTGCTTTCCTATGTATCAGTGACAGTTATCTTCTTGCATACGTAGTACTTGCTTTGGTCCTATTTCTATTATCCTCCTCCTATACTCTCTTACTTGTTAAGCACCTTGGCATACCCTTGGTTTTTAAGTGTGCTTTATAAATAAAGTTTATTGTTATTATTATTATTATTATTATTATTATTATTATTATTATTATTATTATTTAAAGACCAGAGGTACACCAAAGTGCTTCTAAATACAATAGTAGGAAATAAAAATAAAATTACATAAAATTAAAGGATAAATCAGCAGTCTAATGTAATGCAAATCAGTTTAACAAATGCAATAGTTATCAGCTTCTTCTAATTCAGGAGAATAATGCAAACTAAAACTACATAATAATTCACAATCTTTAGTTAGGGGTATAACATGGCATAAAATAATATTATAATCTAACAGATGCAATAGTAAAGTGCAAAAAACACTACCAGATGAAACAAAGCACTAATTAATCGGCAATGCTAAGTTAAATAAATAA
The DNA here is from genome assembly GCF_965226115.1 of Aulonocara stuartgranti. Lineage (NCBI taxonomy): Eukaryota > Metazoa > Chordata > Actinopteri > Cichliformes > Cichlidae > Aulonocara > Aulonocara stuartgranti. Next base: position 32,214,438 of record NC_138946.1, read on the forward strand.
GTTATTGATCGTAATTTAAAAGATCAAATAATTCAGACACGGGAATATCAACTGGAAGATTATTCCGGTAATATAATAATATAAGTTAAGATTGCATATAGGTGCAATTGCAAAGTACAATGAATACTACCTAATAAAAACTCTAACTAGCCAGGAATGCTAGATTAACCCTTTAAGACCTACCATAGAACCAAGTCCGCCAGAGCTTATATTATATTTTTACATGCTGTGGAGCCATTTTTGGGAGCATTTCAAGTTGCTGTACATCAATACAACCATTATAGCCCAAATTTTAATAATATGTCTGCATTAAGTGCATAGTAATTACATAAATTACAAAAAAGTGCAATAAACTACAAAAAGATTGAAAATCGTTTTTGTTTTTTTAACATATATTTCTAGTTAGAGAAATTTAAGAGGCTTATCTCTCAAAACTGTAAATACAAAAAAGTTGCACAAAATAGTTTCCCACCACAGGAAATTTATTTTGAGTGTCTTAATAGGTTTATTTTTGAAATACACCAATTTTTATACACTGCAGGAAAAATGAATATAAATATAAAAACTACAGGCAGACGTTGTTTTATTACAAGAGACAAACAGACCTGTCACAGCTATAAATGAACTTAAAGTACCTGAGTTTCCCACTGTGTTCTTCGCCTCCTACAGCTTTAGACAAAGGGGAGAAGCAATTTTAATACATAAAGATATTAATTTCTCAGTACTCACATTTATAGATCCAGAGGGTAGATTCCTAATCATTAAATTATCTATACTTAACAAAAAGCTATGTAAGTACATAGCTTCTTCCACTTTTTTTTAGTGCACTCTCTGAACACCCAGATTGCGCACTTCTTGGGGCAACCTCAACTTTGGACTACATGAAGAAATGGATAGGCTCAATACAGCAGGAACTCAGCACAATTTGCGGTCCACAAATATAATAATCAGACAGTAGATGAGCGACTTTGGTCTTGGCGACGCATGGCGCTCCCTTCACCCCAACTATAAGGAATATACTTTCTTCTCATATGTCCATCACTCCTACTCTCATCACGATTATTTTGTAGTCAGCAGCTCACTGTTGAGTGACATTTCAGACACTGAGATACACCCTATAGCTGTCAGCGATCATGCTCCTCTGTCGTTAACACTAATACATCAGAAGAACATTCCACCAAGTAAAAACTGGAGATTAATACATCATTGCTCAAAGATGAAGAATTTATTCAACATTTTATAAAAGGAGTGGACTTTATATTTAGACTATAATGACGTTGGAACATCAACATCTGTTCTCTGGGAAGCAGGGAAAGCTGTGATGAGATGTAAAATAATTTCTTTCTCATCACATAAAAAGAAAAAAAAAAGAATATTCAGGAATTAGAAAAAAACCCCAAAATCTTTAGAAGAAGCCTACGTGTCCCATCGGGAACAGGAAATGCTGAACAAAATACACAAAACAAAACTAGAATTAAATGAAATTATGAATAACAAAACCCTCAATTCTTAGTACAGAGACTTCGCTTGCAAAATTTTGAACACCAGGGCCGTGCAGAGATGTTGAAAGGGGTGGGTGCTCAAAGTTAAAAAGGGGCACATAGAACCAGGGTGAAGAACAACAACACACATTCATCAAGAATCTAATATGGAATCTCATCACACTATATCACTGTCATCAGGGCTGCCACGATTAGTCGACTATCAAAATCGTCGACGACTAATTTAATAGTCGACGCGTCGTTTGAAGCTTTGTAAGATCCCAAGAGACGCAGGAATAAGTAGCAGGATTTAAGAGTGTAATAACGGACTGAAACAGAAGATGGCAGCACTGCATGTACAAGGATGCCAGCTGCCGTTAAACCCCGAAGAAGAAGAAGCTGTGTCCCACAATTCATAGCGCAGCCCAGCTCAGTTTCCAACAATGGCAGCAGCTAGTTAGTTTTAATATTACTCTTATTATTCTTTCTGGGTCACAAAATAAACGTTTAACATATTTTCATAAACTTCACCGAAACTATCTGCAGATTTCATTAAAATTTAGTGAAATATCATCTTGTCTTTATTTTTAGTTAGCACAGACCTTAAACACTTAAAGATGTAAGCTAATGATAGTTATATAAGAGCAGATGCTGCTGGTGCAATAAGCTGTACGTTTTACGTCCATTTGATGCATGATCTGATTAGTCAACTAATCAAAAATAATCAGTGACTAGTCGACTATCAAAATAATCGTTTGTGGCAGCCCTAGGTACAATGTTGCTGTTGAGGGGTTGCTGCTGCTCCTGCTGCTGATAGTGCTGAAGGGCAGGGCTGTGTTGATCTGAGACTGTAGACATTAAAGAATCCATAGGAGAGATGGTAGCTGATTACAGTTTTTCTTGATTGCTTAAACACATTTCTTGAAACTATGCCTCGTATTCCCAAAACAGTAAACACAAATCCATAACGTCTCACCCAATTTCCCAAACACCGTATTGTTAGGTCAAAATGAAGCTCTATACTCAAAACCAATCACTCTTGCTGAAAAACCAAACTTTGCCACAGACAGCATTCACAAGGCCCCAAACACACACATGACAACATAATCTTACACATTGGTGCAATAAATGTAAAACAATATTCCCCAAACTGCCAAGTTATGTTCCTTGTGGTTCTTCCCCTCAAAAACCTTTTCAAATCATGAACAAAAAAGATGAAACCAATGTAGATACAGTGGCACATTTTTATTCATGTACCATACAGTATAACACACACCAAAAACATTAGTCCACCTCAGCATCCTGTCTGTGGTCTGGGTCAGGCCAGAGAATCTCATCCACATCACAGGCTATATTGGCCCTAGCCAGGCAGCGGGGTTAAAATCCTCATGCATGCCTGATCCACACTGGCATGCATATACTGATATGTCAAGGTAGGCATCTTCCATGGCCTGGAGGAGGTGCACATGGACATATGGTTCTTTGTCGTACACTTTCCACCGCCATGCCCAAAATACTCCTCTATCAGGTTTAGAAACGGAGAGTATGAAGGCAGAAAGATGTTAGAACACCAGTCATCAACCATAGCAATGCGATGGAAGCTAATGTAATCCCAAACAACAACGCAGTGGGACTGCTCTGGTTGGTGCTGGTTCCCTGCAGTCCCGCTGGAACATATGTTATCTCAGACTATCAAGAAAAGCAATGAGAAGCATAGCGTTATAGGGTCCTAGAATGGCATGGCAGTGGAGTAACCCTCGTTGGCTGATGGCTGCGCACAGAGTGACATTCCCTCCTTGCTGACCAGGGACATTTACAATAAGCCAATGGGCAATTATCCAGACTGTCCTCTTCTGTTAAAACCAGCAAAAATATGTTAAAGAGTAATAATAAAACAACAACAAGCTGCAGCCAACATAAAGTGGAAAAGACTGCTTACACCTTCATATGGGTTTGGGAGAATATATTTACTTTTTAAAGATTGTGTCCAAAGATGTTTTACACAAGGTTTATGTAAAGCGGCCTACTTGGGTTCTAAGCACAGTTCGTCAGTTCTAAATAGGAACTTGAATTAGAAGTTTAGTTCCCCGTTTGGACTTTGGTCATTATTTTCACGTTGTAGAATACAACAAGGTTGGTGATAAGTTGGTAAGGTGGTCAGTGAAGACGTGGTTGCATTAGTAAATGGGTCAAACAGAGAGCTCTCTAAACAGGATTGTGACCCATTTATCTATTTTAAACCTTCAGATTAAGAACATTGTGATGGAAATGAAAAAACACTAGCAGGTATGGATTAATTCAAATACATTTCATCTATGTAGCGGTGCACTGACAGCAGCCATCATTCCGCAGTTTTAAAATTTACTTTAAAGAATTTTGTATGGCTATGTGTGAGTGCTGTTATTATTTCACACATAGAAACAGAACATCATTGCGTGAGAACCAGTCTAAACCAGACAGGCTTCCTGCTTACGCTTTGATGTAATACAAAATTACACATCTCTAGTACAAGTGGTTGCAGAATCAACTGTTGTCACCAACTTGACTATTTGTCATCAAAACGGTGCTTTAAGTAAAGTAGTCATGTAGTTTATCACACTTCCCATGGAAATGTTGTCATCCATAAACAAGAAAATACTGACATTAATCTCTGCTTTTCTAAAATCACTATTATATTTTATTATTATATGTGATAATGTAGATACAACGAGGAACAAAGGTTGATGGAGGGATCACCAATGTCTGTTGAGGAGCAGTGGCCAGAGATCCCAACGCCTATAGATGCTGCTGTCTTCTATGATGGTACTTACATCACTTTTCTTTTAGAGCCCTTTAAAATGTCAATTTCTCATAAAAAGAAATTCAATCCAACAAAATTTACAGTACATTTACACTAACACTTCATAGTTTTCTGCTCCTTTGCTGTTTGACTCTCAGATTAATAGAATATCTTCACTAACTGTGATTGGAAAATACTTGCATATAGACATAGAGTAAAAAAAAAAAAGATGTAAGGTATAAAGGTTTATAACCAAGGCAGTACTATCCAAGGTACTTAAACCTTTTCATTATGAATACTTTTGAATGCACTGTACACAGACAGTCCTTGCCCCATACAGCAAACACAGTTTGCCACAATACATTTTAAGTTTCAAATTCTAAATGAATATTGATTTCCCCACAGGATCTGTGCACTTCTTCAAAGGAAACTTGGACTACAAATACGACTCCAACTTCAAACGTGTGCACTCCATCAGTCGTGTTAATGAGCTGCTGGAATGTGAAGTGAAGGAAGGCAATGAAACAGTGACAGAGAGGAGATAAGTGAAGTAATGCTTTCCCTGGAGCTTGACGGTGCTGTGCATGCATACACAAACTTTTACGTCCAGTAATAACCACAATGTATCGAACAGAAAATAGAGAAGTGGTTAGTGTGTGGTTAGTCTTACCTCAGTGTGTAATACAGTGATGTAACATTGGAATTTGTACAGTTTTCATGATTTGAAATGTGTGTTTTAATCTATTTTTGCTGCTAATTTTAATTTTTAAATCTCTCTATACAAACATCAACATGTGATATAGAGCTATTCAGCCAAACGTAACATTTATTTTAAGCTCGTGTCGTTCCATCAGAGGGATTTATTTTTTACTTAGCAAAGAAAATTTGATATTTTCCTGATTAAAAAACATCTTTGCTTTTATGTTGAAACATATTCACTGTGTGTGTGTGCGTGCGTGCGTGTGTGTGTGTGTGTGTCTTTTTACTGCTGTTGCCTAATTTACCTGAGGCTGAACGTTACTTTATGAAGTCAAAACTCTTCATCCCTGTGTCCAGTATTGTGTAACACTGACACAAAGTGTTTTGGGATAATTACAGGTAAGGTGGAAAACACCCACCTGCAGTTGACTCACAGAAAAAAAACAACTTTCCAGTTTCCAACACGTTATGCGGTTGGGCACGATTGAATGTGTAGAATAAACTGACTTTAATGTTTCTGGTAAATGGACTGATTCTTATATAGCGCTTTTCTACTCTCCTGGAGTACTCAAAGTGCTCTATACAACATGCCTCATTCACACCCACTCATACAAGCACTTCTAAACACAAGTGCAAACTAATCTGCATTCACACACATTCACACTCCGATGAATGCATCAGAGGACAATTTGGGGTTAGTATCTCAAGGATGCTTGGCACGCAGACTGGGGAAGCCAAGAATCAAACCACCAACCTTCTGATCAGTAACTGATCTGCTCTGCCATCTGAGCCACCCCACTGATAACATTAACACTTCACTGTAGCAATTTCAAGACTTCAGGTAGTAAAGTGAATCTGATCTTGTCTTGGCTCTGTGTGAGGCACACGTTTAAAGTACATGTTGTGCATTAAGGACAGGGTTTTCAAGAACTTCAGCTAATAGACTTCAGCTTGGTCCACGGGTTTGTTCCACGCACCTCAAAAGGTGGCTCATTGTAGAAGATGTGGTTGCACAATTGTAACACAAATGGTGGCAATGTCAACATTAATCATCCTTTCCTGTATGTGATGTGCAGCACTTGAAACCCTCCATGACCAATTCCTGGCAAAATACTTCTTTTCATTTGGAATCATGTTGGATCGTGCAAAAACCAAAGTGTTCATAGTGAAAAAAAACCTTCCAATTCCTCAATGCAGTGTTTGACAGAATATTAAATTTATGTTAACACATCCATTACAAGAAAACACAGGTGAAAGTGTTTAATGAGACAAGAACTGTTCTGAGATTATTAAGTCCAGATACCAAATACCACTGAGAAAATATGAAAGAAAACTAGTAACTAAGTTTTAAATAATAACAGCTAAGCTAAAAGAAGGAAACCAGCTTTGAACCCTATATTAAAATGAAGTGAATCAACAACAACAACAATAATAATAATTGTGGAAAAAACACACAAAGAAAATCTTCAAATATGTGATTAAATCTGCTTTAAATCAGCTATGAGGTCAATTCTGGAAAAGGAAAAATGGACGCTTGTTTTCTTTGTTTGAGAGCTTGAAAATAGGAATAGTTTTACATTTTATTTCTAGAACTTTCATAAAGAGGGAAAACAACTTTAACCTGAGTTCACTGAGCTATATAAATCCAATCCATTATTATTATTATTATTATTATTATTATTATTATTATTATTATTATTATTATTATTATTATTATTATTAAAATCTGATAATTACAGATGTTGGGGCTGTTCTAATTATCTCATGAACAATTTCCTCTGCAAACTGCAACAATGATTCAACATCAGTGTTTTGGGGTTTTTTGTACATGTAACACCGTCATGAGCAATCAAAGCCAGAGTTCCCCTCTTCACCATAAAAGGAGCATTTTGTTAGTCACTGACGGCAGGTAGTTACTCAACACATCCAAACTCCAGCCTATATAACAGCTTCTCACAGCACTGAGACACAAGTTGCACACAACGAGGAAGCATGAAGACTTTGACTCTGAGCATTCTGCTTGGCCTGGCAGTGGCAGTTTACTGCATGCCAGTATCTCAGATTACTGGGCAAGATGAAAGTTTTGCAAAGGTATGTGTACTTGGCTGTTTTTTATTTTTTGGCATAGGCTAGAGTGGACAAACGTTGTGATTATTTTAATTGTCCATCCCATGTTGTTATTTGTCTTGTTTCTTGAGCTTAAACATGCTGACAGATATTTGAGTGTAAAGCTCTGAATATTTCTCTCTTCCAGAACTACCTGAAGAAATTCTTCAACCTCACAGAGGAGGAGGGTCCAGCTGTCAGAAGGGGCATCAGCCCGCTGAACAAGAAGCTGGCTGAGATGCAGAGATTCTTTGGTCTCCAGATCACCGGGTCTCTGGATGCTGACACTTTGGCCATGATGAAGAAGCCCCGCTGTGGGGTTCCCGATGAACAGGTCGCTCGTTTCTCCACTTTTGATAACAACGCTAAATGGCAGAAAAACAGCCTCACATACAGGTGAATGATCTAAAGACACAACATAACACACAACGTGAGAAAATGTGACCACACTAATGATTTTCTTGGATATTGTTGTGCTCTGCAGGATAGAGAACTACACACCTGACATGTCTGTGGCAGAGGTGGATGACTCCATAGACAAAGCTCTGCAGGTGTGGGCCAAAGTCACTCCACTGAGGTTCACAAGGATCTACAGCGGCATTGCTGATATTATGATCTCCTTTGGTCGCCGGGGTGAGTCTAAAAACACACTAAGTAATATAATCACTGAACGTTTTTATTGTATTATTGCACAAGACAGGATCATCCCACCTATCAGTCAGGAACACTAAGCTTTTTTAGTGTCTGTGTTTTGTTTGGCCAACCCTGAAACTACTATCTTCTAACAGCACATGGTGATTATTACCCCTTTGATGGCCCTGATGGCACTCTCGCCCACGCATTTGCTCCCGGTGATGGCATTGGAGGGGATGCCCATTTTGATGAAGATGAAACGTTCACGTTCCGCTCAAACACGGGTAAGTTTGTTTACTTTTATGAACTGTGGTGTCCAAATTATTACTCTGTAGTGTGCGACCTGAGTTATCCTTAGCTGTAACCAATTGTCATTCTGTGTTTTCTACTTCAGGCTACGTCCTCTTTATGGTTGCTGCCCATGAATTTGGTCACTCTCTGGGCTTGTCTCACTCCAATGACCCCGGTGCTCTCATGTACTCAGTGTACTCATACAGTAACCCTGACACCTATATTCTTCCCCGGGATGACGTTAATGGCATCCAGTCCCTCTATGGTGAGTGCTAAATTCTTTTTTTGGTTTTATTCAATTAAAAATATTTGAGTTGACCAAAATCTTAGAAGAGCCTGTGCATAAATAATTTTACAACTTACAACAGTGTGATATTTATTAAATTACCTCCAGGTCCAAATGAGGATATCATTGTACCTGGACCTACAGCCCCCACTACTCCTGATGCCTGTGATTCAACGATGGTTTTGGATGCTGTTGCCACACTGCGAGGAGAGATGCTCTTCTTCAAGGACAGGTATCACAAAATAAATGCATGAATACCTGAGCTACTGAGATTTGCTGACTGATCATTTACATTAATGTACATTTTCTGTGTATCTTCACAGATTCTTCTGGCGCAACCACCCTCAGAGCAACACACCTCAGCAAACTCTCATCACAAATTTCTGGCCCGATGCCCCTGTTGACATTGATGCTGCTTATGAGAGCCAACAATCAGACCGTGTCTTACTTTTTAAAGGTATGCTTTCTCAGTGTCCACCTAATGCAGCACTCCTTTGAAGTCAGCATTTTTGTGCCTTTACATAGCTTTACTATAAAGTCTACTTCTTATTTGTTCACAGGTCAGCAGGTGTGGGCTTTCAGCGGCTATGATCTTGTAAGTGGCTATCCTAAATCAATATCCAGCTTTGGTCTGCCTAAAAAAGTGAAGAAAGTTGATGCGGCCCTCTATGACGAACAAAGTGGGAAGACTCTGTTCTTTGTAGGCAGTGAATACTACAGGTGTGTTCCACTAAGACCTGAGAAAATTAGGCAACTGATTTTCATACAGGAGCTTACAAGTTGTATTACAAATGTTAGATGAATCTAAATACATTTTTCTTTTCCCAGTTATAATGAGGCCACAAAGAAGATGGATAAGGGATTCCCCAAACAGGTGGATGAGACCTTCTTGGGAATGACCTCCAAAGTGACTGCAGCTCTGCAGCAAGGAGGTGAGCAGCAATTCAGGCTTGAAGACCACTGAAACGAGACAATGATTTCTGTTTTTGATATTTCTGTTTTTATCTTTTGAGTTTACATGTAATGAATGATTGCTATTTTAACATGTTTAAAAATCCCTCTGGTCTGTTATGCAGCACTAACATGTAGCATCTCTGTTCTGCAGGGTACACCTACCTCTACAGTGGACCACAAATGTTTGAGTACGCCATGTGGAGCGGGAGGCTGTACCGTGTGCTGAGGAACAGCTACTTCTTGCCCTGCACCAAATACTAGAAAAGATTTTGAATGCTAAGGCACAGTAAAAAAAAAGAAAAGAAAGAAGAGTAACTGTGTCAATATATTTTTGGATATTTAATTTTATTGTTAAAAAGTTAACAGCAGCGTATGTACTTAATACTGTTATTGTTATGTTAACTTTATTAAGCTTTACCATAACTTTTTATTTTGTTTTATTTATGTCACACTCATTATTTAATTTTTCCGTTCGCTAATTGTTGTTGTTGTGTTTTGACCTATTTATGTACACAAAAGGTCAAATGGAGTACAGTAAAAATAAATTGACATCATCAATAAGCACATTTTAAATGTGTTACTGTTGTGTTACAATGTTACAACCATAGGTGGATAAAGTACACACACTGGTAACTCAAGTATAAGTACAGATCTTCCTGCAAAAGTTGAAGAACTGCTTCTTTACTCAAGTAATAGTATCGTATTTTTCGGACCATAAAGCGCACCGGATTATAAGGTGCATTAAGCAAACAAAGCAGTCATATAAGTCAAACTTTACTCAACTCATTCTTCTTGCTTCCTCCACTTCCGTACCATTGAATCATTAATACTGAATTCTGTCGCAGCTGCTCTATTCCCGTGTTGTTGCAGTATATTAATGACTAACCTCGTATTGTGGATGGATTATCTCAGTTGTTCTCCTGACTGAAGTTTGGTCCGTTTACAGCATTCTGCCATGCCATTGCATTTGTCCCTAACCATCAGGAACCCTCACGTTAACTTTTATCGAGTGGAAAAAAGTTAGCGTTCATCCTCCAGCTTCACTGTGTTTATGTTATGCTAACATAGCTGTGTCGCTAGCGATCATGTTGCACATCATTATATACCAGCTAGCCCAACTTCAGTAACCCTACAAACGCCACTGCTGTTTAGTTTTCTGTCTTCATTTATGTTTGAAGTGATAGCAGAGCTGTACGTTTGAATTTTTTCAGAAATCTCTCATTCAGAACATGCTATATCATGTTTAGGTGGAAGCTAGCGAGCTAACTTCCTGCTAACTTCTAACTCCATTAAATTTACTAAATTCTGTTTTCATGGATGCCTGGATGTTAAACTTAATTGTTACACCTGGTAAAGCAGCAACACTGATCATTTTATTAAAGATGAAAGAATTTAGACAGTTTTTAACTCTCACTGATGCCGCAGTGTTTGTTTGACTTTGGGACCTGAAATGGACGGAGTTTAGGACCCAGATTACTCTGCGAGGCTCCTGACTACAGTAGTCATAATGCTCCGACAATCCATTAAGCCTGTGGCTTCGTAGTTTAGCAAAGTCGTACTAAAATGTTTTTTGACAGATTTTTGAGCGCTTTGTACCACATAAAATCGGTTTGAGGTCAGTAAGCACAACCAGAATTCATACATAAGGCGCACCGGATTATACGGAGCCCCGCAGGGGACATGGGAGAAAAAAAAAAATTAAGACGGACTTTTGCGAGATCTCGCAAAACAAACTCAGGATCTCGCAAAAGTTTTGCGAGATCTCGCCAAAGTTTTAGCCGCATTCTTCGGAGGCCGCCAGCTCGAAGCCAACCAACTACATTCACGCCTCAAAATATCTTAAAAGTGTATTTTGTGACCCAGAAAGAGTAATATTACAACTAAGTAGCTGCCGCCATTGTTGGAATTCAACTTTTGTGAGATCTCGCAAAAGTTTTGCGAGATCCCGAGTTTGTTTTGCGAGATCTCGCAAAAGTCCGTCTTAATCTTTTTTTTCTCCCATGTCCCCTGCGGGGCTCCGTAGGATTATATGGTGCACTGTCGATTTAAAAAAATAAAAAATAAAAAATTAAAGGACTTTAAATGGTAAATGGACTGGTTCTTATATAGCGCTTTTCTACTCTCACTGAGTACTCAAAGTGCTTTCTACATCTGGTGCATTCACCCGATCATACCCATTCACACAAGCACATTATCTAAGGTTTTTAGTGCTTCTATCTGACATTCACTCGAATTCACACTCCAATGGATGCATCAGGGGGCAACATGGGGTTAGTATCTTGCCCAAAGATATTTGGCATGTAGACTGGAGGAGCCTGGGATCAAACCACCAACCCTCTGGTGAGTAAATGACCCGTGATTTTTAGCTAACTGAAACACAGTTGGTCATATTATAATAAAATTCCACAACAGAAAAGAATACAATTTGTATTTTAACTTGGAATTAAATTCTTAGGAATGTAGGGTAGCAGAACAAGTAGAATAAAAGTAAAATACAAGAGATAAATGATTCTAAAAAAAGCCTGCACTAGAGTGCCTCTTTTGTTCAAGCAGCCTTTGAATAACACAACGTTAGCATACTTTGTTTTGTTTTAAATGTTGCTTCACAATATGCAAAAACAGAACTTCAGCAGTGACAGCACAGTGATATAGTGGTTAGAGCTATTGCCTCACAGCAAGAAGGTTATATTTTTAAATCCATCCTGGGATCTTTTCCCTTTGTAGGTACTTCAGATTTCTCCCAACAGCCCAAAGACATGCATGTAGTTGGGTTAATTGGTGATGCTAAATAGGTATGAATGACTCTGGTGAAGCCTGACACTGGACTAGATAAGTAGACAAAATACAGCAGCTGCACCTTCGACTTACAGATATATGTAGCAAACTACACTGAAAGAGTTGGTGTTTATAGATGCACAGTGACAGGAAACAACTCACCTCAAATATCTTAAACCTAAAGTAATGAGCTGTTTTGATAATGCAGTTATACAAATAGAGATATTTCTGTAAAAATGTAGGAAGTGATAGTCAGAAAATAAAGAAAAATGGTAATAGTAAAACTATCTGCGAGTTTTACACCTGAAACTATTACAGCTTTGTGCTAATGGATAATGGTGACTAGCATATTCTTATGCTTAATATTTAGCGTATATAAAAAATAAAATAATTATCACATTTAACCCTATAGCTTTAGCTAGTACACAAGCATGCTAACGCTTGCTAATTTGCACAAAACACAAATGATATGTCAGCATTTTGATGTGATGAGGGAAGGTCACAGGATCACCAAAAATATTACAAGTCATTCTGAGTACTTTTATTCGAATTAAGTTCTAATTATTTCATAATGGAAGTGGCTGAACTACAGTAAAATCATATAAAAAATATCATATTAACTATTGAGAGAAAAATTCAGAAAATATCAGCTTTGATTTTGAATACCGTGATCATTAGTTCATTGGTCTCAGCTTACATAGTTCACAAGTAAAAACAAAGATTTATCAAAGATTTCTAGTTCTTAGGTTTTGTTCCTGTGCCCCTGATGTTAAGTGTAGGTTTAATTCTGTCATGTTTATTTTCTTGCTCCCTAGTTGTGTCTCATGTCGCAGTTTGTTACTCCTGTCCCTGTGCGCCGTGTTTGTCCTATTCAGTGTCAAGAGCGTGCCTCTGCGCCTGTCGTGTGTTTCCTCTTTTATTTTGATAGTCCCTGTCCTGTGTGCAGTGTGTCTGATTTTGCTTCCCTTGTCTCATTAGGTCTTATTTGTCCCAGCTGTGTTGCCACCTGTTCCCAATCGTCTCATTGTCCTGCTTGTGTATTTAAGTCCTTTGTTTCTCTGTTAGTTGTTCCATTGTACCCTTACTGTGCTGTGTTTTTTCCTCTGAGCTCCCTGTGATCCTCGTCCTTAGTCTCTAGTTTTCAGGTTTCTAGTTTTCTAGCTTCCTAGTGTTAGTGATGGCCAAATGAAGCTTTCTGAATCATTGAAGCTTGTGTTCATTACTCAAAGCTTTTCAACACAGTCGTCTTTGGTGACATCTGGTGGCCAAAAATATGAAGAGCAGCTTGAATCCACAAAATAAAATGAACTGCTTCATTATGACTGCCCATGCTACAGAGTGGAGTTCACAGTTGTTAGGTTTATGTTGGCACAAACCTGTTGCTGACTGAGACGAGCGCTGTTCCTGCCGCTCGAACCCCAGTCACTCTCAGTCAGCTCCCCTGTAGCACTGCCTTTTATTGTGGTTACATGAATATGCATAGGTTCCTTAACATATGACATCTTACACATTGTGAACAAAGAGTACCTCGTCTGTGTGTAGTGTAGGTATGTGTGTGTGTGTGTCAAGATGTGACCCTGTGAATGATCTGCTGGCGCCCGTGAGTCCAACAGTTCACCTAAACAGACACAGAGTAGGTGTCCTCCTATACTATAAATCAGAAAAAGAAGGTACGACCTCTCTCATGACCTTAGGATGTGTGTGTATGCCAGAGTGCTCTGGAACGCACACAGAGTCTTTGTAGACTACTAAGGATCAGACATCCTGTCATTATACAATCGATTAAATACCTCTAAGCATATATGATTATATGTTTCTAAGCAAAAATAACAATCCAACAATATAACTCTGACAGCAGATCTATCTGATGTTGGGCCACCGTTGTGTTGCTTTGAACATGTATTTTTGGGGGTGAAGAAATTGTTATGTTTATTTGTTTAATAAATAATTTTCATCAATAAACTTTCCTTGTGCCACGGTGTGGTCTTCCTTTGCTTGTGACTTCTTGATGTTGGTAAATACAATAGATTAAAATTGCATATAATATACATATAAAAATGCACAACTCATTATGGAGTATGCTTCTGTTGTGACCAAAATCAACTCAAAATACTCCCACATGACAGAACCTCCTTCCACCCTGGCTGGCTGCATATCTCTCAACAGAATAATCACTGGTTTGCTGTCTCTCACCATCAAAAAACTCCACAAATCCCGCAAATGATTCACTTCCTTATAAACCACCGAATCAAGAACCAAAGCATTTAATGAAGCTTTTTAATGACGTCACTGATCACGTGACTCTGGCCAAATGAATCAACTGCATGGTCCTCGTCCAAGTCTCCGGTGATCAGAATGGGAGGCTCTCTGTCAACATTCACTACTCCTCCAATCTCCAGCTCACCACCTTCTCTGCTGTTTGAATCCCAGGCCTGCAGCGGCGGCTCGCGACGAACGAAGAAGGATGGTGAAGTGAACAATACAATACAACTTCATTTCTATAACACATTAGAAATCTTGCCTTTCCCTCTAGTTAATATTTCTTTTATGACTTTATATCATGCACTTTTATGCTCATTTAAATTCTTGTTTGCTCTGTACCTGTTGCTTTCCTATGTATCAGTGACAGTTATCTTCTTGCATACGTAGTACTTGCTTTGGTCCTATTTCTATTATCCTCCTCCTATACTCTCTTACTTGTTAAGCACCTTGGCATACCCTTGGTTTTTAAGTGTGCTTTATAAATAAAGTTTATTGTTATTATTATTATTATTATTATTATTATTATTATTATTATTATTTAAAGACCAGAGGTACACCAAAGTGCTTCTAAATACAATAGTAGGAAATAAAAATAAAATTACATAAAATTAAAGGATAAATCAGCAGTCTAATGTAATGCAAATCAGTTTAACAAATGCAATAGTTATCAGCTTCTTCTAATTCAGGAGAATAATGCAAACTAAAACTACATAATAATTCACAATCTTTAGTTAGGGGTATAACATGGCATAAAATAATATTATAATCTAACAGATGCAATAGTAAAGTGCAAAAAACACTACCAGATGAAACAAAGCACTAATTAATCGGCAATGCTAAGTTAAATAAATAAGTTATTGATCGTAATTTAAAAGATCAAATAATTCAGACACGGGAATATCAACTGGAAGATTATTCCGGTAATATAATAATATAAGTTAAGATTGCATATAGGTGCAATTGCAAAGTACAATGAATACTACCTAATAAAAACTCTAACTAGCCAGGAATGCTAGATTAACCCTTTAAGACCTACCATAGAACCAAGTCCGCCAGAGCTTATATTATATTTTTACATGCTGTGGAGCCATTTTTGGGAGCATTTCAAGTTGCTGTACATCAATACAACCATTATAGCCCAAATTTTAATAATATGTCTGCATTAAGTGCATAGTAATTACTGTAAAATTATGATATTATTTTATGCCATGTTATACCCCGAATTAAAGATTGTGAATTATTATGTAGTTTTAGTTTGCATTATTCTCCTGAATTAGAAGAAGCTGATAACTATTGCATTAGTTAAACTGATTTGCATTACATTAAATTGCTGACTTGTTGTGAATGAATGATATTGTTTTATGATGCATTATATTGCTGAGTTATAAGAAATACTGTTCGCAGAAGGTTATTGTCTAATTTGTCTGAGTAGAAGAGAACAGAGTGTGCTGGAGTTTTCTGCCCCATTTCAGCAGGAGCAGATAAACAGGGAGCCAAGGTCGTAGCTCAGGCGCTGTGTGAGAGAGAGCATGTGAATGTTTAGGCTTTTTATGATAAGGTGGAGGCACCAGACGCTATAAAAGTTTGAGCAATGCTCCACCATTTTGAGATTTTGAGGCTGTCTGCATCAGTGTCCATCTCCCACGTGTGTGATCATTAAATCATCGTTTGACTCAACCCGGCCGGACCAGTGTTGTTATTGTGGTTTTTTCTCTTGTCTCCATCCCCAATATTTTGAACCTTAACAGCTTGGGGGCTCGTCCTGTGGTATTGGGGTGGAATTTAAAAGTTTGGACGGTCCGAGGTTGTCGAACGGACAGGCACGAGCCAGTGGTCTGATGTGAGTGGACAAAAGCCGGCTTATCTAAAGGTAAGGCACTACCTGTTGAATTATTTCCAAAATGTGCCAAATTGGATATGACTAAATTAAAGTCTACTCACTGAAATTACTGGTAGAGTGTCTGTTTTGATTTTGATGAGAATCACCGTGTGTTATGCAGTTAAAGTTGCTTAAGAATGTTTAATGAAGTTGAAGAAATATGAAACTGTTCTGGAGGTAACAGATATAATGTTGGGTTTGAGTCCCTGGATATTGAGCTGAAGGCTCAGGTAGTTTGGTAGGGAAATTAGGACAGAAACTGTTCTGGAGGAAACAGAGACTGGTTAATAGTTTTACAAATTAGGTCAGAAACTGTTCTGGAGGTAACAGATACTGTTTAATTGATATGTTAAAATTTGTCAAAATTGTTTAGGTGAAAATTGTTATAGGACGGCACTGGAAGATGCTAAGAAGCACATAGCCCGGAGGTTACGCTCCCTCCTGGCCGTGGACGCGCGGTCTTGACCTGTCGGCGAACAGGGTTAGTTCAGTTTGGTTTAACTGTGGGGTACAGGGCATCCTGAAATAAGCTAGGAGTTAGAATCTCCTCACCGTTTTAAATGGTGTCATGTGCTTGTTTGGACAAAGTTAAATTGAGTTAGGGACTTTAGAAATCAGGCCATAGGCTGTTCTGGAGGAAACAGATACTGGTTAATTGATTACAAAAAAGTTAACTTTCTTCGGTTGGACCCGTTAACTTAAATTTGTCGAAATTTGTTAGGTGCTGAATCTGTCAGGCCTGTCAGTGATTGTAAATATAAGACGTCTTTGTAATATAAAATAGAAGAGTTTTGTCTGAGCTTTGTGTGACCCTGTGTGTGACGACAGCGCACTGCAGCGCTGCGAGCTATTTTTAGACGGTGTGTGAACATGCAAATGAGCTGTGACGCGCACAGAGGACTTTGCTTCCTGTTTACCGTGTTTTTGAGTTTTATAATTTTGATTTGCAAACAATGATACATGCCTGTAAGTAAAACGCTGATTTTGCTGATTATGATACTACAAATAAGGTGTTGAATGACTAGGGTGTGAATGATGTTGGAGTTTAAAGCGGAAACTCAGAGAGGAGTGTGTTGGGAGACTGGCATGTAGTCTGCAGTGCAAAGGTGGGCGTCTTGCCTGCTAGTCTATTTAACAGTGATGAAAATGATATTAAATAAATCTCTCAGTGTGTTGATACAGGTGGCTATGGGGCTGGACCAACTGCCCCCACAAGCACGGCGGCCGAAGCAAAATTATAGTAATGGAAACCAAACTCAGCAAAAATCAGCAGCTGTGGAAAAGACAGCAGCTAGCAGAGAATTAAAGGAGAAATTAAGAGAAGTTTTACACATAAAATTGCGGCCAACAGACTTGTGGAGGTTGGGAAGGCGCCTGGAGCATCACAACAAGAAGGTGAAACAAAAACACACACAAGCAGAGAAATGTGAGAGAGAGGCACGTGCTAGAGAAATGCCTCGTTTGAGAAAAAACGTTAAATTAGCCCATCTACAAACACACATACACGCAATGAAGAAACAGCTTACACCCATGAACACGTGAAGATTTTCCAGCAAGTTTAAAGCAGTGAAGCTTAACATACACCCGCCGTTACACAATAAAGTTTATCCACTACTAACAAATAAACCCTCTGGGTTGCAGGACAACAACTTAACTTCAAAAAAAAAAAAAAAAAAATCACAACCAGTGATAACACGACAAATTTAGTGGTTAATAAAAGTCAAATTGTGACATGTTTTCTTCTGATTGATTAATACAAGTGATTACTGAATGAAAGAAAATTCCATTTTTGTGCTTTAAACATGATCTTAAGAATTTTAACATGTACCTGTGTTGTCCTGTCAGCTTGGTGGGTTATGAGAGGATTATATGGTGAGAAAAAACAAAAAAAAGGGGGAGAGAAGGCTGACACAGGGCCTGGTCCCGTTGTTTTTCCCCTCTCTGAGTAACACAGCCAATACAACATGATTTTCCTGTTCGTTTGTTTTTGTTTTTGTTTTGTTTTGTTTTTTCTCTTTATGCTTGATTACAGGCTGCTTTGTCGGCCCGGAAAAGCCGAGGCTGACCCTGGACTCCTGCTCTCCCCTCTACCATCTTTGCTCTCTCCTCTACCATCTTTGATGTGACCCTGACCAAATGCTAAAGCAGCTGAACCCGCAACAACAACTTGAAAATGTCAACAGTGCTGCAGGAAAATGATCTCATGCAGCAGAGACGGAGAGCGGTAATCCAAGGCCCGTTTCACTACACGGGGAGATTTCTGTCAGCGTCTTTTCTTTCTGAGAAGACTGAGAAAGGCCCGGCTCCCACCACCGATTCTGACCACCTTATATAAAGGAATTATTGAGAGCATCCTGAGCAGCTATATCACTGTCTGGTTCGGGAACAGCACCATGCCGGACAGACAAGCACTACAGAGGGTTGTGCAATCAGCTGAGCGCACCATCCGCTCCGAGCACCCTGACCTGCACTCAATCTACAGCAGGCGGTGCTGGACCAAGACCAGGAAGATCGTGAAGGACCTCAGCCATCCCAACAACAGACTGTTCTCTCTGTTGCTGTGTACGTGACAAATAAACATCTGGATTTGGAAAACGAGGCACTCGCAAAGCCACCAGCATTGTGCCTGATTGGACACACCCCTCTCACACACTCTTTACATTCTTGCCATATGGAAAAAGACAGCTTCAGCTGACAGAGCTGTGACGAGACGCCCATTAAGCCCAGATGAAAAGTGAGGCCGAGCAAAACCATGCTGACCTTAACCACTCTGCATTAAAACTGTGCAGGACAGTGACGGACCAACAATGACCATCGGGCAGCAAAAAGGGCGTGCCAGAGACAGGAGGAGTAACTGAGGTCAGGAGGCACCTCAGAATGGACAAAACACCAGGAGAAAATAAGCTGAAGGCACAGGTGTCGGGGCTCGGCCAGGAGCTGACCTCTGAGAAGAGCCGAACAGCAGAGCCGCAAAAGGCCGTGGAGCAAAGCAAGGAAAACATCAATGGACTTAAATCTGATTTCTACGGAAAAGACTCTGAGGTTTCTGCCCTCAATAAGACCTCGAGGCATCAGAGCAGAAACTGAGCATGGCCCAGGAGGAGCTAGCTGAAAATCGAACCCATCAGGCTTGGAGTCCAAGACACCGGACTTGAAATCAGGCCGGAGCATCCTGGAGCTAGATGAGCAGTGTGATTTGTCCGGTCTGCTATGGAGCGAACGTTAGGGGGATGGCTTCCTGTCACCTCTGCCGTCCTCCGATCGCTCAGCGTCCTGGGCTGCCCAGCTCTGGACTGAACGCTCGGGCCGAGACACCCAAACAACCATGGACTCCATTCCCCTGGAATGGGACCACGACTACGACCTGAGCCGTGGGCTTGAGAGTGCAAGCAGGGATCCCAGAGAGCCTTGAGGCCTGTGTTAAACTAACAGAACAAAGATTGAGGTCTTCCACTGGGGAGGTGGAAGCTGCAGACTCTCCTATACACCTTCTGGATGTCAGCCGTTCCACCTGCAAACAAACGGACAGCAGTCGCACTTCTGCAAGCAACAAACGGACATCCAGACAATTGAGCTGCGTATCAAAACCCTGAAGGAAGACCGAAGCAAAAGGGTCAAGTTAAGGAGGAGCGAAATAAGGAGAAGATGCTGGACACTGGAGAAAAGGACTGCCTCAATTGGGGCCAGAACCAGTATGGACAGAACTCTGAGCAGCAGCACCAATGGATGCAAACAGACTGAAAAGGAGGAGGGCAGGACCCAGGGCACGCTTCAGGCCGTGGTTTATCCAGAACACTACAACAGGAAAGTGATGAACACAAACACCCACACAAACACACACATCTACATGCACCGACTCAGAGTGAAAAGAAACATACATATGAACATATGCACTCGTTGATTGAGGGAGAAATGACACACACACACACACAAATTAAAATGTTGATTCAATGAACTGAGAAGTGATCCACACACACACACGCTGATGCAATGAAGAATGCTTTACTAACAAATGCTGCACACAAACATCCAAATACGGAGTTGGTTACAACAGCAAGAACTGATTGATTATTTATTGCTTAAATGTATTTCATGCCACGCAGAGGGCATTTGTGTAGATTTAGAGGACATGGTCTGAAGCACTTTGATAATGAAAACAATGTCTGTGCGTGATGTCTGTTTATGGCTCAAAGCCTCCACTGAATTGTTTACTGTGCTTCACACAGTCTAACAAGGAGCAGTGGTACAGAGCGAAAATGATGAATGAATGGTGTGAGTTTTATTTCGAAGAGATTATGAAAAGGTTGTGTTGATTCAACTTAGTTGTTTACGTTTTTGCCAAGGTAAAGAGTTGGTGTGTAACTAGTGTCCACTATTGAGTCAAGTAAATCCAACATGTTTTGTTGGTGCAAAAAGGAGTTTTGGTTGATCTTTGGGTTTTGTTTGACACTAGGTTGATTCTATCAGTGAGGTTTGGATTGTTCTCTTTCTCTAAGAGAGAGAAAGATGGTTTGAACTTTGGACATGTTTGCAATGGGCCCCAGTATCTGTTATTATATGAGTGCTTTATTGTTTACGTTTGTTTTTGCTTTTGTTACAGTGCACTGAGATAAGAACATCTGAGAGGTGTGATCCACCGGTGGTGATATTTTGGTATTTTGTGAGTTCCTGATTTAACAAATCAGCTCTTTAATCCAGGCCTGAGAGATTGAACTTTAAAGCGCTATTAAATATTCTTATTGAAAACAGTCGCAAAGTATTTTTTCTCCATGATTATAATGAGCTTGGGAGAAAATTCACTTATATGGGACACTGATCCTGAAGCCTAAAAGGATTGCAGCGAGTCAATCCAGTCCAAAGAAGGAAAAACAAACAAGGAGTTGTTTCCTTTAAAATGATGACGTCATCTTGCTGGTGATGGAGCCTCGAATAGGCTGCGCGTGAGACTCCATTATCAGCAACTTTTGGTATGAATGTGTGTGGATGTATGCATATGACTGACGACTAAAAGTTTAACTGACTTGATACTGAGACAAAAACGGTGCTGACTTTAGGATTATTGAATGTCCACAGACAATTCACCCAGCCTATAAAAGAAGGGTGGATGTTTTGTTTTGCTTTGTTTTGTCTGCAAGAACAGAAGAATGACAGAGACTAAAGAGCTGTAGCTTCACAGCAGTGTGAACTGCAGACTGAACCCTTTGGTTGCTAATTTTGAGCTACTGATGTTTGCATTAAGGAAATTGTGTTTTAGTAGCTGTGTTTTAATTAAGGTATCACATTATATTGTTGGGAATATTAAATGCTAAAGTGAAGAAAAGGTTTGATCCCACTCATGACTGAGCATGTTATTATTAACCATAGTGGGTCACTATAGAGAGTCAATTAATTTTAGAAAAAAACAAACAAACAAAAAACCCTCCACCAAGGTCTATGAATAAGAGGGGAATGATAGACAGCCACACTCGAAATGGAGATATGTAATGATAAACACTGGTCCCCGTCTTTTGGGCGCTCTCTTGAAGTAGTCAACAATTTAAAAGTAAGATAAAATAACAGGGGCATGTGCTGAGGGGTGGTGCTGCACAAGAACAAGAGTAAAATAAAGAAAATATTGTTTTTAGAAGTGCAAATTAAAATGTACCATTACACTCAGAGGATCAATATGAAGCTTGATATTTGTTAATTTTGAATGAAGTACATGACTGGTGACTGTTCTGTCCTGAGCTTTTGTTTTTACAGCACCCGCTTGATCACACCAACAGTTTCTCGCCACCGAAGAGGGGTACTTGCAAAAATAAAGAACGGGGAGGAATATCATCAAAACTGGAAAAAGGTAATCCCCAAAGGGGGTGATAACGCCATAACTTTCACTATGGTCAAATTCTCAAAATTTGACCCTCAAAAATTCTTCAAACATTTAGACACAAAGTGGAGATTTAGATAAATATAATGTCGTAAACCACATAAGGATGAAGTATTTGATTCAATAAGATGGTGAAAAAACAAGCAGCAAAAGGTTGATCATGTTAATGGTGTTTATTCAAGGGTGCAGAGGAGATTATTATTATTAAAGACAACAAAGGAAATAACGAAAAGTAGAAGTGGAAAAATTTGCGTTAACGGTAATAAAATAAAAAAAAAAGAAATACTAACTAAAACTGTACTGAATGTTCACAAAACTAACTAAAATTAACTAGATTTATAGCAAAATGTGTTTGGTTGCATTGATGTGTGCGTGCCCTGCTGTAGTGAAATTAAGGTAGTACGTTAGTCGAGTCGTCTGTGTTGCTGCTCCGTTCACGCGCAGAATCAGGTCAGGAAAAGTCGGGAGACAGCGCCAGAATAGAATTGAGGATGATTTTTTTTTTTTTTTTTTTTTAAATGACATCAGAAACAGCAGTATGCGACATTACGTGATGGCAGAGCTTCAGTTCATCCTTTGTCTTTTTTTTTTTTTTTTTTTTTTAATAAATAGGACAGGGGGAATGAATGAGAGAGAGAGGGGGAGAGAAAGAAAGAAAACCAAAGGGGAGAAGAGACGGTGAGAAGGGGGGGGAAGAGAGACAAAAAAAAACAAAACTCCTGGGTCACCTGTATGGAGAAAAAAAACAAACAAACAAACAAACAAAAACAAACAGAGGAGACAGCAAACAACAAAGAGCAACATAATAATAGAGAAAACAAAGCACCATCACAATAAACTAGCTAGTCATAGATATCAGTATTTACTAAGTAATAAACGATATTGTGCAGCACGCAAGATAGACAGCGCACAGTGTGCTTTGAGGCAGCAGCTAAGAAAGCTTTAGTCCGCGTCTGTGAATACCCATGTGTGCATACCTGTGTGGATCAGCATGCTTGCATTCCAAAGGTTTCTTCATGTAATGATCTGCTAGGGAGTGAGAATTGAGGATGATTTTAATATGACTGTTTTGTAGACATAACAAGAGTCTTGTAGTGGAGAGGGACGTAATGTCCTCCTGAGACCCAGAGAATAAGAAAAAACAGGGAGAAAATATTTTCGTTTTTTCTTTTTTCTTTTTTTTCTTTTTTCTTTTAAATGAATCAAGTGTTATTAAAATAACAATCTCATAAGATGAAGATCAGGGACCAACCCAGAAGTCACTGACACTTCACTAGCTGTAAACTATTGGTTTAGGAATAAGTGATGGCACTGAACTTTCTATTTCACAAAAGTCAATTTATTTAGGATATCTGAGGAAGTACTGATTTTATTTGGAGACACAAAGGAACATTTGGCACTTCCCTCATCTCACATCTGTTTCATTGTTGTACCCAATCATTCTACAACTGAAATGCCTTGGACTGCTAACCATTTCAGGCAAGTGGAGTGAACCATATTTTGCTAGACTCTCATCAGATTGGGGCTTCCTTTTATTGATCTTTGGAGAGAAGTCTTCATTACTGGTATTATTCAGGTCTTGTTCACATGTTTGTCCCAGGTTTCTCAGCCAAGAGGAGCTTAAACTCCAGATACTGTGAGTTCCTTTCACACATTGAGATCACTGATAACTTTCAGCAACGACGTGATCTTGTAGAAACAATTAGGTGTTATGGATTCAACTATAATTGCGACTCTTATTTTTTACTTTACTGGAAAAGATTTCTGCATTTTACCCATATTTTATTTTTAACTCAAAATCAAAATTCCAGATTCTCCTACATGTTGGTTTTGCACCAGATAGGATGACAGATTTCAGGTGGCCCTGTGTCTTTCTCTATTACATCTGCCACTGCATCTCGATAATCTTTGTGTGGCTTCTAGTGGGTCCTGACCCTCTCATATTTTGAAAAATCTATGTTTGAATCTCCCTTAATAATTGTGTTAAGAATTCTCTCCGCCTTTGTCAAAAGTTGGGTATTAGGAAAAAGTGAAATAAATATAAATATAAAGTCCCAATGTGTAGAGCACACATTAATAAATTAGTCATGTTCCCTGTGAAAGTAAATGAGCCTAATTCTTAAAGACCCCTGAAATTATTTACTAGATGTTTATTTTTTGAATAAAATAAAAATCTGAGTTTAACAAAACATTTTAATTGTAAATATCAAGCTTACCTTTCTTTCTTCCATAAAATGTGCTTGTGGGCACGCCAGCCATTTTGAAAAGGTGGGAAAAACAATTGGCAAGGCCACACCCCCACACATGTGACATAATTTTAAAGGTTCTGTTGTCCTCTCTAAGAAACATCAGGACTTAGAGGAGTGGCAAGTAGAGTATGAGAGCTACAAGCAAAAAACTAAATGTGTACTACAGTGCGCAAAAATGAATTACTGGGTCATCAGGGGGTCTTGAGGGACATTTATAAAACAAAAAAAATCCCACAAACCTTAAAAGTGCACTTGAAAAGCTCACACAAGAAGGTTAACCTAGCTTACCTAGAAGACCTCATCAGGGGGAGCATACTCCCCCTCTTTTTAGAGCTCACCCACTTAACTCGCATCCCAAGAAAACAGCTAACCCCAGATAAGGCAGCGTGATGTATCCCGAGATAACAGGACTGGGACATCTAAATAAAGGTGTGAAACAATCGCCTTCAAAAGGTTATCAATTAACTTGAACCAAAATTAGGACCACTCGGTGCGGCAAGAGTTAATAGTTATTAGTCTCAACACCCAAGGATAATCAGAAGAGCATGATTGATATGATGGAACTGGGATTTTGTTACACTTAATTTTTGCAAAACACAAATAAAACTAAATTGAAACTAAGGATTTTCAGAAAATAAAAACTAGACTAAACTAGCAAAGAATTGGTAAAAACTAATTACAACTGGCAAAAAATTGAAAATCTGGAGTCGAAACTAAATAAAAAATAAAACCTAATGAAAATGGCGAAACGTTTAAAACCCTGGTGCAGAGATTGGCAAATCTGACCAGGAAACGTTATAAAATGGATTGTCAGGACAGTCAGCGTTAAAGCCACATTTGACAGTCCATACTAGGATGGCATTGGACATCTTGGGGGTGGGAAGGGGTTGGTGTGACCAAGGTGTGGTTTGGCTTGTTGTATGTATATTTGAGATCATATGGCTCTGGATGGACCAGTTACCAGGGCATGGAAGGAGGACAGACTCATTAAAGGAGGAGAAGGAACTTGCTGGGATTGGAGATCCTCTGGGTGAGTGGTTGATTAAAAGCATGCATAAAATAGAAGTTATCTGTTGTTATTGATTGGTAATAGATTGATAATTGGCCACATTTACAGCTGTATTGACTTGTTGTGGACGTAGTCGACTTCAGGTTTAAACACTCTAATTAACAGATTGAAAATAGTGACATTAAAGGAAGAGTATGCAGCACCACCCTGTCAGACGCCAGTGATGGTGGAGCTCACTGATGAATCAGATGAGCTGGATTCATGGCTGATTCAAAACTAAGATCCCCCTGCTGTGGTCAGTAAGGGGAGAAAAGGGGGAAATAAAATCAAGAATTAAAGAGGCATTTATAAACGTTTAGGTGTCAAGTGAAACGGGACAAAAGGGGGTGTTATACTGTTATTTTCAATGTCAGCATTATTATTGTATGAGAATCATGCAACAAGCATTGCATCGATGATCATTTATTGAAGCTTTTGACCTTATACTAACATCTGTGTTCCTGTGATTGTTATAACTTCTGATGAATCTTCCATTTACAGGTGTTAGGATAATGATATAATTTTTCATTGCAGGTGTAACCATGATCATTTTTATACATATTGCAACTTGTTGCTCATTGTAGAGTTGTGCTCAAGTTAATAAGGGTTAAAAGCTACAGTCAGCGTGAATGTCTGACTGATCTATTGAGGGGAAAGGCTTCGAGCATGGAGGGCCGCACGCGCTTACAAAACATTGATATCATGTTATTCTTTGTGATCTTTTCTTCAATTATGTCTTTAAGGTTAGTTTAAATAGTGGCAGTTAATTAAACGAGATTTATTAAAATATTAAATACCTGAGTCAGAACGTTACACGCGGATCACCTTAAGAGTCTGGGAAACTGTGT
Source organism: Aulonocara stuartgranti (assembly GCF_965226115.1). Taxonomy (NCBI): domain Eukaryota; kingdom Metazoa; phylum Chordata; class Actinopteri; order Cichliformes; family Cichlidae; genus Aulonocara; species Aulonocara stuartgranti. Next base: position 32,240,594 of record NC_138946.1, read on the forward strand.
AGCTGCCTAACTTTTTTTTTTTTTTTTGAATGTTCTAGCTCCGTTGATTTGACACATTGGAATGTGTCAAAAAAGGGGGGGAAGGTTGAGCTTTAACATCAAACCAGGATTATTTGAACATTTTATAACTTCATTTGTGTCTTTAATAATTTAGGAATGGTAAAGCTTAAGCTAATAGCGGTCCGAGAAGACGGACCTTTTAGAGAATCAGTGAAAAAGCATAAACTATCACTTTCATGTTTAATCATTACTCATTGAAATGAACTGAATAGCGTTTAGAAGATTTGTTAATTTTTTGTCTTTTGTTAAAAAGAGGGGTTTCAATAATTTTCAGACACACCTTGCAAATGTGCTTATAACGAGTTGGCACTCGGCCTTTTGAAGGTCAGAAGCTTCGTTCGGCGTGACTGTCCGGACTGATAAAGTGTAGGAAATGCCTTGAGTGCAGAGGGCTAAATGCAAACATGCTTACACACACATAAGATATGATTAGAATAAGTCCCTGGGACATTCTGAATGTTTAGACCAATTCTGAATCACTAGAAGGTCAGTAGATAACAACATTAGATTATTAGGGTTAGGAAGAGAGGTGTTTTGGTTTTCTGTCTCTTACAGAGAAAGGAACAGACACCAGACGAGGTCACAGAGATGCGAGGACCCTCCGTAGCAGAGTCAGACACAGTGACTGCCGAGACATCAACTGGGTCCAAGGGTCATGGCGTTTGGGCTCCAGCTAGTCACCACAAAAGGATGGATCCCATAAACACAGCAATAACCATGAAGGGGTTGGCGGAAATCCGGGAACACCAGACCAACGAAGTTCGAGAGGCTTTTGGGCAAAAAGGGGACACCTTCCTGTTCCTTTTCTGGAGAATACACAGATCGTTGTTTGAAATCAGGGCAGAATAATCCCCTGATCTGTGTTACGACTGAAGGGTTGTCTAACCCCTAAGGTTGAAGAATTAAGAGCAGAGGATCACCCAACTGGACGACACTGGTAGCTGCAGCAATAGAATAAAGGCTGAAAGCAGTGGGAGACAAGGAGAGTGTCATCTGGACCTGCTACTGTTGGAATCCTAGTTTTTCTTGCATTTGAATTGCGCAAACACAGAGGTCATCTCACATATGGTTCGCCCCTCAGGGGGACAAAGGACCTCAGGAGTGAGAAGAGATGAACCCGGCCACACTGGGCTACAGGGTGTTTGTGAGGTCATTATTCTAATGACCTCATCAGGGGGAATTGTAAAATTATGATATTATTTTATGCCATGTTATACCCCGAATTAAAGATTGTGAATTATTATGTAGTTTTAGTTTGCATTATTCTCCTGAATTAGAAGAAGCTGATAACTATTGCATTAGTTAAACTGATTTGCATTACATTAAATTGCTGACTTGTTGTGAATGAATGATATTGTTTTATGATGCATTATATTGCTGAGTTATAAGAAATACTGTTCGCAGAAGGTTATTGTCTAATTTGTCTGAGTAGAAGAGAACAGAGTGTGCTGGAGTTTTCTGCCCCATTTCAGCAGGAGCAGATAAACAGGGAGCCAAGGTCGTAGCTCAGGCGCTGTGTGAGAGAGAGCATGTGAATGTTTAGGCTTTTTATGATAAGGTGGAGGCACCAGAGGTTATAAAAGTTTGAGCAATGCTCCACCATTTTGAGATTTTGAGGCTGTCTGCATCAGTGTCCATCTCCCACGTGTGTGATCATTAAATCATCGTTTGACTCAACCCGGCCGGACCAGTGTTGTTATTGTGGTTTTTTCTCTTGTCTCCATCCCCAATATTTTGAACCTTAACATTACATAAATTACAAAAAAGTGCAATAAACTACAAAAAGATTGAAAATCGTTTTTGTTTTTTTTAACATATATTTCTAGTTAGAGAAATTTAAGAGGCTTATCTCTCAAAACTGTAAATACAAAAAAGTTGCACAAAATAGTTTCCCACCACAGGAAATTTATTTTGAGTGTCTTAATAGGTTTATTTTTGAAATACACCAATTTTTATACACTGCAGGAAAAATTAATATAAATATAAAAACTACAGGCAGACGTTGTTTTATTACAAGAGACAAACAGACCTGTCACAGCTATAAATGAACTTAAAGTACCTGAGTTTCCCACTGTGTTCTTCGCCTCCTACAGCTTTAGACAAAGGGGAGAAGCAATTTTAATACATAAAGATATTAATTTCTCAGTACTCACATTTATAGATCCAGAGGGTAGATTCCTAATCATTAAATTATCTATACTTAACAAAAAGCTATGTAAGTACATAGCTTCTTCCACTTTTTTTTAGTGCACTCTCTGAACACCCAGATTGCGCACTTCTTGGGGCAACCTCAACTTTGGACTACATGAAGAAATGGATAGGCTCAATACAGCAGGAACTCAGCACAATTTGCGGTCCACAAATATAATAATCAGACAGTAGATGAGCGACTTTGGTCTTGGCGACGCATGGCGCTCCCTTCACCCCAACTATAAGGAATATACTTTCTTCTCATATGTCCATCACTCCTACTCTCATCACGATTATTTTGTAGTCAGCAGCTCACTGTTGAGTGACATTTCAGACACTGAGATACACCCTATAGCTGTCAGCGATCATGCTCCTCTGTCGTTAACACTAATACATCAGAAGAACATTCCACCAAGTAAAAACTGGAGATTAATACATCATTGCTCAAAGATGAAGAATTTATTCAACATTTTATAAAAGGAGTGGACTTTATATTTAGACTATAATGACGTTGGAACATCAACATCTGTTCTCTGGGAAGCAGGGAAAGCTGTGATGAGATGTAAAATAATTTCTTTCTCATCACATAAAAAGAAAAAAAAAAAAGAATATTCAGGAATTAGAAAAAACCCCCAAAATCTTTAGAAGAAGCCTACGTGTCCCATCGGGAACAGGAAATGCTGAACAAAATACACAAAACAAAACTAGAATTAAATGAAATTATGAATAACAAAACCCTCAATTCTTAGTACAGAGACTTCGCTTGCAAAATTTTGAACACCAGGGCCGTGCAGAGATGTTGAAAGGGGTGGGTGCTCAAAGTTAAAAAGGGGCACATAGAACCAGGGTGAAGAACAACAACACACATTCATCAAGAATCTAATATGGAATCTCATCACACTATATCACTGTCATCAGGGCTGCCACGATTAGTCGACTATCAAAATCGTCGACGACTAATTTAATAGTCGAGGCGTCGTTTGAAGCTTTGTAAGATCCCAAGAGACGCAGGAATAAGTAGCAGGATTTAAGAGTGTAATAACGGACTGAAACAGAAGATGGCAGCACTGCATGTACAAGGATGCCAGCTGCCGTTAAACCCCGAAGAAGAAGAAGCTGTGTCCCACAATTCATAGCGCAGCCCAGCTCAGTTTCCAACAATGGCAGCAGCTAGTTAGTTTTAATATTACTCTTATTATTCTTTCTGGGTCACAAAATAAACGTTTAACATATTTTCATAAACTTCACCGAAACTATCTGCAGATTTCATTAAAATTTAGTGAAATATCATCTTGTCTTTATTTTTAGTTAGCACAGACCTTAAACACTTAAAGATGTAAGCTAATGATAGTTATATAAGAGCAGATGCTGCTGGTGCAATAAGCTGTACGTTTTACGTCCATTTGATGCATGATCTGATTAGTCAACTAATCAAAAATAATCAGTGACTAGTCGACTATCAAAATAATCGTTTGTGGCAGCCCTAGGTACAATGTTGCTGTTGAGGGGTTGCTGCTGCTCCTGCTGCTGATAGTGCTGAAGGGCAGGGCTGTGTTGATCTGAGACTGTAGACATTAAAGAATCCATAGGAGAGATGGTAGCTGATTACAGTTTTTCTTGATTGCTTAAACACATTTCTTGAAACTATGCCTCGTATTCCCAAAACAGTAAACACAAATCCATAACGTCTCACCCAATTTCCCAAACACCGTATTGTTAGGTCAAAATGAAGCTCTATACTCAAAACCAATCACTCTTGCTGAAAAACCAAACTTTGCCACAGACAGCATTCACAAGGCCCCAAACACACACATGACAACATAATCTTACACATTGGTGCAATAAATGTAAAACAATATTCCCCAAACTGCCAAGTTATGTTCCTTGTGGTTCTTCCCCTCAAAAACCTTTTCAAATCATGAACAAAAAAGATGAAACCAATGTAGATACAGTGGCACATTTTTATTCATGTACCATACAGTATAACACACACCAAAAACATTAGTCCACCTCAGCATCCTGTCTGTGGTCTGGGTCAGGCCAGAGAATCTCATCCACATCACAGGCTATATTGGCCCTAGCCAGGCAGCGGGGTTAAAATCCTCATGCATGCCTGATCCACACTGGCATGCATATACTGATATGTCAAGGTAGGCATCTTCCATGGCCTGGAGGAGGTGCACATGGACATATGGTTCTTTGTCGTACACTTTCCACCGCCATGCCCAAAATACTCCTCTATCAGGTTTAGAAACGGAGAGTATGAAGGCAGAAAGATGTTAGAACACCAGTCATCAACCATAGCAATGCGATGGAAGCTAATGTAATCCCAAACAACAACGCAGTGGGACTGCTCTGGTTGGTGCTGGTTCCCTGCAGTCCCGCTGGAACATATGTTATCTCAGACTATCAAGAAAAGCAATGAGAAGCATAGCGTTATAGGGTCCTAGAATGGCATGGCAGTGGAGTAACCCTCGTTGGCTGATGGCTGCGCACAGAGTGACATTCCCTCCTTGCTGACCAGGGACATTTACAATAAGCCAATGGGCAATTATCCAGACTGTCCTCTTCTGTTAAAACCAGCAAAAATATGTTAAAGAGTAATAATAAAACAACAACAAGCTGCAGCCAACATAAAGTGGAAAAGACTGCTTACACCTTCATATGGGTTTGGGAGAATATATTTACTTTTTAAAGATTGTGTCCAAAGATGTTTTACACAAGGTTTATGTAAAGCGGCCTACTTGGGTTTGAAGCACAGTTCGTCAGTTCTAAATAGGAACTTGAATTAGAAGTTTAGTTCCCCGTTTGGACTTTGGTCATTATTTTCACGTTGTAGAATACAACAAGGTTGGTGATAAGTTGGTAAGGTGGTCAGTGAAGACGTGGTTGCATTAGTAAATGGGTCAAACAGAGAGCTCTCTAAACAGGATTGTGACCCATTTATCTATTTTAAACCTTCAGATTAAGAACATTGTGATGGAAATGAAAAAACACTAGCAGGTATGGATTAATTCAAATACATTTCATCTATGTAGCGGTGCACTGACAGCAGCCATCATTCCGCAGTTTTAAAATTTACTTTAAAGAATTTTGTATGGCTATGTGTGAGTGCTGTTATTATTTCACACATAGAAACAGAACATCATTGCGTGAGAACCAGTCTAAACCAGACAGGCTTCCTGCTTACGCTTTGATGTAATACAAAATTACACATCTCTAGTACAAGTGGTTGCAGAATCAACTGTTGTCACCAACTTGACTATTTGTCATCAAAACGGTGCTTTAAGTAAAGTAGTCATGTAGTTTATCACACTTCCCATGGAAATGTTGTCATCCATAAACAAGAAAATACTGACATTAATCTCTGCTTTTCTAAAATCACTATTATATTTTATTATTATATGTGATAATGTAGATACAACGAGGAACAAAGGTTGATGGAGGGATCACCAATGTCTGTTGAGGAGCAGTGGCCAGAGATCCCAACGCCTATAGATGCTGCTGTCTTCTATGATGGTACTTACATCACTTTTCTTTTAGAGCCCTTTAAAATGTCAATTTCTCATAAAAAGAAATTCAATCCAACAAAATTTACAGTACATTTACACTAACACTTCATAGTTTTCTGCTCCTTTGCTGTTTGACTCTCAGATTAATAGAATATCTTCACTAACTGTGATTGGAAAATACTTGCATATAGACATAGAGTAAAATGTAAGGTATAAAGGTTTATAACCAAGGCAGTACTATCCAAGGTACTTAAACCTTTTCATTATGAATACTTTTGAATGCACTGTACACAGACAGTCCTTGCCCCATACAGCAAACACAGTTTGCCACAATACATTTTAAGTTTCAAATTCTAAATGAATATTGATTTCCCCACAGGATCTGTGCACTTCTTCAAAGGAAACTTGGACTACAAATACGACTCCAACTTCAAACGTGTGCACTCCATCAGTCGTGTTAATGAGCTGCTGGAATGTGAAGTGAAGGAAGGCAATGAAACAGTGACAGAGAGGAGATAAGTGAAGTAATGCTTTCCCTGGAGCTTGACGGTGCTGTGCATGCATACACAAACTTTTACGTCCAGTAATAACCACAATGTATCGAACAGAAAATAGAGAAGTGGTTAGTGTGTGGTTAGTCTTACCTCAGTGTGTAATACAGTGATGTAACATTGGAATTTGTACAGTTTTCATGATTTGAAATGTGTGTTTTAATCTATTTTTGCTGCTAATTTTAATTTTTAAATCTCTCTATACAAACATCAACATGTGATATAGAGCTATTCAGCCAAACGTAACATTTATTTTAAGCTCGTGTCGTTCCATCAGAGGGATTTATTTTTTACTTAGCAAAGAAAATTTGATATTTTCCTGATTAAAAAACATCTTTGCTTTTATGTTGAAACATATTCACTGTGTGTGTGTGCGTGCGTGCGTGTGTGTGTGTGTGTGTCTTTTTACTGCTGTTGCCTAATTTACCTGAGGCTGAACGTTACTTTATGAAGTCAAAACTCTTCATCCCTGTGTCCAGTATTGTGTAACACTGACACAAAGTGTTTTGGGATAATTACAGGTAAGGTGGAAAACACCCACCTGCAGTTGACTCACAGAAAAAAAACAACTTTCCAGTTTCCAACACGTTATGCGGTTGGGCACGATTGAATGTGTAGAATAAACTGACTTTAATGTTTCTGGTAAATGGACTGATTCTTATATAGCGCTTTTCTACTCTCCTGGAGTACTCAAAGTGCTCTATACAACATGCCTCATTCACACCCACTCATACAAGCACTTCTAAACACAAGTGCAAACTAATCTGCATTCACACACATTCACACTCCGATGAATGCATCAGAGGACAATTTGGGGTTAGTATCTCAAGGATGCTTGGCACGCAGACTGGGGAAGCCAAGAATCAAACCACCAACCTTCTGATCAGTAACTGATCTGCTCTGCCATCTGAGCCACCCCACTGATAACATTAACACTTCACTGTAGCAATTTCAAGACTTCAGGTAGTAAAGTGAATCTGATCTTGTCTTGGCTCTGTGTGAGGCACACGTTTAAAGTACATGTTGTGCATTAAGGACAGGGTTTTCAAGAACTTCAGCTAATAGACTTCAGCTTGGTCCACGGGTTTGTTCCACGCACCTCAAAAGGTGGCTCATTGTAGAAGATGTGGTTGCACAATTGTAACACAAATGGTGGCAATGTCAACATTAATCATCCTTTCCTGTATGTGATGTGCAGCACTTGAAACCCTCCATGACCAATTCCTGGCAAAATACTTCTTTTCATTTGGAATCATGTTGGATCGTGCAAAAACCAAAGTGTTCATAGTGAAAAAAAACCTTCCAATTCCTCAATGCAGTGTTTGACAGAATATTAAATTTATGTTAACACATCCATTACAAGAAAACACAGGTGAAAGTGTTTAATGAGACAAGAACTGTTCTGAGATTATTAAGTCCAGATACCAAATACCACTGAGAAAATATGAAAGAAAACTAGTAACTAAGTTTTAAATAATAACAGCTAAGCTAAAAGAAGGAAACCAGCTTTGAACCCTATATTAAAATGAAGTGAATCAACAACAACAACAATAATAATAATTGTGGAAAAAACACACAAAGAAAATCTTCAAATATGTGATTAAATCTGCTTTAAATCAGCTATGAGGTCAATTCTGGAAAAGGAAAAATGGACGCTTGTTTTCTTTGTTTGAGAGCTTGAAAATAGGAATAGTTTTACATTTTATTTCTAGAACTTTCATAAAGAGGGAAAACAACTTTAACCTGAGTTCACTGAGCTATATAAATCCAATCCATTATTATTATTATTATTATTATTATTATTATTATTATTATTATTATTATTATTATTATTATTATTATTATTATTATTAAAATCTGATAATTACAGATGTTGGGGCTGTTCTAATTATCTCATGAACAATTTCCTCTGCAAACTGCAACAATGATTCAACATCAGTGTTTTGGGGTTTTTTGTACATGTAACACCGTCATGAGCAATCAAAGCCAGAGTTCCCCTCTTCACCATAAAAGGAGCATTTTGTTAGTCACTGACGGCAGGTAGTTACTCAACACATCCAAACTCCAGCCTATATAACAGCTTCTCACAGCACTGAGACACAAGTTGCACACAACGAGGAAGCATGAAGACTTTGACTCTGAGCATTCTGCTTGGCCTGGCAGTGGCAGTTTACTGCATGCCAGTATCTCAGATTACTGGGCAAGATGAAAGTTTTGCAAAGGTATGTGTACTTGGCTGTTTTTTATTTTTTGGCATAGGCTAGAGTGGACAAACGTTGTGATTATTTTAATTGTCCATCCCATGTTGTTATTTGTCTTGTTTCTTGAGCTTAAACATGCTGACAGATATTTGAGTGTAAAGCTCTGAATATTTCTCTCTTCCAGAACTACCTGAAGAAATTCTTCAACCTCACAGAGGAGGAGGGTCCAGCTGTCAGAAGGGGCATCAGCCCGCTGAACAAGAAGCTGGCTGAGATGCAGAGATTCTTTGGTCTCCAGATCACCGGGTCTCTGGATGCTGACACTTTGGCCATGATGAAGAAGCCCCGCTGTGGGGTTCCCGATGAACAGGTCGCTCGTTTCTCCACTTTTGATAACAACGCTAAATGGCAGAAAAACAGCCTCACATACAGGTGAATGATCTAAAGACACAACATAACACACAACGTGAGAAAATGTGACCACACTAATGATTTTCTTGGATATTGTTGTGCTCTGCAGGATAGAGAACTACACACCTGACATGTCTGTGGCAGAGGTGGATGACTCCATAGACAAAGCTCTGCAGGTGTGGGCCAAAGTCACTCCACTGAGGTTCACAAGGATCTACAGCGGCATTGCTGATATTATGATCTCCTTTGGTCGCCGGGGTGAGTCTAAAAACACACTAAGTAATATAATCACTGAACGTTTTTATTGTATTATTGCACAAGACAGGATCATCCCACCTATCAGTCAGGAACACTAAGCTTTTTTAGTGTCTGTGTTTTGTTTGGCCAACCCTGAAACTACTATCTTCTAACAGCACATGGTGATTATTACCCCTTTGATGGCCCTGATGGCACTCTCGCCCACGCATTTGCTCCCGGTGATGGCATTGGAGGGGATGCCCATTTTGATGAAGATGAAACGTTCACGTTCCGCTCAAACACGGGTAAGTTTGTTTACTTTTATGAACTGTGGTGTCCAAATTATTACTCTGTAGTGTGCGACCTGAGTTATCCTTAGCTGTAACCAATTGTCATTCTGTGTTTTCTACTTCAGGCTACGTCCTCTTTATGGTTGCTGCCCATGAATTTGGTCACTCTCTGGGCTTGTCTCACTCCAATGACCCCGGTGCTCTCATGTACTCAGTGTACTCATACAGTAACCCTGACACCTATATTCTTCCCCGGGATGACGTTAATGGCATCCAGTCCCTCTATGGTGAGTGCTAAATTCTTTTTTTGGTTTTATTCAATTAAAAATATTTGAGTTGACCAAAATCTTAGAAGAGCCTGTGCATAAATAATTTTACAACTTACAACAGTGTGATATTTATTAAATTACCTCCAGGTCCAAATGAGGATATCATTGTACCTGGACCTACAGCCCCCACTACTCCTGATGCCTGTGATTCAACGATGGTTTTGGATGCTGTTGCCACACTGCGAGGAGAGATGCTCTTCTTCAAGGACAGGTATCACAAAATAAATGCATGAATACCTGAGCTACTGAGATTTGCTGACTGATCATTTACATTAATGTACATTTTCTGTGTATCTTCACAGATTCTTCTGGCGCAACCACCCTCAGAGCAACACACCTCAGCAAACTCTCATCACAAATTTCTGGCCCGATGCCCCTGTTGACATTGATGCTGCTTATGAGAGCCAACAATCAGACCGTGTCTTACTTTTTAAAGGTATGCTTTCTCAGTGTCCACCTAATGCAGCACTCCTTTGAAGTCAGCATTTTTGTGCCTTTACATAGCTTTACTATAAAGTCTACTTCTTATTTGTTCACAGGTCAGCAGGTGTGGGCTTTCAGCGGCTATGATCTTGTAAGTGGCTATCCTAAATCAATATCCAGCTTTGGTCTGCCTAAAAAAGTGAAGAAAGTTGATGCGGCCCTCTATGACGAACAAAGTGGGAAGACTCTGTTCTTTGTAGGCAGTGAATACTACAGGTGTGTTCCACTAAGACCTGAGAAAATTAGGCAACTGATTTTCATACAGGAGCTTACAAGTTGTATTACAAATGTTAGATGAATCTAAATACATTTTTCTTTTCCCAGTTATAATGAGGCCACAAAGAAGATGGATAAGGGATTCCCCAAACAGGTGGATGAGACCTTCTTGGGAATGACCTCCAAAGTGACTGCAGCTCTGCAGCAAGGAGGTGAGCAGCAATTCAGGCTTGAAGACCACTGAAACGAGACAATGATTTCTGTTTTTGATATTTCTGTTTTTATCTTTTGAGTTTACATGTAATGAATGATTGCTATTTTAACATGTTTAAAAATCCCTCTGGTCTGTTATGCAGCACTAACATGTAGCATCTCTGTTCTGCAGGGTACACCTACCTCTACAGTGGACCACAAATGTTTGAGTACGCCATGTGGAGCGGGAGGCTGTACCGTGTGCTGAGGAACAGCTACTTCTTGCCCTGCACCAAATACTAGAAAAGATTTTGAATGCTAAGGCACAGTAAAAAAAAAGAAAAGAAAGAAGAGTAACTGTGTCAATATATTTTTGGATATTTAATTTTATTGTTAAAAAGTTAACAGCAGCGTATGTACTTAATACTGTTATTGTTATGTTAACTTTATTAAGCTTTACCATAACTTTTTATTTTGTTTTATTTATGTCACACTCATTATTTAATTTTTCCGTTCGCTAATTGTTGTTGTTGTGTTTTGACCTATTTATGTACACAAAAGGTCAAATGGAGTACAGTAAAAATAAATTGACATCATCAATAAGCACATTTTAAATGTGTTACTGTTGTGTTACAATGTTACAACCATAGGTGGATAAAGTACACACACTGGTAACTCAAGTATAAGTACAGATCTTCCTGCAAAAGTTGAAGAACTGCTTCTTTACTCAAGTAATAGTATCGTATTTTTCGGACCATAAAGCGCACCGGATTATAAGGTGCATTAAGCAAACAAAGCAGTCATATAAGTCAAACTTTACTCAACTCATTCTTCTTGCTTCCTCCACTTCCGTACCATTGAATCATTAATACTGAATTCTGTCGCAGCTGCTCTATTCCCGTGTTGTTGCAGTATATTAATGACTAACCTCGTATTGTGGATGGATTATCTCAGTTGTTCTCCTGACTGAAGTTTGGTCCGTTTACAGCATTCTGCCATGCCATTGCATTTGTCCCTAACCATCAGGAACCCTCACGTTAACTTTTATCGAGTGGAAAAAAGTTAGCGTTCATCCTCCAGCTTCACTGTGTTTATGTTATGCTAACATAGCTGTGTCGCTAGCGATCATGTTGCACATCATTATATACCAGCTAGCCCAACTTCAGTAACCCTACAAACGCCACTGCTGTTTAGTTTTCTGTCTTCATTTATGTTTGAAGTGATAGCAGAGCTGTACGTTTGAATTTTTTCAGAAATCTCTCATTCAGAACATGCTATATCATGTTTAGGTGGAAGCTAGCGAGCTAACTTCCTGCTAACTTCTAACTCCATTAAATTTACTAAATTCTGTTTTCATGGATGCCTGGATGTTAAACTTAATTGTTACACCTGGTAAAGCAGCAACACTGATCATTTTATTAAAGATGAAAGAATTTAGACAGTTTTTAACTCTCACTGATGCCGCAGTGTTTGTTTGACTTTGGGACCTGAAATGGACGGAGTTTAGGACCCAGATTACTCTGCGAGGCTCCTGACTACAGTAGTCATAATGCTCCGACAATCCATTAAGCCTGTGGCTTCGTAGTTTAGCAAAGTCGTACTAAAATGTTTTTTGACAGATTTTTGAGCGCTTTGTACCACATAAAATCGGTTTGAGGTCAGTAAGCACAACCAGAATTCATACATAAGGCGCACCGGATTATACGGAGCCCCGCAGGGGACATGGGAGAAAAAAAAAAGATTAAGACGGACTTTTGCGAGATCTCGCAAAACAAACTCAGGATCTCGCAAAAGTTTTGCGAGATCTCGCCAAAGTTTTAGCCGCATTCTTCGGAGGCCGCCAGCTCGAAGCCAACCAACTACATTCACGCCTCAAAATATCTTAAAAGTGTATTTTGTGACCCAGAAAGAGTAATATTACAACTAAGTAGCTGCCGCCATTGTTGGAATTCAACTTTTGTGAGATCTCGCAAAAGTTTTGCGAGATCCCGAGTTTGTTTTGCGAGATCTCGCAAAAGTCCGTCTTAATCTTTTTTTTCTCCCATGTCCCCTGCGGGGCTCCGTAGGATTATATGGTGCACTGTCGATTTAAAAAAATAAAAAATTAAAAATTAAAGGACTTTAAATGGTAAATGGACTGGTTCTTATATAGCGCTTTTCTACTCTCACTGAGTACTCAAAGTGCTTTCTACATCTGGTGCATTCACCCGATCATACCCATTCACACAAGCACATTATCTAAGGTTTTTAGTGCTTCTATCTGACATTCACTCGAATTCACACTCCAATGGATGCATCAGGGGGCAACATGGGGTTAGTATCTTGCCCAAAGATATTTGGCATGTAGACTGGAGGAGCCTGGGATCAAACCACCAACCCTCTGGTGAGTAAATGACCCGTGATTTTTAGCTAACTGAAACACAGTTGGTCATATTATAATAAAATTCCACAACAGAAAAGAATACAATTTGTATTTTAACTTGGAATTAAATTCTTAGGAATGTAGGGTAGCAGAACAAGTAGAATAAAAGTAAAATACAAGAGATAAATGATTCTAAAAAAAGCCTGCACTAGAGTGCCTCTTTTGTTCAAGCAGCCTTTGAATAACACAACGTTAGCATACTTTGTTTTGTTTTAAATGTTGCTTCACAATATGCAAAAACAGAACTTCAGCAGTGACAGCACAGTGATATAGTGGTTAGAGCTATTGCCTCACAGCAAGAAGGTTATATTTTTAAATCCATCCTGGGATCTTTTCCCTTTGTAGGTACTTCAGATTTCTCCCAACAGCCCAAAGACATGCATGTAGTTGGGTTAATTGGTGATGCTAAATAGGTATGAATGACTCTGGTGAAGCCTGACACTGGACTAGATAAGTAGACAAAATACAGCAGCTGCACCTTCGACTTACAGATATATGTAGCAAACTACACTGAAAGAGTTGGTGTTTATAGATGCACAGTGACAGGAAACAACTCACCTCAAATATCTTAAACCTAAAGTAATGAGCTGTTTTGATAATGCAGTTATACAAATAGAGATATTTCTGTAAAAATGTAGGAAGTGATAGTCAGAAAATAAAGAAAAATGGTAATAGTAAAACTATCTGCGAGTTTTACACCTGAAACTATTACAGCTTTGTGCTAATGGATAATGGTGACTAGCATATTCTTATGCTTAATATTTAGCGTATATAAAAAATAAAATAATTATCACATTTAACCCTATAGCTTTAGCTAGTACACAAGCATGCTAACGCTTGCTAATTTGCACAAAACACAAATGATATGTCAGCATTTTGATGTGATGAGGGAAGGTCACAGGATCACCAAAAATATTACAAGTCATTCTGAGTACTTTTATTCGAATTAAGTTCTAATTATTTCATAATGGAAGTGGCTGAACTACAGTAAAATCATATAAAAAATATCATATTAACTATTGAGAGAAAAATTCAGAAAATATCAGCTTTGATTTTGAATACCGTGATCATTAGTTCATTGGTCTCAGCTTACATAGTTCACAAGTAAAAACAAAGATTTATCAAAGATTTCTAGTTCTTAGGTTTTGTTCCTGTGCCCCTGATGTTAAGTGTAGGTTTAATTCTGTCATGTTTATTTTCTTGCTCCCTAGTTGTGTCTCATGTCGCAGTTTGTTACTCCTGTCCCTGTGCGCCGTGTTTGTCCTATTCAGTGTCAAGAGCGTGCCTCTGCGCCTGTCGTGTGTTTCCTCTTTTATTTTGATAGTCCCTGTCCTGTGTGCAGTGTGTCTGATTTTGCTTCCCTTGTCTCATTAGGTCTTATTTGTCCCAGCTGTGTTGCCACCTGTTCCCAATCGTCTCATTGTCCTGCTTGTGTATTTAAGTCCTTTGTTTCTCTGTTAGTTGTTCCATTGTACCCTTACTGTGCTGTGTTTTTTCCTCTGAGCTCCCTGTGATCCTCGTCCTTAGTCTCTAGTTTTCAGGTTTCTAGTTTTCTAGCTTCCTAGTGTTAGTGATGGCCAAATGAAGCTTTCTGAATCATTGAAGCTTGTGTTCATTACTCAAAGCTTTTCAACACAGTCGTCTTTGGTGACATCTGGTGGCCAAAAATATGAAGAGCAGCTTGAATCCACAAAATAAAATGAACTGCTTCATTATGACTGCCCATGCTACAGAGTGGAGTTCACAGTTGTTAGGTTTATGTTGGCACAAACCTGTTGCTGACTGAGACGAGCGCTGTTCCTGCCGCTCGAACCCCAGTCACTCTCAGTCAGCTCCCCTGTAGCACTGCCTTTTATTGTGGTTACATGAATATGCATAGGTTCCTTAACATATGACATCTTACACATTGTGAACAAAGAGTACCTCGTCTGTGTGTAGTGTAGGTATGTGTGTGTGTGTGTCAAGATGTGACCCTGTGAATGATCTGCTGGCGCCCGTGAGTCCAACAGTTCACCTAAACAGACACAGAGTAGGTGTCCTCCTATACTATAAATCAGAAAAAGAAGGTACGACCTCTCTCATGACCTTAGGATGTGTGTGTATGCCAGAGTGCTCTGGAACGCACACAGAGTCTTTGTAGACTACTAAGGATCAGACATCCTGTCATTATACAATCGATTAAATACCTCTAAGCATATATGATTATATGTTTCTAAGCAAAAATAACAATCCAACAATATAACTCTGACAGCAGATCTATCTGATGTTGGGCCACCGTTGTGTTGCTTTGAACATGTATTTTTGGGGGTGAAGAAATTGTTATGTTTATTTGTTTAATAAATAATTTTCATCAATAAACTTTCCTTGTGCCACGGTGTGGTCTTCCTTTGCTTGTGACTTCTTGATGTTGGTAAATACAATAGATTAAAATTGCATATAATATACATATAAAAATGCACAACTCATTATGGAGTATGCTTCTGTTGTGACCAAAATCAACTCAAAATACTCCCACATGACAGAACCTCCTTCCACCCTGGCTGGCTGCATATCTCTCAACAGAATAATCACTGGTTTGCTGTCTCTCACCATCAAAAAACTCCACAAATCCCGCAAATGATTCACTTCCTTATAAACCACCGAATCAAGAACCAAAGCATTTAATGAAGCTTTTTAATGACGTCACTGATCACGTGACTCTGGCCAAATGAATCAACTGCATGGTCCTCGTCCAAGTCTCCGGTGATCAGAATGGGAGGCTCTCTGTCAACATTCACTACTCCTCCAATCTCCAGCTCACCACCTTCTCTGCTGTTTGAATCCCAGGCCTGCAGCGGCGGCTCGCGACGAACGAAGAAGGATGGTGAAGTGAACAATACAATACAACTTCATTTCTATAACACATTAGAAATCTTGCCTTTCCCTCTAGTTAATATTTCTTTTATGACTTTATATCATGCACTTTTATGCTCATTTAAATTCTTGTTTGCTCTGTACCTGTTGCTTTCCTATGTATCAGTGACAGTTATCTTCTTGCATACGTAGTACTTGCTTTGGTCCTATTTCTATTATCCTCCTCCTATACTCTCTTACTTGTTAAGCACCTTGGCATACCCTTGGTTTTTAAGTGTGCTTTATAAATAAAGTTTATTGTTATTATTATTATTATTATTATTATTATTATTATTATTATTATTTAAAGACCAGAGGTACACCAAAGTGCTTCTAAATACAATAGTAGGAAATAAAAATAAAATTACATAAAATTAAAGGATAAATCAGCAGTCTAATGTAATGCAAATCAGTTTAACAAATGCAATAGTTATCAGCTTCTTCTAATTCAGGAGAATAATGCAAACTAAAACTACATAATAATTCACAATCTTTAGTTAGGGGTATAACATGGCATAAAATAATATTATAATCTAACAGATGCAATAGTAAAGTGCAAAAAACACTACCAGATGAAACAAAGCACTAATTAATCGGCAATGCTAAGTTAAATAAATAAGTTATTGATCGTAATTTAAAAGATCAAATAATTCAGACACGGGAATATCAACTGGAAGATTATTCCGGTAATATAATAATATAAGTTAAGATTGCATATAGGTGCAATTGCAAAGTACAATGAATACTACCTAATAAAAACTCTAACTAGCCAGGAATGCTAGATTAACCCTTTAAGACCTACCATAGAACCAAGTCCGCCAGAGCTTATATTATATTTTTACATGCTGTGGAGCCATTTTTGGGAGCATTTCAAGTTGCTGTACATCAATACAACCATTATAGCCCAAATTTTAATAATATGTCTGCATTAAGTGCATAGTAATTACTGTAAAATTATGATATTATTTTATGCCATGTTATACCCCGAATTAAAGATTGTGAATTATTATGTAGTTTTAGTTTGCATTATTCTCCTGAATTAGAAGAAGCTGATAACTATTGCATTAGTTAAACTGATTTGCATTACATTAAATTGCTGACTTGTTGTGAATGAATGATATTGTTTTATGATGCATTATATTGCTGAGTTATAAGAAATACTGTTCGCAGAAGGTTATTGTCTAATTTGTCTGAGTAGAAGAGAACAGAGTGTGCTGGAGTTTTCTGCCCCATTTCAGCAGGAGCAGATAAACAGGGAGCCAAGGTCGTAGCTCAGGCGCTGTGTGAGAGAGAGCATGTGAATGTTTAGGCTTTTTATGATAAGGTGGAGGCACCAGACGCTATAAAAGTTTGAGCAATGCTCCACCATTTTGAGATTTTGAGGCTGTCTGCATCAGTGTCCATCTCCCACGTGTGTGATCATTAAATCATCGTTTGACTCAACCCGGCCGGACCAGTGTTGTTATTGTGGTTTTTTCTCTTGTCTCCATCCCCAATATTTTGAACCTTAACAGCTTGGGGGCTCGTCCTGTGGTATTGGGGTGGAATTTAAAAGTTTGGACGGTCCGAGGTTGTCGAACGGACAGGCACGAGCCAGTGGTCTGATGTGAGTGGACAAAAGCCGGCTTATCTAAAGGTAAGGCACTACCTGTTGAATTATTTCCAAAATGTGCCAAATTGGATATGACTAAATTAAAGTCTACTCACTGAAATTACTGGTAGAGTGTCTGTTTTGATTTTGATGAGAATCACCGTGTGTTATGCAGTTAAAGTTGCTTAAGAATGTTTAATGAAGTTGAAGAAATATGAAACTGTTCTGGAGGTAACAGATATAATGTTGGGTTTGAGTCCTTGGATATTGAGCTGAAGGCTCAGGTAGTTTGGTAGGGAAATTAGGACAGAAACTGTTCTGGAGGAAACAGAGACTGGTTAATAGTTTTACAAATTAGGTCAGAAACTGTTCTGGAGGTAACAGATACTGTTTAATTGATATGTTAAAATTTGTCAAAATTGTTTAGGTGAAAATTGTTATAGGACGGCACTGGAAGATGCTAAGAAGCACATAGCCCGGAGGTTACGCTCCCTCCTGGCCGTGGACGCGCGGTCTTGACCTGTCGGCGAACAGGGTTAGTTCAGTTTGGTTTAACTGTGGGGTACAGGGCATCCTGAAATAAGCTAGGAGTTAGAATCTCCTCACCGTTTTAAATGGTGTCATGTGCTTGTTTGGACAAAGTTAAATTGAGTTAGGGACTTTAGAAATCAGGCCATAGGCTGTTCTGGAGGAAACAGATACTGGTTAATTGATTACAAAAAAGTTAACTTTCTTCGGTTGGACCCGTTAACTTAAATTTGTCGAAATTTGTTAGGTGCTGAATCTGTCAGGCCTGTCAGTGATTGTAAATATAAGACGTCTTTGTAATATAAAATAGAAGAGTTTTGTCTGAGCTTTGTGTGACCCTGTGTGTGACGACAGCGCACTGCAGCGCTGCGAGCTATTTTTAGACGGTGTGTGAACATGCAAATGAGCTGTGACGCGCACAGAGGACTTTGCTTCCTGTTTACCGTGTTTTTGAGTTTTATAATTTTGATTTGCAAACAATGATACATGCCTGTAAGTAAAACGCTGATTTTGCTGATTATGATACTACAAATAAGGTGTTGAATGACTAGGGTGTGAATGATGTTGGAGTTTAAAGCGGAAACTCAGAGAGGAGTGTGTTGGGAGACTGGCATGTAGTCTGCAGTGCAAAGGTGGGCGTCTTGCCTGCTAGTCTATTTAACAGTGATGAAAATGATATTAAATAAATCTCTCAGTGTGTTGATACAGGTGGCTATGGGGCTGGACCAACTGCCCCCACAAGCACGGCGGCCGAAGCAAAATTATAGTAATGGAAACCAAACTCAGCAAAAATCAGCAGCTGTGGAAAAGACAGCAGCTAGCAGAGAATTAAAGGAGAAATTAAGAGAAGTTTTACACATAAAATTGCGGCCAACAGACTTGTGGAGGTTGGGAAGGCGCCTGGAGCATCACAACAAGAAGGTGAAACAAAAACACACACAAGCAGAGAAATGTGAGAGAGAGGCACGTGTTAGAGAAATGCCTCGTTTGAGAAAAAACGTTAAATTAGCCCATCTACAAACACACATACACGCAATGAAGAAACAGCTTACACCCATGAACACGTGAAGATTTTCCAGCAAGTTTAAAGCAGTGAAGCTTAACATACACCCGCCGTTACACAATAAAGTTTATCCACTACTAACAAATAAACCCTCTGGGTTGCAGGACAACAACTTAACTTCAAAAAAAAAAAAAAAAATCACAACCAGTGATAACACGACAAATTTAGTGGTTAATAAAAGTCAAATTGTGACATGTTTTCTTCTGATTGATTAATACAAGTGATTACTGAATGAAAGAAAATTCCATTTTTGTGCTTTAAACATGATCTTAAGAATTTTAACATGTACCTGTGTTGTCCTGTCAGCTTGGTGGGTTATGAGAGGATTATATGGTGAGAAAAAACAAAAAAAAGGGGGAGAGAAGGCTGACACAGGGCCTGGTCCCGTTGTTTTTCCCCTCTCTGAGTAACACAGCCAATACAACATGATTTTCCTGTTCGTTTGTTTTTGTTTTTGTTTTGTTTTGTTTTTTCTCTTTATGCTTGATTACAGGCTGCTTTGTCGGCCCGGAAAAGCCGAGGCTGACCCTGGACTCCTGCTCTCCCCTCTACCATCTTTGCTCTCTCCTCTACCATCTTTGATGTGACCCTGACCAAATGCTAAAGCAGCTGAACCCGCAACAACAACTTGAAAATGTCAACAGTGCTGCAGGAAAATGATCTCATGCAGCAGAGACGGAGAGCGGTAATCCAAGGCCCGTTTCACTACACGGGGAGATTTCTGTCAGCGTCTTTTCTTTCTGAGAAGACTGAGAAAGGCCCGGCTCCCACCACCGATTCTGACCACCTTATATAAAGGAATTATTGAGAGCATCCTGAGCAGCTATATCACTGTCTGGTTCGGGAACAGCACCATGCCGGACAGACAAGCACTACAGAGGGTTGTGCAATCAGCTGAGCGCACCATCCGCTCCGAGCACCCTGACCTGCACTCAATCTACAGCAGGCGGTGCTGGACCAAGACCAGGAAGATCGTGAAGGACCTCAGCCATCCCAACAACAGACTGTTCTCTCTGTTGCTGTGTACGTGACAAATAAACATCTGGATTTGGAAAACGAGGCACTCGCAAAGCCACCAGCATTGTGCCTGATTGGACACACCCCTCTCACACACTCTTTACATTCTTGCCATATGGAAAAAGACAGCTTCAGCTGACAGAGCTGTGACGAGACGCCCATTAAGCCCAGATGAAAAGTGAGGCCGAGCAAAACCATGCTGACCTTAACCACTCTGCATTAAAACTGTGCAGGACAGTGACGGACCAACAATGACCATCGGGCAGCAAAAAGGGCGTGCCAGAGACAGGAGGAGTAACTGAGGTCAGGAGGCACCTCAGAATGGACAAAACACCAGGAGAAAATAAGCTGAAGGCACAGGTGTCGGGGCTCGGCCAGGAGCTGACCTCTGAGAAGAGCCGAACAGCAGAGCCGCAAAAGGCCGTGGAGCAAAGCAAGGAAAACATCAATGGACTTAAATCTGATTTCTACGGAAAAGACTCTGAGGTTTCTGCCCTCAATAAGACCTCGAGGCATCAGAGCAGAAACTGAGCATGGCCCAGGAGGAGCTAGCTGAAAATCGAACCCATCAGGCTTGGAGTCCAAGACACCGGACTTGAAATCAGGCCGGAGCATCCTGGAGCTAGATGAGCAGTGTGATTTGTCCGGTCTGCTATGGAGCGAACGTTAGGGGGATGGCTTCCTGTCACCTCTGCCGTCCTCCGATCGCTCAGCGTCCTGGGCTGCCCAGCTCTGGACTGAACGCTCGGGCCGAGACACCCAAACAACCATGGACTCCATTCCCCTGGAATGGGACCACGACTACGACCTGAGCCGTGGGCTTGAGAGTGCAAGCAGGGATCCCAGAGAGCCTTGAGGCCTGTGTTAAACTAACAGAACAAAGATTGAGGTCTTCCACTGGGGAGGTGGAAGCTGCAGACTCTCCTATACACCTTCTGGATGTCAGCCGTTCCACCTGCAAACAAACGGACAGCAGTCGCACTTCTGCAAGCAACAAACGGACATCCAGACAATTGAGCTGCGTATCAAAACCCTGAAGGAAGACCGAAGCAAAAGGGTCAAGTTAAGGAGGAGCGAAATAAGGAGAAGATGCTGGACACTGGAGAAAAGGACTGCCTCAATTGGGGCCAGAACCAGTATGGACAGAACTCTGAGCAGCAGCACCAATGGATGCAAACAGACTGAAAAGGAGGAGGGCAGGACCCAGGGCACGCTTCAGGCCGTGGTTTATCCAGAACACTACAACAGGAAAGTGATGAACACAAACACCCACACAAACACACACATCTACATGCACCGACTCAGAGTGAAAAGAAACATACATATGAACATATGCACTCGTTGATTGAGGGAGAAATGACACACACACACACACAAATTAAAATGTTGATTCAATGAACTGAGAAGTGATCCACACACACACACGCTGATGCAATGAAGAATGCTTTACTAACAAATGCTGCACACAAACATCCAAATACGGAGTTGGTTACAACAGCAAGAACTGATTGATTATTTATTGCTTAAATGTATTTCATGCCACGCAGAGGGCATTTGTGTAGATTTAGAGGACATGGTCTGAAGCACTTTGATAATGAAAACAATGTCTGTGCGTGATGTCTGTTTATGGCTCAAAGCCTCCACTGAATTGTTTACTGTGCTTCACACAGTCTAACAAGGAGCAGTGGTACAGAGCGAAAATGATGAATGAATGGTGTGAGTTTTATTTCGAAGAGATTATGAAAAGGTTGTGTTGATTCAACTTAGTTGTTTACGTTTTTGCCAAGGTAAAGAGTTGGTGTGTAACTAGTGTCCACTATTGAGTCAAGTAAATCCAACATGTTTTGTTGGTGCAAAAAGGAGTTTTGGTTGATCTTTGGGTTTTGTTTGACACTAGGTTGATTCTATCAGTGAGGTTTGGATTGTTCTCTTTCTCTAAGAGAGAGAAAGATGGTTTGAACTTTGGACATGTTTGCAATGGGCCCCAGTATCTGTTATTATATGAGTGCTTTATTGTTTACGTTTGTTTTTGCTTTTGTTACAGTGCACTGAGATAAGAACATCTGAGAGGTGTGATCCACCGGTGGTGATATTTTGGTATTTTGTGAGTTCCTGATTTAACAAATCAGCTCTTTAATCCAGGCCTGAGAGATTGAACTTTAAAGCGCTATTAAATATTCTTATTGAAAACAGTCGCAAAGTATTTTTTCTCCATGATTATAATGAGCTTGGGAGAAAATTCACTTATATGGGACACTGATCCTGAAGCCTAAAAGGATTGCAGCGAGTCAATCCAGTCCAAAGAAGGAAAAACAAACAAGGAGTTGTTTCCTTTAAAATGATGACGTCATCTTGCTGGTGATGGAGCCTCGAATAGGCTGCGCGTGAGACTCCATTATCAGCAACTTTTGGTATGAATGTGTGTGGATGTATGCATATGACTGACGACTAAAAGTTTAACTGACTTGATACTGAGACAAAAACGGTGCTGACTTTAGGATTATTGAATGTCCACAGACAATTCACCCAGCCTATAAAAGAAGGGTGGATGTTTTGTTTTGCTTTGTTTTGTCTGCAAGAACAGAAGAATGACAGAGACTAAAGAGCTGTAGCTTCACAGCAGTGTGAACTGCAGACTGAACCCTTTGGTTGCTAATTTTGAGCTACTGATGTTTGCATTAAGGAAATTGTGTTTTAGTAGCTGTGTTTTAATTAAGGTATCACATTATATTGTTGGGAATATTAAATGCTAAAGTGAAGAAAAGGTTTGATCCCACTCATGACTGAGCATGTTATTATTAACCATAGTGGGTCACTATAGAGAGTCAATTAATTTTAGAAAAAAACAAACAAACAAAAAACCCTCCACCAAGGTCTATGAATAAGAGGGGAATGATAGACAGCCACACTCGAAATGGAGATATGTAATGATAAACACTGGTCCCCGTCTTTTGGGCGCTCTCTTGAAGTAGTCAACAATTTAAAAGTAAGATAAAATAACAGGGGCATGTGCTGAGGGGTGGTGCTGCACAAGAACAAGAGTAAAATAAAGAAAATATTGTTTTTAGAAGTGCAAATTAAAATGTACCATTACACTCAGAGGATCAATATGAAGCTTGATATTTGTTAATTTTGAATGAAGTACATGACTGGTGACTGTTCTGTCCTGAGCTTTTGTTTTTACAGCACCCGCTTGATCACACCAACAGTTTCTCGCCACCGAAGAGGGGTACTTGCAAAAATAAAGAACGGGGAGGAATATCATCAAAACTGGAAAAAGGTAATCCCCAAAGGGGGTGATAACGCCATAACTTTCACTATGGTCAAATTCTCAAAATTTGACCCTCAAAAATTCTTCAAACATTTAGACACAAAGTGGAGATTTAGATAAATATAATGTCGTAAACCACATAAGGATGAAGTATTTGATTCAATAAGATGGTGAAAAAACAAGCAGCAAAAGGTTGATCATGTTAATGGTGTTTATTCAAGGGTGCAGAGGAGATTATTATTATTAAAGACAACAAAGGAAATAACGAAAAGTAGAAGTGGAAAAATTTGCGTTAACGGTAATAAAATAAAAAAAAAAGAAATACTAACTAAAACTGTACTGAATGTTCACAAAACTAACTAAAATTAACTAGATTTATAGCAAAATGTGTTTGGTTGCATTGATGTGTGCGTGCCCTGCTGTAGTGAAATTAAGGTAGTACGTTAGTCGAGTCGTCTGTGTTGCTGCTCCGTTCACGCGCAGAATCAGGTCAGGAAAAGTCGGGAGACAGCGCCAGAATAGAATTGAGGATGATTTTTTTTTTTTTTTTTTTTTAAATGACATCAGAAACAGCAGTATGCGACATTACGTGATGGCAGAGCTTCAGTTCATCCTTTGTCTTTTTTTTTTTTTTTTTTTTTAATAAATAGGACAGGGGGAATGAATGAGAGAGAGAGGGGGAGAGAAAGAAAGAAAACCAAAGGGGAGAAGAGACGGTGAGAAGGGGGGGGAAGAGAGACAAAAAAAAACAAAACTCCTGGGTCACCTGTATGGAGAAAAAAAACAAACAAACAAACAAACAAAAACAAACAGAGGAGACAGCAAACAACAAAGAGCAACATAATAATAGAGAAAACAAAGCACCATCACAATAAACTAGCTAGTCATAGATATCAGTATTTACTAAGTAATAAACGATATTGTGCAGCACGCAAGATAGACAGCGCACAGTGTGCTTTGAGGCAGCAGCTAAGAAAGCTTTAGTCCGCGTCTGTGAATACCCATGTGTGCATACCTGTGTGGATCAGCATGCTTGCATTCCAAAGGTTTCTTCATGTAATGATCTGCTAGGGAGTGAGAATTGAGGATGATTTTAATATGACTGTTTTGTAGACATAACAAGAGTCTTGTAGTGGAGAGGGACGTAATGTCCTCCTGAGACCCAGAGAATAAGAAAAAACAGGGAGAAAATATTTTCGTTTTTTCTTTTTTCTTTTTTTTCTTTTTTCTTTTAAATGAATCAAGTGTTATTAAAATAACAATCTCATAAGATGAAGATCAGGGACCAACCCAGAAGTCACTGACACTTCACTAGCTGTAAACTATTGGTTTAGGAATAAGTGATGGCACTGAACTTTCTATTTCACAAAAGTCAATTTATTTAGGATATCTGAGGAAGTACTGATTTTATTTGGAGACACAAAGGAACATTTGGCACTTCCCTCATCTCACATCTGTTTCATTGTTGTACCCAATCATTCTACAACTGAAATGCCTTGGACTGCTAACCATTTCAGGCAAGTGGAGTGAACCATATTTTGCTAGACTCTCATCAGATTGGGGCTTCCTTTTATTGATCTTTGGAGAGAAGTCTTCATTACTGGTATTATTCAGGTCTTGTTCACATGTTTGTCCCAGGTTTCTCAGCCAAGAGGAGCTTAAACTCCAGATACTGTGAGTTCCTTTCACACATTGAGATCACTGATAACTTTCAGCAACGACGTGATCTTGTAGAAACAATTAGGTGTTATGGATTCAACTATAATTGCGACTCTTATTTTTTACTTTACTGGAAAAGATTTCTGCATTTTACCCATATTTTATTTTTAACTCAAAATCAAAATTCCAGATTCTCCTACATGTTGGTTTTGCACCAGATAGGATGACAGATTTCAGGTGGCCCTGTGTCTTTCTCTATTACATCTGCCACTGCATCTCGATAATCTTTGTGTGGCTTCTAGTGGGTCCTGACCCTCTCATATTTTGAAAAATCTATGTTTGAATCTCCCTTAATAATTGTGTTAAGAATTCTCTCCGCCTTTGTCAAAAGTTGGGTATTAGGAAAAAGTGAAATAAATATAAATATAAAGTCCCAATGTGTAGAGCACACATTAATAAATTAGTCATGTTCCCTGTGAAAGTAAATGAGCCTAATTCTTAAAGACCCCTGAAATTATTTACTAGATGTTTATTTTTTGAATAAAATAAAAATCTGAGTTTAACAAAACATTTTAATTGTAAATATCAAGCTTACCTTTCTTTCTTCCATAAAATGTGCTTGTGGGCACGCCAGCCATTTTGAAAAGGTGGGAAAAACAATTGGCAAGGCCACACCCCCACACATGTGACATAATTTTAAAGGTTCTGTTGTCCTCTCTAAGAAACATCAGGACTTAGAGGAGTGGCAAGTAGAGTATGAGAGCTACAAGCAAAAAACTAAATGTGTACTACAGTGCGCAAAAATGAATTACTGGGTCATCAGGGGGTCTTGAGGGACATTTATAAAACAAAAAAAATCCCACAAACCTTAAAAGTGCACTTGAAAAGCTCACACAAGAAGGTTAACCTAGCTTACCTAGAAGACCTCATCAGGGGGAGCATACTCCCCCTCTTTTTAGAGCTCACCCACTTAACTCGCATCCCAAGAAAACAGCTAACCCCAGATAAGGCAGCGTGATGTATCCCGAGATAACAGGACTGGGACATCTAAATAAAGGTGTGAAACAATCGCCTTCAAAAGGTTATCAATTAACTTGAACCAAAATTAGGACCACTCGGTGCGGCAAGAGTTAATAGTTATTAGTCTCAACACCCAAGGATAATCAGAAGAGCATGATTGATATGATGGAACTGGGATTTTGTTACACTTAATTTTTGCAAAACACAAATAAAACTAAATTGAAACTAAGGATTTTCAGAAAATAAAAACTAGACTAAACTAGCAAAGAATTGGTAAAAACTAATTACAACTGGCAAAAAATTGAAAATCTGGAGTCGAAACTAAATAAAAAATAAAACCTAATGAAAATGGCGAAACGTTTAAAACCCTGGTGCAGAGATTGGCAAATCTGACCAGGAAACGTTATAAAATGGATTGTCAGGACAGTCAGCGTTAAAGCCACATTTGACAGTCCATACTAGGATGGCATTGGACATCTTGGGGGTGGGAAGGGGTTGGTGTGACCAAGGTGTGGTTTGGCTTGTTGTATGTATATTTGAGATCATATGGCTCTGGATGGACCAGTTACCAGGGCATGGAAGGAGGACAGACTCATTAAAGGAGGAGAAGGAACTTGCTGGGATTGGAGATCCTCTGGGTGAGTGGTTGATTAAAAGCATGCATAAAATAGAAGTTATCTGTTGTTATTGATTGGTAATAGATTGATAATTGGCCACATTTACAGCTGTATTGACTTGTTGTGGACGTAGTCGACTTCAGGTTTAAACACTCTAATTAACAGATTGAAAATAGTGACATTAAAGGAAGAGTATGCAGCACCACCCTGTCAGACGCCAGTGATGGTGGAGCTCACTGATGAATCAGATGAGCTGGATTCATGGCTGATTCAAAACTAAGATCCCCCTGCTGTGGTCAGTAAGGGGAGAAAAGGGGGAAATAAAATCAAGAATTAAAGAGGCATTTATAAACGTTTAGGTGTCAAGTGAAACGGGACAAAAGGGGGTGTTATACTGTTATTTTCAATGTCAGCATTATTATTGTATGAGAATCATGCAACAAGCATTGCATCGATGATCATTTATTGAAGCTTTTGACCTTATACTAACATCTGTGTTCCTGTGATTGTTATAACTTCTGATGAATCTTCCATTTACAGGTGTTAGGATAATGATATAATTTTTCATTGCAGGTGTAACCATGATCATTTTTATACATATTGCAACTTGTTGCTCATTGTAGAGTTGTGCTCAAGTTAATAAGGGTTAAAAGCTACAGTCAGCGTGAATGTCTGACTGATCTATTGAGGGGAAAGGCTTCGAGCATGGAGGGCCGCACGCGCTTACAAAACATTGATATCATGTTATTCTTTGTGATCTTTTCTTCAATTATGTCTTTAAGGTTAGTTTAAATAGTGGCAGTTAATTAAACGAGATTTATTAAAATATTAAATACCTGAGTCAGAACGTTACACGCGGATCACCTTAAGAGTCTGGGAAACTGTGTAGCTGCCTAACTTTTTTTTTTTTTTTTGAATGTTCTAGCTCCGTTGATTTGACACATTGGAATGTGTCAAAAAAGGGGGGGAAGGTTGAGCTTTAACATCAAACCAGGATTATTTGAACATTTTATAACTTCATTTGTGTCTTTAATAATTTAGGAATGGTAAAGCTTAAGCTAATAGCGGTCCGAGAAGACGGACCTTTTAGAGAATCAGTGAAAAAGCATAAACTATCACTTTCATGTTTAATCATTACTCATTGAAATGAACTGAATAGCGTTTAGAAGATTTGTTAATTTTTTGTCTTTTGTTAAAAAGAGGGGTTTCAATAATTTTCAGACACACCTTGCAAATGTGCTTATAACGAGTTGGCACTCGGCCTTTTGAAGGTCAGAAGCTTCGTTCGGCGTGACTGTCCGGACTGATAAAGTGTAGGAAATGCCTTGAGTGCAGAGGGCTAAATGCAAACATGCTTACACACACATAAGATATGATTAGAATAAGTCCCTGGGACATTCTGAATGTTTAGACCAATTCTGAATCACTAGAAGGTCAGTAGATAACAACATTAGATTATTAGGGTTAGGAAGAGAGGTGTTTTGGTTTTCTGTCTCTTACAGAGAAAGGAACAGACACCAGACGAGGTCACAGAGATGCGAGGACCCTCCGTAGCAGAGTCAGACACAGTGACTGCCGAGACATCAACTGGGTCCAAGGGTCATGGCGTTTGGGCTCCAGCTAGTCACCACAAAAGGATGGATCCCATAAACACAGCAATAACCATGAAGGGGTTGGCGGAAATCCGGGAACACCAGACCAACGAAGTTCGAGAGGCTTTTGGGCAAAAAGGGGACACCTTCCTGTTCCTTTTCTGGAGAATACACAGATCGTTGTTTGAAATCAGGGCAGAATAATCCCCTGATCTGTGTTACGACTGAAGGGTTGTCTAACCCCTAAGGTTGAAGAATTAAGAGCAGAGGATCACCCAACTGGACGACACTGGTAGCTGCAGCAATAGAATAAAGGCTGAAAGCAGTGGGAGACAAGGAGAGTGTCATCTGGACCTGCTACTGTTGGAATCCTAGTTTTTCTTGCATTTGAATTGCGCAAACACAGAGGTCATCTCACATATGGTTCGCCCCTCAGGGGGACAAAGGACCTCAGGAGTGAGAAGAGATGAACCCGGCCACACTGGGCTACAGGGTGTTTGTGAGGTCATTATTCTAATGACCTCATCAGGGGGAATTGTAAAATTATGATATTATTTTATGCCATGTTATACCCCGAATTAAAGATTGTGAATTATTATGTAGTTTTAGTTTGCATTATTCTCCTGAATTAGAAGAAGCTGATAACTATTGCATTAGTTAAACTGATTTGCATTACATTAAATTGCTGACTTGTTGTGAATGAATGATATTGTTTTATGATGCATTATATTGCTGAGTTATAAGAAATACTGTTCGCAGAAGGTTATTGTCTAATTTGTCTGAGTAGAAGAGAACAGAGTGTGCTGGAGTTTTCTGCCCCATTTCAGCAGGAGCAGATAAACAGGGAGCCAAGGTCGTAGCTCAGGCGCTGTGTGAGAGAGAGCATGTGAATGTTTAGGCTTTTTATGATAAGGTGGAGGCACCAGAGGTTATAAAAGTTTGAGCAATGCTCCACCATTTTGAGATTTTGAGGCTGTCTGCATCAGTGTCCATCTCCCACGTGTGTGATCATTAAATCATCGTTTGACTCAACCCGGCCGGACCAGTGTTGTTATTGTGGTTTTTTCTCTTGTCTCCATCCCCAATATTTTGAACCTTAACATTACATAAATTACAAAAAAGTGCAATAAACTACAAAAAGATTGAAAATCGTTTTTGTTTTTTTTAACATATATTTCTAGTTAGAGAAATTTAAGAGGCTTATCTCTCAAAACTGTAAATACAAAAAAGTTGCACAAAATAGTTTCCCACCACAGGAAATTTATTTTGAGTGTCTTAATAGGTTTATTTTTGAAATACACCAATTTTTATACACTGCAGGAAAAATTAATATAAATATAAAAACTACAGGCAGACGTTGTTTTATTACAAGAGACAAACAGACCTGTCACAGCTATAAATGAACTTAAAGTACCTGAGTTTCCCACTGTGTTCTTCGCCTCCTACAGCTTTAGACAAAGGGGAGAAGCAATTTTAATACATAAAGATATTAATTTCTCAGTACTCACATTTATAGATCCAGAGGGTAGATTCCTAATCATTAAATTATCTATACTTAACAAAAAGCTATGTAAGTACATAGCTTCTTCCACTTTTTTTTAGTGCACTCTCTGAACACCCAGATTGCGCACTTCTTGGGGCAACCTCAACTTTGGACTACATGAAGAAATGGATAGGCTCAATACAGCAGGAACTCAGCACAATTTGCGGTCCACAAATATAATAATCAGACAGTAGATGAGCGACTTTGGTCTTGGCGACGCATGGCGCTCCCTTCACCCCAACTATAAGGAATATACTTTCTTCTCATATGTCCATCACTCCTACTCTCATCACGATTATTTTGTAGTCAGCAGCTCACTGTTGAGTGACATTTCAGACACTGAGATACACCCTATAGCTGTCAGCGATCATGCTCCTCTGTCGTTAACACTAATACATCAGAAGAACATTCCACCAAGTAAAAACTGGAGATTAATACATCATTGCTCAAAGATGAAGAATTTATTCAACATTTTATAAAAGGAGTGGACTTTATATTTAGACTATAATGACGTTGGAACATCAACATCTGTTCTCTGGGAAGCAGGGAAAGCTGTGATGAGATGTAAAATAATTTCTTTCTCATCACATAAAAAGAAAAAAAAAAAAGAATATTCAGGAATTAGAAAAAACCCCCAAAATCTTTAGAAGAAGCCTACGTGTCCCATCGGGAACAGGAAATGCTGAACAAAATACACAAAACAAAACTAGAATTAAATGAAATTATGAATAACAAAACCCTCAATTCTTAGTACAGAGACTTCGCTTGCAAAATTTTGAACACCAGGGCCGTGCAGAGATGTTGAAAGGGGTGGGTGCTCAAAGTTAAAAAGGGGCACATAGAACCAGGGTGAAGAACAACAACACACATTCATCAAGAATCTAATATGGAATCTCATCACACTATATCACTGTCATCAGGGCTGCCACGATTAGTCGACTATCAAAATCGTCGACGACTAATTTAATAGTCGACGCGTCGTTTGAAGCTTTGTAAGATCCCAAGAGACGCAGGAATAAGTAGCAGGATTTAAGAGTGTAATAACGGACTGAAACAGAAGATGGCAGCACTGCATGTACAAGGATGCCAGCTGCCGTTAAACCCCGAAGAAGAAGAAGCTGTGTCCCACAATTCATAGCGCAGCCCAGCTCAGTTTCCAACAATGGCAGCAGCTAGTTAGTTTTAATATTACTCTTATTATTCTTTCTGGGTCACAAAATAAACGTTTAACATATTTTCATAAACTTCACCGAAACTATCTGCAGATTTCATTAAAATTTAGTGAAATATCATCTTGTCTTTATTTTTAGTTAGCACAGACCTTAAACACTTAAAGATGTAAGCTAATGATAGTTATATAAGAGCAGATGCTGCTGGTGCAATAAGCTGTACGTTTTACGTCCATTTGATGCATGATCTGATTAGTCAACTAATCAAAAATAATCAGTGACTAGTCGACTATCAAAATAATCGTTTGTGGCAGCCCTAGGTACAATGTTGCTGTTGAGGGGTTGCTGCTGCTCCTGCTGCTGATAGTGCTGAAGGGCAGGGCTGTGTTGATCTGAGACTGTAGACATTAAAGAATCCATAGGAGAGATGGTAGCTGATTACAGTTTTTCTTGATTGCTTAAACACATTTCTTGAAACTATGCCTCGTATTCCCAAAACAGTAAACACAAATCCATAACGTCTCACCCAATTTCCCAAACACCGTATTGTTAGGTCAAAATGAAGCTCTATACTCAAAACCAATCACTCTTGCTGAAAAACCAAACTTTGCCACAGACAGCATTCACAAGGCCCCAAACACACACATGACAACATAATCTTACACATTGGTGCAATAAATGTAAAACAATATTCCCCAAACTGCCAAGTTATGTTCCTTGTGGTTCTTCCCCTCAAAAACCTTTTCAAATCATGAACAAAAAAGATGAAACCAATGTAGATACAGTGGCACATTTTTATTCATGTACCATACAGTATAACACACACCAAAAACATTAGTCCACCTCAGCATCCTGTCTGTGGTCTGGGTCAGGCTAGAGAATCTCATCCACATCACAGGCTATATTGGCCCTAGCCAGGCAGCGGGGTTAAAATCCTCATGCATGCCTGATCCACACTGGCATGCATATACTGATATGTCAAGGTAGGCATCTTCCATGGCCTGGAGGAGGTGCACATGGACATATGGTTCTTTGTCGTACACTTTCCACCGCCATGCCCAAAATACTCCTCTATCAGGTTTAGAAACGGAGAGTATGAAGGCAGAATGTCAGGCGTCGTGTGGAGGCGAGGAAGAAGGAACCCAAACGCAGGACTCGCAGGTAGGTGCAGATTTATTATGAGGAGTGGATGAACAGAACAAAGGGAGAAAGTGGCTGGCTGGCTGGACAACTGACTGGAAGGCTGAATTGCTGGCTGGCTGAACGCAGGCGGAAACGACAACAGAACATCACATGAACATCAACATCAATGACACGACAGAGAACTGGTGAAACCGAGGAACTTAAATACACAGGTGGATGATGACAATGATTGGAAACAGGTGAGTACAGGGCTGAACATAATCTGACTAATGACACGGGAGACAAGCTGACACGGGAAAAAACAGGAAGTGAGAACATTAATGTGGCGAACCAAACTGAACATGAACAAACTGAAATCACTGGGTCAACGACCCAGGAACCCTGACAGTACCCCCCCCTCCAAAGGCCGGCACCCGACGGCCAAAAGAGAAAGAAAAAAAACCAGAACAGGGTGGGCGGAGGGGGCCCAGGACGGAGGGACGGAGTCCACACCAAGACAGTTCAGGTGGGCGCCCCCGTGGCCCGTGGCCGAGACGAGACAGTTCAGGTGGGCGTCCACGCGGCCCGTGGCCGAGACGAGACAGTTCAGGGGGCCGACCGTGCGGACGGCAACGGCGACAGCACTGGTCCGGGGGCCGACCGCGTGGAAGGCAACGGCGGCGACGTGGACACAGTTCGGGGGGCCGGCCGCGCGGAAGGCAACGGCGGCGACGTGGACACAGTTCGGGGGGCCGGCCGTGCGGAAGGCGACGGCGGCCACTCAGGCGAAGGCGGTCCGGGGGCCGGCCGTGCGGAAGGCGACGGCGGCCACTCAGGCGAAGGCGGTCCGGGGGCCGGCCGTGCGGAAGGCGACGGCGGCCACTCAGGCGAAGAGGGTCTGTGGGCCGCCCACGACGGCGATGGCGCCCGGCCAGTGGCCCAGCCAGCGGTCTAGAAAATGGCCGTTTAGCTCCAGACCCAAACGAGGCTGGGCCAGGCGAGGCCGAAGGCACGGAGGCTGGGCCAGGCGAGGCCGAAGGCACGGAGGCTGGGCCAGGCGAGGCCGAAGGCTCTGAGGCTGAAGGCTCTGAGGCCGAAGGCTCTGAGGCCGAAGGCTCTGAGGCTGCAGCAGACGAAGGCTCTGAGGCTGCAGCAGACGAAGGCTCTGAGGCTGCAGCAGACGACGGCTCTGAGGCTGCAGCAGACGACGGCTCTGAGGCAGAGGCCGGGCCGGGCGTGGGTGCAGCGGAGGCAGAGGCCGGGCCGGGCGTGGGTGCAGCTGAGGCAGAGGCCGGGCCGGGCGTGGGTGCAGCTGAGGCAGAGGCCGGGCCGGGCGTGGGTGCAGCTGAGGCAGAGGCCTGACCAGGCGATGCAGGCGCGGAGGCCTCTGGCCGGAGACAGGCCGGGCCAGCGGGTGCGGAAACCCCTGGCTGAGGAGCGGCCGGGCCAGCGGGTGCGGAAACCCCTGGCTGAGGAGCGGCCGGGCCAGCGGGTGCGGAAACCCCTGGCTGAGAAGCAGGAAGGCTCACAGCTGGCTCTGGGTGCTGTGGCTGCAGGTCCGGGAACTGGACGGGATGGTGGACAGGTGACTGGGAAACAGGTGGAGACTGAGCTACAGGTGACTGGAGGACAGGTGGAGACTGAGCTACGGGTGGCTGAACTGACTGGAGGGCAGCAGGAGACTGGACAGCAGGTGAGGGAACTGATTGGACTAAGGAGACTGACGGATAAACAGAGGCCGGTGAGGCTAATGGCTGAGCTAAAGAGTGAGCTAGTGACGGAGATAAAATTACGGCTTGGGCTCGTAAGGCTGGTGCCTGGGCAGGGGACAGTTCAGCTAATCTAACTAGGGATAGTGCGAGGGCGTGAAAGGCTGGGTCAGGAGGTGGATGAAGTGGTGACGTAGCAGGTGAACCGGTTAGCTCTTCCAAGTCTCTAGGGGGGTCAGGCTGGGTTCTGGCTGCCCTCAGCCTGGGCGCTGGGACGGGCACGGAAGGCGGCTGGACACCAGTCACCCCCACCTGAGAAACAGAAGCGGGTGTGGAGTTAGACCGGGTCGCAGCTGCCCTCCTCCTGGGAGCTGGCACTGGTGTGGGCGTAGACTGGGCCCCCATGCTGGTGGGCAATGGCTCAATAATGGGTGTGGAAATAGTGACGGTGTGTGTGTTACTGGCAGGTGTATGGGAGAATGTTCGGGTTTTCCTGCCACCACTATCTACAGTCTTTGGAGGAGCAGAGCAGAAAAACTCTTCCCAGTCCACTTCCTCCTCTAGGAGGGAAACGTCCCATGAATCAAAGACGGGTTTATTATTGGGTTGAAGTGGAGAGTCAAACGAGGGTGGAAAACAGTCGCTGGAACTCACCACCGGGAATTGCTGAAAATAGTCCATTTTATGGCGGCGTGTGCGCCGCTTTCTCCGGGAAGAGGAAGCGGCCGGGATAAACAGCTGAGCCTCTGGCGCGGTAGCCTCCGTCGAGCCGAGGTGGGAGGCGTAGCCGTTGTGCCGCGGCGATGGTGGAGGTCCGGCGGATGAGGCGGCGGGTGTGGGAGCGAGGAGCGGAGTGGCGAGAGAGGGAGTGGCCGAAGCGCGGCGTGGAACGTCCACTCTCCACGGCAAATGCTCCGGTACAGGTGAGGCAGCAGGTGGGGGAACGCGGCGTCTCCGAGGCCCGCCCAGAGCCAAGCGAGTGCCCTCGAAGACGTGCTCTCGCTCCGCGAAGAGCCGCTGTTTTCCCCTGAGCTCCTTTGCCCAACGGGAAAGCGCTGCCTCCTGCCGCTCGTAGAGGTCCGAGTCTGCTGGGTTCCAATCGTGTCTTCGTGGCACGGGTCGTGTCATTCTGTCAGGCGTCGTGTGGAGGCGAGGAAGAAGGAACCCAAACGCAGGACTCGCAGGTAGGTGCAGATTTATTATGAGGAGTGGATGAACAGAACAAAGGGAGAAAGTGGCTGGCTGGCTGGACAACTGACTGGAAGGCTGAATGGCTGGCTGGCTGAACGCAGGCGGAAACGACAACAGAACATCACATGAACATCAACATCAATGACACGACAGAGAACTGGTGAAACCGAGGAACTTAAATACACAGGTGGATGATGACAATGATTGGAAACAGGTGAGTACAGGGCTGAACATAATCTGACTAATGACACGGGAGACAAGCTGACACGGGAAAAAACAGGAAGTGAGAACATTAATGTGGCGAACCAAACTGAACATGAACAAACTGAAATCACTGGGTCAACGACCCAGGAACCCTGACACAGAAAGATGTTAGAACACCAGTCATCAACCATAGCAATGCGATGAAAGCTAATGTAATCCCAAACAACAACGCAGTGGGACTGCTCTGGTTTGTGCTGGTTCCCTGCAGTCCCGCTGGAACATATGTTATCTCAGACTATCAAGAAAAGCAATGAGAAGCATAGCGTTATAGGGTCCTAGAATGGCATGGCAGTGGAGTAACCCTCGTTGGCTGATGGCTGCGCACAGAGTGACATTCCCTCCTTGCTGACCAGGGACATTTACAATAAGCCAATGGGCAATTATGTTCCTTTACCTCCACCTCCTCCTCATTCCCTGGTGTCCTAGACCTCCTCGTCCTCCTCAAACTCTTGCTCTGCATGTCTTTGGATCCATTGTTTCAAACCTGAATGAGCTGACTTTTGTCTATCCATCAAAGTTTCTGATTGGTGTGTGATACATTTTGACTCCTAGTGTTTCCACTTTGTTACAGTTTTTCTCGAAAACTCTATTGTTTGAACCAAAGTCTCAGTTGCCTGAACCCACTTATTGAATCAGTCACTCTTTTGGCAAAACCATAAGCACTTTTCACCTGTTTAGACACATCTTGTCAACATATTATCATTGTGATGCACCTGTGTTGCATAATGGTGAGCACTGGTGGCAAAAGTCAAACACAATTAACGCTCAGGTGTCACCGGTTGAACACAACTCAAAATTTATCACACTTGTGGCTAATGATGTAAGGATACATATAAGCCAGATCACTGGTTTGTGAGGCACTACAATGGTTAGAAATCCAAGAAGAGGAGTTCGTATGAGAGGAGGTCAAGGTGGTCAGCGAGGACAAAGAACAGTAATATCAGATGAAATCAGAGCTACTGTGATTGTCCATGTTCTTGTCCATAGTATGACAATGAAGGAGGCCAGACTAAGGGTACAACCAAACAGTAGATTCACTGTGTCTACCATGATCCGAAGAGCACAGGTAGTTACCTTTTTCGACATCATAGTATGTAAATGTTGACAACAATTACATATGTACAATGACTGTACTACATACTTTACCACAGTAAACATGTTTCAGTACATCACTGTGCCAGTGTACTGTAGTTTTGTAATGGATGGTTAGTCTGACTGTTTGCAGGCCTATTCCATGTATGTATTTTTGTAAGTGCATGCTCTGTTTTTGTAGAGTTGAAAGCTGATTAACCACCCTTTAATTTTTAATTTGTCACGTCTTGAACCTTTTCATTTAAATTTTACTGATGTACCTGGAGAGGTGTGAGACATGTTTATGTACTGGCATCACCTTTATGCAATGAGATGACAGGAAAAGTGATGTAACTACCATCACAGAAGACAGATGCATCTATAGGCGTTGGGATCCCTGGCCACTGCTCCCCAATCTAGTATAAGCAGTTGCACACTGCTGAGATCTTACATAGATGGGTGTTCCTGATAGTAGGTAGATGAAAGAGCAATCAGATATAAGAGATCCAGACTGTCCTCTTCTGTTAAAACCAGCAAAAATATGTTAAAGAGTAATAATAAAACAACAACAAGCTGCAGCCAACATAAAGTGGAAAAGACTGCTTACACCTTCATATGGGTTTGGGAGAATATATTTACTTTTTAAAGATTGTGTCCAAAGATGTTTTACACAAGGTTTATGTAAAGCGGCCTACTTGGGTTTGAAGCACAGTTCGTCAGTTCTAAATAGGAACTTGAATTAGAAGTTTAGTTCCCCGTTTGGACTTTGGTCATTATTTTCACGTTGTAGAATACAACAAGGTTGGTGATAAGTTGGTAAGGTGGTCAGTGAAGACGTGGTTGCATTAGTAAATGGGTCAAACAGAGAGCTCTCTAAACAGGATTGTGACCCATTTATCTATTTTAAACCTTCAGATTAAGAACATTGTGATGGAAATGAAAAAACACTAGCAGGTATGGATTAATTCAAATACATTTCATCTATGTAGCGGTGCACTGACAGCAGCCATCATTCCGCAGTTTTAAAATTTTCTTTAAAGAATTTTGTATGGCTATGTGTGAGTGCTGTTATTATTTCACACATAGAAACAGAAAATCATTGCGTGAGAACCAGTCTAAACCAGACAGGCTTCCTGCTTACGCTTTGATGTAATACAAAATTACACATCTCTAGTACAAGTGGTTGCAGAATCAACTGTTGTCACCAACTTGACTATTTGTCATCAAAAGTAAAGTAGTCATGTAGTTTATCACACTTCCCATGGAAATGTTGTCATCCATAAACAAGAAAATACTGACATTAATCTCTGCTTTTCTAAAATCACTATTATATTTTATTATTATATGTGATAATGTAGATACAACGAGGAACAAAGGTTGATGGAGGGATCACCAATGTCTGTTGAGGAGCAGTGGCCAGAGATCCCAACGCCTATAGATGCTGCTGTCTTCTATGATGGTACTTACATCACTTTTCTTTTAGAGCCCTTTAAAATGTCAATTTCTCATAAAAAGAAATTCAATCCAACAAAATTTACAGTACATTTACACTAACACTTCATAGTTTTCTGCTCCTTTGCTGTTTGACTCTCAGATTAATAGAATATCTTCACTAACTGTGATTGGAAAAATACTTGCATATAGACATAGAGAAAAAAAAAAAGATGTAAGGTATAAAGGTTTATAACCAAGGCAGTACTATCCAAGGTACTTAAACCTTTTCATTATGAATACTTTTGAATGCACTGTACACAGACAGTCCTTGCCCCATACAGCAAACACAGTTTGCCACAATACATTTTAAGTTTCAAATTCTAAATGAATATTGATTTCCCCACAGGATCTGTGCACTTCTTCAAAGGAAACTTGGACTACAAATACGACTCCAACTTCAAACGTGTGCACTCCATCAGTCGTGTTAATGAGCTGCTGGAATGTGAAGTGAAGGAAGGCAATGAAACAGTGACAGAGAGGAGATAAGTGAAGTAATGCTTTCCCTGGAGCTTGACGGTGCTGTGCATGCATACACAAACTTTTACGTCCAGTAATAACCACAATGTACAGAAAATAGAGAAGTGGTTAGTGTGTGGTTAGTCTTACCTCAGTGTGTAATACAGTGATGTAACATTGGAATTTGTACAGTTTTCATGATTTGAAATGTGTGTTTTAATCTATTTTTGCTGCTAATTTTAATTTTTAAATCTCTCTATACAAACATCAACATGTGATATAGAGCTATTCAGCCAAACGTAACATTTATTTTAAGCTCGTGTCGTTCCATCAGAGGGATTTATTTTTTACTTAGCAAAGAAAATTTGATAGTTTCCTGATAAAAAAAAAAATCTTTGCTTTTATGTTGAAACATATTCAGTGTGTGTGGGTGTGTGTGTGTGTGTCTTTTTACTGCTGTTGCCTAATTTACCTGAGGCTGAACGTTACTTTATGAAGTCAAAACTCTTCATCCCTGTGTCCAGTATTGTGTAACACTGACACAAAGTGTTTTGGGATAATTACAGGTAAGGTGGAAAACACCCACCTGCAGTTGACTCACAGAAAAAAAAAAACTTTCCAGTTTCCAACACGTTATGCGGTTGGGCACGATTGAATGTGTAGAATAAACTGACTTTAATGTTTCTGGTAAATGGACTGATTCTTATATAGCGCTTTTCTACTCTCCTGGAGTACTCAAAGTGCTCTATACAACATGCCTCATTCACACCCACTCATACAAGCACTTCTAAACACAAGTGCAAACTAATCTGCATTCACACACATTCACACTCCGATGAATGCATCAGAGGACAATTTGGGGTTAGTATCTCAAGGATGCTTGGCACGCAGACTGAGGAAGCCAAGAATCAAACCACCAACCTTCTGATCAGTAACTGATCTGCTCTGCCATCTGAGCCACCCCACTGATAACATTAACACTTCACTGTAGCAATTTCAAGACTTCAGGTAGTAAAGTGAATCTGATCTTGTCTTGGCTCTGTGTGAGGCACACGTTTAAAGTACATGTTGTGCATTAAGGACAGGGTTTTCAAGAACTTCAGCTAATAGACTTCAGCTTGGTCCACGGGTTTGTTCCACGCACCTCAAAAGGTGGCTCATTGTAGAAGATGTGGTTGCACAATTGTAACAGAAATGGTGGCAATGTCAACATTAATCTTCCTTTCCTGTATGTGATGTGCAGCACTTGAAACCCTCCATGACCAATTCCTGGCAAAATACTTCTTTTCATTTGGAATCATGTTGGATCGTGCAAAAACCAAAGTGTTCATAGTGAAAAAAAACCTTCCAATTCCTCAATGCAGTGTTTGACAGAATATTAAATTTATGTTAACACATCCATTACAAGAAAACACAGGTGAAAGTGTTTAATGAGACAAGAACTGTTCTGAGATTATTAAGTCCAGATACCAAATACCACTGAGAAAATATGAAAGAAAACTAGAAACTAAGTTTTAAATAATAACAGCTAAGCTAAAAGAAGGAAACCAGCTTTGAACCCTATATTAAAATGAAGTGAATCAACAACAACAACAATAATAATAATTGTGGAAAAAACACACAAAGAAAATCTTCAAATATGTGATTAAATCTGCTTTAAATCAGCTATGAGGTCAATTCTGGAAAAGGAAAAATGGACGCTTGTTTTCTTTGTTTGAGAGCTTGAAAATAGGAATAGTTTTACATTTTATTTCTAGAACTTTCATAAAGAGGGAAAACAACTTTAACCTGAGTTCACTGAGCTATATAAATCCAATCCATTATTATTATTATTATTATTATTATTATTATTATTATTATTATTATTATTATTATTATTATTATTAAAATCTGATAATTACAGATGTTGGGGCTGTTCTAATTATCTCATGAACAATTTCCTCTGCAAACTGCAACAATGATTCAACATCAGTGTTTTGGGGTTTTTTGTACATGTAACACTGTCATGAGCAATCAAAGCCAGAGTTCCCATCTTCACCATAAAAGGAGCATTTCGTTAGTCACTGACGGCAGGTAGTTACTCAACACATCCAAACTCCAGCCTATATAACAGCTTCTCACAGCACTGAGACACAAGTTGCACACAACGAGGAAGCATGAAGACTTTGACTCTGAGCATTCTGCTTGGCCTGGCAGTGGCAGTTTACTGCATGCCAGTATCTCAGATTACTGGGCAAGATGAAAGTTTTGCAAAGGTATGTGTACTTGGCTGTTTTTTATTTTTTGGCATAGGCTAGAGTGGACAAACGTTGTGATTATTTTAATTGTCCATCCCATGTTGTTATTTGTCTTGTTTCTTGAGCTTAAACATGCTGACAGATATTTGAGTGTAAAGCTCTGAATATTTCTCTCTTCCAGAACTACCTGAAGAAATTCTTCAACCTCACAGAGGAGGAGGGTCCAGCTGTCAGAAGGGGCATCAGCCCGCTGAACAAGAAGCTGGCTGAGATGCAGAGATTCTTTGGTCTCCAGATCACCGGGTCTCTGGATGCTGACACTTTGGCCATGATGAAGAAGCCCCGCTGTGGGGTTCCCGATGAACAGGTCGCTCGTTTCTCCACTTTTGAAAACAACCTCAAATGGAAGAAAAACAGCCTCACATACAGGTGAATGATCTAAAGACACAACATAACACACAACGTGAGAAAATGTGACCACACTAATGATTTTCTTGGATATTGTTGTGCTCTGCAGGATAGAGAACTACACACCTGACATGTCTGTGGCAGAGGTGGATGACTCCATAGACAAAGCTCTGCAGGTGTGGGCCAAAGTCACTCCACTGAGGTTCACAAGGATCTACAGCGGCATTGCTGATATTATGATCTCCTTTGGTCGCTGGGGTGAGTCTAAAAACACACTAAGTAATATAATCACTGAACGTTTTTATTGTATTATTGCACAAGACATGACCATCCCACCTATCTCACCATCTCACCTATATTTTTTAGTGTTTTTTTTGTTTTGTTTGGCCAAGTCTAATACCACTATCTTCTAACAGCACATGGTGATGGTTACCCCTTTGATGGCCCTGATGGCACTCTCGCCCACGCATTTGCTCCCGGTGATGGCATTGGAGGGGATGCCCATTTTGATGAAGATGAAACGTTCACGTTCCGCTCAAACACGGGTAAGTTTGTTTACTTTTATGAACTGTGGTGTCCAAATTATTACTCTGTAGTGTGCGACCTGAGTTATCCTTAGCTGTAACCAATTGTCATTCTGTGTTTTCTACTTCAGGCTACGTCCTCTTTATGGTTGCTGCCCATGAATTTGGTCACTCTCTGGGCTTGTCTCACTCCAATGACCCCGGTGCTCTCATGTACTCAGTGTACTCATACAGTAACCCTGACACCTATGTTCTTCCCCGGGATGACGTTAATGGCAT
Source organism: Aulonocara stuartgranti (assembly GCF_965226115.1). Lineage (NCBI taxonomy): Eukaryota > Metazoa > Chordata > Actinopteri > Cichliformes > Cichlidae > Aulonocara > Aulonocara stuartgranti. The sequence continues at coordinate 32,282,405 of NC_138946.1, forward strand.
CCAGTCCCTCTATGGTGAGTGCTAAATTCTTTTTTTGGTTTTATTCAATTAAAAATATTTGAGTTGACCAAAATCTTAGAAGAGCCTGTGCATAAATAATTTTACAACTTACAACAGTGTGATATTTATTAAATTACTTCCAGGTCCAAATCCAGATCCCGTTAAGCCTGGACCTACAGCCCCCACTACTCCTGATGCCTGTGATTCAACGATGGTTTTGGATGCTGTTGCCACAATGCGAGGAGAGATGCTCTTCTTCAAGGACAGGTATCACAAAATAAATGCTTGAATACCTGAGTGAGAAATCTCTCATAGCAGAGCTGGCTTCTGACATTGGCTGATTGGTCATTTACATTAATTTACATTTTGTGCATGTGTTCACAGATTAGTCTGGCGCAAACACCCTCAGATCAGCACACCTATACAAACTCTCATCTCAGCTAACTGGCCCGATGCCCCTGTTAATATTGATGCTGCTTATGAGAGCCAAAAATTAGACCGTGTCTTACTTTTTAAAGGTATGCTTTCTCAGTGTCCACCTAATGCAGCACTCCTTTGAAGTCAGCATTTTTGTGCCTTTACATAGCTTTACTATAAAGTCTACTTCTTATTTGTTCACAGATCAGCAGGTGTGGGCTTTCAGCGGCTATGATCTTGTAAGTGGCTATCCTAAACCAATATCCAGCTTTGGTCTGCCCAAAACAGTGAAGAAAGTTGATGCGGCCCTCTATGACGAACAAAGTGGGAAGACTCTGTTCTTTGTAGGCAGTGAATACTACAGGTGTGTTCCACTAAGACCTGAGAAAATTAGGCAACTGATTTTCATACAGCAGCTTACAAGTTGTATTACAAATGTTAGATGAATCTAAATACATTTTTCTTTTCCCAGTTATAATGAGGCCACAAAGACGATGGATAAGGGATTCCCCAAACAGGTGGATGAGACCTTCTTGGGAATGACCTCCAAAGTGACTGCAGCTCTGCAGCAAGGAGGTGAGCAGCAATTCAGGCTTGAAGACCACTGAAACGAGACAATGATATCTGTTTTTTATATTTCTGTTTTTATCTTTTGAGTTTACATGTAATGAATGATTGCTATTTTAACATGTTTAAAAATCCCTCTGGTCTGTTATGCAGCACTAACATGTAGCATCTCTGTTCTGCAGGGTACACCTACCTCTACAGTGGACCACAAATGTTTGAGTATGCCATGTGGAGCGGGAGGCTGTACCGTGTGCTGTCGAACAGCTACTTCTTGCCCTGCTACTATAAGCCAGTTTTCTAACTTGTTTACAGAAGATTTTGAATGTTAAATAAGGCACAGTAAAAAAAATAAAGAGAAACTGTATCAATATAATTTTGGATATCTAATATTATTGTTGAACAATTACCAGCAGCTTATGTACTTAATTTTGTTTTTGTTATGTTAATCATTGCTTCATTGAGGTTCACCTTTTTATTTTGTTTTATTTATGGCACAGTCATTATGTAATTCTTTCACTCGCTAATTGTTTTTGTTGTGTTTTCAACTTTAATTACTGTGACTTTATGTATACAAAAGATCAAATGGAGTGCAGTAAAATTAAATTGACATCATCAATAAGCACATTTTAAGTATGTTACTGTTGTGTTACAATGTTACAACCAAAGGTGGATAAAGTACACACACTGGTAATGTAAGAATAAGTACAGATCTTTTATTTACAAAATACTGATGCAAAAGTTGAAGAAGTGCTTCCTTACCTCTCATATATAATCCAAGTATAAAAGAAAAAGTATCTCTTTGGAGTTATTTTTAGCTAACTTAAACTCAGTCATATTATAATAAAAATATACAATAGAAAGTTCTTACGAATGTAGAGTCGGTAGAATAAAAGTGATATAGAGATAAATGACTACTAAAATATTAGGGGTGCAACGATACACAAAATTCACGGTTCGGTTCGGTTCGATACTTTGGTGTCACGGTTCGATATTTTTTTCGATACAAAAAAAATGTTCATGCCTTTTTAATTTGTCATTTATTAAAATTATAACTATATATTTTAACTCAAAAGTACAGTTTTTAAATTTAATGTTGCTGAAACAACAAAGTAATAAAAAATATATATATATATATATATCTGATTGAGGAATCACTCATCTTTGGAAAAGAGAGTTTATTACAGAGAAATGGCTCTTACCAAAATAAAAGCTATACGCTTCTTCTGGGCTATATTCTCAGCAGCATATTAAACATATCAGTTCCCCATGAGGAGAATCATGTGCTAACGGCTGTCTAAATGACTCGGGTAAAGTTTGTAGCATGCGTGCTTGTTGTTTTTGTCTGCTTCCACTTGTCTTTGCACGAGGATGATGTCGGAGTAAATGTGCAGTCATATTCGTTGTGTTCCCACTAGTGCTGTCAGCGTTAATCTCGTTGAAATGACGTTAACGCCACAACGCGGCAAGTTTACGAGCTACCGCGGATCGCCCCGTGCCTGGGGCTGGACAGCCAACACGTTAACGAGCTAACTGCGCTAACGCAGTAGTTCCCACCAATGTAATTGAGCATTGCACATCCGACATACTGTTTTACTTTAGTCCATGACGCGCTTACCTTCAGGGTCATATTTCACATGAAAACCAAAATAGTTCCAAACGCCAGATCTGAATGAGGGTGGGGGAGGTTCAATTTGCCATGTTGCAAGGAGAGCTAAACTTCTGTCTCGCTAGCTTGCCCTGCGCTCAGTGAATCTGCGTTCGACTACTCCGCCTAGGCTGCACTGTCGAGCGCAGATCCACTGAGCGCTCAACACAGACAGCATCGTCAGAAGGAAAGTTGATCAAATAAATTAAAAATTTGTATTGTTCAATACATATGAGTACCGAACCGAAAGCACTGTATCGAACGGTTCAATATCGATACGAGTATCGTTGCACCCCTATAACATATATCAGGATGTGAGAACTAATAACTGAGTAGTGTTAAATATCAACACTTCATTGAGTTCTTCTGATCCCTCAGAGGCATCTGATGGAAGACAAAACACTGTTCAGTAGACCATTTCACACTTTATTCTCTTACACAATACTTCTAGAAGGGTGATGCGTCCTGCATGACACATTGCCGTGGATCTCCAAATGGTGGTGCGCCCCTAACAGTTTTATTACAGAAGCTTGAAACTGTGAGATGGTGTGCAGTTGTGGGTCAGCAGAGTGAAGAGTAGGGGGCTCAACACAAATCCTTGGGGAACCCCTGTATTCAGTGTTCTTGTGCTGGAGGTGTTGCTGCTGACCCCGTGCTGTCTTACTGTCAGGAAATCCAGCAGCCAAAGCGAGGTGCTGATCCCCAGCAGATCCAGTTTGTGAATTAGTTGCTGGGGAATGCTGAACTGAAGCCTATGAACAGCATTCTAATGGTCGAGCGGTTTGACCAGTATGCGAACTGAAATGGATCCAGGTTGGGGGGGAAGAGATGTCTTGATTTGATGCATGACTAACTGTTCAAAGCACTTCATAATGATGGGGGGAGTGCGACCGGATGGCAGTCGTTAAAGCAGGAGGGAGATGACTTCTTTGGTACAGGAATGATGGTGGAGGCTTTGAGGCATGTGCAAGCCTGGGTCAGTGATGTATTAAAGATGTCTGTGAAGACATCTGTGAGTTTTGCAGCACAGTCCCTCAGTGCTCGTCCAGGGATGTTGTCAGGACCTGGGGCCTTGCGTGTGTTGATCCTGGCAAGGGATCTCCACAAACTGTCTGGGGATAGTGTCACCACCTGATTGTTCGGGGAGCGGGGGGTTGAATCTTCTCTGCAGGGGAGAAGTTCTGTGCCTCAAAGCAAATAAAGAATTTGTTTAGCTCATCTGATAAAGGGGTGGAACTGACAGCAGTCTGTGGAGTGGGCTTGTAGTCTGTGATGGTTTGTATTTCTTGCCACAGCCTCTGAGTGTCTCTGCTGTCGCTTGCTTATTACCCACCAGTCTACTGTTGTTTACAGCACTGTTACACCCCTGAAAACAGGGGGAAAAGAATCACGAGAGTGATTATGACTTGCGTCTCTCATGCAGTAGTTTATTGCAGTGAAAATGAGCAGAAACGTTTCACATTCTGTACTGCTAAATGTCACATGGTGGAAGAAAAACACTAATTAATAAACCGAAATACTAAAGTGCTTACTATACATATACTTGAGCAGGTTTCCTGACAAAATGGCTGACAATCGCGGCATTTTTAGCTCCTGCAGTTATCGTAATGGCCATTACACAGTACAAAACACAGCTCAAAACCACCACGCACATGTGCACAAAACTGTAATATAATGCTTCTAACGCTTACAAAACAATGAAGGATTACCTCTTAAATATCTTAACAGTGTACACATTGAAAATATATCAACTTTTAAACACTTTTACCTGAAAACAGGGGGAAAAGAATCACGAGAGTGATTATGACTTGCGTCTCTCATGCAGTAGTTTATTGCAGTGAGGAGAACGCGCGAAAGCCCCCTAGTGGAGGATAGAGACATTACTAATCGATCCCAGAAAAGGCTTACTAGCCGATCACTGATGTATAGATTGCAGTTCTCTTAAATAACATGAAAGCCATTAATATAACATGAAAAATAATAAACTCTTAACCACTTTCTTACCATATTTACATTATTTGCATCCTTATATCAACAGATATGAATTAGTATTAACTGAACAGTTTTATATGCAGTAGTTCTTCAATCTGTCACATTGACCGCTGTTTTTTTTTTTTTTTCCAATGACTGCCGACTAGAAAGGCTCATTTCTGCTGTTCAATACCGAAGAAATTTAAACTTTTTTAAAATTATGCCAAATTTTGCTCTACTGCAGAATATTTTTAAGGTTATCTGCTATAAAAAGTCAGGTCAGGAAAATCTCCATCCATCCATCCATCCATCCATCCATCTTCATCCGCTTTATCCGGGGCCGGGTCGCGGGGGCAGCAGCCTAAGCAAAGAGGCCCAGACCTCCCTCTCCCCAGCCACCTCCTCCAGCTTATCCGGGGGAATACCAAGGCGTTCCCAGGCCAGCCGAGAGATATAATCTCTCCAGCGTGTCCTGGGTCTGCCCCGGGGCCTCCTCCCGGTGGGACATGCCTGGAACACCTCACCCAGGAGGCGCCCAGGGGGCATCCTTGTCAGATGCCCGAACCACCTCAGCTGGCTCCTTTCGATGTGGAGCAGCAGCTGCTCTACTCTGAGCCCCTCCCGGATGGCCGAACTTCTCACCCTATCTCTAAGGGAGAGGCCAGCCACTCTTCGGAGGAAGCTCATTTCTGCCGCTTGTATCCGCGATCTCGTTCTTTCGGTCACTACCCACAGCTCGTGGCCATAGGTGAGGGTAGGGACGTAGATCGACCGGTAAATTGAGAGCTTCGCTTTTACACTCAGCTCCCTCTTCACCACGACGGACCGGTGCAGCGTCCGCATTACTGCAGCTGCAGCCCCAATCCGTCTGTCGATCTCCGGCTCCCTTCTCCCATCACTCGAGAACAAGACCCCGAGATACTTGAACTCCTCCACTTGGGGCAGGAACTCATCCCCGACCCGGAGTGGGCACTCCACCCTTTTCCGGCTGAGAACCATGGCCTCAGATTTGGAGGTGCTGATCCTCATTCCCGCTGCTTCACACTCGGCTGCGAACCGTTCCAGTGCGAGCTGGAGGCCCTCACCCGATGAAGCCAACAGAACCACATCATCTGCAAAAATCAGAGATGAGATTCTGAGGCCACCAAAGCGAAAGCCCTCCGCCACTTGGCTGCGCCTAGAAATTCTGTCCATAAAAATTATGAACAGAACTGGAGACAAAGGGCAGCCCTGGCGGAGCCCATCACCCACTGGGAACGAGTCCGACTTATTGCCGGCAATGCGAACCAAGCTCTTGCAACGGTTGTATAGGGATCGAATGGCCCGTAGCAATGGGCCAGACACCCCATATTCCCGCAACACCTCCCACAGGACACCCCGAGGGACACGGTCGAATGCCTTCTCCAAGTCCACAAAACACATGTAGACTGGTTGGGCAAACTCCCATGCACCCTCAAGTATCCTGGAGAGGATAAAGAGCTGGTCCAGTGTTCCGCGACCAGGACGAAAACCGCATTGTTCCTCCTGTATCCGAGGTTCGACTAACGGACGAACTCTCCTTTCCAGCACCCTGGCATAGACTTTCCCAGGGAGGCTGAGGAGTGTGATCCCCCTGTAGTTGGAACACACCCTCCGGTCCCCCTTCTTAAAGATGGGGACCACCACCCCGGTCTGCCAGTCCACAGGTACTGCCCCTGATCTCCACGCAACATTGCAGAGGCGTGTCAACCAGGACAGCCCTACAACGTCCAGAGCCTTCAGGAACTCGGGGCGGACCTCATCAACACCAGGGGCTCTGCCACCAAGGAGTTGTTTAACTGCCTCAGTGACCTCGCCCCCGGAAATTGGCGGGTCATTCCCCTCATCCCCAGACTCTGCTTCCTCCTCGGGAGACGTGTCAGTGGGATTAAGGAGGTCCTCGAAGTATTCCTTCCACCGCCCGACAATTTTCTCAGTCGACGTCAGCAGCGCTCCGCCAGCACTATACACAGTGCAGGTAGAGCACCGCTTTCCCCTCCTGAGACGTCTGACGGTTTGCCAGAATCTCTTCGAGGCAGTCCGAAAGTCTTTTTCCATGGCCTCTCCGAACTCCTCCCACACCCGAGTTTTTGCTTCAGCCACTGCCCGAGCCGCATTCCGCTTGGCCTGTCGATACCTGTCGGCTGCCTCCGGAGTCCCACAGGCTAACCAAGCCTGATAGGACTCCTTCTTCAGCCTGGTGGCTCCCTTCACCTCTGGTGTCCACCATTTGGTTCGGGGATTACCACCACGGCAGGCACCAACCACCTTGCGGCCGCAGCTCAATGCAGCAGCTTCGGCAATGGAGACGCTGAACATGGTCCATTCGGACTCAATGTCCCCAGTCTCCCTCGGAATGCTGTTGAAGCTCTGCCGGAGGTGTGCGTTGAAGATCTCGCGGACTGGGGCCTCTGCTAGACGTTCCCAGCACACCCTCACTACGCGTTTAGGTGCACCAGGTCTGTCCAGTGTCCTCCCCCGCCACCTGATCCAACTCACCACCAGGTGGTGATCAGTTGACAGCTCAGCCCCTCTCTTTACCCGAGTGTCCAGAACATATGGTCGCAGGTCTGCTGATACGATTACAAAATCGATCATCGACCTACGGCCTAGAGCGTCCTGGTGCCACGTGCACTTATGGACACTCTTATGTTCGAACAGGGTGTTTGTTATGGCCAAACTGTGATTAGCACAGAAGTCCAATAACAAAGCACCGCTCGGGTTCAGATCAGGGAGGCCGTTCCTCCCAATCACGCCCCTCCAGGTCTCGCTGTCGTTACCCACGTGAGCATTGAAGTCTCCCAGCAGGACAACAGAGTCTCCAGGTGGAGCACCCTCCAGCACCCCCCCCCCCCCCCCCCCCCCCCAGGGACTCTAAGAAGGCTGGGTACTCTGAACTGCCACTCAGTGCATAAGCGCAGATGACTGTCAGGACCCGTTCCCCGACCCTAAGGCGCAGGGAACAAACCCTCTCGTCCACCGGGAAAAACCCCAACGTACCGGCAGCAAGCCGAGGGGATATTAGAATACCCACCCCAGCCCGCCGCCTCTCACCAGGGGCAATTCCAGACTGAGACAGAGTCCAGCCCCTCTCCAGGAGACTGGTTCCAGAGCCCAAGCCATGTGTAGAGGTGAGCCCGACTATATCTAGCCGATACCTCTCAACCTCACGCACTAACTCAGGCTCCTTCCCCACCAGAGAGGTGACAATGTCCCTATTGCCAGTCTTGGCAGCCGGGGGTCAGTCCGCCAGGGCCTCCGCTCCTGGCCGCCACCCGGCACACAATGCACCCGACCCCTATGGCGCCTCCTGCGGGTGGTGGGCCTGCGGGTGGATAGGCCCATGTCTCCTCTTCGGGCTGTGCCCGGCCGGGCCCCATGGACTAAGGCCCGGCCACCAGACGCTCGCCCTCGGGCACCCTCCCCGGGCCTGGCTCCAGGGCGGGGCCCCGGTAACCCTATCCCGGGCAGGGTAAACTGTTCCCTCGGTGTCCTTTTCATAAGGGTCTTATGAATCGCTCTTTGTCTGGTCCCTCACCCAGGGCCAATTTGCCATGGGAGACCCTACCAGGGGGCAAAAGCCCCCAGACAACATAGCCCCTGGGATCCCTGGGAAAATCTCCTTCATGATATTTTTTTGGTTTTATCCTCAGTTACTGTGATACAAAGCCATGTGCTGTGATGCTTACACCTCTGATGAAGTGTCGGTACTGATAAATGATCAGAATTGTAATATTTCTGACTGTCTGACTCAAAATTGAATCGAATTCAATCGAATCGTTGATCAAATCAAATTGGGACGTTGTGATTTGGAATTGAATCGATTCTAGAAATCAGTGACGATACCCAGCCCTATTTGGTCATATTTGTTGAGCTGCTGAAAAGTTGCATTTGAAGTAACCTCTGTTGTGTCCACATACTATTGCATTTGTTCTGTAGATGCATTTACCAGAAGCGCTAGAGGGCGCTAGTGAGTATGTTGTTCTGGTTGTGGTATTTGAAAGAAGAAAAATAAAAATAAAGAAAGGAGTTATCTCCGGTGATCATCTGTTCCTACCTGCATGTGTGTGTAATGCCTGCTGAACTAACACCATACAACAACCTCCCAGTTCATTCACATCACAGCCCACTTTAATTTCAAAACCTTGTTACAGGTCATCCTATTGATGAATGCATGCGCCATATTTTCAATTACCGTCCATTCATACTGATGGATTATGAATAAATGAATGAATGTTGGAGAGAGAACAGCCAAAAACAAAAATGAACAAAGAACAAGCAGTATACAATCATCAGGTTAATGGCAGGTTAAGCATTACAGAACAAGAAAGAAAAGGCAACTAGCAAAGACAAGGAATCGCAGGGAAGCCTGGGAAATTTTGAAGAGTGGAAAGAATATCAATAAAAGTTTAAAAGGGGGGTAACACAAAAATATATTACCAGGACACATGACCATGATGCAGTTAGGTCTGTAGGTTTTTTGTTTATTTGTAGTTTTGCCTCTTTACACTACCACCTCCGCATGTGTCTGATTTGGCAGCTCTTAAATGTTCTGTTTTGCCCTTCATTTACATCCACATCTCATAACATCCCACAAATATATCAAACAAAAACACTGGGAATGAACTTGAAAAATTGAGGAAACATGGCTCACCTGGCCATGAAACTGTCAAGGTTCCTGGGTGGTTCACCCAGTGTTTTCCAGTGTTTCAGCAGAAACTGCTTAGCCCACCTGTCTCTCAGGGGCCTGCACAGGCTATCGTTTCAAGGCTGTTGCTGCCTCTCAAGCCTCCAGAGTGGCCTCTACCAATGCCTGAAGTGGGAAGAGCATCAAGGTAGATAGATAGATAGATAGATAGATAGATAGATAGATAGATAGATAGATAGATAGATAGATAGATAGATAGATAGATAGATAGATAGATAGATAGATAGATAGATAGATAGATTAGATAGGGACAAACAGTTTTTAAATTGTACCCAAGTCTGTCTTCTGAAGAGTTTGTTAATAAGTTTCTGAGTATGTTTAATAATGGTTCTTGACGCAATGGTTCATAGATTATTTACAACTTTTTTCATTAACTTTCTCAGGCAACCATGTAGAGCAAATTAGCCTTTTCCTATTCGAAGCACCTTAAACACTCCTGGTTTTCGGTCCTCACAGACTTAGTACTCATAATCCCAATATCTATTGTTCTAAAGATTGCATCTCCAGGCAACACGTTTTCACTCCCAAAGCGTAACATTTTATGCTAGGTGACAAATCGTCAGTATATTACGCCTTTGGCCACCTAACACATCCCTATATTAAAATGAGGAAACATAAGAACTGTTTGGAATAAATCTACACATGTACATTTATTTGACTTAAATCGCTTTGGAAAACACTGTCTAACACGATTAAGGTGGAGGTTAAAATTAGGGATAAGGTTAGGGTTAGGCCCGGAATACACAGCTGGAATGTGTGTTACTGCGGGAGCGTCATTCAATTAGATTTCATCCACAATCCGGCACATTACATAGGAACGCAGAAAGGTAACCTTTCGCATTCCCTGGAATGCCTCGGGACGTGACAAATCATCTGTATATTACGCATCGGGAGTGAGAGCGGGCTGCCCTAGGTGGAGTATAAATTGCCATCTACTTTTCCTCAGATCCACCACCCCTTTGGTCAATTCCTCCATTAGAGCCAAAACACCTGAACCCCGTCCCTCCATGCCTCAAGTGTAGCACGATCTTGCAGAAGTGTTCGACAAAGCTTGGTGCTGGGTTCTTTTTCATGACAAAGAAAAAATCAAGGTGACAAACAAGTACCCCTCACCCCTCCTGTAAACTGAATTGGAACTCCTACAAGGCAACACCATTTTCACTAAACTGGACCTTTGTAATGCCTATTACTTGGTAAGGATTAAAGAGGGAGACAAATTTAAAACAGCATTCAAACACATCTTGCGCACTTTGAATACCTTGTTATAGCATTTTGTTTGACCAGTGCTCTGGCAGTTTCCCATTCCCTTGGAAATAATGTGTTTCAATACTTCATTTATCACTTTGTCTTTGTTTAGTTTGATGATATTCCCATTTCCTCTAAGACCCTCCATCATCATTAAAGCCATGGCTGTTTGGTCCTCTAGCACCATCTTAAGAACTGGCTCTGTGTTAGCGGTGAGAAATGTGAGTTTCACACATACTCTGTTTCATTCCTTGTTTTCATTGTGGTTAAAGGACAACTCAAATCTGACCCTGTAAAACACCAACTTTCTACAGTGCAGTTTTGAGATTCCTTTCCAGGCACCTCAACTCCCATTGAGGTTACTTGACAGTGTGAAGTAACCTCAATAGGTCGCCTAATAGGGTAATGCAAGGTCTCACAATGGTTTCACCTGAAACCTGTGGTGATATTGACCCACGCCTTTTTTCACACATTGGCTCAGAAGGGTTGGTTGTGTACAAAAACATTCGTTTACGAACTGAGAAACTGGGATCGAATTATACTTGTCCCTTTGAGTTGACTCTATCATTACTCCTGTCTCTGTCCGGTTGAAATGACCACAGAACAGGAAAAGTCACCATATTTTTCATGTCTCGCAGTCTGGATCAGTCCATTGGCTCCTCACAATTTTGAAAGTTTCTTTGCCTTGCCTGCAAAAGAGTATCTTACCTGCTTTTCCTGTGCTCAGATTTGCTTGGTGTCTGTAAGTAAACATTTGGAATTGAAATGGTTTGGATTCCAAGGAGAACCCAGACGGTGACTAGAACTCTCACTCCTGGAGGAGTATGTTTTTCTGATATGATGAATGGTGAAATGTTGAATGGTGATGGTGACATTTGAAAGATAATTTTCACACTTTGGTTTTTATTTATTGCCAAATCCATGCCACATCTTTGTTATGTCTGAGCTATTTTTTAGCCATTTTGACATCTATCATTCCAGGAACTAACATCTGAGAAAATTGTTGATAAGCTGCCAAAATGGAAATGTCTGGATTTCTTGTCTCACTGTCTCACACGCACACTGTTATGTTTATGGGTGTGGATCTCTGTTTCATCATAGACTGCCCACATACACCTGACTGTGGAGATAGACCTGATGTTTGAATCATAATCTCTGTTTGGAGGGAAACTATGATGACTACTCATATAACGATGGGGTTATCAGCATGGTTTTTACACACTGTACTGCAAAGTTACCAAAACAAAAGCCAAAAGGATGTATAACAATGAGCATCAGCCTTTGATATCCATTCAGTCGTCTCAGCATGGTCTGGAATTTTTTCTTTTTTTTTGAATACTTCATTACCTCATTACCTTAAAAGGCAGCAGATAGAGAGTACTATTCTTGAGAAGGAGGAAGAGTCCCTGAAGTGTTTGGGTAATTTCAGTCATGACAACTCAACATTCAGTAGTAAAAGATCTTCTGCCTACAACAACCTCTGTGATTCAATCTCTGTGATTCATGCATCAGATCATCAAGCTGCAGTAACAAGTCATAGGTTGAGTTATCAGTTCCCATCAGGTTCCGCTGCAATCACAGTGGACAAACTGGCTTTTTAATGAGGTTTTCTGACTTCTGGAACAGAAGCATAAACATTGTAAGAATGCTGGAAATAGGTACTGTTACTACAGTAGAGTAGTGTATTTTGAAGCCTGTTTCTAAATATGAGAAATTTTAAAAAGTGACAATTTCAGTTTCTAATTGTAAAAGCATGAACACTATACCACTGAAGTATGATTCACAAAATATCTATGACGTTCAATGAATTTGCCCCAAATAAGGTTAAAAAAACCTCTTTTTTCTTGCTGTCATGCAGTCAAAATCCTGACGAGTCTCTGATTCATGTCACAACAGCACTCATATATATACAAAATGATGAAAATGCATACTTTCTTTTTTTTGGTTCTGTTGATGCATTACAAGCTCTCTTGTTTTCCAAGACAGTCATCGTGCCCCACTACCGGTGGACCTTATACAAGACTTCTTGTAATCCTTATACGAGACGATTGCGGATGACTGATGCAGTCTGTGTTAAAATCTGTTAACATCAGCTCATTGTGTAATGGAGTGTTGTAATATTGACCCATATAATTGCCCCCAAAATAGGTACTCATATATGCAATCATGGAGACACAAAAGAAATGATCATCATGTGGTGCATATTTAAACCATAGAAAAAACTTTTTTCAAAGTGTTTCATTTTATGTTTTCTTAAAAAATAAAAGAAGAAAAGAAGAAGGACCTAATAGACACTTAATAGATACTTTTTCATAACAGGTACTAACTGGTCATAGTTTACACATGTACTAGCTGGGTTTTTTTTAGCATTGTTCAGTATATCTAAGACACAATCCAAACGATACTACCATCAGTGTCCAATACTGAAAAGAATGGCAGCACTGTTGTGCACCACATGCAAAATTGAGAGTAAACAGAGGGTTTGTTGACAGCACGATATATCTTGTTTGGGTTTAGCCTCAGGACACATTGCTCACTTATCAGTAGAAAAAATAATCTAGGTACTCCCTTTTGTGATGGATTCGATAAATATCTTCTGACTTGTGCTAAACCGCCTTAAGCAAAATTTACAGTGTCTGTTGTAATATAACTTCGAACAACATGCAAAATTAGGAAACATATTCAAAGTAAAATGGCAAATATACAATAAATGTTTCATCTCCCTCCTGTTTAAATACATAGAGACAATATTGTCTGAATGAGTATCAGCAAAACACTGATGAAGAAATACACTAGCATGATCCTACAATGATATGTACAGCAGTCAAAACTCACTGGTTTTATTATCCCTTACTGTTTCACTATTAACATAATATTTGGTTTAAAAATCTGTAGTTTTGGTATGTAATGTTTTGTAATGTGTCATCTCATAATCACAGAGTTGATTTGGGAATTTTCTATCTGTGCTGATCTTCTCCTCAGTCATGTCATCCTAAATATAACTATTACTGAGTCATCAGCTCTACGATACTTCCCCTCCACAGCCTATATAACACCAGACTTCAATGTATGCACACAAGTCAAAACAGTGAAGAAGTATGAGGTCTCTCACCGGGTGTATTCTGTTCAGTCTGGCGACTGCAGTTCTCTCTGTGCCGCTTTCTGAAGTTTCTGTGGAAGATGAAAGTTTTGCAAAGGTATGTATATGTTTCCTTTGCTTGTCCTATAATTGTAACACAAGTCCTAGGATTATGGGGTATTAAGAATATTGTTCAGATCTCATGTTTTTTGACAGAACTACCTGAAGAAATTCTTCAACCTCACAGAGGAGGAGGGTCCAGCTGTCAGAAGGGGCATCAGCCCGCTGAACAAGAAGCTGGCTGAGATGCAGAGATTCTTTGGTCTCCAGATCACCGGGTCTCTGGATGCTGACACTTTGGCCATGATGAAGAAGCCCCGCTGTGGGGTTCCCGATGAACAGGTCGCTCGTTTCTCCACTTTTGAAAACAACCTCAAATGGAAGAAAAACAGCCTCACATACAGGTGAATGATCTAAAGACACAACATAACACACAACGTGAGAAAATGTGACCACACTAATGATTTTCTTGGATATTGTTGTGCTCTGCAGGATAGAGAACTACACACCTGACATGTCTGTGGCAGAGGTGGATGACTCCATAGACAAAGCTCTGCAGGTGTGGGCCAAAGTCACTCCACTGAGGTTCACAAGGATCTACAGCGGCATTGCTGATATTATGATCTCCTTTGGTCGCTGGGGTGAGTCTAAAAACACACTAAGTAATATAATCACTGAACGTTTTTATTGTATTATTGCACAAGACAGGATCATCCCACCTATCAGTCAGGAACACTAAGCTTTTTTAGTGTCTGTGTTTTGTTTGGCCAACCCTGAAACTACTATCTTCTAACAGCACATGGTGATGGTTACCCCTTTGATGGCCCTGATGGCACTCTCGCCCACGCATTTGCTCCCGGTGATGGCATTGGAGGGGATGCCCATTTTGATGAAGATGAAACGTTCACGTTCCGCTCAAACACGGGTAAGTTTGTTTACTTTTATGAACTGTGGTGTCCAAATTATTACTCTGTAGTGTGCGACCTGAGTTATCCTTAGCTGTAACCAATTGTCATTCTGTGTTTTCTACTTCAGGCTACGTCCTCTTCATTGTCGCCGCCCATGAGTTTGGTCACTCTCTGGGCTTAGGTCATTCCAATGTCCCTGGTGCCCTAATGTACCCAACGTACTCCTACAGAAACCCTGACACCTTTGTTCTGCCTCAGGATGATGTTAGGGGCATTCAGTACCTCTATGGTGAGTACTGAGGGTCTGAATATTGCTTTGGTATTGCTGCTCGTTTTGACCTTTGGTGGATTGTGAAGCAGGGCTTCCCAAAACGTATCTTTTGAATTCTAGGTTCAAACTCTAGGAAGGATCCCTCTGTGGATGATCCCAAGCCTCCCACTACTCCTGATGCCTGTGATTCTACCATGGTATTGGATGCTGTCACAACCCACAGAGGAGAGATTATCTTCTTCAAAGACAGGTTTCAGATATGCGCCGCAGCAGAGTGCTAAAACATCTAAATCCACAGTTTAGTAATGATTGTTTGATGGCTCATGTTTGCCTCTATTTATTATCAGCTTCTTGTGGCGTAGCTTCCCCCAGAGCCAGACTCCACAGCAAAGCCTCATCAGAAGCTTGTGGCCCAGTGCCCCTGTGGACATCGATGCTGCGTATGAGAGCCGACAGTTAGACACAGTGTTTCTGTTCAAAGGTACTGGTTTCTCCTTATCTATGTAAGAAACACATTCCATATTTTGGAATCTAACTTAAGCGTTTTCAATCGTTTTCTACAGGTCGCAAAGTGTGGGCCTTCACTGGCAACCAGCCCGTGCGGGGCTACCCTAAAACACTAACTGCTTTTGGTCTGCCAAAAGGAGTGAGGAAAATCGACGCTGCCCTTCATGATGTAAACTCTGGCAAAACTCTCTTCTTTGTAGGCAATAATTACTTCAGGTGAGTTGAAAGTTTACCAGTTCCAATTTTCACTGTGAGCTACTCTATACTATTAACGTCAACTGGATCAATCTATTTTCTGTTTTTCTCCAGTTATGATGAGTCCAGAAAGACTATGGAGCAGGGATATCCCAGACTGGTGAATCAGGCCTTTGCAGGCCTGACCAGAAGAGTTACGGCAGCTTTCCAGCACAAAGGTGAGTGGTCCTCACTGCTAACCTGAAATTAGAGATTTTAAAAAATGTCTTGCCAGACTAAAAGTCATGCTACTGTCATTGTAATTTCCACACTTTTAACATAACAGCAGAACCAGAAGCAGCTCTAAAACCTCTTGAAAACTCTTTAACTCTTAAACTATATGCTCCAGTGTAAAACCGAAAAGTAGCACCTACTTTATAATGAGTCTAAAAACATAACCTCCCCGAACAACAGTTAAGTATTAAGTACTGAGCTTAGAGACAGTAGTAGGTGGATTTTTTTGGCAAAGTCTGCTGGCTGTATTTATGCTTTAAGCTAAGCTAACCGTCTTTTAGTTTAGTGTAACCAACACATGAAAGCAGTGGCCTCATGTATATCATTGAATTAAGACAATGTATTATTTTTGTGAACCATTTCTTTAACTAGTATTTAGACTAACACTAAGCCATTGTTCTGCAGGTTACACTTACATTTACAGTGGACCCTACATGTATGAGTACGACCTGGGGACTGGGACACGGCACCGTGTGTTGAGGAACAGTTACTTCCTGCGCTGCACGAACCCCTAGACGAATGGGTCTTTGTTTTTACAGTATGTAGTAATTGTGCAAACTAAGACAAAAATCTGTAAACAAAGCCTACAGTATTATTCAAGTACTTCACTGAAAACGTTTAAACTGCACTTTTCTCAATTTCTTTTTAAACATATAATAAAAGTGGGGCTTAAGGAGTCAGTACTATGATCTATAAATATATGATCTACACATCCTTGCCTCTGCTAAATTATTTTGATCCCAGGTGGACACAAAATCTTTGCCCTTGCCTGAGTAATTCATTGTACTTTAACAACAGTTACAGCTCAAATAAGATTGTTTAGTGCTGCAAGTTTTGCTGAAACAAAACAAAACTAGTTTATACTGGAAACAACTAAATTAAAAACTGATATTGGTATCCTGATATGACTGAACACCCTCTAAAGATTTTGAGAATATTAAAGAGAAATTGAACCACTGACCAAGTAGTATTATGTTAAAGGGGGATTTAATACTGCATTGTGCTATAGCTGCAGAAGGTATGAGATTGATGAGCACTGCATTAAGTAATTAATTTTGAGAATATTTTAATGACCTTCTAAATGCAGCTTCAAATTTATTTTCTAAATGTGTTTTGTTGTAATTGCTCAGATGACTTCATTTTAAAAGGAGCATTCACTAATAAATACACGAAATGACTTCATTGTCTTTAGACTGTTGTTTCTTAACTATGATATGAAAAATGACTGTATGAATTTTAAATAACTGATGGCTACATGTCTTATTTATATAAAAGCTGAACTGTTTAAAAACATCTGATACTTTTTGGTTATTATATCCAATATAAATAATACATTCTCACACAATATAATAAATACATAACATGGCTTCTTGGCATAACAACACATCTGTACGGAGCAGAATGTCATGGTCATGGGTCATTGATTCAGTGCTTTGTGTTCATGGACTTCTTGACTAATCATTATGATGTTTCTAGAGTGACTCATATTTATTAGTTTAGTTTTTTTTGGAAAAAGGGGAAAAAACAACCTCTGCTTACCACACAGCCTGACACAGAAATCTGTACATAGACCCCCCCCCACCACACACACACACACACACACACACGGTGCTGATGAAATACCCTGATGTCCTGCTTCAAGGCTTTTCAGACTGAAATCAACATGTTCTTGTTGATGAAGTGAACATGCATGAACATGACGTAAATTCCTTTACATGCAGATCTAAGGAATATATCTCCCCCTATAGACACACACACACATTAACATTGTAATGCTGGTCTTATTCACAACACTGGCACTGAATATTTCCATAAAAAATATGCAACTAGCTCATTATAAGCTTTAAAGTCTTTTCCACAGCATTGAAACATAGCTGCTAATCATGTTAATAATCTGACCTTTGCTGAAGGTAAGCTTGTGCTCCATATTATAGCGAATACTTGGATTATAATTCTTTAGCTGATCAGATAATGATCAGCTTGCCGTGCAGGGAATTATGTGTCATTTTGCATGAAAATACTTTTGCATATTTCCAAATATGCTGACAACGTATTAACTGACTCATTGCACTCTCTAACCTAGTCTGAAATAGTTAATACCAGCAATTAAACTATACATTTTAAATTGTTATTATTTTAAGGGAAACATTAACCTAACCAAAGATACAATGGCATAAATTGGGCCTCCTGCTTCTTTGATTTCTTCTTCGTACTTTCCTGCCAGACAAAAAATGCATACTGGAAGCAAGGAAACAAAACATAAGGAGTGAGGGGATGAGTGAAAACACAACAAAGAACAGAGGGAGAAAGATGCAGGCAATATATACAGATAGCAGATAAGGATGGAAGAAGGAACAGGTGGGAAAACAGCTGACACTAATCATAGGGGACGTATATGGGAAGTGAAACTGAACGATGAGGGACTATCAAAATAAAACAGAAAACCAACACTGAGACATACCAGCTTGACACAGACAAAAAGGAAGACAGAGACAGGATACAGAGGGACCAGTCAGACATGGGGTAATGACTGGGGAACAGAAGATAAATAGACTACAGAGGACAAAATATATGACGAGAGAAAATAGCAATGCACTTGTAATACACACACCCCAGACTTAAATACAAGAGCCCAAACCTCACACGAAACCCAAAATACTGACTCAAAGTCCCTGGACCATGAGAGAATCAATTTATATTCTACAGCCATTTATTCATTAAGCAGAAACGTTTCCTACTGGCACTTAAATGAATAAACAATAAACAGTGGAACTGGAACCTGTGAAATACTGTAAAATAAAATATTTATTTATATTTTTTATTTCAAGGTAAATGTGATTACTGTGTGTTGATCTTAAAATATATATATATAACCCAATATATTTTATTTAAGCAATACACATTGGATGTTGTGGATGAAACTACAATAACTACAATGCTTAGCCAAAGATGACGTAGGAAGCACATCTCCTCCTGTGATTGGCTGATGTGTTTATTCGTGCGCTGCTGAAGGTGAAGCGTTAGTCAGTTCTGTGTCTCAGTCCGAAATGTCATCCAGTGGACTTTTAACCATGCACGCTCAAATCTGTAAACGTCTGGTAAGTGATGGGCTGTGAAACTGTCATCTTAGGTTCGTGGTCATGTTGTTGTAAGAAACAGGAAGGCTAGGCTGGCAGCACAGGGCCCTGGTTAACTTCAAGTAGCTGTGCTAACCTTGCTCTGTGTGTGTGTGTGAGTAGCGTCCTTGGCAGGTTAAAGTAATGCAAACACCTGAAAACATACTGTACTTGTAGCTGGTTGGTCAGAGTACTTTAAAGAAGCAGTAGTAGTATGCTTTACTGGCTTCAATACAGTCGACAGTGTATCAGAAAGGACTAGTTGACACCAAAACAGGCTAGCTATAGCATCAGCTGCAGCTAGCTTAGCGCCCACAAAGACTACCATTGAAACTCTAGCTCCTGTCACTTCATTAGGCAGCTGATATTGCCTGAATACCTGCCTTTATTGTCATATTTTTCACGGTGACAGTTTTATTCTGGAGCTTGATTCTAACGTGTGATGTTCGGGTCTGTGGGACACCTTTTCATTGTTTAGTAAACGTCAAGTTTTTCAGATTTATCATTATTTCAACAACGGCTAATTTTCTGTGAAGAACATAAAATAACCCATTTTAATGATCTCGCACTGTAATCGTGTTTGACACGTTTCGCCCCAGTTATGACAGATGGCTTAGCTGCTGCTTCTGGACAGGTGAAGCGGCAGGATTTGGGTTTGTTGTTGTTGTGTTTGTTTGTTTGTTTGTTTTTCCCCGGGACGGAGTCATGTGCGCTGGTGTTTGTAATTATTAAGTGAATGTTTTTTAATTAAGACAAACGGCCACGTGCACATGTAAGAAAATTAATACTAGATCTCTCATTGTTATTTATGCTGTGGATTGTGAAGACTAATATAGAGTATTCATTCACTAAAACACCAGAAAGTGTAATTGAATAAATATGATTTTATTGGAATTATTACTTGCTCATGCAAGTTTTTTACTTTTAACAGAAAATGATATTTGCTGCATCAAGTGGCTTCACACACAGTCTAACATCCTGCACATTCAGAAACTTATTATTTTGACTGTAGTAATGAAACCAATGAAAATTAAAGAATTGTTGTGCTATTACTATAAAATATAATTTGTTACTATTTTTTTTTTAAATAATTGTCATTACAAATGAGTCCTTGACCTCAAAAAACAAAAAGAGAAACTTCTCTTTCTTTTTTTATTCCCACTAATACTCTCGGTGTAATTGTGTCATAAAAAACAGGAGAGCTGCATGCAGATGCAATTTCAGTGTGATTAAAAACGCAGACGCAGACTGACACGTTGCAAAAGTTCAGGAGCAACCTCTTAACTGTGTTGTGTTTGCTTAGATTCAAAAAGGTATCTAAAACATCAGAGCTGCTTCTAGCTTTGTTTGGCAGTGTGGAACAACCTGATGATGGAAAGTGTCAGACGACTAAAACATCAACTAAACGCATCCAAACTCTTTTTTTTTTTTTTTTTTTTTTACAAAGCTGAGGAGGTGACTTGGAGGGAAAAAACCAGGCCAACTCAGTCTGAAAGCTGAAAACCTGTGTGGCTGTCACATTCAATATAGCCCTCGTTTGTCAGTATGTTTAATTCTATAAATTGTTTTAAGTAAGTACTCTGCTCTTTACAGTCACAGCTTGTTGTCTTTAACAGTCTCAATGTTTTTCTTTCCCTGTTTGTGTGGGATTTAGCTGCGATAACACATGCTGTTTTCATAATTATCAATAGCCTGATATAACAAGTACCCTTATTTAGACTTGTGAAGCAGCTGCCTGTGTTATTGTTTCACAGAATAGGGTTATGAGACTGTGTCAATAGTTAAAAGTGGCCAGCAGATGTTCTGGTGGAGACGGGTGTCAGAAAGTTTCAAAGCCTCAGGACGTTTAAACGTTTCACAAAACCTGTTTCTACTATGTGGTGTACATATGGTAAATGGCCTGTATTTGTATAGCGCTTTTACTAGTCCCCCTTAAGGACTCCAAAGCGCTTTACACACACATTCACACACTGGTGGAGGCAGCTACAGTTGTAGCCACAACTGTCCTGGGGCAGACTGACAGAAGCGAGGCTGCCATATCGCACCATCACCAACACCAGTAGGCGGTAGGTGAAGTGTCTTGCCCAAGGACACAACGACCGAGACTGTCCGAGCCGGGGCTCGAACCGGCAACCTTCCGATTACAAGGCGAACACCCAACTCTTGAGCCACGATCGCCAATGTGTGTTTTGTGTTTCTGCTCGTGCTTTTTCCAAACGAGGTTCAAACATTTCAGTCACATTCATCTGCCTGTTCTCGCATTCTTGTAATTCTCCATATCGTTGAAAGGATTCTCTGAGGAGTTTTAGGACTTTTAGATAAGAGAGAACATTTGGAAGATAACAGATGGGAAGAGTTTTCAGAACGTGAGTCATTTTGCCTTTATTGGATAGAACAGTGCAGAAAGTAGACATCAGCGCAGGGCGAGAGTGAAGGGGTATAACACACAATAAATGATCTGGGGCTCTAAATTCCATACGTTGGTCACTTCCTCAGCCAGGTGAGCCAAAGCAGCACCATCAGTTCAGAGTCTGAAAGTGAGCACGAAGACAGGATTTGACACTGAACACCTGCCCCAAAGCAAACCCTTGGATATCAAAAATGGTGACACTGAATAGTCTCCTCGCCCAAAGAATGAGCCATTGAGCTTGACTGGTAGCATCGTGCAACCAGGGCCAAGACAAATGGTGGTCCATCTTGTGGAGGGCATCAAAGCTGATTTTTACTCTTCATCCTAGATCCCATCTACAAATATACCAGTGTCAGTAGATGTTCCCTGATTTGATCCTTAGCAACAGAAAGACAAGCTGCAATGTGTGTTTTAGAGGTGGACGGCAAGTAGTACATATGTAACACACACTGTTGTATAGGGTAGCACAAAAAGGCTGCTTGTAGATGATATATCAATCTGTTGAAAGATATAAATGTCAGTAGTGATGACAGTTTGCTGCCTTTATATTTGATTCAATTTTCTATTTCTATTACATTTTATGACCAAAAATCAAACAGCATATTTCATAAATGGGCTTCAATAGAAGTAAATGACCAAATATTAACCATATATATGGTCTATCTATATTTCTTGGACTTGGGGTAAAATAAACATCTGTTAAGTACTTTTAGATACGTTGTTATTGTTGTATTGGTTAATAAAAACCCTAAATGTGTTGGGTCCATCAGATCCACAAAACAAAGGTCAGACACCTGTCATAAGCATTATATCAGCTGAATACTTATGTTCACTTATTATTTATAACATTTATGATCTTGTCACTGTAGGCTCACAAGTATCTGTCAAGAACCTACACATCTCATCCTTCCCTCAATGTAAGTACTATCACTGAGAGCCTGCACTGATAGTTAATCATCTGTAGAGCACAATAACATATATACACTAAATTGTATGGTCATAGGAAGTCGTCATTGTCAGCGCAGTCCGCACTCCGATGGGCTCCTTCAAAGGCAGCCTAGCTTCAGTTCCAGCCACCAAACTGGGCTCTATTGCCATCAAGGGGGCCATTGACAAAGCAGGTATGTTTGGCCACTTCACTTTCACTGCTCGGACGGATCCACTTTCCTCTGTTGCTTGATAAACATCGGCTGGTGCTGTGTCCAAACAATAGGTTGAGTATCTGTCTCTCATGAGTGGAAACAGGGCTGCATTAAAACTGAGGCAGCTGTGCATGTTCAGTATGTTGCCTTTGTGTTTAGGAATTGCTCCGGAAGAAGTGAAGGAAGTCTACATGGGCAATGTGCTTCAGGCTGGCGAAGGACAGGCCCCCACACGACAGGCCTTGCTCGGAGCAGGTATGACCTCTCGGCTATATTTAACCCACAATATTGATACATCTGTGGTGCCTTGAGGGATATTTTTGAGTCTGCAATATGAATTATTCCCAATTTCTTGAGCTAAACACTGTTTTTTGAATATTATCTCTTGACATTGGAGTTCAAATGTGCATCCAAGCAGAATCCAGAGCTGGTGAGAAGTTGTCTTCATCTAATTTCTGTTATAGTAAGAATGATGTCTCTGATTGCCTCTACAGGACTGACCCTCAGCACACCAGCAACAACCATCAACAAAGTCTGTGCATCTGGAATGAAGTCCATCATGATGGCAGCTCAGAGTCTAATGTGTGGACACCAGGTATTATCAGCATTAAATATGCAAGGTGTAACAAAACACGAGTGCAGATTCTTCTGAAATACTGCATCTTTTGCTGTCATGCTAGTACTCGATCACAGATGTGATCCTGATAAATGCATAAATGCACGTGTTTATCAGGACTGAAAGAAACTTTTGTTTATAATGGGTTATTCTGGCTTTGTACTGCAAATTACTCTGACTATAGTTCTATATGTGTGACTTAGGATGTGATGGTGGCAGGAGGCATGGAGAGCATGTCCAATGTACCTTATGTGATGGCAAGAGAGACCCCATCCTACGGAGGAGTGAGGATGGAAGACCTCATTGTGAAGGACGGACTCACTGATGTCTACAACAAATTCCACATGGTGATCCTCATGTTCTACTTATTATTGGAAAATTATAAGGCCTATGTGCATTTAGAGCATTATAATATTGTTGCTCTCTTACAGGGTAACTGTGCAGAAAACACAGCCAAGAACTGCAAAATCAGCAGAGAGGAGCAGGATGTGTACGCCATCAACTCTTATAGCTGCAGCAGAGCAGCGCACGAGGCTGGTGTGCTGGCAAAGGAGATAATACCTGTTACTATTACCCAGAAAGGTACAGGAAGATATACCATGTTTGTCTCGGCCCAGTGACTTTAATTAGTGTTATTGCACAGCTAATATTGTTGATGGGGTTTTGCAGGCAAACCTGATGTGGTGGTGTCTGAGGATGAGGAGTGGAGACGGGTCGACTTCAGCAAAGTCCCCAAACTGAGAGCTGTGTTCCAGAAAGAGAACGGTAACGATGAGTTATAGAGCAACATGAAGCTGTGTGAAGCATCCACATTCTTCTTGCACTTTAACACTAATTAAAATAAAATAAAAAGATTAAAAATGAGATTTTCTTTAATATTTTTAACTAAGACGTGTAACATCAGACAAATACAGTGTGTACTGTTTTTATTAAAATAACTTAAAAAAAATTGTACAAGTAGTTCTGCTGCTACAGGAAATGTTAATAACAGTAATGTGGTTGCTCATCTGTGCGTTATTAAAGGTGTAATTTATTTTGATGGGTCTCTTGTTATTTTTTTATTTTGCTGTTTTCAGGCACGGTGACAGCAGCCAATGCCAGCACACTGAACGACGGAGCTGCAGCTCTTGTTTTAATGACAGCAGATGCAGCAAAAAGACTCAATGTGACTCCACTGGCCAGGGTTGTTTGTAAGTTTTTCGTGGACGCTTGCTTCATGGAGAGCTTTACTGTTGGTTTGCTCTTGGTTCGCACTCACAAGGTGAGGAAGGAGGCAGTGCTGGTCGATATTGCTGGAAAAAACAAAAAGACAGTGTAAAACCTAACCCCAATAATTACCTGACACCATATGATCAAGTACTTGGTGACAGTGGGAAAGAAAAACATTTAACAGGAAGAAACCTCTGGCAGAACCACATTGACCACATTTTTTATGCTTTTTTCAGAGCATTTAAAATCACAAGAAAACAGCAAATAAGTTTAAGCATTGATATTCGTTAGAGGCATCTTTAAAAGAGGGTTATTGCAAACCCAAAGGCCGACTGGCTCCAAATAGTTGGACCTGTATAATGAACTGGGTAGAAGCTGACTTGATACATTTGACCATCATTTGTTCCAGTGGTATCTGTTCAACTATCTTCATTAAAGTAACAAAAATCTGTCATAAAAAATCTTCTGTTGTTAAACCGTTAGCTGGCTTTGTTTAGTTGTTGTTTTTCAATGCATCCATTTGAGTCTGACACCAGTTCTTCAGCATTTGTTTATATCAAGTCACGGTGGTAAAATGAACTCCTTTTGAAATGAAAGTGTTTCTTGTTTCCTCCTGAGAGTATCTTTGGATGACTTTTGGTTGCCAAACAGTTCATATATATCTGTACATTCTCTGATTTGTTTTACACAGCTTTTGCCGATGCTGCAGTTGCACCCATTGATTTCCCCATTGCTCCTGCATTTGCTGTACCAAAGGTGGGTTATGAGCATGTAGTCTGGCACTTACATTTTCTAATTATTTTGCAACAATGACACAACCCCCAAAAACATGGTTTTACAGATGGAGGCCACCAACAGTTTTTCCCTCCTCATCTTTTCAGTTTTTTCACTAGTTTGATGAGACTAGTCCTCTATTAGGCCAGTCTCTGTATCACCTTATGCTTTTAGTAGTCTGAGGCAATACTTGGGACCCTACAGAGGTTACACAGGTAGACCAACTCTGACAGGGTGACACATCAACATCTGCCATTGACAGAAGGCTTTCTGTGTCTCCCAGCACAATTTCAAGAGCATGGGAGAGATTCGAACAGACAGGCAGTTACTTTAGGATAGCTGGACTGGGCCATAGAAGGTCCTTAACCCATCATCAGGACTGGTGTCTGCCCCTGTGTGCAAGGAGGAATAAGATGAGCACTGCCAGAGCACATCAACAACTCGTGTAGGAGGTCACTAAAGAACCCAGAATAGCATCTAAAGAACTGAAGGCCTCACTTCTTCCAGTCAAGATTACATAATATAAGAATAAGCCTGACCACAAATAGGAGAGTTCCAACGACAAAACCACTGCTGACCAAAATAAACACAAACTCCATTTTTCAAAAAATATCTTGATGATTTTGGTAAATAACCCAAAACCTTTGGGAAATATTCTGTGGACATGGGAGACAAAAGGTGAACAAAGAATTCAACCAAGTCCAACCTGAAAGGCTCATCGTCAGTTATCACAAATGCGCGATCCTGCTTCTTGCTGCAAAGGGTGACACAACAACACAATGACATCATCATTTAGAAACTGCATGTCGTATTTGCCTGGGTTATATTTGTTTTGTGATTACTAAAGATTGTTCATATTTATATTTTTAGGTTAAATTAAAAGTATATACAAAAGCATAATATAATAATTATTTAGACCCATATATGTGTATGACTAGACCCGTGTGTGTGTGTGTCTGCCAGGTGCTGGATGCAGCAGGGCTGAAGAAGGATGATATTGCCATGTGGGAGATCAATGAGGCCTTTAGCGTGGTTGTGCTGGCTAACATCAAGATGCTGAACATCGACCCAGCAAAAGTCAACGTTAACGGGGGAGCTGTGTCACTGGGACACCCCATTGGGTAGGTGACACAACAAAATGTTACAACTTGGCTTTAACTCACCTGGTTCTTCTCAAAAGTATTTTTTTCTAGTAAATGTGTTTACATTTGTCTGAAATATTCAGATGTGGCCCATAATATTGCAAACAATACATCATAACTGTTTCTCTTCGCAAACAAGAAACCTGACACGTGACAGCCCTGCTAACCTTTTTGGCTTTGTCAGAGTTAATTATTTAACTGGAGCAATGCTTAACCACAGGTATGTGGATCTTCTCTAAGCACTGACCTTAGCAATTGAGACTTTGTTGACTATGCTTAAAAAGCCAGCTCTGTGCCAACAAACCACATAATTTAAATTAACTCTACAAATTCTGCGAAACAGTGTGCTCAAATGTCCAGCCTGACTTATTCTAGAAGCTTGTCAATGGCTAACAAAGGTGCCATGGCCGAGATTAACTTGCTAAGAGACATTTAAGCAATATAAATAGGTGCGTATGTATATATTTGAGCCTGTATATATAGTATTAAACATGCATAGATGAGAGAAAATCCAAAATAAATTCAAACCTGTTTACCCAATTTATTGAAAGTCATTGAAGAAAAATCTCAGAAAAATCATTCCACTCTGGAAAAAGAACAGTCCAAATTAATCATTCCCAAAATGACTATTCATGGCAGGCTCAGCCTACGTTTGAAGCCGCCGAGGTGTTCGATGGCGGGGCTGACGTGATGTCACTGTTATGAATGAAATTTGCCACAGTCCAATAACTCCAGCCGTACTTATCTTGTCCGTTTAACATCTTTATTGCATTCCATCAGTTGTATTTATTGTTCAACAGTTCTCTTTATCCAACCTCATTTATCATAAATCACAACAGCATAGCGGTCACAAACTGTTTGCTTTTTCCGACCAAACAACATCTGACACTAATTACGTGTGCCTACCTTAAATACAGTCCCATGTTTGATTTCTGTGCACTTCTGTAGTACGCCATGGCTTTTTAAACCTAGAGTAGAAAAGAAACTATTACCCTCTATTTCTCTTTCCTCTGTCAGGATGTCTGGTGCAAGAATTGTGGGTCACATGGTGCACAACCTGACGTCTGGTCAGTACGGGCTGGCGGGCATCTGCAATGGAGGCGGCGGAGCTTCTTCCATTCTGATCCAGAAGCTGTAAGAAGACCTGGCAAGAAGCTTCTGTTCCTTTAAGAGTGTTGAACTGTGCAGTGACTGTCTGCTGGTTCCAAAGGACTCTCACATCTATAAGCTCCTGTTAATTGTGAAGAAAGAATCTGTTACGTTAATGTCAGCGGCCTTAGCAAACAGCACTCCTGTGATGTCGTGACTCCAGTGTACAAAACACTCCTCTTGTTTGAGAACACGTCTTGTGCAAAAAATAGAATAATGTTTAACTCTGGTTAAATAAATAGTTTTTTGAAAGCACTGTCTTGTTATTGGTCTGTTGTGAGCGTGTGTATTTACTGGGTATTACTACAATTACCAGTTTGTGTTGTTTTTCAAACTGGCCACTAGATTCCGCAACTACCTTTCTTAAGTTAAGTTGTTCTTACACTGGATACATAACGTGCCAGAGATAAGCGATAACATTGACTGTGCTCTGTTTGGCTGCATTATCTGCAACAGCAATGTCTTTTTAACCTTTTGAAATTGGGGATTAAAGGATCAGTTTGCCTCTGATTATAAGAACTGCACTTTTCCCCTCTCTTAAATATTCTCTGCCTGAAGGGAAACAAACATTTGTCTGTAATGATAAAACATGAACTAAACTATATTATTTATATTAAGACAAGAATGTAAAACAAAAAAGATGCTAGACAGATACCATTTTTGATGGCTAAAGCATTTGTAAATATTCACAAGGTAATCCATGTCTTTAAATAGACAGAATTCGCCCATAGAGTTTAGTGGACTCATGTTTGTGGGGTGCGGTTTAAGTGTAGTGTTGCTGGAAATGTATCATGTTTTTCCCCTGTGGGTGAACACCTAGTCAGGATATGCTGCTCAGTAAAGGTAAGTTTCATCAAAACCGGGGGAAGGAGGGTGCAATGAGTGGTTAGCTTTATGCAGGATGTTTTGTTTCCTCTAATTAGCTTGAACTCGATGATCCCTCATTATCCTCACACCCTTTCAAAGTCAGTTTAAGGTTGTGAGTGTGTCATTTAGACATTATGTACCTCCACCCTGTCCTTCATGACCGTCATCTTTCTTTCTCTATTTTGCATTTCCTGACAGTTGGCACATTCATACAGAGTTAAATTTTAACAGGGTCTGAAAGTCCTTTGTCCATTCTTTTTTAAAGTCCACTTATTTAGACGTCACAAATTAAACTCAGGGAACTCTTTGCTTTGACAGGACCGAGATTTACACTTAATGTAAGTGCATATATTACACCTTTTCACCCTATTTTTAATCTTCATGTTATGGTTAGCAGAATATAGTAGAATCTTATTAGGCCCCAGAGTAAAGCTGTGAAGACTGGTAAGAGATGGAGCTTTGATTACCAAAACACGTGCCTTATGCAAAAGAACCTAAGCTTGTATGAGATGCACAGGATTGTTACACCAATCTGCAAACCTCTCGGAAATATATATAGAACACTGTCTTTCATCTGTACTGAAGTATGGTGCTTTGTAATGGGGCTGGTATTGTATCAAAAGCATTGTTTGTATTTGTCTCAATCCGAACGTGTGTATTTCAGTCTGTGTGGAGATTTGTGTGTGCGTAGCAAAAGTTACATGTTAAAAAAAAAAGAGAAAAAGTAAAACTGCATGATTGTAACTTGTGATGTTGTGTGTTGTTGTTGTTTTTTATAGAGATTTGCGCTTTAATACTTTTGAACCATTCATACTCACAGAACAGACATGAACACACAGACATACTGATTTCTCTACGCACACACAAATCTGATTACACGTACACGAACTGGAATATGTACATGTGAATTAAGATACTGAGATATGCCCATATTCTTTGCACCTGTCATTTTTTTATCCAGTTGTGTGTAAATCCACTTGAGCACCACATGCTGGGTGCGCACACAGTGGGAAAGGGCGTGACTCTGGCTGTTGATTACATTCGAGGCGAGAAAGAAAATGAGACAGGGAGAGAGAGAAACAAACGAGTGCGGTAACAGAGTCAGAGAACCGAAGGAAACTTTCGAGGTGACAACTAGTAAATAATTCTAAGTAATTTAGCTGTCCTGGATCACATGATACCTTCATACCAAAGTAAGATGAGCAAATATTTATTCAAAAATGTTCTCTCTTCAGTTTAAATCTTATTTGTGAATAACAGAAAAGTGTAAACGAGTATTTCTGTTTCATTTTAATATGTGTGTGTTATTTTTTAGCTTCTTATTGTGGGGCCAAGCTGTTCAGTTTAATGAAAAAATACAAATCTGCAAAGATGTGTGAATGTTTTTATACCTGTGTTGCACCTAACAACTAGTATTTAAATGTGTTTAAATTTTACACATCACTTTTCAGGTTTCACAGAGTTCTTCTTCTTCAGGCAGTAAAATCAGTTTCACTATGAATAATAATCAGGTATGGTCACCTCAAGTGTTATTCTCAGGTTGTTATTTGACTAAACATACATATACAAACAGGCTCGATCTGATATCTCAACTTTATAACTGAATCTAACAAACCGATGCTGATGAAATGATTACCTCAGTGACAGGTAGAGCAAATAAATTCATCTTTTTTTTGTCTGTATATCTCCAGGTGAGCGGTCCCATGTATGACAACCAAGTGTTTAAACATGAAGAATATAGTCCTCCATATTCTGTAACACAGCAGATCCCCAGCCATTCCTCCATCAACCAGTATTATACTTCAACACCCGGAATACCAGCTAATCCAAGGCAAACAAAAGGTACTGGAATATTTGATTTGACCAAGGTTGTCACTTGGCAAATATCCATCTGGAAATATGTATTGCACATTCACAGAATCATTAACTTATTTTTGTTCCACATTTTAAATCCACACATACTAATTTAACCTAAATAATTAAAATTGTTTCCTTGATTAAATGAATACAGTTTCAATCGAGTCTTTTCTAGAGACACAAGACAACGTGGCTAAAATAGTTTTAAACTGTTGTTGTCTAAAAGTTGGCAGGCAGAAAGCCGTGGTGACTGTTACACCAACTGATGAATTTATTGATTAACTGATTTTTAAAGTCGATAAACTTGAAGAGTTTTACGGTGTTTCCACAAGTTAAATACTGTGCAAATTTTAATATGCAGCATAAAATAGGTAACTGTAACTTCCTCTTAACCACTAGATACTCACAAATTCAGAATGTAGACACTGAACTATCCAGACACACCTTTCTGAACATGACTGCATTCATAGAGAGTTGCAAACTATGAAAGATATACAAAACAAAACAATAAAACACAGAGTGGAGTTATACTTTTGCATAAAGTTTATTTATATAGTGCAATGCAGAAACTCTTCATATTAATTGAAATGTTTTAGTTTCATAAGCTCAATAAAAAGAAACTCTAAATATTAAAGTTAGAAGATGTTAAAAGCAAAAGAAAAGAAAAAGTAAATGATGTGTTTATTTACTTCAAGAATTTTGGTTTACAATGTTTATATGAGCCTCAAAGTAAGTTAGCTGTGTTTATGACTCTTCTTTGGTAGAGTTTATTGCTTCTTGTTAACTGTTTTATGGTTTACATTACTACAATATCACAATATTCATCTGTTGTCACAGTGGCTGTTTAGATTTCTAAAACATGGGCAAACTCAGTGCAGTTGTGTCTTGTTTGTGACTGCGCATTAATGATTGGGATAGTTATACATTTATACAGCTCCAAATCACAACAACAGTCACCTCAAGGTGCTTTATATTGTAAGGTCGACCCTACAATAACACATACAGAGAAAAACCAACAATTATATGACCTCCTATGAGCAAGCACTTTGGCGACAGTGGGAAGGAAAAACTCCCTTTTAACAGGAAGAAACCTCCAGCAGAACCAGGCTCAGGGAGGGGCGGGGCCATCTGCTGCGACCGGTTGGGGAGAGAGAAGGAAGACAGGATAAAAGACATGCTGTGGAAGAACGACAGAGATTAATATCAAGTATTATTCAGTGCAGAGAGGTCTGTTAACACATAGTGAGTGAGAAAGGTGACGGAAGAAGAAATATTCAATGCATCATGGGAATCCCCCAGCACCCTACGCCTATTGCAGCATAACTAAGGGAGGATTCAGGGTCACCTGGTCCAGCACTAACTATATGCTTTAGCAAAAAGGAAAGTTTGAAGCCTAATCTTAAAAGTAGAAATAGTGTCTGTCTCCCAAATCAACAGTTTTTCCATGAATTTTTACAAATTGATACAGGATTGTCTTTTTTTTTTTTTTTTAAATCTTGGCCTTCAGGAAGAAAGAAATGTCACTGGAAGTACATCCTGAGTGCATTTCTGTGTGTGACTGTTATCCTGGCAGTGCTCGGACTCTTGCTGTGGTACTTCCGTGAGTTGATCTGGAGACTGTGCAGCTGCATAAAATTATTTTTATAATTTAAGTATTGTAATATGGCATGATTCTGCATGCTCTTGTATATATATGAGATTCACAGTAGTAAATGCATGTGCTCACAGTATACTACCAGTGTCTACTGGGGAAGTCGTGTGGAAAAGGTGGGATGTGTCTGAGCCATACCTGGTGGTGTGATGGAACCATTGACTGTCCAGATGGAGAGGATGAATCTCAGTGCTGTAAGGCATTCAAATCAGTGTCTCAGTCTTCCACACAGTTATTTAGTGTACGAATCTATTTTTTAATAGACTTGATGTTTCACAGTTCGCCTCCAAGGGGCCAACTCCATGCTGGAGAGTTATTCATCAAGCAGCCAGACCTGGATGCCCGTGTGTGCTGACAACTGGGATGATAACTATGGACGAACTGTGTGCAGACAGATTGGTTACAGCAGGTGCTCATTGTCCTTTCCCACTGACACACTTTTGCAATGTGTGGTGTAAAAAGCTCACTCATATTACACGACTCATGATTTGCATTGCTACTGGACCTTGAATAATTTCCAAACTAAAGCATTTTTTTAAAATTACATACAAAAATATTTTCTTGGATTAGATATAATAGATATTCGTTTGATATAATAATGTGTGCGTCACATTACTGTAACTCCTCAGCCCTTTGACAAAAATGATAAGAATCATCTTGTAATTTTACACCTGGTGGCCTGTATGATACGTGGGTGATAAAGTGTTTGTTTTTTTAGCTGCACAGACCTACTGCTTACCTGTGGAAACAATGGATGTACTTAGTTTTTCCACCCACTGAGACAACAACTAATATTCTTCTGAAATGACAAATGTGCAGTATTGATTAGTACATATTTTTCAAAGTTCTAACTCAGAGGGAATGTCCTTGCGTGACATGCATGTATGTGTGAGTACAGTCTGCTGGTCTCATCTCCCTGTCACACGTGCCTCTTTGTCCCACAGAGATGATTATTTTGCCTACAGCCAAACCAGTGCAGGTTCTTTGGCCTCCAATGGATATATGAGGCTGGAGTCTGGAAGTAATAGTGGCTCACTAATACAGTCACAGCTCACTCACAGGTATACACAACCACATATCACTGAGTGCTCACTTCATACACACCACAGCATTTATAAAATGTGCCGTTTTTTTCATCCTTTCACTTTCAGCTTACTGTGCTTCTCCAAAGCTGTCACACTTCAGTGTATTGGTAAGCTACTGTGTTCTCTGTGACATACGTGAAATAATAATGTAAATCCCCAAAACTTGATTCTATTTATCTGGACGTCGTGTTTCAGTGAAGAAGCGTTTCCTCACTTGGATGAGTGATGGACAGAATCAAGTTTTGGGGATTTCCTTACTTGGATGATTGATCATACATCAATGTAATCATTTAGTCTTTCCATTTGTCTGGTGCTACAGTGTCTGAATTGGTTTAAAAGCTTGAAAGTCAGCGAAAGTAACATTGAGCTCCTCGGTCCTCAGAATGTGGCAAGAGTTCAGCAGCTCCGAGCAGTCGTATTGTTGGTGGCACAGAGGCTGTAAATGGAGCCTGGCCATGGCAGGTCAGCCTCCAGGTTTCAGGTCGACACAGCTGCGGAGGCTCCGTTATCAGCCGATACTGGATCCTGTCTGCTGCACACTGCTTTAAATAGTGAGAGCTTCTATTCTCTGCTTTCTTTCACCCGAACATGTCATTGTGCTGTTGAACAATAGCAAAAACATAATCCCTCTGACGGAAGTAATCCTGATTCAAAGAACTACCTGTGTGTGTGTCATATTTACAGCTTAATGACTTAGGTGTGCCTTCAAAGACAAAGTACACAGGATATATGGGAATATTACTTTATTGCAATATATTTATTCACATGTTGGTAGAAAGGTAACTGTGTCACTGATAGCAGTGAAGCACGCGACGTGTTTGCAAGTTCAGTAGGTTTGTCTCTTTTTCGACAACAGGTTCACTTACTGTGTTTATCCCACAGAAGACATTAACATTAACTATCTTAGTTGAAGCAGGCCTAAGGTTTGGCCATGCAGCTTTGACCACCATACATTCAATTAGATGATAAAACTGTGTAAGACTGGAACTGCCAAATCGGTATCATACAGTGTCATCAATTTCTCAGTGAGAGCCACCTTTACTTTTTATGTCGAGTCTCCAACTATCAGTTGTCGAGTCCTCCACTCAAGTGGAGGATTCATAATGGATCAATAGTGACCTCGTGTTCATCTTTTATCTACAGTGTTTTGGCTAATATTTAATAAATCCACCATGCCCATTTCACCTTGTCTTTTCCTTGGCAGTTCCTCTTCTCCTTCATTGTGGAGGGTATACTATGGGGACGTGAACTTGGAAAACATGTTTAACAGCAGAGTTCAGAAAATCATCAAACATAAAGATTTTGACACAAGAACGAATAATTATGACATTGCTCTCCTAAAGCTTGATACACCTCTGACTTTTAACAGTAAGTACTTGGAAGTTAATTTCACATGTTAATTTCAATGATACTGTGATTACGTGATTGCAAATCCAGCACTCTAAGGTGATACATGCTTATGCCTCAGATAAAGTTCGCCCGGTGTGTCTCCCCAATGTTGACCTGAACCTTTCTGCTAATCGTCAAGCATGGATCACAGGATGGGGAGCACTGCAGTCAACAGGTGAGGCAAAACCATAACTGAATATGTCAAACCTTCAGCCTTTGGCAACAGCCTTTACCATAACACCCAAAATGTAATTCAATGGTATTTATTTATACCATTTATTTATTTATATTTATTTATTTACACCATTTATATAGCACCAAATGTTTAAAATTGTAAGGAAAATACTCTACAATAATGCAACAATGGAACAATCACATAAGCAAGCACTTTGGTGACAGTGGGAGGGAAAGACTCCCTTTTAACAGGAAGAAACCTCCAGCAGACTCATGCTCAGGGAGGGGCGGGGTCATCTGCTATGACCAGACCAAGCAGAGGACTTAAATACACGGAACGGCAATGAGGAAAGTGGAAACACACGGGGAACACAGCTGATACAAAGTGACGTCACAGGGGAAGCAAAACTAAACACACAAAACATGGACCATGAGACTAGCAAAGTAAAACAGGAAACACTGAGACATAGACTGACACGTGAGCATGCATCAACATGACAGGAGGCAAGGCAGATGAGAGAGGGAGCGAGGGAACACGAGAGAGGGGACGAGAGAGCACAAGTAAGAGAGACATGACGGCTGGGGAGACATGGAATGACACACAGGAAGTGGAGACGAGACATCTCGACAAAGCAACATGGAAACTAAACATAGCAGCCGAAAAGGAAAACCAAAATACTACACACAAAGAAACCACAAAACACCATTAATTCCAATAGGCTGGCTCAAATGACCCAAGTCACCGGAAATTAGTTGATTCCAGTCCTGGCCAATTGTTCAATGCATCTCTAATTGTAAGTTCTTAATCATGTAACACTGACCAGCATTTTCAAAAAAGGCAGACACTGTTTAGACTATTACAATATGTGAATGAATTTCATTGATTGATTAACATCTGTTTCATTAACTTCAGTTAAATTTATTCAAGCTGTTTTTAGCAATACCAGAAATATGGAGTCAGTATTAGGACATCAAAACTGATCTAATGTTTACTGTCACCTTTTTTTTCTTCTTTACAATAAATGCAACCACCACCAGTTCATTATTGTATCTTCACTAATAGCTACCACTACACTTTTTCCATGAAAAAGTAAAACAGTTATGCATGTCCTGTCCATGTTAAACAACACTTTTTAATGACTCTTAAACTAGTGACTGTGATATCCTCAGTTAATAGGAACATAAATGGATATTAAATAAAGCCAGTGAGCAGAACAGACTCTTTCCAACTGAGAATGAAAAGAAATACAAAGTTCAGTGTGTGACCCAGAGCAGAAGAGTAAAAACTACTAACGCTGTTTTGGATTTTTGTTACTTGTTATTAACAATATACAGTGTGTTTATGACCTTGGATTTGGGATTACCTTGCTAGTGACAGGACCTTTGAGCCAGCTTCAGGCTTCTCAGAATGAAAAAAAAGTATTCAGACCTGAGTGGGTCTATTCCAGCAGCTGTCAATGTAGTTTGTGTCCACGTTGACACAAACACAAGAACACAAGACAAATTTAGGGGTTGAATACTTTTTTCACAGCACTGTCTAATATAAACTACGTTGAGTGAGAAACCTGTAACGCTCCTTTTCATTTTTCATTGTCGATTATTTCAGATGGGACTTAGCAAGCACTGCCTTTCATGTTTGTCTGAGTTAACAGTGTGAATAATCCTTTTTCCAGGGCCAACCCCCAAAATAATGAATCAAGCCAAGGTGACCATTTACAGCAGGGCCACTTGTAATGCACCTGAAGTATTAAATGGTGAAGTCACCAAGGCCATGTTCTGTGCAGGTAGCCTGGAGGGAGGAGTTGACTCCTGTCAGGTCAGTCTGATCCTCCTGTCACACACTCTGAGATGTAGCAATACGTGTACAACCTGAGATATGTCTGTGGTTCTGTGTGCTGCAGGGTGACAGTGGAGGTCCCCTGGTCGTGAAAGAAGGAGATCGATGGTGGCTGGCAGGAGCTACGAGCTATGGTTATGGATGTGCTTTGAAGAACAAGCCAGGAGTCTATGCCAATGTACCATTCTTTATTGACTGGATATACGAAAACATACAGGTACGTATGCAATGGGAGGAGAATAGAGAATAAAGTCCTGTGAAATTATCTGTTGATTAATCAGTGGTGTCAAATGTTTATCCTGTATTTTCTCTGCCACATCAAATATACATTTATATTTGTAAGTTTAGCTAGAAAGTCATAGCAGTGCTTTATTTGTGCGTGCTCTTCTGTTCACTTTGTACATGACATTGAATGTTTGACTGTTTTTCATGTTGTGTGAAATGATGTTCTCTGATACATAATTTGGTGATTAATAATCATCTAAGAGAACAAAAGAGAATCTGCTCTTCCCCCTAAATCTAATCATACTTTTTTTTCTTTACCTCCATAGAATAACTGAGACGTCGGTGAATTTTTGAAAGGAACTACTTGAGTTACTTGCAAAACAAAAATCAACCAACAAAATAATGGATCAGCATTTTTATATTCTTGTTTATAGCATGCACTGAATTTCTTGCATTTGGACAAAATAAAGCTATTATTTGGTCCAATAAAACTAATTTTCAGCAAAGAGTTGTTTTTTTGTAAATTCACATTGTGCGATAGATGTGCTACAGAAAAATGTAGCTTTGCTTTTCTTACTTCTGCCTGGCTAACGAAGCTTGCTATGCCATGCCTGATACAATGAAATGAATTCATACATGTGCCTTTTAGCTCCCACCTCAACTAAGTATGATGTCCTTGAAGTGGAACAGCAAGGTCAAAGCCAGGAAATCAAATTTTGACTGTGTCACATAATGTTATGTAATAAATTCCACTAGAGTTAAATGGTAAAAAATGGTAAATGGCCTGTATTTATATAGCGCTTTACTAGTCCCTAAGGACCCCAAAGCGCTTTACATATCCAGTCATCCACCCATTCACACACACATTTACACACTGTTGTGTTGTATCTCATAACTGTTTCAAAATAAAATATGACCAATGTCAAATG
Source organism: Aulonocara stuartgranti (assembly GCF_965226115.1). Lineage (NCBI taxonomy): Eukaryota > Metazoa > Chordata > Actinopteri > Cichliformes > Cichlidae > Aulonocara > Aulonocara stuartgranti. The sequence goes on from NC_138946.1 coordinate 32,319,841, forward strand.
TTCTGAAATAAGTTGTACTTTAAGTGTTCTGTGTGCGCTGTGGATGACAGCTTTGCTCACACTGGAGTCTGTTTCCACATATTATCAGAACAATCAGCCAGGAATTCAGTTCTGCCCAGTAATAAGTGACAAATCAGTTAACTAATGGTAGTTAATGTTTTATGGTATATTACTGTCACATGTTCTAAGGCACTTGTCTAAAGACAGGATTTTTTTCAGCTACTAGCTGTTATTTTCCATTTCACTGTCTTAGCTTTGATATTTACATAATGTTTTTTTTCCAAGTCCTATACTAAAGAGTGGTTTCACAATAATAATGTGTGCATTACTGTGAGACAAGTGCTTAAAATACATAGAATAAAAAAATGCTGTATTAGAATGTTATTGTGGATAATAGCTTAAAGCAGTTTTCATTAAGACTAGCAAAGTTTAAATAAATACTAGTGTCTTTCTACTTGAATAAAAGAGTGAATGAGGCTCTCGCTCCATTCCGATGTACTTCCAACCTTCAGATCAAAATCTTACTTATTCTTTAATTGCTTCTTTTCTCTTAGCAAATGTGCAGGAGCTGCTTAAATGCACACATTACTTGCTGTCGACCTTTTAGGAAGACTAGTACTTTTACTAGCCTGATCTACTAGTTTTTTGAATTACTTTACCAAATGCAACTGGTATATCACTGGTTTACGCAGACCCCAGTTCAATCAGAGCCAATTTAAAATGTCAATAAATAAATAGCAACGATGATACAGAATGCAATGGTTCATAAATGCATATTTTATTCACAACAGAGCATAGAAAATGTATCAGATGTATTTAGACTTGTCTCGAAAAAGTTGGGACAGGTGCAAGAAGAGAATGAGCGGTACTGGCCACGTTTTACTGGACACTGGACATTATATTCTTCATTTCCAGTTAATACTTGTACAGCTGCTGTTATTGTGTACATATTTATTTATATTTCTTCATACATTCTTATATAGTTCTAAATTGTGTATTTTGTTGTACAGTTATTTTATTTTCAACTTTAATTTATATATTTTATCTTATTCTTTCCCAGTTAAATTTACCCTTCATTCTAATTTGTGTTGTACAGTTATTTCATTTTTAACCTTAATTTATATTTTATTCCTTCCTAGTTAAATTTACCCTTTTTAATTTTTCATATTTATTTCCTATCTTATTCATAGCCTTTTCCTTTTTTGTTTGGTCACGAGCAGTTGTCAAAGCATTTCACTACATATCGTACTGTGTATGACTGTGTACGTGACAAATAAAATTTGAATTTGAATTCAGTAACATGATCGGGTTTAAAAAGAGCATCTCAGAGAGGCAGGGTTTCTCACGCTTATAAAGATAGGCAGAGGTTCCCCAATCTGCAAAAAACTGTCTATAAAATGTGAATAAATTTCAGAATAAAGACTTTGAATATCTTTTTATCTACTGTACATAACCATAGCCCATAACCTGGCAAAAGATTTTAGGGATTTGGGACAAAGTTTCCATGATCTTTGGGCCCTCAGGTGGCAGTGCATTAAAGACGTGATTCCTGAAGCCTGAATCAATTCACCATGCCATCCACTAATGCAGGTCTCTAGCATGCAAAGGAGTCATGTGATCCAGAGACACCAGGTCCTCACCTGGGCTGAAGCAAAGTGGAACTGAAGAGATACTTGTCATCTGCATCTTGTTATCAGGACTCAAAATGCTTACTGATGGTATGGGGGGCAGAATTACCTATTGAACTAGCAGCTTGCACATCTGGAAAGTCACCATCAGTGCTGAAACATATATACAGGTTTTAGAGCAACACATCCAGATGATGTCTTTTTTTTTTTTTTTTTTTTGGCCTGTCCCGTTTGGCTCTTTTGCCATCAGAATTGTTGTCTAAAGGCAAACAAAGATGCCCAACGGATTTACTTTACCAAATTGACCATCCCAGCCTTGCCGTAATGGTCCATTTGATTCACCTGTTATTGTTTATTTTATTTTCACTTACTGAATACGGGACAGACTTGACTGGGGAAAAGAAGGGGAGAAAGAAAGAGGGAAAGAGAAACAGCTGAGAAGAGGGACGGGGAAGAAGGGCAAAAGACAAAAACCAACAGAACGGGCAGAAAAAAAAAAAGAAATAAAAAATGCATATATCGATCACCTGGATCACCTGCTGAGAAAGAAAAAAGAAAACAAGCAGAAGAGAACAAGAGTAATAGAATAAACAACATCACAATGATATATGGGAATATGACAGTAAATACTAAATATTAAGCATTATTGTGCAGCACATAAGATCAACAGAACACAGTGTGCTTTGAGGTAGGAGCCAAAAAGGGTGTAGTTTGTGGGTGTGATCACCCGTGTGTACACCTGTGAACATGGACGCGCTTGTTTTTTTTTTTTTTTTTTAAAAGGTTCCTTCATGTAATAATCTGCTAGAGGGTGTGGGGGGGCCACAGCCCCGTCCTCCAGGGCATGAAGCAGGTATGGAGGAGATCAAAACTCCAGACATCCAGAGGCCCCCAGAACACAAGAGACCAAGGAAGACCAACAGAGGGGCAGCCGCGCCACTGTCCCAGAAAGAGCTGAGGAGAGTCCCAGATGAGGGCTCACTCAGCAGCCGCGGAGCAGAAGTCAGGGGGAGTTGCAGTGACGCGCCCGTGAGCTCCGCCGGCAGCCAGCTGCGCCTGAGTGACCGAGGCACCCCACCTCCGAAGTGGCCCGAGCGAGCCCCAGGCTCCAGGCCCCGATAAGCGGCCGCCAAGGAGTGAGCCGGTGTGTACCTGGACGCCCATCCCCGGACACAAAGAACCACCAACGCACCGATGTCTGAGGGAGTCCGCCACTGGCAGGGGAAGTGGTGGTAGGGGGAGATAGGCCTCCAAACCTTGGAGGGCCTGAGATGTCCCCAGAGAGGTGGCGCCTGACACCCAACCTGACATATAGACACAGACATACAGGCACACACAGATACAAACATCCATTCCCACCCTCATGCTCTCATATGCACTCACTCCACACTCAACCAACGTGGAGACAGACATAAAGAGACGCTGTACACACGATCACACTCCCCAAGCGTACTCTACAAACCGGGTCTAGGTACCCTTGCCCCTGGAGGGGGAAACTGCACCCAGACCCAGGTGGTGTTACCCTTTTCCCTGTGGTGGGGGGAGGCAGACCGCCCCGACTCCGCAGCAGCAGGAAGGCCCCACACCCCAGACCGCAGTCGGACGGCCAACTCCTCCTCCTAGCCCCCCCGCTCCAGCAGGTCGCAGAGAATGGGGGTGAGAGAAGACTCCAAACCTCCCTCCACCCGCTCATTGTAATGTTGATGCATGTGTGTTCTAAGGTGCATTTAAAACCCAGGAGGGCTTGGAGCTACCTGCCAGAGAGCAGCAGGTAAGCGCATGGTCCCTCCTGCTAGCCCTCAATGTCTACGTGTATTTAAAATTGAGAGGTGGGCAACGACGCCAGGGGTGGGGTGTACACCCTGATGGTACTTTGGATTCCGTGTATCGTGCCCACCCCCAAGATCCTATATGTATGTGTAATGAGAGTGTGAGTAATGTGAATGTCTAAGTTGTGGGATAAAATTGAGGCAGAGGCAGCCAGAAGGGGACAGAGGGAGGGGAGGGGGGGTAGCCTCCTCTGCACCCTGGTGACATACCCCTACTCCAAGGCCCTGCATGTGTGGGTGGTTGTGGTGGAGCGGGAAGAGGGAGGCAGCTGGAGATGGGGAGGGAAGGAAGGGAGGGGCAAGTGACCCCTCCCTGGGGCCAGCTCCCCCGCTGACCCCAGTAGGCACCCCCATACTCCGCGACCCGCCAGGGAAAGGGGGCCCAGGCCCATCCAGACCGGGGCCCAGTGCAGCAGCGCCTCCCGGCCCCACAGAGCCCGGGACAGTCCACCCAACCCCACCACAGAGAAAACTGCACCCACCCCACCATCCACTCATCTTCCAGACTACATAAGACAATAAACACCCAGGCTGAGATCTTCCTCCACCTCTCCTGTATCTCCCCCTCCTGCAGAGGGAGCTCCTGAGGAGAGGAAAGCTCCTGCAAGATGTGACAATCTCCCCCACCAGTTGAAGAGCCCCCCACGTGGTTCGATGCACCGGCGGCACCCTGCTCCAGGGCTGGGCCCCCATGCACCCACCCGCCCACAACCCCGGCAACACACCAACCAGGACCCAAGCCCCCGAGGCCCGGTCCGGGTCCCAGCCCAGAGACGGAGCGCCCCCAGAACCTCACGCCCATCCCGGACCCACCCAGGGCCAGCCAGGCTACCAGGTCAGTAACCCACGTCCGTCAGCACAGACCCTCCCCTAGCCCCGCTGCACGCAGCCGCGAGGAAACAGTCACCGGAGAGCCAACAGAGCCCCTAACCGGACATGACCGCTACCCCGGGTTGAGCCCCCAAGGAAGATGCCTCCGGGGAACCCCCCGACGCCCTAAGCCTGTCCCTACCCCCACACCAATCACAACAGTGAAGGCGGGACCAAACTATGACCCCCCACCCCCACTAGGTGATGGAGCTGATCAAAGGAGCCCAGAGCAATTGATCTGATGTGGTGGCAGAGGCTGTATCAAGACTAATGTAATCTAATAGATAATTTCTATATTGGTTAGAATTAAGATTATTTTTATTTTTCCAGTTCATGAGGACTGTTTTCTTGGCTATGCATAGGGCAGTGAAAACCATATGGGCGATATTCTTTTCTGAAGTGACATTATCTAAGCTGCCCAACAAACACACTAAGGGGGAAGTTGGAATGTTACATTTCAGACACTTCGATAAGTCTTCACATATCTCGCGCCAAAACTTCTGAACTGGTGGACAGAACCAAAGAGCGTGGATATAATTGTCCGGTGAATTGGTTTGGCAGTGTGAGCAGTTGTTGGTAGACGTAAAGCCCATCTTGAACATCCGATGACCTGTATAGTGCACTCTATGTAATATTTTGTATTGAATTAATTGAAGACTGGGATTTCTAATTAGATGAAAGGTTTTTAAGCAAATCTGAGACCAGAAGTTTAGGTCTAAGTTAACTGATAAATCCGCTTCCCATTTTGCAATAGGAAGTGATATTGATTCATCTGTTTTAGAAAGCATTCTGTATATTTTGGATAGTAATTTGGGGGTTTTAAGAGTAAGAAATTGAACCACACTTGGTGGTGTTTGTAGTTCAACTTGACCCGGTTTAAATTTCTTTTTTACTATGGATTTAATTTGTTGATATTCTAAAAATCTTTTCTTGTTGATCCCATATTGTGTAACTAGTCCGTCAAATGAAATAAATTCTGTTCCTTCTAGTATATGTTCTAAATATTTGATTCCTTTATCACTCCAATCTGAAAAGTTTATCATATTATTGTTTTGTAATATGTCAGGGTTGTTCCAGATAGGTGTACGTTTGCATGGGATTAATGAAGACGCCGTCAATTTTAGAAACTCCCACCATGCTGTCAGAGAAGAGCTGATGTTGATGCTTTTAAAGCATTCATGTCGTTGGATGTTTGAGCTGATAAATGGTAGGTCTGAGATCTCTAGATTATTGCAAAGTGCTTGTTCTACATCTAGCCAAGGTTCATCTAAGAGGGTATGTTTTAGCCATCCTGAGATAAACTGAAGCCTGTTGGCTAAGAAGTAGTGCTGAAAGTTAGGCAGTTCTAGTCCTCCTTTATCCTTGGTCTTTTGTAGTGTTTTTAAGCTTATACGTGGGGGTTTATTTTTCCAAAGGAATTTGGACATACATGAATCTAGAGATCTGAACCAATCTTGTGGCGGTTTAGTTGGGATCATTGAGAATAAATAATTTATTTTTGGTAAGACCATCATTTTTATAGCAGCAACCCTTCCCATGAGTGATATGGGTAGACATTTCCATCTAGCCAGATCATCTTCTACCTTCTTTAAAAGTGGGATATGGTTTAATTTAGTTAGATCTGCAAGCTTGGGAGAAACATTAATACCTAAATATTTTATATTTCCCGATTGCAGTGGTGTAGAAGAGGAATTATGGAGGGAGCAATTAATCGGTAGGACTGTAGATTTTGACCAGTTAATTGAGTAATCTGATATTCTTGCAAAAGAGTTTATCAATTCAATCACCCCAGAGATATTGGTTTGTGAATTTTGGGGAAAAAGCAACACATCATCCGCATAAAGGCTGATTTTATGTTCCACGTTCTTGCATTTTATGCCCTTAATTACTGAATTCTGTCTAATTGCTGCTGCTAGTGGTTCAATAAAAATTGCAAACAGTGAAGGGGAGAGTGGGCATCCCTGCCTGGTGCCCCTCAAGAGACAGAAGCTGGAGGATGTCTGGTCATTTGTTCTAACACAAGCTGTTGGGGAATTATATAATATTTTTAACCAGTTTATGAAAGAGGATCCAAAACCAAATTTGTGTAAAGTTGCAAATAGAAATTTCCAGTTAACTCTGTCAAATGCTTTTTCTGCGTCTAAAGAGAATATTGTAGTTTCTAGGTTTTTACTGTATGAGTAGTCCATCAAATTAAGTAATCTACGTGTATTTGTTGATGAGTGCCTACCTTTTATGAAACCAGTTTGGTCAGGATGAATTAAGAGGGGGGTTATTTTCTCCAGTCTCTTTGAGAGAGCTTTGCAGATTATTTTAAGGTCTACATTTATAAGGGATATTGGACGATAGCTTGAGGGATATACAGGGTCTTTGCCTGGTTTTAGCAGGAGATTAATGTTTGCAGAATTCATATTTGATGGAAGTCTGCCCTTTTCTTTAATTTCCAACAACGTTCTGTAGAAAACTGGTGCTAGAATCGACCAGAATTCTTTGTAGAATTCTGCAGGAAAGCCGTCTGGACCTGGAGCCTTATTATTGGGCATACTTATCAGGGCTTCCTGGAGTTCACCTGGTGTCAGTGGTGAATCCAGTGCCATTGCTTGAGTGTCCAATAATTTTGGAAGAGTTATGTTATCCAAAAACTGATCAATTTCTTTTTTAGATGGTTTTATTTGTGGTGAATACAACGTTTTATAGAAATCCCTGAAAATGTTGTTTATTTGTATCGGATCATATATTGTGTTCCCAGATGAATCTTGAACAGCACATATAGTTGTTTTTTCTTTATTTATTTTTAGCTGGTTTGCTAGAAATTGACCGGATTTATTACCATGTTCATAATTTTGTAGGCGTAGTCTTTGTACTAAGAATTTTGTTTTTTTTTATCAATTATCTCATTTAATTCTAGTTTTGTTTTGCGTATTTTCTTCAATGTTTCCTGATCTTGGTGGGACGCGTAGGCTTCTTCTAGTGATTTGATGTTTTTTTCTAATTCCTGAATATTTTTGTTTTCTTTTTTCTTTTTATGTGATGAGAAAGAAATTATTTTACCTCTCATCACAGCTTTCCCTGCTTCCCATAGAACAGAAGCTGATGTTTCGGGAGTGTCATTATAGTCCAAATATGAAGTCCACTCTTTTTTTAAATATTTAATAAAGTCTTCATCTTTAAGTAGTGATGTATTAAATCTCCAGTTTTTTCTTGGCGTAGTATTATTCTTGTGCATTAGTGTTAAAGATACAGGACCATGATCGCTGACAGCTATAGGGTGAATCTCAGTGTCTGAAATGTCGCTCAGCAGTGAGCTGCTGACCAAAAAATAATCCAGACGAGAGTAGGAGTGATGGACATGTGAGAAAAAAGTATATTCCTTACTGGTGGGGTGAAGGGAGCGCCATGCATCGCAAAGACCAAAGTCGCTCATATACTGTTTGATTATATTTATGGACTGCCAATTACGCTGAGTTCCCGCTGTATTGAGCCTATCCATGTCTTCATTTAGTCCAAGGTTGAGGTCGCCTCCAAGAACAAGTGTGCCATCTAAGTGTTCAGAGAGTGCACTGAAAAAACCGTGAAAGAATGAGGGATCATCAACATTTGGACCATATACACTTGCAATACATAGCTTTTTATCACGTATAGATAGTTTAATGATTAAGAATCTGCCCTCTGGATCTATAACTGTATCGAGTACTGTGAAATTAATATTTTTATGTATTAAAATTGCTGCTCCCCTTTGTCTAGAATTATAACAAGCTGAGAACACATTAGGAAACTCAGGTGTTTTAAGTTCATTCGAACCTCTAAGAGGTCTGTGGGTCTCTTGTAAAAGGACAACATCTGCCTGTAGTTTTTTGAGTTGGTTAAATATTTTTAACCTCTTTTCTCTGGAGCCAGCTCCATTTATATTCCATGTAATGAACCTCAGTGTACCCATAGATGTTTGTGTTTAACTAGGGATGTATGCTGTGTGCGTCGCTTAGACAGGTGGAGAGAATACGTCACTTGTTCATAAATAAAGAGAAGGAGAGAGAGAAAAAATGTGTGGCGAGATGCTCCCTGAGTCGGACTTTGTGTATGCATAGTTACTAATATGAGTAGGCTTGGCTTAAGTGTGTGTATCCTAAACGACTGTGTGCGCTGTCTGACTGAAGTAAATGTGCTGCCGTTGAGCGCATGGTGCATATGTGTCGAAATGAAGGATGTTTGTGGATGAGTGTCAAAGCAGGTGATCGAGGCAGTGAAAGGAATAAAGAAAGAAACCAAGGACAGGGGTGAGCAGCATAAAACCAAGAGGGGGAAAAGAGCGGGAAAAAAAACGAGAAAAAAACAAACAAAAACAAAACGTAAACATTCCAATTAAATCACTGACGGAGAGTGACGGTGTTAATTCTGCTATGAAATCACACTTTAAGATGCGATTTGTTAAACAGATGTTAATGCAAGTTAGTGTGAGTGGATGGGGAAATGGTGCAGCTGATTCTTATCTGGTGTGAGGTTAATACAGCCACGGAGTGATGTTGGGGTCGCGGTGGAGCTGTCCGTCCACGTACAGCCGGTCCATAGCGATGACAGCGCGGGAGCCCTTCTGGATGAAGCCGCGTCGGATTGGGAAGAGGACCCTGCGTCGTTCCAAGATCTCTTTGGGGAACTGGTCGTTCACGCTGAAGTCCGTTCCTTTTAATTCCCTGCCGCGGCTTTTCACATGTTGCTTTTGTTTGAAGTGGCCGAATTTGGCCACGATAGGACGTGGTCTCCCGGCCGTTGCCCGAATGGGGCCGAGGCGATGTACCCGATCGAAGACGATGTTCTTCACAGTGTCCTCCGGCAGCTTCAGGTGGGTTTTGATGAAGCTTTTTACCGTGGTCTCCGCGTCCTCTCCAGTGGCTTCTGGAATACCAGAAAATACCAGATTATCACGCATGCTACGAGCTTGTAGATCGATAACTGTTTCTTTTATTTTTTTATTTTCTCTATTGAGCTGGGTAACATTATCTGTGAGACATTTCACCGACTCCCTTAGCGTGGCATTTTCAGCAGCAAGCGTTTCCACCTGCTGCTGGCTGTACTCCAGGGATTCTCGCAAGCATTTAAATTCTCGGTGAAGAATCTCCACCAAGGACAGCCTTGCGTCGAAACTGGACAATCGCTTGTCGATTGACTCCAGTATGTCAGCAATATCTTTGCCGGCTGGCGATGTTGAGCCGGGGGAATCTGCCGGGCGTTGTCTTTTCGACGACGGCGTCTCAGGTTTGGCCGGGGAAGCTGCACACTGGGTCTTCTTCATCACGAGATCCTGAAAGCACTGATCAATATAATCTTGGAGAGTCTCTAAACTCTCCTCGTTGTTCTCCAGGGTGTTGGAGATTATTTAGACAAATAGTGTTAGTTATAAGACAATTGATAAGTGTATTTGGTAATGCTGAAGCTTAAATGAATTTGTTCAAATCTAAACTACCATTTGCTTTAATTTTCCGCCAAAATCTCCGGCGTCTGACGTCAGTTACAACATGAGTCGCTTACCTTGTCCGTCACTTCCGTCACTTACCTCTCCCTCCACCCTTACCTCTCCCTCAATCCTTACCTCTCCCCCAAACCAATCTACTTGAAACTGCAAAAACATAACATGATGTCTTTTTTTAAGGGAATTGTTTGCATATTTCAGTAAGACAATGCTGAACCATATCTCACACCTCTTACAACATCATGGCTTCATAGAAGAGTCAGGCTGCTTAACTGCCCGGCCTACAGTCCAGAACCTCTCACCTACTGAGAACATTTGGCACATCATAAAACAAGACATAAAACAAAGGAGACCCAAGACTGTTGAGCAGCTAGAATTCTACATCACACAAAAAAGCAAAAACAAAAAACAAACAAAATCCTGTCCTAAATGTAACTGGTCTCTTGAGTTCCCAGATGTTTCTCCATTGTTGATGCTGAGATAATGCTGCACAGCGGTGAACATGGCCCTGTCTCAACTTTTAAATTGAAATAAGATAAGAATGAGATTTGCAAAATATTGCATTCTTTTTTTATTTATGTTACAACCCAAGTTTTTTGGAATTGTGATTGTAAATGTGTTTTCCATTTTTGTGTTACCGATGTCATCTTGTTTTAAAGACTTACTGCCCATAAGAAAGTTATAATTACTGTGAAACTGTGCATTATTGCAACGTTGATCATGTTTGTTGATGGTATTACCAGTAAACAGTCAATGATGAGTCATTTACTGACAAGCAGACTTTTGAAAAAGGTGTGTCACTACATACAAGGCAAATTTCCTGTTTCCTGTTTCCTGATCCTTCCTGGAACCTGTTTGTTTCCTTCACCTGATGTTTTGCGAAACTCTGTGTGACAATTCTGAAATAGTTTTTCAGTAGTTTGGATATTTATAAGGGTTTGTTTAAAAATGGACATGTTTTAACATAAAATCACTCATCATTTCTTCTGATGAGTGATTTTATGTTAAAACTATTGCAAATCTATTTTCAGTATTATATTCTACTAAGTATGACACGTGATTATAATTATATTGAGCGATTGTTACATAATAGCTTATTTGTTATATATCATTACATCTTTCATGTTGAAATTACAAGCAGAATTCAGTGTCGGTAAAGACAGCACAACTAAAGATCCTCAAACAAACACAGTTAATGTGGGCTATAGCGCCCTCTCCTGGCAGCCACAGCCACACTCACATATGTCACTCTACATCTTTTTGCGCTCTTTTAATACGATTCTTTTTATTTCTGTTCTGTGAGTCGTTTTAATGGAATTTGACTCCGAGAAACGTTCTTATCAGATACAGCAAGAAAGATAAAATGCATAAAATGCTGTGTGGCTAAATAAATTCCAAAAGAAATACTCACCACATTCCCTCCTGCGTGTCACATTAAATTATTGCTTGATCTTCACCAGCTAGATCGTTTTTTTCTTTGTACCTCATATTTTAAATATATTTAAATATATATTAAATATATATTATAATGCTCTAAAAGACAGATTTGCTTAATTTGTTATGAAATAATGAAGGGAACAGGAACTGTTTTCCAGTCAATTATCCAGTTAATTTAGAGTATATGAAAAATAAGGGACTGTTAGACATAAATTACTGTAATTCTAATTAATGCAAAATGTTTGAAGTCTGCATTTCACAAATTTCTCTTTACTGGTGCACAGAGGCAAAATAAATTATTAGTATTATTATTATTTTTATTATTATTTAAAAAAAAACATATAATAAGCAAAGTGTCCATGTACAACAATTAATGACCTAACTGTACACGGTGTAAACATTTTGTCATTAATGCTCTGATATAACAATAATGATTCAGAAAATGTTCCAGTTCTAGTGATCACAGAGGAGAAGTCAATCACAGATGGGTTTAAGTTCATATATCTGCCTGGCAGACATTTAGATTTAGAAGGAATTAATATTCTTGTGACTTGTGTGGATTAGCAGTAGCAATCTGTCACTACATTTAATAGTGTGCATACACTAAAGTTTCAAATCTAATATAAATGTCAACAATACATTTAAATACATTTTTATATATATGGAATATATGTGGTTTATTAAGTTTATCAATTTTTTTTTTAAAGATTACTTTGGAAAGACTCCATAATACTGTTTCAAGGTGAGAGAGCTGCTGCGCATTTACACACCTGAGCTAACAGCTGGCACGATGTGAGGAGAAACAGTTTTCTGTTTGTCCACATCGCAGCATGGCCAGTTTTCATACGCAGATTTCCACACAGGTTCTTCCTCAGGTTCCCAGAGTCACCTTCATCATCAGTTATTTATTTGTATACTGTGGAAAAGGTTGACATGGGAAGTCAAATGTCTTTTAGCCCCTTTCAGGTTCATTAATTATAATATTTTCAAGTACAAACTCTTACAGAACATGCAGTCGTGTCATTAGCTGACGATTTAGATGAACTGTCAGTTTATCACAGTTTATTATGAGCTAATGATATATCAACTGAACTTCTAGTGGTGTTTTCCCATCATTTATGTTGATTTATTGTAGGCTCGTACTCATAAAATGTGAGCACTATTTTCATCAACAGTGGTCAATACAAAAGATACCAGTAGCAATGAAATGCTTTTTTAATCTGCAGAAAACTGGGTTTGTTTGCGTTCATCAGAACTGAAGGATCGTTTTGTTTTGTTTTGGGGTTTTTTTGTATTGATGGATACATACTACAGATCCATTTATTTATGTTGGTAGCATTTTTATGTTTTTCATGTTGTAGCTACTGTTACCAACTTTAATCAACGACGTATGTTGAATGAGATGATCACACACTTTAAACGAAAATCAGGTGGTTTTTCCAGGTGTATAAATGTGACATTTCATAAATGGGAAATGCGTAACCAATTATTAAATCTATAAAAACGGAGTTGTGCCTTTTACACTGCGTGTGCCTATGGTCACGTGTTACGTTACCAGTAACTCCAGCAGGTGTCAGTGTGGATCGAGCAGAGGCTGTGAAAGGGGGAGAAAAACTGTTCTCAAACTACAAGATTTTCAGGTAAGGGCTGACTTTGCGGTTTTAGTTTTCTCTCCTCTGCTAAAGTATTGGTTGCCTCAGTTTTTCCTGCCTTTTATCTTTGTTTGCCTGTATAAGTGATGTTTAAAACGTTTTATAATAAAAATGTAGCATGCTAGCAATAATACAGATTCACAGTAAAGGAGCAAAAGCTCATTATTAATAAAGTAAAGCCAGAACAGGTCATTATAGGAACACAAACATACATTTATTTCTGCTGCTATCATATGTGCAGTCTTTTTTTTTTAACTTCAGCAGATGGTAGGGGTTTTTAATATCACTCCTTTTTCCCCAGTGGTAAATACTGTGCTGAGGGTTGTCCTTCCATGATGGTTCCTCTCCTTGCTTCTCTTCTTTCTCGAGTTTCTGCTGCCTGAGGTATTCACTAAGCATGTGGTCAGTTGTGGCTGTCTTCCCGATGTACTCATGGACCTTTGTTGTTTCATCCTGGACAGTGGTTCTGACACTCACTAGTCCTCGGCCTTCTTCCTTGTGCTTAGCGAACAGTCTCAGGGGGCTGGACTTGGGGTGAAACCCTCCATTATTGGAGCTTTCTTGCCTTGATGTTAGTGGCTTCTATGGCAGTTTATTATCCCAGCAGGGTATATGATGACTGTCAGGGTGTAGGTGATGATTGCCTACATCTTGTTCTTCTCAGCGGACTCCTCAGGACTTTTCTTACTCTCTGCAGGTATTCGGTGGTTGAGGCTTTCCTAACTATCCTCAATGTGCGCAATGAGGATATATCGTTCAAAGTCAGGAAAAAAGCAGATGATTCATTTTTCCTCTTTAATCTATTTATAACAGAATTGCTTTTTAAATATCCCACTTTTGACGTTCACATAAACACAAATACATACACAATAAGAACCAGAACATGATACTATATCTCGTTATATCAGTCAAATAACTACATACATTCTCTATGAAATTTTCTCCTGTTACAGAACTGCAGGTATGATTTAATGTTCTAAAACTTGTATAAATGCCAGACATTTGTTGATCAAAGTACAGTGAAAACTGGTGTAAAATTCAAGCAAAACATGAAACTGTAAACAGAGTGTTTCATTCAAGGTTAGAGCGACTGTTGTCCACTTATCTACCACCATCTGCTGGTACAAGGCAACATGACAGGTCCATTCATGGTGGGAACTCTGAAATTGGTTTATATTTGACTCTTCAACAATTTGTTATTAGAATCAATCATACACTGGACACTGTGGGTTTACTAGTGAATGAAGGGAAATGTTCAACTTTCTCTGGTTATAAGTAGTAGCTAAATAAATACATAACATTAAATAAAAACATGGAACTAGATGCACTGTCAATAACGAACATATTCACTGGTTTATCCTGGGCTTTGATCTCCTTCCATCAGCTTGGCTGTATAATCACTGCTCATGGAGGTTGGCTCGCTGGTTGGCATATGCTCAATCCCAGAGCCTGCATCTGCTACCTGTTTGTACCAATTAACAGGCCCATGATACTGCACTGACACCTCTTCAACGGGTTAACAGATGCCACAATTAGCTACTCATTTGAATAGCTGCCTGCTTAGCGTGAGGACCCTTGTTGCATCATCTCCAACTGTGGGGACCGCCTTTCATCTATTTGCCTTTTTTTCTTGTTGCCTCTCAAATGAGGCATGGGAAGGCCAGGGAACCCCAGTGTGTTGAGCAGTCTTTTTATTATATCCCTAAATTAGCTCTCCAGTCCCACTGCTCCAGGTGATGGTGACACACTGCTGGATGGCAAAATTCACTGCATACAGTATATTATAGATGGATGGGCGGATTTTCAAATGCTCATATTTGTGGTACTTGTGACAAACAAGTGCCCAGCTCAGAAAATGTTATTTATTGTTCCAGGAAACTTCAGAGTACAGCTGATCATGACCTATTCTCCCGAGCATTAGGGGTGAGGAATGAGGTGAAGTTTAGAACTTCCCAGGTAGCTCATTAGTTCCCTTTGTCAATGCTGGCATGCTGTTCTGACAGTTGCTGATTACAAAACAGTGCAGCTCTGTATTGTTCTGAAATAGTCACAGTCTTTTTATTTTATTTTATTTTAACATGTAAATTTAATTTGAGTGTTTCTAATGACAAATTGTGTACTGCTCTCCTTGTGTGTGTGCATGCGTGCGTGCGTAGGTACACAATTCAGCAGCCAGCCAAACTCCATTCAAAAGAATACGGGAGTCAGGATATAGCGTCCAAGCTCCAGGGGCTTTATTTTACGTTGCACCGCCATACACCATTGAATCAGAGTGAAACTAAAACAAAAACAAGAATACAACAGTAAGGTGATTAACACACTGATATTACAAATTCCCTTATCGACTCTACAGCAAGTCAAGGCTAGCAACAAAAGACAAAGAAATATCCATGTAATCGGTCCTCCTATGTATACATGACATGAGATTAGCTTAGCAATATAATTATACACAAAGTTAGGCTTTAGAACACAAAACTACCAAAATGTTACTAAAATATGTCGCTATACTAGTGATGGGCAGATGAAGCTTCATGAAGCACTGAAGCTTTTCATCCAATTGGTTCACCCCAGCGCAAAGCTTCTTGAAGCTTCATTTGCTGTAGTAGGACATCTACTGGATGTAAAAATATTAGTTGGCATGAATTTGAAGAGTGTGGCCTTTTGCACACAGCCTGTAAATGTCAACAACAAAAGGAGTGTGTAAAACATGTATATTGTAGTGATGCAGTATACTGTGTATATTTATACTGGCAGTATGGAAAATGATTATTTGGAAATGCTTAAAATGGAAATGATCATTTACTGTGAGGTGAGGTGTGGTTGGGGTGTGGACAGTAGTTGTGCTTTTGTAACGTTGAGGTATGGACAGCTACACACTGAGGCTTTGAGCCTCAGTCCTGCCTGTTCACATTTTATTCTGTAAAAACTAAATTTCCACTGCTTTTATGACCTTTTTAGTGGGGAGAACATAGCTAGGATTTAATGATTTAACAAATCTTTTAAATCCTTTGTCCTCCACAATGCTGAATGGCTGGGAGTCCTCAATCACCATGCTAACCAGGTCTTCATCTATTTGAGATTGTTCTCCTGAGGAAAGACAATAAAGACAAAGCAAAAATATAAATATCACACACATAACTTATAACAGCTGTATAATATTGTTATATCATTTAGTAACATTACTGCATGCTATATTATCATGGCATTTGATGGCTCACCTGGTCTTGCTCCACAATCGGTGTTCCCCTTATTCTCATGCAAAGCTCTGTAGTGCCTAAGCATGGATGAGGTGTTGTTGTTATATCCCAGCTCCCTGGCACATAGCAAACACTTCACCTTGTACAAAAGTACAGACAGCTTAACATAAATTGTATTGCACCATCAGTATTATGAAAAACCATCTTCTGTAGAAATTTACATACCTTGTTGGGAGGAATAAGATCAAAATGTTCCCACACAGGGGAGGACATCCTCCTCTTCTTAGCCGGCTCCATTCTCTCCTGACTTTCTCTCCTCACTCTCATAAACCTCCAAACGGTCTCCAAACTCTCACTAACCGCAACTCTCCATCAAACACCCACATTTTGAATGAAGTCTGAGGGGTTTATATCTCTATCATAGCTTGCGGCAAAGTTTGAACCACTTCATGAACCAGTGACGTGGTACAGCCGGGCAGCGAGGCTTCGGACGTCATCATTTTCAGCTCCTCCCATAAATGAAGCAAGCCTCGATACGTGCATCGCGGAAACGCTCCCTCAATTACTCGACACAAGCTTCGAAGCCTCGATACAGAACGTCACATCACTACTCTATACTCTTAAGTCAACAAGTACTTACAGATGATGCTTTCGAAGGCATAAACAAGAAAGAGGATTGCAGCGGATAACTACAGGAACACTTCAGCACATGTGAACCTGTTTACCCCAACTAACATAGCTGACTGTCACATTAACAACAATTTACAAGGCCCAGTAGGGGGCACTAAATTCAAGGCAGAACACTCCCCGCCTGGTATCTTTAAGATGCCACAAATTAGTCTGTAACTATAAAGAGATATATTTTCTTATAACATTACTTTTTCATGAGAAGAATGACCTCAGAGACAGGCCTGAGGAACCTTTTTTCTGATCCTTGTTTGGTGACCTTGAGCTCCACTTTGCGAACTTTTCCATCACTGCTGGGAAAAGTGTCTGTAACAAGTGCCATAGGCCAGTCATTGCGGGCTGCCTCATTATCCTTCAGTAGGACAACATCGCCCTTCTCAATGTTAGGACATGACTTCAACCATTTCTGACGAGCTTGGAGTGTGTGTAGATACTCTGTTTTCCAGCGCCTCAAGAAATGGTCTGCTAGGTGCTGGACTTGCTGCCATTGCTGCTTGATCCTTCTCTGTAAACTTCCCAGGTGGAGGTGGTGCGCTTGCCTTTTGAGTAAGGAGCATAGCCGGGCAAAGTATTTCAGGTGAGTTGGCATCTGAAGAGACAGGAACTATAGGCCTGGAGTTAATAATAGCCATTACTTCTGCCATTAAAGTGCACAGTACTTTGTGAGTGAGATGGGAACAATCTGTGCGCATTAGCATAGAGTCTAAGATCCTCCTTGTAACTCCAATCATGCGCTCCCATGTGCCCCCTACATGTGAGGAGTGTGGAAGGTTGAACTCCCATGTACAACCATAATTGTTCACATATCTCTGTACTTTTGAGTCTTTTACTGTTTTGTGGTACTCGAGTTTGTTGCAGGCGCCAACAAAATTAGTCCCACAGTCAGAATGCAATTGTTTACATGGGCCCCGGATAGCACAGAATCTTCGGAGACAGTTAATGAAGGATGAAGCATCCATGGACTCAATCACTTCAATGTCAATGGCACGAGTACTTAGACAAGTTAATAACACCGCCCAGCGCTTAATGTAGGCCAGTCCTCCTCTTGTGCGCCTTGCAACTACATTCCAAGGCCCAAAGACATCCAGACCCGTGTAAGTAAAGGGGGGAGAAGTACTAAGTCGTTGCTCTGGCAAATGCGACATCTTCTGCCTTTCAGTTCTGCCTCGCAGCTTCCGACAAATGACACATCCAAGAAGAACACTGCCTATGCATCTTTTGCCACCTATCAGCCATATTCCAGCTGCTCGAATCACACCCTCTGTGAAGACACGGCCTTGGTGTTCCACTTGTTCATGGTAGTGTCGTATGAGCAATGTAGAGACATGATGTTTGCCAGGCATAATGACTGGGTGCTTCTCCTTACTGATAAGATCAGCTAGTTTTAGCCTGCCGCCAACTCGAAGCAGACCATGAATGGATTCAGCTTTGCAAAAGGGCTTTTCTGGCTGATATTGCCTTTCTTGGAGAGAGTGTCTAACTCCTCAGAGAAACTAGCTGTCTGCACAGAGCGAATAATAACACGCCTTGCCTTGGACAATTCACTGACAGTATGTGGCATTGAACACTGATGCCATCCTTTGCATTCATTGGTGCTTTGGTCATGGACTGAAAAGAATGTGCAATGTGAATAAGTGTGGCAACTGCTCTCTGCAAAGAGTTCCATGAAGAAAATTTCTCAACCCTTTCTGGGGTAAGTTTCTTCTCCTCTTTCTTACTGGCACAGCATGTGACTTGTGGCCGGATCTCTTTATCCGAGTCTGGGTCAACAAGACTGAAGATCTCTTGCTGCTCAGCAGAATTTTTGTGTTGTTCATATAAGAACGCTGGTCCAGTCAGCCAGTTCGTATTAGAGCTGAGAGGCTTGGATTGATCTTGAAGCATGATCTGCTGGATTATGTTCTGTGGGCACATATCGCCACTGTTCTGGCTGCGTCGATTGTTGAATTCGTTGAACTCTGTTGTGAACATACACATAAAAGTGTTTTGACTACTTATAGATATATCCAAGCACCACTTTGCTATCACAAAAGAAGGTGACTGCATCAAGCTCCAAGTCCAACTCCTGGACAATAAGTTCAGCCATTTCCACCGCTAGCACTGCTGCACAGAGTTCTAATCTGGGGATGGTGGGCTCACTTAATGGTGCCAGTTTGGCCTTCCCTAGAACAAAGCCAATGTTTATCTGTCCTTCGTCGTCAGTTGTTTTGAGGTATGCTACAGCACCGATGGCTTTGGTTGAAGCATCTGAGAAAACGCAGATTTATTTTTTCTTGGCATTTGAAGGAGAGTTGAGTGTGTAAGCTCGAGGAATATGCAGCTGTTGGAGGTCTTGTAGTGAGTCCCTCCATGCTTCCCATTCACTGTATTTCTCCAATGGGAGTGACTCATCCCAGTCGCTTACTGAAGTGGATAGTTCTCTTAGTAGGAACTTTCCTTGAATGGTGATAGGAGCTACAAACCCAAGAGGATCAAAGAGGCTATTTACTGTGGATAAAGCCCCACGCTGTGTGAAAGGTTGCTGGTTGGTCGATGCTTGAAAAGTGAATGTATCTGTAGCCACTTCCCAGCTCAAACCAAGACTGCGCTGTGTAGGAATAGGTTCTGCTCCTAGGTCAAGATCCTTGATTTCTTTCGCGTGGTCTTCTGCTGGAAATGCTCTCAGCACATTCATGTTGTTTGATACTATCCTGCCTTATATTAGACTCTGAAAGAGAGGCTTCCGTTCTCTTAATCAGGGAAATGGCTTCCTCTTCAGTTGGCAAAGAAACTAGACCATCATCCACATAAAACTCACGTTCCACAAAGCGTTTGGTGTCTGGCCCATGTTGCTTTTCTCCCTTCTCAGCTGCTCTCCTGAGGAGGTAAGTAGCCACTGCCGGTGAAGGGCTGTTGCCAAATACATGGACTCGCATCCTGTACTCCACCACGTCTTTGCTTGGGTTATTATCACGGTACCACAGAAAGCGCAAAAAGTCTCGATGATCCTCTCTTACCACAAAACTGTAAAACATCTGTTCGATGTCTGCTGTCACTGCCACCTGCTCCTTCCTGAAACGCATAAGGACACCTAAGAGACTATTATTCAGGTTTGGTCCAGTGAGTAGAACATTGTTCAGAGAGATGCCCTTGTATTGTGCACTAGAATCAAAAACTACTCTGATCTGGTCTGGCTTTCTTGGATGATAAACTTCAAATGTTGGTAAATACCAGCACTCTGTCCCCTGTATCAGTGGAGGTGCTAGCTCTGCGTGGTTGTTGTCCAATACATGCTGCATGAAAGCAAGAAACTGCTCCTTTTTGTTTGGATTTCATTCCACTAAATTCAAGGCAGAACAAATTGCCCAACATTATTTTGTGTTGGTGGACATTAGGGCTGCCATGATTTGTCGACTAGTCACGATTACGTCGACTATCAAAATCGTCGACGACTAATTTAATAGTCGACGCCTCGTTTGAAGCTTTGTAAGATCCCAAAAGACGCAGGAATAAGTAGTAGGATTTAAGAGTGTAATAACGGACTGAAACAGAAGATGGCAGCACTGCATGTACAAGGATGCCAGCTGCTGTTAAACCCAGAAGGAGAAGAAGCTGTGTCCCAGAATTCATAGCACGGCTCTGCTTAGTTTCCAACAATGGCGGCAGCTAGTTAGTTTTAATATTACTCTTATTATTCTTTCTGGGTCACAAAATAAACGTTTAACATATTTTCAGGCGAGAATGTAGCTGTGTAAACCTCAAATATCTGCTCAGTTTATCAAGACACCGCATATTTTCAAAAGCGCTCCGACGTTTTCGGAGACGTCTGTTACCCACCAGCTCGATAGCTAGCCGGGGTTCAAGGCTCACTAGAGCCGTGAGAACACCGGACTCCTGGCAAATCGTTTTCAAACCCACCGCCGTCTTTCGCTACTCAGGTTAAACATGATATATAAGTCACTTAGATAACTTAAAAATGTTATTGTTTGGCTTTTTTCAGTATTTTATTTGTTCCTTTTTTTTTTTTTTTTTTTTTTTCGCCTGTCCCATTTGGTTCTTTAGCCATCAGAATTGTTGTCTGAAGACCAACAAGGATACCCAATGGATTTACTTTGCCAAATGGATCATCGTGGCATTGCCGTATTGGTCCATTTGGTCGATCTTTGTTTTTATTATTTATTATATTTTATTTTCAGATGTTACAGACGGGACAGACATGAGTGAGAGATAGGAAAGGGAGAAAGAAAGAGGAAGGAAAGGAAAAACAGAAGGGGAGAGGGACAGTGAGAAAGGGGGGGAGAAAAAAAATAAAAATCTCCTGGATCACCTGTTGAGAGAAGAATAGAAAACAAGCAAAAAAAGACAAAAAAAACCAAAAAACAAAGCAACATACTAAACACAACACCATCGCATTAATCTAGCTAAGTGTAAACAGCAGTAAATACTAAATATTCAATGTTGTTGTGCAGCACGCAGGACAGATGTGCTTCGAAGTAGCAGCCAAGAAAGGTGTAATTTGGGTCTACGAGCAGTGAACACCCGTGTGCATACCTGTGTGGATCAGCGCGCTTGTATTCCAAAGGTTTCTCCATGTAACGATCTGCTAGGGAGTGTGGGGGAGCCACAGCCCCGTCCTCCAGGGTGTGAAGCAGGTATGGAGGAGATCAAAACTCCAGACATCCAGAGGCCCCCAGAACACAAGAAACCATGGAAGACCAACAGAGGGGCAGCCGCGCCACTGTTCCAGTAAGAGCTGAGGAGAGTCCCAGATGAGGGTTCACTCAGCAGCCGCGGAGCAGAAGCCAGGGGGAGTTGCAGTGACGCGCCCGTGAGCTCCGCCGGCCGCCAGCTGTGCCTGAGTGACCGAGCCCCAGGCCGAGAGGCCGGGGGCACCCCACCCCCGAAGGGGCCCGAGCGAGCCCCAGGCTCCAGGCCCCGATAAGCGGCCGCCAAGGAGTGAGCCGGTGTGTACCTGGACGCCCACCCCCAGACACAAAGAACCACCAACGCACCGACACCTGAGGGAGTCCGCCACCGGCAGGGGAAGTGGTGGTAGGTGGAGATAGGCCTCCAAACCTTGGAGGGCCTGAGGTGTCCCCAGAGAGGTGGCGTCTGATACCCAACCTGACATATAGACACAGACATACAGGCACACACAGACACAAACATCCATTCCCCCCCTCATGCTCTCATATGCACTCACTCCACACTCAACCAACGTGGAGACAGACATAAAGAGACGCTGTACACACGATCACACTCCCCAAGCGTACTCTACAAACCGGGTCTAGGTACCCTTGCCCCTGGAGGGGGGAACTGCACCCAGACCCAGGTGGTGTTACCCTTTTCCCTGCGGTGGGGAGAGGCAGACCACCCCGACTCCGTAGCAGCAGGGAAGCCCCACACTCCAGACCGCAGTCGGACGGCCAACTCCACCTAGCCCTCCCGCTCCAGCAGGCTGCAGAGAATGGGGGTGGGAGAAGACTCCAAACCTCCCTCCACCCGCTCATTGTAGTGTTGATGCATGTGTGTTCTAAGGTGCAATTAAAACCCAGGAGGGCATGGAGCTACCTGCCAAGGAGCAGCAGGTAAGCGCATAGTCCCTCCTGATAGCCCTCAATGTCTAAGTGTATTTAAAATTGAGAGGTGGGCAACGACGCCAGGGGTGAGGTGTACACCCTGATGGTAATTTGGACTCCGTGATTGTGCCCACCCCCAAGATCCTATATGTATGTGTAATGAGAGTATGAATAATGTGAATGTCTAAGTTGTGGGATAAAATTGAGGCAGAGGCAGCCAGAAGGGGACAGAGGGGGGGGGGGGGGGGTAGCCTCCTCTGCACCCTGGTGACATACCCCTAATCCAAGGCCCTGCATGTGTGGGTGGTTGTGGTGGAGCGGGAAGAGGGAGGCAGCTGGAGATGGGGAGGGAAGGAAGGGAGGGGCAGGTAACCCCTCCCTGGGGCCAGCTCCCCCGCTGACCCCAGTAGGCACTCCCACACTCCGCGACCCGCCAGGGAAAGGGGGCCTAGGCCCATCCAGACCGGGGCCCAGTGCAGCAGCGCCTCCCGGCCCCACAGAGCCCGGGACAGTCCACCCAACCCCACCACAGAGAAAACTGCACCCACCCCGCCATCCACTCATCTTCCAGACTACATAAGACAGTAAACGCCCAGGCTGAGATCTTCCTCCACCTCTCCTGTATCTCCCCCTCCTGCAGAGAGAGTTCCTGAAGAGAGGAAAGCTCCTGCAAGATGTGACCATCTCCCCCACCAGTTGAAGAGCCCCCCAGGCGGTTCGACGCACCGGCGGCACCCTGCTCCAGGGCCGGGCCCCCATGCACCCACCCGCCCACAACCCCGGCAACACACCAACCAGGATCCAAGCCCCCGAGGCCCGGCCCGGGCCCCAGCCCAGAGACGGAGCGCCCCCAGAACCTCACGCCCATCCCGGACCCACCCAGGGCCAGCCAGGCTACCAGGTCAGTAACCCACGTCCGTCAGCACAGACCCTCCCCTAGCCCCGCTGCACGCAGCCGCGAGGAAACAGTCACCTGAGAGCCAACAGAGCCCCCAACCGGACATGACCGCTACCCCGGGTTGAGCCCCCCAAGGAAGATGCCTCCGGGGAACCCCCCGACTCCCTAAGCCTGTCCCTACCCCCACACCAATCACAACAGTGAAGGTGGGACCAAATTATGACCCCCCACCCCCACTAGGTGATGGAGCTGATAAAAGGAGTCCAGAGCAATTGATCTGATGTGGTGGCAGAGGCTGTATCAAGACTAATGTAATCTAATAGATAATTTCTATATTGGTTAGAATTAAGATTATTTTTATTTTTCCAGTTCATGAGGACTGTTTTCTTGGCTATGCATAGGGCAGTGAAAATCATATGGGCTATATTCTTTTCTGAAGTGACATTATCTAAGCTGCCTAGTAAACACACTAAGGGGGAGGTTGGAATGTTACATTTCAGACACTTTGATAAGTCTTCACATATCTCGCGCCAAAACTTTTGCACTGGTGGACAGAACCAAAGAGCGTGGATGTAATTGTCTGGTGTATTGCCTTGACAGTGTGAGCAGTTGTTGGAAGATGTAAAGCCCATCTTGAACATCCGATGACCTGTATAGTGCACTCTATGTAGTATTTTGTATTGTATTAATTGCAGACTGGGATTTTTAATTAATTTAAAGGTTTTTAAGCAAATCTGAGACCAGAAGTTTTGGTCTAAGCTGACTGATAAATCTGCTTCCCACTTTGCAATAGGAAGGGATATTGATTCATCTAATTTAGAAAGTGTTCTGTATATTTTAGATAATAATTTGGGGGATTTAAGAGTAAGAAAATGTGCCGCACTTAGTGGTGTTTGTAATTCAACTTGACTGAGGTTAAATTTCTTTTTTACTATGGATTTAATTTGTTGATATTCTAAAAATCTTGTCTTGTTGATCCCATATTGTGCAACTAGTCTGTCAAATGGAATAAATTCTGTTCCCTCTAATATATGTTCTAAGTATTTAATTCCTTTACAACTCCATTCTGGGAAATTAATCATATTATTGTTTTGTAATATGTCAGGGTTATTCCAGATAGGTGTACGTTTGCATGGGATTAATGAAGACTCCGTTATTTTTAGAAACTCCCACCAGGCTGTCAGAGAAAAGCTGATGTTGATACTTTTAAAGTATTCATGTCTTTTGATGTTTGAGCTAATAAATGGTAGGTCTGAAATCTCTAGATCCTTGCATAGTGCCTGTTCAACATCTAGCCAGGGCTCAACTAAGAAGGTATGTTTTAACCATTCTGAGATGAACTGAAGCCTGTTGGCTAAGAAGTATTGGTGAAAATTAGGCAGATCTAATCCTCCTCTATCCTTGGTTCTTTGTAGCGTTTTTAAGCTGATACGCGGGGGTTTATCTTTCCAAAGGAATTTGGAAATATATGAATCCAGAGATCTGAACCAATCTTGTGATGGTTTGTTAGGGATCATCAAAAATAAGTAATTTATTTTTGGCAAGATCATCATTTTTATAGTGGCGACCCTTCCCATGAGTGATATGGGTAAAGATTTCCATCTAGTCAGATCGCCTTCTACTTTCTTTAGAAGTGGGATGTGGTTTAATTTAGTTAAGTCTGAAAGCTTAGGAGAGACATTAATACCTAAATATTTAATATTTCCGGATTGCAGTGGGGCAGAGGAAGAATTATGGAAGGAGCAGTTAATGGGGAGAACTGTAGATTTTGGCCAGTTAATTGAATAATCTGAAACTCTTGAAAACCAGTTTATTAAAGTAATTACCTCAGAGAGGTTGGTTTGTGTGTTTTGCAGAAAAAGCAACACATCATCCGCATAGAGACTGATTTTATGTTCTATGTTCTTACATTTTATGCCCTTAATTGTTGTAGCCTGTCTAAATGCTGCTGCTAGAGGTTCGATAAAAATTGCAAAAAGTGAAGGGGAGAGTGGGCATCCCTGTCTGGTGCCCCTCAGGAGATAGAAGCTGGAGGATGTCTGGTCATTTGTTCTGATACGAGCTGTTGGGGAATTGTATAATATTCTTATCCAGTTTATGAAAGAGTTTCCAAAACCAAATTTGTGTAAAGTTGCGAATAAAAATTTCCAGTTAACTCTGTCAAATGCTTTTTCTGCATCTAGAGATAATATTATGGTTTCGATGTTTTTATCGTATGAGTAGTCTATTAAATTAAGTAATCTACGAGTGTTTGTTGAGGAGTGCCGACCTTTTATGAAACCAGTTTGGTCAGGATGAATTAAGAGGGGGGTCATTTTCTCTAATCTCTTTGAGAGAGCTTTGCAGATTATTTTAAGGTCTACATTTAAAAGAGAAATTGGACGATAGCTTGAGGGAAATAAAGGGTCTTTGCCTGGTTTTAGCAGGAGACTAATGTTGGCAGAATTCATATTTGGTGGTAGTCTGCCATTTTCCTCGATTTCCTGCAACATGTCGTGGAATACTGGTGCCAAAATTATCCAGAATTCTTTGTAGAATTCTGCAGGGAAGCCGTCTGGACCTGGAGCCTTATTATTGGGCATACTTATCAGGGCTTCCTGGAGTTCACTTGGCGTCAGTGGCGAATCCAGTTCCATTGCTTGACTGTCTAGTAATTTTGGAAGAGTTACGTTGTCAAGAAACAGATCAATTTCATTTTTAGATGGGTTTATTTGTGGTGAGTATAAAGTTTCATAGAAATCCCTAAAAATGTTGTTTATTCTTCCAGGATCATATATTATGTTCCCCGATAAATCTTTAGCAGCACATATAGTTGTTTTTTCTTTATTTATTTTTAGCTGGTTAGCTAGAAATCGACCTGATTTGTTACTGTGTTCAAAATTCTGCAAGCGAAGTCTTTGTATAAGGAATTGTGTTTTTTTATTAATAATTTCATTTAATTCTAGTTTTGTTTTGCATATTTTGTTCAATGTTTCCTGATCTTGGTCGCACGCGTAGGCTTCTTCTAGTGATTTGATGTTTTTTTCTAATTCCTGAATATTTTTGTTTTCTTCTTTCTTTTTGTGTGATGAGAAAGAAATTATTTTACCTCTCATCACAGCTTTCCCTGCTTCCCATAGAACAGAAGCAGATATTCCGGGAGTGTCATTAAAGTCTAAATATGAAGTCCATTCCTTTTTAAAATATTTAATAAAGTCTTCATCTTTAAGTAGTGATATATTAAATTTCTAGTTTTTTCTTGGCGTAGTGTTATTCTTGTGCATTAGTGTTAAAGATACAGGACCATGATCGCTGACAGCTATAGGATGAATCTCAGTGTCTAAAATGTCACACAGCAGTGAGCTGCTGACCAAAAAATAATCCAGACGAGAGTAAGAGTGATGAACATGCGAGAAAAAAGTATATTCCTTACTGGTGGGGTGAAGAGAGCGCCATGCATCGCAAAGACCAAAGTCGCTCATATACTGTTTGATTATATTTGTGGACTGCCAATTGCGCTGAGTTCCTGTTGTGTTGAGCCTATCCATGTCTTCATTTAGTCCAAGGTTGAGGTCACCGCCAAGAATGAGTTTGCAATCAAGGTGTTCAGAGAGTGCACTAAAAAATCCGTGGAAGAATGAGGGTTCATCAACATTTGGACCGTATATACTTACAATACATAGTTTTTTGTTCAATATTGATAGTTTAATAATTAGAAATCTACCCTCTGGATCTATAACTGTATCGAGTACTGTAAAATTAACATTTTTATGTATTAAAATTGCTACTCCCCGTTGTCTAGAATTATAACAGGCTGCAAACACGTTAGGAAACTCAGGTGTTTTAAGTTCGTTTAAGCCTGTGACAGGTCTGTGAGTTTCTTGTAATAAAACAACATCTGCCTGTAGTTTTTTAAGCTGGTTAAATATCTTTAACCTCTTTCCTCTGGAGCCAGCTCCATTTACATTCCATGTGACAAACCTCAGCATTCCCATAATTGTGTGTGTGTATGTCTAATGAAGTATGCTGGGTGTTTCGTTTAGACAGGTGGAGAGAATGTGGAAACATCCCTTGTTTGTAAATAGAAAGAGAAAAAGAAGTGTGGTGAGAGGCTCCATAAGTCTGACTATGTGTGTGAATATTCACTAATATGAACAAGCGTGGCTTGCTTATGTGTCCTGCAAGTCTGTGCGTGCTGTGAGGCTGTTGTGAATGTGCTGCCGTTGAGCTGATGTGTTTGCGTGATCGTGGTGTGAAAATATGGAGAAATAGAGGGTGTTGTTTGTAGGTGAGTGGGGAAGTAGGTGATCACAGCAGTGAAAGACAAGAGAAAGAAAGAAACCACATGAACTGTGAGCAACAACAACAAAAAAGAAACGAAACGGAAACATTCCAATATTTTTATTTTATTTTATTTGTTCCTGAGTAAATCGGCTGAGTTTATTAAACTCCACCGAAACAATCTGCACATTTAATTAAAATTTAATAAACTACCATCTTGTCTTTATTTTTAGTTAGCACATACCATAACCTCCTAAGACCCAAACTCTTCCACGGCATGCATTTTAAATTCTCTTTGATATTTGGGCATATTGGGACCCGATGAATGTAAAAACAAAGAATTACCAGATTTTTTTGTTTTACCTGATTTTTGTTTCTAAAAAAAATGAGAGCCACATATGAGGATATTCGTTTAAAATTTCGATAGAACAGTAGCAGTATAATGTCCTCGTAAGTGGATATCAAGCCCTTGTAGAGCAAAATTGAGTATTTTGGTCTAAATAACCCAAAATGTGATGTCCACATATGTCAGTGGTTCCCAAACTTTTTTTGCTGGGCCCCCCTTTGTTTTACGAGAAAAATGTTCGCCCCCCCCCCCCGCGCGCGTGCACGCGCGCACAAACACATCCTCCAACCACACACACCCATATTTTGCTCCATTGCAGTTTATTTCACACCTCAAACATTTAGTAAACAATTACAGGTAGTAATAAAATAAACTACTAACTCTGTTACGCTACGTCCAAACCTACACGGGTGATTTTGAAAACGCAGCTGTTTCGTCCACACGTAAACGACGTTTCGAATCACCGAAAACTGAAAGTTTTTTTAAAACTCCTTTTTTGCGTTTACGTGTGGACGAGGAATACAGAGTTCGTCACGCAACGTCAAAGGTATGTGCCTTTTTCACGTCACGCCATGCGCCACGTTATTGTTTACATGAGATGAATTGCAGAATGGCAGATAGAGACAAAATACTGTTAATCTGACTATCTGCAGTGTTTACACGCTTACATACACACGCAGTTACTAGAGGTGGGAATCACCATACATCCCACGATACGATATTATCACAATACTTAACGCACGATACGCTATTATTGCGATTTTTTAAAATATTTTGCGATATTCAGATTCTGTACATAAAGGTAAACTTTATCAATATTCATTTTATCAAATATCAAAGTCTCACACTCAGTCTTTCTCTCATTTCAGTCAGTTTTATTGTTGACAAACTGAACGGTTTGTATTACAGTCTAGTCCAACTTAACTGAATGCAACCATCTGGTACAATTATAGCTATTCTGAACTATGCAATTTATGAAAACTATGCAGCCCATTCAGCAACTGAAGAATTTGAAAGTAAAATAAAACTAAATATAATTTTACATTAAATAAAAAAGTTTTAAACTTAATTAAAATAAAACATGTCTTAAATTAAAATAAGTAAACTGTCATGTTTATTGCTGCCAAAAAAAAGTTAAACACATTTGGACAGTGAAGGAGTGTCAGGATTCTTGCTCAGAAAAAGGAGCTGATCAACATGCTCTGAAGTCAGAGCACAAAAACTTTTTTTGTAACAAAATATCGATTCCTGCTATCCCTGTATCGATACATTATTAGCAAACAAAATATCACGATACTACACAGTATCGATTTTTCCCCCCACCCCTAGCAGTTACTGTCCCTCCATTACAAAGGCAGAGGCGTCACATGTAATTATTTTACGTGTAGTTGTTTTTTTCATGTGTAATAATATTCAACATTGCTATCAATACATTTTTCAAAAAATGCCTCTCTGTGCAAAATGGGTTTAAAAACATAAACAACTGTGGAACACTGTTTGTCCGGGATTTGAACTGAGGGAACAAATCGTGGCAGGATCAGCCTGCTGTTATTTGTATCCCACTGTAACTTTACTGTATAAAGAAGTAACATCTCCAAAATGTCAGGAGCAGTTAGTCATTACAAGTGTTTGTGAACTAAAAATCCAGAATGTGGGATACTGTTTGTCCGTGATCTAAACAGCCCAGCGCTGCTCCCGATGCAGGGAAAACCAATTCTGCAGGGGGAGACCTAACTCGGCACTTGTGCAGGTGAAGCCAAAGGGAAGATATGCTTCACCATATTTTCTAGTCTTTGGCTTAGAATGAAGTTGGTTTGGAAACATATTCAGCGATGCTTCATCTCCTGCTTTGCGTTTGTGTGGGCGCCCCGTGCTAGCAGTGTCCAAGCGTTTTGTTTTGTTTTCCCCCCCTTTCATCCCGCGCCCCCCCCCCCCCCCCCCCTGCAATGGCTCTGCGCCGCCTGTAGGGGGCGGGCCCCACTTGGGAAGGTCTGACATATGTGGACGGCAAGTCCTAGGAGGTTAAACACTTCAAGCTGTAAGCTAGTGATAGTTATATAAGAGCAGATGCATGCTGGTGCAATAAGCTGTCCGTTTTACGTACAATGGATGCATGATCTGATTAGTCGACTAATCGCAAAAACTATCAAAATAATCGTTTGTGGCAGCCCTAGTGGACATGACGTTTCATCTGTCTGCTCTCATACGTACTGACTTGTTTCCAGGTGCAGAAAATACATTTTTTTTTCAACTTTTAAAAGAAAAAAAATATGTTAGTAATTAAAAATATGTTGGTGGTTTCGTCTGGCAACAGTAGCCATGTATTTTAAAGGTTTTTTTAGTTCCACAAGCCAACTTTGGGAGCCAGGGACTGGACCAGGGACCTCCACCTGTGACCATTGCTCGACCCATAAAGCACTGAACCCTTATGGCTGTGTTTCCCATCCACTGTGTGCCGTGGAAGATTATCTGGTTTCACCTGATTAGTGCTCTAAGCAATCAGTGTGAGTAACAGGCAGAAAAATTACATTCTCTTCCACTAGAGGGCAGTACAACTACCTGCTCTAATTAAATTGGTTGCCCACTGGCAGTAAAACAGAAGAACATGAAGAAGAAATTAGATAATAGTCTTGCTGTGAGATGCAGTGCAATAGATAAATATCTGAAAAGAAAAAGTAGTCAGTCTGACCTGGTCCTGGAGAAAATTCCGACTCAGATGAAGGTCCTAACATGAGTAGTGGTCAGAAGAAAGCAAAAAAGGAGCCAATTCCACTATCCATGGTGTGCAGGGAAAAATGATCAATATGCTTTTTGTGACATTTTTGTTTGGTGGTGTGCCGTGTGATTTTGCCAATATGAAATATGTGCTGTGGCTCCAAAAGGTTGGGAAACATTGCCTTATGGCCCCTCCTGTGGGTGGAAGGCCCATAGGAGGATTATTTGAACTATTTGAACCTTTGCTAAATTTGTAAGTTTGCCCACTAACAAAGAGATGAGTCTATATTTTTGATGGCAGGTTCATTTGAACAGAGAGAGACAGAACAATAGCCAAAAAATCCAGAGAAATGCATTTTTAAAAAGTTATAAATGAATTTACATTTTCATGGAGGAAATGAGTATTCAATCCCTTTGTTGGCAATCACAGAGGTCAGACATGTCTTGTAGCTAGCCACAAGTTTTGCACACATCTCTGGGGGGATTTTGTCCCACTCCTATCACACCTATTTTGTGTGGGTTTTGTGTATAGAAAACTTTAAATTGTTCAAAAATGTGTTTCAGACATTTAAAGTACATTGCTTTGATTTTTCTCCCTCAAGAAGTTAAATAAGCTGCAAGTAGCTGCATATATGGTCTATGACTGTGCAAATAATTTACAGTAGTTTAACAATGTCACCTCTGGTGTTACACATAAATATATACTAAATATAGTATTTACAACATATGTTAAAAAAAATCTTAAAAAGTCTTAAAATCTACCTTCAGTTAATCTATGAACTCTTTGTGTAGGTTTTATACAAATCAAAAAGATGATTTTTCAACTGCAATTAGCCCTTTTTCATGTCCTGTTTCTAGTTAGAAAGACCAACTGCCCATTTTCAGATCAAAGTGATGTTCTTAATTGAAGGGGTAAACTATGCGCTACTACAAAAAGAAGCCAGTGATGGAAGAGGAAACAGTGTTGACATCAAGTATGAATGATGGTGGGTGATGTGTAACAACAAAACAGCAACACTGTTACTAGGGGCGAAGTGCTAATCTTGGGTTGGGGGTGGCGGGGGCTCAAATCTCAGAGGAAATGTAACTAAAAAAAGATTCTTGCTGGTGTGATTCTGCCCTAGTTCTCACCAACACTTTGCTGATAAGTGTAATTGTGTGACGCAGAGTACGTATGTTCATGCACATCCAAGCTTCCAAGTGCTGATGTGCACACACGAACTGCATGTTACCGTAATCCTGCCTGCGTGTGCACGACTGAAAACCCCATGTGTCATTTTTGCACAAAGAGTATGATCAATGCAACATCCTTCTGCAGCCAATGAGGAGCAAGCCCTTGTTACTGGGCAGTTATGTGTTTATTCTCCCTCTCCTGTTCTTTCGTGAGGTCGATGTCACGCGTCAAGCCTCATAGACTCTCAGATCAGCATGAGTCTTTACGACACACCGGGGTCCTGCGGTTGTGATGAACATCAGCACTCTTACTGGTTTTGTAGGTCAACCAGTATTTAGCTACGGGTGCAGCTCAACTTACAGCACATGTGCTTGTGTGCAGCAGGTAGAGCAAAGGTCACACAGGAATTTATATATATGTAGAGAGAAACATAGATAATAGATAGATTAAAAAAAAACTAAATGATTGGCTAGAGCTGGATGAGCAAGTGTCATATTCAAATTTTTACAGTTACAAACAGATTTAACTTTCCTATTTTAACTGATGTGATAATATCACGTTTATTAAGCAAAGAAGACATTTTCAGTTGTTTTTTAATTTTTGTGTAATACTCTGATTTAGGAATTTTAATCCTGACTGAATGTTAAAAAAAATGTAAATATAACTAAAATAACAAGAGACAAGAAAAACTTAAAAACAAGTTTTCATGAATATTTCTATGTCTACACAATGTTTATGCTCAAAAAGCATAGAATGATGTTTGCACTGTAATTTCATTACACAAACCAGTGGTGCAGATTTAAAACATACTACATGAAATATTAGCAAGCAAAAGTGCTGATGTCACTGCTGTGGCTCATCTGGTTTTATATGTTTCTTTGCTAAGTGGTGTCAAAAGCGTTAGCTAACGTAGGTTAGATCAGCGATTATTAGCTTATTTTAGCTTTCGGCGCTCTTAGTCCACTGGCGTGACTGACGTCCTTCATTATTTTAGTTTCTTAAAGTTTCCTATTCTAGTTAGATTTTCAAATTGTACTTGATTGTTTAATAAAAGTGCTTTCATGGACAGTCTGAAAGGGTTAGGGTCTGAAAGAAACGCTGACTTATTGGAAAAGACATTTTTTAGCAAATGTATAGATTTCACATGACTTAGCTATCAATTATATTTGTTATCACATGTGGATTCTCCTCACTTTCAGTGTGTATTCTGAGACACTGCAATCGGCCATCCAAATAAATGGGCTTCTTCTGAAAGAAACGTAATGTGTACCCAACAGAACTGAGGGTGGAGTCATAAAGGGCTTAGACATTTTCTTACAAAAATATCCTGTGGCATGAAACTCATTATACTAAAAAGAAAATTATACACTTCTTGTGTGCAAGGCAATATGTAAAAAACACAGGTTTGATCGTAGCATTGTCCCGCATCTTAGTAGTTATTATGAGTAGTACTAGCAGGTGTAATATTTCCATCTGAAATGTAAAGAAGGTACTCTAGTACTACCTTCCAGAATGCACTGTATAAAAGTATGCACCATTAACAGACCAAACAAACCTAGAGCCTCCATTCTGCAGTAAATTAATCCAAATTCATTTTAAGCTACACTTGAAATTTTTATGAGCATTAAATGCTAAGCTAGCTAAAATGAGGATGTTTTACGCCGTACACTTCTTCTGTTGTGATTCAGTGTTTCTGTTCCATATAAGATAAACAGTGCATTTTAAGAGGCATTCAAAGCTTTGTCCAGTCCTTCAGACCAGGTTAATATTTAACATTAACATTTACATCACTTTTCAACCTCTTATTCAGCATTATTATTATTATTATTATTATTAAAGCACACTTCTTACTTTTGGCTAGCAGTAATTGTATGTTTTTCTAAATCACCAAAACTTTGTGTAAATCATCCAACTTTTTAAAAGGTCTGTTTATCATTAACACACATACAGAGGCAGACAAGCCATCTAATGGCTACATGTTGTATTAGGATAAAATAACCAGAACATGCCTACAGGCTGGTTGAGTTCATCCACAACATCAGCCTTGACCACATGGTGGCATCAGTCCTCACTGACTCACCTCATGAATGCAGCATTACTGATGAGCTGAGTGTTGATAAATCCTCTTTACTGGGAAGGTTCAACTTTAATCTTAACAGTGTTTTTTAACCCTTTCTGTGAAAACCATATGCCAATAACTATAAGCCAGAAACATCTGTCCAAACCTCTCAGATATGTAAACGAGAGGAATAACAAATGGATTTCCTTGTAAGACGGCTAGTTACAGATGAAAAGATCTGCTCGCAGATTAAAAACATGTCTTATTTCCTTAGGATGGAAATGTGGGTGTTGCAGAAAATCTTCTTTTGTGTCTACTGGTGACATTTTCTTATGAAACATTAAGTCTGCCTTCAATTCTATAGATTCCCAGTTGTGGTATCTTTACCGGTGCTGTTTTTGCACAGTTAAACGTTTGTTTCCCCAGTGTTCTTGCTTGGTTGGTGAGTGTATTATTGCTGTTGACTATTTTGTATTTAGGTCAGTGTGGCCCCCTCAGGCTCTGACAAACCACTTTCTCCCCGAGTCCCTATGATTGACACATTTTCTTATGGCAAATGAAATCGTGCTCCTCCAGTTTTAAATTCTTGATGAGTAACATGTTATAAAATACAACACTAAACGCTGCTGTTGGTGGACTCCCATTTAGATATCCCTCAATACCGTTTAGTTATTCCCTGAATACTTCTAATAATACTGTTAATAATGAAGAGTACAAGAATATAATTATTTTGACGTCTGTTTGTTTATTCCTCGGATCTTGTTCCCATCTCTCCATAATACAAAACAAACAGACGTGTGTCCCCTCTGGGTGTGTAAGATCTTGTTTTGCATAGACTGTTGCATCACGTGACCAGGCATCAGAGATGGCTACCTGTTGTCCTCTCTTGCCCCTCATCCTTACCACTTCTAGACAACATGATAATAATCAGCAGCCTGGCAAAAACCTGAATTACCAGGACATCCTCTAAGAACATAATGCCCGTCTTAGACACTGGGCATCTGGTGGCATTTCCTCGCAGTATGTTAGATACAGGAGGGGGTGGGGCGTGGGGGGTGAGGTAAAGGAAAGAGGATGGGAGGGAGGAAGCTTTAAGGCTGGGATTAAGGAGGGTGAAGAGGGGGTGGGGAGATGTTGTGTGTCTGTGTGTGTGGGGTGGGGTGACCTGACCACATGCTCCGTCCGTAAAGCGCTTTTCTTCTGCACTGGCCCGCTGCCCTGGGCAACCGTTCCAGGTCAAACCCAGAGCCCCCACTGAGTGATGCACTGTGCTGCCGTCAACAGCCATTGTGATCTGCATATCTGCTCAGTCAGCCTCTCCTGTGTGATTTTTCATTGTGGGCACAGTTCTTCACTTTGAGAACTACAAGGCAGGAGCTCAAAACAAACAAACAAAAAAAGTAAATATGTGGTAGGATGGATTAGAAGACGTGAACATGATTACTTGGGATATAGAATTCAGTTAAGCTATCTGGTGATTAGACTCCGATGACCCATCATTGCAGAGGGGAATCTCAGCAGAATTAGGAACCTGGAGTCTAGACACTGGTGGTGGTGAAGGTGAAAATGAAGGCTTGGGTGGAGCCTGCATGAATACGGTGAGGCGGAGATTGGGAGGCGGTGCGTTGCATGAATGAGAGCCTGAAAGGCAGAATGACAGATTACTGAGACTTAAAGTACAGAGAATGGAGATTGGTGCGGAGAAGGCGGGCAAGAAGATGATTGGACTAGAACAGTTGTGTCAGCATTGAGTTTTACGTGGTGGGAAAGTGGACGTGATGTAAAGAATAGGCTAACAGCTGAACACCCAGGAAAGCAAACAGATGAGTAATTGTAGGTGTTCCTCATTCAACTTATGCATAAGCTTTATTTTAAGGAGAGACAATTTGGAAGAACTGAGTATGAGTTACTGAGATTTCAGTTAAGTTGTTCTACTGTTGTGACCCATAATAGTAGAATGTAATCTCAGCAGTGATAGGAATTATGACAGCAACCCTCACCCTGATAAGAGCAATCGTAATGTAGCAGGGAAATTCAGCTCTATAAAAATATAAATGTTAGAAGCAGCATTAACAAAGACACAGAATATATCTATTAAAAATAACGGAAATGAAGAGGTCCAGGGTCCAGGCACCAAAGGGGAAAGAGTGACAAAAGCAATAGAATGAGCCTCTAAGGCTCAGTGTTCTAAAGCAGGGGTCCCCAATCCCAGTCCACGAGGGCCGGTGTCCCTGTAGGTTTTAGATGTGTCCTTGATCCATCACAGCTGATTTAAATGGATAAATGACCTTCTCAACATGTCTTGAAGTTCTCCAGAGGCCTGGTAATGAACTAATCTTGTGATTCAGGTGTGTTGACCCAGGGTGAGATCTAAAACCTGCAGGGACACTGGCCCTCGCGAACTGGGATTGGGGACCCCTGGTCTAAAGTTAAGGCTCACTGGTTGTCTAGCGAGCCTGCAATAAGGCTCAAAGGCTATTGGAGGCCTGGAGAGAGGTGTAGGATAGAGACTGCAATAATGCTGGAAGACCATTGCGGTCGAGAGAGAGCAGAGAGACTACATTAAGGCACGAGAGTTGATAAAGGCCAGGATAAAAAAGATAACCTACAAACGAGATTGGATGCCTTCAGTCTCTCTGACCGATCATAGCCGAATGTAATCTTGGCACTATATTTGTCATATGGTGATGCATGCAGAAACTCTTGTGGTCCACTACCTGCAGAGACTAGGATCAGCTGTTAGATTCTTAGGTGAGTTCTGTGAAGCCTGGGGAACTAGGATGGCCTAGGAAAGAATGAGAGATGTGTACGGGGAGCAAGCTGTTTTGCTCTCCAGAACTTGTAGGCAAATGGTAAAAGCTTGCAGATGCAAAGAAACTGAAGCAAAGTTGCAATTTGCACAACAATAGAAATGGGTGCTAGATTGAAATAGCTAAAAACAGAAAACTACAGTGAGGAAGAATTACCCTAAAGTAATGCAGTGCAGGATCTGCTTGTCCTATTACTACACAAGAGCTCAACCTACACAGGACAAGAGCATCATTATGGACCCAAAGATGACGTTGCCTGAATCAAAATGATTGAGAAGGCAACTAATGCAGCACTGAAAGACAATCTGAAAGGCAGAATGACAAAAGAGCATTGATATTTAAATTAAGCAGAATGGAGGCTGATTGGCTTAGATAAGGCAAACAGGAAGATTAACAAGGCCTCGAGCAATGACCTCAGCATTGAGTTTGACATGGTGGGAATATGGAAGTCATGTCATCCTGGAAAGCACATTTGTGTCAAAGAAAAGCGTTACCATTCAGTACTTCAGGTCAGAGGAAACAAGATTATTTGAAAATTAGATTTTTACACCTACCTCTGTCCAACAATAGTGATTAATTTGTCAATCATTTCCATAACAGATGGGTTACTTAATTTAGTTGGCATCCTAAAAAATCTACAGATACTATTGATGGAAAGCCAAAACATCAAATACTCATATAAAAGAACCGCAGACTGTATAAATGATGGTTGTAGCTACCAGTCAGTTAACCTTAAACCTGCATTGACGTCAGCCAGCGCATATTGGGAATGTCATAGGCACCGATTGGTTTTCTATCGCCCATTTGATGGGAGTAAGGGCGCCCTTCGTTTGCGAGGTGCGCCTGCTGCTTGCGGAGAGGAGAGGGCGGGGCGGCGGGGGATTCTCTGACCGGCTGGAGCAGCATCTAATAACCAACTCGCAAAATAAAACAAAATAAAAACAAACTAACAAACACAAAAACACCAGACATTATGATACAGACTCATAATTTTCACCGATGTTTTTTCGAAATTCTATACGGGAAAAGTGAGCGCGAGAGCCCTCGGTGCGCCTGCTCGCTGCTGAAGTCAAAGTAAACTTTATTGTCATCTCCGCTACATACAGTCCAGTATATAGAGAGACGAGACGACGAGGCTCCAGTTACAGCAGTGCAAGTAAACAAACAATAAATATAAGAAGAGTAAGAAAATAAATATACACTTTAGGACTCGGCGCAAAGGGATCAATAACAATTTAAAATTTACAGTTTGATGATTTAAAGTCTCACACACAACCCGTCGAAAGACGAAAAACATTTATAATGTTGTAAATCCAAGCCCATTATGTATTCATGATTTTAATCCTGGGTTGTGTGAAATCTCAGAAATAAACCCTAGACAAAGTGAATTTGTGAACTAAGGTGTTGGTCTGTTAGGTTATGTTGTGGTGATCCTCGGGTTGGGGGATGAGTGTTCATACTGGAGTGCAAAATTAAAACCAATGGAAGATGGACAAGAAAAGTTCAAAGCCATCAGGTGCTCAGTTTAGAAAAAAGAGAAAAGAAGAGGAGAAACGAGCAAAAGATACAGGTAAGCAGATGTGTGATTGGATAATGGCAGGTCATCCTGAAACTATCAGAATCAGAATACTTTATTAATCCCTAAGGAAATAATGCGGGTTACAGTTGCTCCAAGAAGAAATGGTAAAAATAGTAACAGTAACAGACTAAACTCCAAACAATACATTATGTTACAGATTTTTAATATTAATTAGACATTGTCGATTGTTGATTTGACCTGATCTCATTGTTTGACGAATTAGGATGGCTGTTTGGTAGCTGTTTGCATACTATGCATACTCTCTCTCTCTTCATATGTGTGTGTGTACAACAGTTTTATGTTAATGTACAATCCTTAATATGTTTTTTGTGTGTGTGTTGGGGGGGGGCAGAGGGAGTGTTCGCCCAGGGCTGCCACTGCCAGGGGGTTATAGCTGCAATTGCAAAAAGACCTTTGGTCTGTGGAAAAATGGCTCTTGGACTTGACTTCAGTAAAACTTTCCTGATGAGTTTATGTGCTCATTCACTCTTTTTGGGTCATATTGAATAAAAGATTGAGCCCATTTAAAAAACTTTGGTCAAATTTTCGGATAGAAGGATTATGCAGTGTATGCTTATTAGGTAAAGACTAGGAATTGACAAGTCATTAGCGTTAATGAGTGTGAAGTTTCACAGTCAGCTCGATCCGTTGGTCATCACATCCAGTTTAAAAATACCAACATAGCAACAGCAAAAACTCTCATCTCAAGGCTTCTAAATGGGACTTCATAAGCCATAAGTCATGTTTTAAGGACCCTGGAATGTACTGCATGCCTTCTTTGCTCACTAGCAACTTCTTGGCTTTAAGTATATTATCTCTTCCTGCTGTTACTGCAAGTTCTGTAGGCGTGTGCATTTCAGTCTTTGGAGAGGCAAGTGGAAACAGTGGACCGGTGTGTTTATTACACGCTTTGCCGGGATCCATGGTAGCTTTTTATATGTCAGTCTAATAAACATAGTTAATCGCTACATCTAGTTTTTTGTTTGTTTTTATCAGAAACTACATGAAGATTGTTGTGAAATGGGAAAAACAAAAAGTCATTTATTATCCGTCAGTCATAGAAAATTGTTTCTTTTTGCAGTGCAGCCAGTGAGACCATTTTTCTGGGATGAGCAGGAGTTCATTAGAACTAAAACTTTATTATTCTGGCAATTTGTCAGTTTGTTGATAAAATTAGCTAGAACATATTAACTTGTCAGTTGGAATGTAGAAATATGACTAGTGTATAATTCTAAAGACCATTTTTATTTCAGCAGATTTATCATTTCTGTCAATATACAGCATGAGTGCTCCAGAACTGTTTCTTTTTTCTTTAGTTTTTTGGGGGTGAGGAGGTGGGGGTTGTTTGGTTGGTTTTTTGTTTTGTTTTGTTTGGTTGATGTACATCCAAGTACATTTTTATTAGGACTTTGTGTCTCAGTGAACTTAACTTTTAACAAAAACAGTAAACTCGTTCTCTAGGTATCTGTGGGATTGACTCACACATTTCCTTTCTAGATTGAAGGGAAGAGTGTGTGTTGCTAAGCTGGACAGATAAACCCAGGCCTTTATTTATCAATGAGAAGGTCAGAATACAGATACTGTATCATGCTAATCTTACACGTTAGAAGAATGGACACGGACTGCACCGAGGGGACACTGTACATCAGTTAAGTTTTAGCTACTAAAACTAAACCAAGCTGTCATATCAAAGCATTTGCACAACACATCCTGGAAAGACTTTATTGCAGTAACAGTAATGTAACAAGTTGTTGTTAACTGAGGTGAAGTTATCTTCACTTTGCCTGTCCAGTATGAAGATACTCAGTTGAAATACATGTGATCTTTTGTCTTCCACTTGTCAACTGTCCTGAATTTTTTAAGGACACACTGCACACCACACTGAGATATGCCAAGTTTTCAGCTAATACCTTTTTGGGAATTCACTTCTTGATGCAAAATGCTATTTTATGCTTGTCACACAGTGTTATCATTTTTGTAGCTTCAACGATTCGAAACTGAATTCTTGCTAAGTTGTCTGTGTTGTGTAGGCAACACTAGTTCATGCCTTAAGTTAGATGTCTGGGTTTTTTATGCTTGAATGATTCATAGATTGGTGTTCAGTGGCTTAACAAACAAACTGAAACGAGTGAAAAAGCAAAGAAAAAGTCCTTCAGAAAGCCTGGAGAGCTATTGGCCGAGCTGACTTTAAAAATTACAACAAAGCCTAACCTTTTAGCAGAATTTAACTGATAAGGGATGGTTCAAGACTTCTGCACATTATAGCAACTATCACCCCATGGCTCTTTTAAGTTTTCATCAGAGGCAGTCTTTAATATCAACAGACCTTGCTATCACGCCAAACATTTTCAAGTCTATTACATAGTTCCCCTGTCTTTTCTTTTACTGCCTACTAAAATTAGTACAGACTGCAGCATTTGAAGCCCCTCCTGCACACCAACTCCACTGAAACCTCCCAGAGAGTACAACATTTTACGCAAGGTGACTTCCAACTCCTGACAGTTTTTCTGTCAAGGAAACATTGGAGATGCCCCAGGGCAGATCGCCAGCATCAAGGCCAGATGGGAGCCCCACACTCTACCTGCCACCCCACCACCCCCCGTCCCTTTGCCAGTCCCCTGACACCCCCTCCTGCCATCTGTGCTGACCTGCCCCTAGCTGTCAACAGTTCAAGAGCGGGTTGCATCGTTTCAGTCGACAACACAGCTGTGCAGATGTTGTCAGGGTGAAAAGATGGTGATGGCGCCAACAGCAAGGCTAACATCTGCGGTCCCTGTGGGAACAGCAGAGCAGCACTTTGCAGGAAAGCCAGTCGCTGTGATACCGTGTCAATGAGCTGACAGACGTGGTGCTTAACGTCTTGTGTGGAATCATTAGCATTGCTCCTGTTTCACAAAGGCCTCGGAAAACCTCACACAGCCTTACAGACCACCTCCGCAGCATAATACTTTGTCAGTTCAATAAATATGTTCTAGGGATTAAACCCAGATTAAGACACTGTAAACAAGACAGATTTACATCAACTAAGTAGATCACAGAGATTTGATACTCAAAGCACTCCAAGCATAATCCAAATATCATCACAGTGTGTATGCTTCTTAAATCTGTATGATTTACATGTTGTTCTCACAAGTGGCTTAATAAAAATATATTAGCAGGACTCTTTCCCACACTCGCTCTCCCCCACATATCCCTCCCTCCCTCTCTCCATTCTGCTTTATGTCCTCTGTGGCATGTGTCAGGTATAGCCGTTCATTACCCTAGTGTACTTGTGCTCTTACTCTCTCGTGCTCTCTCCATTCAACAAACAGACAAAGAATACATTTATAAGATAAGATAAGACTTTATTGATCCCACAACGGGGAAATTTTTGTGTCACCTCAGCTCAGGTACAGATATCAGAAGGAAATACAAAAATACAAATAAGTACAATCAATTAAAAAAAGTAAGATAACACACTATATACAATGGTAGCATACACAGTATGTGATTATGGATATGGTTGGAAATATGGAAGACATATTTCTGTTGTGTTCTTCTCCACTGTGTGCGTCTCTGAGAGTGTAAAAGAGAGACAGGGCTCAGCAGAGAAGGGTAAATGAGTAAGGGGACTTCATACATTTTTATGACTGTACCGATAAGGTCAGTCATGTGCTGTGGTTACTAAGCAACGCTGCCACCCCGTGTTGGACAGTTACAAAAAAAAGAGTCAAACTCAGAGATGTTTACTATTACGCTAACTGACAGTCGCCCAGTATCTCTCAGGCGTCTTAGCTCAGCCTCATGGTGCAGTTACTATAACACATCTCACACATCTCAATCTTGCATTGCATCACATTATGGCACATTATGCACATTGGCTCTCTTCCACAGCATGTCTCTTCCTGTTAAAAGGGAGTTTTTCCTTCCCACTGTTGCCAAAGTGCTTGCTCATAGGGGGGTCATGTGATTGTTGGGTTTTTCACTGTATGGATTATTGTAGTATAATCAGTATACTTACAATATAAAGCAATATAAAGTGCCTTGATGTGACTGTTGTTGTGATTTGGCGATGTATAAATAAAATTGAAATTGAATTGAATTATCCCAGAGAAAGACATTTTTTTGTTCATCAAGCTGTAAGGCATAACAATATATTTTTTTAAAATATTGTCTGCCAAATCTGTGGGGAAATAAATAATTTTAATTAAAAACAATGATTATTAGTAGGGCTGCTCGATTATGGCAAAAAATGATAATCACGATTATTTTCACTGAAATTGAGATCTCGATTATTTGACGATATTTATTTAACAATAACAATGTGTTGAATAATGACTTTAAAGATTGTCAAAAAATAATATAAAATAGTGTGCAAATACTGATAACAGTGCAAATGTTTGCAATATAAAAAATTAATGAAAAATGTAAACATCTATGTTTAGTGAACTTTGCAGTGTTGCTCTGTGGTGCAGCTACGACACTGTAGCAAAGTTTACACTATGTCTACTTGATCCACGTCTGACTCCGCGAACCCATAATGTTTCCACACCACTGAAGTTTTTTTACCTCTCTTTTCAACCAATGGCAGTCACTCTCCTCTCCAAATAACTTCTGCTTAGCTTTCCGAGCTTCCCTCAGGTCCTCTTAATCAGCGGTCCCCAACCCGGTATCGGTCCATAAGTCGTTTGGTACCGGGCCGCGAGAGTTGAGGCTCAGGTGTGAAATGTATAGTTTTCAGGGTTTTTATCGGTTTTCAGCGTTATTTTGTTAGCGTTTTTATCGTTAACTCGGTTTTCCTGGGTCTTTCCACGTGTGTTATGAATAAATTTTCTTTTTTTCAGTACCGGTACTAGTTTTATTTTGTTGTATTTATCCGCGACACCTTAAAGGCCGGTCTGTGAAAATATTGTCGAGCATAAACCGGTCCGTGGCGCAAAAAAGGTTGGAGACCGCTGCTCTTAATTGTTGTGACACGTGTTCGAAATGCAGAGAGGTGCGCTCGATTTGCCACACGGAGCAGCGCGAGAGTAAAGCACGAGGGAGGGGCTAATAATCGGCTCAGTCATTTTTAATGATCGTTGAAAGCCCAGATCGTAATCGAGATTAAAATTCGATTAATTGAGCAGCCCTAATTATTAGTTTATTACGTCAACATTGACTATGATTATATTTAAGGAATTCAAAACAGAAAACCCCTTTTTCTGTTTTGCAGTATTAAATTCATGACTGCGTTTTATGGGCAGAAATCTGTGCCATCAGAAACTGAATTTGAATAAGTTAAATTTGAATTTGAATTGCTCAGATTGAATCTGAATTGTAACTTGAATAAATGCTTTTGAAAACTGAATTTGAATTAGTCTAATTTGAAATTGAATTTATGGTTTGAAAATGATCATCACTAAATTGAAATTGAATTTTATATTTTGAAAATGAATTGATTTGCTTTGAAACTGCATTTTATCCTTTAAAAATTCAGCTCTCGAATACTTTCAGTTTCACTTCTCACCATTCAGTTTCAGTTCTACAATTCAATTTCAGTTCCAAAATTCAGTTTTTTGGAACTTACATCCGGTTCCGGTTCAAGCGCAGATTAATAGAACTACGTTTTACTAGCGGACCGAAAGTGTTACTGACGGGAATCTACAGCGTCTTGAGCTGAATTAAGACTTCAGAAGTCATTCGTCATGTCGAATGACCAGCGGATAAACTCTCAGGTTGGTAATAAATGTATTACATGTATAAGAACAAGCGTCATGTTAACAAATGATAGCCGTACGGTAACTTTTATGCTTATTGTAGCTGCTA
Organism: Aulonocara stuartgranti; assembly: GCF_965226115.1. NCBI lineage: Eukaryota > Metazoa > Chordata > Actinopteri > Cichliformes > Cichlidae > Aulonocara > Aulonocara stuartgranti. The sequence continues at coordinate 32,363,791 of NC_138946.1, forward strand.
GCTAAAAACGCTAATTTAGCGTAGTTTGCCCTGAATTCAGCTTTGACAACAAATATGATCGACTGTTTCTAGTAGAATTCCAAAGTTGTCATCTTGGACCCTCTCAGAGTACCCCCTCTGTATGCTTGCAGAGACCCCTACAGTAGGGAAACATGCAAAACGGTGTCCAAACCTTTGTATTTTAGCTTTATTTATGTCTTACACAGCATCCCAACTCTTTAGCTAACTTAATAACTTTAGCTAAAGTGAATAGTTAGTCTAATTCATTAGTGCAGCATTACTGGATCACCTCTGTTTGAAGTGATATAATATGATATACAACTATCACTGTGTTTAACTACCATAATAATTCTACTTAATTAGATTTTTTTTTTTTTTTTAAACATACTGCTCCATTACTATGTTTGACAGGCTGAAGTTGTCGGGTCACCTCCTAAATCGACCATCTTTTACAGGTGTTTTGTGCCAGAAATGGAGTGTCCACTGAAGACTGAAGATACTGAATCTCTACGCCTTGCCATCCATCCCTCTTGTGCCTTCATCTAGACAAGAGACAAACTTAACCACTCTCATATGCTCTGTACCTACATCACCTTCCCTGACAGTCGTAGCTTGGCTCATCTGAGGGTGAAATTATAAGAATGTGTTATTTTGCAAAGTGCTCTCTAGGGTTCCTAAATAAAATATGGCATTGAGGTCTTTTGAATTAATCCCTTCTTCTGAAATATAAGAACCTCTCCTGGTTTTAATGGCACTTTGGATTTCCTTACTTTCTGTTCCACTCCCAACCCCAAATAGATGCTGACAAGCTGCCACAGTAACATGGAAGAGGGAAAGACGTTGGAAAGGACTACTACAAATAAACCTAATGCCTAACAATGAAAAGTGTAAAATAAGAACAATAATAATAATAATAATAATAAAGATAAAAGATGAAGTAACAAGTTTTTAGTTTTTTGTTTATTCCAAATGATCATCCAGATGTCTGTGACATGTGATGACAAACACCATAATGGAAGGCCTTTGTCATCACATGCTTAAACTCATCATATATTTTTGCATATGCTGAACAGGCCAGTCAGACATGCTGTAACTGTGGGGTAGAAAACAGCATGAACACCATACGGCAGGTGTCTCAAACTCCAGTCCTCGAGGGCATGGAGAAGTTGCATGACACTGGCCCTTGAGGACTGGAGTTTGAGACCCCTGTCATATGGAATATGACAGGTGTGGTTGAACTGCATGAAGACTCTGAAGTTTCTCTTCTCTTCTGGCAGGACAGGAATGTGGCCTTGTCCTGTGAGCCACTGTAAGGATGTACTTAGAGTAGAACTGGACTGTCACCGGCCTCAGGCTCTTCACCCTTTTCAAAGACAAAGCAGTCATTTAGATAAAATATTAGATATTGTTTACCTGTAAATGCACAAAGTAAATTTAGAAATGTTATTATTGTCAAGAGTGAACAAGCACTGATAGTGTAATCTACAGCTGTGGCCAAACGTTTAGAGAATGAGAAGTGTTGTTTGCTTATTTACAAAGTTTGCTGTTTCAGTGATAGTTGTATATCACATTATATCATTTCAAACAGAGGTGACCCAGTAATGCTGCACTAATAACTATTCACTTTAGCTAAAGTTATTATGTTAGCTAAAGAGTTGGGATGCTGTGTAAGACATAAATAAAGCTAAAATACAAAGGTTTGGACACCGTTTTGCATGTTTCCCTACTGTAGGGGTCTCTGCAAGCATTCTGAGAGGGTACAAGATGACAACTTTGGAATTCTACTAGAAACAGTCGATCATATTTGTTGTCAAAGCTGAATTCAGGGCAAACTACGCTAAATTAGCGTTTTTAGCTAGCAGCTACAATAAGCATAAAAGTTACCGTACGGCTATCATTTGTTAACATGACGCTTGTTCTTATACATGTAATACATTTATTACCAACCTGAGAGTTTATCCGCTGGTCATTCGACATGACGAATGACTTCTGAAGTCTTAATTCAGCTCAAGACGCTGTAGATTCCCGTCAGTAACACTTTCGGTCCGCTAGTAAAACGTAGTTCTATTAATCTGCGCTTGAACCGGAACCGGATGTAAGTTCCAAAAAACTGAATTTTGGAACTGAAATTGAATTGTAGAACTGAAACTGAATGGTGAGAAGTGAAACTGAAAGTATTCGAGAGCTGAATTTTTAAAGGATAAAATGCCGTTTCAAAGCAAATGAATTCATTTTCAAAATATAAAATTCAATTTCAATTTAGTGATGATCATTTTCAAACCATAAATTCAATTTCAAATTAGACTAATTCAAATTCAGTTTTCAAAAGCATTTATTCAAGTTACAATTCAGATTCAATCTGAGCAATTCAAATTCAAATTGAACTTATTCAAATTCAGTTTCTGATGGCACAGATTTCTGCCCATAGCGTTTATTCTGACGACGTCCATGTTCCAATAGCAGAAGTGAAGCAGGAAACTGGGGGTGAGTGAAAGAATCTCTTCTGTCAAAGGCTGTTTATGTTTACATTTTAGGAAAATTACGAATATCAAAATGACAAATTACAAATATCTCTTTAACATTTGAAACGTTTAGAAAGGTTTTTTCTGATCTTATTTGAAAGCACGGTCAGAATTTAAAAATGCAAATTCCCATTACATTCAGTAGTTTGTTGTTATGTGTGTTTGCCGTGAGCGGATGAAAGTAACCTGTCAATGAAATGATCTTTCTATTGTAAAAGTCCAATTTTAAATACCAATAACAGTAAAGATTTGGGAGCCAGAAAATTTCACTATTTCAAAAAGTCACAGAACAGTTTAAACCATCAAAATCTACATTTCTCATGAGTACACATTTAGTATGTCAGAAACCTCACTTCGTTATACACACTGCAACTAAAATTCCAAATGAAACAAAAATGAGATTTCTAGATTGAAATAAAATAAAATCTTGTGAATCAACACCTCACTATATTCATTAACTCTCCTGCTTTAATTTCAAAGACCTAAAACCCTTGAATTACCTCTGGATGACCCTACTGACCACTTATATCTGATCAGAGCATTGAGCTGTGAGATGCAAAGTAGTCAAACAGTTAAATCAATGAATAGATCTGCGATAGTAGGCTGTCAAGGAGGTTTGCTCTGCACAGCCAGTTGCTTACAAAGGAAGATAGTGAAATCAGCCAGGCAAATTCTGTGTTTTTTAACCTTGTTAATCAGGACTTGGCGTTTGTAGTTCCTCATTCTTTTAATTAACCCTCTCCAGGCAGGCGTGGCAGATTTGCAACAGTTAAAATCTAACAACCTGATTACCCCACATACATATTTTATGAGTTTTTTTTACTCAGAAGTACCACTGCAGGACTTGGTTGTGTATTAGCAACAAAAAGTTTAATTTGAGCCTGAGAGGGTTAATGTACGAAGGATATAGGTTGCATTTCAATCCATAGTTAAATAGAGGAGCGTGTTAACTCATTTCTGGTAGATTAGCAGCCCAGTTATCTATGACAGTAAAAAAAATATTATCTGCCATAGATAACTGGGAACCTGAGATCCCGACTTTCACAACTGAATGCAATTAAAATACATTTGAAGCTTTCAGTTGTGAAAGTCTAATACGAATTTAGTTACTAGCCAGTATCAATAACATATCAATACCACAACTAATTCTTTTGTTTTTTGTTGGTATGTATTTCCTTTTGAGCCAAGAAAATGAGGAAATCTTCCTTACAAAAACAACTTTTGATGTTTTAAAGTCTTATAGCCCTTCACCATATTGTCTTTGAACGTCTCACTAGTGCAAAATTGATGTAACACATTAAAAAAGTAATAATAAATATCAGCCACTAACATCTGTAACTGTCATCTCATTTTGTAATATGTTGATATAGGTCATTAAGACCAATTTTAACTGATACAGATGTGATGTTCAGGTATCGGAGCATCTGTAATTAAATATATAACATTTTTACATCACTTACTTATTAGTAATTCCTTTTAGTGTTCTTATTTATATTTTTCTTTATATTTATATAAAGATTTATTTATATATTTAGTTATATTTCTTTTCCAGTTTCATATTTTTGAATTAGCAGTATTATTAGAAAAACTTATTTCAGTTACAACAGATTATTTATATAAGCAGTTTACTATATATAAAATAAGGCCTGGATTCGATGTCTGCTGCTTTACCTTTGAGAATATATTTTGTATTGTAAAGCTGTGGTGTGGAAAGTCTGGCATTTAGCTAATTTTCAATCAGAGCGTGAATTGTGACTTTGTCTCTCATTCTTTTCAAAATGTCTGGGCTGAGGCTAGGATTCATAGATTATCTAATGAAATGAGGGTCTCAGGATGTATGCTAGACTACTGCTCCTGCGTTTATGTCTCATAAGGCGGTTTAAATTATTCAGCAGTCTGACCCAAGCAGTGGAGCTCCTTCATTCCATATGAGTTACTTATTCAGATGAAGCTGCCTTGGTCATCTTTAAAACAATATCAGAAATATGTTTAATAGGTTTGTTTAAATGTAGTCAAACATGAGACTATTTTATTAATACAACAATTAATGTTTCCTTTGGGTCTATTTCTAAGTATAATTATCAAATAGATTACATAGCTATTATAGTTAGCCACGCTGGACTTGCTTCTTGTTTAACTCATATACATATATTTTGTAAATAAGGTGCTAAACCTGTTTCATCAAGAAAAAATATGCAATACATTAACAATCAAAGATTTTAGTTTACAGAGGTATCAGAGGTTTGTGAGGGCCATTTGTAAATCTTTTCTTGTGTATTTTTGGAATAATTCTTAGTGGATTTTAAGGGTCGTGAGATGCAACTGTTCACAGTTTCCCTGCAGTGTTTCCTTCTTCTGGTATCCACAGATTTTATTTTTATCAAACGCTTCTTTCATTTCTCTCCAAACATACATTAGATGTACTGTACTAGACAGATGTACTTGGGTACCTGCCTATTATACCTACCAGAGCTGCACAACCATAGAAATCCATGCCATGAAACTCCCAGTGTACAGCCCCAGTGTTGATGACACACCTTGTATCTCAGTTCTTGGATACCTCGCTCTGTAACTTTGTATGGTCTGCCACATTGTAGCTGAGTTGCTGTGGTTCCTAAACGCTTCCACTTTGCAATAACATCACACACACAGCTGATGCTAAAATATCTAGGAAGGAATACCTTTCATGAACTGACTGGTTGGAGCAGTGACATCGTATTACATTACCATGCTTGAATTCAGTGAACTCTTTAGAAAGACCCATTGTTTCACATTTGTTTGTAGAGGCAGACCTCGAGATACTTAAAATCTTCCACTTGGGGCAGTAACTCATCCCTGATGTGGAGTGGGCACTTCACCCTTTTCCGGTTGAGGACCATGGCCTCAGAATTGGAGGTGCTGATTCTCATTCCATAAAAATCTTGTCTATAAAAATCATAAAGAGATTTGGTGAAAAGGGACAAGCCTGACTGCTATTTAGATATAGCTGTTTATAAACTGTCTGTGAGCAGTGTAGGACAGTATTTCTACTATTTTTTTAATAGTACTTAATTTTCAAGAAACATTTGCAACAGAGTTAATTGAGCTAGAAACAGGTAATTTAGCCATTGTTAAGTTGTTAGATGTTTCTTTGTGGATAACAATGGTTGTCATTAACGACTGTCATTCTGCAGTACATGTTTACTTCTTATTCTTATTGCTCTGGCTGCCTCTTTTAGATCTCCTTCTATTTCACCCTATCCTTTTCTGTCACACCAACCCCCTGCATGTCCTCCTTCACTACATCCTCTGATGTCTTCCTCTTTTCCTCCTGCCTGGCACCTTTATTATCACCCTGACACTAATCTCCACCCACTCCACATTGCACGCACTCTCTTCTTTACCTCTCTTGTGCACCATTTGTTGTTTTAGATGGTTGAACCCTGGTATGTAAAAGCATTTGCCCGCACTATCTCAACTCCGCATGTTCATATTTCCAACTGTCTTCCGCTCATTCCCACATACGTACTTTGTCTTGTGTCTATTCATTTTCATTCCCTACTCTCCAGTGAATACCTCCGCCTCGCCATACTCTCCTCCACCCGCTCCCTATTCTCAGTACAGATCACAGTGCTATCTGAAAACACCACAATCCACAGTCTCCCAACTGACCTGATCCGTCAGTTTGTCTCAGAGCAGATCCGTGATATAGTCCCATACCCACCTTGAACCCGTCTGTCACTTCTGCTACACACCTCACCACTGTCTCACTGTCCTCATACAAGTCTTGCGCCAGTTCCTTAACCACTTCTGACTTCATCATGCAGAGCCACGGTTCCTGTCTTGGCATCCTATCATGTGCTTTCTCTAGATTAGAAGGGCACAGTGAAGCTCCTTTTGACCTTCTCTATACTCCATAAACACTCCAACAACCATCGCATCTGTAGTACTCTTTTTCTGCATTAAGTCATATTGCTGCTTGCTGATTGTCACTTTGCTTCTTAACCTAGCTTCAACAACTGCTTCCCATAGCTTCACGGTATGACTCTCCAATGTTATCCCTCTGTAGAACATCCAACCAATCTACAAAATAAATGTGGTCAACAATATACACATGTATATTTCCAGTTGAAGACACATGAATAGCAATCAAACCAGAGTTAACAATTTCCCAACACTTCTAAGAGGTGAAGCTCCTCAACAAAACAAACCAAAAGGAAACTTGATGTCCAAACAATGAATTACACACTTTGGAACAAAGTCTTTGAACCTACTGGGTGGTCTGATTTCTCTATCCTACGTCCTCTTACAGCTGATTGAGCGCCTCCAATACAAGCGCACCCTCATGGATGGGGGCGTCGTGGTGAACCATTAGACAGGCCCGAGTCATAGACAGGGTCTGGAACTCTGCAGTCCCATTAAGAGACAGTGGAACCTCCTGGATGTGTCGCGCAGCTAGAGATTTGTCTAGCTACGTGGAATTTGTGAAGTTTGCCCCAAATCACATTCTGTAGCCATCCTAAATGCATCTAACTTCCCGTCACAGATTGTGACACAATGACATCCTGTACATATGCTTCGACTGCCCCTTCTAATGTCCTTGCGCAAAGGGCAACTGGTTGTTGTTCATCTCCTTGCTTTTACAACAGAGTGGTACCCAATCCATAGCTGCTCGCATCAGTGCTTACTATTGTTGGCTTGCCAGCGTCGTAATATGCTAATGCCGGTGTTGTAGTCAACATGGCTTTCACTTTTGTGAATACTTGTTTCTGCACTTCTCTCCATGTCAACACAGTGTCAGTTTTGAACAAACCGTTGATTGGGTGCGTGATGGTGCCCAGATAGTGTAGGCTGTGAAGTCCTGCATCGGGTCTTAGCTAAATTTTTACATACTCACAGTTCAATAGCCTCATGTCCCCAACTTTCCACTTGCACCCTGCTGACCATCCAGTATGGAAATCTCATTTGTTATGATTTGGATGCTTGATTTGACCACGATTTCATGCCCTTCCAAACACAACCCTCCCCATTCATCTGTGTTTAAGGGTGCTTCAGTAGCTGTTTACACCACATGTAATTTTTCACTAGAGATCATAAGATAAGATGAGATAACTCTTTATTGTCAAAATTGTAAAACTGGGGCCCGTTCTTCGTACGTCGCTTACTACATCCAAGATCAAATGACACATCCAAGATCAAATCATCGCGCTAACCGTGAGCTCGCTAATCCGGTTCCCCGAACACACCTGCTGTTGACGATTACTACAGCTGGACGCAGTAATGTGACATCACTGGGTGTCGTAAAAGGGGCTACGCATCGATAGTAGAAACATTGATCGGCAACCCTCTGATTGGTCGGCGAAAATGTCGAAGGAACGCGCTCGGCTCGGTATTTTTCGGCAGCAGAGCAAGAACTCCTGAGTGAGGGATTTCAGGAGTTTCAGAGTTTAATCAGAACGCAAGGGAACACTGCAAAGGCTGCAAAAGCAAGGAGAGAGGGCTGGCAGAAAGTTGCTGACAAATTAAACTCGTAAGTAATTTAATAATAATAATAATAATAATATATTGGATTTATATAGCGCTTTTCAAGGCACCCAAAGCGCTTTACAATGCCACTATTCATTCACTCTCACATTCACACACTGGTGGAGGCAGCTACGGTTGTAGCCACAGCTGCCCTGGGGCAGACTGACAGAAGCCAGGCTGCCATATCGCGCCATCGGCCCCTCTGGCCAACACCAGTAGGCGGTAGGGTAGATTTATCATATCACACTATATTATCCAATATTATATTACATTATATTATATTGTTATATTATATCCTCTTTCACATTAGAGCCACGACAGGACCCACTAGAACATGGGAACAAGTAAAAGTGAAATATAAGAATATTCTATAGAATGGTAATATTTATCACTTATATTGCTTTTCGTCTCTTGGAAAGAGACCCTGAAATAATCTGTTTGTTTGTTTATAACAGCAACCAAGAAAAGGGCAGAGCAAAAAAAGACAGGTGGTGGTCCTGCACCCCCTCGTCAACAAGTTGGTTAAGTGAATAATACCCTCACGGGAAAATCGATATCTCTCAATGAGCACACTGTCGCGCTGAGCTAAAGGATCCTGTCTGTCCCGCAATATATGCTGAATTCTGAGGACTCTCCTTATCAATCTTGCACCTTCCGCAATGGGTTGCTCGCGTATACGGACAGGACATGGCTGCGACAGACTTCCCAAATCCACCTTGGCTTTTATAGCCGTGGTCTCTCATCTTGATTACACGAAGTAATTTACAATTACTACTCTGAAATATGAATTACATCTGTAATAATCACATACATGTAATAGGATGTTAATAGTACATTTCCCTTTTTTAGGAAATGACCTGTATGTATCTGTGTGACATCAATAAAAGGATCAAGTGCTGCATTATCTTCAGTTACATTGATGTTATTTATTTATCGCTGTTGCTTTCGTATAAATGAAGCGGACATACCTGCGTGGCCGCGATCTAATCCTGTTTACATAAAGTAAACCTGCTCCCGAGCAGGTTTACGCTTACGGCTCTGTTGCTATGACAGCAAGTCCCGGATGAGCTTCGGGGAACCGACTGATCCAGGATCACGCGAAATCGTCAACAATCTAATCCGGCTAACCTACTTAGCGAGGTACGAAGAACAGGCCCCTGTTCCATGTCAGCACTAAACACAACAAACACAACAAAACACAACACAGTAAACAGTAAAGTTGATATAATGTGCAAAAAAGTATGACTTAATTAACTAAAGTATGAATGTTTGTTTCACATTACTGTTTGTCCATGACCTAAGCAACCTGAATCTTTTGCCAGACAGCAGGAGTTTACACACACTCGTGTCCTGGGTGTGTGCAATCCTGTAGCATGCTGCGTGCCCTCTTGAGACGGCGAATGCTGTACAGGTCCTTTAGGGAGGAAAGAGGATGTCCCATGATTTTTTGGGGTAATATTAATGACCCCTTAAGTGCCTTTTGTGTGCCGTGGTACTGCTAGAGGACCATACAGAGATGCAGTATGTTAGCATACAGTGGGGCAAAAAAGTATTTAGTCAGCCACCGATTGTGCAAGTTCCCCCACCTAAAATGATGACAGAGGTCAGTAATTTGCACCAGAGGTACACTTCAACTGTGAGAGACAGAATGTGAAAAAAAATCCATGAATTCACATGGTAGGATTTGTAAAGAATTTATTCGTAAATTAGGGTGGAAAATAAGTATTTGGTCACCTCAAACAAGGAAAATCTCTGGCTCTCACAGACCTGTAACGTCTTCTGTAAGAAGCTTTTCTGTCCCCCACTCGTTACCTGTATGAATGGCACCTGTTTGAACTCATCATCTGTATAAAAGACACCTGTCCACAGCCTCAAACAGTCAGACTCCAAACTTCGCCATGGCCAAGACCAAAGAGCTTTCGAAGGACACCAGGAAAAGTCTTGTAGACCTGCACCAGACTGGGAAGAGTGAATCTACAATAGGCAAGCAGCTTGGTGTGAAAAAATCAACTGTGGGAGCAATCATCTGAAAATGGAAGACATACAAGACCACTGATAATCTCCCTCGATCTGGGGCTCCACGCAAGATCTCATCCCGTGGGGTCAAAATGATCATGAGAACGGTGAGCAAAGATCCCAGAACCACACGGGGGGACCTGGTGAATGACCTGCAGAGAGCTGGGACCAAAGTAACAAAGGTCACCATCAGTAACACACTACAACGGCAGGGAATCAAATCCCGCAGTGCCAGACGTGTTCCGCTGCTGAAGCCAGTGCATGTCCAGGCCTGTCTGAAGTTTGCCAGAGAGCACATGGATGATACAGCAGAGGATTGGGAGAATGTCATGTGGTCAGATGAAACCAAAGTAGAACTTTTTGGTATAAACTCAACTCGTCGTGTTTGGAGGAAGAAGAATACTGAGTTGCATCCCAAGAACACCATACCTACTGTGAAGCATGGGGGTGGAAACATCATGCTATGGGGCTGTTTTTCTGCCAAGGGGACAGGACGACTGATCCGTGTTAAGGACAGAATGAATGGGGCCATGTATCGTGAGATTTTGAGCCAAAACCTCCTTCCATCAGTGAGAACTTTGAAGATGAAACGAGGCTGGGTCTTCCAACATGACCAAAACACACCGCCCGGGCAACAAAGGAGTGGCTCCGTAAGAAGCATTTGAAAGTCCTGGAGTGGCCTAGCCAGTCTCCAGACCTCAACCCCATAGAAAATCTGTGGCGGGAGTTGAAAGTCCGTGTTGCTCGGCGACAGCCCCAAAACATCACTGCTCTCGTGAAGATCTGCATGGAGGAATGGGCCAAAATACCAGCTACTGTGTGTGCAAACCTGGTAAAGACCTATAGTAAACGTTTGACCTCTGTTATTGCCAACAAAGGTTATGTTACAAAGTATTGAGTTGTATTTTTGTTATTGACCAAATACTTATTTTCCACCCTAATTTACGAATAAATTCTTTACAAATCCTACCATGTGGATTCATGGATTTTTTTTTTTCACATTCTGTCTCTCACAGTTGAAGTGTACCTCTGGTGCAAATTACTGACCTCTGTCATCATTTTAAGTGGGGGAACTTGCACAATCGGTGGCTGACTAAATACTTTTTTGCCCCACTGTACTTGATAATGACACTTGATATGGCAGACACGTTTCCACAAATATATGTCTATCTGTCTGAACCCATCAGAACCAACACTTTCAACTCCCTATCTATCCTTCCATCCATCGATCCATCCATCCATTCAGCCAGCCAGCCAGCCATTTTCTTCCACTAATTCAGTTCAGTGTTATAGGAGGCATAAGCCTATTCCAGCGGTCACAGGGCGAAAGGCAGGGTAGACCACTGTTGACCCTTACCTTTTATTAGTATTTTTAATTTGGCTAGAAACAGAAACCAGAAGTGAAAAGCTAAAATTAAAATAGTAAAAAAAAACATAAAATAAAAATAAATTAATAAATGGGTGCTGTACGTAAACTGAAATAGTAAACTGACTAATTATCATGGTTCAAGATCATTTTCTTGTGTATATCCAGTCGGCTTCCAACACTGCTACTATTTTTAGAACACTTGATGAACGACCTGCTCTGTCTCCTTGTGCTTTAGCTCTGCAATGCATACAAGATTTCTTCTAATGTGTCAAAATGATGATCTTTCATCTTGATTTTAATTTTGGGGGAAAAGATAATGTCACAACGAGCCAAACCTTTCACGTGGCAAAAAAATCCTGTTTTCAGTACAATGCACACATTCACTGTTTCCCCTGACGTATAGCTGCTCTCTCTGTTATTTTTTAAACAAAGTACAGCAGTACAGCATTATATGGCTGTCATTTGTTTACTTTCCCCGTCACTCATTTACTACTTCCACAGAAAGAATGAAAGCGAGGGGGGCACGGCTTACCGTCAGGGCCCAGATAACTTTGAAGCGGTAACGGTAATGCTGCAGTGCGTTAATAAAATAAGAATAAAGCATTTAACTGACTAGTATTTCAAGGGGTCTTGACCAGTTGTTCATATATTACAGGTTTGAAGTAGGATTGTACTGGTATGAATGGTATTAATATTGTTAATTTCAAATCTAATGTCCAAACACTGGGAAAGCAAAACCAGTAGTTGCTTGTCAAATGTTTAGTCATTTTCATTATCTAAAGCATCATAACACATCGTGTTGCAGATCATAATGCTTAATAAATGTATTAATTGTTTCCAGTATCTGTTTCCATCACTAAATTCTTAATGTTTTAGACATTAAAAATATTTTAAAATATTTGCATTTGATTAAAGAATCAGTGCAGTTAAATAACAACATGGTTTAAAGAGGATAAAACCTTTGATTTGATCCAAACCTCACAACATATCATGGAGTTAATGCAGGGATTAGAGAAATAAGGATTGAGCTCTGTATGACCATACAGCCAGTGATTTTAATCCAATCTCTGAACCCCGTCCACTGGGATGAACACTGAAGACAATCATTTAACATATGGCTGAATGATTATCCATAACAAGGCATAAAAGGTAATGAATCAACAAAACCAGTGGGGAAATGGGCTGATGCCAAATTAATTGATGCTCTTGAGTTAACATGTTTTCTCAATAACCAACCTATTTATTCCAGTTGTAAACATGTTATTAGCACAATACAACTGTTTGGTGGTTTTGATTTCTTGCTTCTCGGACAGCAGTTATTAAAAATGTCTGTTTGAATTGAATTTGCTTAGAAGTTTGTCATAAGGTGCGATACAGGAAAATTTTAGCAATTCAGCACAATGTAGCTTAGCCATACTAGATACAAACCCCTAAGTCTGCATTTAATAGTTAGTATAGATAGCATAGATACTACAGGTACTGATGTGTGAGCCAGTTTAGCCTCAAATTTGCTAGCAGTCTGAATAGGTAGCTGCCTGCAACTGGGGCAAGATATATAGAGTCCCCGACTGCAGACCAGTGCTATACAAAGGCAGACAGAAGAAGATGAGACATGCGTATACCAGGGAACAAAATGCCATAACTGAATGATCAACAACCCCCCCCTCACTGCTGGGAGTCAAGGAGATTGACAGAGAAGGGGATTAGGCAAAATCCACACATACATACAAACAAAATACTTTGTGCACAGTGTCTGCATGTTTCCTTCCTGCTATCTTATTTTGGGTAGCTTCAGTCAGTGATAATGATCAGTTTTATTTTGGGGATGCCTGGCTGGAAGCGCATGGAGGGGCCAGACGTGCGTTGACAGGTCCTGTATTCCTGGCGCAGCGCATGTTCACATGCAGGTCTGATGTGGATGCTAAGTCCTAAAGACAGATACTGCATCTAGGCTGTGGGCTAAAGCTCGAGTCGCCGTTGAACATAAATTCACTAAATCCAAACAGTCACATGACAGCAGTGTCATAGCTTCCAAAATTATTTCAATACAGCACTGCTGTTTGCTCACTAAAGGTTTAAAAGGAAGCGTCTGAATCTTTGTGTCTCAGGCTGGTATAAAAAAACAAATAAGGTTGTTTTTCAGGTGTGTTCTTCCTTTTTACAACTACACGCTAATTACAAATTATAAAATGTTGAGAGAAATATCAACGCTAATCATTTAAAAAATGTGGCTTTACACTTCTCTATATGCTTGTCTTCATCCAGTAGCAGTTTCACAACTTAATTCTCAGTCTCCTCCTCCTCCGCTGTGGTTTGAATGGAGGTGAACTCATGCAGGGGGCTGTGGATGTCTAACATGGCCGCTGTTTGATACCCCCTGGTGCATTAGGGGGGTCGCTACTTATATTTGTCAAGGTCAATTAATGAATGCCGGGGTAAAGCTGGCAGGGTCCCCAAAATGCCCCCGGGGCTCATAAATTACCCAGAAGACACATTAAAGGACACGATTTGATCTCCTCCAATTAAGATAATTTAGATTTTTTCCCCTTAACCAAATGCCTACATAGCACCCAGTCAGGTGTAGCCTACATCACTGTTTCTCCCTGCCTCCCTCCCTCCTTCAGCCTCCATCCTGCAGCCTGCTACACCACAACAGTGGCAACAAACCATAGAAGGATGTCCTGCCTGAGCTAATATTTATTTATTTATATTTTTTTGCTTGCGTTAATGCACAGTTCACCCTGCGTGGCACCTTGATCCGTCATAAAACAAAAGAAAGGGTTTCTTTTTTTTGTATCCCCCCCCCCCCCCCCCTTTTTTTTTTCTTTCTTTCTGATTTTTCTTTTTTTTACGCCAGAGGCTCAGCTGTGCCCCCCACCACCCCCACCCCTGCACCTTTAAGGCAATGGAGAGGGAGGAAAGCGGCTGCGGAGAAGGAAGCGAGGTTTTATTCCACGGTGCTCTGAGGCAGGGCAGGTTATAAGCGCAGGGACCAGTGTGCGCAGTTTGTGTGTGCGGCTGCGGGGGGAAGATGCGTGTGCTTGTTGCTCGCCGGATGGAGAGAGGTGGCGAAGAGAGAATGAGTTTCCAGCGCAGCTAACAGTCAACTCCATGCGCTTTTTAATCCTCGACAGAAATTCCAACTTTTTACGCATTTTTTTCCCCGCACATACCTGAGATGACACGTTTGCCTCTTTTCAGGGCATAGACTTCTAATTCATTCATTCTTTATTGATTCTTTTCATTATTGGAGGCTTTTTTGGTTCTTATTTTTTATGTTTTTAATATATTTTTTCTTTGATGTTTTAATTTTCTATCCGTGGATTTCGGTGTGCGCATAGGCAGTGCGTCCTGTGCTTTTGAGCCTCTGACTCAGCAGCAGCACAGCTCACCTGGTCCGGAGCGCACCGAGCCGAGCTCCCTCATGTTCCACACAGAGCAGCACTCCGGTACGGGGGGACGGCTGCACTGAGGCCCGGCACGGTGCGGTCAGTCCTAAAAAAAAGAAAAAGAAAGGAGGGGTGAGACGCACAGTTGTGGATCATATACCATCTCCCGTTGTACCAGGAGACAATCAGCAGCAGGAAAAAGCTCAAACCTCCTCCTCTTCATCTTCTTCCCAACGTGAAGGATTGAGAGAGAGAGAGGGAGAGAGAGCGCGCCAGAGGGAGAGAGAGATTTGCAGGCTCCCTTTTCTTATATTGCAATTGACTTGGGAAAAAATAAAAAAGGGGGGAAATAAGAAGAAGAAAGAGTGCGTGGAGAGAAGAAGAAAAAAGCATAAGCTTGGATATTGAACGGAGCGGGGCATGTGGATATTGGCTCTTTTCTTTTTCCAGTGCATCTTGAATGGTAAGTGATGCTTTTGCGCACATCGAACTTAAAGTTTATGCTGATTATCGAACAGAACCAAGCTGCAATTAATATGCGGGGTGGTCTGGAACCATTTCTACTTTGAGGATAATATTTATTTATATTTTGTCCCGGGAAAACGATGGGTAGAACAGGCTGTTGCTATGTCCTGTCACTGACAGTGGGGCTTTTGGTGGGAGGTTGATATTTACTTGCACAGTAACCTTTAATAAAGTGAAAATGTTTTATCCCCTCATACACCTTCGATATTTAACAATAACCTTGTGCAGATAGAGAAGCAGAGAGAGGGGAGAAATGTAGGTTGTGGATAGGTGCAGCCTGTACTGCATGAAGAACGAGGCTCTTTACAGGAATATTTCTATTTTCTTTTTTCTACAATGATTTTTTTTAGTAAAATTTAGGGTCAAAATAATTGGAACAATTATCAGTTTTCATTCTAAATTTGTACAGAAAGGATTATTTATTCCCTCTCTTGAAGCTAAGCTGGGCCTCAGTTTGGCTGCATTTTCATACATCATTTTTAGGTGCCGGATCTGCACTGTTTATAAATCAGATTTCTATTTGTATAAATTATGAAAGTAATATTTTAGTAAATCATTTTGTGGGAACACAGTTGTGTGTTACTTGGTGCAATCAGCCTTTGGTTGTTTTAATCTCTATTCTGCTTTTGAGAGGCATTCAAACAAAAACCGTTATTTGCATGAAATAATTTCTTTATTGACATTCACAATGATTTTCTATTCAAAAATCTACTCATGAACCAAGAAATGAGCTGGTGAATATGTCAGATATTTACTTTCATTCTGTAATTTATTTAAAGTAAAAAAAAAAATTAACAAAATGCTTTGCACATGTAACTGCATGTTTGTGTGCTTTCTCTCAGATCTATTAATTGTCTCCTTGAAAAAGAATGAAAAGGTTGGCCAGTTGTTTTGTGTGTGTGTGTTTCTTTTTTTTCCGGCATTGCACCCGCCATATTAGAAGCACAGACATGGAGTCATTTTGAATTGGGGGGAAAAAAAGAGACAAGCCCTTATCACCCTTGCCCAAATGCACATCTCGCAAAATGCATCCACATCCCGTTTTGTATACAGTGAATTCCTCAAAAGATTGGCTTGATAAGTGGTAGTTGTATCTTTCTTTGGAGTGGGGGTAACTGATTTTTTTTTACAGCGAACACAGGAATTGGAAAAGGGGGGTGGTGAGGGACACGGGGCTGTGGGGTATAGGACGGGATGTGCGCATGTTGGGGGGCAGAAATCGTCTCGAAAGAAAATTGAGCTATTTTGAAGATCTTTTGAAAGATACGTGGAAGCAAAGGGGTTAAAAAAACAAGACTGGACACAATGTGAACTGAGAGTAGATGATGATGCATCAAGCAAAGATGACAGGAAAACCATTTTGTTGCCAATGTGAAGGGTTCTGTGAAGGCAGGGTTTATTTATAGGAGAGAATGGATTCAAAGCAAATTCTCTTTTTGCTGCAGCCGAGACGAGAGAATTTCCAAGAACACGAGAGGACACTGGTGTTCATTTGAAATCTAACTAAACGCTGTACTGAAATCCCCGTTTGCAGAGCGAGATCCATGGCTTAGCTTGCTTGTGAATGGCTTTTTTCAGTCTCTTTGGTCCAGGCAACAGTGTTGCAAAATGGCTGCTACTAGAGACATCTACATGGAAACTTTGAATGGCAGCAACAGCACTTGTAATTGTGATGAATGCTACGTTCGAGGCTGCTGCTGATGCGGTACCATTTGTATCAGCAGACTTGAATCGTCTGACGCTGACCTTTTCTTCTCATTCAGAGATCTGAGCGTCGTTTTTGTGTCGGAAAGTAGAATTGACCAGTGTTCATTATGATGATCCCTGTATTTTTCCTGTGCCATGCTAAAATTGACAGTACACAGAATTAAAAGGCTGTGAGTGGTGATGTTAGATGCTATTGTTTCTGCCGTGCATTTGTTTTCAGTGGACAGACCTGCAAAGACTGCACTTAACGAGCCATTTCCATCCGAATCGTACATTTTTACACCTCTTGTGGATGGAGAGATGAAGCTTTACGAAATAAAGGCTTTTAGAGCTCTGGTCCGGTACAGGCTGCTGAGGTTGTCTCTATGGAGACCTGGGTAATGAGTGTTGCTGCAGTGTGGGCTTTGGGCTTGACAAACACTGCACTCTGTTCAGGTGACCTGATCAGTGCTTCTCGATACACATCACGGCCTTTCATTAATTTTCAAAAACTGATACACGTCTGTGCAGGTGTCGTTTGCATGCACTATATTTGCATTGGCTCTTAATAGAAAATGTATTTAAAGATTGCAGCTCCTGGCTATTTGCACAGCTTTTCAGTGATCATTTATGAATAGTATCTACTGTACAAACTCCATTTTGCTCTGAATTGCTGTTTTCCAATTTGAGGACACATTTGCAAGCTCATCTACAAGAGATATAAACAATTCAGCACTGTAGAGAGTAAAATCTGCTGTAGAGTTCACTCCAGTGGTGCTTAAGCTTTTAAAGTGCTCTTACAAAAGTGTCTATCCTAAATGGAATAGGAAAAACATTCCAGTTATGAAGAGAGAAAATTGGGGAAATGGCATAATGTTGTTTTTGCTTAGCTATGCCAGGGGGGGAAATCTGACACATGCTCAATTGGACACTAATAAGCTGTGTAAATATACAGTGAAGCGCCTCAATTGGCTCTTAGTATCACTCTGTGCATGTTTATTTTTAGCTTTTAGCTTGGGATGGAAAGGGGGATGCTGGAGAAAAGGTCTTTATCG
This sequence comes from Aulonocara stuartgranti, assembly GCF_965226115.1. NCBI lineage: Eukaryota > Metazoa > Chordata > Actinopteri > Cichliformes > Cichlidae > Aulonocara > Aulonocara stuartgranti. The sequence continues at coordinate 32,381,858 of NC_138946.1, forward strand.
TGTTATCAAACATGATTAATGTCGGAGCAGACTTTAGTTTTCCTCAGCATTTGTTTCTGTTTTACAACATCGTACTGCAAACTTTTCACAATAACCAACAACTGTTTCCAGTTTTAAAAATATAAAACACCAAGACCCAGGAATATTTATTCAGATATGAGCAAATTATGTAATGAAACATCACTAAACTGACATAAATCAGCGATGTGTATCTGTACACAGTGGCTCGGTCATACCTATATATTTTTATATTCATATCATTGTTCTAATCAGTAGAGCGTATAGTTGTAAATTTCTCACACTAAGTAACAACTTTCATTTGCTTTCCACAATATTTCCTGTCACAGAAGAGTGAAAAAGGAACTCGTGTTGGTTGTTCAGGAATTTGATCCATGTTATGTAAAAGATTGTGTTCCTCATCAAATATATAGTTAAAAAAACACTCAAAAAATGATTCATTCGATTCAATTCAGTTCAGATTTTACTTTCATACTTTGGTAGCAGCAGTTGTTTTAAGGTGCTATATACTGTAAGGTAAAGACTCTGTAGGACTGGAGAGAGAACTCCAATGATCACATGATCCCATATGAGAAAATACTTTGCGACACAGGGAAGGAAGAACTCCCTGAAAGCACACAGCAAGACAAAGCTTATTTTGCCAACATCTCATTGAAGTTACAGCATCTTAGTCTTAATTTTTCACAAGTGTACCTCAGCGCAAATCACACATCACTACCTTCAATCGAAAAGAGTTTTCTGAAGATAATCTAGGAGGCGCGCTTCCCTGAAACATTTTACGACCAGACTAAATGTATTGTACACAGCTAAAATGAATTTCCTTATCTGTAATTTACAAGTGGAAAAATGTGTCTTGGGTTTGCTATTTTTAAATTTGGAGACGACTGCACACCAAATTTTCCTCCTATTTTACAGTTTTAGCCAATCGTCACCACACAAAACAGTGTTGCTTAGAGGTCGCATCAGGGCCAGTAGGAAACTAGGTCTGTGCAGACTCTGGTCTTTTGGTATACATCTGTCACTTCACATAGAGACAGAACGGGTTGACGGAGTCACAGCAACACACATCAGCAAACAATAACTGAGCTCAGTTCCTCAGTAGCACGTTAATATCAGCACACCAGTCAATGCAATGTAGGCCACTGGGAACATGAGTTTAAACTCAGCGTGTTTACTCTGTAAGTGCATAGTTGTCATGTCTTGATTTTGTTCAGTTAGGATCGGCACTCATGCTCGAGATAGTCATTTCTGACAGCTGTATTCATACATTCATGTTTACCGTTAGTAGAAACTGTAAAGTCAATATATTCTAAAACCTAAATGCGTTTATTATGAAATAAACAGTGTTTGTGCTCTTATATTAGCTTAGAGTGTCGCAGTAGGATAGATTTCGTTCACATTTGTTGTTTTTCTTCAAGGTGTTATGAAATCTGGTTCATTCGGTAATGTTAGAAGGCATTAGAGACTTAGTGTTTTTGTGGACTCGCTAATCACTCCGGGATTTGTCCGTGCCATCGGATCGAGGTTTTTTTTGTTTGTTTTTGCCACTGCATGCTTACGCCTTAGCTTGGCTGTGAGTAGACTCAAGCATATGTTAATGGATGCACATTGAACTGTTAAAGGTTTCATTTAACCCAGACCAGAATGCTTAAGGAGATGATAGTGTGTAGTGAGGCAGAAAAAGAGGAGGAAGAGAGGGGGGAAGAGGGACGCACACAGTCAGCTTGTGTTATGTGGTATCTAAAACTCAAAGAGTCATATCAAATCGCCCTGCTTTTCCATGCAGAAACAAGATTATTCTCAGCTTTTTTTTTACACTTATGAAGACTGAACTGCCTTTTTTATCCTTTGTCCAGTTAAAGTTCATGGCTGCGAGTGCCACAGCCCAAATTAACTGGTATAAGTGACAGAAATTGCTCGAGCCCTTTGTTCTTGACATTGTAATGATAATTCAGAGCATCCTGCTGCTTTTTTTTCTGGTTCTAGTCCATATTGCAGCTGACAAGTGTGATAGTTCATTAAAGATATATGAAGATAAACTTAATAAGGTTAAAGTACAAAATGCTATGCAATCATTAGATCAGCCAAGCACTACAACATGCATTCAGGCTTATGGGTGTTTCACAGCTAAGTGGTAACTATAAAAGTTGTTGTCGGTGCTTATGGCTATGGTATTCATATACAGCACATCTGCACATCTAGCACTTAACATGGACTCACAGATTAAAGGTAATACTCAAAAGTATTGAATGACATTTTGACAGAATATTGGCTCAGATCAGTTTTGCACAGTTTAACTGATGGATCACTGCAGTTTAGCTTGTTGTCTAACCTGATTACCAGAACATCTTTGACATTTTGCGTGACATATAAGCTGCATTCTTCAGAAATGGCCTTGCGTGAGTGTACAATGAGACAGTGTTACAGAGCAAGTAAAGTGGTTAAAAACAATGGACTAGAGTTTCCGGTACATCTTATCGGGACTAGTGATTTAACAAGATCACAGTTACCTAAGTTATTTGCATATGTAGGCTTTCATTAGAAAATAGGGCAGTAGGTTAATGCTGTGACCAGTCAGGTACAACAACAGGTAACATAAGCTCTCAAAATAAAGACCTTGGCTGTTTGTCCTTGAACTTGGAGGATTTTATTGAAATGGACTTCATTTCTAATATTCCGGATAAAATGTTACATTTTGACTTTTATTATCTAAAGCATGCAGTGTATCACTGTGAAAGTAGTGAGTTTAGCATATGAAATACACTCTTGGACTTTATTTGGTTCATCTGTTAAACTGCCCTTTAACACAAATGTCTAATCGGCCAATCACATTGCAACAATTCACTGCATTTATCCATACGGGCATAATCAAGCTCAAACTGGGCATCAGAATGGTAAAGAAACGTGGCATGGTTATTGGTGTCATACAGGTATGTTAAAAACTGCAGAATTGTACACAAAAGACAAAAATATCAAGTGAGCACTGTTGATGTCAGAGGTCAGAGGAGAATGGCCAGACTACTTTGCACTGATAAAAACCAAATAACCACTGGTTACAACCACGGAGAGCAACATGCTGAATGTTGAAGCAGCAGAAGACCACTATGGGGACCGCTCCTGTCAGCTGTATCCACAGAAGTTTAGAGCTTGGCTGTGGTTATCCATCAGGTATAAAAATAAATAAACACCAGAGCCAAGTTCTAGACACATTATGGAGTGGCCCCTTCTACAAATGGAATCAAAACTCAATCCAAGGGCACCAGTTTAGCTCAGCTGGACTGAGCGGGCAACCATATGCTGCTGAGGGCGGCCGACCCGGGTTCGAGTCTGACCCGCAGCCCTTTGCCGCATGGCTTTACTGTCAGTCTTCACTGTATCTGTCTAGTAAAGCCAGTAAAAAAATATTAACAAATATATTAAAGGGAAAAAATCAATCCAAAAGGGAGAAGAACACTAAACTTGTGCCATGATTCGGTTGCAATGAGCAGATATGAGGTTAAAATTGTTGACAAACACTGTTTCCCATCAACAATATTTGATAATGGAGCATCTACATAATGCACTGAATTTATATATGTTTACACTTACCGTTTTGCCTGATTTGAAATTTTCATATTATTTAAAAAAAAGTATGTAGAACAGACAAAAATGATGCAACTACTGCAAAACAACACAGATCTGTGCACAGATCAGATTGCTGGTTTTACCTCATAGACCACAGAGGGAAGTTCTCATTTGTTATCCCTGAGAAGACGTGAAGGGATGTCAGCAAATTATACTAAACTAACACTGTCTAAACCAAAATGAAACCAAAATGAGACGTTTACAACAGAAGCATCTGAAACACAGTAATATTACAAAGTATTCCTCTTGAGCTTCACTCCATATCGATTTCATGCTGTTTACACATTTTCACGTGAACAAAGTGAACGACTGCGTTGCTTGCGTTGCAATGATTGCTGCCTGGGATGAAACACAGAGGCAAGAGGTTCAAACAGCATCTCATTCATGTCAGTAATATAAAATACCTCAAGCTTGCAGCAGATTAACAAGACCAATGATGGCAGACACAGTGATGGAAGCATTTTTGCATGTTCGTCCAAATTCGCTGTCCTTGCGTTAATTGTAGACTTTAGAATGTGATTTCATAAAAATATTAATTGAGTCTTGCCCTGAACAAGTGGGAGCAATGTTCTGCTAAACTAAATTATACTGCTGGGAAATGATTTTATCAGATTTTATCAGCTGAACTCGAATTCTGTGGTCAGTTTGTGTAGAGGGGGGAAAGCTAAAAATGAACCATTTTAGAATAAACCTTCTTTATGGGGGGAGGTGTTTACAATAAAGATTACCCAATGTTAAACCATAAAAGACAATCACTGACAAAATAGAAAATACTCACTTGTAATTTCTTCCTCTGTGGCTGACATATTCATTAAGCATACCAGACCGTGCTGATTAACATTCACAGTCCAGCTCTTTTCCTGTAGCCCAAAATGTGTAACATTTTCAAACATTCTGGCAAATGTTTCATTAAAGTGTTGCTCGCCCCCAGCTCCATTCCGCTCCAGTCTCAGCTCTATCAGGCCTTCCCCAGAAGTGATTATGCTAATTGCTGTTTGATCAGATGATTAAATTATAATTTGATTAATCCCAGGCACTAAACGCTCTGAATATGTTGATGTGTGTTTTGCTGCCTGGCAGTGTTTGCAGGGCCCCTGTCACCGGTGCTGCCAGTATAATTCACACAGCTCAGGTATAGGACAGGGAGTACGCGAGGCTGCGTCGGAAGGTAGTTACGGACACGAATGAAACAGCGGTGTTGATGTACAGCTGCGCAGTAATCACAGAAAACATGATGGTTAATAAAAGCTCACTCCCATCTGTGTGCTGATTGAGTGCAGCTCTAATGCAGATATCTGCCATTTTCTCAGCCGTCGCCTGTCCCTGTTCCTCTCAATTGACTGTGTATCCGTCAGAGTGATTTATATTAGTGAGGGTGCAGATAGCCTCGTACAGGACTGCATGGTTTTTTGAAGTTCTGTAAAGCTAGCATTGCTAGTGTGACTGTGACTTCTTAAACCTCCTGACTGGATATAAATGAAAAAGCTAAAGTAGAGCTAGACACATGAAAACATCACATATTCTAAACAATCGTTAAGAACCACAAAAATCCACGCTTAACAAATTGGCTCACAATTTTTTTGCATAGAAGCAATAAGGATTGTCTTTTCTAGTGGGGTTACTAAAGACAAAATGCTGTTGCCTCAAAGGGAAATGGTGGGCTGATGAGTGGAGGAGGAGGAGGGGGGGGAGGGATGAGGGAGACAGTGATGGGAGGGGAGCGGTGATATTTTTCTGAGGCAGAAGAGTATGGCCGTGAGCAGAAAGGCAACAATGTCTAGTCATCTGACCCACAATCCCATTTAACCCCAGGACTTTGATTTGCCCTCCACTGTTAACTGCCACATTTCGCCTCCTTCTTTCTCTCCTGCAAATGGCATTCACTGTGCCCCGGGATAATAGGAAAACAACATGGCAATGAAGCAAAATGTCTTCCTGTTATAGCTCTCTACAGAGGCGGAAAATTCTCTAATCTGTTCGTGTGATACACAGTTAAGGAAATTCTGTTGTGTTTATTTTGATACAATAACCAGTGCCTATGAAAGACCATATTTACACAACTGTTTATATGTTCATCTCTATAAGTCCAGTAAATGAGTGAAATAAATACATCTATCCATTTAGGGCTCAGGAAAAATACATCTGCCAGTACTTGTAACACACCAAATACACTGTATGATTTTTACTCGAAGGATTAAGCAGCCAAGCATCTTCTTTTAAAAGTTTCCTTTGTACTGATCGAGCATTTTAATCAGAAGTGGAAATTTACTTTTTCACCAATACAACATCTCACCAGTCAAAGTTCACACATGTCCCACACATTTGCACTCGTGTTTAGCAGACCGAATGAGTGAGCATTGTTGTTTCTTTCCTTTGAAACGATGAACATGATCCCAAGTATTCTGTCGGTTACGAATGGAGCACGTGTCTCATCTAAAAACATGTCAAAGTGATCAAAAGGTGGAAAGTGAAATACACCAGAACTGTCTGAGCTTCAGTAAACTTCTCACCCAGTGGTGACTAAACATGTTGGCATGAATGACCAAAAGCTGAAATCCAGCATATGTCAGATCAAGTCAAAAGGACAAACAGGTTAGTGGTGAAGTACACTACCGTGCTTTCTCTCACTTTCTTCTCTTTCTTTCTCACAGAGAAACAAAATCCAGCTGTACTGTAATTACTCTGCTCAGATGCATACCAAACGTCTTTTCTTTAGGCTCTAAGCTCCTGTGCTGTGTCACAGTACCAGTACTGTGGATGATCTTCAGGCTGTCAGCCTTCCTCCTCCAGCAAATCTCCTCATTCATCCCTTCCTGCTGGGTTTAATGTCCTCCTCCTCAGCTCACCTGAGATCCTCTTTCTCTCTCTCTCTCTCTCTGTCGGCTCAGTCAGTTGAATGGTACTTGATGGTATAGCGAGCAGAGGTAGGAGGAATTTTACTCAAACAGAAATAATGCCACTCTCCCACCCTCTAACAGCATGCACAGCGTATATTGTGCCTCACTAGATTTTATACAAATTTAAGTCAAGTGCTGTAGCACTGTTCAGAGATACAAGTCAAGAACTCACGAGAGCATCTCTAACTAAAACATCCTCTCTCAAAAAACGTACTCCTATTGCTGAAATAGAAAAAAAAATACCATTTTCAGTGCAAAATACGCAGTCATGTTAACGTTCTTGGGGTGTACTCGGAGTGACTGACAATATTCTCTTTTAATAAGTACATTAGTTCTTGTACAAAGAAAATTAAGTTAAAAAATACTTCAAAATCTTAGGGAAAATGTATGAATTTGGTTTTTCTAAGCATTATGCTTAAACTAATGCCTCTAAAGCCAAGTAATTATTATGACAAATTGTTTAAGTGAAGGGTAAAGAAAGAATCGCTTTATGGATGTTCTGGGATTTGTGGAGTTCAACTGATTCTTTGAAAGCCTCACAGTGATCTCATAACTGCAGGTTGCATGAAGCTATAAGCTGCAAGCATAACATTTATCTTTCATCCAGAACTGAGATAAAGACATTTAGACATTTAAGTCCAAATTTCAAATTTCCCAGAATGTCAAACTGTGTTTTTAAAAAGCATTATTTGAAATGGTCATTGTCAGTTGATTCTAGTACGGGATATCCCACCCACACGTGTCCTGGCTGTAGAGCAAGAGCATGGCATCTCATGCTACATGTGCTGTACCGTGTTTCTCTCCATCATGGAACAGATGTTATAGACGTCTGTGAAGGTTCAGACCCAGCAACACACTCAGACAAAAACTGGTTCACCCGAAAGACAAAACTCCAAAACACAGACTTAACAATGTGGTGTATGCTGTACAGTGCAGCGAGGAATGCTCAGACCTCTACATTGGAGAGACCAAACAGCCACTTCACAAGCGCATGGCACAACATAGAAGAGCCACCTCCACAGGACAAGACTCAGCAGTCCATCTGCATCTAAAGGTCAAAGGTCACTCTTTCGAGGATGCCAATGTTCACATTTTGGACAGAGAGGACGGATGGTTTGAAAGAGGAGTGAAAGAAGCATCTATGTCCACTGTGAGCGACCATCTTTGAACAGAGGCGGGGTTTACGACACCAACTCTCTGCCATCTATAATCCAGTTTTGAGATCCCTCCCCAGACGCCTTAACGCCCACTCACATCCTGGGCCATCTGACCTCAGGAAATCGCATGATAAGGTGGGGCCAGGTCCCCCAACCTTTTTAGCGCCACGGACCGGTTTATGCCCGACATTATTTTCACGGACCGGCCTTAAGGTGTCGCGGATAAATACAACAAAATAAAACTAGTACCGGTACCGAAAAAAAAGAAGATTTATTCATGACACACCTGAAAAGACCCAGGAAAACCGAGTTAACGATAAAAACGATAACAAAATAACGCTGAACACCGATAAAATCCCTGAAAACCAGACATTTCACACCTCAGCCTCAACTCTCGCGGCCAAACAACTGAAGGACCGGTACCGGTCCGAGGCCCGGGGGTTGGGGACTGCTGAGGTAGAGGACCATCAGGGGGTCCTTTTGTCCCTCTTTGGGGGGAAACTCCCACTGGGGTTAAATCTGGGACTCTCCACCATTTGGCCTTAGAACTGAAGAAGCTTCTCAGATGAGAGGTGAAACGTCTTCAAGTAACTTAAAGAAGTCCAGATGCTTTTCTTTCCAAGCTCCTTAGACTAAGATGTTATAGACATAACATTTTCTTTTTCTCTCAGCCCATGGCTGTTAGTAACTGTCAGTAGGCTGGCCATATCTCAGCTTCTACTTTAGTTTACCTGGTGGTTAACAAAGTAACCCTAAATGTGGATGTAACACAAGGCAATGAAATGAATGAAGCCTGTCTATGAGGTATGTTGACTTATTATTAAAAGGTGCTAGAATGGTGTTGCTAGTTGTTCCTGCTCACCTTGAACCCTGAGTGTACCTCTCCACTGTCACCTCCATCTAACAGAAGACCACCAGTCGTTGATCCTTCCATTACATCTTCTGCTGGCAGACTGATTCAGAGCCAAAAATAAGAGAAAGGCGTGGCGCTGAAAGGGAAATCTAAAGGTAGTTCTAGTTATAGGGCTTTGGAGTTGACGTCACGCCGCAATGCATTATGGGAGCGCAGCGCCATTTTCGGGGTCTACGAATCAAACCAAACACACTGTGTTGGAACGACGACTACAAGAAAGATGCTTAAAAGCAGCTCAAAAGAGAATGAACTGTATAGAGACCGATTGCGTCCAGAGGCGAAGCGGCGGTACTTGCAGAAAATAGTGTGCATTGGAAATGTGGACCCGTATGAAATACGGCCGTGGAGTAGAAACCCTGAAGACCAACCGCTACTGACGTAGCCTGACATATGTTCGTACCTTGTCTGTGGAGTCAGCGCGTACAAGTCGTCATTCAAACAAAGGTAAGTCAGCTCGAGTACTGCGAGTGAAATGCGTTTGATTTCCCTGCAAACATTCACATTAGTGCAGCATAAATTCATTCATGAGGGGAAATTACAGTGAGAACATGTGGAGGCTGTTAGGTGGATAACATAATGAGTTCAGTGCATTGATGTGACATTGTCCTGAAGGATTGTTATTCTTTATGATTAAAGAAATTGCACTAATTTATTCATATTTATTATAAATAATCCTAATTATACATCTTGCTTCCATGTTTGTATCCTGTGTCACTAAAAATACATTTTATTTTAGTTTTATACATCGATTAATGACCTGCAGAATCTCCTTATCATATTAAGTGATTCATAATTGTCACTATATGCTTTCTCCATCTCTAAAGTGATGACATCCTTGCATTACATACTTTAGGTTCATTTTCTGCAGGCAGGTTTCTGACAGAACAGGCAGATTTAGAATATAACATGCAGCATTCTATAGATGGATACATAAAGAAATGAAAAATTACATGTATGTGCTAACTTTCTAAACACTTTGTTACATTTATGATAAAGTAGATAAAACACATTTACGTCGGCCTTGGCTCATTAGTTCTTGTCTTTAAATGAACTTTGTCTGTGTGTGTTTCAGGTCCTACACTCTCAAAGACTGAATGAACCAGCATTGCAGCCATGGGTCACTGTGAGCATCACAGGGAAGGTTGAAACCGCCCACTGCAGCTGTATGGCCGGAGTCGCAGAGACCTGCAGCCATGTCTCTGCTCTTCTGTTTAATGTAGAAGCAACAGTGTTGATCTGTGGCACAAGGACTGTTACAGATGAACCTGCATACTGGGTTTTGCTGGGCAATGTGACCAAGATACCACCAGAGGTTGGCCATAAGATAGACTTCTCCTCTTCAGCTGCCCAAAAAAAAGGCTCTCAATCAAAACATAAACAGACCATCTGTAGTGACAGGGAAAAGGAGCCGTCCTCAAAACAGAAAAATCCCACCTGCTACTGTGGAGGAGTTGTCACTGCTATTGGATACTTTGCTGGAGCACAGTAAAGCTGTGGGTTGTGGGAATGACCCATAATGTTTTATCTAGGGGTCTAGATTTATGCCTGTAGTGCACTGCCGTGTAAATAATTTGCATTTACTGAATATATACCGACTGAGTCCCACTGTTCAAAAGTTGAATAAAGAAACAAACTAATTTTTGCCTTTTTTTTTTTATTAAAACCACTTTATAGAACATCACATCAGTTACAATGATGATATCATTTATAGTTTACAAATGACAAAATGTTTACACAAAATCATGAGTGTTTACATGATATCACCCACTACTAACATTACTTTATTTATTGTATCTTTTGAAAAAATACAGCAATTTTAACAGCACAAGACTTAAGAATATTTAACAGGAGCAGGTTTCATTCTTCCCTGGTTTTATTATCACACTGTTCACCAAAACGCAGCAAACCTTCACCATCTTATCCAGGAGGGTCACCTCTTCACCCTCACATGGAAGAAGTCATCTGATTGGCATGGTGGTATGTTTGCAGCAGGTCCCTTGTGTAGCACTGGAACCCAGTCACGATGTTTCATCCATTTCATTAGCTTGTTTGCTGCAATAATGCCAAATAATTAGCAACTCTATAAATAGAGGGTAGTTCTGCAAAATCACTCAGTAGGATGTTTGTTCTAAATTGCTATGACCTCAGAGCGCATAGAAAATAAAACTAATAGGCTATAAAGAGAGATATGAACATATTTAGAACTTACCGGAATGAAAATGTCTGGAGCACCAACAGATATTTGGAGATGGAAGAGAGCTGCACGTCAGCTCGTCTCACAGCTGCTATCCAGGCTGGACGCCTTCGTTTGGTAACATCAATACACGAGCTGCCTCATGTTGCTTCCAGGTTGGGAAAGAATTAAAAGATAAACCCTTTTCAACCTTATTCTCTTGCCGGTCGTGTGATCGAACATTGCAGCCGACCACACAGCAAATACGAACCATGGTTGTTGTGTGTGACTTCGCTCCCTTTTCACTTGCGCTAGACCCCCAAAATCGGGTCAAAATCCTTTCCACGCCCACCCCCCGTGACATCACGCTCCAAAGCCCTATTCGGCCCCTCCAAAGAACCGATCGACAGCTGAACAGGGAAATATGTCATCCATACATGTCCACTGTTAAGGTTTGGAACAATTAAAGCATCGGAGCGGCAGCAATATTATCTGGTTACAATAATAGAGATGTAAGCAAATGTACCCTACTTTGTTGTCTTGGCCCTCTTGAATTCAGTGCTTTGGTGGGATGAGCCAAGGGTATTGATCCTTGTCAGCTCTCTGGAGCCACAGCAAACCTATGATGTCCTAAAAGTTAACACATGCTTGAAAGAATTATATCCTAACAGTAACTGAACATTTGAATTGGTTGTCCCTGGTGCTGTTACCCTCAACAAGGCCGTTGGTTAATGGCAGAGATGCTCCCCACTGCTTCCCTAGCTTGGAAGTTTGCAGCTCTTCATTGTCCCTGTGTGGGGGGGTTAAACCACAGAACTTGAGAAATTTTGAGAGAGAAGAGTTGGAGGAAAGTTTAAAGAATCACCACAGGTTATCCTGAAGTGGAACAAGAACGTGTGACTCAGATCTCATGGCAACCAATCCAGAACTTGATAAAGCGTTCATTAAAGCCAAAAATGTTTTGAGAAAAGTGTGTATTACTGAACTCAGTAGGAGTCATCCACTGAATATCATGAATATCTGTGTTTCAGACTAAAGTAACTCAGTCTGGACCAGACTTGTGGCTTGTAGGTAGATAAGAAAGCTAATGTGTCACAGAATAGATATGGATGGCTACTTTTATTGTAGTTAGCTCCGTAACTCATAATGAGAACTGACTTCTGTGGTTCCAGAAGGCTGGGAAATGACTAGAGTCTACATTAAGCTCTGATCCGCGCTTGAATTTCCATATGACCTAATATTAGGTAAATGCAGTCATATCAACATAGCATCACTTGGGAAGCGTAATGGAGCATTATCTGAGATGGTTGTTTCTTTCTCCTGATGTGCTTTTGTATGTTAGTATCAGTGGCAGTTACTAGAACTTTATTTACTCCCTACCTCTCCGTCTCAGTCTATTTGCCGTGTTTGTCCTTTCCCGCCTTAGTGATTTAACTGATTAATGTCTTCAAAGTGCACAGTATGTAGGAACTCCCTCCTCTTATGTTAGCGCTTATGTAAATGAGCATTCATATGCATCAACTAACCCACTCCACAGTGATTCTTTGCTCACCCTCCAGAGAGTTGACATCAGAGAAGGGTATCATTGGTTTTACATAGCGGCTGCGTGGCACTGAGCACATCGCTCAACATTATTCATGAGGGCAAATTGGGCGCCGGTGATTTGGGAGAGTGAGGGGACTCTGTTCTTCGATCAGTGCATCTCAGCTCAGTGCAGCGCTTCTCTTTACCGCTCATTGTGTAAGCCCCTAGGGCAACAGTGGAGAGGGTAGGGGGTGGGGTGGGTGCTTGCTTACTCACTGCCATCATGAGGCCATCCTGTTCTCCACCCTATCTCCACCCCTCCCTATCCAACCCCCATTTTCTACTCCCCCAACCACCACACTCTCCTCCCTAGGCAGCCACTGCAGAGCTTTGCCTTAATTACCTGCATCGCCTGCTATGAGCTGTCAGTGTGGCTCAGTCCTTGTTTGCCCCAGTGGAGATGCCCTAATGTCTTGATGCCCTGGTGCCCGCTGACCTGGTGCAGACCACATAGGCCACATTGTGGTTAATACCCAATCGGGCTCCAGTGTTTAAATACATTAACAGCCTTGGCTGAGCACATGTTTTTGGGCTAATAGCTCATTGAATGTGATAAAATCACAGAAGAAAGGGTGAAAATCATGCTTTTGTTGTGGGAACCAAGCAGTCAACCCGGATAATATGTCATAAATTGTAGATTTTTTTTTCTCTTTTGTTGGCATTTCATCGGGAAAAAAAGGAGCCTCCATACTCATTCAGTAAAAGTTGATTAATGATGTTTGGTTGAGGTAAATACAAGCTGCGCAAAACCCCCCTGACACATCAGTGGTCTAATGCACAGGCTAATGCATAGGCCTATTTATGCTGTGTGTTAGTGGGACCTGTATTGATCTCACATTTACTTAAATGAATTGCCTCAGTGAAGCAACCACTGACTGGCATTGGTCTGCAAGCAAATACTGAAGGAAAAATATAAACATTATTTGGTTAATATTTTTGAGATGTTATATAACTGAGAATTTTTTTTAACCCCTATCTTGATTTTTAAAAGATAACTACAACTGTTTCCTGTCTGCTATTCTCTGTCATGCTGGAAGGCTAAATCAGCAACATTCCTGCCTGCATTGACTCCCTGCTGGCTCACCAGTGAACCAAGCCCATGTCAGTCTCTATGTTCATGGGCTACCAGACATTAACCCCACCTCCCACACACAGACACACACACACACACACAAGCGCACAGATCCATCTGACACGCCTGTGTGCACTCTCCGTGACCGAAGCTTGTCTGTTGCCCTTGAGCTCCGAACATAGTAGCAGAGGCTCTGCAAAGAGAAGATTGCATGAGGAGTCACCTGCAATCCATGATTAGAGTCTTCAGCAGGGCCTGCCACCAATAGGTGCTGACATCTGGGAGTGTGCCAAGCATTATTCCACACAGGAAGAGGCTAACTCAAATGGACCCCCATCCCACCCCCACCGGTTCCTGCCCCTCTTCTGAGAATTGCTAAGGAAGAACACGCGCAAAAAAAGTGAGAGTCCATCTATTATACATGCGTGGGATTCATAATTGAACAATATCACTTTTTCCTCTTTGTGATTTTGGCTCTGGGAAAAGTAATGTCAATTAAGACAACTCTGGCACAAGCTGCCATGTAGAAGCTGTTAGAGAGTATGCCTCTGTGTGTGGGCATGATGGGCGTGGGAGAGGGTTGGTGTTCCTTCAGCATGATAATGTGATGGCATGTGGGTAACGCCAGAGCCATGTTAAGGGAACAGAGAACGGATGCACTGAAGGATTTAAATAGTTTGTATAAACCTAAAAAGTGTTTTCTGACAGTTTCATGGTATAATGATTCGTGTCATTTTCGCAAGAGTGAGCCTTTGTAGATATTTACAGTAGCTTCATTTGGACTTATTCTTTTAGACTTTGTGACACAAATGACCAGAAAAAGAAAATCCCACCTGGACCCCAGTGGCTGTGTGTGGGTGGAGCTGCCTGAACCACTTCCACAGTGAAATTCCAGCCACAGAATGACCAGAAACAAAACAAAACAAGACTCATTTTTTAAAACTGAAAAATCTCCCCACAGCAGACACGGCTCCTCTCCCGGTAATGACTTATTTTGATGCATTTCTCCTCTATTTTATTCTTTACCGTCAATCTGTCTTTACAGTACTTAAATAAAGCAGTAGCACCCCTTCCAATTGTGATTTTCTTTTCTTTTTAGCTAGTATTCATTTAGTTAATGTGCAATTATTAGTGCAAATTGTTTATGTGTCAAAATGATCCTGTTCCATGATGTTTGCTGTCTTTCAATTGCTGTTTTATATTAATTTTTAGTAATATTGATAAAAAGCCCATTAATGTGAGAGACCTATGAACAGAAAATCCAACAAGATGTGGACCAAAGTGTTGCAGACTGCAGCCATTATCTGCCAACCAGGTTGACGGCTGACTGAGTATTGATAGGGTCCACATAAATCTTTTATCTCCTGTTTCAACATTCTGCTAGCTCTTGTTTTGATCTTGCTCGTGCGGTCCCAGCGTTATCAACAGATCCTCAAAAATGTGCTTTATCCCGCTGCAAAAACAATGCGTAAGGTATCTCTGAGATGCGCATGTGTATGTGTTACGTCTTTCTATTTTATCACAGCCGTTAATAAGATTATTATTTAACGGTGGTACACACGCTTGATGACAGCCAGCAGCCTCCCACGTGCTGTCTCTTTGCTTGAAAGAAACAATTATGATAAATAGTCTTGGGCTGTTAATTTATAACTGAATATTCAATATTATGTTCCCCAAAATACAAATTGTGTTTATGTGTGGGTTCTTCTTTATTAGATATTACTCAGTGTCAGAGTAAGAGGGAATAGACTGTGAGGAGTGTCTACTTTTAACCAGATTCAGATGCATTGCTGGATGTAGGGCCCAAGTACCTTAATTATTTATAAAGTAGTTGATTTTCTTTTTCAATTTTCATGAACCATGAGCCACAGCACAGCAGAGCATATGTGTTGTTTAATTTTCCAAATTTTTAGCTGCAAGAAAGGTCCAGTGGATAATAGTGGATAATAAATGCAGATCAGGAGGTGGCTTCATGCGTTTTGTTTTGTTTTTGCTCTGGTTTGTTGTTTTTGTACCTGTATCCTTGTGTAAAGGTGGAAAAAATCAGAATGTTGAAGGCAGGGTTAAAGTAGTGTGAAGGAGAGATGAAGGTTAGAAGAGAATGCAATCAGACAGCTGGAAAAGAAATAGATACAGAAAAAGAGACTGAAGAGGAATAAAAAAGGTAAAAACCTTCATTTCAAGGAGGTTGTGGATGACGACTAAGCTGAAGCGTGCTTTCGACCTCTGTCAGAGCATCTCTTCCACCCTTTTCTTTGCATTCTCGTCCCATCTCTGTGTACATAGCGGCCTCTGTGTCACTGTCTGAGAGCTTTCCAGCTCTCCCATCTCCCCATCCAACCCCCACCCTGACTATTTTCCTCTAAAACGTAAATGCACTCCCAGTGTATCTATCTGAAACTGTTGGGATATGGTGGGGTTTTATATCCATCAGGCTTTCTCATCTTAAAATAAACATCCAAGCAGTAACGTGTAGAGGTAGTTTGGGGGTCTTAATTTTTTTCACGTGTATGTGAAACAAAAGCAGTTGTGGGGTGAACTCTTTCTCACTCTGTCACTTTTAACAGTTATGGTAAAAGCTGGTTGTTACCACTACACCGGCCAAGGTGAATGAAAACGAATATTATTCTGATATGAAGAGAATTTAGATTCTGTCTGATTTTTTCTTACTGACCTGTCATTATGAGGTGTTTTTCAGAACTTGTGATCTATATTAAAAGTCTGGCACCCAGCTTGACCTGACAGTAGATAAAATCGAAGTACTTTTGTTGCCTGCTTTTGTTGATAGCTTCATATACTGGGCTTCCCCATAATTGTAAATATAGACACTATATTGGAAAGAAAAATCATGCAGTGTGACAGATCTAACTCTTGGATTTCCTCAGCCTTTACATTGTACAGCTTGTTGAAGATCAGGTTCAGACTGAGCTCATACATCTGTTTTGGAAGAAAATGAACTGCACCGCGGTGAAAAAGTCATCCATATAAAAGAGTCTCGCTCCCTGCTATTCATAACAGATGCTGAGATTTTATGACCATCTTGATGGCAGACTTTCCTGCTTGAGAAAACCACTGACAAGCTGTTACTCTGTGTGATTACATGGCTGTAAATTAACCCCTGAGAAGTTGTCTGTGTATCATTATAGTTGGAGAGGGCCATTCTAAATTATTTATTATGCCTCTGTCTAATGATTTTGGCCTGCTTGCAGCTTATGTACTGTGTTTATGACAGCATAGTCGAACTCCGAGAACAACTGTTTTGAGGAAATAAAAATCATAATAATGGTAAAAGGTTTATGCTTCATAAATGAGCCATTTAATTGTTGACTGACAAGTTTAAAGGGTTAATAATATGTCACTCTATGACACTGACAAGGGTAGGGGAAAAAGCAAAGGAGAAAAAACACAAGGGACTAACCTTCAAAATAAAACAGAAATCAAAATGAAGTCAACAAGATAGCACGGCAAACGAAACACTTGAGAGTTGCCCTGGAATATAAGGGCAGTAGTGTTAAGGCAGTTTTAAAAAAAAAATCAAATGAACACCCTCACAATAATTGTACTGTAGTTAGATTATTTGTATAATTGCTTAGTGAGAGGTTTGAGGAGGCTCTTGTGCTGATATCATGTATTAAAGCTGAATGCTATCTGTCCAAACCTTTGGTATCTGCACAGCAAACATGAGGGGGCACTGTGGACAGACCCACACAGTGGGCAGCCCATTGTGGGCCCCAGGACCAACATGAAAATAAGGGCACATGTGGGCCCCAGATGGGCTTTAGTGGAGTAGCCTATAGAGTGGGCTGCCTACACTAAGTGGAGAGAGGAGCTCATATCTGCCCAATTATACAATACAGCCACCAATTGGTATAAAGTGTGGACCAGAATGTTGCTCAAAATAAATAAACTCCTTATTCAATTCAATTTTATTTATACAGCGCCAAATCACAACAACAGTCCCCTCAAGAGGCTTTATATTGTAATGTAGACCCTACAATAATACATAAAGAGAAAAACCCAACAATCGTATGAACTCCTATGAGCAAGCACTTTGGTGACAGTGGGAAGGAAAAACTCCCTTTTAACAGCAAGAAACCTCCAGCAGAACCAGGATCAGGGAGGGGCGGGGCCATGTGCTGCGATTGGTTGGGGTGAGAGAAGAAAGACAGGATAAAGACATGCTGTGGAAGAGAGACAGAGATTAATAACAAGTATGATACAATGTAGAGAGGTCTGTTAACACATAGTGAGTGAGAAAGGTGTCTGAAGAAGAAATACTCAATGGCTATTCACAAGGAATCACCACATGGTTGATTTGGTCCCACGTGGGGCCACACATGTGGGTAGGTCCATAGTGGGTCTGACCGTATAAAACCCATATCGGGACACCAACATTCAAAACTACTGTAAGCTCTGTGTTCACACGCCCAGTTGGGGCCCACGTGGGATAAGTTTGTGTTTGCTCCACCCACACAGCCCCAAAGTTCACCTATAACTAGTCACTGTGGACCTGCATGGGCATTTTTGCCAGTTAAGGTAGGTAACATTTAAGTCTAAACATAGCCAAGCTGGCAATCAATAAAGTCTCCCACAGCTGAACTGTGTATCATGGTGACTCTACCCTCTCTTGCCACCTCATGGAAAAAGAAACTACAGTCTTGTAGCTGTCGACAACTGCAGCCATTCTCTTTTCGACACCTCCAGGCCCGGCCCTCTGAGTACTGTATGTGTGAAGTGAGTGCAGCTAGAAATGTGCAGAAACATGTGTACGCCACACTGTTTGTTTGTTGTTACAGGTTGAACGACCAGTGGGTGGAAGTAGCCGGTGACTTGAGAACGCTCATTAGGAATTTATGAAGCGCTAAAATGTTTGGTCTCTGGGGAGGGGGGATTGGCAGCCGTCGCACAAGCATGCTGGGGACAGGAGGAGGTAGACCGCATTAGCAGAGAGCAGACATACAGTAGAGATGCAATATTTACAAAGGGTGACTGACAGAGGCTGCTCATGCGACAGCTCTGCAGGACTGCTGATCACTCTCTGTTCACTCGCTCTGTGTGCAGTGAGGAATTATCACTTCCAAGTTTGTATATGTGCAATTTTTTTATTTAGTTTGGAGATGCAGATAGCAGAGCTGATTACAGTAACACATTGTAGGCAATACTCGTTTCTACAGCACAAAGAAGCATGTGGGCAGCATTTCAGCAAGCTTCATCACATCTACAGTCTTTGCCGTTATCATCCTTGTACATTCTGGTAAAAATATGAATTCCATTACATGTAACGGCGCATGCATACAGGAAGTGGCTGCAAGCAGCATAGCAACCAGAGACCACAGAATATCAGTGACCTTCAGTGACGTTGAGTGAAAGAACCACTTACAATATTGCATATTTCAATAAAAGATCCTCAGTCACACTTTTGTGAAAATTAAGGTGAGCTGAACAGTCAGCTTAAAAGCACTGCATGACAACCAGTCATTTTAAATGTGCATGGGCCATGACCCTTATATCATATTAATGAAGAAACTTTTGTCATTAACTTCATAGGTGGTACCCTCCATGGACCCTGGTGACACTGTCACAATAGATCTAGTA
The DNA here is from genome assembly GCF_965226115.1 of Aulonocara stuartgranti. Classification (NCBI taxonomy): domain Eukaryota; kingdom Metazoa; phylum Chordata; class Actinopteri; order Cichliformes; family Cichlidae; genus Aulonocara; species Aulonocara stuartgranti. Next base: position 32,400,891 of record NC_138946.1, read on the forward strand.
GAGTCCTTTTCAATGCATTGCACATTACAGAGGCAGCATCCAATAAATATGTGTTTCAGCTATGTTTAAAAGACATTAAAGACAGCAGTGTTCACGTTTGCTTAAAACTTTCTTTAAGTTTTAGTTGAAAAAGTGAAAGAGTAAATGAGTAAAGTATTATTTTTGAAGCAAACTAAGCCCGGATGTGTCTTCCATCTGAATTTAGACGTAATGTAACATATTTTTAAACCAAGAGCTTTAACCTGAAAAACAGTGTCAATGGACGCTTGGTGCTTGGTGGGATATTCACCTGTCTGATAGACAAACAAGTTTCATGAGCATCTCTAAATTTGAATTGAAACATAAAGCAAACTGATGTTTACCTTTGTGTTTGTGAATGAATGCTGCTAACTCAGCTCAATTAGGACTGATCAAAACCAGTAGAAATAAAACACATATAAAAACAATTATGTGATTATGATGAGCAGCACTCATTTTAATGTCTTTTACCTATGTTTCCAATGGCGATCTATATAATTATGACGCATCTTCTCTTTTGCCTTGGCATCATTTCCTGTAAGACACAACACTGTTGTTGAATCTCATCTATTGGTGATGAATCTCTTAAATAAATATTACCGCTGAAGGTTATGCAATTTCCTCGGGGAGAGAAAATCGTATAAAAGGAACTACAGTAAGTGACAACTGTGATACATATGGAGTGTTTGTAGATTTATAGAAACATGTTACAAACACACATCATGACTTTATTTTGCACTGGATGTACTAAACGAGTTCTGCTGTCTTACTTGGGTTCCAGCCAATAAACATATCCTGGCTGCATGCCGACAGTGTGGGTTGTCCATTACAGCACAGAGCTGCATTGTCAGTTTTTATCCACAGCGGTAACTTACTGCTGGGGAAGTGCATCACATTACATTGACTTGCTTCATTAGTTAAGATGACTAGAAAACATCTTCTGTTGCACACATGACAAATTCACAGCTTACCAGCTGGTGCATGTATTTTGGCAATATCCAAATGGTAGTCACCGAAACGTATTCTCAGTGAGTGCTTGATGCCACAGCAGTAATATGCTATATCGTTGTTGTAATGATGAATAATTTATTTTTAAAATGCAAAATTAAATATTGCTGTAATGGCTTTTAGATCTATTGTAAAATGTAGGCACAAATGTGTTTGTCAAGAGAAAACGTATGGATATTTCCCTATGAGGGTTAAAATACAAGTTCCCATTTAGAGTTTCCAATTAATAATTAGTTAAGCTGAAAGTGCTGAGTTTTTTTATTTAAAAAAATAGCCTGTAATGGCTTTTTAAAAACATACATTCACTGTGATTACAAAGAAACAAATTCGTCAGAGCTCAAAGAAATTCAGTAGCATAGGTCCTTAGCTTGGAGTTTGTTCTCCTCATGTTTCGTGGGTTCTCTCAGGGTACCTCCCCCAGTCCAAAGACATGCAGTTAGTGGGGATAGATTAATTGGAAACTCTAAAACTAAGTGCCCACAGGTGTGAATGTGCCTGTGTGTGGCGACCTGTCCAGGGTGTACCCTGCCTCTTGCCCCAAGACAGCTGGGATAGGTTCCAGCCCCCCCGCGACCCTGAAAAGGATAAGCGGCAGAGGATAGATGGATGCATAGAGGTCCTTCGCTTAATCACCTCACTTTGGTGTGGTATTGCAGACAATGCATAATATCAGAAGGTGTTAAATTGAGCATAGTCATTGTCTTGATGTGTTCCATTTTTGTGACGCCAATCCATCCTGGTGAAAACACGATCAGACCCTTTGGTGAATACGTTGTGGGCCGCAGGCCTTTCTTCTGACCGCACCTTTTAGAAGAATTTTGTTTCTATTTCTCGGTGAGCGATTTAAAAAAAGTATTTTCTTAACAATAATGAAAGTTACTGAACTGACTCTGGTATGGATAGACGCACTTTGTCTGTAGGCAGGTCTGGCTTTCTCTGCAGCTCTGTAGTTTCACATCTACTACTACTCTCTGGGGCCTTGCTGCAGTGTCTCTTCATAGACAACAAGAAACACACTCCTGCCACCTCTTATCACTGCAGCGAGGACAAACACAGCAGCCAGCCTGTGAAAAACACACTTGGCCTAAATTAAAGAAAAAAATCAAATGCAGTAGAGCACTAATATGTAAATATGGTTGTTCTCTCACAGATCTTTGACGGGGTCCTTTCTTGGTAGTTATTAAAGGATTCGCCGTGCCGTGTCTGACGTGGTTTTCTGATCTCATTTCTCTCTGCAGTTTTCGGTGAAGATCTACGTTCCAGCTTATATTTTGTCAATGCATCTGTGCAAGAGGTAGTGTTTGCCAGCACCACAGGGACATCGGTGCCCTGTCCCGCCGCAGGTGTGCCTCCTGTCTCACTGCGCTGGTACCTGGCCACCGGCGAGGAGATCTATGATGTGCCAGGGATCCGTCATGTGCACCCCAATGGCACCCTTCAGATCTTCCAGATCCCCCCTTCCAGCTTCAGCAAACTCATCCATGACAATACCTACTATTGCACAGCGGAGAACCCCTCAGGGAGAATCAGGAGCCAAGATGTTCACATTAAGGCTGGTCAGTTTCTCTGCTCGTCACTCTGTTTTGTTTTCCATTGGGTCGTCACATCGCAAATCAGCAAACTTTTAGAACAATTTATGCTCCGATTTGGATACAGATTGGTCAAAAGTTTAAACATATACAATAAGTGCTGTGACATTTTAAGTTGACATATCAAATACTTTTCAAGATAATTTTTTTTTGATAAATGGTCTGTCAACCCACTTTCAGGTCATTTTTCATACAATGGAATCTAATATTTAAACATGAGTATATCAAAAACTAATAAAGATAAAAGCCTGAATTTCTATTTTTCTAACTATAATTTGGTGCTTATGTTAACAAAAGTCTAATAACTAGATATTTAAAATATGAAAAACTGTCCATCACTGCTTCATATTCCCATATTTGAGAAATCAAAAAACTTCACATAGTTCAGTTCAGTTCTTTTTTATTTCAAACATATACATTCACCAACGTTTCATAAACATAGAAAAAGACTAGTGACAATGTCTGAATAGTATATAATTATATCTCACAATTATGCAAAAATAAAACAGAATCTTAAAATTCTTAGTCACAAAAAATAAAGAAAATTATATTTTCATTCAACTTTTATATAAAGTAAAATCCCAAAAGAACAAAATTCAGATTCCAGTTTCCAGATGATACTCAGTTATAAGTAGAAATCAATTCTTTTGAATGTTGCGAGGTAGTTTCACTGATCAGGCCATGTGGACGTGCCAATTTGATCTTGCAAGACTACCCATGTGAATGAAAAAAGCATTTTCCTCAGTACTGTGAATAAGAATTTCTTGTTGAAAGGCATTCTACATGCTTTATTTTGCATTATTGTGAAATACAGCTATATAACTTTCAAAAAATGTCCATTTTTTTATTAGTGTGTTTTCAAATATTAGACTTTACAGGATGAAGTATATTTGAGGTTGAAGTATCTGTCACCAAATACAGATCCTGATTCAGTTTAATGGTAAGAAAGACCAGTTAAAATATCAGGATTTTATATTTAATAGCTTTTTGCTCAAACATTGCTTCAGATTTCAATGTGCCATAAAAGGCCTGAAAGCTAGTTGGCTTTTTAAACATCTATATATGTACATATATATATATATATATATATATATATATATATATATATATATATATATATATATCTACACACATATATTTGTGTGTATATCAAAAATATTTGATATATGAAGCTAAAATTTTATAGCAATCATTGTAAAAAAAAACTCGAGCAGGAGGCCCGTGTTAATTTGGTCCCATTTTATATTAAAACCTGTCTGTCCTCCCCTCCTAGTCCTACGAGAGCCCTACACTGTCCGGGTGGAGGACCAGAAAGCCATGAGAGGCAATGTGGCGGTCTTCAAGTGTATTATACCTGCCTCAGTGGAGGCCTACATCACTGTTGTGTCCTGGGAGAAAGACACTGTGTCAATCACCCCTGAAGGTAAGTCATGGCATTTTTCTTCACTACAGTGACTCCTGCATCAAAAGTTGGCGGCAGTGTTTGGTGACTGATGTGGACCTTGTTTGCCTTTTTGCTGCATTGTTCTTGTACAGTTGCCTTCTCATCTTTTTTTGAGAAATTAGGAGAGATTTGCATATTAGTAAACTGGAGTGAAAAAGTGGTGTGGTGGCTATTTTTGGTACTGACAGAATGATGTAATATGCTTTCTTGATATACTAGGAAACACACAGTGGTAGAACTCTGTTTAGTTTGCAGAAAAGAGATTTTATTTGGGAGCATTTCTACAGGTGCAGGTACATGCAGTGAGATAAAGCTTCACAGTTTCATTGATAATGAATACACTGTAGTAGAAAGGACTATTTGTCCTGGCCAAATGCTGATTACAAGTGTTGTTTGTCAAAAGAAGAAGAGAGGCTTGTGCGCCATCTCAGGCCTAGCTTATCCTAGCTAGCCGGAGTCATTCAGTGTATGTGCACGTCTGTATTTCCACATCTGTCTGACCCAATGACAGTTAGGTCCCGCTCTTCTTCCTCTGCCCGGTCTTCCACAAGAGCGCAGACTGCCAGCCATGTCACTTAGTCTCAGTGTATTGACCCATTTCTCTGGCTGATAGGAAGCACTGCAGTGCCCCGATCATTCAAATCACTTAAATGGAACACTCGCCTCCGTGATTGTTTCCCAGCCCTGGGGGGCAAATTCACTTTATGTGGGGCATTTAGCAAACTCAATAGGCAGGAGCTAATGCTATTTTGCGTTTGGATGCAGGGCAAACGCCGGCTAGTAGCTGCTTTTTTGTTGATGTTTCACATTTGAGGCAAAATCGTTCATGTTGAAATCTATAGCAATCTCTTAATTGTCCATAAATGGATTTGCCGCAGGCATGTTTTTCAGACACAGGCATATATTCCTGTACTGCAGTCTTTGTCATTGAAATGCATCGCATCTGGACCTTTTAAACTTATCGCCACACTGTGTGGCACATTGTGTGAAGGGAACCACGTTTTTTCACACCCCCGATCCTCGAGGACCTTTTCCACTGGTTATCTTTACAGAGAAAAGTCTTTGCGCTGAAAACACAAAGTGTTTATCTTGAGCCGTAAAAATCGGCCCATCTGTAGCCGTCAGCCATGTAAACGCTGTCAGAAAAAATCATCCAGCCACCAATCCACTGCTCTTCTCAATGCTAAATAATGGATGACGGAAGCCTATGAATCCATGAGCAAATGGTCTTTATTCACATCTCAGTGCACACATCCTACTGACGCACCGTCCATTCCCCTTATCCTCTGCTGCACACATTTTAACTGTGCTTTGTGCGTGTGCGTGCCTAAGTCTATATTCACACTAACTGACAACTCAACTCAAGATGGCTTGACCCCCTACATCCCGATGACCAACCTTCAGTGTTTAAATATTTCATGACTAAAAATAATATTGACACTTGAAACAAAAAACTTTGTGAAATGTAGCTTTTCTGTCTCTGGTATGAATAATTGACTGCGGCTCTCTCAGTGTGGAAGGTGTAGCGTGGTGTGCAGACAGGCCTTCTGCGAGTCTCACTGGACCGAGCCTTGTCGAGTTGTTGCAGTGTACACTAACAAAGCACCACTTTAAAAACCCTGGTGTCCATTAGAAAAGAATGGAAAATTATAATGCATTCAGCCAGGACATCCAGTAAAAGCAACAATGCGCTGTCGTTGTCTGATATAGTGCTTATATAGTGGGCTGCTGCTTCAGAAAACATGCTTTTTATGCTCCAGTATTTTTGGTCTCTTACAGCTTTGTTTTACTGAAAGAACAAAGATAATGCTTTGCAGTGAGGTGGAACAACAGATAGTTAAGAGTTGATTCGTGGCCAAAATTGAAAGGACGAGTGATTACAGCAGGAAAACACAGCTTAGGTGTTCCACACATGTGGATAACATGACCATTGAGCAGCTCAGTTTTGTCTAAAAGAAATCTAAAGAGATTTTACTGATGACTTTAAAGCCCACACTGAGCTTGCACCGTGGTATATCCGCCTGAGGCCCAGCCTATTCATTTTTGTCCTCTGTAATGGACAGTTGTTTTGGTCTATATCTTTTGACTTATTTGAGTTACCTTCTAAGTCCTGATGTGCTCAATAGAGGACATGCTGGCCTTTCCAATGATATCCCATGTGTGTGGGTGGCCTATTTCCAGGAAATCACAAGAAAAGTTAAACTGAAAGATGCTTTTTCCTCAGTTCTCAGGAGGATATCTCGGGTCTTCTGACATAGTACATGCCCATTGGTAACCTAGCAGGTCCTCGGCTGAGGTTCTGATCAGAACCCATTCTCTGTAAGGAGACGAGCTCCTCCTTGGCAGGCTCCTTTTTTAAATCTCTCATAAAGACAGAACTTTATAAACAGGCTTTTTCAGTTCTTCCACTTTAAGTTATTTTTATGTTGGCTTTTATAAAGTTTTATCATTTCTTCCTAATGATTATTTTTATTTACTTTAAATTTGTTTGTAATTTACCTGTGTTTAGATTTTCAATTTTGTCTTCCTTGCTAGCGTTGTTTTACCTTTACCTTTTCTTGAATGTTTTATTGCTGCTGGTTTTCCTTCTCATCGTATGAAGCACCTTTTAATTTTATTTTCAAAAGTATCTACGTAAAGATTCTTCTTCTCTGTCTTTTTATTATTATTATTATTATTATTATTATTATTATTACATTGCTGTTGTCGTTTTAAGAGTATTTACTGTTTAAAGAGGAGAGAGGAGGGAGCACTGGTTTTACTGTTTTTCTATTACATGATAGAGTATCGAATATTGAATATTAAGGCTCTTGAAAAACACTGTGTTTGGTCACTAAGTCATAAACCTGCCTAACTGATGGGAAAAAAATCTTCACTTATTTTAACATAGTGTAGATATACCTAGTATGTTTGCTCCCATTGTAACATATTTTGCTTCATGGACATGAAATATCATCACATGTTAACCAGGTGTATCCAACCAAAGCCCATAAAACAAGCGCACATTCAGGTCATCACATTATGTAAACTGCTGCCGACTGCTTGACCAACAGAGCTAATCACTGTCAGGATTCAAACAGTCCTCAAAAGTCACTGCCCAAAGCAGAGGATTTAAAAGGTCCGTTACAAACAGGAAGGAAAAACCGGCTGCTGTAAAATATGTGTTGTGCATATTTTACAGCAGCCTGTAAGCTGAAACAATGATTGAACTAGAGAGATAACCAACTCCATTATTATTAAATGACATATTGTGTTTATTTATATTTCTGGACTTTTTTACATTGTAGTAATAGAGTTTAAGCTCAGACTGATTTCCCGTCACCGTCACCTCCTGTGGCGATGGCAGCAGCTGAATTTCTGCTATGAAGATTATAACTATAAATACTACTACTAGTACTACTACTACCACTAAACTATAAATGGGGGATTGCCAAATCAAACACGTGGCTCAAAAGTGGGGTTTCCATACTGGATCAGTTGAGGTCCTAGTTAACAATGGCCGCCTCCAATGCTACTACCAACAGGGTGCTGGTTGCACTGTGCTACTCTTCACCAAAGATAAAGGAAGGGGAAGGTGTGCTAGGAGGCAGTGAGAGAGAAGTGGGCAAAAGTGTAGACTAGTAAAGTCACGAGTCCTAGCTGATATGATGCAGAGAAGGAAGGTAGATAAAGTATATTTTGTGTTCAGGAGACGAAACAAGACCAAGGGCATTGGAGGTGAAATTTTCTATTATATTGTAGATAGGAAGTAAAATGAACTAGTGGCAATTTTGAAGAACATTTGAAGAGTGTTGTGGAGGCGAAGAAGGTGACTGGGGCAAACTTCAGTGGGCAGGTAGGTGAAGGGGACAGAGGAAGCAAGGAGGTGTTGGCTAGGTAAGATGTTAAAGAGAGGAATGTGGACGGCCAGATGGTAGTGGATTTTGCTAAAAGGACAGAAATAGCTGTGGTGTGGACTATGAACTTGTAAGAGATATTAAGAGTGGAAAGGTCCGGATGACATTCCTGTGGAAGTATGGATAATCCTAAGACAGAGAAAGGTAGACTTGTTGACAGGATTGCTTCACACAATCATGGAGAATGAGAGGATGCCTGAGGAATGGAGAAGTGATTCAGTACCAATATTTCAGAACTATGTCCAGATCTGTAGTAACTGCAAAGGGTTAACATTGATGAGTCATACCATGAAGCCATGGGAAAGACTTGTTGAACCTTGGTTAAACAGAGAGGTGACAGTCACTGAGTAGCAGTATGGCTTCATGCCGAGAAAGAGCGCTACAGATGTGATGTTTGCCATGATGGAGAAGTATAGATCAGAAGAGGCTCCTTGTGTCTTTAAGAAATCACATAATAGGAAGGCTAGTGTAGGACATGTATGAGAACATAAGGGAGTGGTGAGTTGTGCAGTAGGAATGAGATATCAGTTCAAGATGGGGGTGGGACTACATCAGGGAGCTCTGACCCCCTTCTTATTTGCAGTGGTGATGGACAGGCTGACAGATGAGGTCAGGCAGGAGTCTCCATGGAGTTATCATGTTTGCGAGTGACAGTAGGGAGCAAGTGGAAGGAAGCCTGGAAAGGTGGAGGTATGAACTGGAGAGAAGAACAATGAAACTCACTAGAAGTAAGACAGAAGGGACTCAGTTTGAGCAGTTTGGAGACAAAGTCAGAGGAAAGGTTGAGAAGGTTTGAACACGTGTAGAGGAGGGACAGAGGATGTTGAATGTTGGGGCGATCGTGGCTCAAGAGTTGGGCGTTCGTCTTGTAATCGGAAGGTTGCCGGTTCGAGCCCTGGCTCCGACAGTCTCAGCCGTTGTGTCCTTGGGCGAGACACTTCACCCGTTGGCTACTGGTGGTGGTCAGAGGGCCCGGTGGCGCCAGTGTCCGGCAGCCTCGCCTCTGTCGCCTGTGGCTACAATGTAGCTGCCATCACCAGTGTGTGAATGTGTGTGTGAATGGGTGGATGATTGTGTATAGTGTAAAGCGCTTTGGGGTCCTAGGACCAAGTAAAGCGCTATACAAATACAGACCATTTGAATATGGAGCTGCCAGGCAGGAGGAAAAGAGGGAGACCTCGGAGGTTTATGGATGTGGGGATGGAGGAGTTACAGAGAGTTGTGTGAGGATGATACAGTGAAATGGAGGCAGATGCTGTGGTGACCTCTACAAGGAGGAGCCAAAAGATTAATAATATATCCACTCATTAAAGTTAAGTGTATCTATCCCAACACGCATAGACACATACGAGCACATATTTGTACATTTGTACATGTACATTGCATATACTTTATGTATGTTTATACATACATAAAATATATATGCAAGCATTAATGTGAACTGTTGCCAAAAGGTTATGAAAACCTCTAAAAATGTGTTTTCATCAGATGTTTAAAATAATCCAGAGATTCAGCTGTTCTGATGGGAGGTTGTTTCAAAGTTTAGGTACTCAAATGTCAAAAGCATGGCTGCCTGAGGATTTAAAATAAAAGTGTAGAAGAGCTGAAAGGCCCTGATCAGATTATTGCTGAGACCAACTGCTGGAATAACATCTCGGCAGCCTGGCTGCTGCATTCAGGACCAATTGAAGGGAAGCCAGCAAGAACTAAGTAGTGTACGTGAAAAAGTGAGTTGTAGTAATCTAAAGGGCAAAAGATTAGAGTGTGTACTAAAAGTTGTAGTTAAGTGGCAGATGACGGGCTTGATTTATGTGTTTTTTTTAGTTGAAAGTAACAAGACTGGGTGACTGAGAGATTCACGCTGCCTGTGGGAGGTCATTGTAGGAGCTGGCCTCCTTAACGATACACGCAAGGATAAGGGCAGGGTGAAATGGACCCACTGACTATAATTGTATGCTTACATACTGCATACATTCACACACACATATACAAAGAAATAAAAGAAATATATGTTTTTTTTTTAAAAATGGATTCCAAAGATATAACAGTCATGGACAAGCTGGCATAACAAAAGCAAGAGCATTCATTCATATATCACCACAGCTGCAAACTTCAGCACAGCTCGGTATATCTGGAAGTTGTGGTTCATACCTGCTATACACAAATGTGCTTCCTGCAGGGTTACTTTAGGGCGTCTGTAGCATTTCTGGCTGCAGCTGTGTTGCTGTGCAGGGCTGTTCCCCAGGTGCAGCTTGTGCTGCAGTCACTGAGGAGGCCTTGTAGTCATTCGCCTTGGCCTGGCGCTGCCTGCTCTGCATTCAGCACCAGTAAGGCTGCGAGGGGGCCGACCCCCCAGCGCTACACTGCAGACACTCACATACACATACAAACACACACGCACTCAAACAGGGGCTTGTTTTCATTCAGTGCACGAGCTAAACACGAGGCCCGTCGGCTTTCACACAGATTCTCTTTGCTCTGCGTAGCCTTTTCTTATTTCTCCTGCAGTTCCTTTTTTTGTTCTCTTGCTCCCTCTTTACACTATTTCTGTCACTTTCTCCTACACATATAGAGGACCTGTACCCTTCACCGTAGTCATTTATTTTACAAATGAACTAATAGTGCTAGATTACACCAGTGATATCTCACACTTTGCAGCGTAGTACTGCTGGTTTTGGTAGCGTGTAGAGACAGTTGTTTTTTTAGGAGATTACAGATTGCTCTAACACATGCATGCAGTCTGTCTATATGCTGAGCCTTCTTGTGCATTTCACAGCTTCTTTCATGTTTGTTGACATTTGGGATGTGTGTTTGAGTTATTTCTGCAGCCAGCCTCGATCCCTGCAGCCATTGCCGGGAGGGAGAGGAGCCAGCCACACTATTTCAGTTTAATTGGCTGTGTATAATGGGCCTTTGAAGTAAATATCAAGAGTTGCAATCAAAAGGCTGCTGGACGTCATCATGCATTGCCACAGTCCCTACTGTTTCCTCTCCACCAGTCCTGCATTTACAAAGCTACAAAGTGAGAAGTTTAGGGTTGCATTGTTGATCTGAGCTGAACTGTGTGTTTCCAAGGTAGTTGTGTAACTAGTGAGACACTGAGTCACCCTGAGATGTCCTTGGAGGCAGATGTGTTGTGCCGCACAGGTTAAAAGGTTAACAGATCATGTAAATGTTTCATTAAAGTGCACATGCATGATAGTTTAATTGAAGGTTATGTTTGAACATATAATATTAAGATAATCCCCCGTTCCTGCTTCACAGCTTCAGTGTAGCCCCAGTGTAAACATTTGTGTAGCGGGTCGGATTGGAGTTAATCCTTCACCATATACTGTGGGTTGTAGCCTGCAGGTAGTGTGCTAACATGAACAGCTTTTCTTTGGAGCTGCCTTGCAGCTTCGCCCTTTTCTCAGGGCATGTAGGAAGTGCAGCCACTGGCAAAGCACAAACCTGAGCTAGGGACCAGGTAGGTCGGGTTATGGTTTCACCAGCCTCTGTGCGGTAAAGATGTAGAGGGAGGGGAGGAGGGAAGGAAGTGAGGATAACACTCTCTCTCTCTCACGCTGTCTCTCCCTTTCCCTGCCTCACTCTGTCGACAGGCAGGGTTGGGAGTCCGACGTGTGACGGGCTGGATGTAGTCTTTTTCCAGCATTCGTCTTTCTGTCTGCCCATGATTGGCTGGAGTATTGTTATTCACACAGAAAAATGGGTCAGGTGGCCTGTGGAAAATGGAGTGTTTGCATGGACGGATGGACAGACAGCACAAATACACACATGCATACCTACGCATGCAACCCACACAGAGCAGGATTATACTCAGCCGTGGCGCAGCGCTGCCAGATAAATAACAGATAAATGAAAATAAATCCAGGTTATGTGGCGAGCGTCTCTCGTGCCGAATTCACTGTGTCCTCTCACACAAGCTGCGAGCTGGTTCTCTCCTCACACCCAGTGGCAGGGGCTTAGCGAGATAAATAAAGGGATGCACCGAAGGAAAAAAAGAAAGCTGGGAAGAAAATCAATACCTGTGTGCATGAAGCTGGCTGCAGCTGCCACAAAGCATTATGGGAACATGACGGGTAGATACACTTAGGCTGGGCAGTGTGCAGGCAGCATGATAAGCTTTAAGGGAAAAAAAAGCACGCAAACCTTTTGGGCATCAAAACAAGATGTACATAGATAGCGACAAAGATGGATTGTCTGAAATCCCGTTACGGTATCATGAACGGAAAAATAAATGCAAAGAATAATGATTAGAGTTCATGAATTTGAGTGTGACAGAATGACTGCTCACAGTAAATATGTGGATATGTGGTAGAAAATATTAATATCTATATGAGCTTTGCAAAAAAGGTGCTGCTGGACCAGAATATAAAAAGTAGTCACATTTATTTATTTAGAATTATTATTATGACTTTTTAGGACAACCCTTATACTGTACTGCCTAATAAGGCTTGTTTGGCAGCTGAACTCACAGTTACAATGTAGGTAGGAAACATGAGTGTATCTGCATGCTAACACTCTGTGTGCTTACTCCAAGTCTTTCCGCACACAGCCTGCTGCTCCGGTCTCAGCCTGAGACTGACAGAGATATTAATTAAATTGGCTGATGCCCTTTCTCTCTCTTCGCTGCTCTGGCACCGCAATGATCACACTCCCACCTCCGTACTGTGCTGTTTGCTCACCAATAACCGCAATTTGTTCTTTATTAAACTCTCGGGGCAGGGAACAATTAGGGTGTGAGCTGGAGGTGGTGGCATATCTGTGTGTGTGTGCGTCTGTGCGTGCACGCATGTGTAGATTTGAGCACAGGCTGGCTGGAAGAGGAGGGTCGAGGTACTAAACACTGCTTAATCTTTGATAAACAGTGAGGACTGCTTTGTGCTGCTGCAGTTTGCCACATCTTCTCCAGGCTCCTCAGCGCTGTGCAGGGCTAGCTCAAGGCTGTCGCCTCCACAGCTCCTGGACCTGGATGGGAGCCAGGTCATGCATGGCTCCCTGCCAGGATACAGATTAGCTATAAGTGCAACATGAGCTAATGGTGGAAGGAGTCGCCAATTAATTGGCACTCAGACATTCTTTGGATTGTGTGGACTTGGAGTTGAGTCTTATCAATAGATCATAGAGTTTGGTATGGCAGACTGATAAATTCCCATGTCACATAATGGGGAAAAAAGATATATTATGTGGGTACATAGATGTCAAACTATTTAAATCTCAAGATATACTTAAGGCCCAGACCTGAAATCTTTTGTGTACTTGCCTCCACTCTTCCCGTGATGATGGGAAGAACTAGAATGTGACAGAATGATGCAGATGCAATGGACATCCTCCCCAATTCTGCACAACATAAGATTGTCAGAACCTTACATAGTGCAGAGGTGTTATTTAGGGACAGTAATTGGCGGCCTTTAACAACAGAAAAGATCAGACTGAGGCAATGCACGACAACAAAGCAAACAGCAAGATCCCAGGAACATGTGCTGAGTGCTCTGTCAGTTCGGACAAAAAGAAAGGAAAAAGAAAGGTGATCCCCGCCCCCAGCCTGTGAACCATGTTTAACTCAGCTGTGCTTTTACGTCAGAGAAAATTCAGAGAAAAACAAAAATGATTTTCAGGGAAGACCTTTGACTGGTGACAGAGGCCGCTTCAAACTGCAGCTTCTGTGGAGGAACCTGCAGAGAGGCTGTTTAGTGTGTGTGTGTGTGTGAGAGAGAGAGATGGAGAGACAGAGAGAGAGGAAAAAAGTGCATTTGTGTGTGTTTTAGTGTGTAGGAGGAGGAAAAGGGGGAGTTGGCTGTGAATGGATGCTCTTATCGCATGCATACAGCTGCTGCAGTGTCTTTGAGAGACAGAGGGGCTGTCCATGCATGCCACTCACTCTGCCTATTCACAGCCTCCCTCCCTCTCTACATCCCTCTCCTGCTTTCTGTCCCTGTCTGTGATGCATTTTATGGCAAGGAAGTAAACGAAAGAAAGAAGGGAGAAGAAAAAAATCATGACTTGGGCTTTCACGCAGATTCATGATGCGCAGGCCCCCCGTTTCACATCCTCGTGATGATTCTTACACCAAGGGACAGGCAAGAAATTAAATGTCATCGGACATCACCGCATCGCCCCGACTGACGTGTGATGGTGTGCACAAACGCGCAGCAGTCTTCCTTTGTTCACAGACCTGTCTTAAACAGTGCCGTTTGCACTGTTATCATTACTATTCACAGATTTCGTGGAAAGAAGTAAGAAACAAACACGGTACCAGCCGTAGCTGTTAAATAAGCCAATTGGCTAAAATGCCAATGAAGAAACCTGCCTCACAGTGCTAAACAGAGCTATGAATAATGAAGTGAATTAATTTGGTTGAGAATCGGCGCCAATACAAAGGTGACCCGTAGAAAGGTATTTCCACGACGAGCCGCCACGGGATATCACCTTGATAGATGAACATTTCGGACAGCTCGGGAAGAGAGATCCCCAAACAACACAAGTTACAGACTGTATCCTGGGATTTGTAGCTTTCCCTGCACACTCCCCACATCACACCCATGTTTGCTTAAGTGCCCTGTGAGGTGTGGATACCCTGCTGCAGCAGCACTTTTCACAGTTTGAAGCAGAAAACAACCATGTAGGTTATTTGGAAATACATTTTGCAAAGAGAAAATGTGTTCCTTCATTACAGCTTAAATGTATCCTTTACTTTAAAAAACTAACTCAAAGAAAAAAAACGATATATATATATTTCCTATTTTCTGATTTCATTACTACTATGCACCATCACGACAGAAAACTGACAATAAAATATTTTAAATTGTGTCAGTGAAAAAAATACCTTTAAAGCAAAAAAAAAATATTCTACCTTTTTAGTTATTCATTTCCATTTAAATTAAAATATATGTGTGTGTGTAGATAGATAGATAGATAGATAGATAGATAGATAGATAGATAGATAGATAGATAGATAGATAGATAGATAGATAGATAGATAGATAGATAGATAGATAGATAGATAGATAGATAGATATGTATTTTTTTAAAATAATGGCTTTAACAAAATGAGGCCTAAAATAATGTTGAGCCATTTTATTGTGATCTAATTGTAATCACAGCTGACTTTTTCTTTTTCTTTTTTAAAGGAAAATAAAGAAGTAAATTGAAACAATTATCCCATATTTTGTTTCATTTGTATCTATACATTAGAACTTTATGTCTTCAAGAAAATGCCCTGCAGAGAGAGAATTGTCGACCTGCCGTGCCGATGTTTTACATTAGTTTGTCAAAGGTGAAAAAAACGAATTGTTTGGAAACGCTTGCATAATCCTTTAGTTCCACTCTGCTGCTATAGCGAACGATACAATACCAAGAGGGTCTGCGTTAAACTAATTCAAAGGACAAAGAAATAAAACTGATAAGTTAACGCATGAAGGCTCCTTTGCATAATCTGAGTTAATCCATAATGCAGAATACAGAGTGAGCTGTCTAAAAATATCTCTGACTGCCTTCAGAAATGAAGGAAACATTTCAGTTCTGCAGCCACCGATAATAACGTTACAGTTTCAGGTTTGTGGAGGTTTGCATTACCTCACAGGTAACCAGCACAAGTGTGCAGAAAAAGAAGAAAAGCACTAAAATTGACTCTTTTCTTCTTTTCGGGTGTAAGGACTGTAGAATTGAGCGTTTTCTGCTTTGCTGGATGAGCAGGGACGAACCCCAAATAGATTTTTCTCTTGCATACAGTAAATAGTCGTGTTGTTGCTGAGGGCCTGAGTTGACGCTGTGAGCTCAGCCTGATTGGCTGGAGTTTGCTGTGACTCGCCGCGCGCTTAGCCAATGACGGTTGGCTCTGGCCTTTTTTTCCCCACCCTAAATAAATTGCCTGGAGAAATTGAACAAAAAATTAGAGAAAGAGAGAGAGCCTTTCATCTAATTGAGAAGCTCATATTAACTGTGGTGGTAAGATAAGCTCCCCTCTCTGAGCAGCTATTAGGCTTGCTGTAGCAGTTTGCTCTTTTTTCCTGCTTTTTGTTTACTTCCCAGTTAGATTTTTTTAAGCTGTCACCTCAGTGCTCAGGTTTGAATTTACAGGTGCAGTTTGCTGGTATTTATTTGTGTGTGCGCACTGCTCTACCTGCACACATGCACGACTCAACCAAAATGGAAACCACGTCACGTGACCTTGGGCAGCCTCCATTTAGACACACAGAGAAAAACAGGAACACACACAGACTCACACGTCTTTCTTAGCTCCTCAGCTTTGCTGACTCCAACTTGTGAGCAGATATATTCAAGCACAGAGCACCAACATCACATGTGAGCTGAAGTCCTGACACGTCCTACATGATGTGTATAAATGTGCATTTAACTCTGATTCCTATTCTTCTGTGTCGCGCCACATATGCATCCCCAGATTGTGGTCCGATTCTTTGGGTGCAGACATTCTTCCTGATTACACCCCCACCACCACCTCCCACATCCAGGATTACATTTCTACAATCTAATCCTGGTTTGGCTGCCTGGGGTGGAGGACTGCGACCATCTAATGACGCTGATATTGCGGGACTCTTGGAAGCGGAGGACAGCAATCAAGTGGTGTTGCCGTGCTGATTTTTTTTAAACTACTGTCAGTAAAAGTTAGGAAAAATCGTTGATAAAAAGATTTGCTCTGTCTAGGTAGCTGCTGCCGCCGCCGCTGCTGCTGCTGCTCTGTCTTAGTGCCTCTTTCAGTCCAAGGCAGCCATTTTGTGTTAGCAACAAGAAAACGTGCTCAGTTAAAAACAGATGTGTTTAACTTTTAAAGTTTAAGCAGCAGTTCTTTTCTTTTTCATGCTTAACACGAGAGGGTCCATATGAATGTAAATCCTCCCTCCCACTCAAACACACACACCTGTCCTCTCCACCAGAAACAGGTGCACTGCTCATCAGCTACAATCATTCTCCTGGAGCTCAAATAGCATCTTATGTGTGTGTGAAAATAGCAGCGCTGTAGTAGCGATATTGTTTGCTTGTGCGGAGCCTGAGCAAACACACCTATGTGAGTGATCGGTCGACCTATTCAAAGAGGCCCCGTAATGGCCTGCTCCTTCCAGCCTTGTTTGCTCTGCGTTTTGTAGCTTTGGCGTCTGGCAGATGGGCCATCGGGGATTATTCATGCTAACGAAGAGAGGTTGAAGAGGGTGGGGGGCTAGGGATAGGGTAGAGGGTTGTAGGTTATTTATAACAAGCAGATCGCTGACAGGTCTCTCCTTCCAGTAGATATGTTTGCGTGCTGACACTGGGGGCAGTTTATGAAATCTGAAAATCATATGAATTTTTTTGCAATTATTTGTATTTATTTTTCAGACTTTTTCAGTTATTCATTTTCTAGAGATCGTCTTTGGTTAACCTGCTCGTGCTTCGAGCAGCTGGAGTCACAGTCAGTGTGGTTCGATGCCCTTGGGACCGCACACCCTTACTGGACAGAGATATAAAAGGACCCTTCTAGTGTAATTATACAAGGCCTGCGTCGAGACAGGATGGCCTAATCCCTGACCACCCTCCACCGCACCAGTGCTTGTGTACCACACGCACTACCGCTTCCCTCCCCACCACTTAACATATGGAGATGGAAGGAATTAGCGCACTGGAAGAAAATAGACGAGTCAAAGCAGCCATCAGCTTAGATCCCACAGTGCTCTTCCTTGAGTGAGTTTCTGGAGGTTTTCTCTTCGTGTGCATCCTTTCTCTTCGGTGCTGCCGTGGTCATTTTGCATGTGATTAACTCATTCACGTGCACCTGATAGGCATTGCTTTCATTTCTGAGGGTGGGCTTGAGCACATAAAAGGAGCGTGCCTTGTGTAAAAAATGCTCAATGTTTAGGACCACACCTTCCACAAAGCCACACACTGACCCCAACAGGCTACTTCCGTGACCCCCCCCCAACATGCCCCACCCCAGGTTCAACTCAGATCTTGTTAAATAGGATTAAGCTGGCTACCTGCCATTCAGCGGCTCGGACAGGACCTCTTATCATCTGTCTTCAGATTGCTGCCAACAACAACATAATGCACAACGACCTACATTAAACAATGCCACATGCAGGTTTTGGACTAGCTCTGGATCTCATGGCCAGCGTAGGTATTGTCTCCCCAATGCTGATTTAGTAGGTTACCAGGCCACTTACCTGCCTAATCAGGACCTGATGACCGGCTTCATCCTGAAAGGCATCGAGGCTCAAGCCAATTAAATATTTTCAAACAGTCTCAGTGCGTGTGTGTACATTGAACTGGCTTTTTTAGGTTCTTGTCTAAAACAAGCACATCATTTCTTTGTAAAGAAAAGACCTGACTCGCCTACACTCCACCCTCACAATTATAGATAAGAACTGATCATGTTCAGTAGAACAGGACACGGAGATAAACGAGACAGTGCAGTCAAGTCCGAGCCCTCCGAAGCACACATGACATGTCTCGAGCACCCTTCCGTACTCTCCCTCGAAGCAGAGACACCAATTCAGTGGCGTAAGAAGCTTTGCGGCCAAATCCCCAGTTGATCTTCATAAAGTTTGTGTCTTACAATTAAGTACAGATGGTTTGCAGCTGGTTGTAAGGCTAGTAAATAACTCGGGCCTCTATTTTCGCCAGGGATTTGGTAGGGTAATCCCTCTCTCTGACAGTTTACCAGATTCAGATCAGTCTGGGCTTTGCTTTCCTTCCTCCACTTCTTCACTCATTTTTTTCTCTCTCTCCTGTTATTCCCCCTCATTCCATCAAAAGCTCTTTATCCTTATTTGAATATGTTATCATTTAGTGGTAACACACGCATGACATGACTTCCACTGTGTCTAAGAACAGGGATGTGGGTGATGTGAACCCCTTAAAGCCCCTTTTATTCTGGCAAATCCACAGCGTAGGCTTGAAGCAGTGTCTGCGTGAATGTGGACGTGTTGAGACACTGTGGATCCAGGAAGGTTAGCACATGCTAATGGGGATCCGGTAAAGTAAACAAATTCCCAGCTGCCACATTGAATGTTCGTGGAGATACATAAACATTTGAGGCTTGGTAGCCTCATTTCTGCTAGCTGAAAAAGCAAATAATGAAATTCAATCTTTCATTCAGAATTCAGTGAGACTTTTTAAATGTTATATTTAGGTATTAATAAATATAATATGTATCCTATAACATGTCTTTCTCTGGTGTGGCCTCTCTCCTGCAATTTTTTATCAACTATAAACCAAATCATGTTAATTCAACTTAGCTTTATTTAATATTTTCACCTAGTTTGAGAAACAATGCATTAAAAAGCATCATTTATTTATAGAAAAACCGTTCTTCGGTACAGGATTTCCTTCAACTATGGCTACGTTCACACTGCAGGTGAAAGCGCATCAAATCCGATTTTTTTGACCCTTTGCGACCCATCTATCCGATCATGGTGTGACAGTGTGAACGGCACAAATCCGATAGTTTCACATCTGATCTGGGTCACTTTCGTATGTGGTCCTGAATCCGATACATATCCGATGTTTCAGAAAGCGACTGCTCTTTGATGGTCATGTCGCATTAAATCCGTCTTTTACGTCACCAACACAAGACAGACGCCAATTATCAGAGCCGGAGAAGACATCACGAACGCTTCCTGGCCATCCAGTGTAGATGTCAGTGAAACTGTTGGGAAGACAACGTTGGAGAATGTGAACATTTTATTTGTACTGTATAATCTGCAGATTCTGACAGAAATCTGCAGCTATCCTTTGAAGCACCGCTCCTCTAAAACAGCAATAAGGATCATTATTAGGTTGTTTACATTATTATGTAAATAACAAAATAACTTCAAGCAAAAATTGGGAAACGTAAAGTCCGAAGTCTTTATATTAAGGCCATCAGTCAAACAATACTGTTTGCTCTGGGTCTAAACAGAGCGCGTTGTGTGTGACGTCTTCTTTTGCGCATGCGGCCGCTTTGAGCGTTCACACTAGAGCGCGTTTGCTGTCGCATTTTATTTGTAGTGTGAACGAGCAGACAAAAAAATCTGATTTGATCAAAAAATCAGAACTGAGCATCAAGACCTGCAGTGTGAACGTAGCCTAAGTGACCCAGATTGGATTTGAAAATATCGGATTTGTGCCGTTCACACTGTCATGCCATGATCGGATATGGGTCGCATAGGGTCAAAAAAAAATCAGATTTGATGCGCTTTCGCCTGCAGTGTGAACGTAGCCTAAGATTTGAGTGAAAACAAATACTGTTATTGACCGAAATTGTTTTCTCATAATCAAACAGCCTTAAACGTAAACGTATGGTGATAGCTTTAACATCAGCTTGAGTATAACTTTGCATTCTATTATATTTTTATTGCTCGTCTAATGTATGCCAGTATGCGTAGAGGACCCTTGTTAAGAGCAGATCTCTCTCCTGGGACTGTGTCAGGGCCCAGAGGAAGTAAAACTCTAATGAGCACGTAGTTACAGCGCTCACACATCCTGGAGGAGCTGTGATCATCGCTTGGTATAAAGAAAATGCTCCCTAGGAAACAGCTTGACCCTGCTGCTCCTTGTTTCCTCATCCTGCCATTCCTATTATTCAAATATATTTATATATTTATATCATTATTTATGTGCTGTAAGTGGAAGGAGCTGACACAGCAACATCTCATCTGGATAAGACAGTAGCTAAATGCCCTAGAAGCGCCTCAGGATACGAACAGATGGGAGTGTTTAGCAGCCTTACCCACCTACTCCTGCAACCCAAAACACACACACACACACACATTAGAATCCACACACGTCCTCCGTGTCTTATGCCCCACCTCTCCTTTTCCCTTTATTCTCCCCCTGCACCCCCACCATGAGTCTGCCCCCACCAAATGTTCAGTTAACCTGTCAGCTCTCTTTGCCCAAAATTCAAGATGCCATATGCCTCACTCTGACTTCTAACCCTCCGCTGCTGCTCTTCCCCGTCTCCTTCATGGTGACATGAAAGTCCCCCTTGAAAATAAGGATGTCTCTCCTCTGCTGTTTGATTCAGAACGGCTGGCTGAGATCACAGCGATTGCAGGCGTAGCTTGTCTTGTATAATAAAAGCAGTCACTTAGCATTACATGACACAGTAGGAGCGCGTTCACCGCGGCTGCATCCATGAGACTTTTGATGGTCTATCTGGGTAAATACAACAAATAACTTGTGACAAAAATAAATGCCGTGCTATGTTGTTTGTAAAATGCTGTGTTGGAAAAAAAGAGATCTGACTCAAGTGTGTAACGTCTAACAGAAACATCGGCTGGCTGCTCAATGAGAGTGAGTGATTGTTAAAACAAACATTTAAAATGAGTCCCGGCAGGCCAAACGCTTGTCCTGCGGTATAACATCACATAACTGTTTCTTCTGCAAGCTTTGGCTGTCCTGTCCAGTGAATTCTGGGCCATTTGCCCTTGCATGGAGGGCAGCTCCCAGCAGGCCTGGCCATAGTGACAGTTTGTTGTTGTTTATAAGGTCATCACCACTATAGGGGGCAGCATATTTATTACACTCAGCCCATAGCTCTGTTGGTCTCTGGCAGTCTGTTTCTCTGTGGGCTCCTGTCATAAGGTCAGAGGGTACTTACTATTATCCTGCTCTTGTCTTCGCAACAGGGCAGAGAAGTCACGGTGCATCTTGAAGAGTAAAAAGGTTAATTGGCCTTATCAAAACAAAAATGCCAAGTTTACATTGAAAGTCGAGCAAAATCTGCAATAACCAAAATTTCTGCCATGCAGATGTACACCAGTAAACGACCCGACTAACATGTTCTGCCAAAACAGTTTAGCACTTCAGACTGGCCTTTTCTGACCTTCAGCTCGTGGAACCTGTTTGGGTCGGACCAAAGTCCATTTTCACACCTGAAATCTGAGTTTGGATCAACCGGAAAAGTCCAGAACAAACAGGTCAGGTCTAAAAGGTGCTCTAAACTCTGTCTATGCTTTCACCAGATCACCCAAGGAGGATTATTTTACCCACTGACACAGCTTCTGCTCAGAACGTACTTTCTCCATGCAAATTGTCCGTTATACTGTTCACCTGAAAGTTAGCCAGCATAAGATGTGAATCACACCAGGTGATTCCTGTGTTTCCATATTTACACTCCCTATCCATTTACACTGTCATGTACAGCTACCTGAAGTGTCTGGATAGTCGCAATTGTCATGAAGTTCAACATGAGAAGTGAAAAGACTTCTGAGCGCCAATAGAAAAAAGTGGGGAAAGTTATTGTTTGATCCCCTGCTGAATTTGTAAGTTTGGTCATTTGCAAAGAAATAAAGTTTCTAATTGTCATGGTTTTAACATAATATCAACCAAAGATCTGCATAAAACACATTACATGAAAGTTATAAATTGGTTTGCATGTCTCTGAGTGAAATAAGTATTTGATTCCTAAGTGAAAAGTGACTTAATATTTAGTGCAGATTGTCAGAGGAGTAGTTGTTTTCCACAACATCGTAATTAATGCATGTTTGTTAAAACAAGGTCGATATGATACAGACTTTCTACAGGAGGTCATACCATTGTTGTTGCTCCCACCAAGTCTACTTTGGAAAGTTACAACATTGTGGCTCATAATCAAAAACCTTGCGGAGAATATGAGCAGGATCGTTGCTTCTGGAACTATTCAGCTCTGGTGGTTACATACAAGAGAGGCTGCAAATGTTCACAAAACACAGTAGCTAGCACAACAATCACAGTCCAACATTTGAAGTATGAATAGTTTCATTTCAAGTCATTCATCAAGTCCAGTTGCTAACGTGATTGGTTTTTATATGCAGGAACTTTTTCTTTTCCCATTTTCTTCTTATTTACATCATATAGTAAAACTTACTGTCTTTGGGTTTTGGCTGATCACACACACACAGACAAAAGAAAACACCCTGATATTTTATGAAACAAGTGATGTAGAAAAGCAAAAAATCTATTAAAGAAAAAAGGTGCAGAATATATTGTATTACAGTGCTTAAACCTTTAGATGCAATAAGCAACATCAGTGTTAAATTTTCATCTGAGAATCACATGCAATAGACTCAAGCATGCATTGTATTCTGAAAGAGACACAGAGTAAGGAAGTGTCTGGGAGTGGGAGCAGCAAGCTAAGTAAGGCTGTTAGAGAGGAAGCGCTGACAGTCCAATCCAGCGCAGCCACCATTCAAAAGACAGCTCCTTTTGTTTCTGCCTCCCTTTCTTCTGCCACGCTAGAAAAAAGGGTGAATCTCTGTGCGCAGTAACCCTCTGACACCTCCCTCTGATCTGCCTCCTGCACTCTACCTCCTCCACCCCACCCTTCCCTCAGCACCACCACCCTTTCCTCCCTGTACTACATCTCTTCACCAGCACACTCGTTTCTCTTCCACCTCTCCCCCTCCCCATGCATATGCCAATGTCTAAGAGTCACTCTCCTGGTTGCCACAGTAACCATTACAGCCCCCCCCCCCCCAACACACACACACACACACACACACACACACACACACACACACACACACACACACACACACAATCTCCCTCTTTCTCTCTATCTTCTACTCTCACAATGCACCTAAACAGGAGAACGTGTCTCAGTCTGACAGAGACAAGGGAAATTTGGGGGAGGCATATTTCCGAAAGAACGCTGTTGCACATTTGTCTTCTCCTCTACAGTTTTATCCACATACGCAGCACACTGCAGACAAGGCAAGAGAAGAGGGCTGAAGAAAAAACAGTAGCAAATGAAGACCTGGAAAAAAACAAGTGCAAAGCGAGCAGACCTAGAATGTCAGTCTAATTTTTGTTTTTTGTGTGTTTTGTTTTGTTTTGTTGTAAATCCATTCACAGCACCGGTATCACCGCTGCTAACCAGCTCTCTCCACCTGCTCCAGCCATATTGCCCCATCCCCCTCCTTCATATCAGTCCTCCCACCTCCTTCACCCCCCTGCTTTCCTCTGCCTTCTGCCTTGTCGTCTGTGAGTGGCAGTCAGGTGGTGGTGGTGGTGCTGGAGTATCTGCCTATGCACTATTGTACCTTAGACGAGTCATTGAGCACCTGAGCTCGCCGTCCCTGTCTGCCTGCCTGTCTGTCACCGTCTCGCTCTTTCTAAATGTGCCCACTGCCCAATTGCACTCTCATTACCTCCTAATTAGTCTGGATGCAACAGCAACTGGTAGCACAGTCACAAAGAGAGCCGAATGTAAATCAGTTACAGCCATTCTGACATTATTTGTAAGACTTTTTTTTCCTCCACTGGGTGGTGGCATGTTAAATGCTCCCCTGGTGATTGTGGTAATTTAGAGCAATATGGTAATAGGGTTGCTGATGGCTATTTCTCCTCTCACCAGCCGCTGTTTTTGTCCTTTCATGAGCTGTTGTTGGCCAAATTACATCGAGGGTTTAATTGGGTATTTTAGATCACGGGCATCACAGTTGATGGATGATATAAATCAGCTCAGTGATCATTGATTATCACTTTTCAGAGCATGCATCATAAATTAGCCCATCATTGGCTCATGCTGTTTTATTTGTATAAGCTAAATAAGTATAGCGGAGCAGACTTGCTGTTGGTGGCACAGTCTTTGAATGAATTGTCTCTTTTATTCTGAATTTGGTTTGCAGTGGCGCAGATATGAAACAGGGCTGTGATTACAGTACACACTTGTGATTGCCTTTATTATCTAATTTAGTATAAATATACTAATCACAGTCAAAATGTTTTATTTTACTGAGCCAATTCTATGTTAAAGTCTGGATTTATAGTCTGGATCTATATTGATAAATAGACTGCAACACAGTATGTGGATGCAGACATGCCAAATGTGTTTAAATATGAAATGTTTTCATTTATTTTCTAACTCTTGGGCTTCATATCTGCATGACTAAATATATAATGGTGAAAGTTTCAAAACACTTCTTCTTATTTATTAGTTTCTAGTTTAAAGCTTGTTTGGCTCATTTCACACATGCAGGCTTCTAGCAACATTATAGATTACAAGTAGCATAAATTGTTCTCTGTAATTGCCAAACGTTTTAACAATTGTTCATGCAAAGAAATAGCCATTATCTGTTGGCCCTACTCCTGTGTGTTTTCCTAATTTTAAATCAAGTCTGTGACTTTGGCCACCTCACCTTATCTGACTTTCTGCTGTCTTTCTGATCTTACTGATATGTTCAAGCTTTTTTTTTCCATCAATAAGCTTATTGAAAGGTTTTTACCAAACATATTACAGCCACTCTGACCGCACATCAGTGCTTTAATTGCACAGTAGTAATATGTTGTATGTAAAACGAATCTGTGAAATGCTGGAAAGAGTAACATGTTCTTATTAGGAGACTTTAATATCAATTGGTCAGCTCCTTCTTGTCCTTTAAGGAAAAAGATAAGTTCATCAGCGTCGGCTTGTTGCCTGTCTCAGATGATCACCATTCCCACCCGGGTCACGGTCAACGCAGGAGGTCATAGGTCATCATCATGTATTGATCATATATATACAAATGTTCCTGAGCATTGCTCTAATATTGTTTCTATTCCAGTTGGTTATAGTGACCATAATCTTGTAGGTTTGACCAAGAAAATGAAACCACTGAAAACTGCACAAGAGATTATTTTTCATAGATCATACAAAAATTTCAATGCAGATAAGTATATTAATGACGTAAAAGAAATTCACTGGACTGACATCTGCCTCGAGAGTGACCCTGATATGGCATTATCTATGTTTATTGAAAACTTTTGCTACCTGGCTGACAAACATGCCCCCTTAAAAAGATTTACTGTTAAAAAGAACTACGCACCTTGGTTAGATAATGAACTTAAGGTTGCAATGTCAGAAAGGGATATAGCAAAAGCAAAAGCACATAAGTCTGTCAGTCCACAAGAGTGGGCAAGATATCGCGAGTTAAGAAATCAAGTAACTAAACTGAATAGGCGCAAGAAGAAAGAATATTATCAACTTAAGCTCAAGGAGGCCAGTAAGGACAGCAAGAAGGTGTGGAAAGTTTTAAATAATATAATGGGTAGAGATCTTGCTCTGGTGGTGTCTCACATCTACACGGGTGGAACGTTTATAAGTAAAGCTAAGGACAATTATTTTGTGAATAACTACAGCAATAAAATAACAAATTTAAAATCTAATATGAGCAGAGGCGATCCCACCTTATCACGTCGTCTTATACAGGATGTTATCGTGAATAATAAGCAATGCCAATTTAAGTTTGAGGCAGTGAGTGTGGAGATGGTAGAGCGCTTATTGATATCACTTCCTGACGATACATCCTCCGGCTCTGATAACACAGACAGCAAACTGCAAGTTTGTGTCCCTTCCTATATGTCCCATATGTAATAGATCTTTGGCATGCAGCTTATTTCCATTGCAGTGGAAAGAATCGAAAATAATTCCCATCCCTAAAAACAAGAATGACGTTTTTAATGGTGTCAATAGCAGATCTATTAGTCTGCTCCCCGTTCTAAGTAAAATTATGGAGAGGATTGTCTATGAACAAATTCAACATTACCTAACAGAAAACCAGTTACTCGCTCAGTTTCAACATGCCTACAAACCTGGTTATTCCACCAGCTCAGCTCTCAGTCACATGACAGATAACTGGTACAAATATCTAGATAATGGGAATTTGGCCGGGGTGGTATTTTTGGATTTTAGTGCTGCATTTGATTTGATAAATCATGATCTTTTGATAGATAAACTAAAATGTTATGGATTTTCACCAGCTGCTTTGTGCTGGATGGAAAGTTATTTGTCTGGAAGAAGGCAAAAGGTTTATTATAACGGTTATTTCTCGGAGGGCTGTGAAATGAACTGTGGTCTACCCCAAGGCAGCTGCCTCGGTCCACTTCTGTGTTCAGTCTTTACAAACGATCTGCCGTACGTCCTGGATAAATCTCATCTTGTAATGTATGCTGATGACTCCACCGTGTTTTATTCAGCCAGTAGCTACTCTGAATTGACCAGCGTGTTACAACTAGATTTGCTGAACGTGTTTGACTGGATAAGTAAAAACAACGTGATTTTAAACGTGTTTAAATCCAAAGACATGTTAATAGGAAGTAGAGGACGCTTAGTCAACAGCCCACAACTAAATCTTTCCATAGCTGGATCGGTATTAGAACAGGTCACCCAGACTAAATTACTTGGTGTTACCATAAACCACCACCTTTCATTGTCTCAGCACATCAACTCTGTTATTAAGAAAATGGGACAGGGCATAGCTATAGCTAGGAAATGCTCCTTTTATATTACTTCTTCAGTTATGAAAGATGTCATTAATGCACTAGTGTTATCTCATCTAGAGTACTGCTCAGTCATTTGGTCAGCAGCTAATAAGACAGATCTGAACTTCAGTTAGTCCAAAATAGGGCGGCCAGATTAGTGTTAAGGTGTTCATATTATACAGATATTGATAAAATGCGCGGTAAACTTTCTTGGCTTTCTGTACAAGTTAAATTATACTATGGCTTACTTGTATTTTTAAAGAAAGCAATACTGGTAAACACACCACACTTTTTTATGCTCAGTTGCAGCATCCAGATGAAATACATAATCATGCCACACGATTCTCAACTAACCACAATTTAGTGACTCCTCGAGTTAAAAGTAACTTTCTGAAAAACTCTGTTATATTTAAAGCATCTTTTCAGTGGAATAAGTTGCCTTATGCAATTAGAGAATTGGCTTCTATTCATAATTTTAAAAATCACCTAAAAGCCTATTTAGGCAGTTTTTAATTTATTTGTAAAAATTGTAGAGGGTAATGTCACTTGTAATGGAAATTGTGTATTTTGTTTGAGTGTTTTGTTTTGGGTTTTTTTTGCTTTTTATATATAATTTTTAATATTCACATGTTTACATTTTCAGAATTGTAAAACCTTATTGCGGATGTAAGAGCCAAATTATGTGGACAATTTGCATCCAACTTATTGTGTAACATTTTATTTGGTGGTATTTGATGATTTGGGCCCCAGGAAGACTAGCAACCCCTGTTGTGGAAGCTAATGGGGTTCCTTATAAATAAACAAATAAACAGTTGATCTACTCTCCTCGACGATGACGGCTCCACACCTTTATGGGCCCAAAAAATAAAAAAATAAAATAAGTACAATAACCATGAAAAATTAAACTGAAGAACGATTCACTTATCCTGCACGTTTGCCAAAATGAGGAGTTAAATGACTTTTCATTTGTCGGACAGACTTTTTTCTTTAACATAGTGACTTAACTGAAAGACATGACAGACTGCAGGTTTGTCCCTGATCAATTATAGCTGATCAACAGACTAGCACTAGTGCTTTTGTCACAGGAATGGGGACAAAATATCTGTAGTTTAGCATAGTGTATATTGTACTGGTCACGAATAGACTTGCACCAAATACCAATATGTTAAAAGACTGCAGAATGCTGCAGTCACCCATAGTTTGTATTGAAGGTACACACTTGTCTACAAACACTCTCCAACTACTCACTGTGTGGTTCTGAAACTAAGAGTGGAACACAGACTTTTCACCCTGTTGCAGATGCTGTCGTCCTGGTAAAAAATAGTTAACGTGGGGTACATTTAAAGCTGTGTTGGCATAAGAGCATCGTTTCACACACAGTGGGTGAGAGGATGACAAGACAGAGAGAAAGAGAGACCTGCACTGCCTGTATCAGTCAAAGAGCACCTAATTATGGTTAACTTTGCTAGCATGTGGCAAAGAATGAGCTTTCCTGCAGTACACAGACAGAGACATGTTCTAACATTTGTATAATTCTTTATCCCTTTTTTAAACTTTGTTAGAGTTGACGACCTTCATGTATAAAATGACCAATAGGCTGCTAACTGTTAGCTAACTTAAGAGATGCCTAGTTTAGGTCCTTTGTTTCCAAATATTACAGGACTGGCATTCTGCAACTTAAGGGCTCTTCTGTTCATCCCTGCAGAGGATTTTTTTTAAATTATGTCGTAAAATGACATAAAACTTGTAGAAAGGTCATTAACCCCCTCAAAAAATGTATAAATAAAGAAACAACTTAAGTCCCTTTTTTAAATAAAAAACCCCAAAAGCTACTTTTAAAAATTCCTGAAAATTCTTTTTTTTTTTTTTTTTTTTTTTACACCTGGCAGCAGTTTTTCCTGGACTATCAAGCTGTCAGGAGACCAATCAGATTCTTCCCTGTAATTGCTCCAATCTAGCTAACATACACTCTCACACAGTCCCACTTTGAGCCAATCTCCAAACATGGCCAGAATCCTGCTGCACTACATTGTGCTAAGCAATGAAATGACTCCCTACAGACCCATCGTCAGTGGCGCTAGTGCCAGGCCCGCCAGCGGAGGGTTAAGTAAATATTGGGCAAAGCAGCTGCTCTCAGAGTACCATCGTCTGCCTGTGTTCCTGCCTGGTCCCAGCCTGGTATAAATCACACACAGCAATTAGTGCCACGCTGTCCCCCTGCTCTCGTTAAACAACCCCGCCTGCTGAGGAAGCCCGTAAACACCAGACACCAGCCTGAATGGGTGGCGGAGGGAGGGCTGGGTGGATGGATGGATGCACAATCACGGGGGCTCAAGTTTAAAAAAATAACTATTTCAGACTTCAGACATTTTCCCTTTAAATTTTAGTTGACCTCAAACTAATAAATGTGACTGTATATTGTTATGGTAACCTGATCAGAACAGGCAGACCACTTCTGGAGGCCTTTAATGGTGATTAGTAACACTTTGAGTGTGGTCCTATATTGAGCATTGTGATTTGTACAGTGCTCGCTCTCCTGTCATGCGTTAGCAGTGATAGACACTTGCATCCCACGCCTGTCTGCCTGGCTCATCTGGAGTGATAGTCTGAGACTTCTCGGGGTTTGCATCTGCAACTCAATTATTCACACCTCAAGGAAATTAGCAGCAGAAGGTGGCGAGGTGTGTTCCTGTAATATATCAGTTCAAGAAGTCAATACTATGTAAATATTCACACCTTTTATGAGCCTAATGAGTCATTTACACTTTAGAGCAGCAAACAAGCTCTGGTTCATGATTAGACCATGAACAGCAACATGCAAGGCCAAGACGATGGAAAGGAAAAGAGGGGCAGAAAATAAACGAGGGGAGCCTGATTTGGTCTCCACAGCAACATTGATTGATATTCTTCAGGTGGAGCAGCTGTCAAGCGGCCTGGCCACTGCAAGCTAATACTCTGAGGGGGGAGGGAGGAGAAAGAGGAAAGGGAAACACCAAGGAAAAGGGAAGAATTGAAAAGCGAGGACACAGAGGAGACAGTGACAAAGAACAAGATGGGCAGGAGGAGGAGGCTAAATTGAAATTGCTGTATAAAGAGAAGGAGTGTTTTTTTTTTAATTTTTGCTTTTTGCTTTGATTTGAGCCATTGTGAGAATGGCAGAGGCTGCTGTGGGAATTTTATAACAGTCGAGTAGACAAGTGGTCTTGTAAATGGGGGCGTGTCTTCATTCTGTGTCCTGGACATCTGGAGGGAGAGAAAAAAACATGTGGAGTCAGTTTGGTAAAGACTGATCTGACATATCTTACATTAATCATCGGGGTTTTTTCAATTTTGTATTTGATCATCAATCTCTGTTTGTACATATAATCTTGATTGTGGTTAATGCAATACAATCTCAGTGTAGTTCCATGAAGCCCCATTTTTTTCAGTCACTTTCCTGTATTTTATTTTCTGTTGTCCATCCCAGAATTTTAAAGAGAGTAGTTTGAATGAATGATCTCCCTATTTTCCCATGCTTCCATGGTAACAACAATAATACTGCTACTACTAACAAAACTAATTTCAGAATGTAAGAAAATGAAAATAAGATAAATCTAACAAAAGGAAATAAAATGGATAGAATAAGAAATTGAAAAAAATAATAATAAAAAATTGTATTAAAAAGAAAAATAACCATTATTGTATTGTATTGTATTGTATCTTTATTTATTTCAGACATAATAAAACAAACAACCAAAAAACAAAAAAACCCAATATATACTCGTCTACATGTACTTTCGTTTACGGATACGAATATATGTGTAGATACACACACACACACACACACACGTATTTGTACAGACAAGCAAAAAAGAAATATAATAAAATAAAACACATTTGTCTAACATGAAATAACAATTGTTTGGTCTGAAAAGGAGTAGGAAGAAGTATACACATACTTATTAACTCCTACCCCTGCTCAACATCTTATTAATCCCACATATTTACCTAATTCTCCTCATCACATATTCCACACAATACACAAAAAACTTATATCAACAAGGCTGGCACGATATTTATAATTTCAATACGAGTTGACATATTTATACATACAATGGGTGATTGTTTTTTTCAATATCATATCCTTCCAAAAGTAATTTTCGAAGTGTCTTTATGAACTTGCCAATTCCTGAGCATTGCTGTAATTCTGCAGTAAAGCTATTTATTAAAATCAAATAAAATGAAACATTATTTCTTTTTATTTAATTCTGTTTTATTTAAATGCAGTGTTATATTTCTTATATTTTTACATTTTCATTTGCTGTTATAAAGACCATCAAATGTCTCAGTAATACATTTAACAAATTCAAATCTACATTTTCATTTCATACATTGTCCGATTTATAAAGCTGTGCATACATATGGTGCTATGTCTTTGTATACATGCATACTGTCCCTTTTAGCCACGAGTGGCTGCAGAACCTCCCGTATTTCACCTTTGACATATTAAAAAGAACACTTTGCACCTTAAATTGTTAGACGCACCAATATAGAGTTACAAAGAAGGAACTCAAGAGAAGGAACCAGGACTGAGAGGGCCTATAAATATAGGAGTGAAGTCTGTGAATGGCAGATTTTAAATATTACTGCAGATTGATGAGTTTGTCAGTTGGAGAAATAGGATGGTGGCTCAGTGTGATGAGCTGTTTTGTTTTATGTAAAATTATTTCTCACTGACATAGAAAACTTGCTTTGCACAGAGCTTAAGTGTCTCTGAGGCCTGCACCTTGTTATCACATGTTTATGAATATTTGTGTGGAAAAGTTTCCCACGTGCTTTTTGCTTTTTGTCACCGTTTTTATGATCGGGCCCTCGACTGTTTACATTTCTTTTCAGCTGCCACTCAAACTCTTTAAAATAAATAGAGATAATTATCCATTTAATTGTTGCACAAAAATGATTCGTCCACAGCAGGAATGACGGCGCAGATGTTTACAGTCATCTGTGACTACAGTGGAAAAAGATGCAGCAAAAAAAATAAACAAGGCTAAAGAGACATTTCTGTGGTGAGCTTATTACTGTTAGCAATCAAGCAGCGGCCTGCTTTTTTGCTTTCACCATGTTTTTCAATATTGTGCATGAAAACCCTTCAACATCACACAAGGGTCTGCTAGAACACTAGACCCAAACAAATCTAGAAACGAGTAGAAGATCCAGACCTGCAGGCAGATCGTCGTCTGCCAGCACGACTGGCTTCTCACCAACGTCTCTGCAAAGGTTTCAGAAGGTGCCGAAGCAACAGTTCAATTACAAGTTTGTTTCAATGAGACCTACTTTCATTTATTAGTCCAGCTGGATATTTGCAGCCAGGTTGTGCTGCACATTTAGAGGAAACTGTGCAACCACACACACGTGTGTATTTGCTCACAAAGATGCGACGCACTACATGGAGCTGTTTTTGAAGCATAATTCAGATAGCAATGGGTGTTGGATTAAAGCTGTGAAAAGATTTGTCAGCAGGATTATGCAAAAAGTAAAACTAGAATACTGCATGCACATCACAGCTCACACATTGTGGCGCTCCAGTTTCACCCATTTACTGCACTGTGGAAAATACCCTTTACTTGTGCTCAGCATCGCACAGTAACACACATAGCGGCGCCATCTGAAAATACACAATACTAGTCACATTCTCATAGACGTAGTGACCGGCTGAACATAAACTCTGCCTTGCAGTGATCAAACAGTCGTGTTTAAAAAAAAAATCTCATGATGCATTTATTTAAACTGTGTTTGTGTCAGAAAAAAACATTTTTTTATGTGAAACTGGTCAAAATTTATATATTTAAATACTGTAAAGGGAATTCAGACCAAAATTTAGTTTCACTTTATGTTAAAATGTATTAACAGGACTGAACATGTGAAGCAAAGTTTTCTCACTGCAACAACAGTGAAAGGAAAGAGATGTTTACAAAACCAACTATAAGAACAGGATCACACAATGTTACAAAAAAAGTCGAACAAAAAAAAGAAAAGAACCAAGTTCTTTATCAACATTTAAAGATTTTGACCTCTACATAGCTCACTGATGACCTTGGAATAAAATGATGTAACAGTACAGATTTGCATATTGCAGAGATGAATCGATTGAACCAGACTGAGATGGTCCGCAGGCCGATTATGGCCCTCAGGGCTTCCGTTCCCCAAGTATGTAGAATATAACATTATAATACTGCCTGCACACACGTATAATTATAATTATAATTATATTTTAGCTAATTTTAACTCTTATTGATTAATATGATAAATCTAAGCTCTGAACTGGACTGTTCTGTTAAATGAATAGTTTACTTTTTAAACTTTTAAGTTTTTGCACAAATACAGAAGGTTCGATAATATTTGAGCAAAGTACAATTGTGGGTTTGCCGTATTTTCTTAAGTGAAGCAATGTCTCACTATTCCTCACTATAACTCCATGCTGAAGACTCGCTGTTTTAGTTTACACTGAGGATCATTTCCAATATATTTTCATTCGTTTTTTACATTTATTTAGTTAAATAAATAAGGTAAAAATTCACTGATCGGAATAATGAGATTTGATTCAGGACAACAAGCCGATTTGCCTAAGAGATTTGTAAAATT
Source organism: Aulonocara stuartgranti (assembly GCF_965226115.1). Lineage (NCBI taxonomy): Eukaryota > Metazoa > Chordata > Actinopteri > Cichliformes > Cichlidae > Aulonocara > Aulonocara stuartgranti. The sequence goes on from NC_138946.1 coordinate 32,434,661, forward strand.
ATCTTGCTCCAGTGGCTGACTCAGGCCCTAATTTTAATACTAATCATTTTCAGGCTAAAACCCCCAGTAAACGTCATGTCAGGACGTAGTTTGTGCAAAGTTATGGATGGAAGCTGTAGCTCCAGGCTGTGATCAGACAGGGTGACTCATTAGGGAGTAGAAGTCTTTTCATTTCTTTCTGTATAATCACTGTAATGTAGATTTCAGCTTTTTCATTTATAGACTTTTATAACCTCAGCTCGCCAGAATGATCTCAACTTGTCAGGATTTCATTTTTTGAGATTTTAGACTAGTTCTATTAGTAATTAAAATACTTTGAGCCATTATTGGAGTAATTCTGTCATCTTACACGGAGCAGAGGAAGACGTTTTATGTGTCAGTGATTAAACTACTTCAGGTGTTTCATTTTAAGAGACTGCATTTCTTCCTAATATCCCCCTTCGCTGAGCTTGTGCACAGCCATAATTTTCATTCATGGATCGCCATCTCTGTTCAGCACCATGGAGAGCTCCACTCGACATGCTTATCTGAATGTTTATTGGAATCTGGTTTATCCAAAATCGTGAGCACTATAACACAGATATTTACTTAACAACTGGTAGCCATATTTTTATTCTTTTATTTTTCCATTTAGCTTTTAATCCAAATGTTTTTTATTTAAAGTTTTTAATTGGTCTTTTGAGCTCAGTGATCCAAATGTGGTTACTTTTTGTTACTTGAAAAAAATAAAATAAAAAGACAAACAACAGACTTTATGAGATTCTAAACGTAAAATATGCTGCAATAATATGTAGGTCAGTCAGCAGCATTCATCATCCCTGTCTACAAACAGTGGGGCCAAGGCCCCCTGCATATAGGATTACTTTACAATTAAAGATTACATTCTTAACATATTATTAAATATATATATATATATATATATATATATATATATATATATATATATATATAGTGCGAGAGGAACTGACCTGAAAAATAGGATCATGGCCAAGCTTGAAACCTGGATCCCCCGTAGCCGGTTACCAAGATTACGTGAAGTACCCTCAGAAGGTCTGCTAGATGATGTTAATGCAGCACTACGGGCAATACCTACAACCACGATTACCGACACTAACAAGGTGATCTACAATACGGCAACAGTGATCAGTGAGATGCTTGGCTACAAGTTGAACAGCGACAAGGGGCAGTACCCTCCATGGAGAAGGAGGCTAGAGGGCAAGATCAAAGTAGCACGGAGGGAGGTTAGCCAACTAACGGAGTTGCAGAAAGCTGCGACAAATAAGGTGCCTAAGAAATACAGCAAGCTCTCCATACCTGAGGCCTTGGAAACTGCCAAGCAAAGACTCACAGCCTTGGCCAGCCGCTTGAGGAGGTACACCAGAGAGATAGAAGGCAGGAGAATAAACCAGCTGTTCTCCACAGAACCAGCAAAGGTGTACTCTCAGTGGCAAGGGAACAATAAGAGAACAGCACCACCAAGGCTGGAGACGGAGCAATACTGGAAGAGCATATGGGAGAAGGATGCAACCCATAACGGCAATGCTCAGTGGCTAGAGGATCTGAGGACAGACCACAGCGACCTCCCTGAACAGGGTCCAGTAACCATCACAGTGGCAGATATCCAAGAAAGGGTCTCCAGTATGAAGAGTTGGACAGCACCAGGGCCCGACATGGTTCACGCCTACTGGCTGAAGAAGCTGACTGCACTCCACGAGCGTCTGGCAGCACAAATGAACCAGCTGCTAGTTAACGAGAGACACCCGGAATGGCTAACTGAAGGCCGGACGGTCCTGATCCCCAAGGAACTCAATGGGGATGTGGCGTACAACACTAGAGGCCAACTCCAAGCCCATAGCACAAGTCACCATCAAGTGCGGGATCTACCAATGACCACTGCTGTTCTGCATAGGCCTGAACCCCCTCAGTGAGATCATTAACAAGACTGGCTACGGATACCGACTACGGAACGGAGCAGTTGTCAGCCACCTCCTGTACATGGATGACATCAAGCTGTATGCCAAGAGTGAACGAGACATCGATTCACTGATCCACACTACCAGGCTATACAGCAATGACATTGGAATGTCGTTCGGACTGGAGAAGTGTAGTCGGATGGTAACAAAGAGAGGGAAGGTAGTCAGAACTGAGGGGATTGAACTACCAGAAGGCAACATTGCAGACATAGAGGACAGTTACTAGTACTTGGGGATCCCGCAGGCGAATGGGAACCATGAAGAGGCCGCTAGAAAAGCTCCAACCACCAAGTACCTGCAGAGGGTCAGGCAAGTCCTGAGGAGTCAGCTGAATGGTAAGAACAAGATCCGGGCCATCAACACGTACGCCCTGCCCATGATCAGGTACCCTGCTGGGGTAATAGGCTGGCCAAAGGAGGAGATAGAAGCCACTGACATAAAGACAAGAAAGCTCCTTACCATGCATGGAGGGTTTCACCCCAAATCCAGCACCCTGAGGCTGTACGCTAAGCGGAAGGAAGGGGGCCGGGGACTGGTGAGTGTCAGCACCACAGTCCAGGATGAGACAAGGAACATCCAAGAATACATTGGGAAGATGGCCCCAACTGACCGAGTGCTCAGTGAATACCTCAGGCAGCAGAAACCCAAGAAAGAGGAGGGAGACGAGGAACCATCATGGAAGGACAGGCCCCTGCACGGTATGTACCACCGGCAGATAGAGGAGGTGGCTGATATCCAGAAATCCTACCAGTGGCTGGACAAAGCTGGACTGAAAGACAGCACAGAGGCACTAATCATGGCAGCACAAGAACAAGCTCTGAGCACAAGATCCATAGAGGCTGGGGTCTATCACACCAGACAAGACCCCAGGTGCAGGCTGTGTAAAGATGCCCCAGAGACAATCCAGCACATAACAGCAGGGTGCAAGATGCTAGCAGGCAAGGCATACATGGAACGCCATAACCAAGTGGCCGGCATAGTGTACAGGAACATCTGTGCCGAGTATAACCTGGAAGTCCCGAGGTCAAAATGGGAGACGCCCCCAAGGGTGGTGGAGAATGACCGAGCTAAGATCCTGTGGGACTTCCAGATACAGACGGACAAAATGGTGGTGGCTAACCAACCGGACATAGTGGTGGTAGACAAACAGAAGAAGACGGCCGTAGTGATCGATGTAGCGGTTCCGAATGACAGCAATATCAGGAAGAAGGAACACGAGAAGCTGGAGAAATACCAAGGGCTCAGAGAAGAGCTCGAGAGGATGTGGAGGGTGAAGGTAACGGTGGTCCCCGTGGTAATCGGAGCACTAGGTGCGGTGACTCCCAAGCTAGGCGAGTGGCTCCAGCAGATCCCGGGAACAACATCGGAGATCTCTGTCCAGAAGAGCGCAGTCCTGGGAACAGCTAAGATACTGCAGGACCCTCAAGCTCCCAGGCCTCTGGTAGAGGACCCGAGCTTGAAGGATAAACCGCCCGCAGGGGCATGCTGGGTGTTATATATATATATATATATATATATATATATATATATATATATATATTTTTTTTTTTTCCCAAATTCAATTTTGTAGCCTGAAGGATTTGTTTTATCATTATTTCCTCCATTGAATTTATCTTTTATTAAGTTACGTTACTACTGTTTGATACTGGTGAGTATTTTTTACAGTGAACTGGACAAAGGGTAAACTGCTAAAACTTTTTTTCCTGCATCTCCAAAAAGTTGATTCTGTTCATGTGGACGTATTGTGTGTGTTTTGTGGGAGGAACGTTTCGTCACTCATCCAAGTGATGAACAGAATCAACTTATTGGAGATTTACTTTGAGAATGCATCAAGACGTTTTTTTCCTGCACATACTTTGATCATTCCAAAAGTGCTTTTCTCCTTCAGAGTTGGAAAAGAAGGGAAACATCTGTGTTTCTCCCAAACCATACATTTTGTCTTGCCATAACATCCTCGCACTCTCCCACTCCTCTCTTCCACCTTTATCTCTGTCCCATCACTCGCTCTTCCCTCCTCCTCGGTGTGGTTCCTGAATATTTAATAAGCCTGAATTACTGAGGCTCTCAACTGTAATGACGGGAAAATCAGACAATTAAAGCAGAAGGGCACCGGCTTTAAATCTCACCTCCCCCAGAGGATCCAGAGATTATTTAAAGTGGCACACTGTTTGATTATCTAATCCTCCTCTTGCCCCTTCTGCTTTACTCACAGAGCAGCATCGCCTGCTCCACTTGCCACCGCAAATTACCATGAAACACCACGCCGGGCTGTATTTAAGTTCTTTTTCCATGAACGGGAATATTGTGCCACATGGTCTCAGGGGAATGGCACCGTGGGAGTAACTCTTTTAGCAACTGAGGTTATCACAGTTTAGCAAGGGCTTCAAGGATTGTCTTGTTCACACTTAGGAAATGTAATTAATAACCACGCTAAGAATGCACATTTGCATGGAAACCACATTATTTACGTCATGCTGTAAACAAATAAGCGTGTGTAAGTGGGAGAGAACATTTCTGTTCCCCAGGTGTTGCAAAGATATTTCAAGCTCTTCCTCTTTCCCCCCTTTTATCCAAGGCTTTCATCAAACATGAGTAAAAGAAAAATAAAGGCATGACATTGTGTGGGACCCACCAAGAAAACCCTTCTTTTTTTAACTTTGCTCTCAGAACAAAGCCTGTCTTGGTGGTGTTTGGCGCTAAGTAGAATTGTTGTCAGCTTGACTTATTATCCAGACAAAGTGACGGATTGTGATGAGTAGATAGTAATAGCTTCTTTAATGCCTGCCAGTGCCACCCACACACACACACACACACACACACACACACACACACACACACACACACACACACACACACACACACACACACACACACACACACACACACACACACACACAGATGAATATTCATGATTATACAGCTGAGGCTCAACACTGGCTCATTTAGCGCTGGCCAGAGAGAGGCCAATGATAGCATTGTAAACACACAACCATCAGAGGTTTAATAGCTCAACTCCAGTACTGGCTAATTGCACTGCACACACAGCCACACACACAGAGGCAGGCACAGATTTGAAAGCTATTGTGATGAGATTTCCCTCTTCAGTTTTGATTCAACAGACAAACATTTGTTTGATGGGGAGAAAAAAAAAGAAGAAAAAAAACATACTCACGCAGCTGCCTCAAAACAGTCTGATGGAGAAAAGAGACATCCAGTCATAGTACGTCAGTGTCTGCCAAATAAGTCCTGTACAAACACACTCCATTCTTCCACTGCGCTTTGTTTGGTTCTGTTTAGATCTGGGGAGATAGAGTTTCATTGGACTGTCTATACAACCGTACAGCCAGTTGAGCCGAATATAGGCACAGTGGAGCATAATGGGCAACACAATAGCTTCCACTGTTGCTCTCGTATTAGGTTGACATGATGGTTTCCCACGTGCGTCTGCTGTGTTATATTTCAGAAACATTTAATATATTCACCTTAACTTAGATGTGAAATAGTTTCCCAGCAAACAGTCAGTAGTGTAAACTACTTACTGTCATACAAGTGAACAAACACTTTTGTGGCATTTTGTTCCGCAGGGAGTTTGGATGCCTTGTAAGTCTGGAGACAGACAGCATCCAGAATCTCTGCATTTTAACTGAGAAATGTGGGGCAACAATGAGGCTGAGCACCTCAGGGTTTAAGCTCGCCTGCTACCTCCTGATCTGAGTGTCGTTCAGTGCCTATTTGCATCCAGTTTTAATAGCAGTTTATTCAGTCAAGCAGAAGATGACATCTTTTTCTTTGGCTGACATATGAGGCTGTTAGCCTGAGGCTACTGTGTGTCTAGTTAATGAGCAGAGGGATCCTGCTGATGATTAGGACCGGCAATAAATAAGCTCAGCCCCCCACTCTGACTCTACTTTGTAGTGGGAAGATCTGGCCTAGAACAGGATAGGCTGCTTTAAGTTTTTGATCAAGGTGGGATGAGAAATGAGAAAATGTGTTTATTTTGTGTATATATAATTACAACGCCCAAATTGTAATTATATATATGTAATTATAGATTTATTTCTTATACTAGCAAGAAAAGAAGAAGAAAAAACATTTTTTTCCCTTTTATATGTGTGTGTAGGTTAAAGCAGCTACTCCAGAAAATGAAAACATACGTATTTCTAATTTAAATTTTCAGGTTGAATTTTCCGAGTGAAGACTGCTGATCTTCATTTTTATACACGTGTATTTAGCCAAGGCCAAAGAATCCATCTGCTTTCTCAAAGTTATACAGCTACAGTTATACAAGTCTAAGAAAGCGCAGTCTGTAGCATGTTTTGTGAGCATGTCATTTTTAGATACACGGTGTACCGAAATACAGAGTGGTTGCATTTACTCGAACTGTTAGTCTAAAAAGTCATTCTCAGTACTGAAGTTATATATATATATATATATATATATATATATATACACATATATATATACATATACATATAGATGTCTTAAATTTTTCAGTTGCCCAATAACACAAAGAAAAATATACATTTCTCAAATTTAATAAACTGTAACTACAGAAAGATGTTGACCTGAGAAACCTTCCTTCCTAATAATGATTTTCTATTTATCTTAATTAAATAGCGACTTTAAATTATTTAAGAATTGTTAAAGCCTGTGTGTGCAGCTATGAAGTCAAAATACTAGCTACTAGTGTTCTAAATGTTACAATGTTACAATGTTCTACATGCATTTTTTGCTGTTGATGCAAGGCCAAGTCAGTGTTAGAGGTGGTACTTCTAAGTGTACAGTATTTCCTCAGAGAAAAGCTAAAAATATTCAGGATCTGAACCAAGTTATGTTATTTATCACTGCATGCACTGACACAAGTAGGAAGACACAAGTCTGTCTTATTTATCTAGCCTGAAATCACAAATCCCAGCTCCATGTTCAGAAAAATAAAGAAATAAAAAGAAGATATCAGAGAAAAGAGTACACAGGACAGCCAGACCTTCAAAAGAGGGAGGTAGTATTAGTAAACAGAAGAACTGTGTATGCATTTTGATCCAGTACTGAAAGATTGGTCGGGACAGTATATGTGCATGATTGTACATCTCCACCATTTACAGTATTGGGAATAGTGCTTGCTAAGCGAATGGTGGTCAGCATGTTGCCATGGTAACCACAGCAGCTGTCAGTGTGTGCCTCCTGCAAGAATGACAGATGACTTTTATTAGAGGGGCTGTAAATTGGTGGGGTCCCCCCACTCCATAGAGATGCACATCCCAGCCTGATCATTTTGGAGTCATTCTGCCAATAACAGTGACCAGGCCTAATTACAACACAGGCCCTCCTGGGCTCATCATACACTCATTATTACAGACTACACTGGCAGTCCTGGCAGCAGTCACTGTGTGACATTCTCATGGTGGGAAACAATAAGGCACAACATATGGTGGGATTATCACCACAGTTACATGTTATTAAAAGACAAGTGTTTTTTATTTAAAAGTAATTATAGTTTAAAGGGGCCTTTGTGATGATTCCTGTACATTCACATACATCAACACAACATTGTTTTTGTGAAAATTGTAGTTTTGTTAAACAGAGGGTGCATGCACGCCACGCCATAGTTTTTCTATGGAAAATGCAAATCTGCAGTCACCATTGCAGTGGTGATATTCTCTCAAACGCAGAGTCAGTCTTGTGTCTGCTTTTGTTTCATTTCAGTCCTCCACACTTCCAAATGTTGCATCCTAACTGGAAGAGTTTGTTCACCCTGGGTTAGTCTTCGGCTGTGTAACAAGCCTGGCTTATCTTTTTATTTATTTATTTTAAATCAGGCTGTGTGACTTTGAGTGGCCAAGGTTACGGTGACACTGTAGGGCTCGGCTGTCTCCGGAGACCACATTCCACTCACTAATACACTCCAAGACAGTTGCCCACTGGGGACACTGCCAGCAGAGTGATGAGGAAGCAATTTTTATCTGCATTGTTTAGCTGACTTGGTTGCTTTCCCATCAGTGGTGTTCAGGCTGTGGGTGTTGATCAGGACAGATGACTCAGAGTTCTTCAGAGGAGTCAAAGGAGCACAGGTTGAGATTTTCAAGGTCATGGAGAAAGAAAATGAACCTATATTTTTCTGTTAAAAAAAGTTGTAGTGCAGCTTCATTTAATATCTTTTTATTCCATTTATTTTTACAGATTTGCAATAAGTCGGGCTTGTTCCGGGTTGGTGTTGGACTACACCAAGGCTCCCTTTGTCACCAAATGTGTTTAGAATTGTATGCACAGAATTTCAGGTGTAGCTCAGTGCTGTAAGAATCTCATCTCTGCTCTTTGCAGATGATGTGGCTCTATTGCCTTACTCAGGTGGTGACCTTGAGCTCACACTTGAGCAGTGTGCAGCTGACTGTGAACCAGCAGGAATTAAAATTAGTACTAAAAGTTTGAAGCCATGATTATTAGCTGCAAAGAATTCCCATCATGGTCATGAGTTCTGGGTTGTGGTGAAAGAATGAGACTACCCATGTGAGCAGCAGAAATGAAATATGGATATGCCTTAGTGATAAGGTGAGGAGTTCAGTTGCTATTCCTTCAAAACAAGTCAGCTGAGGCAAATCGGACAAGGGCGCTTCCTGGGTGAGAGCGAGGCATGTTCTAGTGGAAAGCATGGCATGCTGGAGAAATTGCATCTCCCAGCTGCCCTGTGAACTCCTCAGTGTTTCTCGGATGAGCTGGAGGAGCTGACTGGGGATAGGGAGGTCTGGGCTTCTCTGCTTAGACTACCACTGCGTCGTGACTGCAGATCAGTGGCAGAAAACTGATGGACGGATGGAGGAAATGACTGAAAGAGCCAGGCCAACTCACAGTTTTAAGTGTATGTTTTGGGGTATGTCACTCAGTAGATGTGAATGCTTAGCTATGTCACCATGTGTCATTGTATTCCACCTCATCACAAATCCTTTATTCTTAGTCCCTGGCACACACTAACCTGTGTTCAGCGGTGACATCTCTGGCCCAGGGCAAACTCTCCTTGGTGAAAAGTGTGACACTTGCATTGTAATAGGAATATAATTCTGGCTGTTTCTGTTTTTATGTCCCACAAGCAATTTAAGTTTCATTGATACTGCAAAAGCTACCAGTCTGAGTGAACAAATAGTCTCCTTACAGGCTCACTGTGGCTTATAAGAGGATTGATTGAAGCTAATGAGTCTGCAGCCACAGAAAAGGGCTTGTGTTTGTGCCACTGATGATGCCAAAGCAGCTGAACGGGGTGACGAAGGGAAGAGGAAATGGCTGATATTTGTGGAAGCCACCTGGGGTGAAGTGAAGCCATAGTTTTGGAATATAAACTAATAAACGCAGATGTGGACAGAACAGGAAAGGCTGTCTGCTAGATGGTGTTAGTATGCATTAGACTGAACTCAGAGGAGAAAGGAATAGCGGTGCACCTCCGATCATTATTATTGACCATTCCTCTTTGCAGCTGTACACAGCTTAAACACATTAGGACTCCCTTGCATGTACACATGCATAGAAACATGTATACTCACAAGCACATGCTCATAAAGAGTTTAATATATGCACAAGCCAGTGGGATATGAGATAACTGCAGTATAAGCGAACACTGAAATGGTCTCAGGTTATAAGGACATGCACATATGCTAATAGAGGCCTCCAGCTCTGTGTTGAGCACTATATTCTGTTGTTGAGAGTGAGAACGAGCTAACAAAGAATCGAGAGCACTATCAGTTATCGCACTGACTCTGAAGAGTTCTTGTAATTTAAATAAAATCCAGCCGCCACCACCTTCTGTTTCTTTCCAGTAGTCTAAATATATACCTAATACGCATTAATTTACCTACTGCTGAAAAAATACTAAGAAGTGTTGGAAGATTCAGAATACAGAAATACTACAGTCAGATAGTTTCCATCTGCAATACTTTATATGCAGCACACCTCTTCCATACAAACAGCTGTAAAGTGTGTTTTTTATGGCCACTTCAGAGAGAAACATCACCTGGTGTTTCTAACTCTGTGCTTGCTCCACAGTGCAGGACTGCTGCCCTGTGATTTAATCGGAGACATATCTTGTGACGTTTGTGAGGTTGTGTGATGACTGTACAACAGGCTAAAACAGGCATCCTGTTTCGGTGTTTGAATGTCATAAACGAAGGACTTTCCTTGTAGAACAGTTATCAGCCTCTTGAGTGTACAGGCTGTTGAGTCAGAGTCAGCCAGAGAGAAATGATGTTTCAGGACAGACAGAGAGAAGCTGCATTGAACATCCTGGTCTGATCCATCAGCTGCTGTGTCATTTGACATCTTTGATGTGGACAGATGTTACAGGGACAGAGCAGACTGCCACCTCTGTTTCCTCCAAAATGGAGATGAGCATGTAAAGCTTAATAACAAAAGTTTTCTCTCCAGTTTCCATACTGAGTCCCAAATGTTGAAAACATAAGGTGAGGAAAGCACCCCTTCCTGTTCCTCCGTGTGGATGAATAGAAAGCCAGAGTTGACGAGAGCAACAGGATCAGAGTACAAAGCAGAACAGGTGTTACTGAGAACAAATACGAGATAGATCAAGTTAAGATTAAGTTAGATATTGTTGGAGGTGAGTTCCAGATTTGCAGCAACGTTGGGCAAGCTAGAGCAACTTAAATAGTGGCCCCTGTTGGACATTTGGATATCAGCTGAACAATCGGCTGATGTGGGCCAGCACTGAGATCAGCTGCACAGGACTTCATGATGTGCATGAATGCTCTACCTCTGTTTCTAAAAGATAGAAAGAGTTTAAGTTTCAAATGTAGCAGTGTAAAAAGATTTATGTTCAAAAGCTTGATAATGATGTACAGTGAAGTGAAAGCTGTGTGGTTTATGTTTGGAGTGCATTCAGTCAGAATTAGGTGTCAAACTCAATTCTCAGATGAGAAGCTGAAAACACAACAGGGCTGATGTTGCCCATTAAAAATGAAAATGCCACATTAACTTAGTACTATTATCTGTTTTCCTCATCCATCTTTATTCATCTGTCCTACAGAGGAATAATTTCCCTTACAGAACTGTGAGCTGTATGACCCGATGCCTCGCCTGGGTGATGCTGGATATCAGGGATATATCTGCAGGAGAGTCCTGGAGATGTATCAGGCTGCAAGATAATTTTGCAGATGTACTGAAGACAGCACCTAGGGAGTGGTGTGCAGGAGAAACTGACTCCAAATATTTAAGACAGGGCTGGTTGGCACTGCAGTAGCTATCTGTCAGAATAATACATGTATTGTATTTCTAATTGAATACTGTGACATACTATAAGGTTTCACAAGTCCAACGATAATGTCTGGGTAGCAGACAGATGCGTGTATCCTCTCATCTTAACTGTTCTTTAATTTATATTCCTTCACTGTAATAGTGACATTTGCAGTGTTTCCAATATGAGGCACACACAGTATAGAGGTATGTGATCTGTTAAATAAGACAGATTGTATTCTGAGAAATTCACAAATAACCCAAAGATAGTTTAAAGACCATAAATGCTCACACAAACCCACGTACATGTGTGTATGTGTCTCTTTCCACGTGCATTTAAAGCATGTGCTCCCCTTTCCTAGCCTTTTGTCATAGTGACAGGCAGTCTGTTCTAATGAAAGCTCCTCTCATTCATAAGGCTGTCAGCTTTTGATGCCAGAAAAGTTGCAGCGGGAAAGAAGGAAAGCAGGAGAGAGGGACTGCAGAAGACTTAGCCTACACCTAATTTTTCCTTTGCTTTCTCTGAATGATTTCATTCCTAAAAAGCAACTGCATTGCAGTTTTAATTTGATGATGTGTCGTGGCTTGTTTCCATGCTTAAGTAACTAAGGACTACACATGCACACACACACATGGATCCAGTGTCTCTCAGTTGTATCACTGGTTGAGTAGCTCAACCACAAGCAAGGCAAAAACCTCTTCAGGATATCGATGCCCTGGTCTCTTTTTTCTATCTAGGTCAACATTTGCTCACAATAGCATCTTGGCCACCCTCCCCTGTGTATTCCCCATTTTCTTTCTCTGTTTTCTCCCCTCTGTACTCACATTCACACCTTTCTTATTGCAACACCTCTGTCTTTGGTACCAATCATTTATTTCTAAATTATGATAAATGTTTTGGGTGTTTTTTGCTTCTACATAAATGTAGGCAGTAGTAGGGACAATGTGTCATTTTCCTAATATTTGCCATAATTTGAGGGTTTTTTTTATTTTTATTTCTGAGCCGTTTCAGAGATTGTCTTAAGACCTTCACACCTTTTTCCATCATTTTAGGCACGCTCAATGCAAAGGCCTCTGCCAGCAGGATAAACCTGTCTTAATGTGTCATGACAAGACTAAATGAGAAGATTCAACATCCCATAAAGCATGCATTATTATATCTCTAGCAATACTGCCAGAATCCCCCACCGTACGGCGGCCCTATTCGATGCCCAAACCAGATAGGCTCTTCCATCATCTGTGACATGAAATACCCCGATAGCCACCGGCTACAGAACACATCGCTCCTCAGAAACACTGACTACCTCTCTCTACTTCCATGTGTTCACACAAATTAGCATTACATTAGCATGATATTAGCACATCCGACCTGCACATCCATGCCTTATCAAAGCACTCTGTGATCCCCGGCTCCCCGTGCTTTAGTCTGGATCAGAAAAAAAGAGCGAAAACCTGAGTGAGAAAGAGAGAAAGACAGAGCGTTTCCCCCGAGAGAGAGGGAAGAGAGCGATGAGCTACATGATAACGAGCTGTGTTACACCGCTATACAACACACAGCCTTGTCACTGCGCCTCAGAGCTGATTTAGCTGAGCTAAATGGGCTGCAGCAGATGTTTGGTGACTACAATCACACAGAGCTGCGTTCCTCACTTGACTTGCAAATATTTGCTTGGAGACTTCAATATTGGCTTTTCTTTATTTCATTCTTTTTGAATGTGTAAGGTGGTTATTCCAGCGCATAAAAATGAATACGCGCAGCATGCTTTCTCTACTGACACCTATTACTGCTGCGCTGTGTTTGGTACAAAATGTTAACCGTCGCTTGTGATGAAAACCCCGAGGCAACTGATCCTGTACTTTCATGAACAGTTTTTGAGACAGTTAAAAAAACTTATTGACTAAACATAAAAAAAACTGTGGTTTAATTCTATCTAGTGATTTTTCTTGATAAGTATTTTGATTAAAGTCTTGTTGCTGCAAACAGTGAAGCTCAGTTGAGATAATGCGTTCTGAGGAGAGTCTGCACTCTGCCGTCTAGTGAACAAGCAAACCACAGATAGATTTTCCAGAATGTTTAACATCACGCGGACTGACCACAGGCTATACTCACAGGTCACATGAAAGTGACGTGTTTGGTACTAACTGGCCCACATGTAGTTTACTGGTGTTCACTGAAGATGTTGCTTTGCTTTCTTTATATGTAGGTAACGTCACCTAATATGTTTTATTTATCTTTTCATTTCCAGTGCAACGGTTTCTCATCACATCCACGGGAGCCCTGTATATTCTGGATGTGCAAATGGAAGACGGGCTGTACAACTACAGGTGTATGACACGGCATCAGTACACCGGAGAAACCCGACAGAGCAATAGTGCCCGCCTCATTGTGTCAGGTGAGAGGGGGATACCACAATTAGAATGAATAGGAAGTTCTGCAGCTTGATATATATTAGCTTGTATATTAAGCTGCACTTCTGGGTTGAATGGTCACTTGTTTCACGGTGCAAAAAACTACAGAGTTGTATTATGTGCATATATATTGGTTGGTTTCATTGTGAAACGTTAAGATGAGCGTTTTTACCATCTCCATCTTTGTGTTTGTAGATCAGATTGATTTGGAGTAATCGCACTGAGACACGAAACGATACTGCACGCTCTCTGTCCGGTGACTAGGTTGCTCGTTGTTTTTTGACTCTACCTGTAATATACAAAATGAACATCAGTATGTTTTCAATAAGGCTTGAAAGTAGTGACTCAGTACTAGCAACCGCAAAATTAAACTCTTCACCAGCATGTTTACTGAGGTCATAGGTCATGAAAGTTTTCCTGGATTTGATACAACCAAATGTATTTTTATAAAACAAACACTCGGAAAGCACAACTTCCTGCAGTGTTTTATACCGATGTCAGCATTGTTAATATGGGCATCTTGTGTAGTATATTCATCTTTCTGTATCATTGTGTCATATAAGGTTGTATTGGAAAAAATAATGTTTTAGAGAGGTCAAACAAAGAAAGTGCTAATGTCCCCCAAGGTCTAATATATTGCTTTAATGTTTGAAGATTTTCATGGCCTACCTATGACCTTGAAGCACTACATACTAAAATAGTGTATTTTATTATCTTTACCCATATGACTGGAGCAGAATCGGCTGAAATCTTTGGCTTATTTAAGCTGTAAAAACTTGAGACGTAAAGCATCGTACTGAAGAAATAAAAATGGGGTTTAACAGCTTTCTCTCCCTTTCATATGATTGTTTTGGGGTTTTTTTTTTTTCAAAGTTAACTTTGACTCTGAAGGTCAAAGTCAAATGCTTAGCCAACCCGGGTAATCATGTCCCCTAAGGCCTAGTATATTGTTGTGAAGTTTGAAGACGATTCATAACAAACTGTGGGTAATATGAAGTTTTTGCTGATTTCACTGTTTTTACTGTTACAGTGATGGGAGATACCAAGATACCAATGACAGCTTATACTGTTGATGGTATCTGTCAGACCGTTAGAAAGAAAGAATGCAGGTTTAAGCCCTTTACCCGGCACATGCTAATTGAAATCATGCCAAAACAACCAACAGTGTGTTTTTCTGCGTTAAACAGATGGCCAAAGAGTCAAATTTACACTACACAGATGTTTGCATAACAACAACCAACAGCTGATATGCGATGGGATTTTTTTTCCAAGTTTCATATTTAAAGCTTAAGGTAATCAGTGTGTGAGTTTCAATACTGCGGTGTGTTTGATCTGATAAAAGTTTCATAATGGCATTCACATCGGCCCCAGCATATGTCAGTAACAGCAGGTAAACCCTCTAAAAATGTCCCAGTCTGTTGCCTTGATTTCAGTTTAGAATAATATGGTTAATGTGTTGCAAATACCAGCTGGTGATACCACACACTGTTGGATAAAATGACACAAGACAAGTAATCAGACACAAGGACAGGAAGCACCATGACACAGTCAGATAGGGTTTGCTGTTGATTTAGTGTGCCTTCAGAAACACTGACTGCATGTGAGAGGACCATATGGAAATAAATGTGAGCTTGTAAAAAAAAACATGTTGGTCAGTTGAATTAAACGGAGGGCGACAGGATAAAAACCCTTGAACTAAAGAGTGGGTGACAGGCAGTAAAGGCCATGAGAACTCTCCAGTTTGGGGGAGGACTTCAGGATAGAAAAATACCCTCCTTTCCAAAACCATTTAAAGAGTCACTCTGCAGATTTCAGAGTATTGATGCAGTATTTTTAGTTTGTAAGACATTCATTCACAAGATAGGCAGGGTTGTACCATGTTTACTGATGGGGGGGGGGACTAGAGCCATTACACTAAAATTTAAAAAATCCCATTCTCTTCCTTTGGCTACTCATGAGTTCACGATTAAACACTTTTCCACTTTTAACTCCTTGTGCTGCATTTAACCCTTTTTGAACCCACGCAGATCCGACCAATTCTGCACCCCACATCCTGGATAGCTTTGAGCGCCGTGAGGTGATGGCATCTCATCGAGTGGAGCTCCCTTGCAAGGCCTCTGGTCACCCTGTACCCAAATACCGCTGGCTGAAGGACAACCGCCCGCTGGAGACAGACTCGCGCTTCAAACAGAGTGTGACAGGCCTGCTCATAGAGAGAACCCAGCCCAGTGACACAGGGACGTATGTGTGTGAGGTGTGGAATGGCTACGGCAATGCCGAGGTGGTTGGCAGGCTGCAGGTAAAAGGTCAGTGTCCTTGTGATGGTGCTAAGTAAGGCTGTGGAGTTTTTTTTATTATGGAGCAACGAATCAAAAGAGGCAGATTCTTTTGCTTTTTAAGTGTGAAGCACTTTTGTTTACATTTTTTCATCTATCTAATGATGATAACTTGGTACCTCCACTAAACTACAGAGCCCCTCAAGGTCATGGTGAGTCCGCGGAAGGTGAAAGGCAGCGTGGGAAGCCAGGTTTCACTGTCCTGCGGTGTAACGGGCTCCGAGGAGTATCAGCTGTCCTGGTATCGCAACGGAGAACTCATCTACCCCAGTAACAGTGTCCGCATGACAGGCCAAAACAGAGAGAACCTGGTCATGGCTGGCATGGCCAAGAGTGACGGAGGAGCCTATCAGTGCTTTGCCAGACATGGCAAGATGTCTGCCCAGGACTTTGTTCAAGTCATACTGGAAGGTCAGAATTCACAGTGAGACGTGTGGGTGGGAGCAGTGCGTGTGCACCATTTTGGTTTTGTGTGCACAGCAATTGTGTGTATCTATGCATATGCAAGTCCAGACTGTGCTGTGTGAAGCTCAATCCTGCAGGGCCCAGCCCTTTTTTATAAGATTTTCTGAAAAGCCTTGAGCTGTACATGAGCTGGTTGCTGCTGCAGTGTCTCCCATAACCAGGGTACTATAAGGGGAATATTGATAATCAATAATGCTGTGGAGCCAGAGAGGAGCTGGATTAATCTGCTCCTCATTCTGACACTGCTTTTTATACTGGAGATGTGCATGTTTTCCACTAAAAGTGCAGATTTGGACAAGATTCTCATTCAAAAGCATCAGATATGAATTGACATGCATCCCTTATGAGGGGAACAACAAAATATACATCACCGTGTGAATTTTCTCCCTCTGTGCAGATGGCACCCCCAAAATTCTGGCTTCGTTCAGCGAGAAGGTCTACAACGTCAACGAGTTTGTGTCATTGTCGTGCACAGTGAAGGGCACGCCAGAGCCGCGGGTAACGTGGACTCTGGACGATGAGCCCGTGGTACGGGACAGCCGCCATCGCATCTCCTACTACACCAATGCCGAGGGCCACGTGGTGAGTCATCTGAACATCAGCCAGACTCAAGTCCCCGATGGAGGAGTGTACCGCTGCATCTGCAACAACTCAGCTGGGACCGTTTCCTACCAGGCGCGAATAAACGTAAGAGGTGCTTGTCAGATCAACTCTTCCAACACACCATCACATATACACATCGACATGCCTTGAGTCACTCTGTTTTGACGCATTTCTGATTGGCTACTTTAAAAGTGCACGTGATGAAAGAGGTTTTATTATGCTGTCGTGTTTCTAGCTTTTCACATACTTTTAAATCTGATAGCGTAGCTTGGCTCTGTTTCTCCTCAGAATATAGCAAGACGCCCAGAAGATGCTTTTCCTGTTATCTTTCCACTTTTCCAGTTTTTTGGGGGTATTTTTGCGTTTGGATTTCACCATCTCTATATCAGGACAGTTATTACTGTTGACTGTACTGCTATATGCATTCTACAGGGACATGGCTTGCTGAATTGCTGCTGTCATGTAGTGACACTGGGGCGCTCAAGCTTGCCGTGCTTTCCAGAACATTATTATTTCTCTATTGCAGAGAGGGAATGTTGCTTTCTTTGTACAGATTGGTCGGATTTGATTGCTGCTCAGTCTTGCATGTTGTGGGGCTAAATAGGGCGATCCTCCAGCCCTTAAGCGAGGGTTCATGGATGCCAAATGCAGCCAAGCAATGAAGATAAATCTCCACAGGTGCCAACGCGGAGAACGTGTAATGACTGCTTCTCACGTCATTGGCTCCTTAATCGTGCTAAAGAGAGTAGCAACCCAGGATACGCTTGTATTCCAAGTACACTGCAGAGCCTAGTTAAACTGTCTTCTCCAGTGCTTTAAAGAGACACCTAATAGTCCATTTCCCTGATAGACACTGAGCTATGGAAGCCTATTGGTTATTCTGTTGGTTTTTCACAAGTATGCACAAAAGGCGGCAACGTGAGTAATGGCTTTGATAATAGCTTCATGAGTGGAGAAAGCGAACATTCGACTCTAATGCTTGTCAGAAGCAATCACAGCCTGCACCAAAGAGGTGGGAGCAAAAGGTAATATTCACTACAGTCTCAAACAGAAAGATGCACCAATCCCTGAATCTGGCAAAGCAGGATGTGACGCGAACAGAACAGCAGAACGGTCCACCCTGTGATGATTCGTAGTCTCATTTGTGTTTTACGGTCCTTCTCGCTTAATCGAGCAGTCTGTAACCCCTACGCACATCTGGGTCATTTTTTATGTCACAGTATCAGAGTGAATCGAGGCATGTACAACTTTGTGGTGTCTTAAAAACACACAAAACACAGAAAAGCTAACTTTCACACCACAAACCACCTCAAAATCATTTTAAGAGAGTTGTCTCTCCAATGTGTCCTTCAAGGGCCTGCCAGCATCAGACCAATGAAAAACCTCACTGCCATCGCTGGGCGGGACATGTACATCCACTGCCGTGTCATTGGCTACCCCTACTACTCCATCAAATGGTACAAGGACTCCAATTTGCTGCCGTACAACCACCGACAGCGGGCCTTCGAGAACAACGGCACCCTGAAACTGTTTGACGTGCAGAAGGAGGTGGATGAAGGAGAATACACGTGTAATGTGCTGGTGCAGCCACAGCTGTCCACACACCAGAGCGTTTACGTTACAGTGAAAGGTATGAAACAGTCTAATTGATTTTCAGACAGACAGCACGGGACTCGTTCTATATTTGGTCCAATAAAACAAGATTTAGTTCATTTAGCTGTGCGACATCATCACGTTTACCCATCTGCGAGGCCAATAAGCAGCTGTTTCAGATGTACGTTCGCATTTGTACGGTACTGTATTGTACTCTGTGTTTGCAGAATACATTTGTGGTTATGCTGTCATTAATCTCTTTGCAATTCAAAGGGAACGGCTTTATCGGTGTACACACTGACCCCGTAGTGCCTTTCCATCTGAGGTGTATGCCCCCTTTCCTCGTTGCAGAAAACACAGATATGCAGAGTGATATTTGTATATCACTACCTATGAAAAAAGCACTCACATCACTGATAGCAAGGCACCATCTCCATCATCCCAGCCAGCTTATCTGGAGCTCATCTGAATATGCAGCAGGACTGAGAAGAGCCAGATGATGATAACCTCCGATGGCTCTCTTTCTTCAGTGACGCAGCATAATTTCAACTGTCCTATGGGCCGATCCCCACCCCCCCACACCACCCACTCTCACTGGTCTTGACGTGCTAACGAGCGTTTGAGGGGGAAATCACACAGCATAGACAAAGCGACACTTCTATTCCACCTTGGCTAATTTGCCTCTCAGCTGCTTAGCATTCCACCGCTGCCGAGAGGGAATCCCCAGGAACCTATTATGCTTATTTTGTTGTGAATTAAATAAGCGCTGAAGTGCTGCTTATTCCAATGTTATTTTAAATCATTAATTTTTCAAAGCATCTGGTTCTCACGATGGCTACAGTGTCCCCAGAGAGCCGAGTGAGAGTGAATGCTATATGCTTATGTTTTGAGAGGCTTCAGCTGCTCCACATGAGGCGAGCTAATAAAATATTTCTTGCTTTCCTGAAAAATCACAGCTTAATGTGGAAAATAAGGTGATAAAGAGAGAACTGGGCCTAATGAGTTGCTATGCGAGTGTTTTGTAAAGTAGCTCAGCCGCGGTGTATAGTATGTTAATGTGTTGATTATTAATGTGCATGAGTGGTTAGTGATTTTGAGTAGCTCTGGCTGAAATTAAACAACCTGTAACCCGCAGGCCTGAAGCAATATTCCCGTCTCTGTTACAGTCCCGCCCACCATCCAACCATTTGAGTTTCCCCGGTTTTCCATCGGCCAGCGAGTCTTCGTCCCCTGTGTGGTTATGTCTGGTGACCAGCCCGTCTTCATCACCTGGCAGAAGGATGGTCGGCCAATCCCGGCCAGCCTGGGCGTTACCATAGACAACATAGACTTCACCAGCTCCTTGCGTATCTCTAACCTCACACTGATGCATAACGGCAACTACACCTGCATCGCACGGAATCAGGCTGCTGCTGTGGAACACCGGAGTGAGCTCATTGTCCGAGGTGAGGAGGGGAGAGATGGGTAAGAGAGTCAATCTGGATGTGATTTACAGAAGTTCAGTGCCGTGGAAAAGTTTGGATCCACCCCTCATTTCTTTATGTTTCACGTGCAAGCAGCCAGACTTTCTTGTAAAAAGATTTTTTAACTGGCTTTGAGCAGTAATTCTCCAGGCTTTCTGAAAGTTTAATCAATGAAAACTGCCAAAGATTAAACAGTTTGGGTACTTTTTCAAGTGGTGGACAAAACAAGAAGTGACAGACAGCTATATAAAAAGTTATGTACAGCATAGAGGCCTGATTTGAGGTGTGGTGCTTTTATTTGGAAGATTTTGCTGTGAACAGACAACATGCAGTCAAAAGAGCTCTCCATGCTGGTGAAATAAGCCATCCTTAAGCTGCAAACACAACAAAAACCCCATCTGAGATACTGCTACAATATTAGGAGCGGCAAAATCTAGTTTGGCACATCCTGAAAGAAAGAAAGCACTGGTGAACTCCGCAAGATCGCAGAATCATTTCCATGGTGAAGAGAAACCCGTCCACAACAGCCAACAAAGTGAACAACACTCTCCAGGAGGAAGGTGTATCGATATCCGTGTCTACCATAAAGAGAACAGTGCGTGAAAGTAAATACAGACGGTTCACTGCAAGGTACAAGACCTCAACAATAGAAAGGCTGGGTTGGACATCTAAAAAAGGCAGCACAGTTCTGGAAAAACCTTCTTTGGACAGATGAAACCAAGATCAACCTCTACCAGAATGATGGCTAGAGAAAAATACGGAGAAGGTGTGAAACACCTCATGATCCAAAGCATACCACATCATTGGTAAAACAGGGCGGAGGCAGTGTGTTAGCCTCGGTGTGCACTGCTGCCAGCGACAGTGGGACACTGTTTATTGACGATGTGATACAGTAAGCAGCTGAATGAATTTTGAGGTGTTCGGAGACATACTCTCTGCTCACATCCAGCTAAATGCAGTCAAAGTTCTTGGGTGGCGTTTCTTAATAAAGTTGGACAATTACCCAAAACATACAGCTAAAGCAACCCAGGGGTTTATTGAAGCAAAGAAGGCAAATATACTTGAATGGACCAGTCAGTCACCTGATCTTGCTGTCGCGGCCCAGTGGCCACCAGAAGTATGGACTCGAGTGTAGACAGCACACGGAAGCACGGAGAAAGAGTGAAGGCAACACTTTCTTTACAGAGAGTGAAGGAAGCAACAGTGTAACTAAACCTACACACGAGGTCCTTGGAGATTCAACCGAAGGAACTTAACAACAATAAAGATCACTGTGAACTAAGCACTTGAGTTTCACAGTGATAAACTGATTACCATGAACTATAACAACACTAGGATTAACGAGAGCATGGCTATGATAGATACTAAACAACAACACATGAAAATCACAAAACAGTAAAAATTCCAAGCTATGAAAAGAGTCCATGAGTGTTGCCCAAGAGCTGACGTGTTCAAGGGCCAGCAAACCCGATACGGGGTAACTGCCCGCACAGGAACCCTGTGGCGTGGAGGTAAGGAAGAGGCTAGACTGGGGTCACGGAGCCGGGGAGTTCGGAGTCACTGTAACTGAAGGAAGCAGACGTCAAAGGGAGTTCTAGACACAATAGATTGCGTGCAGTCTTACTTTCTGCAGGCGGGCGCAAAGTGCGAAGGGGTAAATGGTCTGGGTGAGCCGAGAGAGAGTCCAGAGAGGGTCCGAGATGTTCCAGTGAGTTTGGCATGTAGGCAGGCAGCAGTGAAGCGGTGAGGCAGCCGGGCAGGCCAGCGACTGAGAAGAGGTTAGGTAATGACATCCCAGAGGATTACTGCGAGTGAAAGAGAAGCACAGGTAAGTATGAGCAACACTATGAGTATCAAACATGAGCTGTGACAGCCTTCACTAACTGAGGTTATCAGACAATCTGCCGAAGAGGGATTGTGAGCGCTGGCAGCCAAATTACTTCCAGGTGCAGCCTGTCAGTGATGAAGCGGTGACTCCGCCCAGAGGTGGAATCACCAACGCTGTGGAAAAAGCCAAGTTTACTCTTTAACAAGATTTCAGCTGGTAAAGACTAAACTTCAGACAGAAAGGGCCACAAATAAACAGCAACTGCAGTAAAGGCCTGGCAGAACATTAAAAAGTAGGAAGCCCGGCATCTGGTGATGTCCATGAGTTCAAGACTTTGAGTATTAGAACTGAACCCCTTAAATGAAGGGACTGTGTTAAAATGCTTTAGTTCCTCACATTTTTATGCAGTCTTTTTGTTCAACCTTCTGCAGTTCAATCGCATCGGAGTTACTTCATTTCAATGGGCGACCATGGCTCAGGGGGTTGGGAAGCGTATCTGTAACCGGAAGGTCGCGGGTTCGGTCCCCGGGCTCTCTGTCCTGGTTGTTGTGTCCTTGGGCAAGACACTTTACCCTACTGCCTACTGGTGTTGGCCAGAGGGGCCGATGGTGCGATATGGCAGCCTCGCTTCTGTCAGTCTGCCCCAGGGCAGCTGTGGCTACAACTGTAGCTGCCTCCACCAGTGTGTGAATGTGAGAGTGAATGAATAGTGGCATTGTAAAGCGCTTTGGGTGCCTTGAAAAGCGCTATATAAATCCAATCCATTATTATTATTATTATTATTATTCAAATTTGTTGTGGTAAAAAACTTGGAAAAATCAGGAAAAACTTGTCTCTGTCCAAATATATATGGACCTAACTGCATCAATGATCTCAAACGGTGCACATTGTGGGATCATCCTGATAGAGAATTGAACAAACAGCAGCCAGCATCCAAAGACAATCGATGAATGTCCTTCAAGAAGCCGGGAGAACTTTCCCAGAAGACTGCTTAAAGAAACCCACAAGAGTTCAGAATGTCTTCAGCCAGAAGTGGCCCTCTGGGCAGGTTTGTGTGGCTGTATGTGGCCCACAATATAAAATGAGTTTGACATTCCTGCTTTAGCCCTTTAGTAATTCTAAACCTTGTGAGAATTGTATAAACTTTTTTGCATTTATGTATGTTTACACGTTTCAATAAATCACTGTTCCTATTTCCCATTTTCCTGGAAAATGTAAAGAAATGAGGGGTGGCTGCACTTCTCAGGAGTTTAAGGAAGCGGATGTTTGCGGACCACACTGTACTTTCACTTGGTCTTTTTCCCCATTCTGAACTGAAATGTTCCTGTGACTTTTTAGATGTAAAGATCTCACAGTAAGGTTTCTTCACTTGCAGTTCCTCCCAAATTTGTGGTGCAACCTAAAGACCAGGATGGCATCTACGGGAAAGCAGTGATACTAAACTGCTCAGCTGAAGGCTATCCTGTTCCTACGATCCAGTGGGAATACTCTAAAGGTAAACCTGCACAGTTTACACACACGTTGATTACACAGCCGTCTCCCTGAGGTTTGTTGCAAGTGTTGGATGTTTTACATGTTTTCAAACACTTTTAAAATCATTCTCTTGAGTTGAGAAGAGTTGCTGCATTGAAAAATACTGTTATTTATTCATTATTTATTTATTTTACCTACAGCAAGCTTATCCTCTGTTGCCAGCACACCTAATACGATGTCCACAGCCATGAGGATGAATGCATAAAAACCCTCAAGTCAAACCTGCGTTTCAAGGAATAGTTTTCTGTTTCTCTGTAACGAGGAAGTGGGTGTGAAATTATGTAACTGTGGTACTTCACGTGTAACATTTCTCAGCCCAGCTGGACACAACAGCAAAGTTTGAGATATGAGATATAAGATAAAAAAAATGCATAATTAGAGTTTTTAATTCTTTCAGTTAAACTGGCAGCTGCAGAGCAAGAAGACGTGTGTTTAATGGTTTGAGATCTCTGAAGGTTTTCATAACATAAACACATAAAATAACAATGACTTGTTTTTTATTCCTCTTCCATTGGACTAAAGCTGGGCAAACACTGTGCGACTTTTTCAGTCGCGTTTTTCAGCTCCTGCTCAAACAGTACAATTGAATCGCAGAGGTTAGAAGTTCATAGGTCACGATGCAGGCTCTCACACGATACGGCCCGATGCTCTGATGCGACCTGAGTGCTCACACTGTGCATCCATAACATGAAGCTTATAACACAAAATCTGTCTCTCGCTCTCGCTCTCTGTCTTTCACTCACTCAGACACACACACACACACACACACCGTCAACTTTGCTAAATTGCTAATGAAGAAACGCTGACCAGGCAGCTGTGATTGAGCAGCAATGTCCATCCAACTCTTTCCACGGCTGTTGTGGTTGTGATAATGTTGTGAGGCCACATCGAAAAGACTCGGCTGAGCTTGCCAAAGTTGGTCCAAGTTGGAAACTCGGGCCGATCCCTAAAACTGTCGCACGACTGAAAAATCGTCTCCAAATATCGCACAGTGTATGGCCAGCTTAATTTTCCGTCCATCGTTTGGGGGGCGCTGGAGGCTGTTCCAGCTGCTATGGGTGAAGGCAGGGGGACACCCTTGATGGGTCTCTCAAATTCACAGCTACGAGCAATTTAGATTCACCAATTAACCCCACTAGTGGGGGTTAGTGGACTTACGTATAAATGAAAAATTCTGAGATTGCACAATCTCAGTATTTGTAAGACTCTTTCCTCTTTTAATGTCAGTTTTACTGTGTAACAAATGCATTACTATTGTCCCTTACCACCATTTCTCTTTTGAAAACTTCAGATTTACAGTATAGGCTTAATTATAAAAAGGAATTGTGGGATATGTGGTACTCAAACCATACTAGACTAACACTAGCTCATTTGAACCCATAAAACAAAGCCTTACTATTTCTGTAGTATAAATAAAATGCACAAAATGTAATGTTTTTATCTGTAAAGGTTTTCATTGAGACTTTAGCAGGAGCATCGAACAGCAAACTGGACTGCCTCATGCAGTTTACTATTGACAAACCGTGTATTTTCTCTGACAGGCGCTGGAGTCCCACAGTTTAAACCCATCCCCCTCAACTCAGGCTTTCGGATTGAAGTGTTGGTCAACGGCTCTCTGCTCATCAAGCACGTGCTGGAAGAAGACAGTGGTTTCTACCTGTGTAGAGTCAGCAATGACGTCGGGGCCGACGTGAGCAAGTCGATGTACCTCAACGTCAAAAGTAAGTCTGACAGGACGACAGCACCTATTAGAGCCAAAGAATGTAAATTTGGCATGTTTGGTTTTTGTCCTGTTGACTCTCCTCTTTCATGCACCAGCTGCTGGTGCATTAAAACAAAAAGTTAAAGCTAAAGCACAAAGGTTAAGTGAGCTGAACTTCGACAGTCAGTCAGGCCACCAGAAAGATGTCACCACGGTTGCTTGCGCTGTGCTTTCTGCCTGAACGAATCCCACGAAAGCAACGCACACAGCCTCTACACCACATCTCTTGGAGAAAGTACAGCATTTATCTGCTGTGTGGCCAAGGATTTAGCTCCCCTCCATTAATCCCTGAATTCTGCATGCGAGCAAGAGCTGCCATGTGGAAAAGAGGGCTGTGGAATACAGCAAGGGAGTTTGGAAGAAGGAATAGGTTATCCACGTCTTTTCTCCTCATCTCTGTGTCCTATATGTCTTCTATCTTGTCTTTAGTTTAGTAAGTAGAAGAAAATGTTAACTATTTGCTGAGTTGTTTGTGTTCTTGTATAGATAATACACTTTTTAATAGGAATGCTGCCCTCTTGAGGTTGAAAGTCTGTTTAATAAACCATGAGAGCGCATAAATTATTCCAGCGCATCTTCTCAGAAAGAGAGATGTTGAAAGCAGCCTGCAGAAATGGTAGGAATGGTTTTAAGAGCTTCCTTCAAGGTGAAAACAACAACCTCAGAAATAATGTATATGTGAGTTTTACCAAAAAGTACAGTTACTTAACTTTAGCTGGTGATTGTGGATGTGTCCGTGGATGTGTGAGCTCCAACTGCTTTACTGCGGCTCGGCGCTCATTTTGATTGGTTGCTGTTAGATAAAGCTTTTGCCACCACGGCTCTTATCAAGCCCGAGCAGGGTATTCCCTGCTGAGTGTCTAACTGTCTGCCAGCCACAGCCAAATAGGCTCCAACTCCTTTATGACCCCCTCTGTCTGATTGAGGCCCACCATGTCACCTCATAGACAAGTGTGCTCAGAAGCACCAGCTCTCAGTGTAGCTGCGGTTTGGTGTCTTAGGCCATTTGAGTGTGAGTCACGGTTGAATTTTCTTATTGATACTTGAATCCTCACACCTCTGTGAAGTGTTGTGTCTTTAATTTATTTTTTAACACACGTTCCTCAGACCTCAGAGTTCTTGAACTTGGTAAAAATCTGAACCTTTAACTGGAACACAACTCCTTTATTGGGTGGCTGTAGCTCAGGCGGTAGAGCAGGTCATCCACTGATCAGAAGGTTGGTGGTTTGATTCCTGGCTTCCCCTAGTCTACATGCCAAATATCCTTGGGCAAGATACTAACCCCAAATTGCTCTCCGATGCATCCATCGGAGTATGAATGTGTGTGAATGTTAGCTATGAAGCACTTAGAAAGATGTGCTTGTGCGAATGGGTGAATGCACAAGTTGTGTAAAGTGCTTTGAGTACTCTGATGAGTAGAAAAGCGCTATATAAGAACCAGTCCATTTACTTTATCTCTCAAATGTCCTTAAATCATCAGCTGACAAGCTACTTTCTAAATAATCTTTCCCCTTTAGGTTTTCTGAAACTCTCAAAGCTCGGGACGTCATAAGATCATCATTTGCAAAGTGCGTGCTCTAGTCCAGTGTGTATCTTACAAGAGCATCGAGTTGTATAAGCAATATTACAGACTGATTATCATTATGATTAGTATATTGTGGATTTGACATTGATAACCACCAGAAACACCAGAGAAGTACAAGGAGAAAAAATCATTTGTTGACTGTAGCTTTCTCATTTACGCTTACACTTCACTTAAGCTTTGTCAAGCTAAGCCTAACCGGTTTGTAGCATCGTAAACCCAATATCTCCAGGTTGTCAAACTGTGTGAAAAGGCAAAACCTTTATGGAAAAACCGTTGGATGTTGGATTAGATGGTATACATGTTAGAAACTAACAAACGTTTAGTTAGTCTCTGCATTTGGATTACAACTTTGAGTTTCTAACACAGTACACAACCTAATCTCACTGGTTTGAACTCTTTATATAAACCACATTATTTATAACACGTGTCAAACACACTGCAAGATTTGGATTTTTATTTAACAGATTATTTGTCTTTGTCTTCTTTATGTTTGCAGCCCCTCAGGTGCATGCTGTGCTCCTGAAGCATCTGCCCGTTGTTGTGGTAGTTGTCCTGATTTGTGCCTCTTCTGTGCAGTAACCCAAATCTCCCCGCGTGCCAAGGGAGCCACACCTCATCCTCTATCCCGTGTGTGTCTGTGTGTGGACAATGAGCTCATTAACCCGTACAGTTTCTCTCTGTGCTTGACAGAGACGGTGCACCACAGTAATGCCTGAATCTGTGATGTCCTGTACACCGTGTGCTGCCTTTATGTTGTTTATTCAGACCAGCCTACACTAATTGAACAGTGGCAAGCACTTAAGAGGCTTAGGAGCCAATTTGAGAGGCACACAATCTGACGCATGCTGGACCAGTCACGTGATGGACAGACGGCTTGATCTTCACTCACTATTATTGGCCGTCCACATGTGGCTTGATGCATTGGCAAACAATAGATTGAATGAGAAGCTTTAACATATGTAAGCATAGAAATATTTATGGTGAAGATGCTGTCAGTTTTGTGTGCGTGTGGGACACAGGTGAGCAAACAAGCTCATAAGCCCACACAAAGACAGAGATTTCACACAAAGGTGTGCACACTTTACTGTAAAGGCACTGATACAGTGCAGAGCAGTGCAGCCATTACTAAAGAATAATGGGCCAGGCAGCTAATGCAGTGCTTGGGATAGATCCCACTCCACCAGGCTATTGTAGTGGACTGCCTGGGAAATGAATTGCATCTATTGTGATGTCTTTGCTTGGCACTTTCATTGTTATGAGTGTCTGTGCATAGGCTCATGTCTCGTCATAATACACCATGCATCATGCAGGATGAGCACCAACACTACACTAACAGCCAGCAGAAACTGCTCGCGCTCTCTGCCGGGGGAGAGCAAGTGTGTGCACATGCACTCTGTTTGTTTTTCTCTCATAGGCTTCCTTATTTGAGTAGTAATCACTTTTTGTCCTGTGTGGCGGCTTGAATGAATGATTTTTATGTCATTTACAGTCAAGCATCTCTACCTACAAAACAGATGCTATTCAGTCAATTCATTACCAATCCACAACAGATGCTATCAGAGGCGGTCAACAGCCACTCAGTGTTTATCAGGGCCAATTAAAACCAATCAAGCCTGTTAGACATCATAATGCCTGCAGACGCAGTGATGAAGCGTCACTCGAGTGCAGTGCTAAATGGTCTTATGGTCGCGGAGCAGTCTCAAGCACAGAATCCTCTTGGGGCCGGGTTTTAAAGAGACTTTCATCTAAATCCAAAACAGTTTAGTTTTCTGCTGTCTTTGATCAGGAAATGAATCTTAAACAAAGACTTGTTTTTCAGTGAAGAAATAAATTCTTCTTTTTAAAAAAAGAAGCTTTGTACAGGATAAAAAGTCTGCAAGTAATTCTGAAAGTTCTCTTGATACCTTTTGGGACTCACCGCATCACTTCCTGTTGCTTTTACTCTCAACACAGTGCAAACCTGTAACAGACCTTGGAGGTTCAGGCTGGATTCACTGGGTAAACAGAAGTGGTCGACTGCAAGAACTGCAGTATATTTTCAGTGTATAAGAAAGTATGAGCCTTGTTTTGCACACTCCACTAGTCAGTGCTGGTAAGTTGTCTACTTTGCTGGATTTAAAGTAGTCAGCACTTTTTTTTTCTAAATGAATTTTAGAGAAATATTAAGCCCAGTTTAACCCTTGGACCAGTTAAAAGTGTGACTGTGAAACAAAGAAGTTCCCTTGACTCTCATTGTGTTTATTGAGCCTACTTGCACTAAGCCACTGTTCCAGTGTGCAGGCCTATATTTGCTATCATGCTTCACGTCCAAGCCAATTGTGCAGCTAAAGGAATTATTTCAGTACATTGCAGGCAGCCAGTGAACCAGTCATCACCGCAGCACAATACCCCACGTCAAGGCTGCCTCTTCCCCAGCGCCCACTTACAGTGTGCCCTCAAGGCATAAAGCTAGATGCATCTCAGCTTGTCTTTTCTTGTCAGCCCTTGTGGCCCCATTGAGCCGGGGTGCCTTTTGGCTCACATTAGCCAGGCTGCCTGTGTAGAATGTAGACTAGCATCCCAGTGTTCACACCACGGAGGGATCCACAGCTTGTATTTGTGGAGAAGCCGGCTCACCGTAAGTCTTCTTGTTAATTCAAAGGTTTCACTTTTTAAAAGCAGCTATTACATCAATCACACAAGAGATGCTGTATACCAAGGAAAAAACGGATCGTCACCACGACTGATGTAAACAGTACCCTCCCAAGAGAAATTCACACCAGGATCCATACAGGAGAGGTGCCACTTTAATT
The DNA here is from genome assembly GCF_965226115.1 of Aulonocara stuartgranti. Classification (NCBI taxonomy): domain Eukaryota; kingdom Metazoa; phylum Chordata; class Actinopteri; order Cichliformes; family Cichlidae; genus Aulonocara; species Aulonocara stuartgranti. The sequence continues at coordinate 32,464,228 of NC_138946.1, forward strand.
ATTACGGTGTGAATGAGAGGTGATCCCTGATAAGTGCAGCGCCAACACAGCAGTCAAACTTTTCTTAAAAGCCATTAACGATGGCATAGTTTTCTTTTTGCAGGATGTACAAAGTGAAGCTTGGTGTCCGTGTCCATTTTATTGTTATTAACAAATAAATAAATAAAAGTAATCCTGCTTCACCACCTCTCACATCTCATTGATCCTCTGAGACGGTGTGACTGCTTTCTTTCTTTGATCTCATATGAATAGCCCCACGCCGACGTAGCCATTCACCCATAATTATATGTTAGTATTATTCTCCTGACTCCACCATTTGGCTAATTCTGTTTTCCACATCGCTAACACCAGCAGTTACAGGCATTAGAAACATTTTCTTTTTTTGTGTTGTCTTTTATTTCTGCATTGCGACATTCGGGGTGTGATTGTGTAATCATCATCATGCTCCCGTGGAAATCAATGGCAGGTCTGCGTTCTATTCCTGGCTACTACAAATGGCCCTATTTCTAAGAGTACAGACGAAGGAGAGAGCGCGAGAGAGAGAGGAGGCAGGCAAGGAGAGGAGAGGAGAGGAGAGACTGTCCGATGCTGGTTGGCATGGTAACCTGGCCAGGTGAAAGGGAGCCTGGGAGAAGGGGGAGAGGGAGGGGGTGGGGTGCTTTTGTCTCAGGGGAGTAGCCTATCAGCAGCCAGCCTATCCCCCACAATCCCCTGCAGGCTTAAGCGTATCATCACTGCCCTCTGGGTTGCTGTGGAGGAACAGGGCTCTCCTCACCTCCACATAAAAGACACAATGTGCAGTGCAGTAAACATACACAACGCAGTCCACTGTTTCCTCTCTCGAATGCTCATGCCTTCCTTCAGCCTTCCTTGGCAACATGTCACATCTTACTGGTTCCTACTGGAGACCAGTATGTAAGCGGTTTTCCTGTGTGTGTGTGTTTGTGCATGACTCTAAGCTCTTTATGTGTGCTTGAGTTCATCATGTCATTGTGTGTTTGTTTTTGTTTAATGATATGTACAATCCGTCTTTTCCAGACATCTGCACGCACACCTCCAGTTATGTTTAGAGCTGAATTAGGCATCGGGGAGCCGGTGCTTTCTGACACAAGGAGATACCCTTTTCCCACCATCTGTCCTCTCATTCTCTTTTTCTTTCCTCCCTCTGTCCACACTCCTTCCCCTGGTTCTGTTTCCATAATTCTGCTGGATATTAAAGAAATATATCAACACAACAATTACGAGGCCATAAAATGAGCCTCGGGGCTGGCGCAGCTGGGCTGCTCACACACAGGGTTGTACACACATACATTTACATAGACACAAGCTGCATACGCCTCATCTCAGAGGCCTCTTCATGGTGCAGAGGCACTCCTGCTTTTAAAGAAATGTTTGCTTTTGTCTTTAATCTCAAATCAGGATTTCCTATTTCATTAATGTGGGAAAAAATAATAAAAAAATATATTATCCCAAAAATGGAACCTTTGGGGGGGTTGTTCCACAGTATTTTAAAATTTGAAAAGGCTGCCAAAAATTTCATCCAATGTTTTCTGTGCATTTCAAACAGCAAATAAATGTAAATTTTCTTTGTCTGCTGTACCCAACTAAAGCACTGGTTTCTACTGGTGAGCCTCTCCGAGGTGGAGCAGCTGCTCTGATTATTTTTTGTTCGATCAAAAAACTTTAGGTTTAGCTTCTACAAAGACTAGTTTACATATACATTCATTAATTTTTTCCTCATTGGTTTCCTGTCACATCAGTTACTGTTGTTGCTTGGAAAACAGGAACTGCTACTGAGGCATTTAGGAAACATTTGTAAATTGGAACTACAAAAGAAAAAAAACCTGTAAAGGGCACAGCGATAGTTTGTGTACAAAAACCTGAGCTGCTTCTCGTGTTTTTGTTTTTTTTTACCTTGCTTCCAATGATCCAAAACTTTTTGGCATTTTTGTAAAGTGCTCTCGAGCGATAGTTCCCCCGGCTTTCTGACTGAAGGTCTTTCGATTCATGTTGGAGATCTTATCAAAACTGATGAAATTATAAATGCAGAAAAGTACCATCAGATTTTTATCCACCATGCAATACGATCTGGGAAGTAACAATTTCATTTTTCAGCATGGATCCAAACACACTGTCAATGCAATAAAAGCAAACCTGGATAGAACATCACACGATGAAAGACTGATAGTCATGGATTGGCCCCCCAGAGCTTGAACCGCAACATTATTGAAGTACATAGTCTTGACAGTTAATGGAACAGAATGCTGCCTTCTGTAGTGAACTTTCTAGTGTTTAAAAGCTGGATCCATGTCAGGAAAACATTATAAGTAAACTCTACCAATTCTGCTGCCGGTCAAATATACGACCAGAATCATACCAGCGGCTCGTTGATGGCTACCAAAACCATCTGGTCGAACTTGCTAAGGGACACTTAATCATATATTAGTGGTGTATGTATATATTTGAGCCTGAATGTCTCATTTTTGATTAGTGGAAATCCCAAAAAATTTTAAAGTTGAGCACCCAGAAGACATTGTTAAAAGCCCCAAATTACTGTTACAGTCCTGCCCATGATGAGTGAACGTAAACGTCTACACAACTGTATAATGATGCTCTTGTGATGAGCGTAGTTTCAATGTTTCTTTACAAAATGCCAGATACTAAAATATCTTAAAGTTTACAGTACACAGGTATTCTCCACACCTGATGAGCCGAGCCTTCTCAGTCTCTTCGTTGCCCTTCCTTTTTGTCGCCTAGCGTAGTATCCCACTGTGCCAGGAGTGTCAACAACACGGCCCCGTGCCACCTCGGAGCCACTTACATGGCGAAATGAAAGTAGCTGTGCTCTCAAACGATAACGTTTACATAAAGCCGGAGAGGTTATTTATTTCCCCTCACTTTTCCAAATGTGTCTCACAAAAAATTCATACTTGTCATGCAAAATAAATCAGCGTTCTTTTCCAGAGCCGAGCCTCAAATGGCGGCAGAGTGAATAAGAGATGAGGCTTAAATGTTCGCAACCTCTTGCCTGACACGTCCCATCAGATCAGCAGAGTAACGCTTTGTGTGTGTGTATGTGGGGGGGGGGGGGACGCAAAATGAGAGCGAGCACACGTGTTGGCGTGCATGCGCAGGCAGAGGTGTGTTTATGTGTGAGAGCATCTGGGAGTGGAAGGTTGTTATACACTCTGCTGTGGGTGTAATGAGCCATGTACAGTATGTCGTTAGTGTACATTTAGTGTGGTGTCTTCAGAGTGTTGTTAGAGCATAACTGTACCACTTAGTACCCTACGATGCACGCCAGAGCTGTGCGCTGCCATCAACACAACATTACAGGTTTTATATCTGCTGTTTCAACAAAACACACGTGAAGCTTCGTGTTTTTTTCTATTTATTTATTTTTGCTTTCAGCTTTTATCGTATTTTAATATAAAATTTACAAAATGAATACTAAACATTTTTGCAAAACTAAAAAAACAACGTTTGCTCTGTAAGAAGTTCCAGAAAAGGAATTCGTTCATTTTTATTTCATGATGTTTATGTTTAGGACAGCAGAGTCATCAGCTGCTCCTCACCTTCCAGCCAATCATAGGCCTGCCTGTTAACTGTGTTATTTGATTGTTTATGCTTTTTTTACTACATAGTGCATCTTTAACTGAGGAACATCTTTCTGATAGATATAATATTACATTGAATATAATGAAATCATAGTGTCAGTTTACTCTGAATGGGTTTTAGGTATTTTAGGCTTACAGTGTTAAAAGGAGCTATAAGAGCAATTAGTTCCCAAGTAATCGCTTGCTTAAAGAGGCAGAGGTGAAGGGATGAGGACTAGCAGAAAGTACAGATATCACTATTGTTGCGCCTCCTCGAGGGCGTAACAACAACACAACAACTCCAGAAACCCAGTACAAGTGTTATACGCTGAGACAAGTTTAATGGCAGCTTTCTCACAAAAGCAATGACCCAAATTCATAAAACAAATGTTGGGGAGAAAGGGACAGTTGGGTTGTGCCAAAAAAAACCCCACAAAAAAGACAAAACCAAAACGTAGCTGAGCTCTTACCCCAGAAAAACAAGGAAGGAAAAAAGTCCACAACTCAAAACAAGCTCAAAAATGACATGGGTGGCACCAACATACTTACCTAAGAAAACATGCAGCCTGCAGACACGTGACACTATTGAACATACTAAATACATGTTTCACTCTTCTTGCGTTCTTTCTCTTCTCTTGAGCTTTCAAGCATGAACAGCCTGTTTAAGGTCACGCCGACGCATCACAGTGGAATTTAAGTCCAGATTTTGAAACCTTTTTATCATTATTGTTGTATAAATTGTAATTACCAACACAGTTTTTTTATGATTTATGTTTCCACTAGAATGCCCAAGGTCTTCAACTGAAATATGGAATATTGAAATACTCAAATATAAAAAATGTAAAGAACTACTAAAGCACATTGTTATTTTTTCTTTATAAACATGCAAAAATACAGTTATTTCCTTTATTTTTTTTCTTGTTTTTTATGGCATGTGGTCTGATCATTTTTTAAACTGCATATATATATATATATATATATATATATATATCCCTCAAGCTCCCAGGCCTCTGGTAGAGGACCCGAGCTTGAAGGATAAACCGCCCGCAGGGGCGTGCTGGGTGTTTTTATATATATATATATATATATATATATATATATATAAGCACATACTGGTTTAAAGCTCTTTCTCACACTACATTTGAACATTTATTCGAAAATTGATACAACAGACGGGCATCAGTAGATCTTATATGCCTACATATTTATATCAATACTGATACCACAACAATATCTTGTCAATACAAAATATCAATATCTTAATTAAAAGTTGTTGTTCCTTTGAACAACAGCTGGTGTTTACAGAGTACCGATGTCACCTGTGAAATGAAACGAACAAAATCTTTTTCTCTCCACTTTGTCTTCACACCAGTCCCCGCTATGATCACGTCCTACCCCAACACCACATTGGCCACGCAGGGCGAAGAAAAGAAGATGAGCTGCACGGCCCACGGTGAGAAACCCATCATGGTGCGCTGGGAAAAGGAGGAACGCATCATCAACCCTGAGACCAGCCGTTACGTGGTTTCTGTCAAGGAGGTGGGCGATGAAGTCATCTCCACCCTGCAGGTAGGAGGCTGAAGTGGTCAGTCTGAGATTATATTTTGTTGGTGTATGATGATGGTTTAATATTTGGCGCAGTTTCCATGTGAGTTAAATTAGATTTAAACCTAATCTAATTGTTAGACTGTATTTAAAGATGGATACTGTATGTTTGCCATCTATGGGGATGTGCTGGGATGAATCTGTAGCATCGTCACATCATTACAGACATAAGAACAAAGGGAATATTGTATTTTTACATTTACATTCAAGGCCACAAACATTCAAAAGCCAAAAACGATGGGAAACAATTTTCTAAATGATGTTTCACATCCTGCCAAGATCCTTACGCTGAGGCAACATCCCAAAATAAAAAGATACAACAATTATTCTCACTTTGTTGCTTCGGCAATACTAATGGACCAAAAGGCATCCATTAGATGTATTATTCTACACCCATTCATTATTCACGTCCTGTCGTTCCTCTGCATCCACTAGATCATGCCCACAGTGAGGGAGGACTCCGGCTTCTTCTCCTGCCATGCCATTAACTCTTTTGGTGAAGACAGAGGAATCATACAGCTCACGGTACAAGGTATAACTTCACCAGACTGAAATGCTCAAATAAAGCCATAGATCCTTTTAAGCCTCACAATAATGCATCCTCCAGTAACACTGAGTTAACTTTGGGCCTTGTAGAGCCCCCGGACCCCCCAGAAGTGGAGATCAGAGAAGTGAAAGACAGAACCATCGCACTGCGTTGGACGATGGGGTTCGATGGCAACAGTCCAATAACAGGCTTTGATATTGAGAGCAAGAATAAATCAGGTACAGTGAAGCTCATTTGAGTCCATAATTACAACATACTGGTGTAATACCAATCTGGAAAACAGCTAAGCCAGTAGAGAGACGTGAATTATCAGTGCATTCATTTAATCTCAAAGCTATAATTTAATGCACTTAGCCTGATTTGACCTCTTGAGTTCAGGCCCACCAATAAAACTTGGCCTTTCCCCCTCAGCCTCCTGGGATACTGCACAGAAGACCAAAGACGTCTCCCCTCAGCTCAACCAGGCCACCATCATCGACCTTCATCCTTCGTCCACCTACAACATCCGCATGTTTGCCAAGAACCTGATTGGGAAGAGTGAGGCCAGCAATGAGCTCACCATCACCACTGATGAAGCAGGTGAGAATTAAGAGATTGAATCCCTCACAAAGCCAAATGCATTCTGTGCTGTTTTTCTCTGCAGAACTAAATAATGCAAGCACGCAATTATCTGATTTTCAGGACTGTGAATAATGTACAGTAAGACAAAACTCGGTGTAGCAAAAACGCACGATGAAAGACAACAATCAGAGTGTGACCAACGAATTAGAGACAGGAGGCAAAAGGAGGTGAAGAGCCAACTGTGTCACTTCATTAACAGCCCGGTGACATCAGCCCATCGGCTCTGATGCATTATTGAACACACGCTGACCCTGCACTAAAAGCAAAACTTTTCAATTAGCAGCCTCGGTAGTAAATGTCACACTCTGGTCAATAGAGAAAAGCAGGAGGGAAATTACCCCCCCCCCCCCCCCCCCCCCCAGTGCTCCCCACTCTGGCAGCCTCCCCTCACCCTCAGCAGCCACCTACATATACAAGCTCCATATATTTATCCACAGCCTCACTCATTCAGTTGGTTCGATGTGCACACTTTAATCAGACGTTTATGTCGTTGACATGATCTCAGCTCCTGATGGTCCACCTCAGGATGTGCAGCTGGAAGCCCTCTCCTCCCAGAGCATCCGAGTCACATGGAGGGTGAGTTCAGCTGATCCTGTGTGTTACCATAGACTGAATGTGTGCAGTCTTTAGCTGTATACATATAGATACAGATTTATCTCCAAATCCAGTGCTGTTCTCTCCACTGTGTCCATAAGCATTTAACCTGCTGCTCCTGTGGATTAGCTCAGCAGCGAGCAGAGTAGCTCAGCTCAGGTGTTTCTTTATTTTACTTTGAGGATTTGAACCAGTTTGCTGTAGGATATTTTATTACTCTGCTTTTTCAGAAGAAGTTACAATATTTGCATCTCTCATCTGCTTAGTTGAAAGTCGGAGAATCCATTAATTTGCAATGTGCAATAACATGTGGTCTTGTTTAAAGCTTGCATTGTTGTATTTCAAAGCAATTCAATTCATGCATCCACGTCATGCTTTCACAAATGGCACACTGCTACGCTTTAAATCAGCGGTCCCCAACCCCCGGGCCTCGGACCGGTACCGGTGCATGAGTCGTTTGGTACCGGGCCGCGAGAGTTGAAGCTCAGGTGTGAAATGTATAGTTTTCAGGGTTTTTATCGGTTTTCAGCGTTATTTTGTTATCGTTTTTATCGTTAACTCTGTTTTCCTGGGTCTTTTCACGTGTGTTATGAATAAATCTTCTTTTTTTCGGTACCGGTACTAGTTTTATTTTGTTGTATTTATCCGCGACACCTTAAAGGCCGGTCCGTGAAAATATTGTCGGGCATAAACCGGTCCGTGGCGCAAAAATGGTTGGAGACCGCTGCTTTAAATGGTAAAAAAGTGCACATTTTCTCTCAACCAGCAAAAAGAAAAGGTTTGTGCTGGTGCTTCAGTTCTCCCAGTAAATGATTAAGAAAGACAAACAGAATGATTTGAATATAAATCATTTGCAGCATTACAACATTTTCTTTTCCTTCAGCAGAATGAGGAATGCATTTGGATGCATCACCTACTTGGTGTCATGTATCGTTACACCTTCTTGTTTCCTGCCCGTACTGACCATTCAGACCTAAATACGCCCTTAATGCATTTTTGATTGTGTTTTGGTAGGTTGGGTGTTACAAACAAGATGGATTTCATTACCAGATGTGAACAACACATGATAGGAGCATGAGTGGAAAAAATCTGATTAACTGACAAATTATCTGTGTGTGTGCTAGCACTCCCTCGTTAGCACAGTGTATATTTAATTCAGCCAGAAAATCTCTAATGAGTGTTGTCATTTTTCTGCCAGCCGCCCAAAAAGCACCTCCAAAATGGGGCCATCAAAGGCTACCAGGTAGGCTACAGGGAGTACAGCTCAGGAGGAAACTACCAGTTCAGTGTGATCAGCGTGGAGACCACAGGGGACAATGCAGAAAGCCTGGTGTTGGATAATCTGAAGAAGTTCACCCAGTATGGAGTCGTGGTGCAAGCCAGTAACAGCGCTGGGACGGGGCCGTCTTCCACCGAGGTGGCTGCTACCACACTGGAGGACGGTAAGAGGGGAGGAAATAAAACTATTCTTATTATTTGCAGTTTCACATCAACATTTTAATGAATGAGAAATGTTGTACGCAGAAAATGAGACAAAACCCTTGATCTAAATACAGCACGAATACATTTGGAGTATCGCATTACAAACACAGCTGTGAAGGAGCCAGGTAGCGTGGTTTAATGTTGCAGCTATTTGTGAGGATGTAACACAACCTAGTGGAGATCACTGGGTATTACGTGTGTTGTCAGTGTTTGTTTTTATACTCTGGGTTTTTTCTACTCAGTGCCCAGTCGTCCCCCAGAGAACGTCCAGGCCGTTGCGACTTCCCCAGAGGTCATTTCACTATCCTGGCTGACGCCTCCTAAAGAAGCTCTGAATGGCAACTTGCTGGGATTCAGGGTTATCTACTGGGCCAACCTGCCTGATGGAGGTACACGCGCACACACACACACACACACACACACACACACACGAGAGCATGCAAACCTGAGTTTAGATTAACATGCATTTTACAAAAATGCATCTCAGTCTCCAGAAATCTGCACTTCCTCCTCAAATAGAGTATAATTATAAACTATTCCTGATAGCATTTCTTTCATGAAAACATATACACACACAGGTTGGTGTGATCTGCACTACTATGAGTCTGCTTCCAATCAGAGCAGAGGTGGATAACCCTGTCCGATGCACCTGTGCAGGGGGCACACCTAGCCTGCTAGCATGTCTGAAGGATCAGTGTGTGAGCTAAGAGCCAGATCAAGCCACAAGTCAGAGAGAGCTGCGTTCCCTGGACAAGGATCACCTGATCTGTTAGCACAAGTGCAGTCAGTGGATAAAGAAATGTCAAGAAATGTAGGTCAAAGTCATAACATCCAACAAGGATGAAGGGGCATCCGTTTTATAATTATTTAATACATCTGTTCATTTAATATGTTTCCATTTAACATTTTAATATGCTAAAGATTTGTATTTCTATTATTTTATCCAACCACGGTCTTTATTGTTTATTTCAATTCAATTCAGCTTTGTTCAGTCACCTCTAAGCACCTCTAACAACCTCTATGAGCAAGCACTCGGTAGTAGTGGGGAAGGAAAAACTCCCTCTTAGCAGGAAGGACAACCATCTGCTGTAATTCCTGCATTCTTGTGGACTGATGTTCTAATTTGTTAGTAGCTACAAACAGATAAAAAAAATAGGGATGAAGCTAAGATTTGTGCATAAAACATTTGATTTGTTTGTGTCGGTGAATGAGGCCCGCTGTTTTCTTACATTTAGATCCCCACACTGAGCCTAGACCAAATAGTTTTACTTGACCAGTCCACATCCAAGGACACTCTGACAGCTTCACTGTGGTTTTGGAGCGTGTTGCCCAATTACAGCAGACTTAGTGGTCCTAGTATTCTGAGATGTCCTTGGGCAAGATATTGTTGATGCCAATGGCAGGCCATCACTTCTGAGGCTATTACTGTAAATATGTGCACGTGTAAAAAGATTTATAGAATTGCTAAGGTTAAGCAGTGCTCTAAGTTACCATCCTGACATGCCGGCTCAAAGCGTTACTGCGTGTGACTTTTTCTTGGTCATTAGAAACAAGTAGCTTTTAGTGTAGATACTCAGATGGATTTTTAAGGCATGGCATAACCTTCACTGCTGGCCAACAGGCTGTATGCTGATGGAAGGCGGACAGCATAGCATGGCAGTGTCAGCCAGATTGCTTGTGACAGCATGATTACCTTTGCCCCTTGCACTGTCACATCACATTGGCCTGCCTACAGAACATGAACGCTCAAGACTTGACAGCCATGGCTAGTTTGCATGGTAACAGTGAATGTATTCTCAAAGCTACATTAAAATGCTATTATTTGTAAATATTTGTGTTTTTAATTTTTTATATATACTGCAGCCTAACAATTAATATATTGAGCTGTTTATTGCACTCAGTGCCAGACAAGTGTAGTACATCAGGATGATGGAATAATCTCATTGACCAGCAGAGGGAGTTATAGAACCTGCAGCGGTGCAGGCTGTGCCGGTGTTGCAGTTTGTAAGACAAGAACAAACTGGATGTTATGACTTTGTTCATTTGTTTTTGTTTTTGTTTTTTTGTAAATACTTCTGTTGAGTAAGAGAAATCAAAGTATCTAAACTCTAAAAGACAACAGAACTGAATTTTTGAATACTCTGCCAGTGATTTTCCTGCTTATTCAGTCTATTTTTTCTCCATAATGTCAGCAAAACAGTTAAAAAATTAGAATGTAACATATTCAAATTGCTTCTTTTGTCTGACCAACAGCCTAAACAGCCAAAAACTATTATCTTCAGCAATTATGTCAAACAATGAACAGCAGCAAGTCATCACACCATCTGCAAATATCCTTTTGGCTCGGAAAAACAATTAATCCACCGTTCGAATCAATTAAAGTCACGGAAGAGCTGCAGTTATCTCGCAGTTGCAGGCACCAGAAAAATACGGGCCTCTGATTATTGTCACTTTTCTTTATCAGGATGTGGTTCCAGTTTGATGCAAACATAATTTTTGATTAAAAATTTTTTTTTTTAAATTTTTGTTCCTGGATATGAAGACTGTGGGCCAGACACAGACAACCACAGTCTTGGTTAACCTGTACATCCTATTGTGTTTTTCAAGTGTTTTAAACGCTCTCCTCCTTAATGAGGAGAAGAGCAGTAGCTGGGGGTCCGTTATAGATCTCTGGAGTGAAATGAAAAACTAGAACTGTGGACGAGAACACATTGTGGTGAAGGAATACAGACACATTGAGGTGTTGATAATCCAGAAGTTAAGAGCTGAGGGAACCATGTACGCTTGGATCCAGACTTGTTTAAATTTTGTGACTGAATATGAAATCATCTCAGGCTGTGCTCGCTTAGGCCTGATATTACTTTTATGTATTTGAGCCTCTATATTTTAGTAGTCACATGTTTGGACCAGTGGCAGCCTGTCACATAACGGGATTATTTACAACAGGAGACATTATGGGGATTTTTGTTTTCCACAAAAATTATTCAGGAACCAGAATATTCTTACATATACTGAAGCCCGATTTAATACTGCTGTCAGTGTGTTTAGAGGATAAATCTGAATTTAAACAAGTTCAGAACCTAAACATATAACTGTTTAGGTTAACAAAGAAAGACTTTTAAGTTTCCTGAAGATGTCTCCAAGGTCCTTAGATTACCATGACCTGGATGAGTGAGAGCCTACACAGACATTATATGTGCAGTTACCGTATTCTCAGTCTCATTTTTTCCAGTTGATCCAGTCAAACATAAACAGTTTAACATGTCAGAAGTGAACAGAGATGTGTAGACACCACGCTGATTTATTCACTATTCTCCAAACTCATCTTCTTCTGTTTTCTGTTGGCCAGAGCTCGGAGAGATCAGGAACGTGACAACCTCTAAGCCCTCACTGGAGCTGGATGGATTGGAGAAATATACCAACTACAGCATCCAGGTGCTGGCCTTCACCAGAGCTGGTGATGGTGTCCGCAGTGAACAGATTTACACCCGCACCAAGGAGGACGGTAGGCCGATTAAGTCACCTCTCCAAATAAAAAGGCAGCTGTCAGGTTGTAGTGAGCTTCTGTCATAGAGGTTGTTTCATGGTCAGGTTATGCTAAGATCTGTGCTAAAGTGAATTTGACTCACTGCCTCAAGGAATTACAATATCTCCCCTCTTTACACTAAATGTCAGTTTTTCTAGACCAACAGTATTTTACTGGGATAAAAATGAGGCAGGATCCTAAATATACTTAAGTAGAGAGCAGTAAGTCTCGCATGCAGCAGAGAGAATATGTTATGTGGCCATCTGTTATCTAGCTGTATAATCAGTGTAAAAAGAGCCATAAAAATCTTTCAAGTATTAATATTAGCTTAATGTACGGAGTATATCAACTAAATTATCTCATGCTTTCAGTTCCCGGTCCTCCGGCGGGGGTAAAGGCAGCAGCTGCATCCAACTCAATGGTGTTCGTGTCCTGGCTTCCTCCTCTCAAAGTGAACGGCATCATCAGGAAATACACCGTTTTCTGCTCCAACCCACACCCCACGGTAAAGCACATCAACAAAGTATCATTCAAAAAGACAATGTTACACTGTTACACATTGTTGCAACATTGTTTGTTCGTTTTTTAATTCAAGTTCCGGTTTTAGAGCTAGCTAACCAGGAAGATAACCAGGAACCTGGAGCTTCGGCTCAAAGCAAAGATGACTTATGTTTGTTTAATAATTACAGTAAAAGTAAAGTAAAAACAAAAGTTTACAAAAAACAGAAATAATTAGTAATTGTGTGGGTTTCTTTAGCTTTAAAGAGCTTTACACCTGCTCAGCATAATGCTACAGCACCCTAAGTTTTCATAGCCCTGCATATCAGGACATTTAGAACCATTTATTTATTACTATTTGAAGCATATATCACACAAGAAACTGTAAATATGTGATGTGTCCTAAAGATGTGTGTACACACAAGGCATGAACATGTGAAACACAAATATTTGTAGCACCTAAACAACTATAACATTTGCAGAGGTGTACAAAAAAATCACAGATAGTGAATAAATGTGAACTCTGGCCAGTATAGTTTGAGCTGTTTGAGAACTGGTCGTGGACAGCATCAGTCCAGCTGGGTGCAAACACGATATTTGTTCATTACTGGTTTGGGCTCAATAGAAAACATCAGCATGTGTAGTTTTACCCCTGAGTGTTTTTTTATGCACTGGAGTCATTTATGAACGTCCTCCCTCCTCCAGGTGAGCAGTGAGTTTGAGGCGGCCCCAGATGTATTCTTCTACCGCATCCCCAACCTGAGCAAAAACCGTCAGTACAGCGTCTGGGTTGTTGCAGTGACTGCTGCGGGCCGTGGAAATGCCAGCGAGATCATCACTGTCAAACCCATGGCTGAGGGTCGGTGGAGCTACTCTCTTATAAAATGTGCTTTTCAATGCTGAACAGCTCTCTGTTGCCTGGTATCACGTTTGTGAGCTCGAAGTGCAAAGTGGATGCGTAAAATGTGCAGTTTGGGTAAAAATGACTCTTAAGACAAGGAGCATTACTAAATGGGAATAATGCTGCATTTGGCCCTGGGAACATGTTGCATGTTCTGTAAACGCAGATAAGCTGATGCATATACCAACAGGTCTTTATTGTCTGGAGTCAGCTCCTATATTAAGCGCCCGCTGCAGAGCTTTCTGGTCTTGCACTGTGCATATCTAATACCAGTTTGTAGTTACGATTCTTTCTATTGCTCCCCTGTAGAAAGTTGCAATAATTGTCACAGAAATGTATTCTTCACTAGTTTCTTTAAGAAGTCTGTCAGGTTAGACATGTGTGAGCACACCTTAAGTTAAATTCTCCATCTGAAATATTTAAACAGGAACACATGTCTTTGAATTTCACTGCAGGCTGATCAGTTGTGTGTTTTTGCAGCTCCGGCTCGGATCCTGACCTTCAACAGGACCGTAACGACCCCCTGGATGAGGGACATCTTGCTGCCTTGTAAGGCAGTTGGTGATCCTTCACCAACCATCAAGTGGCTGAAGGAGATGTGAGTAAAATACTAATCACTGAGGATCACTGAGGATCTTTTCACAGCTGAATATTTGTGGATATTGTCTCCTTAAAATATCCAGTGTCTGTGTGGCACACTAGAAGCTGAAAGTTAATCGTAAATGCATCTCTGCCTCAGCAACGGGACCCCAGCACCCGTTGTGATTGACAGCCGGCGCAGCGTCCATACGAACGGCAGCCTCGTTATCCGCACAGTGAAAGCAGAGGATTCTGGGAACTACACATGTGTGGCCAGTAACAGCTTTGGGCTGGACAAGATTGTCCTAAACCTCCAGGTTCAAGGTGAGAATTACAACATGGGCAGAAAGACAAAAGAATGACACGTTATCATCTTTTTCAGTGCTAGATTTCTTTCTTTAAATCCTGCTGTTTCCTTCAGTTCCTCCTGACCAGCCTCGCCTCACAGTGACCAAGACAACCACCACCTCCATCACCCTCTCCTGGATCCCAGGAGATAACGGTGGCAGCTCCATTAGAGGTCAGAGAAATTCTGCCTGTCCTTCTCTGTCACTGCTTTTTTTACCATTTGATTTACATTCATGTCTCCATCTGTGCCACCTTCAGGCTACATCTTGCAGTACTCAGAGGATAACAGTGAACAGTGGGGTAATTTTGCCATCAGTCCAAGTGAGCGCTCTTACAGGCTAGAGAATCTCAAATGCGGCACCTGGTACAAGTTCACCCTAACCGCCCAGAATGCCGTGGGCCCCGGACGCATCAGTGAGATCATTGAAGCAAAGACCCATGGGAAAGGTATGAACTGTTCTTCTTTAAGGGGCATGTTACAGGTTAGTCGTTGTGCAGCCTCCACTTATTTAAAAGTAAACTTAAAATACTTAACAATACAGCAAATGATTGGAGTGATAAACACGTTTTAAAAGGTCAAAGAGGTTTTAACTTTTTTCCCTGAGAAATAATAATATATACGGTGTGATCAAACCTGTGAAGAGCCAAAACCTTATTGGATTTAAACCAGACCGATCCTTCAAAATTCTCATGCATGAGCAGACTGCAGTTATTTTTAGATCATTGCCTTTTAATTATCCTGGATCTTCTCCGGTGTGTTAACTTAATTTTCATTTTTTGGAGCAATGGAAACAACTTTTTAGTGTACTTTGTGCAAACACACAATGGCTCAGTGGCAATTCAGGAGGTTGCACTCCCTCATCGGGGCTTGAGCTGACAGTCTCACCCTGGAGAATAAATTCTCATTGTGGACTCCTCAGCTGTAGACTTTCTTACCAGGACACCCAGATCCTACCACCCGCTCAGGTTTCAGACCGCCGCCTGTGCAGGTTTCAGATCCCTGGTGAAATCTCAGAGCGCGCTCGACAGATCCACCAAATTTGAATTTGGTTTCAGTTTCTGAAAACATCCTGATTTAGAAAATAAAGTGATAGCACAGAATGTGTTGCATCTGATTAAGTGTACACACAGTCACTGGTAAATCCTTCCTGCAAATAATGCACTCTGTCACAAAGTTCATGAACTTGACAGTGAGTTTACTCAAATGGCTTCCTTATCACGATAGCTGCCAATGCCAGCATGGGTCCAAATCTCTGAGGTTTCCTGTTTCCAGCACTTTGTTGAACGTATGCAACAAAGAATAAAGACTGTGTGAATGCAAAAGCAGGTCTAATCAAGGTGTACTTCGTCTTAAGCTCTTAATTTTGTGTCTGAATGCTGATTATTTTTCCTTCTTCCCACAGAACCTCAGTACTCTAAAGAACAGGAGCTCTTCACTAGCATCAATGCCACTCGAGTCAAGCTCAACCTGAACGGCTGGAATAACGGCGGATGCCCGATCACCTCGTTCACCCTGGAGTATCGGCCGGTAGACTCGCCCACTTGGACCACGGCACAGCGCACCTCCCTCACCAAGAGCTACGTCCTCTACGACCTGCAGGAGGCCACCTGGTACGAGCTGCAGATGAAAGTCTACAACAGCGCCGGCTATGCCGAGAAGAGAGTCAAGTTTGGAACACTCAGCTATGATGGCAGTGAGTTCACATGGTGGCAGGAGACCATCTGTTTCCCACTCTTTTCTTCACAGGGAGCAGAGTGATTGTCTGTCGTGGGCTACTGAAACCAGCAGGGTACTGTAGCTGCGTGATTCACTGGCTGCTCCAGAGGTAGTATCATGTGAACACTCACACTTTAGGAGGGAATTGGTGATAAAAGCCATAAGTTCTCAGTAACTATAGCATTAAGAGTCTGACTAAGTGTGAGAGTTTGAGGCAAAGAGGAATAAATTACCTTTTCTGTTAATGGCAGAGCTCCAGGCTCAAGGAGACTGAGCCGCCTTTGACAAATCGGGCAATAAAAAGCACATTTCATACCAAATCTAGTGGCTGCAGCTTGGCTTTCATGATGACGCCGCCTTCACAAGCCCTCTGAATTCTAACACAAGAATCAAATAATCTCCTGATCTCCTTTGAGATAAAGGATACCAGCATTACCAGCTCATATTGCACACCAGGGGCTCAGCAGTATTCTACCACAATCACTTCTGAGGAACAAATACTTCATTTCCTCCCTCACTCACATTCTGCGACTGCTGAAGAGAGGGTGGGGGTGAGCATTAAGCTGTGAAGGATGAGTTCATTGGTACTGAGGTACAGTTGGGCGAAATGAGAACAAAGCATTAGTGTCAATTTGACAAAGGTCAAGCACAACGATTAGGAAAGGGCAGCAGCTTATGGTGAAACACAAAATTTGTAATGCTCTTGACTTTTTTTTACTCATTAGGATTCATTCAGTAGCTTTCATTTAAAGAGACAGATCAGGGGGTTGTCATGCAGGTTGTGTCTCCTGACACTGTCACATGACCTCTGCACAGGTACCATCGCACCTTTAGTGAAGGCGCCCAATGTGAGCGAGGATAACTCTGGGAGCGGTGAGGGTTTGAAGATGATGGTAACCATTTCCTGCGTGTTGGTGGGTATCGTCGTGATCTTCATCGGCCTTCTGGTGCTGAGGAGGAGGAGGAGGGAGCAGAGGCTCAAGAGGCTCAGAGGTGAGATGATGGGGGTCCCCGCACGTGATGGGCGGGTTTCCCAAATCTGCTACGTGCTTGCCTCTAACATTTTCTCTTTATGTTTCCTAGATGCAAAAAGCTTGGCTGAGATGCTCATGAGGTAACATCTTCATTAAGCCGTCATCATTTACCTCAGCATGCACACAGACGCAATTACAGATCTTTTTACTTCCACTCATTTTTCATCTGCTCTGTGCTTCTCAGTAAAAACACGCGTCCAGCAGAGCCAATTAACAAACAGCAGCAGACGCTCCGCATGCACATCGATATCCCCAGAGCCCAGCTTCTCATCGAGGAGAGAGACACCATGGAGACTGTTGGTAAGCACGCAGCGAGCACTGGTGACACAGGACATAATGTACGATGGCGCGCAGGCTAAGTTTGTTTCTGCTGCTGTCTCAAAGATGACAGGTCCACTGTGCTACTGACCGACAACGACTTCGGGGAGACACAGAAGCAGAAGTCGTCCACAGTCACCCACACTGTCCACTACCAATCAATCTCCCAGGCCACTGGTCCACTGGTAGACGTGTCTGATGCCAGACCAGGAACTAGTAAGTCCAGTACGGACTCTTTTTTTAACTTCATAATACATTAAAATGTTTATGTGTCCTTTTATTTTCCCAGAACTCTCTCCTTTCATGAACCTTCCCTCTGTCACTTTGCCTTTTGTTTTGGAAGTTATGAGGATTCATTGAAAAGCTCAGCAGACTGCTGCCACACTCATACGCCACATTATGCTGCTTCATAGTTACAGTGCTGTTGCCATGCCTGCTGTTCTGGAGTCAATAAGGTGTTTCCTTGTGGAGCGGTTTCACTACAGATTCTATATTTACATGAAATCCACTCCACAAATAGACTTCAGCTGGTTTATTATCAGGTATAAATAGCTGCAGGATGGCTGCACAAACTATTATTTGCAGGACAGCTTTTAAAGTCAGCGCCATCATCCCTCGGTTGTTCTTTAGCCTTTGTATTTGAACCCCACTGTGGAATTACTGCCACAGAAGCCACAGTATGTTGAACTCAATGCCACAAGCACGAAAAGTTGGACGAAGTTTTGTTGCCATTGGATGACCTCCTTCAGGTTCGAGGCTCCGGGTCACATTTAGAACTGGGTGACTTGGTAATCTTGGTAATCCACACACTCTTAAATCTCTGCGATGCCGTCTCAGTGCAGCAGTAGCTGCTGTGATATCGGCACAGTTAGTGGTAAATTGTGCACCGCCAACATTAGTGAATCAGATAAAGTTCT
This sequence comes from Aulonocara stuartgranti, assembly GCF_965226115.1. Lineage (NCBI taxonomy): Eukaryota > Metazoa > Chordata > Actinopteri > Cichliformes > Cichlidae > Aulonocara > Aulonocara stuartgranti. Next base: position 32,482,511 of record NC_138946.1, read on the forward strand.
TGATTTTAAAATTCCTCCCGCCTCTTACATGCAATCTTCTCACTGTGCTCTCTTTATAAATACTGACAACACTTTTTTTACACTCGTGCAACATGTTAATAAATTTGGCTCAATAGCTCTCATGCAGTGAGCTCACCGTTAGTTTTTATTACTTTAGTAATCAAAGTCTGCATAGTGACGCAGAAGAAAATCCACTGTAATCCCAGAGACTATATACTGTTGCCACTCTTTTCTGTTGTAATCATGACCATTTCATTGAGCCAAGTTGTTGCTCGACCTGTTTAAATACCTTGCGTTTCTCTGCCTCGCTCTCAGACCCGACAGCCCGCCGCACAGCCAAAGCTGGCCCAGCTGCTCGCAACAGGTACGCCAGCCAGTGGACCCTAAACCGCCCCCATCCGCCAGTCTCCTCTCACACTCTGAGCACTGATTGGAGGCTGCCCACACCCAGAGTGGCAGGCTCTGTTGACAAGGAGAGTGACAGCTACAGCGTCAGCCCATCTCAGGACACAGGTAAATGACACAGAGCTGCTCTGTGTGACCCTACGTGTCTAACAGCATAGCACCTGTATTAACCTTCACAAAATGCCATTGCACTAATTCTAACAATGATCCACTCCACTAACTCTGGGCCTGATCCAGACCGTGCACGGAGCAGCATGGTGTCAACAGAGAGCGCCTCCTCCACTTACGAGGAGCTCGCCAGAGCCTACGAGCACGCCAAGATGGAGGAGCAGCTGCGACACGCCAAATTCACCATCACCGAATGCTTCATTTCTGACACTTCGTCAGAGCAGATGACGGCAGGCACCAACGACTACACCGACAGCCTGACCTCCAGCACACCATCCGAATCAGGCATCTGCCGCTTCACCGCTTCCCCACCCAAGCCTCAGGACGTCAGTCGGGTTATGAACATGGCCGTGCCCAAGGCTCACAGACCGGGTGAGGCCAAGCTGTCCAGAGGCCACACGTCAGCCTGCCTGAAACTATAACTGCTCAACATCTCTAATGTTTACCCCTAATATTAACACCAGCAGTGAATTCATTCAAGCTGATAGTCGTCTTATTTAAAGTGAAACCACAAGTCGAATCTGAATGAAAACAACTTGGACACAGATGCAGAAGCATTGTCTAAAAATTCATTATAAATGTGGCAAAAAAGAAAGGCAGCGATATCTGCTTTAAAAGGCACAGGAACGTTTTGATAGTGTGAGCAAATCCCAGCCATTATAATGTAAATCCACATGAATGAAACTGTCCATTACCTGATTAGCGCATGCATTAGTGCATTACTGCTGATTTGGTGTTTTGTGCATTTCAAAATAAGAGTGCCCAGTTATTCCACACGCCTTCAATGTCACAGGAGTGGAAGAGTAATTTGGCTGAAAAGAATAAGCAGGATTATTTTAGCCTGATAAGAACAGGGTGAGGTTGTTCAGGAGTGTCTGTCGTCTTACTGACCCTGCTCTGTGTTTGTTGTCCCTCAGGGGGCGAGCTGGTTCACCTTCCTCCCTATCTGCGCATGGACTTCCTGTTAAACCGAGGCATGTCTTGCTCGGGGTCATCTAGGGGGACAGCTAGTGGGGAGAGAGCGGCCATGGGTCAAGCCTGCCTTGAGCCCCAGAAGAGCCGCTCGCTGAAGCGGCCCTCTCGGATGGCGCCCCCGACACCTACAGAGGCCCCTCAGGCCAGCAGGGACCCAGTGGCCCAGTGGCAACCCGGATCAGCGGCCACACTCCCCCACAGAGAGGGCTCAGAGCTGGCCCAGGCAGCCAAGCTCAGCACCTCCCAGGAGTCCCTGCTGGACTCCAGAGGACATCTGAAACAGAGCAGCAACCCCTACGCAAAGTCTTATACGCTAGTATAACAGCAGGGGCACCTGGGGCGGGACTAGAACTCACTCTAACACTGGACTTAACACTCAAGTGCAGTAAACTGACTTTCACCACACAGTTCTGTATATATGTCCCCTCCCTCCGAGGACGGGGTCACTTTTACTAATGTCCTTTTATTTATTTTAGACTTTTCTTTCACCTCTTGTTTGTATTTTTTGTTTTGTTTTGTTTATTTGTTTGTATCACTTGAGAAAAAAAAATTTAGAGTCCAGTCGGAGCTTTGCCAAACTAATTGAGTAATGAGGGAGCATTTATTTATTCTTGTTCATTCTTTATAAGAAATTGGTGATTATTAATTGTTAGTTGTCAGCTATTATTGATCATTAATTACTGATTACCAAGTGATCTATTATCACCATCACTTCTCCAGTGTTTTCATAAGAACCTGGACATCTTTTTTTCTTCCTCTTTGGTTTCTTTTCCTGGTTTCTGGAAGATGACGATTTGGAGTCATGTTTTTTCCTATGGAATTTTCTTCTGAAGCATTCAGTGAAACTCGGAGAAATCTCGGAACAAAAGCAATTGAAACTAGAGTCCAAACTTTTCAGCTGCTCTCAAATTGTTACTTTTTTTGAAGAAAAAAAAATCTATTTCCTATGGATGCATGGGGACTGACCAATTAAAAGACAATGAGGATTATGATCGCGGCTGGGTGGGCAGCCCAGTCGAGCATTTTGTCACACTATGAAATGATCCAATGTGAAGATTTATTATTCTTATTACTATAAATATATATATAAAAAGAGAAATCACTTTTATTTGTGGATATTACAGGGAAGAATTGATTTGGTTAATAAAGTCCTTAGTCATGTTTGCACATATCTCATTTTAATTAGGAAATGGAGTCTCTGTTGATCTTTCTCTGTGTCCCATTCTCTGATGGTGCAATATGAAAAAAGATATGAAAAGTCTATGGAAACTATTGCTCTATACTGTACTGTAATGATGATAAATAACTATGTTGTGAGTATACTTACAGGGCCGGACACACTCCAGCTTTTGTATTCAGGTGTAGTTTACCACTGCTTGTCTGCCAGGTTGGTAAATGATGTTAGCTAGAACAGGGAGGTTTTTGAGTACTGATGGTTTGCACTTCACAACAGCCCGACTCAAGTGTGTCCAGATCCCTTCTCTCAGTGCACTAGGTAGAGTCTTCAGGGCTCTCACTGTCCTCAGTAGATTTACTGTTGCTGCATTGCAGCAATGCTCCTCTACAGGGAAAAAAAAACGTGAGACAATCCAGCAGAATTCCCCCCTTCGAACCAAACCTATAATGTCTATGGGAAGTATCTGAAAAAAAAAGTTCATGTGGATATATACGTAAGAAACTGTTTTTCTGTTCCTGTCTGCCCTGGCCCGTTTCTGTTCTCTTTCTTTCAGTTAGCCTGAGGGATCCAAAATGCTGTGAGGTCATAATGTCAGTTTCTATGATTAGTTTCTATGATTAACTGTCTTCATTATGATTATACATTTTAACAAAAAAAATGTCACTTTTTATTTTTAACATGAGTGTTCACCATGGTGGCACTGGAATAAAGAGAAACTAACACAAAGGTTCAAATTTGATTAATAAAATGGCTGTTCCCCAAAGTGTCCCTCGCAGCTTTGATGGTGGGGCGGAGGTGACGGAGCAGACGGGCCCAGAGCGGGTGGAGGCCGCGCTCCCTGCCTGCTTGGGCCGTGAATTTCGGCGAGAGAGATGCCCGGTCTTCACCTCGTTTTTGTCACTGTGACAGCAATGAAACATGAGTTTCCTAATGTTGAGCGTTGTACTCCCTACCTGCAGGTGGCAGTGATGTGCTGCTCAGTACAGTCTGGTCAACACAATGAGCCTGCAGTGTGCTGAGACCCTCTCTATCAAACCTGCTTTAAACTAAGATGAGCAGCTGAGTCTGCCCTGAATCGTGGACGGGATGTTTTCCAGAGATATTCAGCAGCAAATGTGCAGCATGGAGAGATTTTGTCAGAAGACAAATGACGAAAACACCAACAAAGCCTCAAAATCCCAGAATGCACAGCAACAGTGTAAATGTTTCTTTTCCTTAAAGCAGGAGGGGTGTCCAAGCCATTTTATTCCCTTTGATCGTATGTAGTGAAAGTCCCCTTTCTGTCAGTGTAAACAGTGAGATATAAGAAAAACAAGCGCAATTTCAACACTAAGTCTTGTTTTTTCTACATGCTGCTGTCGTAAATGAAAGAAATCTGTGAGCATGAATCTTAAATGTGTAAAATACAGAAATCTGGAATTCAATTACTTTAGTATGAATAGGAAAAGCTATCAGTAGGAAACACTAGGAAACTTCTGAAAATACAGTTGAAATTCCAGGGTCCTTCTTCACCTTTCCAAAGCTGATTCTCAACCCCGGGCGTTATGCTTGACACTCCTGCCCTAAAGGAAAAGAAAACAGGCAGTACAGTTGAGTCATTTTTCCCGGTGTCATGTTATTCCCACTGACATCTATTGACTTACTCTTTAGGGTTCCCAGTTTTGAGAGAGAGTCAGACGTCTGAACTCTTCATGATAAGCTATTATAATTTTTCATCCTCAGCTCAGATGTGTTTTAAGCAAAATTTCAAAAGTTTCCGTAGCTTCAGAATGAATCCCACGTCTGTGCTCAGGGATGACTGTATAAATCGAAGCTGACTGAAAGCACAAAACATTATTTTAAGAATGCCTAACACACCAGCAGCCTCACTTTTAAACGCCATGACATCCAGTGGTTTGCAGACTCCTAATGTCAGTGGCTCCACTCTCTCCATGAGGCTTTGCAGCTGTTGACTGCAATAACTGAGAAATTACACTGTAAATTATATACAATTATATAATTCATTTAAAATAAAAGCAGTTCAGATTTATTTTGAAAGCAGCCTTTGACCTTTACTGTGAAAGATTGAAAATCTGTGATCAGTTTGATTTCAGTTGTGTCGTCCATCGATGACGTGGAACATCAACGCTGATTATCCAAATTTAGATCAGTGATGTGACAGGTTAAAGCAACTAACCGTGCTCCAGGTAACTCTGCTACTGTCTCGTCTTTGGGTTTATCTAGAAAGACGCATTTGTATAAACAGGGCAGGACTGTTTATACAAAACTCATTTAAGAAAACCAAATGAATGAAACACTCAAAACTAAATCAGTTATATTTCTTTTAAATGTGACAGCGATGCCCCAGAACAGACTTTTTATCCAATGTTGTCAGAGTTTAATTATATAAACATGTCAGATATTTAATTATAGATGGTGGTGCTTGATGCCATATTGCCATAGAATATGAATGAATGCCCAAATGACTGTGCTGCCGGAGCGGGTGGAGTCAAATTTACTTAAAACAGTTCAGGTTGACCTTAAACATATCTGAAATCTTCCAAACATACTTATCAAATTCAGTTGTGGCTCTAAAATTATTCCCACAATCTTAAAACTGATGTATTTCTTCAGTTTTGAACTTAATTTTAAATAGAAATTCTCATAGAAACATTTTTCGTTTTTCTAACTTAGTGCCAGACTGCCAGCCACAGTTGGTCGTGACTAACTGCTGTGGTGCCGTACACTGAGAAACTCTAGGATGGATTTAGCTCTGATTGCCTGAAACATGAAACTTCATTTCTAAAGACTACAAGTGTAATTCAGATCATTCATCTGAAATTGGGGAGTGGGACCAGTTCTTTCACTACCAGTGCCCCTCTGTACCACATGACTGTCCACGGTATTTGGAGGCATCAGGTTCACTGCTCCAGAACACATTTTAATAAAAGGTACTAACTTCATTTTAAGCTTTTTTTGGCATTAATCGATAAAGTTTAGTATAATTATTGTCATTTGAAAATCAAAGCACTTCTAGAGCTTGTGAGGGTGACATTTGGCCGGAGCAGAAATGCAGTTGGACCGATAACAGCTTCTTCACCATAACAGACATGTTCATTGAGGTTTTCAGATCATTTCACACATTTCTGTGGTATTATTAAGAAAGGATAAAGAGAACTGCCAAGCAATAAAGTGCCACTTAACAGGCAGAAGGCACTGTGGGACATGTAGGCTGAAGTTAAATATCACGCAAGGGACGAAATGCGCTGAAAAGACTGGAGTGAAACATATCAGTTTAATTTTCTGCTCTAATGAAGTCAGTGTCAATTTAAAGTGTTGTTAAATTTCAGCCTGTCAAGACTCCGTCTGGTGTTGCTGCAGAGGATAAGTGTGAACAGTAGTGACAGAATTATGAAGAATCTTCCTAAACTGGTTTATTGATTCTGAACTCACCAGCCTGCCATCCTGAAGAGTCCACCTGAGCCTCACACGTCCTGCCTGCTAAATTGCTTCCATGGTCTTATATCACAAGACACAGATTAGCAGGAAGGTGTATTACTCAGCATGACAACTGTATCTGCCATCCACCTCCAAAGTCCACAACAAATTAAGCACGGTGACAGAGATTTACTCACCACCACACTCAGTGGTTAATAACAGCTGTCATAAATAAGGTTCAGGCTGCACTGAATTCTTTGCCTCTGATCAGCCTGAGAAATATGAATCCATCGTTTGCAGAGCTGAGGAAGTGGTTCTGAAAACGTAAAGTAATAAGCACGGATGCATGTCCCAGTGCAGACCTGAAGCAATGAGCTCTGAGCATGGCTCAGGCAGCTGGCATTGTTTATGTTGTCATTTATTGGATTCCAGATATTTTTACTCCTCACAAACTCATTTAGTGAGTTACAGCAAAGGAGTTTATGTGATGATCACAGAGAAATCCTTACAGTGTGATCTGTTCGCACTCAGCTGGCAAAATCAACATCGATATATCCAAATGAAAAAGCGAAGAGATCAGATCAGATCAACTAATCAGAAATTTCTACAGATTTCACTGAAAATCTAAATTGAAATTGTTCCTTACAGATGTATTCAAGAATGTGAGTGTGCCCAACTCGTACTTAGCTGGGACACACATTCATACATGTATATAAAATCCCAATTTAAACACAGCATGTTGGGAAAAATGCCTACATAATAAAACTTTGCTGAAACTTAAACCTTAATTTGTGCAAGGGCTGCTATGAGCACTCAAGAAATGTAAAATAGAAGAAGTTTGGAACTATCAGGACTCTTTCTGAAGCCGGCTGCCAGGTTATCGATCAGGGAGGTGATGAAAAACCCAGGGCCAAAGGCACAAACCCGCACAGAGAAGACACGTCATCATAGATGCTTCCCTTCCAGTCTGAAGTTACTTTACACAATATGCTAAGAAGAAAGGGATAATCTGCCCACATCCAGGTTTGCAAATCATAAAGACACAAAAGAAGAAAGAAAACTTCACTTTAGTTTGTCATTATAGCTTGAGTTTACTTGTGGGAATATGGCAAATGTTTCAAATGAATTTTACAGATCATACAGTGCAGTAGGATGCCTGGACAGTTTCTGAAAAGAACATAATACACAGCATAACAAACATGTCATTACTTCCTGATAAAATCGTTGGTTTAATATTCTCAGCTTCCATTACGAATGATTTTAATGTGAAATAATACCCAATATATCTACTAGGAAACAGGTTTAAATTAGAATTTCACGTCTTCCACTCCACTGAGGTTCTGTTACTGAACACTGTGGTCAGCAGCTGTGCTTTTTGATGAGATGGCAGAAGAGCAGAGATTCACCTGCAGCACTGTGTTTAACGCCGTATGATATTGTTGCTCTGAAACGACACAAAAACCCCACGTAACTTACACTTAAAAAGTCTGCCTGCATTATAACTCAGTGTTTCCATGGTAACAAATTAGTAATGAGTAGCACTGCAGGGCAAAAATAGGAACACGTGGCTCAGCATTTGTGGTCTGCCATGCTGCGAAGGTGTTTTTAGAGCCAAGTGGAGACAGTCCAGTCACATACTGAATCCTGTCATGTCAACAAGCCCCAGGAGCTCATTTCTGATGCGTAGAATGTAGCTCATTTCTACATTGCTTAGATTTTATGCTCCTGGACACTGTTTGTGACAATCGAAAATAAAAATTTAATTGGATCTCCTGTTTTGTTTTTCCAGTTTTAATTAATTCATGATTTTGTTTTCTAGAAGCCAAACATCTGCTACTAGAATGATGGAGAAATCTGTGTTTGAGAAAGTTGTACTTTTAAGCTGCTTTAAAAAATATTTAAATTCAAAATATTCAACAGTTTGGTTAGTGCAACTCTTTTGTCCACATTACCAAAAATGTAAATCAAGTTAAGGGCACAGGTCCATAAGGACAAAAGGATGTTGAATGAGAAATCAACGACGTTCATGAATCACTTAAAACCTCTTTTCAAGGTCAATCATTAGAACCTTTTGATCCCAGCTTGTATATACTAGCAAAAAAAATTAACTAGTGCAATATTTGTATAGCACTGTGATCAATGAAAATAGACTTTTAACTGCAGCACACAAAGTACATTGTGTGTGCATTTAACCACTTTCACAATCGTCACTAAAGTTTTCGTATAATCTTGCAGCTTTGCACATGAATGCTCCACTGTCAGCTTTTTCAACTTTCTTCTTAAATCACAGATGTTGAAGCATGTGACCTGCTGCATGCGGTGCACGAATTCTGTAGCAAGGAAAGAAATACTCAAAAAAAAAATCACTCCTTTCCGTTGTCTTTATTTATTTCTCTGTAGAAGTGGGTATGCATGTGTGCACGTATGTGTGAGCTTTCATGCATGCATGTGTGTGCTTGTACAATACACGTGAGCCAATCTAAAAATGAACAATCACACTGGAACCACAACAAAGAACCACAATCACAACATCTGCAGTCTCAACAAAGATACAACTGAGAGAGTCATCGGGGGAAAAGTGTGTTGGAGAGGAGATCTCTGACATGTGAACACATTTAGAGACACTAAACTGATTGGATTTTAAAGACACTGGTAACAGTATGGAATCATTCTGCTCAGCCACAGGAAGAAGCCAGTAACAGGCCTCCAGTGGAGCCCAACTCTTCTGCTGGTACTGTGACCCAGATTATAGCATCAATCAAAGATCGCTGTTTAACATTACATGAGAAGACCTGCCAGCTTCCTGTTTATGTGGGTGTGCAGTGAGTGTGAAACCACACTGTAAAGTGTCACTGAAGTAAAAAAGAAATAGCAAAATTATATTATTATCTAAATACATACACCAAGAAAGTAATAATGCAACATTTTGTATATAGTAAAGTTATTCATTATGCACAGACTTTCACAAAGGTACAATTTAACCGCACCCTTCTACCTCCACCTTCAGGAATCTCGCCCTCACCCTCCCTTTCCAGTTCATAATGATGCAGTTTAATTGACATGCATGACCGGGCCCACGTCAGCTGAAGACGAGGCTAAGAGATGCCACTCTACGACTTCACATCCTGCTTCTTTTTCTGGAATTTCCTGAACTGTGACTGGATGGTCACAGCAGCCTTCGCCGTCTCCGGGGCGTCCATGTCGATGTCGAAATCCGGGGGGAGGTTGTTCTTCTTTTCTTCTGGGGAGAGAGGAGACGTGGAAATGTGAGAGGACAGCAGGACTTTCAAGAGGGGAGTTCATAAACATATCAAAAGTTCCTGAAAGATTTCTCTCAAGGCACAATCTATGCTGTCCACTTTCACTCTCTGTCTCTTTAGCAATAAGTGGGTGTTCGCTGTTCGGCTAGCTGCACTCAAATGGGAAAATCCACCTGTTAACCGTAACATTGGGGTTGGCGAAGTGATTTATGCGGAGGAGAGCTTGTTTGAGTCACCAGACCGACAAGCTGGTGTCTGACGATCCAGCTTTTCCTCAACAGGCCACAACCAAGAACTGAACCACCAACTTTCCAACAGGATGACCTGTTCTATCTTCTGAGCAAAATGAACCTCTAGTAATGTGACGTCATCTGAATACAGTGCATCAAATGATAAAGGACTCACTACTGCCCCCCTGAGGCTTGTAACATATAATCACCAACACACTTCATCCCAGAGGGTCAAATACTGTTGTTCTGTAAGCTGCAAGTTTGTAATTCCTGTCAATAATTAGGATGTAAACTCATCCAAGTTAAGGAAGTTTGGGGCTTTGTTTTCACTCACTAATTTGTCTCACTTTCACAGGATGGATTCAAGCTTCAAAATTACCTGGTAAACCTGTGCGCTGAAAAAATATTTGATGCCAAATGACTTTTTATGTGTTTTGGCAAAGAAAACCTTTACAAGAGTCCACATGTCATGAACTGGGAGTCTCAATATTTCTTACCCTTGGTGTCCAAAACGCTAAGTTTCTGTTTTATCCTGTGAAAGAGAACATTCAGCAACCAGGGCTGTTTTTTTATTCCTAGTTATTACAGGTATTGTAAACTTTTGGTTTTACAAAAATATGTAAATTTGCATAAAAGTTTTTTGAGATGAAGACTAGCTGGTTAGTTTGACAAACTTGGCTAACCTCTACTCCTGACACAGAGAGCAAGGTAAAGCCGCTTCTACTTACGTTATATTTTCTCTTTGTATTTAATTTCAAACCATTATTTTACACTGATCCGCCAGCTTCATGAGCCTAACTTTTATCCTCGTCAGGCTGGAAGATCCTCGACGGCTGAGGGAAGCCTAATGTTTTACAGATTCAAAGAGACCGGTAAACTCTGGGCATGGGGAAGCCATTAAACGAGCCATTATTGGACACGAACACAACAGTATAAACGGCGGTTTATAAACACAGAAAGAAAACATTTAGTAAAGATTTTGCAGTTTACTGCTCTGTTGCAGTGCTGCAGAAGTGACCTCTTTCTTGTTAGATGTAAATGTCATTACAGATGGCTGACATTCAGTAAAAGGACAGAGCAGAAGCTCCCAAACTGACAAAAGAAGCAAACGGGGAACGTGCTCTTCACAGCGCAGCAGAGAAGATTCTAGTTCTTTAAGCCAGAACCCAAAACTCCTTCAAGCCTCCGGGTGCTGTGTGTGAAGGGAATGAGATGCACTGTACTTAATTAAGAAACAAGCTTCTGATTAATAGATTCAAAGCAACAAAGATGAAGTGCCCAAACAGGGATAAACAGAGAAGACAGAAGTGCATCTGGCTGCTTGATCACAGAACATGAACATGTGAAAAGTTTTACAGGATATCTCTTCAGTTCTCACGGCAATAAAAAAAACCCACCAGAAAACATCATGCTCATTCATTCGCTTTTTTAAAAGGTCAGTTGTTTATTTGAGCATTACAGTTTTCATGCAGTACAGTGCTCCGTGCGTGGTTGTGCACTCTTGCATGAAAGGTGATTTTTTTCCAAATGGCCTACTTACGCTTAGATGGTACCTTTTGTTGACCTTGAAGCCCTTGGATGACAGTGAAAAACAACTTTATATTTCATAACTGCAGAAGCCACACACACATCTCTCTCTATTACACACACACACCATCACTCTTTATAGTCACACCTGCTCCACATGGCTCATGCCCTTTACACCACAAAGAAACTTTTAAAAGCACATCAGGCTTTAGGTCATATGTATGTCATACTGCTGAACCAATGAATGAATCCCATCTGTAAATCATTGCTGCAGGTCATTTACATATATATTACAGCAACCTTAGAGTATATGGACAATGATTAGTGAAGGCCTAGGCAAACAAACATTGGAAACATCTATAATCTTGAAACAGGGAAATGTAAATTATCCCAGACTGCAAGGCACTGTGGACTTTGGCAGTAACTTTGTTTCTATCTTTATCTGCTGGAGTCAGAAAAGAAAAAAAAGTTTAAATTAAGAAATAAAAGATAACAATTCCCATATGTTTAAGTGTTGCTTAGAATTCTGAGTATATTAAATGGTACAGTCCATGAATGTTGTAAAGTAAATTAGTTATTATGTTCTGTATTTTTAAGAGATATAGCTTCGTCCCACAAGCCCCACACAATGGGCCGCCATGTTTGACTTCAGGTTTTGCTGCTGTTCTCTGGGCCTCTTTCACGCCACTGTCCGCATACGCACATGGAAGAGCAGGAAGGTCTTGCTGACAAATATAAACTGCTACAGTGAGAAATTGCTTTTTGAGATTTCCCTTTTTCTGAAGCTGGAACATGGCATGTAATTTATATGAATGGATTAAAAAAATGTTAGAGGTGAGAATAGAGACATTGGAGTGGCTATGCCAAAGCAAACAGGCAAATGACAGCAGTTGTATGGCTCCATCTATGTGAAGGAGGTTTCTATACAATCTATGCAACACATGTCATCTTTGGATTTGTGATTCCTGATATTGTCATGTGTTGAGCATTATTCATTTTGTGAGTGCCTTTTCTTTCCTGCATAGAATTCAAGGGCACACAGCTTACCACCTCTTCTTAAAAGGAAAGACCAAAACGGACAAATGTCACAAGAATGCAATTCACACGTGTCAAATTCAATTTAGTGTCCTCAAATTCCTCCTGATCACTGCTGTCATGTCCCCCTTCGGACCGAGCCAGAGCTGCAACACACTTCATCATCCCAAAGGTTGAGACAAAAATCCATTTCAACACGGGGTCTTTACAGGGTTATCAGCAGCCCCAGAGACGGAGGCGAAATAACATCCGGTCCTTCTGTGCTGAATGAACTATGGAACTGTTTGGCAGTGAATGGGCTGCTATTAACCTGCTACACTGATTGTGTGAGAAGAATGTTACCTTCGAGCAGTGGAGGAGATTACATTCAGTGAGTGCCGTGAAATTGAATTCAGAAAATGTGCAGACTACAATGACTTACTTAGATTTACTTACAAGATTTATGACACCTTCTCCATGGTCGAACAGCTGCTGAATGCATATTCCTGACAGGATATATATTTTTAAGCTTAGTTAGCGACTGATAATCCTGCAAGCCAGACTGATTTTCTCACCTGAGCTCAGGTCTTGAAAAATGCCATTCACTGGTGTGAGGTTCATTAGAAGCAGTCTTTTGTTCTTCCACACTATCATTTTGCCAGGATGATAGTTCTGCACTTAGCACCATTTATGAATTTCAAAGGATTCTGCCAAGTATTCACAGTCCAATTTTGCTGTTTATAACTCAAGGGATTAGAATTACTTCATCGTGCCAACAATACCATGGCCCAGTTTACAAAGTAAGTCACTGCCATGCTAGAAAGAACTGGTGTGTTGTTTCAGATAAACAGTGAAGAAACAAACTGAAATTAACTATTCAAATTAAATAAGAAAAGCACGACAGGTATACTGGAGCACAATGTTAGATTTCATTTTATCAGCATGAAATTTCACAATAATAATCCTTAATTGCAGAGAAAACATTCAAATATGAGGATTTAAAAAATATATACTTGTATTTATTCATTTATTTATTTTAAGAAAACTGGTTGTAACACTTTCTTATTGTTTAAAGATGTCAGATATAAAAATTTATGTTTTTGCCAAGTTGTATCATTACCAAGTGAAAACCTCTGAGGATGAAAAATGAAGCCATAGCAGCATTGCCAAAAACGACTGTTTTGAGGCTGGTTTAGAGGCCATGGGTCCTGATACGCTCCCATATTAAAATGCCCAGCTTCAGCTCTGTAACTAACTGTAACGGTCCTGGGTCGTTTGACCCAGTGCTTTGAGTTTTATTTTGATGGTCTATGTTTAAGTTCATTTATGTCATTGTCCGTGGTCCTGTGTGTGATGTGCGGGTAGCCACACCCCCAGGCTGGGCCATCACCGGCACACCTGCTCTCCATCGGGGTGATTACCTGAAGAGCTACTTAATAACCCGGCGCTGACGGATGCTCCACGCCAGTCCGTTAATCACCTCTCTGTGGTAACTAGACTCCCGCGAAAGCGTTGCATTACTATCTTGTTGGAGCTGCGTTAAATCTGCCTACTTGTGTCTAGGTTTCGATCCGGCGTTCAGCGTCTGCCACCTGCCTGTCCTCCTGCTCAATTGGATCACCCGGTGCATCATCTGGCCCATCCACTACCTCCACGGACTTCCCTCCCCAGCTCCCACGGTCCCGCTCTAATCGTAAGCCAACTGGTCTAACTCAGTTTTGATGTGTTTCCTCCGCTTCCCGGCTCCCTAGTAATCTTCTCCCCTTTCTGTTGCAGCCTCCCACGGTCCCGATTCCGGCTTCCTCGCATCATTGTTTCCCGGGTTTTGTAGTTCCTCGTTTTGCTCCTTTGGTTTTCGCCTTTTGTTATTATAATAAAGTGTCCTTTTCTGCTAGCGCTTGAGTCTGCGTTTGGATCCTTTTGTGCACGCGCGCCGCGGCGCATGACAATTTAGTTACCTTATGCCCCTATGTTGCCCAGTTATAGTTCATTTTTTATTAGATTCCCCTTATGTCTTCACCCCTTGTGTTTAAGTCGCCCTTCATGTGGTTCATTGATGCCTTTCTCTCCCATCTGCTCCTCTTGTTTACATGTTTTCCACTTGTGATGCATTCCTTCTGTCACGTGTTTCCCCCCAGCCATCATGTTCTGTTTGTGCTTAGTTATGTCCGTGTCTCATCCCCAGTCCCCTTTCCCCCTCTGTATTCATAATGTGCGTGTCCCTCAACAGTCCGTGTGTCATGTCTGCGTCCTGTTATGTTTCCTGTTTTATTTTGAAGAGGTCTGGCGTTCTATGTTCAGTGTATTTAGTTTCACTTCCCCTGATCACCTCCTGTGTGTATTTAGTCTCCGAGTTTTCACTCATTCCTTGTCCGGTTGTCTGCTTTCCTGCTATGTGTGCTTGTTACTACATCCATGTTTCCAGGGATTTCGTGTATTTATGTCAAGTCTTCACGTTCCAGGTTTTTCATGCCGGGTTTCCACGTTCATGTTCCAGTTTTTTTGTGTTATCGTTGGATCACCCAGTTTAGGTTATAGTTTAGTTTCACACTTGCCCTTCTGTTTTGTATTGTTCCACCGGCCTTGAATAAATGGCTCGTTTTTTGTCAAGCTCAAGTTTTGTTCTTTCGAATGTCAGGACTTGGGTCCTCCTCCTCACTCCATACAGTCTGCTTCAGCCAGATTGTGACACTAACATGTGCACAAGCTGGTGTGAAAAACTGTCTTGGTGGATTTATGAGGTTGTGTTTGTTTGTTTTTGTCTCTCAGTTTGTTGTTTTAACTTGATGGTTTAAAGCAGAATATATCTTAAAATTAAATATGCAAAAATGCCCAAACACTTGAACTCTAGTGTGGGTACATTTACTCAAGAACTGTGCTTACTAAATGCAAAAAATACGCTTATTTTACTGTAAATCTTTTCCACCATGTTCACAGCTGTGGATAATATAAAACCTATAATGTGCTTTAAAAACACTTATGCAGTGCTTTAAATTAAACCACTCAGAAGTAGAGAATATATGAGAAATTTAGCTTGTTATTGTGGTGTTGAAGTCACTTTAGTGTGTAAAGATTTATGCACGATTGTCTTTTAAACAATCTAATCTTTGGTGAAAACTTCACATTATTTAAATTCGGTTTAAAAATACCTTGGACAGATGCTTTGCTGTTTCCGGTCATTGGGCCAGATGCTTGTCTCTGCAAAAATGAGAAGAGAAACAATGAGCAATTAAAAGTTACAATTAACATCAGCCTGAAATGCTACATGTAAACCTGCCTTCAACCCAAAATATGTTGTTCATTCCCCCAAGTACCAATCTGATCGTTTCCTGGACCAAAACAAGCATCTGCTATAGTCACACAGATGTGAGCAACACATAAGACAATTGAAAGGAGAGGTGTGGTTCTTTGTGAGGCGAGCCAGGATGTGATAAGCTGATCTATAATCCATGTTTCTGCAGCAGAGACAAGTTTGCTCTACCTGCTCCTGCAGCTCCTGAGAGTTCTCTGATGGGATGATGCCGTTCGCCTGCAGTAAGACTGCATCCAGGCTTACAGTGTGAGCCGAGGCTCGCTTCATTCACAACTTCTGCTTTTCTAAGAGTTTCCTTCACATGGACCTTTGGTTTCGTGCCGTTTATTTGGGGTGGCTGTGGCTCAAGCACTAGAACAGGTCAAAGGTTAGCGGGTCAATCATTGGCTGCATACCAACATATACTGGGTTCTGAGCTGATGTGCATACAAAAAGTGGTTGGATTGTTAATAAATATTTATTACAAAGTATAAAAAGTACTGCAACATGCAGTTTACTGCTAATCATGCCAATACTTAATGCTACAAAAAAGGCACGTCTTATTTTTTATGCTTGATATTGACATGCACGGACTGCGACTGTGTAGAGTATAATTATATAAAGTATTAAGTATCATTTTAGTTTGGCATCTGTGCCATCAGTGTTCCTCATTCTTGATAAACACACAATATGGCCAAAAGTATTCACCCACCCATGTAAATCACTGAATTCAGGAGCTCAGTGAATTGCAGCCTGGTACCGTGATTGTCAGGGACCTGGATCTGAGCGACCTGGGGTCCCTGAGCAGTTATGGACTTGTATTACATTATATGTATTTTTGGTGTTGCTGTCCCTCGTTCTCCCTGCTTGCAGGTATGTGTGTGAGTCTGGGTGTGTCTGGGAGCACCTGTTTACAGGCGCCTTCAGGCCTGGTAGGTGTGGCCCTGCCAGGTGGTTGGCCACACCTGAAAACCATCACACAGCTGACGAAGCCCCGTAGGAGGAGCTACTTAAGATTGTGGTGGAGCTCTCTCCGACGCTGGATCATTGCGTGACTTCACGTTAGTCTCTCGTCGGGTCAGTACGGTTAGTCTGCTGCATTGTGTGTGTCTTACAGCTGCCTGTTTGTTATCTCCCCAGGAGGAGTGTGGAAACAAGAGCTCAGAGAGCACGGGGTGCTCAGACACTGAGGAGCGGGGACAAGGAACACTGACACTGGGAAGAGGACGTCACGGGAGTCGGGAGCGCACTGAGGATTTATTGTTATTTTCCATTTTCACTGTAAATAAATGCACTGTTTGCATTCAGAGCTCCACGCCTTCCTCACATCCCCACGGTTGGCCAGTGTCAACCGTGACAGTGATAGGATGTTACTTGTCCAGTCGTGAAATGTCTTCACTACTAAATATTCCACAGTCAGCTGTTAGTGTTATTATAGCAAAGTGAAAGTAACTGGGAATGACAGCAATTCAGCCACAGCCATGCAAAATCACAGATCGGGCTCAGAAAACGCTGAGACGCACAAAGGTCGCCAAGTTTCCGCAGAGTCAATCGCTACAAACCTCCAAATTTCATGTGGCCTTCAGATTAGCTCAACAACAGTGTGTAGAGAGCTTCATGGAATTGGTTTCCATGGTCAAGCAGCTGCATCCAAGCCTTACATCACCCAGAGCAATGCAAAGCATCAGATGCAGTGGTGCAAACCACACCGCCACTGAGGAGTAGAGACGTGTTCTCTCTAGCTCTATAGTCCATGAAGTAACAAATCATGCTTCTCCTTCTGTCACTCAGATTACCAAGTCTGGTTTTGGTGGTTGCCAGGAGAACGGTACTTGTCTGATGCTTTGTACTAAATGTAAAGTTTGGTGTAGGGGTGATTGTGGTGTGGGGTTGTTTTTCAGGAGCTAGGTTCATCCCCTTAGTTCGAATGAAAGGAACTGTTAATGCTTCAAGAAAACAAGACATTTTGGACAATTCCATGCTCCCAGCTTTGGGGGAACAGTTTGGAGATGGCCCCTCCCCGTTCCAACATGACTGCACACCAGTGCACAAAGCCAGGTCCATAAAGACATGGATGAAGAGGTTGGTGTGGAAGAACTTGACTGGCCTGCACAGAGTCCTGACTTCAACCTAATAGAACACTTTTATGAGAATATAATAGAATATTCAATGTGTATAGAGGGTTTATATAGCTCTGCTGCCTGGACGCCTAGATAAAGCCAAATATCTCCCCCCAGAGTCCCCTTATGCCATCAGGAGAGCAAGTAGAAGAAAAACTTGTTTGGCAACTTGGCCATCTGTTTTTCTGTTTACATGCAGAAATCTCCTGGGATTCCTGGCATCGTGCTTACTGTCAGTTGGTTGATTGTGGTCTGTTATTCAAGAGGGCAGGAGGCAGTGCCATGAAGTGATGGTGCCATACATCACACCTCCACCCACCACAAGCGAGCATTCAGCCAGAGCTGAGATCCAGGAGGAGAATGACAATAAGAGTTGAGCAATTGTTTCAGTACAATGTGAAGATGGAGCACAATATTGATGAACAGTAAAAAACGGCAGGTCAGAACTGGATGCACACACGTGTGTGTGTGTGTGTGTGTGTGTGTGTGTGTGTGTGTGTGTGTGTGTGTGTGTGTGTGTGTGTGTGGTTACTTTGAGTGAGATTATTTTTGTCTTTGTCTCAAAAACTAATTTTGAGTTTAAAGACGGAGACTGAACAAGAGCTGTATATATCATTATCATAGCAACTCCTGCATCATCACCAGGTGTATTTTAGCTGCAAGCTATGGCAACAAAGTATGTTTAGCCTTATTGGTTCATGAAATATAAATAAAATGTTTTCCTTTAAAGTCTGGAGGACAGCGTTCTTTTCTCCAACATGCCCACTCCATTCTTCCCTTAACAGTCTTCCATTTTTCACAGCTTACATGACGGCTGAACTTCTAATGTGCACACTCTTTACACATTAGCACATTTTTTCTGCACTATTTGATTCTCTGTTCCATTTCACTTCTTCAGCAGAGGTTTCATCTCTTCAATTTCAGAACAAGAGCGCGCCTGCAGTCTATATCATAAGATGACTTTAGGGAGCAACGAGTGACTTTCATATGAGTTGTTTGTCATGGCCCATCCCAGTTTTTACTTAGGTTTAGGGATGGGTATTGATAAGATTTCCATGATTCCGATTCCATTTTCGATTCTGTTTAACGATTCGATTCTTTATAAAAAAGGAGAACAATAAGGTCGATTAGCTTAGAACTTTGTTTTATATCTTCTCTTTGAACAAGATAGAAATTTAGGAGTAACATGGCCTTACAAACCCAACAGTGAGATCTTAAGAGATCCAGCCTACAGCTCTTCAATGTGGTGTCACAGGGTCCCCAGGAAAAAAAATGTAAATGTAAAATAATAAAATAAATATTCTTCTGTAGCAATAACAAAGTGTAACATAAATTATTCTGTAGCAATTACACAAGAATATCCAGTAATGTCCCTGCCTACAATTAAACACATTCACTTACTGAAAATCATCTGCTGTGGCAAACGGGTGCAAGCCTTTAACCACAAACTGAGTCACTGCTCGGTGACATTCGTCTATCCTGGCCTGAAAGGAGACGCTACCAGTAGACTGCAGTGAGAACTGCCAGCATCTGAGCCAGGCTCTGTCTCTCTCATCATGGTCACTAAATGCACAGTAATGGCAGGTTTTGTAATAAGGCAGATCGCGCTAACATAATATGCACTGTTAGTTGATTGTTTACCTGCCGCATTAATGGGAGAGGACGTGCAAACGTTACCGCTGCTGCTGGTTGAGATTCACGAGTCCGGAGCGGAATTAAAAACACGACATTCATTTAAGGTCATCGCGTGTTTTGTGAGCAAATGCTTTTGCATATTCGTAGTGTTTCCTGCCTTAAATGAAATATCTACTTTTCAAGTATTGCAAGTTGTCCTGTTGTCATCAGTTCTCGTAAAGTATAACCAAATTTTTGAGCGTTTGAGCCGCTTAGGTGCCATGTTTCCTGCCAGGTAAATGACGCTCCGCAACGTGTTGACATCATTCGGGGCGACTGGAATCGATAAGAGAATCGTTTGCAAAAAGGGCAAACAATTCCAAGGAATTGAAACAGTGGGAACCGGTTCTCAACAAGAACCGGCTTTCGATACCCATCCCTACTTAGGTTTGACTCTCATCACTTGTGCCCTTAGTTCAGTTGAGGAAGCAGCATTGTCACTGTGCAGAAATGTGTTTGTGTTGCATGTCCAGGCGGCTGGCCGCCTGTGAGCTGGGGCTCACGACTGTTCCAGCCGTGCCGTGTCCATCTGCCACGCGGCCG
This sequence comes from Aulonocara stuartgranti, assembly GCF_965226115.1. Taxonomy (NCBI): domain Eukaryota; kingdom Metazoa; phylum Chordata; class Actinopteri; order Cichliformes; family Cichlidae; genus Aulonocara; species Aulonocara stuartgranti. Next base: position 32,502,313 of record NC_138946.1, read on the forward strand.
ACCTCCAAACCAGCATCGCCGGCGCCACTCGATTCGCGGGCGGCCACCTGAACTCGCACCTCCCTGTTGGGTGCCGACGGTCCAGGCTGATTCCCTCTCCCACTCGCGGCGGGGGAGTAGGTTCAGCCAGATGGCTCCCCGGCCTCAATCGGGTGATGGAGGTATGTGGTGGGGCGCGGTCTGCGGTGCCGTGCAGGGAGGGTGGACGCAAAAAACACGGTAATAACGACGGCCCGCTAGCATGCGCTACCAAAAAATAGTGCTTTGTTGTGTATCTGATGGACGAAAGCTAAACCAGTTCCACCAGTGAAGCTGCAGCATTTTTACAAACCAGTTCTGGTTCATCAGTTTCATTCAACGATCCGCTTTCGCTCTTCTTATTCTGCGTCGCCGCCATGTATGTATGAAAACAAAGGCACTGCGCATGCGCGTTTTACCCATATTCTATCGCCATATTTCATTTTCTTATCGTTGCCCAACATTACACTGTGAAAGGTATGATATGGCCCAGCCCTAGTCCATACCCAGGTATTTAAATGCATCTACTTTTGCTATCTCCACTGCTTGCATGTTCACCTTTGGTTCCCTGACAAGATGATCCCACAGTAAAGTTGACCGGGAGGTCGAGGCACGCCTCGACCTCCCGGTCGGCTTCGAGCCGGCATCCGAAGAATGTGGCTAAAAGTTTTGCGAGATCCCGAGTTTGTTTTGCGAGATCTCGCAAAACTTTTGCGAGATCCCGAGTTTGTTTTGCGAGATCTCGCAAAACTTTTGCGAGATCCCGAGATAGTTTTGCGAGATCTCGCAAAAGTCCGTCTTAATTTTTTTTTCTCCCATGTCCCCTGCGGGGCTCCGTACTTCGGGAATTTACAACTGTGCGTAAATCCCCCCTAATATTGGTATGATCCAAGCTCAGACACTAAGCGGGGCAGCTGCTGCCTGCGAGTGCGCTGTTAGAGAAACGCAGCCAGGCGAGCTGAAGACTCTTCTGATAGGTTAGTAGAGTCCATGTGAGTAAATTGGTGGCACAGCTGTGGATGCATATAAGGCAAAACACAGAGCCTGTTTCTTTAACATGGGAAAATCCAGAGATGTCAACCAAAACACCAAGAAAAGAATTGTGGAGCTCCATAAATGTGGCTCAATTATGAATACAATTTGGTGCCATTTGCAATTAAGAAATACAGATAGTTTCTCTCTTTACTCTGAAAGTTAACAAATATGTTTTTATATTTATCAATCTAAAAAATTAAACATTTAGTCTGATTTGATGTTACAATTAAAAAAGTGTTTTTGTCTGAAGAGTGTGTAAATATCTGGTTTCAACTGTATATTTGATGATTGTCAGCACAAAGAGGGAGAGAGAGGAACAGAGAGGGAGATGGAGAATGAGGACAGAACAGAGGTGGAACAAGAGCAGGTGAGACACACATGTTAGTCAAATGGTCGTTTACCAAAAGTATCACCGTATCATAGGGACTCATGTATCTCGTACCTAGTGTTTCTTTTTAGGTTTGTTATTTTTCAAATTCTATATTTATTAAGTTTTGCAGGCTTGTTTGCACAACAAGGCTAAATAATTATATAAACTTTTCTCAATCTAAATAGTGGACTTTGGTAGAATTAAAAAATAAGTGTAGTGCAGGGCTATGATGATTTTTAGTGCTGCTATCATCTAGTTCTGATTCTGGTTCTGTCTTGGTTACTGTTGTAGTCCTGTTTTAATTCCGGATCAGTTCTGGGTCTGGTTGAATTGGGGTTCAGTCCCGGTGTCTTGATACAGCCCTGATTTTGCTCTGCCTTGCTCATTCATTTCTACCCCCCCCCCCCCCCCCCCCCCGCAAACCCCCCCGCCGCCAATGCATACTACCCTTTATGGCTAAGCCCCGGGTGTTTCAAATGTCTGGCTCCGCCTCTGGCATACAAGCAGCCAATTTCCAAAGAAAAAGCTTGAACATTCATAATTCATAATTAATTCATAATTAACAAACATTCATAAAGCCTGGAGAAGTATTGCTCAAGACCGATTAAAGACTTCAGGCTCCTTTGAAGCCAAACAGAAAGAAAGACTAGCTTGATCTTAAGTTCTGTTGTTATTCTACACAGCACTTCTACTGTTTTTACTGCATTCTACCTCTGTAGTATTTCCATATTTTGTGATTAGCTCTACAAGACATGATCAAATATCCCTCCTCGCATATTTTTTATCATTAAAGCACATCTAACCTCCTGTAGCTGTCCACTTTCCATTAATGTTCACACTTGACAGCTGTGACCTTGACATTCTAAGGAACAGATGTGACACCAAGCTGAGATGCCTGCTATCATGATTATTAAAACTGCCAAAGGAGCAGGTACCACAGACATGTTTGTTGTATATAATTAGAAAAAGAAAAGAAAACTTCTTAGCAATTTATATTCTACAATAGGAAACACTTTGCAATGTACTTTAAAGAAGATTATTTGATATGCACACACACACACACACACACACAAATATATATATACATATATTAGGGGTGCAACGATACTCGTATCGATATTGAACCGTTCGATACAGTGCTTTCGGTTCGGTACACATATGTATCGAACAATACAAAATTTTTAATTTATTTAAACAACTTTTCTTCTGACGATGCTGTCTGTGTTGAGAGCTCGGTGGATCTGTGTTCGACTACTCTGCCTAGGCTGCACTGTCGAGCGCAGATCCACTGAGCGCAGCGCAAGCTAGCGAGACAGAAGTTAAGCTCTCCTTGCAACATGGCAAATTGAACCTCCCCCACCCTCATTCAGATCTGGCCTTTGGAACTATCTTGGTAAGAGTACTGACCCAAACTTGTGGACACTGAGCAAAGAGATTTTTGCTAGTTTAAAGTTTTGGCACAATGTAGTATGGAAAGCTGAACTACCAGGTCAATCAGTAGCATTAGCTGTTAAAACATAATTGAACTGATCGATTCTGCACTTTGTTATCTGGATTTACTCTGAAGTCTTGGCCCTGCAGCACAAACATAAAGACAAATCTGGGGAGTCAGGGCAGGAAGCTGGATGAGAGCAGACCACGAGTCTCGTACGCGTTCTGGTGCCAATAGCTAAACTGAACCTAAGTTTGTGTTACTGGTTGGTGTTTGAGCAGATTATATGCAGCTTCTGTATATTTCTTTTTTAGCTTGCATTGTCTCAGAGGAGGATCCACGACTGTTGCAGGCTTCCAGTCCCATATGCCAGAAACAGAGGGAGCTTGACAAATGGATTGCAGTGATGATAATTATATTGCTAATGATGATCTCCTCCTGTACAGTGTGTGCCACTATGCCTATCATGGTTGACTGGCAACAAACAGAGCTCGATAAACACCAGAAATTATTAGTTTTCTCGTCCTTTGTGCTCCTGTATCACTGGTCTTTCTTACCATCAGAATTAATCACAATCATGATGTGATCTGGGACAGATACATCAAAACATGTCAAAATATTGACTAGTTCAAATAAAATTAATAAAATCCAGCACCCCTCCAAATTGCAAAAAAAAATAATTACTGACCATTTCTGAATATACATAGTTGAATTAGAGAATACTATAAAATAAAGTATGTAGACTATTTTTGATGTGACATAATTAATCACATATTTGAAGAAAATGCCATTATCAGTTGTCATGCTGGACGGAGCAAATATAACAAGTTGTATCACAAAAACAAAAATATCTTTAGATTGTCCAAATAAAACCAGATGGTACTCTAATTATAATTCAGAAAATCATTTTGTTAAATATGTGCTTCTTCCATTTTAAAACCCGGGTCGCACCATCATCAGATTTTTAGAATATTTTCTGCTCTGAGTTATAATAAGAGCACCACAAGGAAACTTTGACCACTTTCAGTATCTTTCAAAGTATTTGATATATGAAGCTAAAATTTCAGAGCACTCACTGCATGTGTTAAAACTTGGGACCATAAAATTTTCATGCAAATTCGAGATGGCCGAGCAGGAAATATGTGAGAAATGACCCACATGTCATCCTACATGGAGTGCAAGGAAACACGTGAACTTAAAGTGACAAGTTTTATTAAAAAGTTTGGCAGTTTTTAAATGATCAAAGCCTTTCAATGGTCATACAATTCTTGTTTTTGTTTGTTTGTTTTCCTTATTTTGTTTTGTGTGTTTGTGGCTAACGACCTAAAACATTATTTGTCTAAAAATAATGAAGTGAATTAAGTTTAATAAAACTCTTTTATCATCTGTCATGAACCGAAGTTCCGAGCGCAGGCAGGAGCCAGTAGCAGAACACACACACTAGGGTAGGAGCGAATAAAGAAAGTAATTTTTATTGCAACTAAAGGTGTCCCGTGAGGGTAGCCAGAAAAACAACGTATGAAACCAGAAGAAACCGAGGGACCGCACAGGGAACGCCGAGAGCGGGGCTGTGAGAGGCTGTAAAACAAAAAGAGAGACAGATTACTGGGGTGCGGAAAAAAGGCAGCATACGAGGGAAGGTGGAGTGTGCGTCTCACGGTGATAGCCGGGCCGAGTGAACCAGAGGGGGGTGGAGCTCCAAAAGGGGTCGAGACGGCGAAGCTGAATGTGAACCAAATCTCAGGCGGACAGGTGGACAGGCAGGTGGCTCGAAAACAAAAACACGCCGAGTTGTGATCGCTGAGAGGCGACTACGGACTGGCGTGGAGCAGCAGGTAGGGCAGGATTAAATAGTCCACCTGGTGATCGCCTGGGATGGGATGCAGGTGTGGGGTTAGCAGCCACGCTCGTGGGCGTGGACATCCCAGCAGCACCCCGGACGCCGGGCCACGGACCATGACAGTACCCCCCCCTCAAGGGTCGCCCCCAGGCGACCGGCCGGGACCCCGCCTGTGGAGAGAAGCACGGAAAGCAGAGATGAGACGAGGGTCCAGAATGAAGGAGCGCGGGACCCAGAGGCGGTCCTCGGGGCCGTACCCCTCCCAATCCACAAGATACTGCCAGCCGCGCCCGCGCCGGCGCGCATCCAGGATCCGCCGGACCGCATAGGCCGGATGGCCGCCGACGAGCCGGGCGGGAGGAGGGGGCACGGAAGGAGGGCACAGGGGGCTGAGGCGGACCGGCTTAAGTTGAGATACATGGAACGTGGGATGCACACGCCGAGAGGCCGGAAGCCGGAGCCTGACTGCCACCGGGTTGATGACTCGGTCCACTTCGTACGGCCCGATGAAACGGGGAGCCAGTTTGCAGGACGTGCCCCGGAGCGGGATGTTCCCAGCAGCCAACCAAACCTTCTGTCCCGGCTGGTAGTCAGGGGCTGGGGCGCGGCGACGATCGGCGTAGTGCGCCTGTCGTTCCTTTGCGCGCAGGAGGGCGCGGCGAGCGCAGCGCCACACACGTTGGCAGCGCCGGAGGTGATGAGGGGCCGACGGGACGGAGAGGGACAGGTCCTCTTGGTCTCCTCAATCTCCCAGGTGAGAGCACCCACCACGCAGGAGGCAGGCAGGATGGTGGCAGGGGGGGGGGGCGCCTCGCTGTCGGGGGAATACAGACGGGAGAGCGCATCGGGTTTGATGTTTCGTGACCCGGGACGATAGGAGAGTGTGAAGTTGAAGCGGGCGAAGAATAGGGACCAGCGAGCTTGACGGGGATTTAACCTCTTGGCGGTTCTAAGGTACAGTAGATTTTTATGATCCGTCCATATAACGAAGGGCTGTTCAGTCCCCTCCAGCCAGTGACGCCATTCCGCCAATGCGAGTTTTACCGCTAGGAGTTCCCTGTCGCCGATGTCGTAATTCCTCTCCGCGGGGGTGAGTCGGCGTGAGAAAAAGGCGCACGGCCGGAGTTTGTTCAGGGGCCCAGACCGCTGGGAAAGAACCGCCCCGACTCCCGCATCAGATGCGTCGACCTCAACAACAAACTGTTTAGAAGAGTCAGGATGGGTCAGAATGGGTGTGGACGTGAATAATCGCTTCAATTTAGCGAAGGCTGCGTGGGCCTCAGGGGACCATGTGAAAGACACCTTGGGTGAGGTGAGTTGGGTGAGAGGCGCGGCCACCTGGCTGTAGTTTCGAATGAAACGGCGATAAAAATTCGCAAACCCCAAGAAGCTCTGAAGCTTCTTTCGTGTCTCCGGAACCGGCCATTCCAATATTGCTTTGATCTTCACCGGGTCGGTCTTCACCTGCCCACCAGCGAGGATGTAGCCCAAGAAGGAAATGGATGAGGCGTGGAACTCACACTTTTCCGCTTTTACGTACAGTCTATTTTCGAGCAGCCGTTGTAGCGCGCTCCTCACATGGATGCGATGGTCCTCGAGCGTCTTGGAGAAAATCAAAATATCATCCAGGTAAACAAAAACAAACACGTTCAGGAAATCCCGTAACACGTCGTTGACTAGGGCTTGAAAAACCGCCGGGGCGTTCGTTAACCCGAACGGCATCACTAGATATTCAAAATGCCCTAGTGGGGTATTGAAGGCGGTCTTCCACTCGTCGCCTTCACGTATCCGTACCAGGTGGTAGGCGTTCCGCAGATCTAGTTTGGTGAAGACCGTAGCTCCCTGGAGTGAGTTAAAAATAGAACTAATGAGTGGGAGGGGATATTTGTTTTTGACGGTGACGTCATTCAGCCCCCTGTAATCGATGCACGGGCGGAGCGTCCCGTCTTTCTTTCCCACGAAGAAAAAACCCGCAGCCACGGGAGAGGATGACGGCCTAATACGTCCTGCAGTTAGCGACTCCTGGATGTAATTCTCCATGGTTTCTCTTTCGGGGCGAGACAGGTTGTATAATCTGCTAGAGGGCAGCGATGCACCCGGGAGCAGATCGATAGCACAGTCATATGGACGGTGAGGCGGGAGTGAGAGCGCCTCATCTTTACTGAACACCTGCTGGAGATCGTGATAGTCGGGGGGCACGGAAGAGAGGTCCGGCGCGGGTGGCGGGGCGGGCCTCCGTTCCGTTGAGGCGGAGGGAACGGCTGACCTCAGGCAGTTCGCCAGACAAAACACACTCCAGCTCGCGATACTTTTTCCGGCCCAATCTATGTGTGGGTTATGTCTCTGTAACCAGGGGTAGCCTAGGATAAGCGGGGTGTCAGGAGCAGGAAAAGTGAAAAAGGACAGCTGCTCTTGGTGGTTACCTGATGTGATTAACCGTACAGGCGCGGTTTGGTGAGTTATGTATGCAAACACTTGGTTGTTTAATGTAGACGCAGGGATGGGCGGTTCGAGTGGAGTAAGAGACACAGCTAGCCTCTTAGCCAGCTTCTCATCCATAAGGTTCTGTTCCGCCCCGGAGTCCACTAACGCGGGGCATGTAAAAGTCTGATTAGAAGTCACGATAGTAACGGACAGTAACAATCGGGGTCTAATAGTGCTTAGAGTGCTGCCCACCCGTATCCCCGGACTCACCGGTGGGCCGGGTCGTTTGGGCGGACCGGGCAAACAGCGATGCGGTGACCGGGCCTCCCACAGTACAGACATTCTCCAGCCCGAAATCGGCGTTCCCTCTCCTCCGGAGAAAGCCGAGAGCGTCCGATCTGCATGGGTTCAGGTGGGGGCGGCGACGGAGAGCGCGCACACGCAGCTGGGGGCGGGGGCGGAGAAACGCGAAACCCGGGGCGCAATACGGAGCCCATAGGCTTAGACCGCCGCTCGGCATCCCTCTCCCGCAAGCGTCTATCAATCCTACGGGAGAGGGAGGCCAATTCATCAAAGGATCTGGTCTCCTCGTGAAAAGCTAGTTGGTCCTTCATCTGGTCATTTAACGACCGTAAAAAAAACCCACAAAGAGCCGAATCGGGCCAACCCACGGCGACCGCTCGTGTACGGAATTCAACTAGGTACTCCGCAATACTGCGCCGCCCCTGACGGAGCCCCAGCAACTTCTGCGCGGCATCGTCCTCCGATATCGGAGGGGAAAACGTAGCCTGGAACTCCTCCAGGAAGTCATCGTAATCACAATCACGAATGGGGTGAGAATTTAAGTAGGCTTCAGCCCATGCTAGAGCACGCCCCCGTAACAATCCCACGAAGTGGGAGATCTTAGCAGTATCCGTGGGGAACGCGTGAGGCGTGCGACTGAAAAACAAGGAGCACTGGAAAAGGAACCCCCCACACAGGTCCAGCTCCCCGTGGAAGGGTTCCAGCGGCGGAGGCGACACGCCGCGGTGCACGGGGTCGGACGGCCTAGTTTGTAATTTATTCTGAGTGTCACTGAGCTCTTGACAACGGTCTTGGAGAGACTGGAGCTGCTGATCGTGGCGACCGAGGATAGCGCCCTGTTTATTAATAGCGGAGCGGAGTGGATCTGCTGGGTCCATACTGGCCAGTCCGTACTGTCATGAACCGAAGTTCCGAGCGCAGGCAGGAGCCAGTAGCAGAACACACACACTAGGGTAGGAGCGAATAAAGAAAGTAATTTTTATTGCAACTAAAGGTGTCCCGTGAGGGTAGCCAGAAAAACAACGTATGAAACCAGAAGAAACCGAGGGACCGCACAGGGAACGCCGAGAGCGGGGCTGTGAGAGGCTGTAAAACAAAAAGAGAGACAGATTACTGGGGTGCGGAAAAAAGGCAGCATACGAGGGAAGGTGGAGTGTGCGTCTCACGGTGATAGCCGGGCCGAGTGAACCAGAGGGGGGTGGAGCTCCAAAAGGGGTCGAGACGGCGAAGCTGAATGTGAACCAAATCTCAGGCGGACAGGTGGACAGGCAGGTGGCTCGAAAACAAAAACACGCCGAGTTGTGATCGCTGAGAGGCGACTACGGACTGGCGTGGAGCAGCAGGTAGGGCAGGATTAAATAGTCCACCTGGTGATCGCCTGGGATGGGATGCAGGTGTGGGGTTAGCAGCCACGCTCGTGGGCGTGGACATCCCAGCAGCACCCCGGACGCCGGGCCGCGGACCATGACATCATCAAGTTCTCTTTGTTTGTTCGGTCCACATTGCAAGAATTCAGATGGAGTCTATCCAGAATTTGCTCTTTAGCGGGTTGGTTTCAGTGTCAGCAGAAACTTACATGTTTTTCTGCAGCTTCTAAAGATTTGTTGTTTCCGTCACTCCTTCCTCATGTGATGCTCATGTATGTTTTCTCTCAGTGACTGATTTCATAAGACCTGGCAATTGGTAAAATAAATAAATTACCTCGGTAGTGTGTGGGGGGCTATTTTTGGTTCTTTTTGCAGCTCCCTAGAGAGACTCCATGCTGCACTCAGGATCTATTAACAATTTAACGAGAAGACAGCAAAACTAGGTCACAGACAGCTCATCCCAGCACCATTACAACTGTGTAGCAGCTTCCCCACCACCAGACTGGAAGCAGAGATGACAGCATGGAAGAGTGACACTGCTGAGCGATGACTGACTACCTGAGCAGTGTGATGACACATTTGATGGACTAGGCTTTTTTTTTTTTACACATTCATCCCAGATTTACAAAAAAAGAAAAAAACGATATAAAAATAGCTTATTATTTTCTTTTCTTTTTACTGTACAGGATGTGACACTGAGAACTACAGCTTAGGTACAACTGTCTGTGGGTTATGTAAAACATCAGCACTCACGGCAGTAAAACACCAGTGAATGAGGCTAAAGCCATGCTTGTAGCTCTGAGGCTGTACCACGAGCTTATATAAGCACAATAAAAAGGTTACACATCAGCAAACAACAAACCAGGTTTTTGGCCTTGTTACCATGTTTACTATTTTGAGCATAGTAGTGCAGGGCTGGAACGTAATTTTATTCAAGTAGAGGTATTTGCACTTTTCTTTTCATGTTTCTACTCCACAACATCTTTGACTTGACTGTAGCTATCTGACAGGCATTCTCATGGACTTGCCTGTGTCCCATAAAGAGTGCATGGAGCTTGTCAAGCTGAGACTGATGGGAGATTAGCTTTGTAGACAAGCCACTGACTGTGCTTTCACTGCTGTGAGATCAGTTAACAGCTGCACAAATTGTGGGGAACGAGCTAGCATTAGCAGATAAACGAGCACTTTCAGCATAGCAGATTAGCTTCTCTTGTAAACAAGCTTGGTCACCATGTGTGATGTAAGTAACTTTTAATATAGACTGTGCACATTAGTAGTGAAAGCTTTAATGATAAATAGGGGAACTCTTGCCATGTTCGATTTAGTAAAACAGTCAAGTTGAAAAGACGAATTAATTTGTGTTCCACAGGGTTCTGTGCTGAGACCAGTTCTATCTACATTATTCACGCTTCCCTTGGGACACCTGCAACAGGCTATCTAGGGTGTACTCTGCCTCTACCCCTGTAGTAACTGAATTCAAGTAACCCTGAATTTGGTAAGTGGAAATGGATGGATGGATGGAGCATACATTTTTCTCTTTTAGGTTGGACTATTGTAAGTGATTATTACCAGGTTTTCCTAAAAACTCCCTGTAAAGCTTTCATTTGATCTGAAATGCTTCAGCAACAGTCCTGTCAGGGACCAGAAAGAGAGAGCATATTTCTCTTATACTGGCTTCTTTTTATTGGCTTCCTGTTAAACCCAGAATTGAATTTAAAATCATTCTCCTCACATACAAACAAGGTTGTGATTTATTGAATTGGATTGAATTGAACTGAACTGAATGCATACTTCAGCAGCACTTTCAGATTAACATCTGAATCACTCGGTTGACCAAATAAACAAAGTTTAACCAGTTGTTTTGCTAATATATCAGCTACATTTTTCATTCACTTTAATTCTTCTGTAGATAAATAAATATGCCACCCATCATCCTCACTGCCATTTGTCAGCCTCCCTCTGTTTCTGTTTCTGTAGCATGATAATCTGTAAGTTTTCAGGCCCCTCTTCTGTGGAACCATCTTCCAATTTGGATTTGGGAGACAGACACTATCTCTACTTTCAAGATTAGGCTTCAAACTTTCCTTTTTGCTAAAGCATATAGTTATGGCTGGAGCAGGTGACCCTGAATCCTCCTTTAGTTATGCTGCAATAGGTGTAGGCTGCCGGGGGATTCCCATGATGCATTTCATGTCTTCTTCAGTCACTTTACTTTCACTCACTATGTGTTAATAGACCTCTCTGCACTGAAAAGTACTGATTCATTAAACCCCTCAAACTCAACTGAAAGTGTCTATCTCACATAAACATCTAAAACAGCATATTTTCAATATATGGAAGGAGCAGTGTGCAGTATTTTCCAGCCGGAGTCATTCAAGTAAAAGTAATAAAAGATCAGCATGGTTTTCCCAAAGAGCATTAGTATGCATTAGGCAGAGTGTGCATTAAAAACTATACTCATAGTCTTAAAAAAAAGCAGTTGTAAACACTGAATACATAATTTAAAACAATAATAAGCAACAATGTGCTGCACTGTTGCACAGAATGACTATAATGTATCTCCAGAAACCTACAGAGATTAGAGCCAGCTCACGTTCTTCCATCCTGTATGCCAGAAATATCCCAGTGGAATTTAAAAACACTCCGCTTCTGTCGGTACTTTCTCCCAAATGGATGATGCTGTTATGATATGAACTGCTAAGTGGTGTGGCAAACCATTTTAGTAAAAAATAAACAAACTAACAAACAGATGAATGAAGCTCATATCGGTTTAACAGTTAAAGGTCATTTGCTGATTCTGATTTACACATAAAGGTTAAGAGAGTCGTTTACTGTTCTCATTCAGGGAAAGGTAATACCACTACTGGAGACTGGAAAGTCAAGAATCTCCAAGGGGCATAATGTGGTTGATGTGATGGTTTTATAACTTGATAAATAAATTAGGATTTCGCTTTCAATTCAGGGTGGCTTTGCATTTTATGTCAGGCAATGGCCACAAGCGAATTATAGCACAGTATGAGTTCTTCCTATAAAAGATTATTTGTAGTTCCCCAGAGAAGTGATGAATGGCATTTTGGGAACCTTGGAGTAAACCTGTACATCTGCAAGGTTCCCTACAAATCCCATCTTGGTCATTTAACCGCAGTCAGTTTTATTTTTTCCCACGTTGGCCTTACTCATCCCACTCTTCCCCCGCTGCTGTTTGTCATTTTCCATGTGCAGAAACCAGGAATGCCACCAAATTACTTTAGTGTAATCTCTGTTCACTGTTTAAAGCAGGATTAGGGTTAGTGTGTGCATCTCATTTAGAGAATTGGAGATTGAAATGACCAGAAATTGACATTTATGGTCAATGAGCAAGAAAAAAACATCACATGGAATCAACAATATTTCAGTCAAAATTTATTTGAACATTTTCTCCCAGTTGCAGAGATTTTTTCCTCTAATCATCACTTTAGTCCACATCTCTATCACCTCATCTTCAGTCAGCAAAAAGGAGTTTTAAGGAAAATCTATCCCTGAACGCTTTCCCCCACTCAGCTTGCTGTCCTTTTTACACTGATCAGCAACTTCTAACACTCTTATCTCATTAATTTAATAAAAAAGGCTCTAGTCCACTTTGGATGATGAAACTAAATGCTTTGCCAAGCAGCCATGATAGCCACCACTCTCAATATAATTAAAGTATGAGGTAGGTGAACACAACAGGAGACCACTTAAATGTCGATGCACTGATTGAAGGACAAAACAGGATATCCCCATTAATATGGCCTTGTGGCCATCTTTCAATAATTACATTTTCAAGCAGATTTTTAACAGATGACTAAGAAATTGCCATTTAATCATCCACACACTGTACACGCCACAGCCCACACGCAACAACATGCTTAAAGTGAATCATCACAATGAAAATGACTTTGATTTAAAAGGCTAGTCAAATCCTAAAAAAACTGTAATGTCAAGCAGCACTTAAGCACAGCTCGATTAACCTGCAGCAGAATCACAGAGACATTACAAGAAAATCAGATTTCCACATCTGAGTACAGTCTTGTTGACACTAGCTTTTAGCAGGTGGAGGTGTCCACTAAAAGCTGCTGCACAATTTGACACCAGGGCTGAATCTGTTTTATTGCATTGTGAGTCTCAGTTGTGTGGCTTTGTCCATCTTCCTCGTGGTTATTATTGTGCAGTGCATCATGACATTGTCCACCAATAATTTAAAAAAATCTATCTGTTCATGTCCGATTCACAGTCACAGCTGTCACCAGTCCATCACAGACAGACAGCCACTCAGTCTCTCTCACCAGAACCTAACATATTCCAGATAAGAGATCAACACATATGAAATCACCACCTGTCTGTTTTCCAGAAAAAAGTGTAATTCCAGAGGAAACTGGAGTCCCTGGAGAGGAAAACTTTATTCCTGTTGCCAGGTCTCTCTTGGAAATGAGATTTTTAATCTCAATGAGATTTTTTTACCTGGATAAATAAAGGATTAATAAAAAATTCCCCTGCATCTCCATTCTGTGTGACAACTTTGCTAATGACTTCACCATTGTGCTACCAACACTGTGCACCGAGAAGTCAAAAAGGTGATAAAAGTGAACGTCTGAGACTACTGCCTGAATGCAGTAACGTCAGTCTCTGTAGTTAGCGCCAGGGTGAGGAAGACCACATCACTGTCCTAAAAGTTACTTTATTTACCACAACAAAGTCTGAACACTCAATTGCAAATGGCATTATTTATTCCAGATTAACTCAGTGCAGGCCACCGGTTAGGGGTGTGATTAGCACTGGGTCCTGGGTTTGAACTGATCATCTGGCCGGGGCCTTTCTGTGTGCAGTTTGCATGTTCTTTTTGTGGGGGCTCTCTGGGTACCACCATAAGGGTTGGTTAATCGGTGATTCTAACTTGGCCATCGGTGTGAGTTTGAATGCTTGTCTGTCCTTCTGTGTTAGCCACAGCGATCTGTCCATGGTCTATGTCAGCTGAGACAGGCTCCAACTCCCCCGTGACCCTGAATTAGATAAGCAGCAGAAAATGGATGGATAATTTAATGCAATCCATTCAGTAGTTGTACTATCACAGTGATAACTTAGCTCATGTTGCAAAAAGAGACATGTTCCTGGTGGGTGTTGGACCTTGCCATCAGAGGCCTGTACTACAAAGCAGTATTTCATCTTATCCAGAAATCTTCAGGGTAAACTCTGGGTTTTCTGTACAACAAAGGTGGTTCACTTCTTACTAGAATATGTTGCCATGGTAGCTGGAAACCTGCTCCACAGCAGGTTATGTTCCAGATAAGAGAACAACACATATGAAATCATCATATTCCTTTATTTTTTCTGATATTAAACAATTTCACTACAGTTTTATTGTTCTACAAGCATTAATAACAGGACAACTACTCAATAACTGCGGATATACCAAGTTTGGACATAGACTAAGGCTACATCTGTGGCCCAGTGCTAAGTGGCTGGGAGAATTAGCACCATTAAGTCCAATGGCCATGCCTCTCAGCCATAAAACAATGGCTTACCTGCTCACGTTTAGGGAGGAGTTCATGAGTAGGAAGAGAGCAAAGTAGAGGGAGAGATCTGGAGTACAGTAACAGATAGTACCAGTCTGTTGCCATAAATAGAGAGCTAAGCTTGAAGGTGAAGCAATTTACTCATTGATCTACATTACTACGTATTGTGGGCAGTAACTTAAAGAATGAGCTTGGGGATACATGTGGTGGAAATGAGTTTCCTTCAAAAGGTGTCTGGAGTTAGAGATAGAGTGATGGGAAGATGGAAGAGCTCTAGGCCGCCACTCAGCTCACAACAGATCCTCGGAAAAGTAAAAGAAAATTGATATTTACTATAATAATAAAGAACTTAGGATTTTCATGGTAAATTTGAGTTTTACCTCAACAGTGGTTTATCTGGTTAAACTGTATATACACCATCTGACTGCTCACTTGCTTCTTGAGAAGGGGTCACTGGCAGTATGTCACCAAAATAGAGGTCGTATACCTTTATAAATGAAAACATGACCCAGGTGTAAAGCCGCTACAGTCTGCATGTAACCAAAGAAGCACCGGGCAGCGGCATCCTCACTGCCCTCAGTGACTGAAACAGGAAAAATCATTAAAGATGTAACCAAGTGAATACAGAAATCACAAATTGTTGTTAGAGGAGATTTTTTTTTACAGTTATCCAGTAGCTATGTGACCAATCCAGATGTGTTTTTCTCTCTCTTACATGGATCTGCCCTGTGCAGCAGCCTACTGTACACACTGTACTTTCAATGTACTTCTACTAATCCCACAAAAGGGAGGAGATGTAACATGACCAACAGCAGTCGCTTTTGCATGGCTGGCACTTTTCCCCCTGAACCACCACGGGGCTGGGTATTGTAGGCAAATCTCCAGGTGAGAAACTGGGCTACACAAGGAGTCATTATCTTTAGCTGGAAATCTGAAAAGTGGAACGGACATATCTTGGCAACCACAAACAGCTGGCTGAAACCTCTCCACTGAGAGCCATCTAATTAAATTTTTGTTCAACAACCGGAGGCTTAAGCAAACAAAAAAAGGACTAAAACTCGAAACAGCACAACAGCAACTACAAGCGACACTAGGTTACTTACACTGGAAAATTCCCATTAGACACGTACACAGCAACTAGCAACTAAATGAAAGTTTCTATTTTATGTAGCTTTAAATAAGAAGATGATGCCGAGTTCAGACACATTGGTTGAGTTTGAGAAACAAAATGTTGAGAGATTTATGGATAATATGCAACATAAACATCAGCAATGCAGTCCTCACCAGCCTAAAATGCTGCTAATGTAATTTCAAAGCCTCTTACTGGCTGGAAATGCAGAATTGTTCATCACTATGGTGACAGGCAGCACATTTAAGCCACTTTCTCGACAGGAGCCTCAGACTGCCTGATGTTTGTGGACACTGCCAAAGATGAATCAGTCCGAGCCTGAACAATACAGCAGGGGATCACTTATGGCCTTTTTTTTTCATGAATCATAGCACAGTGTAAGGCTTAATACGACAGTGATACATGCATTGATTTTTAAAACACTACCAATCCAGGCAGTAGGTTGGCTGGTGTAGAGTGCTGTCTGGCTTTGAAACAGGATTTAGCCTCGGTAGATTGCTGTAATGCAGTTACACAGTGTTTATAGGCATATTTATTGCTTATATGCACTGCCTGTACTTGCTTTAGGTGGTAAGATCAAGTGTCACTAGAGAAATAAGTCTCCGTGTTTTTGATAAAGGTCTCCCCCATTGTCTAGACAACTTAATTGAACTACTTAGATCATACACCCGTGCTGGGGTACTCAGATCATCTTCCCAGTCACTTTTAGTACAGCTGAGATCCCGGCTGAAGACTACAGGTGACCGCGCATTTGCCTTGGCTGCACCCAATTTGTGAAATAACCTCCCCATTACTATCCGTGAGTCCGATTCCATTCAATCCTTCAAATCGCGGTTAAAACCTGTTTATTTAACTTAGCCTTTTCTACCAGTTAATGCTTGCTGCTACTTTAGTTCTATTCTTAACTTTAAATTATTTTTAAATTTTTCTTGACTCTTTTATCCTTTGCACATATTGTTCTATTATGCTTTTATTTGTATTTCTTTTGTTTCTGTGTTTTTAATGCCATCAACCTGCGAGCATACATGGTACTTGCCTTCATCTGTCTCTATTACTTATATCTGACCCTCTTGTATGTTAACTTTGGCATACCACTGTTTTTTAAAGTGCTATATAAATAAAGTTTGTTGTTGTTGTTAATGATTCTATAGTGATGTGAGTCTTCTCTGCTTCTGGTGGGAATGCCGGTTATCTTGACGAGCATTAAAACTGTGTGGGATTCTGAGCGCAATAAAAAAGAGCTAGAAGAGCAGTGTTTAAAGGTAAATGGAGCCCACCACTGATTTGCATTTAATTATTCATTCAGAGCAACAGATTCCTGCCCTGGTCTTGCTGTTTTTAAAGACACAAGAATCCATCACAGACATGCGCTATGCAATTTTATTTCATGACTTTTCCTTTGTGTAATAATAACTTATTTATTGGACTTTAACTTCACTCTGTAAGCAGCACACAGGAGGGGAAGAGAGAAGTCAGTGAGTTTGTGTATGTGTGTATGTGAGTGAACAAAAAGACATAACAAGTCTCCAATAAAAGATTCATAAGGTAGAGACAGCTGGTGTTCATCACAATTTACATACACTGGAAGCACTAATCGAGTGACAAAATTACTGCATAATAAAGCCCAACAGTGGACTCAGAGCTAGAGACAGGTTAAAAGTAGCCTTGTATTATATGGTTTTAGTCAGTCCAGGTTCTTGGGTTGAACGAGCGGTCTTGTTGGAGCCTTGGCTCCTTGTGAATGCTCAAGGAATGTTTTATTTCCCTGGGTTCCCAGCTATCCTTGAATAATTCAGAAACAACAGGACTTACCCTGCCAGTGAACACTCTTACTTCTAATCCACTCTGACATTATCAGACTGGCTTCTTCTATCACATCTGAATAGTTGTGTGATTAGACTAACTGTGTAGGTCAATGCTGCCTGAAATGTCACTGGTAGCCATATTCACCAGTAAAACTTCAACACACACACACACACACACACACACACACACACACACACACAGTTCAGCGGTTTGAGGAGTGGCTCAAACAACCTGACTGTGCTGGCTGTCATTTTAAGTTTGTGAAGTGATTAAGATCATCAGAGCTGCAAAAATCCCATCACGTATGCTGAGAGTCTGCCTGGTAGCTGCACATCAGTTCCAGTCATGACAACAGAAGCAATATTCATCTAGGCTGTGACTCACTGTAACACTATCGCTTATCGCTTTTTTGCGTAAAATGTAGGAATGTGTGGAAAAATCGAGAAAAGCGCACACTGAGCTCATTCTTCATGTTAAACATGTGTGCATGTTATTTTTATGGCTCTACACCAAAGTTGAATATCGATTATCTCAGCAGCAAGAGTGTTGGACAAAGCGAGGGTTAAATGTTATTATTATTTGAATCTGCAGCTCTGCTCTTATAACTTTATACCAAGTCCGGAATATCAGTTGTCTCTGACGCCAAAGTACAAACACAAAGCGGAAAAAGCGATTTACTAAGAAGAACCTACCTCACTCATGGCTTCGCTGTGCGTGTCTGCGTGTGGATTTCTGTGATGCTCACCGGTCGACTGACTGAAGGTACCGTCCTCTCCACGCGCGCACATTCCGCTTTTATAGCGCAGGAAGCCCCGCTCCCCCCTCACCACATTTCCATGAAGCCAATGGGCTCCTCGTCTGTAGCTCAACACTAAGGAGCAGCCTTCACGTCTTCACCATCTGCTGATTCTGCGGGTCCGCTGAAAATAAAATAAGCCATCAAACACTTTTTTTTTTCATGTATTATATGTTTACTAAACTGGATAGTTTGATGTGAAGCTCCTGTTAATCCCGAACCAGTACTGCATGTTCCAGTCGCTGTGGTCTTACATTTCCGATGTTTTCTGGCTAATGTTGATTAATTGTTAAAACCTAAAAGATTAAACTTTTCAACTATTTCAACAATTTGAATTTTAGTATTAATCTCCAGTCTATAAATGTATATCAGTTTTAGTTGATTAGTTTATATCAATTGTAGTGACTCTGCATCATGAGGACAAAGCAATGGTTGAAAATTAAGCAGGGAATTGGAATGTAACCAGGCCTCTGACTATTGGTGAATCTAAAAAACACCATGAGAAATGCAGTGAAGGAGACTTGTGGATATTTCTTTTGAAAAAAGCCACTTTTGTAATGTTTTTTAAACCACTGTGTTATGCTGTGGATTTTTGTTTGTTTTATGTTGTACTTGTAGCATTTTTAAGATGTGTTGGGCAGAGATGCCACCAACCGGGGGGCGAGGCGGGCGCACCCCTCATAAAATAAAGATAATACAAAGATGTCTCCAATATTATTTTTCCAACATTTTCAAACAATAAAAGTAAGGATTCATGAAAAAAATTATACTTTTTCATGGTGGCTCCTGCTGCTGCTTGAGACAGAGCACATTTGGAGTATTGTTTGGCATTTTGATCAATAAAAATGTATTATCCAGAATGTATTTTTTTTATCCACCCACACAGGTGTTTTTACTCATAGCTGCGTGGGTTTGCAGAGCCTTTAACTACAAATAGAGTGGGCAGATATGTAGTATTAATAAGTAGCACTGTTAGTAAGCGGAGATCAAATTTGCACTTTTGTACTTCCCAGCAGTATTTCTCACGATGATGGTGAAGTCTGGTTGGCAGAGCACTGATGCTGTGGGGCTCCTTTGCAGCAGCAGGTGCCTGAAGGCGTATTGGGGTAGAGGGAATATTAATAGTACATATAAAAGAGGAACCCTGCTGCAGAAAACTGCAAAGTTGGACATTATTTATTTCCTATTTTATCTTGAAGACCTGAAAGTAACATTTTATCCCGGTTAAATACTTCAGTGAAAGAGTTCAGGCACACTTACCGCTGTAAAATGTAGCAGGCAAACTGATGTGCAATGTTGCTATAGATCACTTTATAAGATGTCTCATTTATGTCAGTGACTACTGATTTTACAATAATGCATAGAGTGTTTTCACATTATGAATGTGTGCCTGATTCAATATATAACACACTGACTGATAGGTTTTATTATTACTCGTATTATATAATTAATTATTATCAGCAAATCCAGTTGAAAGGGGGAACATTGTAGCCACCGTAGCACACCATGGCCATATTTATCAGACTGAATGAATGTGTTACCCCGTGTGTGTGAATCAGTCCTGCTGCCTTTAGAGGACAAAAAAATCTGTGTGGAAAGAATCAGTAATATCAGGCCAAACTATGTTATTATTACTGGTTTTGACTACATCAGGGAAACTAATAATTGCTCCCATTAAACACTCACATACCAATAAAACAAAGTTATTGAGTGTGAAAAAATACCACAAAGATTTTTAACATACTCGTGTTGATTTTATGGCTGAAACTGTTAATTGAGGAGAAATATATGATTTAGTCATTTGTATTCACAAACTACCAAACTGTTGCTGTGCAACAGAGAAGAGCACTGGAATAAATTATGAACTTACATTTTTGCAGGGTTTTTTTCTTTTTCAGATTTATTTTTGCCTGTTCTTACAGTTTTCAGAAAACCTTTTTCATAACTTTTCATGTGCATGCATGTGTGTGTCTGCACACTCGTGAATCAGGCAGAGTTTGAGTAAACCGCAAATCAGTCATGTTTTAATCAGAGCCTCAAGCTGCTCACAGATCCACCACACTCAGTGTCCCTCAGGATCCACCTGAGGTAATAACTGATCATCAGTCACTCAAAGCCCTGATTCACTGGGACTGCCCACACACGTCAAATCTCATCGACTCCTTGAAATAAAGTCTTCACCAGTGTGCAGAGCTTATTTTTAAAGATTTTCATGGTGTTGTTTCATTTCTCTCTTTTCACAGAGATGTTAAAGAAGGATCCTCAGCTTGTTTTCTTAATCGGTCCCAGTCCTATTTATCAGGAGCATGCTGAACATGTGGAGACTGTGTGGCTGCAGCATGGCAGAAAAACAAGAAATACATTCAAAGCATCTCTGCAGCTATCGTTGATAAAAGAAAAAAGAAAAGAATGGATAAATAAACAAAATACATCTGGTGGGGTTTTTTTATGCATTTGAACTCAGTGCTAATGAAACGTCTTTTGCATTATTCTGTTTTAAGCTGCTCAGGATCTTTT
This sequence comes from Aulonocara stuartgranti, assembly GCF_965226115.1. Lineage (NCBI taxonomy): Eukaryota > Metazoa > Chordata > Actinopteri > Cichliformes > Cichlidae > Aulonocara > Aulonocara stuartgranti. The sequence continues at coordinate 32,522,881 of NC_138946.1, forward strand.
TGAGTAATACTTTACATCAGGGGTCCCCAACTCCAGGGCTCGAGGGCCGGTGTCCTGCAGGTTTTAGATGTGTGCTTGATCCAACACATCTGATTTAAATGGCTAAATTGCCTCCTCAACATGTCTTGCAGTTCTCCAGAGGCCTGCTAATGAACTAATCATTTGATTCAGGTGTGTTGGCCCAGGGTGAGATCTAAAACCTGCAGGCAGTGGCCCTCGAGGCCTGGAGACCCCTGCTTTACAAGTAACAAAGGCTCACTTTGGAAAGCTTCAGTGGCCTTTACCAGGTTACCCAAAAGTTACAGAATATATGCAAGACTGTTTGTTTATTTCTTTATCTATCTGTCAGTTGTCAACACAGTGTTGTTAAAGTAACTCAACATTTGAAAATAAAACATATGTAAAGTGTTTAAAATTGACCATCACCACTATAATGGCAACAAATAAATAAATTAGCTTCAGATTTAGATTTCCACATGACCTGAAGCAGAGCTCCAAATAACGCAGCTTGGGATATGTTGACACGCAATTTTGTGCCAACAAGCAAACCCAATATTATTTTAAATCCAATAATAAGAGTCTGAATTAGTCTTTTGTGTTAGATGGATAAACAAGTAAGTTCCATGTGATTTCCAGTAATTAGTTTTTCTTCGTTCTGTTGTTTTTTGTCTTTTTGTTATTTCTCATTTTGTTTTGAAAAGCAGTTTTAGGTTTGTCTGCAGCTCAGGTGGTAGATTTAGTCATCTACCAATCATCAGGCTGGTGCATCAATCCCTGACTTCTCCAGTCTACATGCCAGAGTATCCTTGTGTAAAATGTTACTCCCCAAGCTTCCCCCTGTGCAGTGTGTGATTGGAAGAGTGAGACTTGTGGGAGAAAGTGTTCAAATGAGTAGAAAGATGCTATAAAAGAAGCAGTGTGTTATAAAGGACCTGCAGCCCCACAGCTTTCAAGTCTCTTACTGTCTTTAGATCCCTGCTCTGGAAATTCAATTAAATTTTATTTATACAGGACCAAATTACAACAATAGTCGACTCAAGGCGCTTTATGTTGTTAGGTAGATCCTACAATAAATGAAATCTCTGAATAAAAAATGTCACAAATGATATTATTAGTTACATCCTTAAATACATCAGCATTTACAGTATATGGATGTGTTTCTAGAATGTGGTGAACATATTGGCTTGCTGATCGCGTCAGCAAACTCTTTCTGAACTCTAGACCCACTCTGTCTCCGTATCCTGAAGACATATTGACAATCTGACAAAGTGGGCACTCACGCATTCTCCCTTTGCACGCTAAGTTGCAGGGTTATCTATTACCAGATGCAGCACAAGTAAGCCTTCTCCCCCAGTCTGACAGTCACCAGCTTCATTCTGGCTCTTGTAATGCTGCTGAGGCATTTTTAGCAAAGAAGCTGCTACCTCGAGATCAGCTATTTTTAAGACTGGTCTTCTGAAGAAAGAGCTTTCAAAAAACTGGAACTTTGTGTTGTTTTTGATCGCTCCATCATACTGTGTGAGGAAAATTCCTTGCCTCCCTTACAGCTTAAGGCAATAAATCCCATCACTAAATCAGATAGTTGTTTTCAGTCATACAGCAGCTGAATACACTATGCGGTGATATTAGGAGGTAAACGCACAGACAGTGGTTTCTGTGAGCGTTTCTGACCCCATGCAATGAAAATGAGATTTCAGAATGTTTTAATGATAGTATGCAGACAATCAGACGATGAAATATTCAAAGTCTTCACAATTTTAGTTTTTCCACAGTTTGAAGAAGTAGTTTGCTGCAGATTACTCAACATCTGTCCTTCTTTACCTGTGAGAAGTTCTCCCTCTCTTAGATGTTCTTTTCAAACCCAGTTATGTTACTATTAGTTGCAAAATGTTCCTCCAGCTGTTTGTTTTTAGTATTTTTCCTTCGTTGCCTTCCTACATTTTTGAGATGTTTTGCTGCCATCAAGCTTTTATTTTTTCATGAAATAGTAAAAGGTCTCATATCGAACATGTCATATGTTTTTTGTTTTACTGGGAACAAAACATGGGATTTGAAAATCTTATTCAAATTTTAAACAGCTTTTTTTTTTTAATTGGGGCTGTAAATTAAGAGAAACAACACATTAAAGTTTGGTTATTCTGGACAGAACAAAGCATTTAATAAACTAAAGACTTCACTTTATTCATCTGTCATTCTTACTTTTTTACATTTCTTAGTTTGTGGAATTATTGTGGCATGATAGTTAGCACTGTTGCCTCACAGCAAGAACATCCTGAGCTCAATTCCACTATCAGGCCGGGGTCTTTCTGTGTGGAGTTTGCATGTTCTCCCCGTGTTTGTGTAGGTCAGGGGTGGGTAACTCCAGGCCTCGAGGGCCGCTGTCCTGCAGGTTTTAGATCTCATCCCGTGTCAACACACCTGAATCAAATGATTAGTTCATCACCAGGCCTCTGGAGAACTTCAAGACATGTTGAGGAGGTCATTTAGCCATTTAAATCAGATGTGTTGGATCAAGCATACATCTAAAACCTGCAGGACACCGGCCCTTGAGGCCTGGAGTTGCCCACCCCTGGCGTAGGTCGTCTCTGGGTACTCAGACTTCTTCCCACAGTCCAAAGACATGCAGTTAGTGAGGATAGGTTAACTGGAAACTCTAAATTGCCCATAGAAGTGAATTGTTGTCTGTGTCTATGTGTTAGACCTGTGACAGACTGGTGACCTGGGATAGGCTCCAGCCCCCCACGACCCTGAAAAGGATAAGCGGCAGAGGAAGGATGGACCTTTAAAGGAACAATAGTTCAACAGTGTTATTACAAAAACAGCCGTTAGCAACATGGATGGTTGTGGCAGCAATAATACAAACTGACTGACTTACACAGTTCTCTGAATCACTGTCCCAACACTTTCATGAATAACGACAAAGAAAAGGTCTAGTCCTCCAACATTTGTGTACTGTACAGTATGCCTGTAATGCGAAGGGCATTTTCTTGGACTTTGTTAAAATATAAACAAAAGGAGAAATAAAGGGGTTACTCATCGGGCCAGGTAATTTTTTGATTGCTGCTTTTCCTAGTAGAAAATGATTAGTAGGATCCAAATATTCCATAGTTTAATCGACACTATGACACTATCGACATGTTCTGCCAGCCAGTGGTTTTTGCAAGCAGGATGCATGTGTGCGCTTCCAACTCTGCACAGGAAATTTGATGATTGAAGTCTGCTTTGTGAGATTAATTTGTTGGACATTCCTAATGCAAGCGTGAAACTGCCCAGAAGTGCCCTGAAAGCCAGGATGACTCAACAAGCAGCACTATATATGGCTTATCAATAGTCATTACCATAGCTTTATTCATTAATTTTATTGGTTCTGTTCATTACCACTTACATCCACTGCCAGCCTGCTGTTTAAGTAATTATCTATTTTTAGGAGGAACCAAGAAGCCACTGTTTCTGCTCTTCACATCCAATTACAATGCTGTAAATCGTAATAATCATATATGAAGGCTGAAATAAGCTACTAGTCTTCTACTCACAGAAAATGTGAACAACTAACAAGAGTAAAATCAAGGAGTATGAAGAGGATCTTCTTTCATATTTAAGCCATTAATCGCAATTTCAAAGACACTAAATGGAAGAGAACATTACAGACACTAATGTGATTTCAAATATGGAGACGTAAACAGTGCAGGTAATCGGATTTAGTGTCAGTTTTCTCAGACTTGAAGGGCTCTTACAGCAGCGCTGTGGAACCTCACTCTTCATCAAGACACTCTGACAAGCCTCCTCAGCACATCGGCTGTCTAATGTGAGTCACTCCCATCAGTTGTCCACACACAGAGATGCAGAGCCATAAAGCTGCTGGTTATTCCTCTCAGGCTACACAGAGGCTAAACTGCTTCTCTGTGACTGTAGAAATGATTCAGCTGTTGTCTCTCAGCTGATATGGTGTTTTCAGCCTTTATCTCTAAAATCAGTTACTGCTGGTTTAAGCAGATCAGATGAAACATTTAGCTGTGATGTCTCAGCTAACTCCACTTTGTCTCATAAAAACACAAAGTCAAACTTTCTCACTAAGTAGTCCCAAAGTTCATCTCAGAACCTTCAGTGGCTATTTGAATGAAGATCGCATTAAATCTACTCACAAATTAAGTTTAATCTCTAATTACATAGGAGTGATAATGAGAGCGATGTCACGTTATCACCTAATTGATCCAGTGGGGAGCGTTGCCAATCAGTGGCTTGTATTTGATCGTAAAGCTCAGCTGGACGAGTTTGCTGCATTCTGGTCGGTTTCACCAACAAATTCCAAAAATTGTTTCTTGGCCAAGTAAAGGTAATCTGAGTCCAGCTGATCCAGCAGTCGATAAAAACGTGCTGAATCTGGAATTACTGGCGTACATTAAAGTGTGAGAACAGCATTTCTGTGCCATAGCAGGAATTACGGTTCGTTTTGGCTTTTGACCGCTTAAACAGCAAAAATGTCTGAACTTGTAATTGAAATCTGCTCATTTAAATCTGATTTTAATGGTTTAAATGGTCCAAAATATTTGAAATATTTATTATTTAATTTAAAAGTTTTGTTGTGGCTCAGTAGGGTTTCACTTGGCTATGGAAATATAAATCTCAAAAATTAGAGTCTAGATATAAGTGTGAGGCACTTTTTTGTAGGTATACCCATGTGGCCCCACACTCCAGTATACAAAGCTCCAATCAGGACACCACTTAGAGCCTGGGTGCCTTGCTGGAAAAATGCAGCCGTACACATCATACCGTCGCCAGGCAATTTGGTTTCTACAATGATTGAAACCAATGAAACTACTATGAATGAAACTACAATGATTGGACCCCTCATTTGGTTTGTTTAATTGTACTATGCCTTTAATTCTTAAGGCCAGAAGGGCCCAGGCAATGAACATCCTATGGTACCTCTTTCAAATTGCCCATAGGTGTGAATGGTTGTCTGTCTCTGTGTGTTAGCCCTGCGGCAGACTGGCGACCTGTCCAGGGTGTATAGTCTCCAGCCCCCCTGTGACCCTAACAAGGATAAGTGGAAGGGAATGGATGGAGGGACATTTAGCTTCCGTTGTTCAATTGAAGGTGATATTTTCCAGCTGATTTCCAGGTGTTGTACTTTTGCGAACTCCTCATAGGGACAAATCAACATCATATTTGGTCAGTCTCAACTACAGACTTGGGCCACATTAAATTGTGGAGCTTTTGAGTTTTTGTCATAGGGTGAGTCTGTGGCGCCACGGCGATCATTTTAAATTAAGGGGTCAGCTCCCCCGCTGACCCCTACTGGGGTCAGCGGGGGAGCTGGCCCCAGGGAGGGGTCACTTGCCCCTCCCTTCCTTCCCTCCCCATCTCCAGCTGCCTCCCTCTTCCCGCTCCACCACAACCACCCACACATGCAGGACCTTGGAGTAGGGGTATGTCACCAGGGTGCAGAGGAGGCCACCCCCCCCCTCTGTCCCCTTCTGGCTGCCTCTGCCTCAATTTTATCCCACAACTTAGACATTCACATTACTCACACTCTCATTACACATACATATAGGATCTTGGGGGTGGGCACGATACACGGAGTCCAAAGTACCATCAGGGTGTACACCCCACCCCTGGCGTCGTTGCCCACCTCTCAATTTTAAATACACGTAGACATTGAGGGCTAGCAGGAGGGACCATGCGCTTACCTGCTGCTCTCTGGCAGGTAGCTCCATGCCCTCCTGGGTTTTAAATGCACCTTAGAACACACATGCATCAACACTACAATGAGCGGGTGGAGGGAGGTTTGGAGTCTTCTCTCACCCCCATTCTCTGCGGCCTGCTGGAGCGGGGGGGCTAGGAGGAGGAGTTGGCCGTCCGACTGCGGTCTGGAGTGTGGGGCCTCCCTGCTGCTGCGGAGTCGGGGCGGTCTGCCTCTCCCCACCGCAGGGAAAAGGGTAACACCACCTGGGTCTGGGTGCAGTTCCCCCCTCCAGGGGCAAGGGTACCTAGACCCGGTTCGTAGAGTACGCTTGGGGAGTGTGATCGTGTGTACAGCGTCTCTTTATGTCTGTCTCCACGTTGGTTGAGTGTGGAGTAAGTGCATATGAGAGCATGAGGGTGGGAATGGATGTTTGTGTCTGTGTGTGCCTGTATGTCTGTGTCTATATGTCAGGTTGGGTGTCAGGCGCCACCTCTCTGGGGACATCTCAGGCCCTCCAAGGTTTGGAGGCCTATCTCCACCTACCACCACTTCCCCTGCCAGTGGCGGACTCCCTCAGACATCGGTGCGTTGGTGGTTCTTTGTGTCCGGGGATGGGCGTCCAGGTACACACCGGCTCACTCCTTGGCGGCCGCTTATCGGGGCCTGGAGCCTGGGGCTCGCTCGGGCCACTTCGGAGGTGGGGTGCCCCCGGCCTCTCGGCCTGGGGCTCGGTCACTCAGGCACGGCTGGCTGCCGGCGGAGCTCACGGGCGCGTCACTGCAACTCCCCCTGGCTTCTGCTCCGCGGCTGCTGAGTGAGCCCTCATCTGGGACTCTCCTCAGCTCTTTCTGGGACAGTGGCGCAGCTGCCCCTCTGTTGGTCTTCCTTGGTCTCTTGTGTTCTGGGGGCCTCTGGATGTCTGGAGTTTTGATCTCCTCCATACCTGCTTCATGCCCTGGAGGACGGGGCTGTGGCCCCCCCACACCCTCTAGCAGATTATTACATGAAGGAACCTTTTAAAAAAACAAGCGCGTCCATGCTCACAGGTGCACACACAGGTGATCACACCCACAAACTATACCCTTTTTGGCTCCTACCTCAAAGCACACTGTGTTCTGTTGATCTTATGTGCTGCACAATAATGTTTAATATTTAGTATTTACTGTCATATTCCCATATATCATTGTGACGTTGTTTATTCTATTACTCTTCTTCTCTTCTGCTTGTTTTCTTTTTTCTTTCTCAGCAGGTGATCCAGGTGATCGATATATGCGTTTTTTATTTCTTTTTTTTTTCTTTTTCTGCTCATTCTGTTGGTTTATGTTTTTTGCCCTTCTCCCCCGTCCCTCTTCTCCGCTGTTGTTCTTTCCCTCTTTCTTTCTCCCCTTCTTTCCCCCAGTCAAGTCTGTCCCGTATTCAGTAAGTGAAAATAAAATAAACAATAAAAGGTGAATCAAATGGACCATTACGGCAAGGCTGGGATGGTCAATTTGGTAAAGTAAATCCGTTGGGCATCTTTCTTTGCCTTTAGACAATAATTCTGATGGCAAAAGAGCCAAACGGGACAGGCAGAAATAAATAAATAAATAAATAAATTTGTATTTGCTCTCATTCAAACATGGTCCAATCTGGCCCAAACTTCCCACATGTGATAAGGCTCCGCCCCTGAAAACATTTCAACTGCCATATTTGACATTGGTGACAGCGCCACCTAGTGGAAACAGGAAATGTCATGTTTAACACTTTGGGATACAGAGTAGAGGTGGGTGACCCGAGCAACCTTAACTAAATTTGTCCAGGAAAAGCCTTAAGAAGTTGGTCTTGGGCTACATTGAAAACTGAGTTTTTGTCAGAGGGTGTGACCCTGGCAAAATGACGAATTTCTATTTTGCACCATGACAAATAAAATTGCTATAACTCAAAGAAATCGTGTACTCATGCAATATCTGAGCAAAGGATACTTTGGTATGGAGACTGGAACAACAAGGAATTGAACTGCCAAACCTCCAGTTAGTAGATGACTTGCTCCACCTCATGAGCTACAACCACCGCAAACTGCCCGTGCACAGCAGCTGGCTAATAACTTATACATGTGAAACTGCCATGTCATTCTCAAAGTAACCATTTAAAACAGGTTTTAATAATGTTTTTTAAAATAGACAACTCTTCAGAGAACAATTGCTTTACAAGTAAGGAGATGCAAATTAGGGGATTTAGAAGTTTAATCACTTTCATCACTTTTGAATATTTAAATTCACATAATGTTACAATAAAAATGTACACAATTCGTATATATATCGCAGGGTTATATGATTTCTTCTCTACAATAAATTATGGAGGATTTAAAATCTGCATGGCCACCTGAGGCTACAGCCTTCACACTACATCAGTCTTTGGTTTGAGCAGATCCAGTCATTCACATCACCTTTTATCCAGACAAAGCCGAGCACCGTTTAGATGCTGTGCAGGTTTGTTCCCAGGCTCGCAAGCATTCAGAGACGTGTCCTCTGTTTGTCCTCACACAATCGTGGCGTGTCTGTGTTTTATGAAGCCTGGATCCTCAAAATTGTAGAAGGCACCACCTGCTTGTGCACTGTTTGCCACAGTAGATACCTAAAAATCAAAAACAGCAAAATTTAACATTATAAATAATAATAAATCCAAAATTTTCTTTCAACATTTTCATCAACCTATATTCCTGTGTGTTACTTTAAAATCTATACAACACATTAATCATATTCCTCCTCTGAACACGTAATCAGCTTGGAAATACTGCAATGTAACTGTGGTCTTGAATAACATCTTTGTTTATTGGGTGCGTCATTCAAAACTTAAATTAGTTGCATGGTAAAACAGTGACTCATCCATTTGTGCCCTGCCTGCTAAAGTACATGGAAAAATTAACATGTTCATAATTATGGAGAATATATTTTCACGTGGTTGAATGCAGAAGTGAAGCCACATGAATACATTATCATGTTTGCTCATTTACCAGAGCAAAATGATCTGAATTAATCAAAACTGTCTCAGCATTTCCAAAGGCACACAGCATGACTAAGCAAAATTTGGACTGTAATGTACGCCACCTGTGTCAAGTGTTCTGCCCAGTGTTACTCACTGTGGTTTATGTAAAGAATATGGTTCCAAAGATCAGATGGATTCAATACTAGAAAAACTGGTGTTCTATTGTGTGATCCATGAGATGACATTACAGCATGAAACAAAGATTGAACTGTGAAAAAAACGATGCTTCTCTACAGGTTGGCTTTGCCACAGGAAGTAGAGCAGGTCAGCTGATGGTTTGATTCCTGGCTGCTTCAGTTTGAATAGCAAAATGTCAAAGTATCCTCGAGCAAGACACAGATTCTGACAGAAATCTGCAGCTATCCTTTGAAGCACAGCTCCTCTAAAACAGCAATAAGGATCATTATTAGGTTATTTACATTATTATGTAAATAACAAAATAACTTCAAGCAAAAATCGGGAAACGTAAAGTTCGAAGTCTTTATATTAAGGGCCATCGGTCAAACAATACTGTTTGGTCTGGGTCTAAACAGAGCGCGTTGTGTGTGACGTCTTCTTTTGCGCATGCGGCCGCTTTGAGCGTTCACACTAGAGCGCGTTTGCTGTCGCATTTTATTTGTAGTGTGAACGAGCAGACAAAAAAATCGGATTTGATCAAAAAATCGGAATTGAGCATCAAGACCTGCAGTGTGAACGTAGCCAAATAGTAGTTTGCTAATATGCTACAGCTTTACTGGGCTGCTAGCACGGAAGACATAGACGAGAACTGTAACACATCTTTGCTCTTCGCTTCCACCAAAGTCACCAGTACAGTGCAGCTGTAAGAAAAGGAGTTGTAAGAAAGTCACAAACCCAACAAAACTGCTTTCTATTGTCCAATAACAGTCCTGTGATTGATTGGTGAGCTGTCTGCCTGACGGCCTATTAACCCATCCCAATGTCAGCTTGGACAGGCTGATATGCTAGCATGTTTACTGCTGCATAAAACCCAGACCAGGATCTAAATTACTGGAGCTATTTACCTGGAATAAGCCATTGTCAGTGATTTCACTGGTAGGAACACCTGCGAAGAGAGAAGCAAAACAGGAAAAGAAGGATGGATCAGCAACTATGCAAAAAAATGTAAAGATTCAAAGTGTATCAGATGGTTTTGGATAATTGGATTACCTCTAAGATTGTTCAGAGATTTCCACCAAAGAGCAAAGTACAAGAACAAGTACCCTTTTATCTGTTAGATACTGGTACAGTACACGAGTAACTTCTTAAAGGCTTGTGTGTTTGTGTTCAGTCTTACTTGTCTGACCCTCCGGCACATATGCTGTGTTCACTTGTCCCTCTTTGTTTCTGGGTCCATGCACACCACTTAACTGGCTCTGTGTCCTCACTCTCCTACAGCACACAAATATGAACATCAGTCAGTTTTACTGTATGCTGAAAAAGGTTTATTAGCTAATAAATAAATTAAATGGCAGAATAATTTAAAATCGGCTTTTACCTCATTTCATCCTGATAGTTTGTTTCTAAAAACAGATTCACAAATACTTGTAGTTAACAAATGAAACAGTGACTTCTGTATTTGTGCTCATCATCTGTTAGTATAACATTTGTGATTGTGGGGACACAGAATCTACGTAGTTAAAGACATAATGAGACCCTTACGTTTTTCTTTCCTGCGTTTGTAGCAGAACCAAATTCCAATGATGAGCAAAACCAGCAGAGCAAGACTTCCAAAGGACACAACCACAGCTATCAACACAGTCCAATTAGGCGGCTTGGGAGCTTTTGCAGAAGAAAGATCAGAAGTAAGAGAAAGTGATTCAAAGATTTAAAGCTGTTGTTATCACACTAAACTGTTCAATAAAAGCACCTAAAACGGAGGGAAAGGAATAAATTTCTGCTTATTTAAAACTCAGTGTCCAAACTAATCCCTATGTATCTCATACTGTGCCTAGGTTCAATTCAATTCAATTCAGTTGTATTTATACAGCACCAAATCACAACAACAGTCGCCTCAAGGTGCTTTGTATGTAAGGTAGACCCTACAATAACACATACAGAGAAAACCCCAACAATCATATGACCCCCCATGAGCAAGCACACACCTATACACAGACACACACACACACATACACACACACTTCTTTTATGCTTTACACATTAAACTGCTTCATCTGATTGGTTATCGCTCACAAAACAAAAATATTTGAACAGAGACTGACATCCTGGCCACAGCACGACTGTGGTTCTCTTGACAAATGAGAACTGATGACAACCTTTGTGGTCTTTTCCTCTTCTCTGGGAGAGGCAAAAGCGTGGCGTGTTAAATTACATATTTAATTCTGCAGAACAGAATGTGAATGTCTAAAGCTTGCGTTAACTGGATACTTTTTCTGAGGCATCTAACAAAAAACCTAAAAGGTGTGGGAACTAGATGAGTATAATACCAACTCAAGAATTAGTCCTGTGGCACTGCATAATGACAGTGGACACGACCATATTAGGTATATCTCTTCTTACTGACATCATACAGAGACAAGATTCAAAAAACCTAAGATTGGGCATTCAGAACAGTCCGTAGCTGTTATTCTACTCTATTTATTTGAAGCAGGACGCTTTACTTCCTGGTAGAAATGTCACTTCTCCCTCTTTGCATATTACAGCATAGAATCCATGTGATATCTGTGTCCTCTTGGCTGGCTCCAAACATTCAGGGCTATTGGTGTTAGGGTAATTACTCTACGTTATAAGTTGAATATTTCTTTTATTTGGTTTTTGTCTATTTATTTTATTTTATTTTTTATCAGATCTGATAAATTATATATTTATGTCTATCTGTGGATTTTCACTTATTCATAAGATCTGAGCATACAGTAGAAGGATTCTGTTATACTGGCTAAGGCAAACAGTAATATATCATCATTCATGCTGTCGTGCTTTGTCAGGGTCATTCATTAAAGGAAGACCCTGCCGATTACTTCTAACACTGAAATCATTGTTAGGACCTTCATGTCCGAAGAAGTTTATGCACTTTTAGAGAATCTATCAGGCATAAATAAGCAAAGTGGAAAAAAAATCTCTCGCATTAATTGGAGAGAGTATATGTCTTATAATCCCATGTGAGATTTGCCTTCACACGGAAAAAAACGTGAAAATATAATTATCTCCTTATATGATTATAATATATCGGTGTAGGGTGTAATATGTTACAAAGTAATACATGCCTGTAATCACTTTATATTTTTCAGTAACATAGTAATGTGACATGTTACTAACATTCATTAGTTATCTGCATGCCGGGTGGATAGAAAGGAAAAAGAATCCAACAATAACATTTTTCTTCCTGCGCACTCTTGCAGCAGTCAGTGGATTTCAGGAGAAGGAAAATGGTTAGAGCTTTGACGCAAGCTTTTTGCTTGCTTAACAGGACACGAGCATCGTGGTAAACCAAACTGCATCCGGGAGAGAAACACATGTATTATCCTGCTAACAGAACTTTGGCGCTTTGAACTTTTGTCTCATCTGCACATAAAGCTCGCTAACACTAAGCTAGCTGCCTGTTCGTATTTCTAAAGCAGGATGACTGTGGCGATCACTTTGAAGTCTCTTAGGCTGGTTTTCATCTTTGTTTTATTGTTTTGTGTTCATACGTAAGAACTGAAAGAAAGATTTTTTTCATTAGGTTACACATGTGTATTGGTGTGCAGACAACAAGACAGTATAATTCAAGTAATTTTATTAAGTAATGACAAAGTAATGTAACAAGTAGTGTAACAAATTACTTTCTCCAGCAAGTAATAAAGTAACATACTGCATTACTTTTGAAGAAAACAGTAAGTAATGTAATACATTACTTTTTGTGAGTACCCTAATACATGGACAGTTTCCAGCTATACCACTGCCTCACATTGTGTCCATGACTGTCCAGACTTGACCTATGATAAAATTCTATTACATCATATTTACATTACCTGGTTAGACCTTTATTTTAGATTTGGTTTTAATTAGAAAAGTTTCAGTCATGCAAGTATGTTGTACAGTGTGTTTTGGAAGGTGACAGTTTATTGCTCTCTTGCTTTTAATCTCCTGAACCAAAATCGTCTGAAGTTCACCACGAGGGCACGTACATCTAACTCTTTTCTAAAAGTGTGATTTAAAACAGCTTTTAGATTTAAAAAGGGCAACATTTTGTTTTAGGTTTAGCAAAAAATAGTGCAGCATACCAAAGGTTTAATGAAAAATACTAACATCTTTGTTTTACACAGGGATTGCTTTGCACATAAAATGACAGTTTTCTGCTTGTCTGCAGTCTGTGGTCAGACTGGCAGCATTGCAAAGGTAGTTGGAATTAAAGTGTAAAGTAGTGGCAGTAACACAAATAGAGGAAATGACTCAAAAACAGATCCTCTTGTTTCTGAAGGTAGCAGAAGTCATGGCTTGTAACTTCTTTGTTAAACATTTTCAACTTTATACACAAAAAGTAAGTAAGAGTTTCTTACCAACTACTAAGAAGAGAGACGTTGATTGCGGAGATGTCAGTGCTGGGATGCTCACCAAACATTTGACTGTCGTGTCTCTGACTGCCTGGAAGGTTAGTACACTGGTGGAGTTAAAGAAATCCCCATTATCTGTGAAGTTGTCCAGGGTGCTGTTCATAGCGTTACCATTTAGAGTCCATGTGACTGTAGGTTTGGGGTACCAACCAGCTGCTACACACTGGAACGTTACCTGCTGGTCATACATCACCTTCATGCTCGGTCCTGCGATGCTGATCGTACCGTTCTCTGAGAAAGACAGAGGAGAGTTTAGGTCCAGAAGAAAACCCATTTCTGACCTTATAATCAAAGAGTGGCGACAATGCGCTGTCCACAATAAATTCTTAGCTTCATGATTGGACCTGAAGAATAAACTGAAAAATATAGATGAAAGTTGTTCCCTATATTTAACATTGCCCTTAAAAAACACGAAAAGACCAAAAATCTGCAGTAAAGTCATGTAAGCAGAGATCGACTTCCTCATAACTTCCTCCAGCTGAGATTTAGAGATTCATGTTTAGTATAGAAGCCAATGTAGTAAATTAGTCAAACAACCAATAAACCACTGCCAAATGTTGATCGAGCTTAATTAAATTTTCACTCACTATATCTCTGAGAGTGAGCTATGTTATTTCCTCAAATTATCATTAAGCTGAGTGAAATAAATACTTCATCCTGCTCTAATAAATATACACCACAGAAACAAACCTGTGGCTATAAACAACTGCTGACAAATACACCTTGTACGCATGTGTGGATAATATTTTATAATAACTTCTTATATCTTAATAAGAAATTATTGTTTTCTAACAGCAGGCTTCATTTAACCAGATGTCTGGTCGCTATCTCATAAAAGACCCTCTCCTGGCACTCCTTTGTGTTATGTCGGGGCTTTGATTCTCTGTGTGCTTTATTAAATGCTGAAATGCAGTATTTGCCTGTTGACTTCTTTATTTTTTAAATATGTTACATAAAGGGACTGGGTGGAGGAAACTGTTGCAATGTTAGCGATCAGCAGTAGTCGATCCATGCACTACTCTAGTTCTCCCCTAAATGAGCCTTTGCTCCCTGTAAAACGTGTTCGGACCATTTGCACTTTTACAATTTTACCACGAAACCTGAAATATTAGCTTCTGTGTCAAAGTGACCCAGCTCTCATCTACAGTCTTTGACTACACCCCAAGTAATAGTTTTTAGAATCAGCTCAGAAGCACGACCGGGGGTACGGTCATCGTTTTCTTCAGCATAAGGTTATGCACTGATTTTATCCCCAGAGTTAAACTACCAATGCAAAGTTGGGCAGAACAAAATTTCCAGGGACTCTTTTTAATATGGACACTGGAAATTACCAGGTAACACATGGCCAGATCACCACGTGGGAGAAATAGGCAGGTGTAAAGATCAGCACGTCTTTGACAAGGGCTCGATCATTACAGGGGTGCTCCCATTCAGGAACTTGTATTGTTTCACTGTGAAACTCTCTTTAACCAGAATGTTCACTGCGAGTGTCCCTCGTTAATGTCCCCTTGCAGAAAAGCAATAAGATTCTAATCAACTTCACGAGACAGCTCTCCATCAGTGCTTCACAATCAATGTCCATTAATAGGCAGACCAGGACTCAGATTAACAACATATTTTACTCCGTACTGCTGTCTGTGTAAAAGCTTGGCTTCAGGCTGATTATCTGGAAAACTGCTAGATTCAACATCTGAGCTGAACACATGTCAGGGCTGAGCTCACATACAACTGAACTGCTGACACTTTTACAACCTTTCTAAATCTTTCTAAGCCTGCAACAAATTTATTGTACAGGGTTTTGTTTTTTGTTTTGGGGGAACACCTAAGGAATTATTTCAGTCACTGTTGCCACGGTTTCATTAGGTTTACACTTTGTTAAACTGGAAAATATAAAAGACTCGCTCGTTTTTTATAAATCCTGAAGTTCCACAACAATAACCCAGATAATTTATTCATAATTGTCAGCCAGGGTCTAAATAAACTGTTTAACTGGTTCATTTATGAGATCACTGCAACTCTGTGCATGCGTGATGCTAATTTTATCCAACTAGATTTATCAAATTAAAATAAAATAAAACAGGCTGGCCTGTTACCATCTAACATTCTGTCAGCGTCACAGAAATGGTCATTTCAACTTTCATTTTAGCTTTAAAGCTTTTTGTTTCTCTTTCTCATCAGATCTACTTTATGGTTAGACGCTGCTGCCAGAGGCCGTTGAGAAGCCTGAAAATCAGTGCTCACTGCTGTCCTCCAGAGTACACTCCAGTCATTACAACAATGGTGCGAAAATACAAGGAAAAGAAGGTAAAGACCTTGAAGGTAACATCCTCCTCTAGGTTTGACTGACTGCACATTGAGGTTAGAGGTCAACCGATACATGAATTAGGCTTTTAGATTTCAAAACGTCTGATACATGTTTACGAACCCACCTTGTACAGAAAGCTGTGCTGTTTTTTCTCCATATGACCCTTGAACCGCACAGGTGACGGGCCCGATCAGTGAGCGGCTGACATTATGGATGGTAAACTCCACACAACTGCTGTTATCACTGGAGCAGAATCTAGCTGAATACTGCTCTACTTGGAGTATTGTAGTGTTTCTACGGACCGTGAGGACCAGAAACTGTCCAACTGTCCAGGTCATGAATTCCCACAATCCGGTCACTCTGGCGATGAACTGGGCATCGGAGCCTTTAAACACTGCTGCAGTCATCGGCTCCAGCTGAAACTGGTCTGACACTGGTAGGTTTAAAAGAGAATAGATGTGAGGATTTGCAACCTTGTGTGGAACATAGAGGTGTTTCTGCACATTTTGTTTGACTAAATGAGCTCCTGTCACTGATGATCATATAAAACATATTTCTTTACTGTGATAATACCTTAATTCTGTGATTTAGAAAATACTTTTGGCCTTACTATATGAAAAAATTTTATTTAATATCATGATCTCAAAGTGTATGTAACATTTACTTAAAAGGGCCACATTCATTCTTAGGTAAGGTTTGAATTTGCTTTAAATACACATTCTTCTTCATGTAATATAATAATAAAATATTGGAGATATTCTTTTGAGATTCTGCTGTGTGTTGACATGATTGCATTACAACATCTCCAAAGATTGCAACCAGTTATATCTCCAATCATATCAAATCCTAAAAATGTTCCACTGAATTTTGATTCAGTGGATTTTAACTTATTCTAACGTTTGATGTGAAACTGCCTGAAGCTCCTGCATATGCAGGGTTTTAAACTCTACGCTGGCACATAATAGCTGTTTGGATAAATGCATAAATATGCATAAGTATACAAAGTAACTCTGGTATTAACTGACGTTTTAACTACAGTAGACTATTATGAAAGGTGTATAAAGGTGTGGTGTTGGCAAATCACAACATTTTAAACACAAATGCTAAAAAAATACAAGTGAAATATGGAAGTGACATCAATCAGTGAAGAACTTTTCCTTGTCACAGGACAATGGCAATGCATGCTGCAGGCTATACAGGTACATACTGCTTTTTTTTCAATATGGTGCTTGAGAGCTGTTTGCTCAAGGTAAGTAAATATCACAAAGGCCATTGGTTTTGTTGTGTTGGCTTTTGACAAGGCTGAAAGTTAAACACAGCACAAAACAGGACTGATCCTTCAATTGATAAGCATCAAAGCTGACATTGTAAAATATTTTCTCGCTGTTGTTCAAACCTAGAAGGAAGATTTTCCTTGTTAGTCACATTATTAAACAAATGTCTGAGCACGGCTGTTGACATGTTACTGAAATTATAGATTTGATCAGTTTTTCCCCCAAGACTGCATCATAGGTAAAGACTGATCCTTTGTAATAGCGAGAGGTTCAAACATGCTGTGGAAATATAAGTTTCAGAAACATTTGCTACATAGTCACCATAGTTACACAGTACCACAAGCTGGAATCAGACATCAGAGGTTTGTTTTATCTGACAACAAATAAAGCACATCCAGGGATATGTTTGTACTTGTCAGGTCACTCGATTCATTCTTGTGAAGAGCGGCAAAGCTGGATCACGTATTTCCCTGCAGATCTCACAGCCCCAGACTGACTCCATGATCTTATGACTACACTGATCAATAAAGCTGATTGTTATTGTTCATTTATTGGCTGTCTTGGAAAAGAATCCTGAAACCGCAATGTGAGTCTAACAATTTGTGGCTCTGAGGTCCACTATGAGCTTAGCATGTAAAAGGATATAAAATTATATGAGGTTTACTCTCTCTACAGTGTGCTTTTAACCAAAGTTCCTAATTCAGCGCAGCGTTCAGTGTCTTTCTCAGTGTGTGGAGTGAAACCATGTGCCTGGTGCGGTTTCTATATGAGAAATGTGGACATGCCTCAAAATCTATCAGCTCTAACTGTGATATCTGAGGTGGAAGCTCTGATCATGTTGTTCTCCTGTGTATTTTCTCTTGAGATTACACTGTCCGTAATTATTTTGTTCTTCACATCAAAGAAAGCTGCTCCATATTTTGAGGTTTCCCCCTCTTGTTGTTATTGGGCAGGTCTGCTACTGACATGCAACAAAAATAAAACTTGGAAGTCATTGACAAAATGAAATGAATACTCACCTCCCATCGTGCAGGGTAATAAACAGATGAAGAAGAGAGAGGCCCAGGAGACAGTCATGGTAGTGCTTATCTCAAAGATGGGGACAGGCGGCTGTAATGAGCAGCAACAAGAACTCAGCAACTCAAAAATGAAAAATGTTCCTGAATGTTTCTAAAATGACTGTTGGACATGCTTAAGCACAAAGTTAAACTTCAAGTAAATAACTCAAAACTACAAATATAACAAAGGACAGCACTCAGGCATCGTCGTCACTGTCTGGGATTATGTTAAACAGTCTTGTTATAAGGTCCACTGCCCTCTCTCCTGGACATACCTCCACAGGTGCTTTCACACTCTTCATCCCCTTCACAGCTGGCCTCACTTCCTCCTTACTCTGCTTCCTCATTCACTAACTGTCCTTCATCCAGCCTCCTCTCTCTTTCATTTTATCATTCATTAGCTCAGTTCCAGCACAATTCTTTGACCTATTAGTACATTTCCACCTCTATCTTTGTTCGCTTTCCTCTATCCAGAGGAAACACTGAATGCCTTCTTGCTAGTTTCCCTCAGCAGTAAAGCTTTAATTTCCCTGTAACCCTTCACTGCCACCCAGAGCTTGTCTCAACTCCTCCCTGAACTCTGAGCAACAGTCTTCTCTTCTTAACTTCCACCCTTTAATAGATCCTTTAATACTGCCTTCACTTGCTTCTTTGTCTTGATGTCCAAACGTATCATAGATGTAGAACACCATGTGATATTGCCCAGCTACATTCTGGCCTGCCACCACACCTCGCCTCCTCCTATCTCTTTAAGTTTGCACTCACTGCATGTGATGTAGTCGTCCTGTGTACACCTTGTTTCCCTCTCATACATCACCCATCCCTCTTCTCAAAGTGTTCCCCACAGTCATTTCCATTCTTTTTCCAAAATCCACCATCTGTCCATCTGCATTTATCTCCTTAACACAGTACCTACCTAACACCTCTGTTCCCCTCCACTACATGTCTATTAAGGTTTGCTTAAATCAAACTTCAATAGACAAAAGATTTTTTGTTTTTATCACTTCATCCAGCTTATTGTACAATTCCTCTCTCTCTAACTGACAATTCAATCTGACCTGTGGGGCATACAAACTGACAACATTCAACAATTCCCAATCCACACAATTTGTAATTAGAAACTTGTGATCCTAAAAATAGTCCCATGATATAATGAGCAAAAGAACTTAAATCTTGTTAAAACATAAGTAAACTGACACAAAAAACTATCTGAAACAGAGAATTTTAAAGCAATGAAAAGTAGAAAACTGAAATTTGAAACATTTAGTTGATTTAAACGTTTGTTGATCCATTGAAGTTTTGTAACTCTTTATTCTCAACAAAATATTTTTAAAAAGCAAAGCAGTCAGACTAAATAGTTCTAATATAATATAATATAATATAATATAATATAATATAATATAATATAATATAATATAATATAATATCAGCGTGGGGAAGGTTACGTTTAAAATGTATTCCACTACAGATTACAGTATACAGAATGGCACTAAATGTAGTTTGTAACATATTCCGTTAAGTTACTCAGTGTGAGTAACGTATTCTGAATACGTTGGATTACTTGATATATTGTCATGATTTTTACAACTATGTAATGTACTATTACTGTGTGATTTATTAATATTACCAAGCTAACATTGTTAGCTGGTGTTAGCTGAGGTGCTGTTAGACTTGATGGATAACATTAACAACCTGCTAGCTGCAAACAATCATGTGCTCCTCTGAAAGCAGTACCAACTAGATGTTTAAATCTTAATATAAATGAGCAACAGTAGGGTGGACATTAGGTAAGGCTGTAGGTTTTGCAGAGATCTCGTATAGAAAACAATTTCTGTATCAGTATTGTGTTTTCTTTCTGTCTGCTTTCAACATGACCCAGGCAGCAACCACAACTAAAACCTGGTGGAGTCCTTCGATGCTGAGAGCAGCTTGCAATGCAAACTGAATTTGCATTGCACGGTCAGATTTCGCCCATCCCTTTCTTTTTTGTATGTGAAGTGGTGACGGAATTTCCAAGTAAGAAATGGATTCCTGCCCGTGCGCTGCTGGCTGCGTTGCGCTGGCTTCGGGTCGCCAACATCAAGCGCTTATATTAGAGCCTCTTATTGCGTGTTTTGTTTGGGTTTCATGCATTCCGTTAGTTCCCAACACTGAATATAATATAATATAATATAATATAATATAATATAATATAATATAATAGTTCTATTAGCGCTATATCGCTAATTATTATTACTAATTATCACTTATTTGCTCACGGCAGAGCCAGGCTGTTCTGTAATACGTTTTACACTTGCTGTGAAGTTTTCCACTCTTTGCTGTTTTGATATATAAATGTAAAAAATCATCTCAGTTTTGAATCTTTTCATTAATATTTAAAAAAAAATCCCCAGAAATAGAAACATCTTCAATTAGATCAACTTACTGTGTGATACTTCCAGTCGTGGGTCGTGGCGGGTGCCGTGGATCAACGCTTCATTTCCTGAAACGGCAGGTGAGCAGCGCTGTGGCTGACTCCACCTGCGACTCTCACAGGGAGCAAAGTTCAAACCTGGTCACTGAAACATGCCCTTATCAGCTTACCTGTCAGTGAGTAATAATGTCCCAAACATCCACTCGGGGTGGATGTGAAGTAAGGCAAGTTTATTTGTATAGCACAATTCAACAACAAGGTGATTCAAAGTGCTTTACAGAGACATTAGAAACAAGAACAAATAAAAAGCATGATTTAAAATTGAGTAAAACAAGCAAATAAACTAACTAACTAATTAACAAACAAACAAACAAACAACAGTATATAAAATCAAAACAGATAAAATCAGAACAGTAGATAAAATCAGTAGTTAAATGTAAGTTTTGAAATTTAAGCTTAAAGTGTGGATTTGGTGCTTTATTCAAATGCAGCTGAGAACAGGTGAGTCTTCAACCTGGATTTAAATAAACTGAGTGTTTCAGCTGATCTGAGGCTTTCTGGGAGTTTGTTCCAGATATAAGGAGCATAAAAGCTGAATGCAGCTTCTCCGTGTCTGGTTCTGACTCTGGGAACTGATAAAAGACCGGATCCAGATGACCTGAGGGATCTGGATGGTTCATACTGGGTCAGGAGGTCACTGATGTATTTTGGTCCTAAACCATTCAGAGCTTTATAGGCCAGCATCAGAACTTTAAAGTCTATCCTCTGACGGACAGGCAGCCAGTGTAAGGACCTCAGAGCTGGACTGATGTGGTCCACTTTTTTGGTCTTAGTGAGGACTCGAGCAGCAGAGTTCTGAATGAGCTGTAGTTGTCTGACTGATTTTTTAGGTAGACCTGTAAAGATGCTGTTACAGTAATCAAGCCTACTAAAGATGAATGCATGGACTAGTTTTTCCAGGTCCTGTTGAGACATCAGATCTTTTATCCTTGATATATTCTTGAGGTGATAGTAAGCTGACTTTGTTATTGTCTTAATGTGTTTTTCTAAGTTTAGGTCTGCATCCATCACTACACCCAAATTTCTCGCCTGGTTTGTGGTTTTTAGATGTATAGATTGAAGTTCTCTGGTGACCTGTAATCGTTTTTCTTTGGCGCCAAAGACTATTACCTCAGTTTTGTTTTTGTTTAGCTGGAGAAAATTGTGGCACAACCAGTCATTGATTTCCTCAATGCATTTACCAAGAGCCTGTACAGGGCCTCGGGCTCCTGGTGACATTGTGATATATATTTGTGTGTCATCTGCATAGCTGTGATAGTTTATTTTGTTGTTGTTTATAATCTGTGCCAGTGGGAGCATGTAGATGTTAAACAGAAGGGGTCCCAAGATGGAACCTTGGGGAACTCCACATGTGATACTTGTCTGCTCAGATGTGAAGTTACCTATTGATACAAAGTATTTCCTGTTTTCTAAGTATGTTTTGAACCAGTTTAGTACAGTTCCTGAAAGACCTGTCCAGTTCTCCAGTCGTTTGAGTAATATGTTGTGGTCAACTGTATCAAATGCTGCACTGAGATCCAGTAAAACTAGGACTGACATTTTTCCACTGTCTGTATTCAGACATATGTCATTAAACACTTTGGTCAGAGCGGTTTCAGTGCTGTGGTTCTGTCTAAAACCTGACTGGAAGGCATCGTAGCAATTATTCTGTTTTAAGAAGTAACTGAGCTGTTGAGAAACTGCTTTTTCAATGATCTTACTTAAAAACGGGAGATTTGAGATCGGCCTGTAGTTGTTCATTTGTCAAGATTGTCCTTTTTCAGTATAGGTTTGATTACAGCAGTTTTTAGTGATTCTGGAAACACACCTGATAATAAAGAAAAGTTGACGATCTGTAACAGGTCTGACTCTAAAGTCTTTGAGACCTTTTTGAAAAAACTTGTTGGCAGGACATCTAAACAGCAGGAGGAGGAGTTCAGTTGACCTAAGATGTCCTCCAGGTCTTTGCTGTTAATAGGTTGAAACTGTTTCATGGTGTTTAAACAGTTTTTTGGTGGACACAGTACATATCCTGGATCTGCTGTTGATGTACCAATTGCTTGTCTAATTTTTTGGATTTTGTCTGTGAAGAATTTGGCAAAGTCATTGCAGGCCATGGTTGAATGAAGTTCAGCTGCCACTGACACAGGAGGGTTTGTTAGCCTGTCAACTGTAGAAAATAAGACCCGAGCATTATGGCTGTTTTTAGTGATGATGTCAGAGAAGTAGGACCTCCTTGCACTCCTCAGTTGTAAATTATAATTGTGAAGTTTCTCTTTATAGATGTCATAATGAACCTGGAGGTTTGTTTTTCTCCATCTGCGCTCAGCTTTCCTACACTCTCTTTTTTCATTTTTCACCAGTGTGGAGTTTCTCCATGGAGACTTTTTCCTTCCAGAGATAACCTTCACCTTAATGGGAGCAATAGTGTCCATTACATTTAACATGTTAGCATTGAAGCTATTGACGAGCTCATTGACTGAACCTTTGGACAGGTCAGGTGTTAATGGGAAGACCTGGTTAAAAATTGCACTACTGTGTTCAGTTATACACCGTTTTGTGATCACTGTTGTTGATATATTTGTGTGGGCTGAGATTTTACTTTCAAAGAAAACACAGTAATGATCAGACAGGCCCACATCAGACACAGTAACCTTTGAAATGCTCAGGCCTTTGGAGATCAGTAGGTCAAGAGTGTGTCCTCTATTATGTGTGGCCTCTGTTACATGCTGAGTCAGCCCAAAGTTGCCCAGAGTGTTACTCAGGTCTTTAGTCCCTTTGTCCTGAGGGTTGTCCACATGAATGTTAAAATCCCCAACAATAATTACACAGTCAAAATCAACACAGATCACAGACAGCAGTTCACTGAGGTCATTAAAAAAGTCTGTGCAGTATTTGGGAGGCCTGTAAACATTAAGAAACACAACTTTGGATGGGGCCTTCAGCTGTAAAGCCACATATTCAAAAGACTGAAAACTTCCAGGAGATAGCTGCTTACATTGAAATGATTCATTAAATAAGACAGCAACCCCTCCTCCTCTCCTGCTCGCCCTGACCTCACTGATAAAACTGTAGTTAGGAGGGGTCGTCTCGATGAGAACAGCTCCACTGTTACTTTGGTCCAACCAAGTTTCAGTTAAAAACATAAAATCAAGGCTGTGCTCAGTGATTAAATCATTAATTAAAAATGTTTTCCCAGCTAGAGATCTAATGTTTAATAAAGCCAACTTAAGTGTTTTAGAGGTATTACTTGTCCCCTCGTGTTTGGGAGCAGTCTGTGGCACACAAGGTATGTTTACTATGTTTAAAGATCTTTTAGAGTGCAGCTCTCTGTGTTTTGACCAGGCCACATGTCTCCTGTCACCTAAAAGTACAGAAATTTTAAAACCTTCTAGTAAACAGGGTCCCAGCTTCTCCTGGGAAAAGTCATCACTGCCATAATCCTCACAGCCCGGACCCTTCACACATCACGCATCAGACTGCGGAGACAGGGCATGAAGAGGAACTAAGGGGGGCGAGGCTGGGCAATGTGACTTCGATTGCTCTGTTGAGGGTGGGGCTCGATGGCGAACCTTTGGCCGCTCTGGTGGGGGGTTTATGGGGGACAAAAAGGGATAAAAAGTAGATAAGAGTTAACTGATTCACAAACAGAGTCATAAACAGCCATGTTAGTCAGTGTTTATTTAACAAGCATTAAATAAATGTCCTAATGTCACATATATCAATATACTGTAATATACTATAATATAATTGTGTATGCTCACTTTATATCGCTGCAAGCAAAAGGTTTATTTAACACCATCAATTGTTTTGTTATTACTAAAGTTAACCGTCACTGTGGCACAGTGTGGTTTGTGGCTCAGCTGCAGGGAAGGGGTGGAGCAGTTGGTTCAGGCTGTGGTGTCAGAGGAGGCTGACTCAATACACCTGACCTCCATCATCTGATCATGTTTCCCCTTTTGAGTACGTCGCTAGGATCAGAGCAGAGAGTGTGGTGTGGAGCTGGAGGAGAGCAGCTGGAAAGCTGCTGTAGAAACAGATTGCAACTATAACGCTGTGTGCCTGAGTCCTTTATTATCACAGTCACACTCCAGTCAGACCTGCTTATCATAAAACAGAGCAAACACAGATCCAAAGTGACCTTTCAGTCTATGAATATGAATCTCAAAGACATAAATAATCTTTAGTAGACAGTGGAAACTCCGTTAGAAGCAACTAATGTCATGTAGCTCAGTGCAACAATCACAGTTCTTGTTCTACTGCAAGGTTTTCAGAATTAATAATTAGTCATTATGAATTGGGTTAATTCGAAATGAAATATAGTTTGCTCATATTAACTAATTTTTTTAAAAAGACGAAAAGTTTTTCTTGTTGCTAATTAATGCTCAGATTATCCTCTAATAACCTGAGGATACGATTATAGTTGTGCAAACTGGTGTTACCCTTCTTAGTTTCAGAAACTGGCAAAAGGATTAGTTAAGTTAGCAAACATCCCGCTCATTTTGAATTTGATGCCAGGAATACAATTCAAAAAAGTTATGACCAAATCCCAAATAAGTGTAAAGGTGGGAAGCAGCTCTGCCAGCAAACTGCTGCTGCCTTCTCTGAGCCCAGTCTGAGCCCAGACTCTGGGACTTGAACAAAGTTTAAAACTGTCCTGTGGTCTGACCAGTCCAAGTCTGAAATTCTTGAATTCAAAACCAGCATCTGTTACGTATGGAGGGCTTAATGCACATAATTAATGTATTTGAGAAAGTCCTGCTAGTGCTGAACAACATATACAGGTTTTAGAGACTCTTTAACTAATAACTAACCAGGCAGCTCGTTCACTTTCTCCTGACTGTTCTTTCTACACTTCTTTATCATACAAAAAAAAAATACAAACAAAATCAGTAGTTTTAAAGATAACAGACATTTTATGAAAGTTTGACCTTGTTTGACATTGAAGAAGAGGTCAGAGGTCCAACGTAACGTGATATTTAGAAAGCTCAGAAATCATTGTCTATATGCTTACATGTGGTCAATACAAACAACGGCAGTAAGAAAGAGAGTTTTAGCAGTTTTAGCTCAATCTATTGACCTTGAAGGAGAGGTCAGAGGTCAAATGTAACATGAAATTTTAAATCTTTACACAGTACTTTTATATGTTGACAATTCATGCCACCTAACTATAACAGTTTTATGGCTTTTTGTCCCAGTTTGACCAATAAATCCTTAAGTTGACCTTAAAGACTTGGTCGATAAAAGGCAAGTTTGTAAAGACTTGTTAACTTTACAGCCATAAAAAGCTTTTATCAGAATTAATGTAAGTTTATTTGAGTTATCGTTACAGACAGAATGATATGCATGCATGCAAATACTACCTCCTTGGAGAAGATAACAATGTAAATGCAAAACAGTGGGAAACCAGAGCTGACAGCTGAAAGTCAACGAGCGAAACAGCTATAGGCAGTTTAGAACTGGACTGCTGGCAAGTTAACAATGCAGGCTTTGTAATATTCCCCAAATTCAGCTTTATGAGTACATTATGAAGGAGGCATGTATTAAACACACTTAATATACACCTCGTAGATACAAACAGTGCCATTTGGCAGCTAATGCTGAATGTTAATATAACTTCTGTTTACTTACATAAAACCTCCACAGGGCACCTTTGAGATGTGGTGCCAAGTTTTCAGGGATTTCAAGAGCCTCATCACACCTCAGGAACTCCACAGAGGAGATATCCACTATCTAAAATTATTTCCTAACCTTACATCTATCATCCTTCCTGGAAAGGTAGTTTGTTAATTCGTTAATACAACAGTGAGTTGATACTAGCTAATACTGGCACAGTTTAATATAATTAACATGCTGAAGACAAGACTTTGATTGGTAATTGATCATGTTACAGTGTTGCTACTTGTACTCGACTGAAAGCACAGGATACTTCTTTCACCTTTCAGTCACTGCAATAAGTTCATGCAGTGTCACTGTCAGCTCCAACCCCAAGGTGGGCTGGAATTAGCTCAGCCAGGTTTCCACGGCATTTTTATCCCTCGTCTCCTCACCCTGCATAATAAGAAAACAAATATGTCTCACAAGCAACAGTGGCTATTAAAACCAAAGATGGTTAGAAGGCAGAACAGCGACTGAATATGGCAGTGCATGTAAAAAACAACTTTATTTTTCACTAATTGGTTATATTAATATTTATGTTTGTTTATCAGACTACTCCTCAACATTAGTAAAGGGACATTAACTCTGTTTATCTCTGATGTCCACAGTGCTTATGTCTTAATTGTTCATAGAAAGGTGATTCAGATCTGTATATGACCTTGATTTATGATTGCTTCAGAAATCAGATGATGATAACTTATAATAAATATAAGAATATTGTGCAGTTAGAATAGTCTAGTGTAAGTCTTTTCCAAAAACGTAATCTTGTCTGGATTCAGTCTCGTTTGCACAGTAAGATCAACAAACTTTAGAGATTACATAGCCGCTCATTAAGCGCTACCTAACTGCTCTAAACACTAATCACACACTTGTCTTCCTTATTGCTGCTTAGACTGTAAAAGCAGTTCCCCAGATTACCCTGTAAGCCTGCAGCATGCTTATGAATGATGGTGGGAGGTTTGTGTGTGTAGATTCTTAAAGCCGTGCAGCCTGTGGACCTGTGATACATTTCAATGAGTGTCTTCATCAACATCAAAGACATGCAGATTGCTTAGTGTTTGATTTGCAAGCTAGGGGTTTGACACTGGGTCAGTCAGGGTTTCCTGGTTGACCACTAGAGGTCACTGTGGGATCACGTTCTTCTTATATAAAAGGCTGGGGTAGAAATTGCGCATATGGCAGCATTTTACACGCACTTACTGCTTGTTGCTTGCTTGTTAACTTGTGAACCACAGTTGCATATGTTGGAAAAATTCAATTTTCATGCATTAAAGCAGGGAAGTGAATTTTGCAATTATGAATAAAAAAATTTATGTAAAAAGTAAAATATGTTTTTGTGTTTCTGTGGATTTGGGACTTGTTTTCTATGCATGAAGATGAATTAAATATTTGAACAAAGAGGTGGCAACAGGTAATTTACTCAAATTACCTGTTGCCACAATAGAAAAAGAAAAAGAGTTTATTACAGGGCGTTTATCCAAATGTGTTCAAAGTGGAAGAACAGAAAGAAAAAGATGTCTCCCAGGTCTCAAAATTATACATAAATTTAAACCTGGCTTCTGTTACTATAGTGAATTATTTGTAAGTTGTTTGCTATACGTTTAAAATGTAAACTTTAAATTGTAATGGAGTGAAATGTCTAATATTTCCTACTGAAACGTAGTGATGGCAAAATAAACATTACACTGTAGCTATACTAGTACATTTGTTCTTATGCAGAACCTGATAAAATATACCAAAACGATCTTTCTGAAGATGAACATGTGATTGAAAGGAGGCCTTTGGTTGGAACAGCCGCCTGACTGATGGACAGCTGAAGATGCCAACATGACCGGCCTTTCCGCTTAAATAAAAGGCTGATGTGGGCCACAATTTCTGAATGCAGCAGTGTAGTAGGAGCTGGAACATCTCCAGACACAGTTGGTATTGTATAGGCATAAGTGAGCAGACAACCATGAAACACAGGAAGTAGATCGGTGGGGGGAGGGTCAACTGATCCCTGCATATGACCGACTCTGCTGTAATTCAGATGGCCTTCTCTGCCACCAGGTTTGCTCTGTCAGGGATCACCAGTCCCAGTGTATCACTCATCTGCTGCTTCACTTAACTAGCCTTTTGTTTCCATACATTGTTTGCAACCACAGATTATTTCTACTTCTCACTTCCTTTATCTGTGAGAAGAAAATATGATATGACCCCATGATGGAACACATTCCTTACAAAGAAATTCAGAGCAACATTAATTACCATTGTAAGATTTGTTTTTGTTGTGTCAGCTGTCAGCTAATCAATGGTTAAAGCCGACTAAGGTTTTTTGTTCCTGAGCTTATTAAGCTATGTTGTCACTGGGACATGCCGCCGCCCTCTTTCACCTGTAAAATACTGTTAAAGGCAAAACATGGACACTCCCTTGTTTAGACTGCAACAGTTTCCTGGACAAATACAATTCAGTGTTCTTTTTTTAGAAAATATATTTTTTCATTCTCAACTGTACTATTATTACTTTCTGAATCGTTTTGAATCAATGAATCAATATAGACATGTATATTAAATACAAACAAATATGTATCAGTCAAAAGGATTTTTTAAAAAAGATTTTTTTTCATCAAAAAATATCCAACTTTATATTAAGTGTCCCACAAAAAATTGGCTTGTTACAAAGCCTAGAACATTAGCCTGTCAGCAAAGAGCGTACTGTCTGGCTACACAAACGACCTGTGCAGATGCTGTTATTGTGCCCCATAATGTCACGTTCTTGGGTTCACACTGTGAGCTCTGGTCGTGCTGGAGCCCCCCTCACACAAACTGCAATAATCTGGCTTTACCCGGTGCTCCATATGGGAAGCCTACCATTCGCTGATGGGTTAAATCCACTTAGTGAGAGGGAGAGGGAGCGACTCAGCTTTTCCTTACGTCCAGCTGACCAGTCTGTCACGTCTCTGCCTGGCTGCATCAAGGACCACGTGGTAGTTTTACAGCTGAGCAGAAGTAAAGAGAAGTATGCACAAAAGCAGCTGTGGAGTCTCACCTGCTCCAATCCTGTTTACTAGACTTAACCAGCTGCTACTGACTGACTGACGGTTAGGAAGATAAACAAGTTGCCCTCTGTCAAAGAGGCTTTGGATGAGGTCACCTTTCCCTTCATCCTGTCACCCTTCAACTAGGATTATGACAGCACTTGTGGTCCAGTTACCTCTGAGAACTTCCTTAAATACAACATATTAACTGTTTGTGCCTAAAAAACAAAGATCAGAGGGGTCAGTTTGCAACGCTGCCTTCTGTGAGGTAAAACAGTCATTTTTCATACATTTGCAGTAAGACTCCTTTCCACAGTCGTCTGAGGTGTTGCTCCCTCCTCCCACTGTTCTTACAACTCAGGAGGGAAAATGAGTGGGCCAAAAGGAGGGGAAAGACAGCAACATGCAGCGGCTGTGATGGAAGGGCTCCTCCACACTCAACACAACAACACCATTGTTATTTGAGACTTACCTAATGCCCTTACCCCTCCCTGTGCCCTTCCTTCATTTTTTCACCTCCCTCTGTTATGTACATATATTACCTTAAAGAAAGACTTTTGCAGAGAGCTGCAGAATGTTCTTAAGGACATCCAGATTATCAAGTCCTGCAAAGCCAGAAGTTCAAGACAAGACAGAGCTGCAACTACTGCTGTGCAACATGCTTTTCAGTTCATAATCATGCAATAGGGAAGCCTTTAATACTTGATTGTGCTCCACACTCCTTCACTTTGAGGTTTATTTTTCTTGAAGCCAAATAGACTTTACAGTTAATCATGTTGTTCAACAAGTTCCAATTCTGCTGTGTTGGGATCCAGATTTCTTTTACTAATGCACACATTACATTTTTTTCAGAGTAGAATCTTGTTGGGAACTAAAAAATACACAAATAGACTAGATTTGTTTTTTAAGCTTAAGATGAAATATTGCAACATGCAGCTAATGCATTTGTAGCAACTGCTACAATCTGTGAGGAATGTTTCAGGCACTCACCAAAAGGTGATCCAAGAAGAAGCTAGCTAGGTGTACCTAATAAAGCATCCAGTGAGTGTACAACAACAAATACACACTGAGGACACGAATATAGAGTTTCTATCATAAAAGAATGTTGCATATTGTTATATTTTTTTAAGCATTGACAATTACTACCATTATAGCTTCTTTTCCATTTTGCCTCAGTCTGTTTTAAATGAGTCCAGCAAAGATTTCCAGGGATCTCATGTGCACATATGCAATGATTTCCATGATGGAATCATTCCTGGCTTCAATGCAGTGTCACTTGAGGGTCCACAGATCCATGTTGGATTTTTGGTTTTGTCCATTTCTGCATCAGTTTTTAATTAATGAGCTATAAGTGCAATATAATGGTTCTTCGTCCTAAATTGGCTCTGAGAGGTCCTTCACAGTGAACATAGTTTGCAAAGTGAAGCAGTAAATAGAAAGATTAAAAACCTGTGGAACTGGTTGCTGTCATTCAGTTTTATACCTTTAACAGAGAACACAAACTCCTGATGCTTCGATTAAGATGGTTGTTTAGGAAGCAAAAAAAGAGATTGCAACAGATTACACATCACTGAGTGGGGCAGTGGGTGCCAGAATACAATATAAATAGCAAACAGGAGAAATATATATAATGAAGAGGAATACATACAAAAACAATAGAAATATATATGTATAAAAATAAAATAAATGAATCAATGTCTATTGACATCACCTTCTCTTTTATCCATAGAGAACAGACGTTTTGATTCCCTTCTGTCCTGCTGTTGCCACACAAGCTACAGAAACATCAGTTCCCGCCTGTTTGGCTGTTCAAGCATGTCTCGTGGAATGAAAAGTAGACCTCGGGTAATAACACCTCTTTGACTCATTAGCTGATTTCACTTTCTCACTAATACTTGGCTCTTATACGGAAAAGCTCAAATCTAACATATGGTAGCTTTTGTTAGGGCTGAGGTGTGATGTGGGTTTTACATAAACAAAAAGAAAGGAGTTGGTGAGTTCTCAAACTGCTGTTGAATGGACACCTCCAGGAAATAGCACTTCACTGTGAGTCAGGACTGTTTGTTTAATGGTAGTAGCACCAATAAACAAATAGACATGTGCAGGTCCTCCTCCTGAATCAAACAGCTACAAGGCGTTGGGAGTGTGTGGTCTCTGCTGGGACTGAGATGTTGGCGGAGGATCCTTTGGGTTCCGCAGGGTTTGGGCTTTAAGCCACCATGCACATCTCGATCTGTTTGGGATCTAATAAATTGGAGTCCAGGCTGCTACTCTGGGCTCTTTTACTTTTTTGCAGTGCTCTGAGCAATTCTATTTACAATATACATGCTATACATGCTTCCTTTTATCATTCGAAAACATAGCATACATTTTTAGTTAGAAACATGGTGTCTAGCCATATTCTTACCCTGGATGGTACGACCTTGGCCTCCAGGAACACTGTGAGGAATCGTTTTGACCAGGATATGTCTGTCAATGTGCACATTAAACAAATATGTAATTTAAACAATATCTCTAAAAGTAGAAACATCTTGTCTCAGAGTGATGCTAAAAAACTAGTTCATGCATTTATAACTTCTAGGATCAACTATTGTAATGATCAGGTTGTTCTAATGGTGCGTTACAGAAAAAATCTGAAATTCCGAGTTCCCAGTCTGAGTTTTTTTTGTGGAAGACTCACTCACCTCAGACTTTCCAATCTGCAAATCGAAGCAGCAAAAGTTAGCAATCAAAGATGGCGGCACTGAATGTAAACAATAGTAACCTGTAACCTTTTAATCTGTACTGCACCTGCTGTGTATCGGGCCCCTGGGACCTTTCTGAAAGGTGACTGCAGGTCTGCAGGCCCCATCTTATCTTAAAGGCCTCATAGTAACGAATCGCCCCAATAGAGCACTTCAGTCTCAGGCAACGTCCACACTCGCCCAGATAGATTTGAAAATGGCGTTTTCGTTTGAAAACGCTCCGTGC
Organism: Aulonocara stuartgranti; assembly: GCF_965226115.1. Lineage (NCBI taxonomy): Eukaryota > Metazoa > Chordata > Actinopteri > Cichliformes > Cichlidae > Aulonocara > Aulonocara stuartgranti. Next base: position 32,554,875 of record NC_138946.1, read on the forward strand.
CCACACTAGCGTTGCAGTTGTGCGACCACATTGAAACGGTCAAAAACGCTTACCTTCCAGTCCTGCACATGCGTGAAGGGCAAGAAGATTCAACTTGCCTCATTTCTGTCTGCTGCTTATTTACTTTCCTTCCGGCTCTTTGAAAAGTCGCGGCAAAATGTCGAGGAAAAGCACCGAGTTTTTTAAATGGACTAACAATGAGGTGCTGTTGCTGCGGGTAACACAAAAACACAAAGTTGCAAACGCGAGTGAGAGTTAAAGAATTTTAAGTAAAGCTATCTGGAGCGTGTACATACTGAATTTAATCTTTAATAGGGCTGTCAAACTGAGAGCAAACAAAACAACTGCTGTGTAATGCCCTCCGTTATCTTAGTTTAATTGGTCACATGACTGCATCACATGACTAACATGCCTCATCGTTTTAGAAAGTCTGTGTTTTCACTGTACACACTGCGACGCAAAAGCACCGTTTTCAAATGTATGCGTTTACGAGAGCGTTTCCAAAACGCTGCGTTTTCCATGAGCAAAAGCGCCGTCTCAGTGTGGACGGGAGGCCAAAACGGAGAGAAAATGATGCGTTTACAAATGAAAACACACATGGACTGCTGGTTTACTTGTGGTTCCTCGGGTATTTAAAAGTAGAATTTGAGGCAGCGCCCTCAGCTTCCAGACTCCTCTTCTGTGGAACCAGCTTCCAGTTTGGATTTGGGAGACAGACACCCTCTCTACTTTAGGCATAAAGCCTTCCTTTCTGACAAAGCATCTAGTTAAGGTTGGATCAGGGGACCCTGTATCCTTTGTTATGCTATAATAGACCTACGCTGCTGCTTTATCTTACAATATAAAGTGCCTTGACACAACTGATGTTATGATTAGCCCTTTATTGTCATTGTTAATGTACAATTTGAAATGAAATTGAATGAAATAATGGTTTCGTTGTACATTCTGAAAACTGAATTGAATTTACAAACACATTTTACAGATGTCTGTTTACACTGAATAATAGATATAAATAGAATGTAATGAAATACTCCAAAGGAAATTCAATTTCCAACAACAAGACTGCACAGCAATACATATGGCTGCAAACCGAGCACTTTTACTTTTGATCTGTTTTGCTTAGTTAGAATTTTAAATGCAAGGTTTTTTGTTGTTCAGAGTATTTTTACATATTGATATTTTAGCTTTTACTTAAGGAAAAAACAAAATACTTATTCCAGTATAATTTCATACACAGTGTGCTCTACAGTGCAAAATACATTATTGCAGCATACAGAGGTATTACACTGGTTGTTGCTTCTTTTACAAATAATGATGCAAAATTGGAAGAAATTGTGGTGTTTTTGCATTTACTGCAGATTACAAATATGAAACTATTCTAGGAGAATGGTAACCCTGCTGGACAACTTTGTGCCCAGAACAACATGATTAACAGCAAAGTGTTTTTGGCTTTGGGGCAGGCATAGTCAAAATAGTACATAGTGCCAACCAGAGATGCGCAGTAACGCATTACTGTAATCTGATTACTTTTTTCAAGTAACGAGTAAAGTAAGGGATTACTATTGCAAAAACGGTAATTAGATTACCGTTACTTTCCTGTAGTACCTCTGCGTTACTAAAACTGTGATTTTTGCGAGAATGTCTCACGACAGTGACGTAAGCGAGTGCGCAGTTAGGCTACGTTCACACTGCAGGCGAAAGCGCATCAAATCCGATTTTTTTGACCCTATGCGACCCATTTCCGATCCTGGGCTGACAGTGTAAACGGCACAAATCCGATATTTTCAAATCCGATCTGGGTCACTTTCGTATGTGGTACTGAATCCGATGTCTCAGAAAGCGACTGCTGTGTGAACGGTCAAGTTGCATTAAATCCGTCTTTTACGTCACTGACACAAGACAGAGGCCAATTATCAGCGCCAGAGAAGACACCGTGAACGCTTCCTGGCCATCCAGTGAAACTGCTGGGAAGACAACGTTGGAGAAACGTTAACATTTTATTTGTACTGCATAACCTGCAGGTTCTGACAGAAATCTGCAGCTATCCTTTGAAGCACCGCTCCTCTAAAACAGCAATAAGGATCATTATTAGGTTATTTACATTATTATGTAAATAACAAAATAACTTAAAGCAAAAATCGGGAAACATGAAGTCCGAAGTCTTTATATTAAGGCCATCAGTCAAACAATATAGTTTGTTCTGGGTCTAAACAGAGCGCGTTGTGTGTGACGTCTTCTTTTGCGCATGCGGCTGCTTTGAGCGTTCACACTAGAGCGCGTTTGCTGTCGCATTTTATTTGTAGTGTGAACGAGCAGACAAAAAAATCGGATTTGATCAAAAAATCGGAATTGAGCATCAAGACCTGCAGTGTGAACGTAGCCTAAGTGACAACAGCTGTGTGCAGATCAACAATGGATCACATATCGATTGTGGGAGAGAGTATGAGCGTGCAGCGTTTAAAGCGTGGAAGCACTGACCTTACTTTGAGTTTGATTCCATAAAAAGTGACAAAAACATTAGCGTCCATCGTGCGTGGGAAGAAAACTTCTTTTTACAGCGAAAAAAACCCCTAAACTTCCAAGCAAGCACCGAGTAGCTACGACGTAATGGGAAACTCACAGAGAAACTCGCGGATTCTTCAACTGACCGCGGCACACCTGCACCAGGGTAAACCTCCGCCTACTCCACTCCTGCTTTGCAGGTGAAAATAGAGCAACAGGACCGCTGAGTCTTTGACTTTATTTATTTTCTGCTGTGTTTTACTTGCATCTATTTGAAAGACTGAGTGTAAACACAAAAAAATATTTAATTTTATGTGCTGGAATGTGCAGAAAATAGGTTTAAATGTTAAACGAATTTATTCAAGTCAGAGAATGTTGCATATAATTAAATTTTTGTTTGATGCATAAAGTTAAAAGATTAAAACTAATAAAACAAGTTAAAAAAAAAAGAGACTTTTCCATTTGATTACATTTTGTATGATGGATTATGCAGAAAAAGTAGAATTGGGCTGAAAGATCTATCGCTTTATCACCTCTTCAGGTTGTAAATCGTGTTTTTAAAAAGTAACTAAGTAATTAATTACTTTTGAAAATAAGTAATCAGTAAAGTAACGGGATTACTTTTTTGGGGAAGTAATCAGTAATTAGTTACTGATTACTTTTTTCAAAGTAACTTTACCAACACTGGTGCCAACAGTCCCGTGTCCATGGCCTGACACGTCTATTTTGGCAGCACAGGGTGCACCTACACAATATTGTGCAATATAATATATACCATATTATGGTTATGCTTCCTGATCACTGTATCTAGGGAATTATTGTAATTATCCCGGTAATACACCCAAATGCAGTGTTTGTATGCTAAATTTATTTCAATTCTCTATTACAGTAGCCTGTCTAGAGATATTATTCTTTGCAAAATTGAAGAAAATTCTAATAGGAAGAGAGTCTAGAAATGGGATAAATTAACAATTATTAATTTAAGAAATTACAGAAACGGTTATGAGCTAAAAAAAAAAAAAAAAAAGTAAATAAATAAATCATTTGTCACTTACACACAGAAACAGTTTAGTTTATCATAGTATTCATCTGTTCCAGAAAATATTTAAACATTTCCCATGTATGTAGTTGATCATGAGCAGTTGTATTTTTGCAGCTGTATTTTTCTCAGGGCGGTAAAGAAGTAAGAGGTAACCGTGTCAGGGTAGTGTCATTCACTCAGGGGAAATGAATAAATGTCCCCTGCCGAACCGTGAGAAATGACTTCAGCACAAAGCCAACGCACTTGTTTCCAGTGAAGTCATGTTTGGACTGTATGCACACCATTGAGCAAGTGGACGATGACTGCATGAGAAGGGCTGCACAAGAGCACACACAGAGGCAAGAAGCTGTACCCACACGTATCCTGTCGCCATTTTCCCAAGCTAAACTACAAAGACTTGGCTCGAGGAGTACACACCCCTCTCACAGTCATATGCCAATGGATAGTCTTTCCACACTAGCACTGTAAACGCAAAATGTGTTTTGTTTTCGCGCACATAGACATAATTCAAAGCCGTGGAACGTTTAGAGAGAAAATTAAGACGTTTCTGGCCAGCTGAAAGACGGCTTTAATGACAATTTTGCCTTGTTTAGCAGACGGCTGCACAGAAAGACAAATACCTCACCATAATTGTTGACTGACGTGTCACGTATCCACACGGATAAGGGCACAGATTTGAAATGGTGTTGCCGACTGCTGTGTTCTCCAATCAGCGTGCAGCGTGGGCGGGCAGAAGCGCCGTCAATCATGCAGGAACTATAACTGTTTGAATAGGGAGGTAGGGGGAGAATCCAATCCGGTTTGAGCTAGTTTTTCTTCCAATGGAACATTAACGTCTCCCTGCGCTGTATTAGACTGTACTGGCAAAGCTTTATCCAGAATATACCACTGTACTTTCTCCTGTATTCAGTTACATTTAGCTATTTTTAAACCCACAAACCAACCATGCCTAAAAGGAGCAAAGTGAGTAGACCATTATCTTTCATGCCTTTAATAACACAGTATTTATAACCCACAGCTAAAATTTGTTAAGGGGCTTGTGGCGAGAGTTGTTCAAACGTTGCTGCAATATGTCCGTTTTATGTACCAAGTGAACGTCAACAGCAGTGTTGTGTATCGCGGAGTTTAGTTAGCATGTAGTGTCTGTTTTGATTTTGTCAAGCGGCTAATTATTGAAGCTTCTCTTTCGTGCAGTGACTGTCGGCGGCAAGTGGTTGCCCGTTTTATAGCAGAAAAACAGTTTGTGCAGCTGCATCGAATTCATTTACCGTGCCGATAGATGGCTTTTCTGCGCAGAAAGTTGGCGGCATATCGATTGTTTTCTGTTGGGGTCGTCACCCTGGATGCGAAAGTTTTCCTGAAAGAAGACCCAGTAGCGAAAAAAAACGTACAAAATTCCTAATTGGTTTATTATTCTGTGGCGGTTGGCTGTAACGTTAATTTTAATGCGGGCACAAAGTGGCCTCTGTAGTTCTTTTGTTGGACAAAACAAACAAACACATAATACGCTTTGATTAGCGATATTGTTTTATAAAGTTAGTGTGCAGGCGTTGTTTATTAATGCACGGCAAGCGAAAACGCAGTTCTTGGAAGGCGTACGGCTCGTTAGCCGAGAGGCTTTCTGTGTATTGTCGGCTCAGGCCAGTTGTAGGTTATGCAATGGCGAGCCTCCGTCAGCACAGCGCTGCTCCTGTTGCTGGGGGTTCTAGTAGATTCTGCATGCAGACCGACAGAGTCGCAGAGCATCTCGGAGATATTCTTTTTCAAATTCGTGGCGGGAACACTGGCTACGCTGCTCGGGTTTCTCCGGCCACTGGCAATCCCATTTATTACCAATGAATGAATGTGTCGTGAGGAGGCGGAGTCGGCCCCCTCCTCCACTGAAGTATTACTGTAGGCAAATCACTAGCAGGAGCTGGGAGAGCAGCACCACGTGACTCAGTTTAAACTACATTATGCTATTATATTGCCCTGACTTTTGTAGGCCAGCATGTTACAGGGCACTTTATTCCTGCTCAGTTATCGTTGCGCTGGAAAATGTAGTTCCTGAAGGAGTAGCATTTAGTGTTAACATGCTGATTAAACTGCTTTTAGTTTTTAAATGGCCTTGCATGTATTACCTTACTCAACTCAAATAGGATAATAACTTATTAAAAAAAACTGTCCTCACCCAGTACCAGATAAATCAATCAGAGGCACAGCAGAATGCAGACAGTTATCATAATCTGATTTATTTACTTTTTCTCTTGTTCTCCTTACAGGCAGGTGCAGGTGACTCAGAGGTAAGCAGTCATTTCTGAATTTCTTGTTTTTTGGTTTTAGATATTTTAACAGTTAGCCTCCACACTCACCAGGGGTCAGTAATATCTCATCTTTCAAAGCCATTGCCTGAGACTGACTGTTAAAAGTAATCACTATGTTTGTTTATTCTCTGCAGCCCAAGAGGAGATCTCTCAGGTTGAAAGATGTAAGTATGGAGAAGCATAGATAAAATGCTGTCTTTTTACTGTGTTATTTTTTTTTTGGTTTAAAAGAAAATGATCTTCTTTACTCACAGAGACCTGAAAATGCAAAGCCAGAGCCCAAACCTAAGCCAAAGGTAGGGTCTCATTTTAATTACTTCTCATAAGACCTGAACTGTTAGCATATGGTGGCTAATATGTGGTTAATATTTGTTTTTGCAGAAGGGACCTGCTAAGCCTAAGAAAGCTAAGGAGGTGGAAAAGGCCAAGCCAGAAGAGAAGGCGCCGGAGGCTCCTGCTGAGAATGGCGAAGCCAAAGCTGAGGAAGAGGTAAGTGCTGCGACACGTTTAAACACATCGAAAGATAATAGTCTTCTTGGCGGTGCTGTTAAACTCTGAATGTCATCTTACAGGCACCCACTACAGATGGAGCTGAACAAAAAGATAAGGCAGCAGAATAACATCTCTCAAGCCACGTCTTTTACCAGTGCTCCCTGTACCTCTTTTCTTGTACAATTCAGGGGAATATTTTTATCAACTATTTTCTAAATACAGGTTTTTTTAGTAGTTTGATTGTAGAGAACACTTTTTTAAATGAAAGAGGGGAAAAAAACAAGTCAATTGGAGACGGGGAATTTCATCACATCTCACAATTGTGCATCGCCATGAAAATTGCGGTCATTGTTGTTACTGTCAGTGGATTTTTTATTTTTTTTTTTTCAGTTTGTGTAAATGTGAAGGAGTGGAGGGTGCGGGACAGGTTACCGTGTCGGCACACAAGCATGACGTTCACAGGAGCTGGGGAAACAACTGGAAGAGCTTGCCTGCGTGGATTACATTCCATATGCTTTATAAGGGACAGTGTGTGTAATCTGTGCCGGGGTGGGGCTTGACAAAGTCACAGGGCACCTCATTCTCTTATTGTTTTTATTGAAGAACAGTGTTTTAGGGTGTGTGTAAAAGCTTTGTTCCTATTTGTTAACTCTTGTACTGATGCAGTTTTCTTAACAAATCTGACCAATAAACCTAAAACCCCTAGTACTGCGGCTCTCTCTTTCAGAACTGTGCATTGCGCGTGTTGGTTGTGTCTGTTCTGTGATAGCATTGCAATGAATTTGTATAGTTGCTGTGAAAAAGGATTTCAATCTTTCTGTATGCAGTGTGTAATGGTACTTTGTAAGGATGGTAAAAATGGAATTTGTTCCTCTTTTTTTTTTCTTTTCTTTTTGGGCCACATTAATGTGGTATGTAACCGTTAAAAAAATAGATTGGCTTAAAGGCCAACAAACTGTACATTTATTTGAAATGTCAAATTCATACCAGCAGTAGCAATATTCATGTGGGTTTTAGGTATTTGTGTCAAGTACAAGTGTGCGGTTTCTCATGATTTGTTTATAGATGTAACTGTGTATGATTGTTATCAACAAACCAATAAAACTCAGTTGGTAGTTGTTACACTGTTTTATTCTAAGAGTGTAATAATGCAGAAAAAAACAAGAACTAACATTCAATTCAATCTATAACAGCAATAAAATATCTGATAATTAAACTTTAAAGCTGATTAAAAAAATTGATTAAAACAAAACCTGTTTAACAGATTTTAGTAATTGGATTGTGCAAAATGAATTACAGCTTTTGACGCTTAACTAAAATCTGTAAGACAAGTATTAATACCACCATAAGTGATGTTGTATTATCGATTTTAAGGATTGTTGCTTTAATATTGACACAAATCAACATTTTTCTTTTAAATAATATAAATAATTTGTATATTTAGAAAAGCTAACTTATTCTTCTAGATAATAGAAAAAAAATAATAAAAGGGTGGTTTCAGAAGGAATCCAACTAAAGTATTTGCCAGCTCAGGTTTTTCATTCCATAAGTTGTCAAAAAACAAAAGAGAGAGAAGGTAAAGGCAGTTTTCAGCACCACGGACAGCTCCGCACCACGGTGGGCTGTTCTTTATCCTGCGCTGCCCATTTCATCCATTTTACGAAAATAATATTAACTCGGTGTTAGCAAACAAACTGATAATGTTTGTCCTGACGTGTGAATGACGCACTCGCGGCCTCGCGTTCTGATAGGTTTGCACAAACCGTAAAAGTGCGGGCCTTTATAACGTGTGGTGTTACACACCCAATCACCCCCCGCCCCCCAGTGTTGTAAATGTTTAGTAGTTACTTACATTTAAGATTCCACCTACAGCAAGTGAATATGGAGACAACACGTGACAATTCAATAATGGATTCGCGAGCTTTTAATTATGGGTTTTTAATTAAGCCTTATTCATTACTGATCGGAAAAGTGACATTTCTATTTAAATTTAAAGCTTGATTTGACTAGTGATTCCTGCATTTGCTTTTAGGTCTTTCTGATCACTGAAATAAATGTGCATTCAAAACATTTTGTAAAAAGCCCACGTAAATGCATAGAGGTGTTTTAAGATGGCTATAGGGTCGGGAATTGCTTCTGGGAGAAGTTTGGCATTACTGATGCATCATACTGGGCATATCAGGCCAGTGTGGCCAGAGACTGAGTAGATTCACTTTTTGTTTTTCCTCTTTAAGACGCTACTGAAACACACTGATACAAATATGATACTGAACATGAGTTTAAAAATACAACCCAACTCCCAAAAATGTTGGGACACTGGCTAAAATGTAAGTAAAATCAGAATACTACGATTTGAAAGTTTCATAAGTTTCATATTTTATTCAAAGTAAAAAAATAGAAAACATATCAAATGTTTAAATAGATACATTTTACTAGTTCATAAAGAGCTTATTTTGTAATTTATGCCAGCAACATGTCTAAAAAAAATGGGGAGCAGGTAACTAAAGCTCACAAAAAATAATAAATAAAAAAAACATTTTTTCAATGTATTAATACACATTACATGAGCGATTTAAGATGACATAGCAACAAGATACAGCCACATTGAGTCTCTAGTTCAATTTGGGTTGAAAGTGCAGACTTCAAACTATACACGTTTTAAATTGTGTGGATGTTGTGGAAATTGTGTTCCCACCTCTCTGGGGACATCTCAGGCTCTCCGAGTTATGGAGGCCTGTCTCCCCTCACCACACTCCCTGCCAGTGGCTGATGCCCTCAGACGTTGGTGTGTTGGTGGTTCTTGGTGTCTGGGCGCTCATTTATGTACCGACTCACTCCTGGTGGCCGATTGGCGGGGCCTAGCGCCTGTGGCCCGGCTGGGCCTCTTCCAGGGGGTGGGGTGCCCTCAGGCCTGTGGCCTCTGGGCCCAAGGCCTGGTCCTCTCTGTCACAGCTGGCTACCGGCAGAGCCCACGGGCATGTCACTGCAACCCCCTCTGGCCTCTGCTCTGTGGCTGCTGAGTGACCTCTCATTTGGGGCTCTCCTCAGCTCTTCCCAGGAGGGTGGCACAGTTGCCCCTGTGGTGGTCCTCCTTGGGTCCTCGTACTCTGGGGCCGCTGGATGTCTGGGGCCTGGATCTTCTTCATACCTGCTTCATGCCCTGGGGGACGGGGCTATGAGTCCCCACACTCCCTACTAGATCGATACATGGAGAAACCTTTTGAATACAAGCATGCTGATCCACACAGGTGTTCACAGACACAAACTACACCTTTCTTGGCTGCTACTTCAAAGCACATTGTGCGCTGTCGATCTTGCGTGCTGCACAATAACATGTAATATTAGTTAGTTGATATTAGTATCTACTGTTATCTACTGTTAGCTAGTATATTGTGATGGTGTTGTATTTATTATGTTGCTCTTTCTTGTTTGTTTTCTCTTCTGTTTTTTTCTCATCTCCATACAGGTGATCCAGGTGTTTTGTTTGCTTTTCTTTCTTCTTCCCCCCTTTCTCACCATCTCTTCTCTCCTCTGGTTTTCTTTCTCTCCCTCTCTTTCTTTCATTCTTTCTCCCTGTCCTATCCCCCAGTCATGTCTGTCCCGTTTGTAGCAACTGAAAATCAAATCAAATAAATACATAATTATAATAAAGGTCAACCAAACGACCAATATGGCAAGGCCATGATGATCCACTTGGTAAAGTAAATCCGCTTGGCATCTTTCTTGGCCTTCAGACAACAATTCTGATGGCTAAAGATCCAAACGGGACAGGTAAAAATAAATAAATAAATAAATAGTGTGGATGGACCACGTAAAACCAGAGTTATGATAAAAATAAATATACTCAATCCTTTTTCCTCAATACTATCGTCACTTTTAGTGTGGGAAGAAACGATAAGAACGGCATTTTCTAAGAGCAGCGAGGGAAAACGCAAGAAAAGAAAAACACAAAACCCCTTTCCTATGCAGGAAAACATTGTACCATGTCGACTAATATACTGATACACCTGCTGTCAGGCTCATGATGTGCTCCTCTGTCTTGTGGTGGACAGAAACTATTTTTTGTAGTGGCACAAATGATTTGTGTGCCATCTTATTGTGACACCTTATTGTATAAATTTACAATTTATATTTGAATTCCTACATGTTTGTTGTTTTTACACTAATAAATATTGTTTTTTCCTACTCTGATTTTAGTTTGTGTGTGTGTGTGTGTGTGTGTGTGTGTGTGTGTGTGTGTGTGTGTGTGTGTGTGTGTGTGATTTTAGATCAATTGTGCTCATACAGCATGTCAAAACACAAATTAAATTCAGACATGTAAAATAAAATGAAAGTAGGTTGTCTTTAAAGTTAAAATCAAAAATAGTAAAAAGACAGCCAGTTATACCCTGAAGTCCAGAAGTTGTAAAATATTAAGTAAAGATGGATAGAGGTTCACAAATCTGCAAAAAAAAAAAAAAAAAAAATCAAAATAAAATCTAGAAATTGTGAAACAATTTCAGAACAATTTTCCTGTAGTGGTTTGTTGTTAATAAACCCTCAGACAGGATGGGATACAAGGCGTATTCTCAGTGGCAGGGGAACAATATTAGAACAGCTCCACCAAGACAGGAGATGGAGAAATAGGGGAAGAGCATACTGAAGAAGGACAAAACCCATAACAGCAATCCACAGTGGCTAGTGGATCTAAGAGCAGATCACAGCAACCTCCCTGAACCGGATCCAGTAAGCATCACAGTGGCAGGCATCTAAGAAAGGGTCTCCAGTATGATGAGCTGGATAGCATCACATGATGATTGACATCAAGACATGATTCACGCCTACTGGCTGAAGAGCCGGACCGCACTCCATGAAACATACAGGGAGTGCAGAATTATTAGGCAAATGAGTATTTTGTCCACTTCATCCTCTTCATGCATGTTGTCTTACTCCAAGCTGTATAGGCTCGAAAGCCTACTACCAATTAAGCATATTAGGTGATGTGCATCTCTGTAATGAGAAGGGGTGTGGTCTAATGACATCAACACCCTATATCAGGTGTGCATAATTATTAGGCAACGTCCTTTCCTTTGGCAAAATGGGTCAAAAGAAGGACTTGAAAGGCTCAGAAAAGTCAAAACTAGTGAGATATCTTGCAGAGGGATGCAGCAGTCTCAAAATTGGAAAGCTTCTGAAGCGTGATCATCGAACAATCAAGCGTTTCATTCAAAATAGTCAACAGGGTCGCAAGAAGCGTGTGGAAAAACCAAGGCGCAAAATAACTGCCCATGAACTGAGAAAAGTCAAGCGTGCAGCTGCCAAGATGCCACTTGCCACCAGTTTGGCCATATTTCAGAGCTGCAACATCACTGGAGTGCCCAAAAGCACAAGGTGTGCAATACTCAGAGACATGGCCAAGGTAAGAAAGGCTGAAAGACGACCACCACTGAACAAGACACACAAGCTGAAACGTCAAGACTGGGCCAAGAAATATCTCAAGACTGGTTTTTCTAACGTTTTATGGACTGATGAAATGAGAGTGAGTCTTGATGGGCCAGATGGATGGGCCCGTGGCTGGATTGGTAAAGGGCAGAGAGCTCCAGTCCGACTCAGACGCCAGCAAGGTGGAGGTGGAGTACTGGTTTGGGCTGGTATCATCAAAGATGAGCTTGTGGGGCCTTTTCGGGTTGAGGATGGAGTCAAGCTCAACTCCCAGTCCTACTGCCAGTTTCTGGAAGACACCAGGTCGCTGATTTGTTTTTGTTTTGTTTTTGAATGTCAGAAATGTATATTTGTGAATGTGGAGATGTTATATTGGTTTCACTGGTAAAAATAAATAATTGAAATGGGTATATATTTGTTTTTTGTTAAGTTGCCTAATAATTATGCACAGTAATAGTCACCTGCACACACAGATATCCCCCTAAAATAGCTAAAACTAAAAACAAACTAAAAACTACTTCCAAAAACATTCAGCTTTGATATTAATGAGTTTTTTGGGTTGTTCAATAATAAAATTATTCCTCACAAATACAACTTGCCTAATAATTCTGCACTCCCTGTAAATTAGCCAGCTGCTAGTACACTGGTACTGGCATACCAGTAGCTGATGGTTTCTACCACAAATCTAGCTCCCTGAGACTGTATGCTAAGCAAAAGGAAGGAGGACGAGGACTAGTGGGTGTCAGAACCACTGAGACAAACATCTATGAGTACATCAGCAAGATGGCCACAACTGACCGCATGCTTATTTATTTATCTCAGGCGGCAGAAACCGGAGAAAGAAATGGAGCAAGGAGAGGAACCATCGTGGAAGGACAGGCTGCTGTACGGTATGTACAGCAG